>NC_137551.1:7337357-8611285 GCF_963082525.1 Nesoenas mayeri | reverse complement strand
GAAAATGCCAATGACATATCAAGCATGAATGCCTACCATTCAAATGGGTAGCTTTTCATAATCCTATTAGAAGTGTTCTTCTATAAGCATTTGACTTGGTATATCTTTTATCATACAAATTTAAGTGTTTTATTTTATTTATAAAATACAACATACAGCTACATAGAGGCAATAAGATCATGTACAGCTAAAGAAACGACCTTTGATACTTGCTTATCCACTACAGAAAAATATATTCTATGACCAGAAGTGGATACTACAATCCCTGTCACTGACTTTGCCTCCTGGGGAAGCCAGAGGGATTCAGTCTCAGTGCCATAAAGACTCGCTCTTGAAATTCTAACCCATACTGAACAAAATGCTCTATATCATGAGGAATATGCTATTCCCTAGACTAAGTCCATATTAAAATTGAATCTCTCAGTTTCAGGGAGAGGAAATATTAACCGCAAAACTATGCATGCTTTGTTGCATGTTTAATCCCCTGAAATCATCCCTCCCCTCTCCTCAAGAAGCAGGGGAAAAAAATAAAAGCAAATGCTGTCCTTTCAGCCTATTCTTATTACAACTGAAACTCCCCTTTTCTCAAAAGAAAGACATTAAAGAAAGAAAAATAGAAGAAGGGAAGACAGGAGGAATGAGAATGGGAAAGATGGAAGCGAGTATCCAATACTCTCCACATCACTAAGACAAGTTTTGGACAAAAACAAAAAGAAAACTAGACAAACTGTCTAACATACACTCTGTCTTGCCATTGAGATAATGGACATGAAATTCCCAAGTTTAGCATAAAACAGGTGTTTCTACCCATCATATTGCTACTTCAGTTCTGAAAGCAGGAGTACTTGTACATTTACAAAATACCAAAAAAAGCAGCAAAAGTTCCATTATCTTGCTGATTTTTTTATCTCCCCCCAAAATTTCATGTGTGGTTGTAATCTTTTGCTGCCTGTAAAATGATCTGGAGCCCGTGCACCAGCCCAAGAGCACAGGTGTATGAACGGCACACAGGAAATCTCCGCGCTTAGCACTGCTACAGTCAGCTGCAACCAAGGCAGCCAAGGTGGAAACAGCAGAGAGACGGGACATCCTTTTGCTGCTTCAGTCTCCTCAGTGGCCTTTGCATAAGTGGAACAAGGCATCCCTCACTGTCCTAGGTTTATATCTTTATGTAGCTCACAGGAAATCTTAAGGCATCCGAGATATCAAATTTCACTTTTCAGCTACTCTAAAAATTTGTTCTAACATTTAGTCATGTGTGGCACAATAAGAAAACCATTTTAAGATCATGTTGCAAGGAGTTCTTGTTTTTCTTTAAAGTAAGAGGGCGCTGACCTAAATGGCTTTGGGTGCAAATTTCTGAGAAGCAGGGTCTACAGCATATCCTAGAAAACTATTTTTTTGGAAGACAATGAAATATTTGAGAGATGTCAAAGGATGTTTCTAATGTGACAAATCTCGGGGAAGGAATGCTGTGGAGCACCTCAGAAATTAGGTGAAAATTAAAAAGAGGTGGCAATATCTTTTTCCCTTCCAGTCCAATATTTTCAATAACTAGTAAATAAGTCCCCAGATGCACTAATGGCTGACATCCAGGAAATGCATCTGCTGTGTTTATGAGATCTGCAGTTCATAAATAGTTGCCAAATACAGAATTATTCACTTCAGTGCTATCACAGGCTGTTTTACAAGGAAAGAGAATACACCAGAATTACACTTATGAGGTAGATCAATCATTTTGATTTAGAATGCCCGTGCATGTGCACCAAAGGTTAGCTTTTGTCGAAAAGGACTATTTACAATTTTTGCATGAACTGTCTGACTGGCAGTTGAAGTTTTCTGAGCCAAACACGCTGCCCCCAGCCCTCTTGCCATCAGCACCCCCATGTAGGTGTACCCATGTGGGTACACTTTAAGCTTCAGCTCATGAAAACCCTAACTCCATTTTGTCAATGATATTTTTACATCCTTGTGCTACATAACAAAGAAGCCGTTTCCAGGGTGTAGGTGTCAAATACCACATGCTGCCTTTTGTGGTTCCAGACAGAAGGTCCTAGTAGCCCACATCAACACTGTTGATCACCATTCACTGAGATCAGTGCAAAAATCCCATGGATTTTCATAAAGACTGGTTCATGCCCGAACTGATCCAGGAACATACAGGTACAGTACACATACAGATGCTTGTATGCAGCTCCCATAACAAGAAAGAAGTTGATCATAACAGGGAAAAATTCTAGCAAGTATTGAAAAGATAATGCAAACCCAGAAATTTAGGCCAGAGGTGGGTGGGAAATATACTGAAGGTACACATGAAAGAATGACAACTAAGAGAAAAATATCTAAATGCTTCATCATTGAGTCCTTGATTTCTACTTTCAAACTGAGTTCATGCCAATACTTGCAATAAGTTGGCAATGTGTAGGGTGGACAGTCTTCTGCAACTAAACTTGTGCTGTCTTCACCTTTGATTCCAACTAGTTGGACCTAAATAAACTCTGCTGTGAAGGCCTCTCATCTCTTTAGATGCTGCTGTGCTCCTAGCATAGCTCTCCACATTAACTCCAACATTGGTTTTAGGAACACGAGAGTCTGCCAAAGTAAAAAGCCACGCAGATATGGTCTACACTGCAACCAGAAAGCTTGAATGAAGACCTCACATGGATACGGTCAAGTACTGTGCATATGAGCAATCCTATGCAAGCAGCACAAACACTGTGCAAATGCAGTCTCCATATTTTTTTTTACTGAAGGGATGGCTACAAAAGGAGCTGCAACAAATTCTCCCATATACATGAAGAGCTGACTCTTTCCAGAGGGCTGAGTATTTCCTAATGTCTTTGGCAGCCCAGACACCCACAACACGACACACATAAGGGCTTCCAGCTGTATCTGGCCTGTGAGACGCAAATTTCTGGTCCTTTTTCAGGTATTAGGAAAAGCGAAACTCCTAAGCTTTCAGGCACCAAGATACAGAAAACATTTAAACTGAGGCCAACAGGGGTCAGCCCTGCCTTTGCATGGAGACAAAGACTAAGGCAGTGCGCTGCTTCTGTCTCCGTGGCCTGTGGCACAAACAGAAGCCACAGTTGGGAAATACACAAAGCTTGAATAATTAATGTTATAAAGGAACTACAGCCATGAAACAGCAACTAAACATTTGGCAGCAGAAGACTTCCAAAGGAACCATATTAGCTCTCTGACATTAGTCTAAATTGATCTAATCTCTGCAATTTTGTACTTGAAGGAAGCACAGAGGAGACCTGGTGGGCTCAGTTCCCTTCTCATATGCTCTCATGTGTTCAGAAATGGTACCTAGTTCTTTGTTTACGTATCACATCTAGTGGCTTCAGCACTGCCTGCACTTGGCAACTGTAGAACTTGCTGTCCCCAAAGAGATCCTCCTTCCAGGATAAACTTGGTGTGAATAAATCAAAGTGGCACCTTCAGCAGTTGTGAACCTTATTTGCAGGGTGTTTGTCTACAGAACAGTGATTTTTACTAAACTAGATCATATCATAAAATAAAGGAAAATGAGAAAATATTTATGTGAGGAAGCCTCTAAGTAGAGTTAATGGATGTGTCTAATACCACCCTCAGTCAGCTATATAGGACTATATGCAAGGCACAAAAGCATGAAAGAGAAGCTCATCTACTAAACTAACAATGCAAACAGCTGAATATACAAATAGAGAAGAGGTGGCTGTGCTTGGCTTGGATGTCTCTATTGCTGGGCTAATTTCAATGAAGAAACAGAGCAAGTGCTTCAGATACAGCAACGTGCCCCAAAGCGGCACGCACAGCTCCCACTGATTGCACAAGGAGCAGCACGGGTGAGCCAGAGAGGAGAAAGAAGCCCTTGTGTCATATCAAATGCTGGAGCATCCACCAGATGATCTAGTCTTTAGTCACACTTGATCTCATGATCAGCTGGGGTAAGATACTGAACACATTGTCAATTGTTTAATGATGGAAAAATAAAGCTGGAGAGGCTGTAGTTGATGTTTAGTAAGGTGCCATTTTATCAAGGCAGAATGCACTGCAGAAAAAGTGCTGGAAAATGTAATCAAATGTTGAAAAATATTTAATACTGTTATTATGGTTGTGTTTTTCATTGGTACTTTGCAATAAATATAAAACATACACAGAAACCTAAGTTTATAAACACATACATATATGTGAACTCATACAGATTATAACTTATATTTGTGTATAAAAAACATTTACTGGTTTAAAAAGCTGGCTAATGTTAACCCTTAAAAGAAGTATAAATGTTATGCTTGCCTCAGATTTCCTGCACTAACTGAAACACTGAGAACTTAATATTGCAAGTATTAATATATTCCATACTACAACAACGTTGAAGAGAAAGTTGAAACAATCCTGCAAAGAAAAGTTCTGCTGATTCAGTTTAAAACAAACAAAACCAACCAGCAACTGTACTGGAGATGTGCTGAATTCCACAACAGTTCTACAGTCACAATAGTCTCACAAGATCTGATACCTATTCCTATCTCTGCTCAGTCTCCTGAGAAGCCACAGGTAATAAATAACATATTATCCATACAAGGACTTCAGTGCAAAGTAACAATTTCAACCTTCCACTTTCACTCATAAATTAGCAAGTTAACAAACAAATCAAATCAAACCCAGAAATAATTCTCTTATACAATTTCCAGGAAGACCCCAGGCCAGATCAGGAGCAGGACAGAAAGGCTTCCAGATTAATTCCTGTCACTTTCAGTTTCTGAAGTCTTTTGGAGTTTTATATTTGCTCATCCACAAAAGTGTGTTTGATTTTACTGCTTCACTATATATACACTCAAAAGTTTCCATTTGAACATTGCTTTCTTCTGATACCCCAAGAAAACCCAACCCAGTCTACACAGTTTTCTTCTTTGAGGAACCCAGTAATCATTTGTTCCTTTTGAAAATTGTTAATGTTCAGTCTCAAAAGAAGATGCAACTGGAATTAAATGTATTGATTCCTTTTCATACAGACAGCAATCTCTGCAAGAAACTAATACACTCTTTATATAAGCGGAATAAATTTATATGGTTGCAAAGAAACCACACATTTCAATTTATTCTAAATAATGACAAGAAATCTTTGTGTTTGGCTATTCTGACACTTCTTTGTCATGTGTATGTTTGTTGGTAGACTTAAATGTAAAGTTCTTAACTCTTTCCCTTTGGAACATCAAATGGGATAAACCTGCTCACTAGGGTCTGTTTCTTTGAAGTTTGTTCATAGTGGAACCATTTATATCTGAATCAAAAGAGGTGAGAGACTAACTATTAACAGAGCAGAATCTCATAAGGCTCCTTTCAAAAACAAACAGGTAAATAACTACTTAAAGCATAATATAAAAAAAATTAAGTCTAAACTCTCCTTTAATAAAAAATGACCTGAGGTGGCAGGGATTTTTAAGCCACTGTTCATGGTTATTTCTTTTCTTGTATCGCAGTAAAGAAACCTCAGTCCCTCCTGAATATGTTATGTATATATTAATATATACATTCAAATCCCCACTTATGTGAAAACACCATTAAAAGAGAATACCATTAGTCTATTTGTCAATTTGCCACAGCAGAGCATTTTCTGTCACTTGGCAAGTCATTCCTAGAGGACTTGTTCAACATATGGCCAAATGTTACATTGAAAGTAAACCAACATATGTTCAGCATGACAGAGGAAAGTAGAAAGGTTTGGTAAAAGTCAGTCTCTTGTATTATAGCATTCACTTTGGTTTCCACAAAGGATCAAGTCAGAAGATCCTACGTCACTGTCCTCAGCCCTATTGCGTTGGCCTGTAACACCAGAGCAGTTACACCTACAGAGTTTGCATCTGTCTCGTAAGTTCAAACCTCCCAGTCAGGGAGCACTCACTATAGTCAGTGAACACACATATCGCATCTGCCTTTGCTTTCTCCTCGGCATATCATTTGTGCCTCAGCAAATACTTCTAACCTTACTGATGCCGTGACTTCACGTGTAGCAAAAGCATTCTATCGTGAAAGCTTTATCGACCAGCTTTTTCCAGTTTCTTCTTAAGAGAAAATTTTAAAAATTCAATGTTAAAGCTCAGAGATTTAACAGCAACATACTTTTCAGGGTCAGATTTTCAAAACTCACACTGTTTTACTTTTTCACATTCACTTTTGGGACCAAAATTACAATTAAGTTTGTGGAAACAAAGATAACTGAGCTTTGAAGTTCTGACACTTGCATAATCCACCACAGCACAGAAACAAGAGAACAGCAGTGAACCCTAAAGCTAAATAGTAATCACTGCCAAACCATAAAGATCTGGGAATTGGACTCCGCAACGTTTTCCTTCTGCTTCCATAAAATCACAGGAAAGGATAAGCCAGGTGACAGGTTGGGAACAAACGGAGGTTTTGGAGCTGGATGTTTCCTACCACCACAGGTAGCAATTTGAGTTTCTGATGGCAATGTGGAGAAATCAAGAGCCTGAATTGAGCCCACAGAGGTTTCACTCATGCTCCTAATCAAACTAAAGCCACACCGATCATTCAAATAGACAGGTATAACAGGAGAAAAACTGGTTCTTTCTACCAGAATTTTGTCCGTTACCATCAGTAAAACAACTGAGTGAATACCAGGCACTATTTTTTAATTGGCAAATATTGTCCTGGTATTAAGTGAGGTTATTGAGAAATGTTGTAGAGATGGCAACTTAGTAACAAAAAAATCCACAACACCTGTAAGATAAACGAAGACACTGATGGCATGTTTTGAAAACGTATTCTTTTTAGTTTACACTTTTACATCTGAAACTACAAATTGCTACTGAACAAACTGCAAAGCAGCTAAGAGGCTGAAAGATGGTTCTGCTTCTATTCAACAGAAAGAACCATGCCATAAAAATGCTGAGGGTGTCTTTTAATCTTAAACCAAACAAACAAAAACCAAGCAAACAAAGAAAACAAAGGGTGCTCATGCACTCTTTTTTGCCCCAACACACACCTCTGATTCACACAGATCCAGCACTGCTAGGTCCCCAAACCACTGGTGTCCCCCTAAAGACAAACTGAATATCTGCAATATGAACGTGGAAATACTGGGGGTCATGAGATGCAGAAAAAAGAGGAGTTAAGCCCTGCAGCTTTCAGTGACAAGTGGCTCAGGGAGTCTATCTAGACCAAAAAACATGAGGCCACGTTCCAAGACTGCACTGAGACTACAACTAGGTCTCACAATTATTTTCATCCATCTTAATGCCTTGTTGCTTCTCCAGGGTCACCAACATGATGTAGCTCACAGTATGGTTACAGGTATTCTCTGAAAGCGAGAAGAGGGATGAGCCACTTTGTCGTAAATTAATCTATATTCTCACTTTTTAGCACGCGGTATTCAGTTCCTCAATAATCAATGCCACAAGTTATTAAGCAATTGTATTGCTGGCTGAGGAACTAATGTTGTACAGTTCCTTCAGCTATATTGATCAACAGTTTCTTGATCTGGTCTCCAGACACCCACTCTCTACACAGAAAGGCTTCTTGCAAAAAGCAAAATATATCAAGCCACAATTTTTATCAGTTTTATCCTAGAAAAGAATATGATATGCCCTCTGCAAGAATTTTACTTCAATTATTGACCATGTTGTCTATCCATTAGAATTAAAAATTTGCATCTGAAGGAAGATACTCCTTCAGTTGATTCAGGAGATCTAGTTCAGTTATAGAACTTTGCATTTTACTTTGGCTGCTAGAAGTCAGAGAGCATTTTCCTGACTTCATGCAGAACTGAATCAAGGACAGTCACATCAGCTTTGAACAGTCTAGTGTGTCCAGGGTGAACAATGAAAAGCCCTGAAGAGAGACTTGTTCAGATTCTGGAAGCAGAACATGTGCATGAGAACAGCAGTGTCCTAATCACAACAGAGGGCTATGGGAAAGCTGCTATCAGCAGCTTGTAAGGAGCAATGGTCCCATAAAACTATACTGTTTGTGGAGCTGCTTTGTAAAGAGCCAGAAGAAGGGTCTCTGCCTAGTGATCAGTGTGTAACAGAAATTTCTAAAGGAGAAGGACTCTGCCTCTGTGAAGATTTCCATTTTAATCCTATTGAAGTGGCAACTCACAATTCCCTGGAGAGTTGGGCCCTTGTCTTTTCTTATCCAGACTCCAGCCACCAACTGAAACAAGCCTTACCTTCTTGAACATTCAACTTTCAAATCTTACTGCTTTCAAACTCCCCAATACAGTGAGAAAGAAGAACAAAAACCTCACATCTGTGGATTTATGTGCCTAACTTTTTATTTATTTCCATTTGTATCTGGACATTGCTCAAAGTAGGTAGTAATGCAAGATAAGAACACACAAGAATCATATATTGAGTCTACACACTAAATTATTATACCAACATTTAACATCACAAACATGAATAACCTCAGAATTCTAAGGATTTTGCCAAAAATCCTGCAAGTCAATTGTTCATTGTTTAACAGCATGCGTACTCCCTACCAATGTATAAAACGCTACGGGGCAGAGAACACTTGATAAGCATGCTAGGAATATTAAAAGTACCATTTGAACATTTCTTTGTGTAATTCAGACAAACCCTTTCTCCACTTACAGTATCGTATCTGATTGAGTTGCTCCTACTTCAGGAACAACTTTTTATTAATTCAAAACAAATTATGCAGACATAACAGTCTCTGACTAAAGCGCTCTTCTGTGAGCTAGTGCTTGAGCATCTCTCAAATGCACCTATTTTGAGAAGCACAAATGCACAAAGTACACATGTAAAACTCCACCTCTCTTTATGCAACAGAAATTTTGCATGCTTTCTTTCTGTAAATGAAATTTTCTAGTTTCAAATGCATTGCCCTTGAGGGCATCAAGTAATGCGATGAAATAATGAAAGGTTTCTGACGCTACAATGAAGGTCAGTATATAGCGGATCATTTCTTTTGTCTCACTTTTCAGGATGATCAGAGCACTGAGGCAATAAGAGGGACGCTTGTGCTTTTATGTGATGCAAAATCATCCAGCTGTATGTCCAGTCATTGTCTGGTGCTGCACTGCAGCTTCTGAAACAAATCCTCGCCTGTCCCCAATGACATCAGGAGAGCTCAAGGCCTGCTTCTATTTTTAAATGATGGATACATTTTTCCCTTTAAGGTTGAAAATATTCTTGATCATAGTATCTGATGCTATTGTTTTGAAAGAATCACCATAATTTATAATGGTATTCATTTATTAAACTCATACTTGCAGAAGTTAAATAAAGTAAGAAGAAAAATGTGTAAATAGTATGCATGGAGCCCACTGCGAACGCAGATGGAATTTCTATGGTTCACCTGACGCTTGTCTGATTTAATGAAGACAGTAAATTGCACAGCACAGTAACTGCATTCCACGCTGCATACACCACGCTGCAGCAGCAGCTACAGGGGACAGATATTCCCTTTCTTCCAGCTTTACAGTATTCTCTCTGATTTAATCACCACATTGAATACCGGAGAACAGGCTCGAGAATATGGGAGAAAGTCTGTAACTGAAGCATATGAACTAAACAAATAACAGGAGAATTACCAAGAAAAATACTTATTTTGCTCACCCCTACCCTCCCCACACACAGAAGTTGAAGAATTGTGAATTCTTTGTCTGGTTGCCATGAAAACTATGAGACGTAGCCTTGCCTCAGAGGAAATGATGATATGCTCACACAGTGAATAAGAGATGAAGACTGCATGGTCCTACCTCAGCAACACAAAGCTGAGTCAAAGAGAGTCTTTCTAAAATCCAGGCATGTGTGGATTCTAATCAGCTCTGTTTATAACGTATGATCATAGTTAATTGTTCATTAATTCCACTATGTCATTTGTTCAGAGATTATACCCTCCACATAATGAATGTTTTGGGGTACTCTCCAGTAGAGGAAATTAAAATAGATAATAGCTGTGATTTTAAATACTCTTCTTAGCAATCTTAGGTTTGAATCCATTGACCCTAACTAGTTCTTAAAAGGTTTCAAAACATCAAAAGATTGTCTATGCTTTTGAAAAGGGAAACGCACATGTGTAACTCATCATACCTACAGAACTAATGCATTCCTCTCTAGCACTGGGCCTCACCCTGAGAGCCCCACAGGTGATGGGAAGGGGGACAGCCTCAAACTTCCTGGTGCATCATTCATCCCCAGTTCAGCAGGCAGCCCAGGTTTTGTTACTTGCAATCAATATTAATACCACTGCAAACACTAAATGGAGTAGTCACTAAAAGAGCACACAGCATGAAATGCCTGTATTAACCATAACAGAGATGTTAATGTTTCACTCCTGGATTTAGGAAAACACTTTAGCAAATTAACTTACTCCACTTTACAGGATGAGATACACTTGTGCAATGTCACACAGAACATGCTTATATGAATAACACCAATACTTAACTATTTTCCTGCTTATTTGAGACTCCAGAATCACGGATATGTCAAGAATGACAGTACATGCTTAACTGCCAGCACCATGGGCTTGTATTTCATTTCACTTCCAGTCTTAGCGTAAGCTGATCCTTAATAGTTTTCACAAGACTGAAGTTGCTATAGGGTCATGATGTATTTGGAGGGCTGTGACAAAGAGAGCACTGTTACTGATTGAAGCGGCTCCCTTTGCTCACAACAACAACAATAAAACAGGAGAAAAAGCACCAAAATATACAAAAATTATTTTAGGATCCCTCGCTGAATATAAATGACACATTGTAATAAGAATTTCCAGCTTTCCAAAATACTCGCAAACAATTTCAAAACAAAACAGAAAAATAAAGTAAAATCCTTTGCTTCAACATGCCAAAATAAAGCTTTCAAGTGACTAATTTTTTTTTTTTTTCATTTTCAAAATTTATGAGCTGTTTGGTTTTTATTTTTTTTCATTTGGGGTTTTTGGTTTTGTTTCTTTTCCCTGTTATTGACTTAAATACTTTGTTAAGCTTACATCAAATTTGTTTATTTTTCAACTTAAGAAACGCTTATCTGAAAAAATTGGCCTGAATTAGTTGCTAGGCTTTGGCCAGTATGTTCCAAATTTACATTTGCTTGTAGCATACAAATAACCACCCAACAGAGAATTTATATACTTACGTATTACATATTGGATTAATAGCTCTCTAACACCCGCCATATAATGAGTTAATTAGCTGCTTAAAAAGCATGATTAAATCAATAATATGAGTGCAATTAGCAGCTGTGACATAGTGCTAGGTGGCCTTCCTTGCCTTTTTAATGGACTTATCATTGTTCTCATTTTCAAGGTTTTCTCACTGTCGGTGTTTGACCATTGTTTACTCATGTACAAATATTGATAACAGGTTTTTTAAAAAAGCACCTATGAAGAAAACTATGTCTTTGAAATGACAAATTTTGCTGCTAGTCAGAATCCCCCATATTTCAATCTGCTATTCAAGGTGAATTATGTCATCTGCAGATGATGGCATCTCACAGCGCTCACATCCATCCTTGTGTGCACAGAGCTGCGATAACTGACAGCTTTTCAGGACGGGCCTTGTCTTCTACAAACTCACTGCCTTCTGATGCACTAAGCACTGTGGCCGCCATTCAACATAAAACTTAAGACTTGGCCCAGTTTTAAGCACACAGTGCTCCCTCTGTATGCAACTGAATTACAAATAGGCTTAAACTTAAGTGCACACTTAAGTAGTGGATTAGTGCTGGATTAGTGCCAGAATATTTAGCATTTTTGACTAACCAGACCCATAACAACCAAAGCAAAGGTATCACACAGTCTGCTTAGTCATTTGTGAGCTCTGAGAAACAGTGGTGCACCTTTTTATTGTCTGTTTTTCCGGCTGAATGCAGAAATACAAATTAAAGAAAGATTTCAAAACCAGAAGCTGCTCAAAGTTTTTCTTTCTTGTCAGATCAACATATAAAGCTGATCAGCCTATCTAGTTGCAAAATATTTTGCTTTCTGAAAACTAAAATCTGTGGCTGGTACATAGCATCATTTTTCCCTATGCATTTCCATCACAATAGCTAATACATTATTTGCAGCTAGAGATTTTTATAATCAGAGCAAAGAGAATCTTTCCTTGATCTAATACAAAGAAACTTAGTTCTCTAGAGGGAGAGATTTGTTTAATTCTCTCTTTTTGATGAGATAGGTGAGTTTCCCTCATTTTGCAGGCTGTGCTACAAGTGGTTTGACTCCTTCCCAAGTGCACTCCCATTGCATTTGGCAGCATCATTCAGAAAACGCAACGATGTCACAGCCCATGAGTCCAACGGTTTTAAGTCATTCCAAGAGCAATGTAACTAGACTTGAAAGACATGCAACGTCTTTTAAAGTGAAATCTTAATGTTTGTAATGCATCATAATGGAAGGAAAATATTCTCTAAAATACCAGCAGTATGTATATGATGCATAGCTGAAGGACCAGCTTTCCTCCGCTGACTTCACTGAACTGTTACTATTCAGTGCCAGGACAGCCATCAGCAGTCTCCCACAAAATATAACCACCCTTCTCTTATTACAGAAGGAAGTCTGAAATCCAGTATTATCACTGCTCTGCTATTAAATATTCTGGTTCTGCCACTGGCAAAAGTGCATGTTGACATTCTAAGGCTGGTTAATACACTTCAAGTTACCTCTGACCTTGTCCTCTCTTGCCACCACTCTTCCCCTGAGCAGCCACTAATTTGTCTTCATCAAACAGCAGGATGTATTCAAAACAAGGTTGCTATATGTTAAACCTAAATGATACTGCAGAAAATCCTCCCTAAAGCTAAGCAGCTCTAATCTGTGACTGCCAAATACAAGAAGTATAGACAATCACGTTTATTGAATCACAGCAACAAGCTACCCGTGAAATAAAACTGATGCCAGGCAACTCTCGTGTTAATAACACTTCATATCTTCAATTTATATTTGCATGAACAAAACTGTCCAAGAGGCAAAGGACTGAATATTTATCTGAACAATAAATACATAAGAGAATTTATATTAACAAAATCAACTGCCGCTAATTAACATGCATGTTTCCAGAAAAAAAAAAAAAAAAAAATTAAAACAGACAAAACTGAACCAACAGGAAGGCCAGGAAGACCCAATGAGTTACAAAGTTGCAGTCAGAAGCCTCCAAAAGCTCTGGGAGGGCTTTTGCTGGCCAGCTTTGCAAGATCTCCCCCCACTCTCCTCCAGCTTTATTTTTTTCTCTTCATCTATTTCCTCCATGTTTCATTAAGATAATGTTTAGTTTGAACATTGATATATTCTGTGACTTTATTTTCCTCTGGAGATATTTATTACCTTTGTTCTTTTTTCAGACAACTATTTTCTAGGAAACAGGCAGGCACAGAGCATGTCTTGCAAAAACTGGGACAGAGATTCTGACTTGTCAAGAAAATGTGAGAAAATTTTATTGCAAATGAAACACACAGAAAGACATGAAGCTGAATTTTGCATTCACCCTTCTTTAAAAAGTAAAAGCAATATATTTTGTTTAGCAGAATGCTATTTCAGGGAACAATTTCTATTTTGTAGGCGTAAATTAATTGCTCAACTTTGTACCAGAAATATCTTAAAACTGACAAGCCCTGATTAATTTGTGGTTACCTCTTTCTCTGTGGAACTTGACAAAGCACTCCGCTACATATCCACAGCATAAATTCATGCAACCAGGTAATGGATAAGAGATCTCATCTTTTCAAGGACTTAATCAGATGCAATCTCTTGGATGTCCTCCAACCAATTAAATTCTTCACCCTGCTATATAAAGCTAGAGGGTTTTTATCTTTTTGCCTACTTCGATGCCTGAATTTCTCTCCCAACAGGGCAGCATCCCTGTCAGGGGAGGAGGGGTTCCCAAGGACAACTGCAGTCCCACAGCAGCAGTGCAATCAGAGAGCAGCAGCCCTGCAGGCAGCCCGGGATTTGCTTGCTTGCAGTACGGCTGATGCTGGCAGGGAGGAGAGCCAGCCCCTCAGCCATCTTATCAGCCGTACATCACCTTCACTGCTCACGCAGCATATCTGCACCACACTGAAACGAACCGCAGGCCACCCTGAACTCAGCAGGGTTTGGAGCCCCATCCCCAGCAGAGACTGAATTTTGATGGCTTTGTCCTAATTCTGCTCCATCCCCTCCCAGGATTTATCTAGCAACTCGGGCTAGGCAAAGCATTGCGGGTTAATAAGGAGCTCCTCAGAATGAGGAGTTCATCTCCCAGCAGCTAGTTACAGCCAAAATAAAGCCCAGCTTCTGGGTCAGCCACCTGAATCACTCCTTCTGTATCTTCCCTTTCATCACAGCTCACATTTAAACATTAAGGCCCTTTCTAATGCTTGCATTCCTTTTTTACTGATCTTCTTTCAAACCCATTTGTTTTAAAAGTGCACCAGCTTTGTTTGCTCATTTGCGTTTGGTAGTAAACAAGGAGAAAGGGGCAGCTCTGCTCTTGGGGACAAAGGGTTCCTATTTTGAACAGCTTCCCTGCAGATCTTGTTTGGTCACAGCATCTCTTGGCTTTCCAACCCAGGGCAGATTGTGCATGTGGCCTTTCAAGCTGAATTTATTGCATATGTTCAGTGGTTCTTCTAATTGAACTTATGACTTGACCATGATTCAGTGAGTTTAGCTTCAAGGATAACAGGCACATAGGTCAACAAGAAGATACATACAATGTTATAAAATACACTACACATTTAGCCATTTTACATTAAATTCATGCACTTCTAAAACCAGGATTTTGACAATTTTCCTGTATCTTGGGTAGGCTAAACAGAAACAATCTTGAAAGGGCTTTACAAAATCTTTGTAAGCAACACACATTTCTATCTGCAATTTAATTAGTATGATCAGTTGTTATAAAACAGCCTCTCATTAATAACGTGGTATACTATATAAAATAAAATGAATCTAAATAACAGTAAATCGGATATTTATACTGAATATCAAGGGCCATAATTAGAATTGTTACCATGAATACTTTTTCTCCACCAAAAGCTTTTTTAAAAGCATAGACTTCTTTAAAAAAAAAAATTTCCTCCAGAATTATGGCAAGACACCAGCAAAATGTTCCCAAGAGCTGTGGACACAGCCAGTAGGTCACACACCAAGGCAGCACTGAGCAGTTCCAAAGTCATTAAAAAACTTTAAACCTGGCATGGGCCTTATTTTGTAGCCAAGGCCCTTACACAAGGCATACAACCCATATTCTATATGAAGAACAGAAAAACAGTCAGTACTTGCCATTTGAAAAGAGATCCTTAAAATTCAGAAAAAGAAAATATGGAGGTATTTTTATAGAGAGGGAAACCAGAGATTAAATAAATTGCTTAAGATCAAATTGGAAGAGTCGATGGGAGAACCCCCTACATCCTGTGTTTGTTGCTTGGATGACTTGGAAGTTTGCTTACTTTTATCTTTTATGTGGGTAGTGTGTGCTGAGTGTGCAAAACATCTATTAAGCCTTCTTTAAGCATAACCAGACATTCTGTTATTACAAAAAAAGTAGACAGGAAAATATCAGATAGGAACATCAAACAACATATACTTTCCCATAACTGTTAAAAAGCATTTGCTGTTCCTCAGGCTGCCCTACTTAGAAACTTTGACTGTGCACCCACTGTCATGAGAGATGTTTTCCTCTCAACATCTTTTTAATCTTTTCAGACCGGTAGAAAAACAGCAGTCTTTAGTTATCAGAATTTTGATGTTTAACAGCTTCAAAGTGCTGGTGGTTTCAAGTTAAATCAAGTGGTAGGAAAAACTAGGACTGCAGTGCATTCACCAATTCTCCTTGAAGATGTTTTCTTTGCTTAGATGGTAAAAATGTAATAAAGGAAGCCTTTCCCACCCACTTCTCAGCAATATTTCACTATGGGATGTTTTAACTTTTCACAGTCTTGTGTAAGAAAAAGGAAACTATCCAAAGCCACCCTCCAGAACATACTGTCTGCCACTGCCTGGCCAAAATAATGCCTGTTTAGAGAGAGGCTTCCTCAGCACTACAAGAAAATGCTGCATTTACTCTACCCATAGATCGAGGCTCTTTTTAAACTTGCTGCGCCATGCTGTGTCTGATATAATGTCTTTCTCCTCTTGGGGGATCTTTCCCCTCAAGCATGGAGAGCACTCCAGGCTTATTCGCCCGTGCTTCAAGGTCCAGTCAGCAGAATAATATCTGCATTAATTTCCTACAGTTCGGGCATGAAAACATTAGTCTCAGCACCAGAGGTGATTGCTAGATTCATACAAATCCCAAGGGGGCAGGAGAACAGGTTACAGATTCAGATTACCCAGACACTGATATTTCCTCACAGGCCAGTGGTAAATTCAGCTGATGAGATGGTTGCAAATGCTAAACATTAGACCAGTGATTAATGAATGAGAAATGATTGCAATTTCAGAAATACCATGGTAGGGTCCAGAAGGGGTGGTGATGCCGTTATGGGACAAAGAAAAAAGCTGTGTGGGAGAAAATAAAATTGTTCAACCTATGAAGGAGTCTCATCTAAAGCTACAAATGCCTTAATTTATAAGATACTCTGATTACAACCCTGGAAAAATCACTCAAAAGTTATACATAGCTAGCTACAGTCAGTGGCTCGGTTCCACTTTTCCCTTACGTTAGTAAAATTCACCATAAACTCATGCTGGGAAGTGGAGGGAATATCTGTTCAGTGGATATTGCACAGCTTTTCTAAAGGTTCTCAGAGAACACTGGAGGCCACCTCCAGATGGGTAAGTTTGGGGATAACACACAGGACACATCACTGGGAAGGACAACTGCCCAGCTAGCTGTGACAATCTTAATTAACTGAAAGAAGTCAATGATGGAGTTATTTTACATCCTGACATTTAAAAGTAACTCCCCAGAAAATGAACTGATGTGCTGAACAGAAATTGGATTCCACAACTGTATTTTCTACCAATGACCAAACAGGGCATGTAAAAGTATGGCTTCTATCAGAGGATACAGGCAGGATAGCATCGCTGTGGTTTCTCATTTTAATATTGCCTTTAAGGAAAGTGCTAAAAAAATATGCAAATCAGTGTGCTGTAGCTGAAAGGTAGATATTAACAACTGCACTTGTGAATTGTTCTGAGTTTGTGAACTCAGAACATGATGCAGAAACTACTGGTGATGCTGTCATTTGAAGAATTTCAAATGAAAAGTAGCAGAAGTTAGAAAAAGACCATTGAACTTTTTGATCTAATGACTTGTTCTTTCAAATTATCTTTTTATTAAAAAAAAAAAAAGTATTTGTAATTCCTTTAGGAATCAGTGATAGAAAGGAATCAGAATCACACTGTAAATTACATCTATGAAGAAACAAACAACAGAGACTCACTGTGGGAAGCAGGGACACTTTGGAGATGCCTGAGCAAGGGCTACAGATACACTGATGCAAAGCACCGGGTGGGGAGTCACAGTCACACCCCTGACCACCACCTCCCCTCCTGCTTTTGCCCTGCGCACATGCATTACATATACGTTTTCTTGTACGTATACCTTTGACTTGTACGAGGTTTTTTGTACCCGGCCAGAACTCTTCAGCAATCAGAGCACAAAGGTGTCATGCAAGCAGCTCTTTAAAAGGGCACCAGCTTGGCACATCCCATCATTAGCAGAGAAGAGTATTTGTGTTACACTCCACAGTTACTCCTCTGAGTGAACTATGCAAGTACTTGAATTCAGATTAGCTACTAGTTGCTTGTAGTCTATCAAAGTTCAAGGATTTGTGTAATCATGGTGCTTACTTTTAAAATACATTTATGCAAAAACAACCACTCCAGCAGCCTCAGGAAATCCTTTCACCGCAACTCGGAATTCAGCAACTACCTGACTAGTCTTCTGACTTCCCTCCCAACTCTTATTCCAGCAGAGCCTGGATACTTAGTAACATCTTGTTTCAAAAGGCAGATGCCACAGGGTTAAGGATAAGGTTGCAGCTCAGAGCTGAGCGGACAGGATTTCACAAAAAAAAAAGGATATACTTTGCTGCTTTCAAAAATACCTTCCATATTCTACAAAAATATAAACAATTGACATACCCTCATCCCCTCTATGTATATTTACTTAAAGGGATATTACAAATGAGTGTGGAATACATTAATGTAGTTCAGGCTCATTTAGTGACCAGCGAAGTTTCCTCAATATGCACCAAAGCTGCCACTTCAGAAATCTGCTCAGAATCTACAAAGCACTTTTCTATAAGCCATCATAGACTTCTTTGCAGAAAGCAGGCAGTGATTTCCACTGACATTGGATCAGGTATCGAAGTGACACATGCACCCCTTCCTGCACAAGTGAAGGAAGCAACAGGATCACAGCGATTTCGGTATTGTACAAATTGCTAATTGCACAAATGACTAATTGCACAGGTGAAGCACCAGGCACTCCTGGGAGCCTGCCTGGCTCCTGCTAGAGATGGGGCCACCAGAGACACCAAGTTTAACACTACTGATGAATATTTTCGTTGAGGCAACCTCCTCTCTAGGCACTGTGATATATATGTCACGTCACACCCATGAAATAATTGCAGACTGCATCTGCACACCTTGTCATGAGGGGGTAGTGGACACCTGTTAAGGTACTGACCTGCACCTCCTCCTTGGGCTCATGAGCAATGAGTGTGTTCTGAGGCCTTGGATACTGCTGCTTTTATCAATAAGTAACAGCTTCTATGAAGTCCCATTAATTTCAGCTGGATAACTATGGAGTGGGATATATTTTGTATAAACTAGGATACCAGTATTTGCACAATTAACTAACCTAAAAAAAAACCCATACAAATGAGCCCCTTCTATTGTGTCTGTTTTCTGTTTAATCATAAATGATCTTCAATGAAAAATTAGGAAAACACTGAAATTAACAACACTCACACTGAGATTTAAAGTTGATAACCATGATGGCACAACATGTAATATATTAGACCCCTCAGCTACCTAGTAAGCTGAAATCCAAAACTGTGAATAACATCTAGCTGAAGAACCAATGAGCCGGGTAAAATACATCATTCAGGTCATTGAAATAAGCCATAAAAAAGTTTTCCAAAATAATGCTCAGATGAAGGTAACTATGCAGTACAATGTGTCTTGTATCTTTCTGTAACTACAAAGGCAAAATAAAGTTTTAGTTCTGATACATGATACAAAGGGATGTACTTAGCTTATGTACATCTCAGAGCACTAACAACCTCATCTGTGATCAATTCACATTCCTAAACAGTCACAGCTTTTTAAATAATGGAGAACTTCAGCTTACTGACAAAATTATGATTTTTTTTTTTTAATAAATACATCTCAGAGTGAATTTTCTTTTCAATTAGAAAAACAATCTTATTTCAATCGAGTTCTCCTATCCACATTAGTCTTAAATACTAAGGAACCATTCTGTTGTATTTCCCTTTCAAGTCAGCACACAGTGATTTCAACTTTTGTAAAAAGAAAAACAAAAGCTGACCACTTCTGTGAGCATCAGGAACAGACCACCACATAGACCACTGGCCACCACAAAGGGAGGGTTCACACAAACACCATGCTCAGGCAACAAACATACCAGAAAGATTTTTTTTTAATTTAACTTTTTAAGTGTTACATGATCCCACATATCCACCATAGACACCAGAGCCTGATGTGCAGAATGCCCAAAGCTCTCAGCTGAAGCTGCAGGGCTCGAGGATACTTGGTAGTTACTAGGTTGGGTTTTTTTTAAAATACAACTTACAACTCAGATATTTTTCTTCTCTATTTCTTCTCTCTACCCACATCACATACACCAAGAGCCTGGTTCTTAGCCCCCGATTTCAGTCAAACTAGGTTTGATTGAGTCTACACTCAATTTTAGCAGGTGCTCAGCCAGTTTCACTCACAAATATTTTGGCTTTCAGTAAAAAACATTTAGTGAATAGCCAAGGGGAACTGTATCCAAGTAGGTGCAATTTACTATAAAGCCATCAATTCAGGAAAGAGGTTGAAATTAGCAGTGCTTTGACTTTTGGCGCAGGGCTGAATATTCATAACCACGTAAAGAGATTTTATTTCTTTATTTAAATCACTGTTCACCAAACATAAACTTTGAACTGCCTTTTTCTTCTAAAGCATCCACTTTCTCTATAGGAGACATTCCCTACTACTCCCTCCCCTTTGGCTTTCCCCTCAACAACAACAACAACAAATAAAACCCAGCCTGGGTAGAAAAAACAAAAGGATAAAAGACTCCATTAATATCAACCAGGTAGCTGAAATAATATTGATTTATACTCAGTGAGAGTCCAGCTCTAAATCTGGTCACTGAACAACCTCCCTATAATGGTGAGGTCGCCCATTGTTAGTCCTCCCTCTTCCGCATCTCCTCCCATCACAGGGGCTGGTAACATTAAGCATAACACAGTTTATAACACAAACTGACATTTGCATAATAACTAATGGCCATCTGTTGTGACAACACAATCCTGAGGCATCAAAAAGGTGAAGAGGACAAGGTAAATTTGGTAAAACTGCCAAAATAAAAATATAGAAGGATAACAGTGCAAAAGCTTTTTCTGGGTTTATAAACAAGAATGTAACACTGAGCAGTGCCCACTTCAAATGATGCTGTAGTGCTACCCACACAACATAGTGCAATCTTTTCATTCCTATGGGGGTCATCTTCAAAGAAAGAATTGTTTTTCCAGCTGAAAAAGAAACACACTTTCACTGCCAAACCCCATGCTAGTAAGAATTCCACACTGCTCGTATATATCCCATCCACCAATGCCCCTAAATATCTATCAAAAATATCTTCTAATTATTTAATTAGATTTGCCTCTGACAGAGTTTCATGTTCAAAAATCAAGGATACACGTGAAATTTTCCTTGCAACTAGGAAAGATTCACTGACTTAAATTTTTTTCCTTCAGGCCCTAAATCTACATGATCTTTTCATTTACCGCAGGTCATGTTCCCAGATGTTAGAGCAACATCTGCCTGGTTTGTACCTTAACACAAATGAGTTAAGGAACAATAATTTGTGCCCGAACTACCTGGATTCTACTACTGTCAAGTTCAACTGTTCAGAAAACATGAAACAGATCATCTAACCCTGAGATTTGTTCAAAAATCAGAAAATTGATTTTTTTTTTTTTTTTTTTTTTTTTTTTTTTTTTAAATAGATGGGGATTTGTACTTGCTATCTGAGTTAAAAGCCTTTACGCTCACATTTCAGGTTTTGCCTGATAACAGGTAGACTTGTTTGCAAGTGAAAACTGCACCAATTTCAACCTAATTTGTTTTTAAAACCATAGACAATTAATTGCAGGAGCACGCGCCTGTCCGAAAGAAAACTATCCCTGTTTTCCTCAAATCTGCTTAATTGTCACTAGGAAGTAAACTGAAGAAGCCGCTTGCACTGAAGCTGGTCTGCACGCAACCCTTTGCTCAGGCTAAATGTGTGGGTGCAGACAGTGAATTTTTTTCATGAGACTCATACTGAAATCTTGATGCGGCTGAGATCCATAAAACATTTGACAGCCTCAAAAGAGCTGAGGGGAAAAGAAAGAGTGGGAGTCTCTCAGCTAGAATATGATGATGTCCTCCTGGGGTCCTGCTGCCCCAGGAGATGTTTCCAGCTCTACTACCCAGGGCAGTCCAAGCTGCGTCCCACAGGCCCTCACAACCAGGAGAAGAGCCCAGGCCAGAAGATGCATAAGCTTCTCAAAACCACATGAACAGCTGCACACCTACAGGCTGATCATTCCTGATGCATTTAAATTTATACCCATTAGGAAATTGCAGGGCAATTTTTCTAGCATACCTGAAAGTTAAGTAAAACCTTCAAACACTGTGAGCCTTATGATGAAATTACTAGGTTTTGCCACATTGGCATCCATTCTTTTCCGTGCTGCCCACAAGTTTGTAGCAGCAAAGGACATGACAGCAGCAGCCGGGCTTTGCGTTATGCTCAAGCTATCCTGTGTTCCTAAAGAACAGGCTAACTCCTGAGCACTACACGCAAATGGAAACCACTTCAGTCCTACTGAATATTGTATAAAACATAAATCATTGAGTATGTGCCAAGAGCTGCCCTTCTCTTCTACTATGTACTGAACAGAGAATATAAAAAAAAAAAAAAAATTAAGAGATTTCACCTTTATTTTAGGAACAGCACTGACTAAGCAACTAATTTATTTCCAGACATTATTACACGATAAAAAATTTCTAGGTTTCACAAATCAAGCAATGCATGACAGAGCCGCACTATAAGGAATCAAGCAAGTCATCCTATCAATCACTTATTGGTAAGGCTGGCTTGGCTTGTTCTGTGATACCATTTAAAGCTCAGGTCTGCCCTTGGGTGTATTCAAACTATCCGCATGTAGGACACTGCACAACCATCCAGAGGAAGGATGGTTTGAAGCTGTAATATAAACTTGAACAGACTAAACGAGAAACCAGTATAATGCAGACCCTTCACTGTACTCACTTCACTTGCTGGCCCCATCCCTTTCTCTTGCATGAGTTAAATTATTTAAGCTCTGAACTTTCAGAAACATCTTGAACTCAGGCAAACGAAAAGAGCGTGGTGGGCCCATAGGACACAGAAGCACAGTGTCTCTACAGAGCTAAGTGAGGCCATTTGAAAATCTCACCTTGAAATTGAATGGGATTGGATATAATACAGTGGGTTTGTTTTGTGTATATCTTTAAAAAGGTCATTCCTCTCCTGCAAGTGTTGAAACAAGCCTTCACAGAAACCTTATTACACTGTTAATTGCTTAACCGGTCAAAAGCAGTGAAATATTACCCTCAGAATGCAATCCTCAAACTAAATAGGAACATAAATCAGCATGACTGTTGCTGGTATCATCAACTCCAGGATGCTGGGTGCTCTCACCAGCCTTACTTTCTAACCATTGGCTGCCTTAGTCTCCTTACTGTATAAATCATCCAGAAATGTTAGCACTCTCTGGTGTTTCAATGTGATTTGAAGACCCTAAAGGATATTTCCATATACCACTAAAGCAAAGGGTTAGTTTTGTGCAGTATCATGTGATCAACAACAAAAAAAAAAGCCCTCAATACTGCTTGCTTGTGGGTGGTGCAGAGGAACAAGAAGTGACTCACAACTCATAGTGGAAAAATTGGGGGGAAAATGTTTTAAATAGTCAAGAAAGTACAAAATGGCAAGCCACAATTATTGGACTTCCTACGCCCTATGAACTGGGTGGCAAAACCATATCTTTGCTATGAGAAGACTGATTGCAAAACATATGAATGTTAACTGAAGCAGTTGCTGCTTTTTGCTCCATTCTCCTAGTACAGTGAGTCTCTGCATGCTCAGAATCTGCAAAGTCCTAAGAAAACCCAGAAAGAAACTGGAATAAGGTACAAAATTCCAGTGTGACATGAAGGGGTTGGGGGAGGGGCCAAACCCAAATAAAAGCCTGTCATGGATCAAAAGCTCTAAATTTCATCTCATTCTTAAGGTGCATAAATAGAACGCTGAAAAAAATCCACACATTTGAGATTAACAGGCTGATATTTATCCATGTGCCACTCTGGTTGCTATGAGATTTCCTTTCTACAGCAATGAGTTGTATAAACAATAAAGCATTTTTGTCCACAAAGCAATTGTCTCACCTCACTGAATTCAAGAGTCTCTCACTGCTACATCCCTTCTATATTGTTCTGATCACAAACTGTAAGAAAGCACCCTCACACAAAGACAGTATATGGGTATGGTTGCGCATGCTATTGTTAAACTTGAGCACATTAAGTACAACGTGGGTTTCCCGCATCACGAGTAGTTAGCTGAGAGACTATACATTTTCACTTACAAGCCATAGATAAATATAGCCAGCTCCTAAAATTCTTCACTCTCGTGGTCATGTTCAGATGGGGTAAAAAAAAAAAGCACCCTGATAGCTACATTACAGACCTGCACATAATCTAAACAGCAAACAAGGAAAATATTACTAATTCAGGCCAGTTTCAAAAGGCAGCACCTCAAAATTGGCCCCAAAGACAGAATCTGATTTTCACACTTTCCTTTAAATATAAAGATGATTCGGAAGATCTGTTTGTATACATTTACACAGAAAAAATACCTACAGTTAACATGCTGCAGTACATTCGCTGCAGCCATCTAAACAGCCTCCTAATGTGCTCACTAGAACAGAAGGCAGTGGGTTTCTTAGTGCTTTTCATTATATATGGTACTGCCATGGCAGAGGAAAAAAAAAGAGAAAAGGGCAAGGAAATACTGACTCTCACCCAAGCAAAAGATGCACATATGTTAGAGGAAATGTACATGTCATTTAGGAAGCACATGCACTGCTTCTCTGAGCATATGAAGATTATCCAGTTCCCCCTTAGGGGGATTTCACAGACACAGAAATACTACATACCCAGGTTTCTGTTAAGACAACTGGCTTCTTGGTATGTTCTTGAAAAATGATAATAAAACTCAGCCAAAAGCAAGAAATTATGGCAGGGCCTTATTTCCACAGAGCAGAGTACAAGGTGTCATTTCTAAGGACATAGCCACAGAGCTGCAAAGTGGCTGGCCTCTTTATCTGTCATTATGACACAAACCACAACTATTGTGCTTTATACCTTAGAGAGAAACAGTAAAGCTGGAATCACAGAGAGACTCCTGAATCGAACAATGAGCAATGCAGTGCCTACTGAATTTTTTAGATCCTGGTGTGCTGGAGGGTTTTCTGCAGCTAAGACGAATCTACAGCAGAGGAAACCCAGGCTCTGCGATCTTAGACACCTATTTCCCTAACAAAAGAAAGTTGCTAATAACAGATTGTTACAGCTCCGTTCTTTAAAACAGCTCACCCTTAGGGAAAAAGAGAAATGCTGAAACACCTTATTTCTGTAACATTATCCTAAAACCAGATATTGCAGAAGCCAAACATGTGACACAGTCCCAATACAAAGAAAAAAAAATCTGCCTCCACACACATCCCTTTTAAGTACATGTATGTAAGGCTAAACTGTGATGCTGTTAAACCTATGAGAAAGCTCAGCATTTAACCTCATATCACAGTTACAAACTATTATCAACTCTCAGTCAGTTTGGTATCACAGTAACACAAGTGATTTATCTGGGAAATGAATGCACACCTTCTGCATCAACGCTGCAATCAACTAATATCCAATTAAACATTCAATTGCTTTGCAAACCCCACAGCCATGGTTATCAATGCTGTTTCACAATGTTAACAAATTACTCCAACAGCTACCAAGTTACATGCAAGAAAAAGCTTTTATACTTCAGTTGCAAGGTAAGAAAATTAAAACAAAAGAATCCCTGTCAGAATTTGGCACAGATCTAGATACCTTTTTCTTCCGATCCCGGGATCTTTTCCTGTGTTTTCTTTTTTTCTCAGTTTCTTCATCAGCATTAATTTCTAAATCCCTGGTTTTCTTTAACTGTGATGCTGCGTGAGCCATAATGCATTAAAAATCCTTTACAACAACGCTGCCTTGTAAAAGGTGATTTCCTCGGGCACCTTTCACCAGCCCTTACAGCAAATGTTCCAGTGATTGGAAGGAAATCTGTGACCAGAGCCAGAAACACATTCAGGATGCAGAGATCTCACAGAAGCCTGCAGTCACTACAAAAATACAGAGTTGCAGATTTCTTCCTATACCTTTCTGTACCTGAACCTCGACACAACAGTGCAGCCATCGTAATGCATTTAACGTAATGAAAAAGACAGCTGGGACAGAGAAAGCTGTATTATGGCTGTATCCCCTGCCACCAGCTGGAAGTGTCTAAGTGACTCCAGTGAAGGGGGAATGCTGAAAAGGAGCGCTTTCTATTAAAAAAGATTCCAGAACAATAACACATGCTGTATTGTATTTTCTTCACTAGTTCTAAAGGATGTTTTTAAAAGCTATTAAAAAATGCAGTGTTAATCATGTGCATATCTCGGCTAGATTTTTATGGTAAGCCATTTAACCTATAATGAAATGGAGCAGCTCCTACTTTAGGTTAACTGCTGATGGTGACAAAAAAATAAAATAAAAATTTCTTTTTACCATGGAGACCCTGACTGCATTATGTAGAAAACAATGCATGCATTGCCATATCTTAACAGTGTGTCCTTTATACTCATTTTTCAATTCCAATATATTTTGTGAGAGAGGATTACAGAAAGCCCTGTTGTCTTTTTTTTTTTTTTTTTTAAACATACTTATTACAACACATCATACAGAAAGAAAGATGCAATCATGCTAGTGTGTGAAACAGGCATTTAATTCATGCGAGATTTCCTGGCACCGTTCCTCTACGTGGTCAGAAAGAAATCAGCATTATTTCCATGTAGTTGGAAGTGTACTTTTAGGCTTTTATGTCAAGGCTTGCTTCAATCATCTTACTATTTTTGCCACCTGAGTCCTCACTAACTGCAGCTTTTGAATATTCATTATGGGAGGTAAAATAGCAGCAGTACTAAGGCCTGCAGGAGGATCTTTTCCTGGTATGAACACAGAGCAAGCATCTAGTAAATACGGAACCATATTTATTTTCTACACAAAAATGAACAATCAGCAGCTCTCCTCAAGACTGCTGCTTTTAACCTTTCCCAGTATTCCTAGTAGCATGCTTTGCAGTAATGAACATTTGCGTTTTAAGGCAGTCTGATTTCTTCCAGATAAGAACCAAAAGTTCCCACAAGTGAAACTGATGTTTTTACATGATACTAGTATTTCTTTCTGGAAAATAAGCTTAAAAATAAGGTTAAATTTAAACTGGAAGTGTGATTAGCCAAATAATCTTGAATCTTCAGAGTGTAGCATAACGTTAAGAGAGGTCTCACAAGCTTGTAAGTTTTCTTCCCCTGAACTGGAGAGATGTTTTCTGAATCGATGTCCAGTAAGTGACATACATCCATTGCTTTAGTTTTCACATAACATGCCTAAAAGTAAAGTAACCTTTTAAATCTCTGAAATATAAACTACTTTGAACATACTGTATGTTGTCAAAAAGGCAGCACATAGTGAACTGTTTGTCTGCTGTTCACTGGTTAACAAACTAGGTCTAAACCTATATTTTTATTTTGGAATGACTTTTAAGAAATGCTCAAGGATGGAGACCACAGTTATGTGACCTTAGGGACCTTTCTTCCTGGTGCAGTAAAATCACAGGTTCCTGTCTGTATCCAAACCTCCCTGTACCTACACATCAACCATGCACCTCTCCCTCTTCCTCCTCTACATCTGAAAGACTTCTGCAGACTCAAATAATGCTGCCTTTGGAAAGCTGGGGAAAGAGGAATGTTGCACTTGGGCAACACCTGGTTTTGAACCAGAAGTAGTAAATTCCCACTTCTCTATGTGCTATAGGAGCTTGAATAAACATATTTCTGTTTTTAAAGATGCAATGAGTATACCCAAAGGATGGCCAGAGTATGCTTTCAACTGTAAGTCATCACTGCAAGCAAGTCAAATGCTACATTCAGACAGGTATCTGAACTTTGGCCCGACTCTCCATTGAAGCACAGGGCAGCACTATTATACCACAGCAGTGCTACTAGAGAGGGGAACTGGCAAAGTCACTGATTTAAGAGGGCTGGAGAAGGTATCTCAAGGAGGCTGGTGGAGAAACTATCAAGTTTCAGCAGGAAGTGGAAGACTGCAATGTGCCTATTTAAAAAAAATATGTATATATCGAAAAAAAAAAAGCACCCAATGCTTCACTTTCTAGCTCGCAAGCTGCCTGCATAACCTTGGCAGCTATTCTCTCTGAAGCTCAGTTCTTCCTCTGTAAAAGAAAGTTAACATTAGTCCCCTGTCTGGCAGAACACAGTTATTAGCAGGGAAGTGCTTAGGAATTACAGCAGGATCAAAACTGAAAATGAATTCAACAAAATTCAATAGGGTTGGATCCCTCTTATTCCCGGCACATTTCCATCTCAATTTGGAAGACTCAAGAAACTTTGCCTTAGGAAACCAACTTCTTATTCAAGCCACAAATAAAGTGAATGCTGCTGTCATTCACTGCTTGCTAACTAATCCTGTGACATTTCATCATCCTTTTAACCATCCTAGACTGTAATTTATGACTAAATAACCTAATTAAATGGAAATACAAATAATGTATTATAGGGTGTTGTGTGTTTAAAATACTTGAAGCATACTTTAAAAAATGTTGGCACAGAATAATATGCACATATGTAATTTAAAAGCCCTAATGCCACTTCATGCTCAGGTTATATTCTGTACAGGTAGAAAGCAACTCAAGCTTCTACTAATGAGAATAATTCTAACAAATTAGGATAATAAGTGAACTTGCCCAATACCTTGCTATATGCATAAGTGCAAGGATTTTATCTGTCAGACAAGCCTGCTTCATCCCAGTACATATTCTGTTAATAAGCAGTTGGACCAAACATGTAGATGTTTCTAGTATGTGGACTATAATCCCTGTGGAATGCAGTGTCTTAACTCCTGAATTAGATTTCAGAAAGAAAAAAATATCTTTTCAAGCTAGGATTTTGAGAAACTATGTCTTAGCGTCATCAAAACAAACAAACCCCACAAAAGCACACACAAACCAGATTCTTTATAGCTGGAGAAATACTAGGGAGACTTTGTTCCAGCCTGCAAGCTACACAGTCTCAAACAGAAAAGAGGTTACAAAAAAGGTGTGAGTAAAAGATTCAGACCCCTGTGGAAATGACAGTGTATATGTACAACTTGTCCTTTTGAGGAAACGGTGAACTGGCATCATCCACTGGAAGGTGATTGGGCAAGCCCAGATGAAATCTGGACCAAATGTGAAGGTTTTCATGCCAGATATGTCATAACTCACTTCAAGGGAAACAGGTACTGGAAAACTTCATTAAATGCTGCTTTTCAGACTTCAGTAAAATAATTAAGCTATTTGATTTCACCCTTAATTACAAAGTTAATGAAATGCCAATGAGTGTTTCAGCACAATCCATAGGGTTCTGATAAAGTTACAGACAATGATAAACTGTATCTTACTTGAACAATGGGAAATTTACGCCTTCTGTTAGCACAAGGATAACATCTACTTAGCTTCATCTACTCACAAATGGCTGGGAAGTGATTTTATCAACTTGAAAGTGAAGTGTGTCATTTGGTTTAGATTAAGCTGCTAGTTTTAAAACTAGATTCAAGAGAGACTGTAAAATTACATTAGCTCTCAACATTGAAGCAGATCTTGAAAATCCACAAGAAGATACAAGAGGGAAAAAGTGTTCACATTCTAGTTACTGGAGTTAATTTATCAATTAGCCATCAGCTGATGGAGCACAGAGAGTTAAAAAATCATGTCACACAAGAGAAAAAAAAAGGATAATATAATAACGAAAATATAAGTTTACTAAGAATATACCAAAAATAGATCTATGAAAATCTAAGGTTTTTAAGAAAGATGGAACACCATAGAAACTTTCAATATTTACACTACTGAGATCACTATGGGTCAAAAAAGGCTTATGATCACGGACAGCGCTAGAAGGTCACTATGATAAATCTTAGTGGTGAACAAAGTACGTTTACATTTTCACAAAGAAGAAAAGAAGTGTTATGGGTAGAATAGAAAGAGCAGAGAGCAAAACACATGAAGAAAAATAAAGCCAGTTCTTGTCAGGTTACTCTTAATTTCTGAGTCATCTGATAGAGAACAAATGATAAAAGGGGGAGGAGGAGGTCTATCCTTTTGCTGCTATAGCCCTGCCCTGGATTATTTTATTGAAGGAAAAAATGTGGAAGTGGGAAGAAAAGAGAAGAAAGAAGGACAAGACATACTCAAAATAAGGGTAATATTGAGAAATAAGGAGAAATAAGAGTTCTGGTTTCTAAAAAACCACTACATGATACCTAGTTAACTTAACTTATAAAAGAACCCTTCAAAGGAGTCTCATAAGATTCGCTAGCTCATGCTCACTAGCAGCCCTTGTGTCTCAAAAACAAACAAAATCCCAAACCAAACAAACAAGATTAAAAGCTTATTTAGTATCTAGGTTTCCTTTTATTCCCTTTTCACACATCTAATGTCAGAACAGGACTGACCCATCTTCAAACATGCAGAAAATTGAGGTCACTAAGCAGCAAATGAATAGAAAATAAGAAAAGTTAAGACTTGTTTTGCTCTTCTGTTTTGTTGCATTGAGTTTCCCCCAATACCTGCCTCTTTTATTCAAATACTGTTTTGGCAATAACAATCCCAGAGAAACTCTGAGGAGACAGAGTCAGAACGGGATGCATGCACTACACAGAGAGAAAGGAAATATCTAAACTGCATTTTATAGACCACTTTTATAGTGCTTGCTCCATATAAAATTTTGAATTATATTGAATTACATTTCATTTCTTTTTTTGATCTCTTTAGTGCACAACAGCTTACAAAAAGCTTTAGAAACGACACAAATTCCAGGGTGCAGTGATAATGGCCAAATATTTGAAGTTGAGGGTTTTTGTACTGTACCACCAAGAGGCTTACTACTTCTGAAACGACCCTGCTGCCCTCTCCGGAAATTTAGTAGAAATAGTAATAACTTAAACAAACAACAACAAAAAAAAACCCACACAGCACCACACACACAAAAAAAATACCCACACCACAAAAACACAAACCACCACACCCCTCAAAACCCCCCAAAACACCCACACAGAAAACAGTCATGGAATACATTGAATATGCTTTTCACTAAGCACTCTCCAGACATATCACCTGGCTTCTGAACTCAAGCTCAAATCAACAGTCACATTCAATCTCGTAGAATTAAGTGCAAAATTACTATTCCTCCATGCTCTCCAGCATACGTCTATGAATTCATCACTAACTTCCTGTTTGAGGCATGACACTTAAAGAAAAAAAACTACTGATTTTGGTTTGCCTTTAAGACTAACACTGTAAATCAGGACAGTTCAAAAGCTGACTCAAGGCTTACCCAACCCATCGCCTCAGGGTCAGAGAAAATGGGACAGTAACTCTTCAACTGTCCCAGGCCACCACTAGGCATGGTAAATCTGCCTGCCAGCAAGCTGGGAGAGGGTAATAATGTGCTCATCAACCAGCAGAGGAGAAAGCATGACTATAGAAGTCTGTAGAGTACCCAGGATCTGAAGATTTATCACCCTTGACTTCCAAAACAGGATAGTTTTGTTTGAGGCCTATGCAGAGAAAGGGAGCTAAAAGTGACAAATTAATATTAACAATTTTGTGAAGATGGTGTGAAAAGTTTCATCTCTGACTCATACAAACTAAGAAAAAGATACTGGTGTATCTTATTTATAGAGGCATACTAATTGGAGGAAAAATTTTGAGTGGGTTTGTGGATGGATTTCTGAGGAGCCCAGGAAATGTACCTAATACAAGGAAGATGGTACAAGTAAAATATGTAATCTCTAAATCACTGCTGAGCAAATGCATTAAAAAGTTTTTCCTATTCTTCCTCTGCTAAGACTATTTCTGAAAACCTACATTTACTGGGAACCATTGAAATTATACAAGCACGCACTTTTCTAAAAGTTTTTTTTATGTTTTTCCATGAATTCAGATAACAGACTACAACCAGGACTGAAGTTCACATATAGAGTATCAGTGTCTTAGTGATGCTGACAAAGATCACTCTATGAAATGGTAGCAAATTGGTTTCAAACATGTTAACAGGTGGAAATTATATACAAGACTGACACTAGATCACAATTAGTGACATATTTTTCAATCCTTGTTTGGAACTACTCAATAATGTTCTAAAACCATAAATTCAGTATATTAGAATTCCCCCAATTGCTAGTTTCATAGTTAGTCTTTGCCTAGTCCACCTGCTCTTCTAGCTTTGCTACTGCAAGCCCCAGTACAATAGGGATCCAGGAGGTCAGTGGGATGGTGCTACCTGGTACCAGAGTTCATCTGGAAATTGTTAGATTCCTCTGCAAAATAGACCAACACAGCCAGGAAAAGCTATCCCAGACTATAGAATTGAGTGCAAAAGTAGGCTTTTCATCAGTTTTGCACTCCCACACACATAACTTGAACACTGTGATATGATGGGAGGATCTATCTCTTCCTGGTGAGCTTCAAAAAAGAAATGCAAAAAAACATTCACTAAGATTTTATGGTTCAGCTAGAAACTTCACCCTGAACAGATGATTAATCACTGCTGCATCTGTTAAATTCTGCTCTGACACATGAAAGTAATAGCCAATTCACTAACACATCCAGTGAACATTGAGCCCATGGAGGGGTTTCCTTCAACATCATGAAAGCAGAGATCAAGGAGGTCCCTGTATGGCTTTCAGAAGCACCTTTGCCAGGTCCTCCAGCCCCCAAATAGATACAAAAGGAGTTCTTCCCTGCTTGCCTCAGGTGGAAAATGTCTCAAAGTGGCTTAAAAATAACCCAAAACAGCAGCAAGAAAAAGCTTTGTGGTATTTAAAGTTACTCAGCATCAAGTCCCCTCATAATAAAAGCTACATGAAAAGCCACACCACTGCAGAACTGCAATGCCTGCAAAGGGGTCAATAAGTGAATCTGCTTAAGCAAAAGAGTCTGCAAGACAAAGAGTGGGATGGTACGAACAGTCACAAATAGATGCAAGATTTTTGCCTGTAATTAATAGATCATTTTCCAGTGCCCATTAATTAGTGTCCTTTGATTTTTGTTAGTCAAAATTTCTTTTAGCCTAAAGTATATATATTTTTGACTGAAGCCTAAGTGAACCTACACATAAATAACCACATAATGTGTATCCAGGGCTAGTAAACCCTTTACCTTAAGAAGACACTGGCTATGAAAATGTTACTTTACTTTCCCCACCCCAATAAAGCCACAAAAGGAAAAATATGTATAACTTTGGACAAACGCTCAGTGTCATCATCTTATGCAATGGGTTCTCTCTCCAACCCACTTTTGACAGTAGGGAGCTGCACTAAGTGACCCAGTGCCCATATATTTTCCTGTTGTCAACCTCCGTGGAGCAAGAGCAGCTTACTTGTTGTTTTATTTTGAAATAAAAAGTTGCTGAATAAGTGTAGCAGAGAACACATTGGCAAAGGTCACAAGAAAGGCTTTATTTGAAGTTTCCAGCATTTCCCAGTTGTCCTGAGGCTTTCAACTGTACAATTTTTGGTTGAATTTCTGTGGTGCAAAAATACAGAGTACAAGAAAGGAAGACAAATGCTTCCTTTACTTGTTTTGTATGGTAGACATTTTTCATTTTTAATTTATCTGAACTACTTTCATACGCAAAAAAAAAAATAATCTGCAACTCATATAAGACTCCTAAGACAAGAAAAACAGGTACATAGGAGCTACCAGAGGGAGCTGCATTTTCATTTCCTTCCCTGTTCAGTGCCACACTTGCATGCTGCACCCAGGCACCTCAACAAGGACAGAGGTCAGGTTTGCTGACTGACTTAATTTTGCTAAAATAGGAAGTCCACAATTAAAGTGCAGAATTTTTCATGAAGACCCCTAGTTCATACCAATATATGCACAATACGTTAAGTTTTAAGGAAACACTTAAAATGAAAATACAAAAGAAAAAAAAAAAAATCCCCAATCTACTCTGGCATAAGAAACTCACTTAATTAAACTCCATGATTATTCATTATTTCTTTCCCTATGTTCAAATGACCATCTTTGTCTCATTCCCAAAGGATCCTCTACAAATTAAATCAGGGAATCATTAAAATCTCAACATGTTGCCTGAGTGAGATTTCAGCACTGTCAGTGTTCTGAGCACTCCATGCAGTAGTAATTTGACTTTTATAGGGAAAAAAATATAATGAAGCAGAATCATTAACAATAAATAAATAAGACATAAGGTTATCAAATGTGTATTTTTCAAGTGAAGTTTCTCATTTCCTGTAAGTAAATTCATATATCCATTGTAAAATCTGCAAGTTTACAACTAAAACAATAGCATGTGAAAATTCTCAATTTTTTGAAAATAACAACTAATATCAAACATAATTCAGGGTTTTTAAGTCTCTTTGGATATTTATACATTTGATATTACAGCTGGCATTTTTATGTTTTAAAAAATTACTCATGCCTTAGTCTTCTCATGCTCATGTATTAAGTTACATTAGGTAGATCATGTGTTTATGGGATGTATCGTAAAAAAAACTTAAATGTAAACTTAATGTAAAAAACTTAATGTAAAACTTAATTTTAAAAAAAAAAAAAAAAACCAACCTTAAACCCAGACATTTCTGTTAAAAAAAAAAAAAAACCAAGAAAAAAAGAAAATAAGAGAAAAATAAGTAGTCCAGCTGTCCAGCTAGTCCAACTGTTAGAATTTTCATGCTAAAATCCCATTGGAGCAAACCTATGGAGCAAGAAAGATAACTACCAGAGACTGGTCAAATGCAAAAAACCAAATTCACTGCCACTAAAGAAATTCAGAGATGTTATTTGTGCATAAATTTCACATAAAGCTATTAATGTCCACAGGAGGCCAGCTGGTTTCTTGGCTTGGCAAGAGCAAGCTAGCTTATAAAAAAAAAAAAAAAAAAGAAATACACTTACCAGTATAATAATTGTAATTATCACAGAGTAGGTGTATTTATGTGGTGCCTGAAAACCCAGGTAATGTTAGCGCCCTATTCAGAACAACATAGTAAGAAGTAATTCCTGCCCTGACCTGTTTGTAAGCTAAATACACAACATACAGGGGAATGTACTAACTCCTGCTTTAGAGAGAGGTAATTGTGAACTGGAGATGATGAACTTGGAGAAGGGGTTGTTTTTTTTGTGTTGTATGGCAAAGTGAACATAAGTTAATAGAACGCAAATATCATACTGGGGATGTAAAAACACAAGTGACAGCCTTGAAAGCACAGGAAAGAAATCTCTCTCCTTCACAGCTTTGCTGGGGTTTCAGCTGGAACACTGTATCCTATTTCAGGCACTAGATTTCTAGGAAAAATAGGAAAAAGTTGTCGGTTGGAGATCTGAAGAATTTATTGCTTTAATTCTGAAATCATTGCTCTTCACAAAACAATGCTGAATGCTTCTCTGAATCTGTGGTTAGTAATAAATAGCTTTGGACATGCGTATGTACACACATCCTTTGCAAAAACAAATACCAGTCAGCTCTGCAATCTTGCTCATTTACTTGCCATGGTACTTGGTACTAAACTTGAAAGAACAGGGTGGGGAAAGAAAACTTGAGAGAACAGGAGATAACAAGCTTGTATACTGGTCCAGTTAACTTCCAGTCCTAGAAAACTCCTATATCAAGGAATTTGTCATTACCCAGAACTGCAATCAATCTACCTGGATTTGTCAAGAGGAAACTATATAAAATTAGTTTTGTTTTAGGAAAGGGTGACAGGTGTTAAAGACAGGAGAAAAGCCATGTTTGTACCAGACATTCTCATAACCAAGGTAAGAGACACATGTTGATGTAAAGATTGTTAGATTAATCCAAGAGGGATCTGGTAACTGAACTCAGGAATGAGATATTAACAATCATTGTCAAAATGGATGGATGTTCTGCAAGAGCCTGCCCTGGCTTTGCTTCTCTCCAGTGTTTTCATTAATGACTTGAGCAATAGAGAATAAAGTTTGTTGCCAACACACAAAACAGGAGACTATAAGTACATTCATATTAAAGATAGAAATTTTAGATCAAAATAAGTAAGACCAGAGGAATGAGGTGAGGCGGGGGAGTGGGGGGGACGGTAAGGTGGCAGAGGGAATTCATTTCAGTGACAACGATAAGGAGGGGGAAAAACCATTTGCACAGTCTTGTGAATAAGAAGCAGTTGTTCTTCAGCATGGTCTGGAGGGTATAAAACATTGCAAGTTCAACATGGGACAAAAGACAAACAGGACAGTAAAGCGTAGAAGTATAGCCTGCACAACAAAACAATATCTCTCTTCTATTAAGCATTTGTAAATCTGCAGGTATATTGTGACTGATTTCTGCCATTCTGCTTCCGGAAAGATATGACTATTTGGAAAATAATGAGAGCAATGAGAAGTCTATAGAACACAACCTCATTTAACCTAAAGAAAAGATGACTAATGGAATGTGGCAACAGTACTCAAGTCCATCAAAGTCTGCCAAAATGCAGAAAAAAAAAGTCTGTTCTCCACTATTACTATGGATAGTAATGGGAATAAAAAGTTTAAACATCAGCAACACAGTTCTGGGTAAGATACTATGAAAAATTTTAACAATAAGCATTCTGTTGCAGAGTTACCTTATTCAAGAGAAACTCAGCAACTTCTTCATCAACCTTTAGGGAAAGCAGACAGGATCTATGATACTACAGAGCCTGATGAATGTCAGCAGGACACTACAAAAACAAGAACACACGTGTGCGTAGCTCCTTTGCAAAAGGCAGGAGCTGAACACTATAAAAATGCTTCACATAATGCATGCAGAGCTGGAAAATCAATAACAGGACCTGCAGTTGAAAAGGAAAGATGAAAGACTACCAAAGCAGCCCTGATTGTGGGTCAGAGAACCCCCTAAATAGCATTCTGAATCAAGACATCCCTGTATCGTAAACACATGATCTACCTAATGTAGCTTAATACGTGAGCATGAGAAGACTAAGGCATGAGTAATTTTTTAAAATGTAAAAGTGTCAGCTGTAATATCAAATGTACAAATGTCCGAAGAAACTTAAAAACTCTATCCCCTTGCCAGACTAGAAATCTGAAGGAACTACATCCTGGATATTTACAAGGTTGGTTATGTGGCCATTTACAAAATCTTTGCAATATAGAATTCTAACTATGACCTTCAGAATGGAAATCTTACTGCTTTTCCCTTCTAAAGTGAATATTCAGATCCATTTGGCAGTATTTATGTTGGTGACAGTCATAACCATCCTATGACTACAGTACCAAGAGGACCACAGACATCCCAGCTTCCAGAAGTCTGTTCTTAATTCAGCCTTAGTATGACAGCACAAAACTATTTTATTGATTTAGGTATTGTATGCTTTAATAAGTTTGGACAGTTAAAAATGTATTTTCAGTTCCTAATATAAAAATCTATGACCGTTAACATGCTTCACATTATCAGAAGCATTTGCTTCAGATAACAGAGCTCCAAATGAAGATGAAAATCAAAAGAGAATAGTGATGTGTCTGAATTATTCTGGTGAGTGTGAAAGTCTTAAAAATGTATTTCTTACTGTATGCAAAATAGAATTTAAAAAATCTACAGTTCGTTCATGGGTTTAAAAACTAAGAGAAATTAAATACAATATGCTGAGAAGTCTGCTCTAAATAACAGGCACACTACAAAATTCCAATCTAAACAGAATGGTGGTAGCCCATTACTTGTCCATTTAAATCTGAGCTAGAAAATACAAAAAACAATTGTAAGTAAGTAAGTAAATATTGTAAGAATTGTAACTATTGTAACTATTCTACATTTTCACAGTAATGGCTAAGATGATCTAATAGGCTTTTTCCCTGTCTTATCTTATAATGACATTTTGATTACTTCTGTGAGTTGAAGTCTTAGCCACCGTTTTTCTCATAGACATGATGTTCTGTTCTACTGCACACACAAAATTGCAATTTTTTATGGACTCTTTATAAAGACTGCAACATTTTTGATGTTAAATTGCAAAAGCACTGTATAAAATAACATCTGTTTACAGATATTGGAGCAGCTAATAACATGTCCCTTCTAAATATATATAACTTAACTTATAAAAGCATAAAATAAAAAGTTTAATTTGTAGCCTTGGAGCTGCTTTCTAGGGTTGTTGTATATATTCTGAAGTTATAGAGGCCACAATCTAGTACAAATATAGTCTGAATACCTGTGTAGTTTGGCAAAGCCTACGGATGCAGTGATCATGAAAAACAAGTTTTGCACAGCATCATAAGCACCCTGTGTTTATGAACAGTAAATGAACAATTTGTATACTATTCAGCAAAAAAAAAAAAAAAAAAAAGCCCTAATCAGAATCCGCTAGTTCACATAGACTTCCAGTGAGTGGGCTGAATAATTGTCTCATCGTGATAATAGCCTTTATGATAACCATGATCTCACCATTGCACTCAAAGATCCCAAATGCTGCTGGTACACTTACATCCACAACAAGCCATACTGAGTCTTTGCATTTGAAGAAAATCCTACTCTGCAGCTTCAACCCTTGGTTGTTAAAGCATACAGGATGTAACCTTGTTATTTTTCATGCCTTAGACCACAAAATCTCTAGATTTTCTTTGTAGACAGAAAAGCATAGACTGGAATTCCTGTTGTTACAGACACTTTCCATTATGTCTTTAATTCAAAAGAAATAGCAAAGTTATCAGCATCAATAAAAACTAGCAGTGTGCACCTCAATTAGAATAAAAATTAATATGCAATTTTATTTTCTGTAGCTCATTTTTTCAACCTACTTTCTGATTCACAAAAGCAGCATGTTACTGTGTATTCTGCATGGTGGCCAGGGCAGAAAACATGCCTTTTGCCACCACTTCCCTCTCCCTCCCATCATACTGGAGGTCTGAAGTCATCTACTTCTAAGTGTAGTTATATTGTTTTCTCTAATTTAACAAAACAGTGGAAATTAACACCAGCTATCGGTCTGGTTAGGTATGTAAATTCACGCAAAAGGAAGTGGGCATTCACCAGTGTTCCGTCAACAACCTCCATGGCAAAATTAAATGTACAAAACATAAAGACAGATGACAGTTCCTGATGGATAAGCAAGAAGAGCACCCAGTGCATTCACAGTACGTACTGATATGTGATCTTTGATTTTCTAAAACAGGGCAGAAACTATTGCCTCCATAATAAATGTATTATGAACAGCATACACACATAACTAAAGAATCTCTCTTTTTGTCTTAGTAAGATATTTGTGTATTTAATGACTGCATCCACACACAAGGACATACCAAGGGAGAGAGAAGCACTGTAATTTGCAACAACTTTAAAACACTGGACAAGATTTTTAATCAGTATGAACTCATGTCAGGCAAGGCTGTGGACTAGTGCCAGCTGGATTCCTACCCAACAGCCTCCTCCAGCCTCATTCCCACCTGCTTTTAGCACTGGATACTCAGTGTCACACTCCAAAACTTTACAAAAGTGTGTAGATGCTTTTTAGTTTTTACAGCATGTAAGCTCCTCAGAAAGCACAGTCTTACGGCAGAAGGGAATAGCTGCCGTGGTGTCAGCGTGTGCCAGTTCCTCGAATGCTGCTGGAGCCGGCTCTGGTTCAGCCTGACCTTCCCGACACAGGCTGGCTGCTGCTGCCTGCAGAAAAAGAGCAGCTCTCTGGCAGGCTGTTGCAGTGCTGCCTGGAATATGGGCAGGTCTGCCACTACAGGAAGGGTATAAATAGAAACCACTCCAAAGGACATATTTTCATCCTTAAAAGAAAACACATAATTACTATATGAAATATATATTCAGTTGGATGCTCATGTTAATTCATTCCATGTGCATTACAGGTACATCGTCCAGAATCCCATAAAATTTTTCAAATTTAAAGATGTTACACCCTGAAAAGTGGAGCTCATAAGGTCTAATTTTCCATATCATATTTTGAGCTTGTGTCTCTACAATACTCCTTGCACAACAACTTTAGGCCCCCATCATTTCTTTTAGGCTACTGCCAGAGGTCCCCTGCCAGTCCCTTCCGGCCCTTCCCCAGTTTGCCCACCCTCACCATGCCTGTCCTTTCCTTCCCAGGTGACTAAGCCTCTGTAGCAGCCAGTCCTCTTCCACTTTCCCTATAGCTCCCAAAAATGCCTTTTTACACTTGTATAATGTTCATTTCCTTGGGAAACTGGAGTTAAACTGAACACACACACAAACTGAAAAGCAGACAATTACCAGTATCAACATCACACATAAACATTTGGCTAAATTATATGCTCATTCACAACAGGTAGTTTTTATGAACAGCATTTTTTGAGGCTTGTGCTATCCCTTTGTGCAAAATCTAGACCTTTAAATCAAGGGACAGCAAAAAATAGCTAGTTAGCACTTTTGCCTAAATTTCTTTTCCAAGAAAGGAAATAGGAGCCATGTTCAAATGATTTAAATTCCATCTACATGCCTGTACCTGGTTTGTCCTGGCCTTTGGAAAGGCCTGGCCAAGAGACAACACTATGCTCAGGGACTTTAAACAGGATGTTGCCCCTCTGAAAATGACATTTGGTCCACTTCTACCTAACTTCGGGAAGACTATAAACTACACTCAAGTCAAATAGAGTTGGCATTTGAGGATGGGAGGAGAGGCTGGTTTTTTGTTTGGTGAGTTGTGGTTTTTCTGTGTATTTGTTTGTGTGTGCATGTTTTCTTTGTTTGTTTGTTTCAATTATTATTTTTTTTTACTGGGGAAGATTCTGCAAAACCAGGGTTGGAGAAGCAGTAACTGGAAAAGATGAGCTAGGTATACTTATTGCAACCCGGCATGCTCTGAGATTAGAACTAAAGACAAACTTCTACATTAACCCATGGGAGTTCTGCAGGAAAAATTGAGGACGACTATCATGGGCATAAGAAAACAGGTACTGCTTTTTTATTGTCCATTTGTCTAGAAGGGATGGCAACCTCCAGTCCTTTCCATGGAAGAGAACCCTAATGTTATTGGAATGCCTTGTTTTTGGTCGCTGACAAACATTGAGGCCTATGGTTATGAAAACTGGCATGAATTTACATCTGTTGGATGCAAAGTGACAGATGCAACTATGAAGACATTAAGTAGGCAAGTACGTCTGGAAGCAGAAATTTGTTTTGAAACCACAGATACTTTCTGCATTCACAACAGTACAGCAGTAAGATCCACAATTTAACTGCACCTTGCATGCGGAAACAGTATTTCATTTCAGTTGTATAAAACCACCAATGATTCATTCCCTGCTCATCTTCTCCATATCAGGCATTGTATTCACCTTTTTCATATTCCTCTTTATTAATTCCTCTGGAAGCTGTAGAGACATACTCTATTTAATTTCCCCTCATGCAAGAAGTTATTCTTTTGTCATTCTTTTCATCTATTCTAATTTTACATTTTTCTTGTGAGGAGACATGGGGTAATGCGGCAACAGTAGCTCTTCTCAATGTAATAACATGGCAAATATAATAAAGGAATATAATTTTGTTTTGTTTTCTATTCCATTTCAAATTATTCCCAATGTTACTTACATTCCATTGGACTGTGAACAGACACATTAAGAAGGCATCTGCATGTTTTGAACTGTTGGTATTAAAAGAACAAGAAATCCAAAACACTGAATCTCTGTTCAAATATTGAAATGCACAAGATGAAGGAAGGCATCCATTAATCTTGCCCAGTTTACCCTCCAGTAAGGAAAAATTACATGCTTACATCTCATATGATTTATGCAGCTGTGATTTAAATGACCAAATCTTATTTTTTCCTGAAAACAGCAATGTAATTTCCACTAGTACTCAGACTCCACAAAGGATATGAAATTGCTTGAAATCCTTATGTACGTTTATGCACAAAGGATATGATTCTGATCTCACTATATGGGTGTACAAATCAGAAGACATGCTACTGAGACCAATGAACTAATATCTAAGTAACTGACAGGAAACAAAGCAAAGCAAGCCTAAAAGAATGTTCTCAGAAATGCCACCAAGTCAAGAAAGAAGTCATCTGCAAATGGCATTGCAGGAGAAAGGCTGAGCAAAGACAAATGAATGCCTATTTATTTTCAGACAAGACTGAGTTGGAGTTTCTGGAAATGAAATAACAGAAGCTAGTAACATCTTGGCAGAGGCATTAGCAACAAGATACTCTCTGATCCAGGGGTTTGGCAGCATCCCAGTAAAGGGCTGGAACTTGCCTGTATTTTTAAAACCATCAGTTAAATACAACCCAGCTGGAAAGTCACCTTAAAGTTTAAAAGGCTTTTCTCAATAATCTGCTGAAACAGGCAGCAGAACACAACAAGTCTAAAGAGCAGGGGTTAAGCAATTCAAAAGGTAAAGTGATAAACTTTGGTCTCTCTTCTGCAAACGATCCCCTAGCTTTGCAATAATCTGACTTCTGGATGACTGAGCATAAAATCATTCTGAGTTGCTTCCAGAGCTTTATGGTAAGTTGCTGCAGTTTAATGTTAATGACATTCTGCATTCTTAACCAGCTATTTTCTTAAGGTTTGAGATCTGTCTTTTCATAACTGCAAAAGCCAAAGCTAACTGATGCCCATAGCATTATACAAAAAAAAAAAAAAAAAAAAGCGAAAACAGAGGAGGGCTGAGAGTAATTATTGGAAAAACATAGCACAGCATAACTGGGTAGGACCTGCCTTGATAAATTCATCTAAATCTTGATCAACATAAGAAACAAACTCAAACTACTGTTTTGGCTGATTTCTAGCCTTTACAACAATAGCTATTTTTTGTTGTTACAGTTCTATGCAGTCACTCCTCCTGGTCAGACCGTACTTATGTCTCTACCTAATGAATACTGATACTATGCCTTCTCTTGGGTACTACAGAGAAGTCATTCCTTGCAATTACACTCAGTCTGTCAGAACCCAGGTACCTCCCTTCTGCCTTCTCCAGTAAGAACCCTTTCCACAAGCTTAACTTTAGACATCATGGATCAGACTTCAGCTCCATATTCAGAACAAATATATCCAACTTAGAATTTATTCACTTCATTAAAGTAAGAAATAAAGTCATTATCATCAATGGGATTTCAAACTTCATAAAAGAGCACTGTAGCAAGAAGAGCATAAAAAAGTCCCTATTTATCAAATTTTAAGACAATATTTTGGGTTGGGTTGTTTTATTATTATTAAAATAAACTCACTCAACTTGGGCTAACAAGAGCAATGATGTTGTGTTTTACTGATATTCTGAATCTTTCTCAAGGAAGTTCTGAATAACCTAAAGCCTCATTTCTTGTCTTCTCTTTGGCAAAGGATGAAGTTCCAGCACCAGTCCAAGTCCAGGCAGCAAATACGTCAATAAATGCAGACAGCCTAGTGACTACCACTATCTTATATGCATATGACAATGAAAAAGGCTGAACTGATCCCATCCTCTGGAGTATTTGACTTTTCAGGTCACCTGTTTGTCATGGTGATGAAACTACTGCTCCTAGAATCAGAAAGTGACCACTGAGGGTCTTAAAATTAAAAAAGAAAGGTGAAGCTTCCCAAGTCCTCAATTTTCAAGGATATACCCAATGCTCACGCAAAGCTGTTCTAAGAGTGAGATTAGATTTCAACATTGCCACTCAAAACCTGGCCCTAAGGAGAACATTTCTTTCCATTTTGGATCACATTGTTTTTAGGACATGCTGTTCGCATTGGCAGCTCTGAAGAGGTTGTGTCATACCTGGCACAGATAAAGCCATAGGCAAATAGTCAAGGCCATGGAAGAAGGGAGTCGAAGCAGTGAAGGGAACTGAGCATGTCAGAATGTGCCCTATGGGCACACTCTCTGAGGAGCTATATTAACGAAATATTTCCAGTTGGCGCTGTAGATTAACCAAAAAATAAGGAATTCAGTGTAATTAATGAGTGGATCAGATTTTAAGAAATTATTTTACCATATAATATTTTAAAAGATGTACTAAGAATACAGTAAAATTACATATCATACCAACAACCTTCTATCAATATAAATTCCAAGATACCTATGATCAAAAGTGACTCTTCACTTTGATAGTTCACATTATTATGACATCTGGCTGGAATGGGTAGAGTTAAGTGTCTGTTGGTATTTTCATTAAAGACTATTTTATGCCTCAATTGCTCAAAAAAATGATTTTACTTTAAAAGTAGACTTGGCAGGCAAATGCTGTAGCCAAACATGTGAGTTAATAGATTTGTCAAAGTGAAAAACATCTAACAAATGAAAAAGAAGAAAATATTTTAAAAAAAGCTCACAACAACGTCTGATACAAAATCTATCCACAAAGTTTACCACATATTTAGAGAGATACAAACTGGTGTTTATTAACCAGTTTTACTGTCTCACCCATTGGTTTTCTTTAAAACAATAAACATACAGGCAGGTCTAGAAATCAGCATTCTTGTTCATGTAACCATCACACCCTTCAAACACCACATCCACGGGCTCTGGGATCACTGAGAATTCATCTCCCCAAATCTGCAACTCCATTCCAAGTACTTTAAAGACTTAAAAACTTGTGCTAACCTGTGGGCATTGAATCATCTGTGGAGCACAGCCTCCCGCTGCTTCCACATAGCTGTAAGAAAAGATGCGGAAAAGCCTTCCCTACAGCACATATAGTTCTGTCCAATCCATATAAATCCCCTTTCCTACAGCATGTATAGCCCTGTCCAACCCATATAAATCCCCTTCCCTACAGCGCATATAGCCCTGTTCAAACCATATAAATCCCCTTCTTGTTGCAGGGGACAACTGAGAGCTCAGCTGTTTGGAGAAACTGAGATAAATGGCAAGCTGTTGAGAGGGGGGCAATGCCTGTGCAGCACCCTAGAGGTGAACGCTCACAGATCCCTGTTTGAGCAAGACTCAATAGAACATGCTGGTTTAGGACAATTCAATTTGACAGCTGAGAAATGAAGCTGTCAGCCAGGGTGCTGAGAGCAGGGACCATTCACACCAACAACTCTCACTTCAATGCTTCTCTCACAATCAAAGACAGCTGGAGAAGGCAGTGCCTTTCATGAATAAGATGGGATCCTTTTCTCCATCTTCAGGTTAGACAGAAATCAATGCCACTTAGACCCAGTGAAGGCCCAGAAAGGGCCAGAGTTGCTTACAAGTCTGGGAGCACTTGTACTTGCACCACTAAGCATTCAGGAATTCTCCAGATCACAATTCCCTGTATCTCAGGACTCTTTTCCACCTGCAAATAGGCACAAGGATCCATCCTTGCAATTCTGAAGATCAAAGAGGTAAAGACTGCAAAAGTAAACACTGGCTCCTTCCTTCTAATGATGACCTGAAGCATAATCATCCAGAAGTGACACATGCATGGATCTGTCAGGAGAGCTGCACTAAATATCAGTAAACTACTTCAGCACAATGACTCACAGCAGCTAAAAACATGGACAAGGTGCAACTGTAACACCAATAAAAAATGTTGATTGACTTCACTGGAGTCCGGAGTAATAAGAAAGACACAGTTTGCTGAAAGTGGCACAAGAATGGAAGTTTAAAAGGACAGGAGAAAACAGAGGCATTTACATACATCCGCAGTGGTCTCTGGGAAACTAAGCTGTAAGCCCATGGAATGTTAATAGCGTTTCCCTGACAAGTGGAAGCTGCAGTCAACAGAATTTACCCAAGTGATTCCCTATGAAGCGGTTCCCTCGATTTCAGTGAGTTTTACAAATATTTTTTAAAGTTAATATTTTTGATGCACATTAAAAAAATTAGATTGGCAAAATAATATAATAACATCAGTAAAGTAACTAAAGTCCCACCAGATGCCTGAAGTTTAATTCTTAACTGTAAGCTTTCCTTCCAAAGGCAGAGAGTAGGAAATCATCTCAAAGATGCACAGAGCCTTATGAAATTATGTATTCGACTTCATGACAAGGATTAATAGGAGTTTCCCAAATAAATTCCAGCATATTTACTTTCAAAATATATTACTTAACCTAGCCAAACCCACAATCTTTTTTGCTGTTGCTGAATTGCCAGCAAATTGAAATGAGCTTTAAAAAAGTTATTACACAGCATAATGTACAAAAAGAGACATAATTTTGGTGCACTACCATCTTGTGGACTATCTAGGAAAAACAATAAATGAAGTTCTATATATACAACCAATTCACATGCAGAGTATATACTAATCAGTGCAAAGAGCTCTAAAACTGCATTGGGTAAATATTACATAGAACTAGGAATGCTTTGTTAGTTTCCTATATCTTGGCAGATTTCACCAAACCTGGTTTTGACAGCTTAGCATCAATGCCTGGATGCCTTTCCTGGGACAAAGCTCTCACCAAAACGGCAAGATTATACAGAGCAGCAGCAGAAGACCCGTGAAGGCCATGCTGACTCCAGCTCCCCTTCTGCACAGCTCCAGACTGTCACCTGCCCACATGTGGGACCATCCCCAGCAGGCACAGCTGCACCCTGTGACCTGAAGGATGTAGACACAGCCTGGTACTCTATGCCAGCTTTGGGGATTTGCTTAGCAATGGTTCACCACATGTTTGTATATATACATGTGAATGTATATATGTAATACTTGTGAAAACACATTTTAAGACATTGTTCACATATGTGTGTATATATACAAACATTGTTTCTATGTGTGTATACACATATATAAGTTGTATATATTTGAAATATGCTAAACTGTCTCTATCGCTTCTGCAACCCATTACTGCGGGTGTCTTTGACACCTCTCTGCAACACAGTTAAAGCTCCCTGATGAATCATTCTTCTGCATCTTTCTTTCTCATAAGATATGTCCTGTGTGGATCCAGAAATAAGCTATACAAATTTTAAACCGTGGAGAATGACACGTTCTTTGAATTTATCTAAGTGTAATGAGACAAGTAGATAAAGAAAAAATGCACAGACTTTTAGTCCACTGCCTGGTTATATTCAAGTTTTCCTGCTAACAGTGAATCAAATGACATGTTTTCAAAAAGTGCTAAGAACATCAAATACCTAATCATTGACACAATCTGCACATATACAACGTATTTAAAAATGTGTTATCGTGCCAAAGTCTGGTTGTATTTCTATATCATCAGTAATATTGTTAAAAATACAGCAGTGTAAAGAAAGCAATTGTATTTCTTTCGTTCAACTGCTATGTACGATTACTTGGTAGTACTTGAAAAGTACTTTGAAAGGATACAGAATTAAATGAGACATCTCACTCTTTAGCTGTGAAAGATTAATCACCAACAAAATCCAAAGACTTCACAGCAGCAGTGCCAACCAAGAAGAGAGGAATTGCCAAAGCTCTTTAGGTTTGCAGTGATTCAGCACAGCTCCTCTTTGGCCCTTGCTGCCCAGCCCTCTCCCTGGGACAAGGCTGCCAGGATCTCATCGCTACAGGAAGGCACAGCTCACATTTTGGTATTGATCTCAGAGTCTGCCTCTTGACAGAGCAGGGGCTGAAGCTGATTAGTCAATGCAGATAATACAAAGGCTAAACACATTCACACTATTTTCTTAAAAACTGGTTACATCCCCTTCTGCTGAAGGTTAAATTATACTTCCTCATGGTTCATCTCTGACCATCCAGCACCGCATCCAAAGCCACTGTTCAGGCTCACTTCTGCTACCTCACATGAAGATGCAAACAAGTTATTACAAGATTAGAGTTGCATCTTTTCAGACTTTCTAAAAAAGGAAAACATAAATAGCATAGTTTTAGAAAGAAAGCAATGAGCATTGCTTAAACAGAGTTGAAACATTCAATAAGCAACATGATGCTGCATCAACACAATGTGGTTAGCTTCGACATATTGCCAAAAATAACACAACTGAACATTTTATTTTGGTAAGATGCAATTGTTCCCAAAATGACATTTAGATCACATTGTAGAAATGTTTCTCAGTGCCAACACAGGAATTCAAAACAAGTCTGGCAGCCCTTCCACAGCATGCAAAAAATCTTCTAGGATGATCATGTGTAATAAGCCATCTGACAGGTCCCATAACTGATCAAATGTTTAAAGGAATCACCACTTGTCAATAAGGTACTGCTATGTATTGTATCTATAGAAGTCATCATTTATTATATTATTAAGGTACTGCTGCAAATGCCAGCACACAAGTGCAGCTTTCTACTTTTAGTGATGTGCTGAACAGTAATAGCTGTTAAAGTTCAGACTGAAAACACAGATCAAAGCTTATCCCCACCTTATTGATGTTCACTTTATTTGCAGGAAAATACAGTAACAGCTCAAAATAAAACCATCACCATAAGAATCAATTCTGATCCAAGTTAGAAAATGCTTCAATTATTTAATTACTTTTTTTAAAACTTCAGAGAACTTGAGTTATCGATACTGGTAAGGGAAAAAAATGCAGCTCGGCTCCTAAACTTTACCCAAGCCACAAAAAAACCCAACAATGGTAATCAACATTCATAAATAGTTGACTAACAAGATTGAACTGGGCAGGGGGAAAACTCAAATCCACCAGGGTCTACAGCACTTATAAAGCCCAGAAAAGATAACTGTTCTACAGACTGAAAAATCATAAACATGAAGACAACAAAAACAGTCTGACTAGTCTAGTCAGCCTGATTTTCATCCAATTTGAGATGAAATTACAGTTCTTGTTGGCAGGCTTATACCTGATCCAAAGTGGAAGATAAAACTGGGTGTTAGTAGGGGAAAAGAAATGTTGGGCAGCCCATGGGAGCTTTCATTGTTACCGCATGTCCAGAACCTGTTTGGTGAATCAACACAGCAGGATGAGCTGATTTCAAAGCACTACTTTGCTCTTGCCCATGTTTACAGCACCAACAACTGAGAATTCTTCAGGGCACTTTTATTAAAAAGTCTTATGGGTGTGTGCTTCTATCATGTATGTGGCCAGCTAAAGACAACCTCTTTTAAAAAGTAATTCTTCACAGTTCAATGATTAATGCAGAGTTAACAACTTGCCTGCTTTCCTGAAACAGTTTCTGAATTTATAAAATCAAAGGCTGATTACGGGGCACCCTGAGCTATCCCGTCACAGGAGAGCTACTGCAATGAATGTGATGCCCTGTCCTATAGGAAACCACGTCACAACCAGTGCCAAATGTGAGAGTGCCCAAGTACATACGAGAAACCCTTTTTCATTTCAGAAGCCTGTAGACACATGTACATGCAGTCATTAAATTGGATTTAGCTGTAGAGATGTTGGGAAATGCCACTGGAATTTAAATTTATATCTAACGATAAAATTACATTTAAATTTTAGTTTGGGATTAGAACCAGGCTCTTGATTTGATTTCAGATTCTCACACTTCTGCTGAGCTCTGTTAATGGAAATGCCTTTGAACAACAGAAACAACTGAAGTAGAATAGATTCATCTCAGGAGTTACTCCAAACCCTTCTATATGACATAGCTACTGTAACATGCCACATAACGCAGGAAGCTTTGAAATTTTCATATCATTAAGATCCTTCAGAGAAGAAAGTATTCTTTTTGATTAAAATCTTGGACTTTTGAAGAAAAAAAAAAACAAACAAAGTTTGGTGGTTTGGGTTTATTTTTAAAATGAAAAGTACTTTCACTGTTTCCTGAATGTTGCCATCTGCAACTTTCTGCTCTTTGCAAAACTTTATAATTGATGAATTAAGTCTAATCTTTAAAATATTTGTTTTAAAAAGTTGTGGTTTGTTTTGTTTGGGGTTTTTCTGTTTCTTTTCAATTCACTATATTTCAAATAAATACAAAATAAATTGGAACTCGGGTGTTCAGCCCCAGAGTTTACATTACATATTATCTAGCAATACTTACAACAATGAAAATTTTCAAGTACAAATTTTCACACATGCATCATTTATGCATCTATACTCAGAGTATCCGTATTATGATCTCCAGAGCATAGACAGTTTTCACCACTAACCACAGATGTGAAGATCCAACAGCTCTCTATGAGTTCAGTTCCTATGTTGTTCTGACAAACAACAAAATGGTTGAAGTTTCTATTTAAAGAATTGATGCATATTGGTAATGGCTTCCTTTCAGAAACATTTTTAAAACATACCTTTGAGGATTTTAATACTTAGACCTTTAAGGGTTTGAATCACGAATATATCACAATATCAACATCTGATTACAAACACCACAAAAGAATACATTTCCATATTTTTAATGTAATATTATTTCTCTTTAGAGTGGCAAAAATAATTGTTGGTTAGCTCAAGCAACAGTAAATGTAATATCACCAAAAAAGACATGTGCTTGTTAGTAGAAAACAAAAACCACTAATGCAAATAACTTTCAAGTGAAAATTTCAATGTCTTTCAATGTCTATTTTTGTGAGATATCTCAGTTGAAAAACACAAAATGTTCCATTAACGTCTACTTCAAAAGTCATGCAGTTAATAATTAGGAAAATCTCCCCAGGAAGTACATATGGCAGACACATCCTGACATCTGACGACTGTTCCAGCCAACACAAGACACAGTCTCGCTGGCTGATGAAACCATCTCTCCTTTTGAAGGACTATCAGCTCTCAGATGTAATGGGAGAGGAATGGTTGCCAGAGGGAAACCAGCAAATCTGAGGAGGGGTGGCAGGAAGCAATACTGATAAATCACCAGCTGACAAGCAAAGCCATCTCAATGCAGTGTCAGCGTGCTGCAGGGAAGGCAGTGTTTCCAGGATAAATCAACATCATTTAAGGAGCTATAAGAGAGAAGAGTCTGGCTAAAACCTATGTTCCAGCTAAGTACCTGATACCAAAATATTGGCTGAATCAAAGCTGCTTTGAATGGAGTCACCAACAACATTTTATTCTGCTTTTGGTTTACTTGTATCTTTTAACAATATTGCATATCAGCAGATGCATTTTCAAACTTCACCTGTAAGCCCTAAGAGCATTTACATTTAATTCATCACAGACTTATGTGTATTTTGGTGAAAATATCGTTATAGTAGCATTGTAGCAGCAACCTCATAGATAGCATAAGTTCAGAGGGGAAGCTGTGCATTTCTAATGCATGCAAATAACTCAAACACGACTTGTTTCCCTACATGGAAAATCGCTGTTGCTTATAGCACACTTGACACACTGTCACATTGTACCGTTCAAACATACAGGGTTTTATTAATGGTATTCCTAACAAGAAGTTCTTTTTAGCAGTAACCAAAAGCATGACATGACACACTGACAAATAATGTGACAGTTCCTTTCTAATCAAATGTGCTCAATATAAATAGCGATTCACTATGTCTGACACTCAGTGACAGGCTAAGAAGTCCCTTACAGCAAAGGCAATGCTCTAAGAATCTCATCAATACATTTAAAAAAACAAATAATGCTCTGTTTCCATCAAAGCTTGCCTGATCTGTAACATGAAATCTCTATTTCTCTCATGCTACTCCACAGTTCAAAAGCTGCTTTAATCCTCTGGTATATGAACGGTCTGTCACTAGAGGGTGCAGTTGCTCTGTTTCTTAAACTGAAATTATTTACAAATAATAAAATGCTACTAAATGACTCAGCTCTTTCAATTATTTTCTGGAGCCACATATGTACTGCATTTTGCATTTACATTCAGAGGAATTATTTTCATTCGAACTCTCCAAAGAACTGAACTGGGAGACAACATACATTCTCTACTACAAGGGAGACTATATTGGTTTAGATTAAAGCTGATTTTAGTACTCATGACTTTATGTAGGCTGACAGCTAAACGCAAAATTCCCACTGCAGGATTTACCAAATTATCCATACTCAATCATTAGGTTGTTGCTGTTTGCATACTTGATTTTACAGCAGTTGTATGACTATTTATTTTTTCCACTGTTTTATCTTCAAAAAGATGTGAATTTTTAACAATAGCCTGGCTTTGGTCCCAGATCTGAAAACTGCCTCAGTTGAAGTGAACATCAGAGCAGGTAGTAAACATAGACAACTGGCTAAGACAGGTACAAACAGCCTCACTTTCTGATTTCTCTGCCTGGAAAACCAAGCAGGTGAGTTCACACAATCCATCCTTTATCAGGACAGAACTGCAAATGATTTGAGAACCAAACCACTGACAAGTGTTGGGTGGTGGCAGCAGCTGTGTGCCAAGGACAGGCTTAACACCCCAGGGCACGTCCTCCATACAATCGCCTCATCAGCTGCATAGCAGCCAGCCATGACAGCATGTAGACAGTGGTGCCATATAACAGGTGAAAAGTAAACACTTTGGATGCCCACCTTTAGAAACTCTACATTTAGAGAGATGTTATTAAATTAGCATTGGTAGAACTGGTCAATATTTTATGAAGCAAAACTTCACTTCCTCCCCCACCCCCCCAGTTTGGAAAAAAAATAAATTTGAAAGATCTAGATTCTTATCTACAACAGAATATGTTACCAAACTGCAGCTGATAGTTTTCTATTCAGTTATTTCTCTATTATTAAAAAAAAAAAAAAAAAAAAATCTCAAATCTTTTGTAAAGCCATCCACAAGAGCCGAGTCAAAATTGCCTCTTTCAAAATACGTGCATTTGCCTCACCAATACATCCATAATTCTTCTCTGAAAACCAAGAAACTATTCCCAGCAGTCATCTAATATGTTCAGAAAGCTCTTACACAGCATCTACATTTACCTCGTCCATCAAATAGATAAAATCAGTTGTATTTTTTCCCCTCATCTCCGCCTAGAGATCTGCAGATTAACAGAAAGCCCCAGACCTTTCACTCAAGACAGTTCAGTCCATCTTCATCAGATTAGTTTAGTAGAATCCAAATTATTTTCTACTAATGTTAAACACAGATAGGAGTGTGCATGCCAGCAGCACAACACACAGCTGAGGAAGAGCACAGGGCTTGCCCACTGACATCCTCAGGGTCAACCATGAGCGCTGCTGTGGGGCTGCTGCCCTCAAAGACAAGGCCAGTTTTAAGGTTAGGATTAGAGCTCGGCTTCTGAGAACAAGACACCAAAGATGTACAGTGAGAAGCGCTCAGGAGCAGCCAAACATCAGTGTGGGCTGTGACTGACATTTTCCCACAAGCCTGGGGTGACCAGTGTCCCACTGCCAAGGTAAAGGGTGAGGTGAGGCAGTTTTTACTCTGGGGACATCAGTTTCACCAGAAATTTATAACAGTTTGCCTTTGAGTCTCATTTCCTTCCTGTGCAAATATGGACAGTGCAGTACTGCTGTTAGAATGAACATGTGGCCTGTTGAAACATATATATGTATTTTGAGATATACTTACAGCGTACCAAGCCCTATTTGAAGGCATGTGAGCCTGTTAAGAAGATCCACTAGGCAGCTACAATAAACAGCAATATTCAGTGTGGTTTGAACTACATTAAAAAAGATAAACTTTCACTGTTGCTTCTGCATAAAATAGTTAACTAAAAAAGCAACCAACACTTTGAGAGGAAAAAAGGAAGACAAACTAACTTCCACTTTGTTTTCTCATATATGTAAAACCCAGCATATATAAAGAACAATTAATGGCAATATGTCAAGAGGGAGCATCTTTAGAGCTCTGTGCAAATTATTCTTACCTACAATTATTAGTTACTGATTTTAGCAAACTGTCTTACTCCAGCAGCATTTAATAGTTACTGTAGTCTATGAAATTCTTCAGACAACAGGTTGTTAATAACTGAGGAAACTGGCAAGCCACTGAGATTATATGACAAGCCTCACTAACCCATAAACACCTGGTTATTAAGGCATATCAATTAGGTGTGGGTGGTGTTTTTCACAGAAATGTCAATGGCTCTTCATTAAACAGCTATTGAGAAAAGCATCTGGCAATGCAAAAAAAAGAGAACCCAAGTAAAAGGCTTTATCTATGTCTTTTTTAAAACTCGTCCTTGATATGAATATGTGTTTGAATGTTATATATATATATATGGTAATCTAGGCTTGTAAATTATACCTGAAATTTTTCAAAACTATTAAAACCCACTAGTGGTGGTCATAATATCTGGAAAGTCTATCAGAAATTTCTTTTTTAAAAAGTTGTAAAACATGTTTTAAATACATATCAAGAAAGAAAGTGAACTGAGAAAAATCTGGAAGCCGGTTCTAGAAACTGGCATACATGAAACCTACTTTTTTTATCATGTTTCAACTTCATTTAATATTTCTTCCTACAAAGCAACAGAGTGAAAGCAGCTGATCAATATTGCAGATAAACAATCAATAAAGAATGATCAGCATTTCAGTTAGCACAGCTAAGAGAAATGGTGAGAAAAAAAGAAACCCAGTAGAGTGAAACATGGAAAACATTGTTCGTTAAATATAAATACTGTCAAGAGTTTTTAAGAAGCAAGACAGAAATGATTAATGTTCATCTACAAAAAAATACAGAAAGTCAGTTTCTACTGCTTTATGTTCTTTTCAAAGGCTGGCTATGCTGCAATGAAAGCTTTCTTTTTTTATTAAAGCATCAGAGAGGCAAGCCAAGCACAGTCATCAGATTCATAAGACATTAGCAACATGGTTTTTCTGCCTTCAGAGGACAGCCATACGGGCTGGTCTCTGGCCTCCTGGGCTTTGCTGTAGTGTTGGAGCCAAATGTTTGAGGGGGCAGGTGGCAAGGGGAATTAACATCGGCTTCATTCAAGAGCAAAGTCTATTTGTCTGCCTTCCAAGCAGCACCCTTGATCAACAAGGATCTAAGCCACAAGCATGAATGAAAAATAAAACATTTAAACTTCTTAAGTTTATATCTTTGTAATTAAAGTCTCCGCCTCACATAAAACAAAGCATTTGATTAAAAACAAAAACCCTATGGTATTTGATGTGTTGTTCCCAAAGTAAGCCACTGCAAGCACAGTTAATTATTGAAAATAGCAAGTACCAGGAAAAGAAGGAAACATGGACAGATCAGCCTCAGTGTTAAATACAAGATCACTTGTAGAAGATGAGAAATGACACAGAAAAGGCTGCAAGAATCCAGGGGAGGGAAATAATTTCTACAACCACAAGGAACTACAAATGACAGAAAGAGGCTGATAACCCATCTTCACGTTCATTTTGGGGAATTTTCACGAATGTTGTCTCTTGATATTTATATCCGTAAAAATGTTCAACTTTATGCTGAACGAGATTAAAACAAAACTGTCATTTCACACCCCTGACTCTCAAGAAAGGCATTACAAGCTTACAATAGCAACCAGAAGATGTTTCAGAGATTCTTAAGAGATGAAGCATCTGAAATAGAAATCTAGTCTGAACTTATTAACAAGAAAGGACAGTGGGGGGAAGTGCACATGGCACCTAAGGGCAACTAATAAACAGCAGAGAAATGCAGCTGAATTTGTTCATTTCTTTCCAAACAGAAAGGTCACATGCTAAGCTGAGAAAAGGAAAAAAGTTACAAAATGGATGACTGAATGCAATCATAGGTTTTGACTTTCCTTCTAGGACTTAAAATTGAAGATCTAAATTTCTATTCTCCGACTGTGTCTGCAAAGCAGGCTGTGTCACTGTTCATTGCGTTAAAATGGTGAGAAACTGGAAATACTGCAAGACAGAAAACAGATTAATTGAGAATTTGTGCCCATTTCTAAAGGGACTCACCCTCTCTACAAGTAGCTCAAAACAAAATAAACACATTTTAAGCCTATTGCTTTGCTCTACTTGGGATTCATGAGACTGGAACTTTGGGAAAAAAAATGAATAGAAGTTTTAAAAGCATGTTGGTTATCTAAAACATTCTTTTAGTCTTGTAGAACGCGAGTTAACAGGTCATCGTACCTAAGTCAAGTTTGAACACTGATCGTGCAGAAGTTTTTATTTTGGATAATAAAGTCAGTATGTTTGAAAAAATAAAAATGCTTGTAAAAATAGTAGATTTAATCCCCCAGCAATAGCTCTTTCATCAGAAGAAAAGAAAAAAATATCTGATCTTTATAACAGGAGAAGCAATTGCAAAATAAACTATTCAGACTAAAAGATCAGCTAAAACAATAGATTGACATAGTCTAGAAGAACTTCAGCATTTCTACGCCAGTATTTTTTTCTTGTTTCTGTTTTATTAAGATCAGCTACAGGTAGCCAGGCATAACAACTAAAGGCATCTCATTACAGAGCACATATATAGAGCACACAAGGGAATAAAATTGTTGTGCAAGGATTTTTTTTTTTAATGATGCTATCACTCTTCACCTGTCAGATATTTCAATTGCTAACAGGTCTCTGCATGCTGATATTATTTCTATTTTTTCTATAATATCAGTCACATAGAACTTTCCTTTAGTAATATTAGAAAATATTCTGCTTTCTGCTAAATAATGTGCCTGTTTGCTGCACAGAGCACAGACATCAGACTGCATGATGCAAAAATCTCTGTTGTCGATATGTTCACCAGAGAGGAGTAGCTGCAGGGTCTGAAATGACCGCCAGACTGGTTGATGTCTGGACAGGAACTAAGCATAATGTTAAATAAGTAACTGCCTGAACAATAGTTTGGCAAGTGAAGTCAGTCTGACAGTCATGATGGGATAATATGACTTTGGAAGGAGAACAGCATCCATGCTTATTAGAGCTGGCTGGTTTAACCCAAAGGATGTCAAGACTGTAGCAGCGTGCACTCTGACATCCAGCCTTCCAGTAGGCTGGAAAAAGCCGTTTGGTTTTAGACACCAAAATGCCACCAAACGCCAAATATCTACTTTGGTGTAATATGTGACACCATTCATACCATTCTGCAGTACACCTATTACCATACCATTCTGCTTCTGAACTTATGAACACTGGTTTATGCCATTTTTTGTGAGACACTACATGAGAAGACTATTCAATACTTTGAGTTTTACGTAATTAAAAAAAGTACAAGTATTTCAGATGCACAGCCATTGGTGCATCTGTTCTCTTTCTTTTATCTAAGTAACCTCTGTAAGATTGGACATGAATCTTACAGCATTTTTTGTTCTAGCTAGGACGACAACCAAAACTGCATCTTGTAAAAATTTATTACTACAGTTCTTGCTGGGACAGATTGATAAAAATATTATTCTTTCCAACATCCCTCTTTGTATTGTAAGTATGAAAAAATGTGCAGTAGAGTTCAACTCTAGGTGTCATCTAGCACAACACATTTTTCCTCTTAATTTTCATTCAGTTTTTATCTGTAGATTGGCCCAGAGCTACAGTTTTTCTTTCTCTTCCTATTAACCATAAGCCATCATCCTAAGACAAATGGCATTGATCACACAGTATGTTTCAATGCTCTGCCATACAATTTTCATGGGAATTAATCATCCACAAGAAGGAAGCAAAAAGCCAAAACCAAAAAGAATGGCCAGCAGCCCTTACATTTCAGGAAATACTGATACCAGTGCTGTGATAGAGAGTTTGCAGAGGTCAAAATTCAAATGATACATGGAAAGAATTTTAATAACATTTGGTTTATTACAAGAATACACCTAATATTTATAGTGGAGTGTCAAATATGTACCCAAAACCACAAGAATGGGTATAATCATCAACACTTGCAAACATCAAATTTTAACAAATTGAGATGAGCCAGATATAGGTTTTATCTGGAGATATCCTACTCGTGATTGAGCAGTGCTTTTCCCTTCAAGCCCACTGGATAGAGCTGAATAATTTAAGTGGATCAATACAGATAAATGGTCTAAAACCAAAACAATCCTAGAAAGCACTGTTTTCTCATCACTCAGATTGGGCTGAAAGAATATATGCGCAAAATGGCATCTGTCCAAACTTCAGTATTCTCAACACGCTTATAAACAAGCAAATGAGAATTATATACAATTAAGAAGGGCAACATTTCCCCCCATAACCACTTCTCTGTTCTCCCTGATTTTTGTAGCACTTCTTCATCACTTCAGAAAAAACAATGAAAGTAGGATGCATCTTTTGTTATTCAAGATCCTTTTGCTTTCAAGCAAAATATAAAACTGGGATCTTGTCTGCTGATGATTAGTACAAAAAAGATACATCTGTCAGTACAGGATTTGCAACCAACATTGCCTTGTCAGTTTGAGAAACAACTCCATAAAGGGACAGCAATTCAATGACTGGATTAGAACAAACAGTGTTATGAGTACAGAAATTTTTTGTTGTTGCTGTGGCTGGGGTCTGAAAAGAAGGCTACAACCAATGAGGCTGCCAGTGCCAATGCAGAAATGTGTTTAAAATACATAATGTTTTAAGATTTCTTAGCATGAAGCCCAGTTGCCCCCTTCATATTTTTATTATGCCCATGAAGCTATTACAGACAACTGAGACTGCCTCCAAGAAAGTCTGTTTTTCATGTGCAAACATCAGCTTGAATGCCCTGCAGGTAACTGGGAAAGAAGGAAAAATAACTGTTGCTGTAAAACCAATGACCTGCAGTACAGGAGCATTGTGGGTGGCTAAGGTGAAGCCTGTGCCCGTTCAACAGCAGCAAGCACAGAAAAATGTACATGCACAAGGCAGAGGCTGCAGTTCAGCTGTGCAAAAGCAGCGTGCCTGCCTCAGCAGCCGGCCCTGGCATCCCCAGCTCTGTGCTGTGGGCAGAAGGTGCAGGGCAGCAGCTCTGGCACACAGCTGTGCCCAGCCTGGCTCTGCAGAGTGATGCCCTCCCTTGTACAACACTGCTCACTAACATTAATCCATCACCGGGCTACTTTTCAACAAAGGGTTCTTGTTACAACTTTTCTGAACAGGTAGCCTGATGGCTTCCTCTGCTCAGTGGAACTTCTTGTTGATCCACAGCCAGCACAGGAAGACACAGGCTGCTCACAGCTGGACCCCAAGTCAGCACAGTCAGCCAGGCATAGCTAAAAGCCCCCATACTCAACCAGGGATTCTGCTCCATTTTACACGTTGTGGGGCTAGGGGGGCGCAGGAAGAGGATGATGAAGGGAAAGAGTTGGTTTGGGTTTTTTGTGGTTGAGGTTTTTTTGTTTGCCTGTTCTTGTTGTTGTGTTTTGTGGTGGGGTTTTTGGTGTATGGTTTGTTGGTTTGTTTTTTTTGTGGTGTTTTTGTTGTTGTTGTTGTTGTTGTTTTTTTGCGGGGGGGGGAGGGGTGTGTTAGGATGAGTGGTGGTGTTTGGTTGTGGGTTGGGTTTTTTTTTGAAAGGGAGGTAGGAGAAAGAGTATCAAGAAGAGAGAAAATATGACATTTATTGGCATTTAACCTGTACCTCCAAGGACAGTTCTACCATATGCTTGCAAAGAGCAGGGCAGGGAATTGCCCTCAGTATTTGAAAAGAGAGCTGCTTTGAAGTGGTTACCAAGAACAGCAAAAAATTGATCTTAGATTTTTGCCAATGCGATGTGAAATAAACACAGCCAACCACAAATTTAAACTACATTTAAAATGCTACAGAGCCTATGATTCAGAATTTGTGTAAATAACTTAGATTTGTATTAACTTCAGCCTCTCCCATAGCCTTTGAAGAAACCAAAAAAAACCCAAAAAAACCCACCAAAGAAACAAAAAAAAATCATGCCACAATCTGTCCACAGGGGGGCAAAAATGGGTCACTATAGAAAAAAATACTTATATTTCTGAACAAGTATGTAATTGTATGCAGCTTTTCTCCCTACTATTTTATTTCCTTATTTCTAATCAGGAGAATATATTATCCAATTCTCCAAATTACCCTTGTCTCTTTTATATTTCATATAACATTATGATAATAATCTCATCAAGCCACTTGAGCTAATTCAAGTGTTCTTTTTTTTTTAATGTGCAGAATGCTACTCCTTCCCCTCTTTTGTCTGTTTCCATAAATTCCATGAACTAATAGTTCGTGGATAAACAGCAAGAAGGCTTTCCTGAAGTTGTCTTTGAAGTGCTTTAGCAACAAGGTCTGTTTATTGAAGGCTTTAATAAGCCAGCAAAACTGTAACAGAACCTAAACATACACATCATTTTGGCAGCGCTTGCAAAGATATACTGGGCTTACTTATATTGCTATATATCCTAAGACCCTAAGAATTCTATGATATCCTAAGACTCAGTTCATTAAAGTTCACATCACTTTTATAGAGTTTAAAGACTACGAAGAACACTCCTCCTTGAATACTTGCTTCTAGCAGACCTTTTTTTTTAAAAAAAGGAAATGTTAGTCTAACCAAGTTTAATGACACACGTATAGCTGCACAGGTTAGTATCCTAGCTAACAGAATTAGAACTAATCTAATGCTGTTTCTGTCTACTCTCCACTTATAGAAATGAAAGAAACTTCTCAATAACATATTTACTAAGGATACCTTAAATATTAGTAAAAAATTGCTAGTGATGCTGAGAACCAAATGCAGGCTGAATTTCAAGCCATTCACTTTTTAATTGCATCATGCTACCTGAAACTCATGCTGTATTACACAGCACTAGATAAAATATGTTAACACTTTACAATGCTGTGGGCTTTAACAAAGGATGCTGTCCAGAGATCTCAAAGCACAAAACTTGCTGCAAAGTTAAATTAAGAGCACAAAAATCCTGATTAGGAAAACAGCAGCTCACCTATTCAGAGATGAAAATAATGATACAGTGAAAGCCACCAGCTGAAAACAACCAACATCTGACCAAAACCAGAACAGGAAGAGACTGGAGTTCTACAGGACCATATTTTTCATTTCAGAAAAAGAAGATGAAACAGCCAGACATCAACTTATTTGGAAACTATTTATCCATGGGTATTAATAGAGTATGAGACTAAGGGTACATTATTCATGACTGGTTTGAGAATTACAGCACAGTCATTTGAAGAAAGGGAAGTGAATATTCCTTTCCCACAAGACAGTGACCACAGTATTCAAAACACTTATTACTTGTAAAAGACTGCACCAACTGCTTGACCACTTCACCAGGTGCTAAACTGGTATCCAGCTCAAAAGCTGAGCAACAGTCCTAAAATTAGGCACTCTGCTTTGCAGTCGGAACACTACAATCAGAATTCAAACTCAGAAAAACAGTTCAATTACCATTCTGTCATGAGCCCTTATCTGCATACAGAACCAACCTGTATCATGATTGTCTACAACTCAAAAGCCTTTCCTCCAGCTAACCTTGGCCATGCTTTCAACAAGAATATCCTTCTGGGTTGACGACATCTACATTCCCTGGGGTATTTGTGGAGCTACCAGGAATTCAGCAGCAAGGGCTTTAGGACAAAACTAGCCACAGCCAAGCCCATGAATGCCCATTATAGATCTCCAAACCAGGACAGCTGGTAGCACAGTCGTCTTTGGCAGCACTAAAAAGCCAAACAAAAGTTGAGGCATTCCATAAGACTGAGTTTTAAACACATCTCCAGTGACCATTAATCCAGTCAGTAATATTTCAGTGTATTGTGGCTCAGAATAAAACATAAAGATGTATTACCCTAACCATGGTCTCAATAAACTACAGGATATATTGCTGCATCTTGTCAATTTACATCATTTTCACTGGCATTCCTGGTTAGTAAAAAGAAGTCTTCAGGCAAAAAAAGCACACTCGCAGAAACATTGGTTAATACAAGCATGTGGCCATTTTCCCTGAAGACCTGAACACTATCTAACCATTATATTTGTTCACAGCATCTTTTCTCTGAATTTGCTTGAAGAAAAACAAGATTGATCTTCATAGTGACTTCTCCGGTCAAGTTGCATCTAGATCATTTTTTACATAACGTGTAACCACTAATTTTACTTGATTATTCAATATTTGGTTTCAGCAAATTTCTTTATATACAGAAGCAAATGCACTTATCAGAAATGTATCCTACAGCATTTTCACTGTCCATTGCAATGCTAAGTAACAATAAGATTTAGTACTAGCAGAATAGCAGCACTTCAGTTGTAAAGCTCAAAGCAAATAGGATTAAGACATCAAGATGAGAGGCCAATATGGGCTCACCTTAAGCATGCAGGTTCTTCCAATTCATGTAACAATACTGATATTTTGAAGTACAACTGAAAAAAAGAAAAGCACCTAAACTTACAAGTCTAGATCAAACCTCTTCTCTGCACGCAAGCCATTAAACTGTGAATCCAAAGCCAGAAGAGCATGATTCACATGAAGCATTTAATGTGTATTCCACATGTACATTTTTTAAAAATGGAAAGCAAAAAATATTTTGTGTATGCACACAGCACAATTTTTCAGCTTGTGGTCCCCAGAGTGTGAACTATATTAAAGGGCACAGAGAAAAGCAATAAGGAAAGCATGTTCTTTCTACAGGGTGCTCACTTTCAGTGACAAAACATGGTATAGATTAAGAACCTAATTCATCTGTCAGGTAGAATACCCTCATGGAGAAAAGAATACAGAATTTTTCTCTCATAATTCTGTTTCAACTAGCCTAATCCCCATTGCCATAAAAAACTAATTTTCATTATTTGATTTTCTTAATAAGTGAGATGTACTTTTTTTCCTAGAACAATTTGTGACTGAAATACTTCAACCATTGTTCCACTAAAGTGAACTAAGGCATTCCTGTATGCCAATACCAGACTGCACTTCAGTGGCTTGCCTTTGCCAAGTTGCCTTTGTAATTTTTTTTTTTTCTTCTTAGCAAAGCAGCGTTGAGAAGTTTTGCCCTATTTCATAAGTGAAGCAAATTGTCTTGCTCTATAACTCTAATTTTTTATTTAACAAATAAGCTATGAGCTATTATTTGCACCACAGTATTACACAATTAGCTGGATCTACTGCCCAAGTGAACCGTGTAGCTGTCATACTAAAAGAGAAGCTACTTAATATTAAAGTGTTTGGGCAAATCTTATTCTCCAAATGGTGCTCTCTTGTCTGTCTTTAATATCAATAAAAGACATCCAAGTTGTAAAAATTCTAAAGTTGCACCACAGCTGAAGTTTTACCAATACTTTTAGTCTCCCTCATTGATTTAGTACCTGAAAAAATGGATAATGTCTCCATTTTATCCAAAGAGAAATGTCTTCTATACCATTTGGATTCCTTATCAAAACAGGCTATACATATTGATAGGAGCTAACAAAGCAGTCCAAGTGCTTCAAATGTTCAGAGTCAGCCATCCTGAGCGGGACACATTGCCCCCATAGAAAGGCACTGGAAATGAGGGAGAAGACAGAAGAGTGGTGCCTGACACCCACAGCTGAATCCTTTGCAAATCAAATGCCAGTTTCAGAATGAACTGAGCTGCCCACCTCTTCTCCTGTCTAAACATCCCTTATCTTGGAAAATGAAGTACAATCAGAAGAAGCGATAGGTTTCCTTGGTGCAGCCCTGCAGTTGCTATCCTGTGCCCTGCACAGTACCAATCAAGGTACTTGGGCAGAGGTAGCAGAGGCTCACAAGGAAGTCAAGCCTTACAAACACGTTTCAGGACAACACAACAGCACCCTGATCCACCTCTTACTGACAACATAATTTTTTTTTATTTTCCTTCCATAAAATCCATCAATATTTTCTCCTAAACAAGATGTGACATTGTCTCTCACCCAACACTCAACATTTCTTTGTTTAATCAGCAGCCACTTGCACAGAAGAAAAATTATGCTTGAGGCCACTAGAGTACACTGGGTTTGATGGTTCAGTCTCTGCGCAACTGCTGAAACATGTCAAACTGGGGAACACTTTAACACTTGGGCATACTAGAACATGACAATAAATTACAGAGATAGTGTCCACACACCTGTAAACTCTGTAGATATCCGGCAATACCCTGGCACATTATTTTCCTACTCGACTTGGTGCTCACTGAAGGCTTGCTGTGAATATAACAGGTTAGCAGAAAGTGCACATTATTTAAAACAAACAAACAAACAACCCCACACACCACAACAAACACAGCTTCGCAGAACAGTGATGCTCAAAAACTGTTTGCAAATTAATATCTCCACCACTTCAAATTCACATTTTGTGATTACAAACTGGCAGAAGTGGGATCATCTAACGTATTTTTTTGCTGTAGGCTTTTCTAGTCTAAACACAGGAACAAGTTCGGGAACAATTAGAAAAGCAAGTTCTACATTATTCATTTTGAAGCAGGATGTTCAAATATGCTTAAACAGACTTAAGCTAGGTACGTTAACAGATACTGCTTATGTGCAATTTATTAAGTGAAGTCACGGGCAACGAAACTTGAAACAGCAGAAATTAACTACCCTGGATTAGAACTGAGGAAAATGCATTTTCAGCAGCCTCACTAAAAGAATACATCACCTTCCTCTGCAGAACAACAACAAAATGACTTCGCACCTGCCAAAATTTCACTAGATCAACAGTAATTTGCAGGACCAGTTTCACAGGGACCTTTCTATAGGGAGAGGGAGCTCTACAAAGCCATATTTGTGAAAGCAGAGGAGCCATTATAAGGAGGGGGAATGTAGAAACTAAGGTAAATAACTGAAGGATATTCCAAAACTGTCATGTAAGAAAGGATATTCCACTAAAAAGCTGCAAGGAGAAGGTGCATACGAATTTAAACATGATTCGCTATTTATAGACATCAAATATTATACATTCTATTTACTCATCTTGCTACATTCATCTGTATCCATATTCAAAAAACATTTGAGCTTATTTTACATTTATTGTCTGTCACTTCATCTTTTTCATATACTATTAGTTCTTGGAGACAGGTGGGCAATTCGTAAACAGACACTTAAGGGAAGACACATATCTCATATGACAGCAAATTTATTAACCTTAACTCACAGATAATGCTATATACTGCATCATAGCTGATGTCTCTTCAATAGTTACAGACCTGCAACAGTTCTTTAATGATATTATGGCTTATCTCTATATTCAGAATGAATAAATGCTAAGGGTAGGAAAAATTTAATCTGAGAGTTTCAGACATTTTCATTATTAATGCTATTTTATACTGGGTTTGGTGCTACTATATTACTTGGGAAACTGATAACAGCTATCCACAACAAGGATATAATTTTCCAGCAGAAAGAATCATTCTAGTGCTCTTTCTTTGACTTTGATTGGGGTAGGCCCAGAAATCCTGCTGGCAATCACCTCCAACAAGCTGTCTGAAGCAATCAGAAATTCCAGGTGTAGTACATCGCACATATCGCAATGGTGTCAAACACACCAACTGTGGTATGAAGCTCCAAAGGAAAAACCCCAAAAGAAACTCACATGATTTCACTGTCAGGAAAGAAGAAAGAATGATGGTGAGATTTGCAGTTCTTCTAAATTTGCCTGAAGATTCACTCCTCTCTATGCTCTCCCTATCCTCTCACTCAAAAACAACCAACCAACCACACAAACACATCACACTCACAACAACCACCACTACAAGGGGGTTTGTCCTCCTTCCTGCCCTCTGTTCCCAGCCTGAGGTGTGCACTGATCTGGAGCAATAAATCGATCAATAGAAAATTAAGCAGGAAAACAAAGTAAAAATAAAAAAAAAAAAAAAAAAAAAAAAAAAAAAAAAAAAAAAGTCTTTCATCCTGATCAGTTTCTTCAGCTAGGCCAATGAATGCACAAATAGCAGTAACAGCACAAGGAAGGCAGGAACGAGTGACTGGAAAGTGGAAGAGTATGGGCCAGAGCTGCCTTTCTCAACAGTAGCCAAATCTAGTTCAAATGATTGTGAAACTCCAACCTGAGCACATCTGAAGGCACAGGAACACTGAAAGGTCTGCACCCAGGACAGCTGCAAGGAAGCAATATACAATGACACCGAGCCAGTTATCTTCTTTGGGAATGTGAAAATCTCAGTTTGGACTTTTTCCCCCTCACTAAGTCTTCAGGTTTATCGGTGGTAACCGTTAAAAGCATATCTCACAGTCCCGCCTCCATGAGCAGAATGTCATTCACAAAACCTAGAGGAAAAGCATAATATTCCCTTGGCAGATGTCAAACAGTAACTCCCACAATATCCTACATACATCAGCTCCTCTACATTCTTAAGCCTATTACCAAGTAGGTTTCAACAGACAAAACACCCAGGAATAGTTTAATCATTGACTGTGTAACTTTATTTTTTGACCTTCTCCATAGCCAAAATATTAAGTAAAACACAAGGGAACTCTTCCCTGGCACAGAGTCAAGTATTCTTTGTCATTCGGGATGTCCAAACTGCTTGTTAGCACAGGCTTAATCCTCCCAAATACATATTCACTATAATGCAACCTGTTTCCTTAAAGCTACTAGACTGGCCCAGGTAGAAGGAATATGTGACTTAATGAGATCTTAAATCATCATATGGAAGGTGAAGGTGGGCAAGCTGGTATTAAGGAACACAAAAAGCATTCCAATATGACAACATATCTTCATGTTATTTAAATCTTGGACTTCTTTCCTTTCCCCAGCAAATTTTAATAAATTCCTACCCCAATCTAATACTACAACAAGCTAAAGGATCAAAACTCTTCTATTTTATTTGCACAGGCTCTTAATAGAGTGCAGGTCCACAAAGTTTCCCCAACTCCTGGGTACTTTTAAAAGAGGAAAACCAGATTTACCAGCCCCTGAAAACCATCCTTTCCAGCTCAGTCATTGTAGAAGACAAAGCCCGTACATTATAAGCAGGAGCTCAAAGGCCCCAGATGAAAGGAACTAGGAAAGAGTGAACAGAAGGCACAAAACCCGTGACATGCATTTGTGAAAACGACTCTGATGTAAAACACTGGACATCTGGGAAATAAACCCTGCTGAAGAAAGGGAACGAGAGGAAAGACAAATACTGCAAAGACGAAAAAAGAAGAGCTAAGGGATTTGCATCTAGAAGAGAGTACAAGAGAGAAGCCTGAGGCTGTTGCAAAATACAGAGAAAGCAGGGTGGAGCTTACCTAAAGGGGGACAGTGAAGAAGAAAAGATAATTTGAAGCAGAAAGAAAAAAAGCCACCAGGCTTTTGGAAACAGACTTGAATTTTATATGACATGGATCAAAAAAAAGCAAAACCTTGAGCAAGTGACATGGGAAGATTTCCCAAAATCTAAGACAAATCAGGATCTAAGGAAGACAGGCAGAGCAAGTGCTCCATGTTTTAGCATAAGACAAGGAACAGTTAGGCATCCAAGGTAATACTTCTTAATTTAGGAATATAATATTTTCTCAATGAGCACTTCACATCTTCCAAGTTTCTAGATATTAAGCTCTTCATGTACATCCTGCTGTGTCCTCTGTTATGAAGCTATTATATTGTCTCTTCAGTCACATGTAATTGAGTTTGGCAAATTAATAATGAAAAGCATAATCTTCTTACATATTTAATATTCTGGTATATGATCTTAAAATATCCATCATTATTACACATACAAAAATAAAAGTTATAAATTCTAAATTGAGAAACTGAATCTTTTCCCATGAGTTGGAGAGATCTGCTTTTTCCTGTCTTTCTATTTTACAAAATAACATATACGCATCTTGGTTTGCTTCAAAATTAAATGTTTTCTTTGAAAAGAGCATGGCTACATGCTAGTGGTTCTTGGTATGCAAAGTTGGTCTTTTTATTGGTGTTTTCTGTTTTGTTTGTTTTGGGGTTTTTTGTTGTTTTGTTTGGGGTTTTTTGTTGGTTTGGGTTTGTTTTGTTTTTTAAAATCATTCACTGCTTCCTGTAAGTTTCTTCTCACCAGATATTCTGTTGTTTTCTGATAACCACATTCAGCAGAGCAAGCTTTTCATCAAACTGGAATATCTCACCACACTTTCACATGTTTCACCCATGACTCTTCTATCTGTAGCATGCAGTAAGCACAACTATCTGAAGTTGTCCAAAATTTACTACAACTTACCTATTCAAGGTGTATGACTTACTTCTATATCACATTTAGAAGTAATAATGTGATCCAAACAGTGTCTTTTAGGTACCATTTGGAAATAGTTTCCAGAGGCTAGCCAGCTTACATTATTTTTCTTCAGTTTTGCAATCACCTTCAGTTGCCAGAGGCAGAATTTTATCTCTCTATTCACACGAAGCTTTCTCTACAGCATTACTCACAAGAACTTCCAAGGGAGCGTTTGGTGAACTGGCAGTTTCTCTGCTTTTTGAAGCTTTCTTGAGGGGGACCATTAAACAATATTAACAGTTACTTAACTGTCTGATCCATCACAGCAAGCTGATGTTGCAACATGCCCAAATTCCTATTCACAGACAAGCTCGCTGTAAGAAAATTAGAATCCATTATCTGAAACAGCCTGCCTTCCAATTTGCTTGTCTGCCCGATTTATGGTGGTCACAGTGTCACCGTCTGACAATGTTTCCCGGTAGTCCCTGTGAGTCATAGCCCTTCTACAGGGACAGCCAGGAACGACTCACAGGCAAGTGTTTGGCTACCTCAGCCATCGGGGACAAAAGCAATGGCTTCTGACATCAGCTATTTTTTCCTCTTATTTAGTAGAAACTCTAACCTTGATTTTCAAGCACAGACACCGTGTTCAATTCAGAAGTGTCTCTGTTCAGCTGCTCTGCTGGGACTGCTGGCACTGCTCCTGGCCACTGCTTCAGCAGAAGGAAGCCATCCCATATTTTTAATTTGCCTGGTTTTGCCTGCAGTTTTGCTTTCTTTTCTTGCCTACTGCTGAGGATGATTTTGTAGCCTGTCAGTCACCCATGTCCTACTGCATCTTTGGCATTCAATTTCCTGTTTTCTTGTGTGTCACTGACTTGTCATTGTATCTGACGCTAATCTGAGCTCAACAAATCATTTACTTTTGCTGTTTTGAGCTGCTTTCATGTCACATATATGCTATCTCATCCTTGTGAGTCACCGCTTGCCTCCTGAAAATAAGGCAGTTCTCAGTGTAATGATTTCTTCTGCTACAATTACTCCACTCTTCTACTCTGAGGGTTATCTTCAACAGCTATGTTTTTCTCTACTGGACCCAGGTTCCAACTTTATCATCATCTTTGTCTGTTTTGTTCTGTACTTGTACTTCCACTGAAGAAAAAGGTCACGCAGCAGCATTTTCATCCTCATTCTGTAGTATCTTGGATATTCCCGTCTTTCTCAGGAGCTTTAGCATCACTTTTGTTAGCCTTCTCAGTCATGTTCCTAAATTTTTCATTCTAGTTCCCATTTTACATTAATTAGCTTAACTTTCAGGAAAATATAATTGCCTGTAACAGGTGTCCTGCCCAAAGCAGACAATACAGTCATCTCTTTTTCAGTTGTAGATTTCAACAGTTGCAAAGATACTTCTCCTGCATATATTTATAAAAAGTGCATATTTTGTCCTGATTTTTCTACTATAAAACTACATGAAAATAATCTCATCTTTTTAATATGAAGACACTTACAGAAAACTTACTGATTTTTACAGAGCTTTTCCCAGCCTACTGCTTGGAAACAAAAATGATTATTTCTTCTGCTCCTTCCATTCCACCAGAGTTTCCTACTTCTCCTTTTAGTTTGTATGGCTCACTCAGCTATGAGGGACTGACCTACAACATGCTGCCTGTATTATTTTCATTGATGAGTTTTGCAAAATTGTTGTATTTAATTTCACAAGCCTCTTTCAGGAGCCAAACCACACCTAAAATGAGCATTTGCTGTGCTGCAGCAGAAAGATTTTGCCACAAAGGTAGAACATTTAGGCAATGTTCGTTCCTTGATATATTGCTCAAAACCTTTCTTCTACTGTTTGTTACAAAGCCCCTTAAAGTGGCAAAAAAATGCAAGAGATAAGTATTAACATAAATTCAAACACTTTCAAATCACAGCAAAATCAACATTACCAGAAGTTTAAGGACTTGCACCCATAATCCAAATGATGGTTCTGAAGCAAACATAATTCCCACTGGTAAGCCAATGATTTATAAGTTCTGAAACATTGCAAATTGCAATTTTAGCTAGTTTCTTCAAATGACAACTATCTCTTCTGCTGACAGGTATAATACAATATTACCAATATGCCACTAGAGCAGTGGGCATTGCCCAGAACAGCGCCTGGTAAGCAGGAGGACAGCACTGAGGATCCAGCAGGCTGTCTCACCGCCCATGCGAGGCAAATGCTTTCGATTCACAGTCACCATTCTTGGAGTACAACTCATGCACTTGTTGAGATAAACATAACTTGTGCATGGAGCTAAGAATACATTTATCAGCTTCTCTACAAAACCTCCTAACAGTAGAGAGATATCAGTGGTTAGGAATTCATGGTTCATCTCTGCTTCCATCAAAGCTGAAAATCTGAATGAGAACAAAAGCAGTTCAAACAGGGAAGCATATTAATCTAAAGTGTACATAAGTCTTCAGGGAATAAATATTTGATAATTAAGAATATGGCACTGAGGCATCATAAAATTTAAGCTGCAATGCTTTCTTCATATTCATGTTTGTGTTGCCTTTTGAATTGCCCCCAGCCCAAATTATATTTGATCCTGACTCAAATAGAAGGAGGTAACATACACATATTTTAACATAAAAGGAAATGGCCTAAATATCATGTAACTACTTTGGGAAATACAGTACCATTTCCCCTCTACAGACTAACAGAGACATGAAGACATAAATCTGAGCCTATTTTTAAAGAAGCAAATGTGCCACACTGATAACCACATTCATTGACTGTAATCCTTATCTCCAAAACACATATGGTGCAAGCTGAGACAAGACCACTCTCCTGCACTTGTATATAATTTTGTGTTGAAAAAAATCATCACACCGTAGCCATGGTTACCCATAGAAGATAAGAGCAGCATTTTTCATCCAACAATGTGCATAAATTCAGGATCTGCACTTGATGTTTTTTTCGGGCCTTCCCATCTGCACACTTATTTTCTGCTGCCTGTGTATATCCTTTAACGTTCTGGGATTCTGGATATTTCAAGAAAGAGCTCTTTTTTACTCTGCTTAATCTAAAAAATCAGTTTTAAGTTATCTCTAAAGCACAAATTAATTGCAAATCTATTCCAAAAAATCAGAATCTAAAGCTTACAGAAAAGCTTTTAAAATAATCGCCATGTTCTTCATAAGAAAGCTCCACTTAACATTTGACACTTATTTACTATGCTGTCAGTGTACCAACTGGTACAGCACTGCTTTCTTTTCATATTATAAGAAAAAACAGTGTTAAAAGAAGCCATTATTTTTTTTTCTACCAAAAATAAGTTAATCATGAAATAAATCAACATATTTAATGAAATTCCACATTGTTTTATGACCCAACCCTTCATACATGTAAAGTGAAAACAAAACATTTGTGAGAGAGTAAAATGAGATTAACCTACTGCTAAATTTTACAAAAACAAAAGGTGTGAGTACCAAGTGCAGTTCTACCTCAATTGGGAGTACTGTTTGCAAACCTGAAACACAGATCATATGCTATTCACAGAAATGCTGCATTTGCTCTGCAGGACCTCTCCCTTCAAATAAAGAAAACAAACAAAAATCTAATCCACCAAAAGCAAATACATCTTACAGAAATGGGCAAACTGCAATTATCACTCTGAAGACAGATTAGAGACTGTCTACTGAAGAAGCATTTAAAAAACTCACCTGCTATGGAGATCTGCTATGAGCTCACCCCAACCAGCTCTCTAGTTAAATAAATGGGAGGATCACGTTCAAATTTGGTTCCCAGTGTTTCTAGGGATCTCTCATGAAAACAGGATTCCCAGGATTAAAATATATTTTATATATATATATATACATAAAATCAGACAACCCAGTACTCACTGGGCGATCTGAAAGATCCCAGCAGTCCTGTCTCCATGTGCATTAACAGGCCAGGGACACAACAGCAGCTGCCCATGTTGATGGATACAACACACAGAACAGACTCCTTTGCCAGCTGCAGGAAGAATCTCTCCCTTGCTCCCAGTTTCTGTATGGGCTTTGTACCTCCATATGCTAGCACAGGTGACTATGTGCTCTTCCTGTTTTGGGATCCCTGATGACAATGAACAGAATGTATTTAGCAGTGTAGTACCATGCAGCTAAAGGATTTAAAGCTATTTGAAAGACACGCTAGCTTAAATCCAAACAATTCAGCTTAAAAGGGATCCTTATCACACAGACAATGTTCTATGCCTAGTCAGACAACAGCAGGAGAGAACCAAAGCAAGCCCTTGTCTGAATGAAGAACTGTTAAGAGCAAAAAAAAAAAAAAATGAATTTTATACCTTATCTAAACTTGACTAATTACTAGTATTGGTGGGATTTCAAGAAAAAACGCAAACAAACAAAGTTGTCTCATTAAGATACACAGACACAAGCTAGCACATCGGTTGGACCAGGATAGCAGGGCACAATAAGAGAGGAAGCCTGCAGTCAGTATTTGCCAGAGAAAACGTGCAACACCCTAGCTGGGCCAGGATGATCCCATATGTACAGCAGAACAGCTCAGTGAGAGGCATCACACGCTTCTGGGAAGCCAACATGCAAGAGGAGTTCCAAGGAGATCCTACTGCCCTGCTTTCAAGAAAAAGACATTCTGACTTGTGCAGGGCCAAAGAACTGGGTGTTTTGGAAGCCAAAGCCTGAAATGCTGGCTTTGGGAATAGACTCGCGTATGATTTCATCTCAAAATTTTACATTCAGGAAAGGAATGATAGCTATAAGTACAAAGCTGCTTCCCTAGATGTGGTGATATTTCCATAAAATTTTATTTTCTACTTTCATGTGGCTGTTTGTAAGAGACTCTGAATTTTTCTTACACTAATATTCAAGTACATGTTGTTTTATTAGGCCTATTGAAAAAAGAAAAAAAAAAAAGAGAAGATTTTTTTAAGAAGTCGAAATAAAGAATATTACAAAAGAAATTATCTCCACATGTTAAATGTGATGGAAAAAAATGTGGTTTAGGTATATCTACTTATGTTTTAAATTATAGTGATCATTGCTGGAAGAAAAATCCATCTATCTTAACAGTTCTGAAAGTGAGATCATTCAGCCTATGGGATTTGTTTTAATTGAGCAGATCTTAGTGATAGCCAAAAGCTTTGTCAAGTTTGGGGGTTTTTTGTTGGTTTTGTTTGGTTTTGGGTTTTTTTTTGTGTGTTTTTTTTGTTTTTTGTTTTGTTTTTAAATCAAGATACTCTGAGGTCAAAGTTTAAACTCAGATCTAGCTGCATTAATACCTAGTAATAATAAAGATGCAGATAAACATCAGATCAATAAGTATGAGTGTTAGCATACCTACTTCATTTGTGCTATTCATATTTTCTGCACAAAATAAGTCTTCAAGACAGGAAAAAAAGTTACATAGTAATCGCTACATAAAATAACATGATGTTAAAGATGATGTCAGAATATGGAACAGAGCATTCACAACCATTTCTCACACATGCTTCCAATTGCCTTAGTCTGTCTCCATTCATACTCCATTTTAGGCAATGGCTATTTTTGATGTCTGGAAAGATCCATATACTTAAGGATGACAGATATTTATAATTCAGTTTTCCTTGTGAGACTTTTTTCCAGTGATAGGGGCTTTTTTACTTCTAAAATATTTGTCTAGAACAACGCATCAGTAACTTCAGAAAATTATTTTTATTAATGTTGTGCTGATCTGCAAAACGCTATAATTGGTCTGTACTAGAAATCATGTACAAGACAAGAAAGAAGATGATGGAGATGTTGGTAGACCAGAGCTCTTGGCAGCCTAAACACCTCTGTGTAAGATGCCAGGGGGATAACAAATACATATGCACTTCTTGAAAGCTGACTAATGGTATTTGTTAATGTAACTATAGCATTATATCACTAAAATCTGACAAAGAATATCGAAAGTGAAACAACTATGCAACAAATAGAATTCTTTCAGGTATAGTTCTCTAAGAGATGAGACAAATGATTAGCTAATCTGGGGAGTGGGAGGGAAGGGGGTTATTGCCTGGGTTTTTGTGGTGGCTTTTTTTTTTTTTTTTTTTTTTTTAGCAAACAAAAAGCTCTTTACTGACTCTCATTAGAATCTGCTGTCTGTGTCTCAATGGTGTGTAGGCACACACACAAGGGAGGATCTAAACAACTGTCAGGGGCTTCAGCACAACACACCACAGAGTAATATTAGAATATGATCCTCCCCAAAAGGACATTGTGTGAGCTGAACGAGCAGCTTCTGTAAGGCACTAGATTGCAGCAACTTAAGCTTTCAACATCACATTTTCATGCTGTCTCAATATTTTCAGGTTTGGTTTGGTTTGTTTTTTGTACACTTTTCCACTAATGGGTTTATGTTTCTACAATGTTCTCGTACATACAGACTTCTATGTGTCCAAAGTAAAGGTCAGCACTGACAAGCAGTTACTCTGTTCCAGGTACTGGACAAATTTTGCATATATCCTTTCTCAAAAACACTGCATATACTCCCTGGATACTTAGCTGGTCTCTCATAGCTGTAAATATTGCACAGATACTCACACCAGTAGACATATCTCTTAACATGCTCAGTAGATTCTGTCCCCACTACAAAGCACATTAGTCACGTTACAGCCCTGAAAACATAACCTCAGGAGAATACCACAACACATTCAATAATAATGCAACACTGGCCATGAATAATATCATCACAGAAGTTTCTTTAAGTCAGTGTTTCCAAGACTGCGGTTACCTGAAGGTGTTTCAGACATGTATTGAAAGTACCAGGTGCTTCAACTGTGACTCACTGCTATACATCAGGGTTTACTGCTTGTCAAGCTTTGTTTGTCAGAATCTGCAAATACAATAGCCACAGTAGAATCAAAATGTTAAGCAGGAATGAGTCATGATAATGTCAGAGAGAATGACCTCAGTTTTCCTACTCTACCACGGGTCATATGGTAACTCAGTTTTTCACCATTAAAAGTTATTTCTGGATGATATGTTTGTTCAGGAAAGCAAAATTATCCTCATCCAGAATGACTGAATTGGGAAGAAAGGGTTTGAAGATTTCCAAACAGATCAGTATTTCAAAGTTTAAAATACTGATTAATCCAATATGTATAACAATGTACTACTAGGTGTTGTGATCCTGCCTCCCCAAGCAGAGTTATGCTGGACTGGTCCTTTAATGAGGTTCAGAGGAACACCTGGACATTCAAGAACACAGAGCAAGTTAGTGCTGAACCAGTTCTCCAGTGTGATGTTAGTAGAACTATCCTGCTGCAGTTGTAAATTAAATACAAGACAAGGTCCTGACCATTTGTGATCATTACAGATCCCATGATACCTCAATGCCTGTTTCAGTAACCCAGATAAATTCCAGTTTGGGAAATTTCAACTTATTTTTATACATATTCACTGCAGTTTCATTAGAGTATAATATTCTTCCCTTCTTGTTTGAGACTAACATGTTTAGTGTGACACAGAGTAACAACAGTTGTTACATTTTTGCAGTGAGTGAAATCACCACTATATATACACCTTGCAATCAGGACATCCAATATCTAGTCAAAGGATGGTACAGGAGGTGTTACAACGATTCCCAATGCCATTTTCAAAGTAGTACCATAGAAAACCAGCATGTTAATGATGTAGTGGTTTTCTTCTTGCCTCTATTCATCACAGAAGAATCATTCTATAATTACATTATTCAGTTTTCTAGATGTCTGCTGACATTTTTCTCTCCTTTTTTATTTTTAAACTGGGTACATACAAATAAAATGTTAAGAAACCACACTCTCAACATCATCCACAAGTAATCAGCTATAGGATAGTTTGAAGAGAATTACTGAATTTTAGAAATACAGCATAGCAACTACACACAGAAATTCTTACCAAAAAAAAAACTTACAGGAAGCAAGTAGAAACAAAATACTCTCTCTCCTTTTTTTTTTTTTCTTTTTTAATTCTAAGAACCAGAAAGTGTTTTCCTAATGCATCGGAAGGTATGAAATACCTCAGGGCTCAGAAATACAGGAGGCTACAAGGCAAAAGAGAAAGTCAAAAGGTTGCCAAAGGTTTTATAGATCAAGAGCAACACCTTGAAGCCAGTTAGATTGAGCCTCATTGGCTAAGAACTGGAATCACACAGTTCCAGTTGGCACAAAGACATTCAAGTTCAGCATTTATAAATTGCAAAAACTAAATGAGAATAGTGGGAAACATATACCTAGGGCAAAAAGCTCTAAATCAGATCACAGCAAAACACAGAAATAAGCATATATACAGAAACATCTGTTTTAATATAAAACTACAGATAAGGGTCAAGTTTTCTATTAAGATGCCCCGACTTAGTAGAAGAATGTGATTCATCCCATCTTATAACTCCAGGACCCTGTGCAGAAGAGGAATAGTAAACTGAATTTTAATTTATAGTTTAAAATATTTACAGCTAATTGGCTATATCAAAGTTGTATCCAAACAATTTCTACTTTAAAAAGGGAGGTAAAAATTGAAATGTTGTTTCACCCTCTTGATTAAATAAGCCAGACTGGCTGCATTCATACGGTCTAACAAATACTGCTTTGTTGATTCTTTTCCAGTTAACTTGTCTGCAATAATTAAGATGATTCCTCTAAGCCACTCAGCCCAGGAATTACATGGAGTTATGTTCTATAGGCTAAATAAAGGACATTGCCTCTGACCTGCTAGCAAATTTTAAGAGTGGATCATCCCAACCCAATTAACTTGTCCTGTTAGACTGATTGTTTTTGCTGAGAGATACGGACAAGAATAGCTTAAAGCCATGCTGTATGAAGCAACACACGCTGGCATCCTTAGCAGTGAGGATTAAGAAGAAATGCACAGGGCATTTCGTATTTTACATGTCCCTTAAGGTCATACGAGGAATGTCCCACTTAGCCACCTAAAAGGTAGAAATTAGAACAGGCAAAACTTAGGCTGTATTTAGGTTTTCAGTTCCATAGCAAAGGAGCTTGTCCATCTTTCCTTCTGCCAACAAGTGGGTTAATCATACACTTCTGTTACACAATGATGGATGGATGTGAGAAAGGGAGGCAGCTAAACAGCCTATTGTGTTCAGCACAACACCCTCAAGTCAACATTTGAAACATATATACAGGAAAATTAGTACTCACTGGCAAAAAAGCAACCTGGGGTTTTCTTACTTTGTGTGCATATACAGAGAGATCTGCTGTATATTGTGAAGTCTGGTTTACAAGGAAAGTTCTCTCCTGCGAATACATTTCAGCCCAGACTGTGAGAGTATGAGCAAGAGTAGAGAGCCACACTTGGTGCAGTGGAATGGGCTTAAAATGCCTGTTGCTCTCAGGCAAAGTGCAGTGATAGCATCTGTGGAAAATGCCACTGAAGGAGCTAAGCACAATCAGTGGCACAACTCAGGCATAACACAGAACAGTGGCCAAGAATACACAGATACATGATGCTCAGCTATACCGATCAGACCTGAAACAAAGCTGCATAATAACCACCGTGTTGCTGTCATACAGCAAAAAAAAGACGCCAGATTTTGGTCTTACTTCTGCCCACCACTTGCTCTGATCCTGCAGGCAGCCCCTGCAAAATGGACATGCTCTTCACGTGTAGCCCCTCTCCAGCTGCTGTCCTTGCTGCACTCCTCACAGCACCAGATCAAAATTTTAATAAACTTTCCTCAAGTAAGAGTTGTGGGGGACAGCATAAAAGACGTGACTCTTTTTCCAGACACACAGAGTGCCTGGGAGTGGCAGCAGGGTGTGGGGGGGTGTCTCTGTAAGGAGGATCCAGGGCTGCTCTGGGTGGTTCTGGCAGGTTCTGGCAGCCGCTCGGCCCCTCAGCAACTCCTCAGGGAGACAAGAGGTGGGAAAACACCACCAGGAGCAGGGAGACAACGGGGTGAAGGAGCGAGGCTGGCGTGGGGAAGAAGGGAATCCATGCATCTCATCCATCCATCCCTGCCATTTCAGGTACCATCAGAAGTCCTTACAGATAGATGATGAAAACTTCTGCCTCTATGCATTTTCAATTCATGCTTTTTCGAAGGCAAACGGCATATGCCGTTTCTGTCTTACATTTTCAAATACTTTTCTGAGCACCAAATGGAACACACAGGAAACTCTGAGGGTGGAATTTTGCTATCTGAAATAGAGGGCTATTTTTAAGAGGTGAGAAAAGCTCCTTGTGGATTTGTACTTACATAGGGGACCTGAGAAGCTCCTGAGAACAACCAGTTTCCTAAACAAATGAAGCCAACCCCTGACAATAAAAATACCTTAATTCAGCATATTAAAAGCTAAGGAAGCAATTAGCTGACTACTTAAAGCAAAAGCTGATATTTGAGTAAGATAATGTCTTTGAGGTGTAACTATGATTAATGATACACCTTGTTAATGTCTCAATTCAGAGCATATGTGCGTGGCAAAACTGTAACAGAAAGGGTATTTCATTAACAAAATAGTTTACCAAAACATGGAGTGAACTCTCCATCACTTGAAAGTTCAAATGAAAGTTAACAGTCCTTATAAAAAACGTGTTGAAATGTAACCATCATATTGTACAACTGTTATGTGCTGCTTTGCAGAAAAATCAAGACAGGTTGAATAGAATGGTCATTGCTGGCCTTAAGAAAATCAGTCAATCTTCTGTAGGAATACTTCATCCAACATCAGGTGCCAGCCTTCAGATTTTGTAGTGTTACTAGGCAGTCCTTTTACTGTTCCTTTCCTTTTCACTTTCTTCTGTTAACTGCTGCCCACTTGGTTTATAAACCTAGAGATTTTTCCATGTCAGGTTTAAAAGTAGAGTGGCCTTCCCTCCATGAGAGGGAAGCTACGCAATTTACAATGAAAAGCACAAATCCAGCTTCTCAACAACCCTGGAAAGTCCAACAATATTATTTTGAGGATGACAGAGGGCTTTAAACCTCAACGTTCATAAAAATGGATGCTTCTCTGCAGAAGTAAGGGTTGTTGTCACATCCACTGCATTTGCACCTTACTGAGAATGAACCTTTCACAGTATTCGTAACTCATTCCCACAGCTAAGGGGAATGATGCAGAAAACACAATGTTCTTTCTAGCTTTGCATAAGCCTTCTGTCCTGTATGACATCCCTCCAAACCTCACCGTACATCTCGCCCATTACAACTTCAGTAGTAATAACAACATCACCACATTAAAAATACTTAGGGTGTTTGAACTACTGTAGAGATTTTACCACCATGTCTGACCAGGAGCTTAATTCTACTAACCCAAAAGAATAGCCAGTACCTTCTTGCAAAGGACTTACTCTTGGTAAGAAGTCAGTAGGAGAAGTTATGCAGTGCTCTTGATGATTATTGATTCCCATGTATTGTTACACTTGCTTTCTAGCAACAATGAAGAAATAGTGCTGTCATGAAAACAATACCTTACAGGAAAAATTCCTTGAACTTACATTTTTTTCAGCTAAGCTAAAGGATTTTACTGGGACACAATGCATACAAAGCACTGTGATACTAAAAATAAGACATCTGTATGGATATGCCTCCTCCACTTAATTGCAAACAAGATTAGCTCAGCGGATAATCAATATAAAATTGTGTTAGCCATACAGGCCATTTTCTACGAATACGTAGCTAAGTGCAAATACATGTTCCTTTTTTAAATCCCTGTACATTTATTTCAACACAGTAGAAAAATGCTATGCCAGTCAGAAATGGTGGAAGTGTACAACTGAGAAACTGCAGCAAAAAGAGGAAACCAGTTGCAGCCTGCAGTCAATCCACAAAATCAATCCACTGCCAACTTAGAAATCACAATTAAATTAAGATGGCATGGTATGGCTGCAAGACAAGAACTGCATTAATTAAAAAGCTAAAGGTGAGGCAAAATTCCACAAAAAGTCAGAATTAAAGTCATAGCTTTCTTCAGTACTAGGAACTGGATTCTCTTCACACATTCAATATAAATCAAGAGGTTTTTCTAAATCTCTGCAGGGGTGTGCTTGCCATGCCACCCTGCTGGTGGTTCTCTGTGGGGGATCCACCAGGAAACCTCCTGAGTATGCACCTTGGGACAGAGCTTTAGCCAAGAACAAGTCAGCATGAGGAAGCAGAAGTACAGATAATGCACTGCCTTCCCTGCCAAAAGGAAAGATTGAGCATCAATTCTGCCATAAAAAGCATTTTCAGTCCCATTTGTCATTACACCAAGGAAGCCATTAACACCATGCCTTAGGAACGAGGGGTAAAAACATCAACAAGACAGAGCCTCAGTGACCAAATGTCAGGTTATGTGTTTTCCAAGCCTTGCCCTGAACTTCACATTTATCCCCAACCTACACAGTCCAGCACTCACCTTATCTACTCCCCAGTCTCATAGGGCTAAAGGGAGAGACAGGAAGAGTTTTGCCACTTTTGTTCCGTCCTGATTGCCACCAAAGGAACACAATGGATTAAGATACTCTTATCTCTAAAAAACAAAATTTTTAGATCTACTTTTCTATTTTTATAATTATTACCCAAATAAGCATAATATACACACACAAGTTTCTGAGAATATACAAGTCATGCCATCATTATGATAAGTTTATAGCTAAGATTTTCTCACCTCAACAACTTTAGCAAACACCCACGTGATTCACAAACAAGGATTTGCCAGTATTTTTACTGGAGGCTAGAAGCTTACTGGAAAATGTACAGATTGGGCTATGTCCTGCTTTTACCCCACAGAAAACAACAGGATAGCATTTTTAGTATAGACATCCCTCTAATGAAATAGCAAGGGTACACAGTAGCTATGATCTGATCATAAATCATGGTGATTTTTTATAAAGGAAAACCAAGAATATAATGGAAAAGAATAATTAACTAAATACAGATACACTTTAAAACATTGATTACAGTGAAATGGAACATTTGCAAAATACATAACCAGCCATTTTTGCCTGGAGAGGGCTGGGTGCTATTTATCATTAAAATGAAATTTAACTACTGATTTATTCACTTATCCTTGAAAGATCAGCCTCTATAGGGTCTGTTTCTCAGTGTGCAAATTTTGTTCTGGAACTCCAGATTAAAAATAGCAAAAGAGGGAAATAATGAATCACACAAAATCTCAGTTTAGCCTTAAGGGACATGCGTGACCACACATCCATGGTAATTCATGAGCTACAACACCAAAAATCGCAATTAGGAAACAGGTGACCTCAGTGAAGTTTCCAGTCCTGAGGCAGACAGTGTTAACCTTCAGCAACAATGACACCGTTGAAAAGGCTTTCCACTTTCAGTGGATGTTACCTATGGAGCTGATAGAGCACATAACATATAAATGGCCAAATTGGATTTTTTTCCAGGGGGGTAGTAAAAAAAAAGAAAAGGAAAGAAAAAAAATAATCAAACCACAAACAAACAAAAAAATCCCCACAAATCAGGATAATACTACCTGTTTTTCTACACTTTTAGTGATGACAGCTTCTCAGGATTTCATTCTACCAACAACGGCAGAGTCTGTGTTTGTGCATGTTCTTAGATAACTATACTTAAAAAAGGGACTTCTGAATAAATTGATAAGTTCAGATGCAAAGTAGCTGTTGGGTATCTAATGTATAGTTACCACTCACAAATAGCACTTTGCACACATAAGAACAGAACATGGACATAAAGTGCAGGTGGAGTTTCAAAACTAAATGCTTATTTACAATTCTTAATACAAATAGTAGCTTCTACTAAGCACAATTTAATTAGTAAAAACTAAAGCTAAGCTAATAAATTGTTTTCACAAACATAAAATAAGCCAAAGAGGATGAACATAGACTAATTTCAAATCTAAGTAGTATGTGTGATCATATATTTAGTACTAAATAGATATATTCTGAGTGCATTTATATGTATGATGGCATAAGGGCGAAGCCATATGCCACATGATCAGAGCAAATTATCAGAAGATTTACTTATCATTAGCACTATTCTAGAGGTAACCAATAAATAGGTCAAGAAAATATTCAATATATTTATCAATTTTACCTTATTACACTGTACCTGTTGCACCACAGTTTAAAACAAAAAGTTTTAATTTAACCATATTAATAACCTGGTTACTTAGAGAAACTGGGGTTTTACTGATCTGTATGTAACCCACAACTCCTGACAACTGCAGATTCACCAAAGTCCTCTGACTACAGAATGAGAGGGAAAACTCTGATACTGATGTGATATAAAGCCATCTTAGGCTTCCTTTGGGAAGATCTCCTTGTAGTTTTAGAACTACCTACATGTTGTGGAGGCTATTCAACAAGAATGCCAATAAATGTTTAACTTGTTAGTATTTTTTAGTAATTCATCCCCAGTGCATATAGGAGCTCTGCATAATTAATACAGACTAATGAAGTCCTCACAACATCGTGTCAGTCCACATCGTCAAAAGCTCCAGGAGAGTATAGGACTTAGCCATTCAGTCTAAAGGAAATGCAACCTAGAATCCCTAGGGCATTCACGCAATTCTCTCATCTTCATTATTCTAGAAGTTCTTGATTTAGTTGTTTCTGATGAGCACAACTAATTGTGTTTGCTGTTGGGTAGAGAGGGAAGAGCTTCCCAAGGAGTTAGAACTTTGATTCTACAGAACAAAGCCAGTAGTCCATCCATCCCTGGACATGGGCAGCCCAGTATAAAGATTTGTTCAAGTGATTTATCACTTTGCTATGCCCTAATAAGGAAAGCAGAGTGCATTTAAGACATTGTGACAACTTGGGTTTCAGATGTGACAGCTTGACAGGTGAACCATTGATGCTCACCAGCATAGTCTACTGAAATAAGCCTGAGGTACCACTCCCTGCAGGTTGAAAAACAGCCATATCTGCTTGAGTGGAGACACAGATAATGGTACCTGAGTAACAAAGATGCTCTGTCAGGCTCAATCTCACAACAGTCCCCATCACCTTTCCAGTTGCTTCTCTCCCTTTCAGTGCTACCTCAGCCTTGTTTCTGTCGATCAAGCCAGCCAGTTTTCATCACAAACTCACTCTCAAATTGCCTCACTCCACCAGGTGTTTCCAGCTGGACAGTCTTGATAGTCTCATAGCCCACAAACCATCCCCCCTTGGCCTGATGTACATGTCAAATGACAACAAATCCAGCTTGCTTTGACATCTCATAGGAGAGGGAAGGAAAATAATTGACCCTAGCTATGTCTTGAAATATATCCTTTTCTTCTCCCTTCCACTCACTTCCCCTCAAAATATTAAAAATAAGAAAACAATCCAAGCATTGGAAAAATATAATGATAACTTTACAAAAGTGAAAAAAATTGATTTTTACAGTGAGCCACACTATCACCAAATCTTTACTGTTCTCGTAATCCTGTCACAGAAATTACTTGTGCATTTAAGCAATACTAAACACAAATCCCCAGACATTTTATAGCATTTTGTGAATCATATGAGTTTTAAATAAGGAGTGATTACAATAGCGAATATAATGCAAACCACCTATTCAACGGGTACAGATGATATGAATAAATATTCTGGAACTATAAATATTATTGCATGTATATCCCAGAGGATGGTTTAAAACCCACATTTGTACAGAAAATCTATATTATGCAAATATATTCACACATACATACATATGTATATAGAAAGCATGAAAAAATAATTCTGTAAAACAAAAGGCTTATGAATAAATAATTATCCTATGAGAATTGCAGTAAGGCAGTCAGGGACAATGAACTCAGGTATTTAGTACCTATAATTTTTTCTTCATAATTTATTGTATATTATATTTGATATTCTTGTATTTCAATTCCCATAAAGGCTCCAGAAAGTGATTATGTAAGTAGTTTTAACTAATGTTGTAAACAGGTTTTCAGCTATTTTGCCATATGTTAAAGATGACAGAAGATGTTACAACAAGCAATGAAATTCATTCACAAAGCCCAAGAATTCATGGGGTTTTATGCTTTAAGGGTAGGAAATCATTTTGGCTCTCTCCCAGAATGAACTATTTTATCAGAAAACATGTTGCACTGAATTAACTAGTAAGTAGTGCCATGCAGCAGATCTCACTGACTCTTCATATAATCAAAATTCGCATTTAAGGGCTAAACCTCACTTAATTCATAGAAATATGGGTAAGCACAATTGTGACCATTAAGGCTAAGCAATATCATAACAGACGCTACTGTATCAACATTACAAATTTTCTTTTATCCTTCTGAATATGTCAGGAAAATCCTTCATTTGCCATTAGACCGTGGAGAAGGCATCACAATACTGAGTAGACTGGCCTTTAAGTCCTCTGCAAGTGTGAACAACAACAAGGAGCTAGAAGCTGTTATCTCTATAGGAGTAGGAGTAATTTGGCCCTTTGGAAGTATTGTGAAACACCTTAGAATACCTGTGAGCAAAGCAGGGACATCACCTTGTACTGGCATTCACTCAACATTAATGCTTCTAGAGGTACCTAATGTAAAACATGATATTTAAAGCACCATCCTTGTAACAGCCCTTGTTTATAAGGATTTAAGCAGACCCACCCAAAGGCATTTGTGTGTCAGACTATGGACAGGTGCTGCTGCAGAAAGCAAAAACCATTTTTTCCTTCTCTGAAAATGCAGCATAATACTGAGCTTACTTGGAACTCCATCTGCCTTAGCACTGAGATGAACAAGCTCTTTCTTATATTTTTCCTTTAAACATCAGTTCACAGTGGTATATTTCCATTCCACCAAAAATCCCCCCTACATTGTGCATCTCCTGGAGCACAATTAAGTACCTGTAAAACCTGACTAATTTCTAATTTATAAAATGTAATGCAATTATCTTGTTCAAATTAGATTTAATTGCAAAGCCTCTGAGTGGTCTAAGAATATTTCCTTGACACATGCTCAGCTGAAAACTCCCATCATTTTCAGCAGGGTACACAACATCCATTTCTGGTTGTGTATCTCTCCTCCTAGTTTGATACTATAAGGTTAATTGTACCACCCTGCAACATCTCTTGAAACAGTATCCCCTTTCCCAACTGAAAGGTCTAAATCCAAAGGAAAATGCTGATAACCTTTCAGAGAGAAGCGTGTCCAAAACCCCTGCAAACCACCAAAAACAAACAAACAAATCTGCAGAGAACTAGTATCCACCAATCCAAGAAAGCAGCTCCCATTTTATCCTCCTTTCAACAACGCCACACGGAGCTGGTTTCCAAGAGCACAACAGGCTGCTGCTGGATGTCAGCAGCACATTAGTGAAAATGCTATCACGGTGTATGCAAAGATGGAAAACATCCCACTTACCATCTTCCTCAATATGTATATTCCAATAGCATCCACAGTACCTGCGTGTCAGTATTCTCCTATTGCCTTTATTGTTTTCATTCCATACATTGGCATCAGAAATAAGAGCCAAAGAAAGTGACAATAATGTAGATAGGGATGCTCAATGCCACATTCACTTACCTGCAAAAGGAAAAGCACAGGGTTTGAGCTCACTAATCACAGAAGTTAGCTAATCTTATTAGATGGCTGCTAATTATCTCTGACACAAAGAAGAATCACATGAGGCAGGAAAATAAATGTTTTTTAATAGATGTTGATTTGTTAAATCGGGGAAAGAAACAAACATTATTATTTATCAAGAGATCACAAACATTTCCCTTTCTGTTTGCTGAAGAGCAGATGTGACAATGAAACAGGTGGTAGAAATATAAACCCTTGTAAAACCTCCAGGGTGTTTTCTCAGGAAGTGTCTAATGATTGTCACTAGATCTGTTGCAGCGCTTACTTTATAGGCTAACCTGGTGCAAGCAGTTGCTGGGGTTTTGCCAGTGATCTCCTTGGCAACAGGCTGCTCAAAGAGCCACAAATAGAAGCAGTAAACCCCACTCCTGAATTCAGGCTCAAAGCAGTTTGCACTTGTAACATTCACTGTGCAAGAAAATATACATCTTACAAAGGTACAGGTGACCAAAAAGGCGTGTGTTCCCTTTCTTTACATACTACAGCCACACAGGTTGGCAATAAGAATCAGATTTGTGTGCTAGTTACAGAAAACAAATGAATAGCTTATTAAAAAGTATTTCTAATTAGATAGATTTTACAAAGAAAATCTCAATTGAAAACAGTGCAGTGTTCACACATTTCTTTAATACAAGGTACTCATTTGGGCTCCTCAGGCATCAGAGAAAACAAGCGCTTATCCCCATATATTTTAAAGATTTATTATAATGACTTTATACAGTTACTCATTTCTGTTTAGCCTACAATACAAACATATTTATTAAATGTAGGTCGCTCATGCATTTTTTTTAGCAATACAATAAATAGCAAATGAAAAATAAGAGTAATCTGCTGTCAGCTGTTCTGAATTACAATTCATATATTATTTAATTACATCTCTCCAAGAATAACAATTCATCATTCATGCTTACTCATTAAATATAATTTTTAATTTCTTAAGCAATTTTCATTGTACTTCATCTGTAAAAGCAGCGTCTTATAAAGAAATATTAGAATTATTAAAAAATTATTATAGAGTAGCTACACAGCAAGCTTATTTATCTTTTTGTTTCCTCTGTATTTTTATCACATTACAATATTTTACAAAGAAAATTGACCATTCTCCAGGACAGATTATGGAAAGAATTAGGAGTTGACTCAAAAATCTAACAAATTCTAGTTTTAAAATATATTTCCATATAAAATGTGGATGCCTTCAGAAAAAAAAAAAAAGTATTCTCTGAGTTATTCAAATGCATAGTGTGGATATCAGGTAACAGCAGGCACAGATTGACCAACAAAGTAAACAACCAAAACATAAGAAAATCTCATCCTGTTAACTAATGTCAGTGTCATGCTGATACGGTCAAAATTAATTTTAAAGCCTCCTACAATGTTTAACAGAGAAAATATCAAGGAAATACATAAGTAAACATATTAGTCATATAGACACCTTTATAAACAGACATAAAAACATGTCACGAGTGTATCATTTTTTATTATAATATATGCATAGTTCAATTTTAAAACTTGAAGCAGCTTTGCAGGTAAATAAGGTCTATGTAAAGACTCTTACAATGTCTTGTTTAGGCTAAATACAGAGTTTTGCTGTAACTCAGAATGTATTATTTACAGGTTTTTAGTTAGAGTTACAAAGATGTCTGATTGAAAAGGGAGTCATCAGATGCAGTTCACGCTGCATGATGAAAATAAGAAATGAAGATGTACATAAGGTAACCCAAATATTCAGAAACAGCCTTGGTACATCACACAAACCCCCAGGTGAGGTGACTTGCGCAGAGATTTCTGACACATCTGCATAAAGTTGTATTGTGTCATGCAGACACAGCCAAAGTGACCTATCTGGTTATCTTGGTCAACCTCTGCCAACACAGAGTAGGCAGTCTCCAGGAACACAGTATTAACTGAAACCAAACTGCTTTAGAATGCTTAGCTGCCAAGCTAGGAATCCAGTTCTGAGGAGATACACTTGTCTTTAACTGGTCTTCAGTTGGAAGTGTTGAGCATTAGGAGGCTCATTCCTTACATGAGCAAATTAGTCATGTCTGTTAATGAATAAGGCATCTCTTCAGTCGATGGGACAACCAACATCTCCTGAGGTTATTTATTTCCTCCCTTTTCTTGAAGACTATTTTCTGTTTGGAGTCCCAGTGGCAGTATACGGTTAATATCTGTTTAACAGCTCTGATCATGTGAAGGATCTGGATAGGTTGTGAGGAATGGGGACAGCCATTGCTCACCAAGCCTTTGCAGAGATCCCACAAAAGGTCTCAAGCTGGACAAAAACAATGTTAAGGGTTTTGGAAGCTTGGCTTCAGGTGCACAAGGTGGCCAGTAGCAATTTTGCAAGTATTTCTGGAAAGCAAAACCAGACCTGATCCAAGACCTTACAATCAACAGCAATAGCTAAGAAAAGGACAAGATGCAAAAACCAAGAACACAACAGCAGCAGCTGTGCTGAGGGACATCAAGCTATTAGAAGATGAGGACAAATGGCTGTCTTCAGTATTGATGTTATCCAGAGAATAACAAAGAATAAATGTAAAGGCAAGATCTCCTGCATTAGGATTCTTCCTTGCATAGACAATTTTTGCAATATGTCTTTAGACTGGAGGGAAGAACAGCCTCCTTGAAAAATTACAGCACAACATTCCTACAAAGAGTTATGAATGGGAAGTTTTTCTTTGTTATCGAAGTTCTGCTAAGGACACCAGAAATATTATTTGGAGGGGAAGAAAAAAACAAAACAAAACAAAAACACAACACACAAAAACACCACCACACAACAAAAAACCACCACCACCACCAAACAAACACAACAGAAAAATGGACCAGTGTCAAAAGATGTTCTGAAAGACAGAAGAAAATATAGTAATTACTTCAAGGAAATTTTATGAAGAAACCTTACATTTTGCATTGAAGGGACTAGTAATGATGGTTTTTTGCAACTGTTGCATTTCCGGGGAACAAACTTCATTGCAAGTCTAGTAGGGAATTATAAAAACCAAGAGGCTAAGGTTTATTTCTTCAGCTACAAGCAAGTTACAAGAGGATAAATGAGCACACTTCCCACTGGAGACAAACCAAGAATTTTCATCTGCTTTCCAGTGCCCAATTTCCCACAGAAAGATGACAGCGCAAAATTACACCAGGTTTGTCATATACTTCCACCTGCCTCAATATTTTCTGTACAGGAGATGAGGGGAGAACCAGAAGAGCCAGCCCCTGTTCTGAACCACAGCCAGGCAAAATGAAGAGGTAAAAAAAAAAATGCTGAACATTGTGCAGGATGCTAAGAAGTCTGAAGGTGTGAAAGCCAGAATAAAAGATATTGCATTGACTGAAGAGACAGAGGATGAGATGGAGGTAGTGACAGAGCTGAGCAAATGTCTTAGAAATCAGAATATAGAATATTAACTTCATGCAGAAAGAGTTGAAAAGAGCAGCATGGCAAAAGCACATGCCAAACACCCAGCAAGTCTGGGGGAAAAAAAAGGTAGAGCTGACAGAAGAGGGATGAGCTCACAATAAACCTAGCCAAGAGAAAACCATGCCACAAGCCAACTTTATATCAGCAGAAGTGAACAGAAAGTGACAGATTTCAGAACTTTGCAGTATGAAAAGCCAAGCCAAGAGATGATAGAAGGAAAGGAGAAGGAAGACTTGTCAGAGCACAGTCAAGGTTAGCAGAGGAGTGGTATGAAAAAGGAACACATTGCTTTTTCTCCCTATTTAAGACTGACTCACTATTTTATAATGTGGTGGTATTAAGAAGGCAAGAAAAGCTACCCTTAGATAAGGAAAGCAGCTATTTAAGGAAGGAAAAGAAGAGAAGCAGTAGTCAGAACAGAAGTAAGGAAAAAAACATCAGAACAGAAGGAAATCTAGGAGAACAAGTATGAAGAACAAGAAGAAATACTTCACAGGGTTTGAAACTAGAGTAAGCAATTTCTGTAGACTAGGGTAGGGTATGAGGTAGGAATTACAAAATTGAACAAGGTTTTGAATATAATGTAAAGGCAGCATGAAAAGTCTGGTCAAGTGATCAAGTGTTCAATCAATCTTCTGTGAAAGAGCAGCACAACTTTGAGCTCCATTTAGGTCTTGCATATAAAAGTCAAAAGCATACCAATAGTATTGTACACTGTCTAAAAATGTGTAGAATTCCGAAAAGTAGGACTTTCAAGCAACATCAACACATGTTGACACAGACAGAGGCGATGCTCCCTGGAGCAAGAAAATCAACACGTTAAAACCAGCTACAGTTTAGAGAAACCCAGCATCAGTTCCCACTCCATATATGCCCGGTCAAATTTGGCATCGGCTCTGCTCCACTCTTAAGTTATAAACCTGTTGTCTTAAGTGCTTTTCTCCAGATGACAGTTACGTTCTGCTGCTAAAAAAGTGAACTAAAAATCAAAAGGTTGGCTTTCTCTTGGATAAAATAAACAGGAAACAAGCAAACAAAAAAAAGTCACTACACTAAACACAGTATGATACTCCTTTATCAGCAAACCAATAATTCCACGCATCACGTCTAAACCAACCAGTCTGAAAAGGAATATAAGGTTCTTGGGTCTGCAGGGAAGGAAATGTCAATGGGAGCCTACATCAGCACCTCAGCTGCCACTCCAGACACCTCAGAAGAGTCACGATCTATTTAACTCTTCAAGCCTGTCTTCAAGGAGCAATCATTCTTGTTTCACAACTGGTGACACTGCTGATCATCATATTTACCTACAAGAGCTGACCACAAATTCCCAAGAACTTCTCTCTCATTCCACCAGTAGGCTGGGGAGTGAAAGAGATGAATGCAGACATAATTGAAGTCCCTAACAGCAGTATAGATCCTTCATCTGAACAAATTTAACCTCTGTCCAGGAACATAAAACATTGAAAATACCATCAGTTAATTCATAATCCTGTGCATCAGCTCCTGTTGTGCAATAGCTAATAAGCTGAGCAGAGACTCAGGCAGGGCAAACAGTAAGTGGCCAACTACTAGACCTTGAAGCATTGACTCTCACACTAAATTTGTCACATGCTTTAATGAAACTGAACAAAATCATTGATTCATTACGTGGATTTTGTATCTGATCTCTACCAAATAAGTTAGACTTCCTTCTGTTCACTCTTTCTGATTTTATGACACCAAACAACAGCATGGTTCCAGTTTTTACTGTCTGCAGTCAATGACGGAATGTAAATCTGGAAACCTTTTCTATATACAGAACTGAAAAAATACTAATATTGTGAAATGCCCCTTTGCTCCATTTACATTCTAAAATTAAAAAAAGATCTGCTATCTCCTTTAGGCATCGTTTTCCATGCCCTGCAATTCACTGTTAGGAAACAAGCACTGTTTAAAAACAAGGGTTGTCTAGAAGAATGCAAGACACAAAAAGAAAAACATGTAATATTTGAAATGACACATGACATTTTTTGAAGCAATGCTTTTCAGCAGTAGAGGAAGACTTGCGGTCTTTTCAAAAGACAAATCTATTCTACTTTTGGGAGCATCTTCTATAGAACACAATACTATTCAACTCTTGAAAGTAACTTGGGGATCATGTAAGTCACTCTGACCACAGCTGTTGGAAGAAAAAATCTCCGACCAGCTGTGTTGCAATCAGATAAAAACAACTACACTGAAAATGACTGAGGCAGCTGTTTTACAAAAAATCATCCATAGTTAACTGGTCTCATGCCCCTTAACAGTTTATGTCGGGGTGTCAAACTCATTTTCACTGGGGGTCACATCAGCCTCGCTGTTGCCTTCAAAGGGCCAAATGTAATTTTAGGACTGTATAAATGTAAGAGTAGTCACATTTAGCCTACAGTTAAAACACATGAATGTGTTCACATAGAGCCAAGATAAAACACAAAAGCTCCACTAAAAAACCCCAACATAACCAAAGAAAACCCAGAATAATTCCTGAAAACAGAAACTCAATCCACCTATAACTACTTAGGCAGAGGTGGGGGGGCGGGGAGAAGGGAAAGTCAGCAAATGCTTTGCTAGAGGAAAAGACCATTCATTCCAATTCCCTGTGAGCAACAAGGATAGAAAAGTGGCAAAAAGTGGCTGCCCCTAGTGCCTGGCTAAAATGAAATAATTTTCTACTCAATAATCATTTGAAGGCACATAGCAAAAACAGATGTTCAAAGTGAAAGAGAATGCAGTGGTTATCTCCTGGAGATTAATTTTTGAGTGACTGTGGATGGCTCCACCTTTATGCAAGATTTTAACAAGCTGGAACCATGATATATTAGGACATGAGAGAATTTATTTCACAATGAAATCCCTGAAGTGCTGAGCGTTAATTTGCATTTTAGAAGAAATTCATCATCTCACCATGTCACAGATATCCTCCACCCACAGTTTCTCTCTTCTCTTTGCTCTTGGCCTGGGTATCATCAGACCAGGACTCTCAAGTGAAAAAAGCAGAGATGGAGGCAATTGCTAAGGCTGTGAAATGGGACTGAATGGGAAAAACTGCTGCTGGGATTGTTTTTTCCACATGGTCACGGCATACATAGGCTGAATCCCAAAAGGTTCCTGAGCCAATCCAATGACTTTTTACCAGGCTTCTTTTAAATACAGTTTGGAAAGGTAAAAACTGAAAAATACAGTACAGGGGGTTACAAAAGATTCTCCAAAACTCAGGGACGTGTTGAGTGTACTGACAGCATCACTTACCTTAGAAGACTGACACAAAACAGTTCAAAATCTGATGAAAAGACTAATTTTTCCAAATTGAACAAAAGTTTTCCCTCCTACACTTTCTCTCTTCGTAATTTTTGGGAAAAACAGTGGCTTTACAGTAGCTGTAATGATTTCTTCCCTAAAATAATTTATATTGCTTTTGCTACAATGCCAGCTAGTTCCACAGCTGAAAAAAAAATAACAAAGAGCTTGCTTCTGATCCACTACTTATTTCACAGAAGGAAATACTTAACCTTTCAGTCACAACACAAGCGTTGTTTTCCATGAAGTACCATGCCATATTTGGCATCAAGACAACACTTGGTACTTTATCCGGATGTACCAAAATTTACCTCATGGAACTGGCATGCACAAGTGTTATATATCCCACAATTATTTCAATAAATACCAAGTCAACCTCATTAAGCAGCATGCAGAAGCACATTATAATGGATTATACTAATGCCAGAATAAAAAAATTTAAAAAATAAAATAAAAAACAAGCACACACCCAACTGACCCTTAAGGGAGTTATTCAGTGGAGAAGTATGATTAAAAACTACAATATATATTTAGAGAATTTTTGAAGTAAAATCAGATACCTGATTTTTGAACTACAAATTACAGAGCTGGTTAAAGGAAGAAAAAAAAATTCAGAGGGAAATTCTCTGCCTCATGCTGTGGAGGAATTTAATCACCACGATTCTTCCTAGCTCTGTGTGCTATGAATTTATGTATTAGTACTAATACCTGAAGGCTATTGGAGTTCAGGCAGGTGCCGTACCCATCTCAGAAGCTGCAACCACAAAGGCATCAACCAGAAAGAGTAGACTAATTTCAGGTGGTCAACAGTATAAGCAACCTGCAAAGTTGCACTTTGGCATTTATATATCTGAGTTTACAACAATCTTCCTGCTAAACATTCCCAAAAAGGTGATTTCAGCTCAGAGCATTTATCCACATCAAAAATCCTGCTGAGATACTATGAAGTATATAGCATGCGTGGTTTTGTGCTAATGCAAAATACACAAAAGTGATTGTGTAGCATACTAAGAGCAGAGCTAATAATTTATTGACTGTATTCTACCCTGTATTTCATCCTGGTTATCTGCATTCATAAAGGAAGTGTATATTCTGACACTGCAGGAAACTTAGATGGCTAATATTCAATATTGATGAACTAGATTGAATAAGAGTATATGTGGACACTGGAAACTGCCTTGGGAAGCCTAGTGCAAAAAAAAAAAAAACCTCAAAAACTGCTAGAGTTTTTCAAAGAACTGACCTTTCCCATTAATGGAAGTAGAACACACAGCAACTAAAACTGCTATTCCGGAAGAGCTGTGCAGTTCACTAGAATTTTCATTGGAGTACCTTTACCATAACTTTGCTGGAAAAGTCCTTTAAAAATAACCAGTGTTTGCAACCCTCTATGTAAAACAATTTAACTAGGTTTTCTATTTTCAACCATGATGTACATTCCCACACGCGTGAAAAACACTGTGATTTTTTAATTATTTCCTGTACTTCATTTATCAGTTTAATGTTATTCATTCTGTGTAGATTAATAGGTACATGCTTCCATCTCTCAATTCTCAGCTAGGTTGTGATCTAGTTTGTTTCTTTAAGTTGTTTAGGCTGTTACTCATACTTTTGTACAATAGCAGTGAGCAGCTCAAGTTCAACAATACAAGCATTCTGCCAGTGAGATTCAAACTATCCTCATTATAAGTAAAAGAGGCCACATTATTCACTGTGTTAGTGTCATTGGCAAAATATTTTTTGAGTAAGTCAATTAAGAGCTCTGCACACATCAGGTGATCTCCACCCAGATAAATAACATACCTGCTTGACCTGCCAGGAACCATTACAAAAAGATTTTACCAAATTATGGTTTGAAGCCATTGGTAAAAATTATATTGAAATAGCTAACTTAAACATTTCACCAGACTTCCAGACACAGCACTGTGCTGACATGGCTGCAGAACTTTCACTCTACAACTGGTTTTCATCAGCCAGCTCAGATGGAACATACAGCTGTCTACTGTATGAAGGGAAAGATACTGAAGGTTAAGGAAAATCATTAAGCTGCACAGATTCAGTTCCCCATGTCACACTGTTCTTCTGAAAGTTGCAAACACTATTGGGGAAACTCCTCTCTAGAGGGACCTGACAGAAGTCTTGCACAGAGCCACAAACTTGAGGATATCTTCACAGCAGTCAATTCCAGGCCCTGCTTTGCTTATGGTAAAAAGTGTCACTGCTTTAAAAACTAACTTACTTCTATTCTCCTAATAACTACTGGTTCACTGATCACAGCCTGTGAGACAGCTTGCTTTTCAGTTTATAGACAGAATGTAATTCAAGTAGGGGTAATGTAAGATTTCACATGAAAAGCTGCAGCAATGTCAATGCAGGGAAAGTTTCTGTCCCCAATTTCCATCCTCACTGGTAACAGAGAGGAAGGAACTTCCCCAGGCGCTCTGGAGATCAGGTCAAGGTCTGCTGGGTAAGTAGAAGTAGGCATTTGTCTAGGAGCTGCATAAAAGATGGGAAGAAGGAGGAAAAAAAAAAGAAATCTAGCAAGCCCCCTCCACCCTACAGACTCTCTTCAAAGGCCCTAAGAAACTCCTTAGCTTTTTGAAGGAAATGGAGCTGCCACCAGCCCATCAAAACACCAGTACAGTAACAGTGCCAAGGTGGTCACTTGACACTGAACCCAAGCCCTTCCCAGCTCCTGGCTGACCATTTGTTCCTCTTGACCTCTAGTCATTCCACTAACAGTTTTCCTCCCTACTCAACCTCCGGCTTTCCCTTTTTGTTACCATTATTACTGCCTCCATCCTAACAGGCCGTCCAGATTTGGGTCTTCTATGCAAACCATAAATAATTGAACAGTAAAATTTAGAAACACATGGAACCATCATGGTTGTACTGCTCTCCTTGACCACATATTTTGCTCCTTGATTTCTGACTCTAGATGGTGAAACAGTAGAAGATAAGGACCAGGTCCTTACCTCATGCACTCTGCAGTGTAAAAGGACTCTGATTATAATTGTGGCTTCTGTGCTACTACTAAGAAACCATTCATGATTATACTTTACTAAACAGGAATTTCTCATCTTAGACTCTTTCACATCCCAAAACAGCGACCCAGACTGATGGCTCTTATTTTTCAGACTGTCTTCCATTTCTTCACCACTTTCTCACTATAAACACACCACCCTTTCTTCCCAAAAAACATCCTTGAACTATCCTGCATTGACATTTAATATTTTATGATGGCTGTTCAGTGAATGGCATGTATGGACAAGATAACCATGACAACAAATATTTAGCAGGTTTTGGCTGACTGAGTGCCACCTGTGAAGAAAACAGCAATTTGTCTTCTTACAAGAGACAAAGGAAAAGACTGATGGAACATTAAGACATCTTGCATTAAACCACTATATTCCTTCCCTAGAGTGTAATTGCTTATTTAAACACATAAAGAGAACTAAGAGTTTCTGTACAGCAAACATTGACTGTGCCCCCCCACAACCTCTCCTCTTTTATGTGGCTTTAAAAATCAGCTGAAATAATGCAAAAGTAATTTGGGTGATAAGCCAGAGCTATGTTTTATTTCTTTTTCAAATTAAACAGTTTCAGCTTTAACTAGTGACAAAAACGGAATTGGATTTTTCAATTTCTTAGATTGTCATCAGTTGCTTTTTCTCTGTTGGGTCCTTTGTGAGCTTCTTTCATTTCGCCTGGACGCGATTGAAAATTAACTGGAACACAAAATGGAAATGCTCCTCCACTTTATCAGGAACATTTGCCTGTGTTAGCTGGAAGTCTGCTTTCCCTCTCTGGCTGTTATCCCACATACTGAAAGTAGGGACAAAAATGCTTTCTCTTTCCATCTCAGACAGGAACACAGCCCTTCTCTTATGACATGGCATCAATCCTTTATCTCCCCTCACTCTACTGCATAGCAAAGATCTAGAAATCCATTCCCAAATTCCACTGGCTTGTGGAAATGACAGGAGGAGACAATTTGGGCAGAAACCCCCTGCTTGTGTATCAATATGATTCCTATAGATTATTCTGTCATGACACAACAGCCACAGACTTCTCTGCAAAACTGAGATGACACTTTTTAAATCCATGTCAAAAACACCAGCCAAAAACCACATAACTGACTAAATTCTATAGGTACTCTTATCTCCTTCTGGAGCCCCAAACCCAGTGAAACAGCGTGGGGGCACAGTGGGATGGAGTAGGAGGGAAAACATACCCTTAATACAGAATATTCCCAAAACTCTGCCTCCAGTGCCCAGCTCAAACTCGTGAGGTAAGTGGCTGCAGAGGCTGCCAAGCAGCCAGACCCCCGTGGTTTTCAGGGTGGTAAAGATTACGCTTCCCCAGATTTCCACTCCACTGTTAGGAAGTGATGTCCCAGAGAGACCTGGTGCGGTTTGCAATTCGGAGTTGGTAATTCTAGTTTCTCAGCAGCCATCACACGCCTACAGCATCATGTGTTTTTAAGTTCTGGCACATCAGTGACTTGGAGACTGTTCACAAGCCATACGTGGCTCTAGAGAGATGCCACTTACCCTAAACCAGGAGGCTAAAATTAGCTTCCTGGACCTAAAATGCCTGCCTGTCAGATAAACAGCACACTTCAAAACATGTAAATGAAGAAAGAGGCCAAGTTACTATTTAAGTTCTCAAATCTCTTCAATGAACTGTACTGAAAAATGTTACCTTTACATTGAAGAAAGGGAAGTGTTACATGACGTTAAGACTGCCTTGAAATCGTGTGCAATACTGAAGAGCAGCAAATGGAAGAAGCAAGGCAGACAAGTGAGAAGATGGGCAAATTGTTACTGAATACATAAACACTGCAAAGTGTTAATCAAGTGTGTTTCTCCCTGTATCAAGTTCATGGCATACAGTACAATACAGTGTGAAAGTTTTCACACTAAGTGCTTTTCATTGTGAAGGGAGAGCAGCAAAATATTGTTTCCAATGTGCAGGGTCTTGTTTGAAGTCTTTATAACTGACAGTGTACCAGTCAGAGAGAAGAAAATTACTCTTTCCACCCTCTCCCATGTTTCCATACTTACACATCCCAAAAGAAAGCCAGTCATTTTCAAAATGTTTCCAGCATTAATGTACCCAGTTCTTTTAAATAAGAAAATACATATGTATTAGTCACACTAAAAGCTTTAGAGCTGTACATAAAATCTGCAGCAACCCATGCTTATTAGCATATCTGTGCCAGTTTAAGTGGCTGCTATTGATTTAGCTCATCACATAAACACATTAACAATCAGCTATGCTTTTCTTATAGTTCCAGTATAAAGCTCAATGACAGATGCACAATGAAGAGTCTTAAAAAGGACAGAACAAGCACTGGTTTTTGTCCATTATTTCATGCAGAAGCTTCCAGTCCTAAGTCTCCATTTGTATGAATTCAAACTTATGAATACAAGACTTCTAAGAGAAACACCCTCGATCATTTTTTTTCCCCACTGCTGCTATTTTTCAGCAGCAAAATAGACATTGTGATCCTCACCTATCTCACCATGGTCCTGAGAAAAATGTGCTCATTAAATCATGCATTCTAAAAAATACATATGGATTATCCTAAAGTTGGTTTAAATACATTGTTTTTCCCCTTGGAATTCCATTGATAGTGAAAGAAAAAATGCAAAGGGAAGTAGCACACTGAGCAATTCAAGGAGTTTTTTATTTAAATTTTCTTCTCCTCTGAAAAAAAAACATCCTTTAGCATTTCCAGGTTGATTTTTGAAATGTCTATGAGCAGAGTCAACTAACATCCAGACTCAGCCCCATGAATGACATTGTCTTACAAATTGTGAAAACTACAAGAGAGGACAACAGGAGCAAAACCAGGCAGTATGAAATAAAGTATTAACCTGCCACAACAGGAATAGAGCAAGGTAACTAAACACACCCTGAGCACATGCAGCAGCTTTTTCAGCTGCTAGTCCTGAAATGGTGTTGGTTTTTGATAGCTTGTGCTGGGAAATACATCAATGCTTTAAAAGGTCCTTGTCACTGGCCTCTCTCTGCTTTACTGCAGGAGACAGAAATCCCCCTTACCAGTTTTCTTTCAACTCTGTTATGCTTTCACTTACCCAACTCAGACTGTTTCCTTCAGACTTTAAAGGATCAAATGCACCTGTCTACATGATAACATTTAAATTATAGGAAGTTTGCTACTGTTAAAATAATATTCTTGCTAAACTACAAAAATAATAAACTGCTTTCAGAGTATACTCTTACAGCCCTAAAGACTAAATACTTTGCAAAGATAAATATGTTTTATTTGTTTACTTTGAGGCCAGTGAACTGCAGATGCAAATCTCAATTACAGGAAACAACTTCACTGCAAGCTCTGAAGTACATCACCTCCAATATTCTGCCCTACCTTTGAAGCTGTCAATCATGGAGCATCTCTGCTGGTTGGTTATAATGAGTGAGAGTCATTCAGAAGTTACAACATGAGACCACAAAATGATCCTTCTTGCATGTATTCCCAGGTTTATTTGTGTTTTGCAATGAAACAAGTAGTACTACAGCAACTCTAAACTACTCTACCCAAGACCTAGAATACAGAGACCAGGCAGGGTACCCATAATTTTGGAGAATTGTAGCAAAACGAGAATTTCAGTAACCTGTGTAATCCTCTAGCTGTTTAAACTGAAATCAAATACACCAAAATGGTCATCTTGTTACAGCAGTACAGAGAACTCCATCGGTGGCAACTTTACAACGCAGCAGTAGAAAATTACTAAATCCTATGCATGACATGTACTACTCATTTGTAAGATAGAAAGTAGTATCCTGCATTTTATATTAATGTAGATAGGATCCAAAAGTTGCATTTGGCAACTATGACAAAATGCTGATTTTTTTTTTTTTTTTAATTTTAGAAGTATTAACTCAAGGATATTAAATATGTTAATGCCCACAAAGACAATAATGCCATCTGCATCATGTCACCAGAAATAATTTATGCAACAATTTATCCAATATACGGAAACTTTACTTGAAAAGACCGTTTCAGCTTGATACATTACAGATATAGTTTGAATTTGTCAAGTAATTCAACTGAAAAAATAGTCACAATGATATACTAACATGCTCTTCTTGCCTTGTGTCCCTTTGGTTTTACAGCTCCATGTCCTGCTCATGTGGATTTGAGGAAGACAAATACCCTGTTTCCTCTCCATGAAGGGGTTTGAACCCACATCTCTCAATCATCAGACAAAAGCTTCTCTCAATTCAAATCTCTGTCCTGAACCAGCAGATAGTGGATTAAACACAGATATTCCACACTATCCTGAGGTAGGTACTTGATAAGCCTGCTGTGAGGATTATTCTGCTTTGTGAAAAAACATTTCTGCATGGGGGGTGTGGAACAACAACAACAAAAAAAATAATAAAATTAAAAATGGCATCATTTCATCTAGAGAAGCCAGAAGAGAGAGAAGGATCCCTGTCATATTATCTGGAGAGAATAACCATGTGCTCATACCAATAAGTAACCAAATACTGATGAACATGTGCTACTCAGGTTTGATTTCCCTCTATTCCTTTCTATGCTCATTTCCACCAAAAAAAACCCCACAACCAAATCAAAACAAAAAAAACCCACAACCACCACACAACGCAACCACACACCTTCCTTGGCAGATTTATATTCCTCCAGTCACACCCTGTAATGGCATCTCTGTGAGGCAGACTAAGCAGCTCTGCTTCCTGCCTGCGGGATATTAGGTCATCCTTCCCCCGATAGCCCCTCCTGAGTCACACAGGGCTCTTCAGACAGACAGCAAGAAGGACAAATCTGTTCTTCTCCAGTCAATCTATATTAAGGGGCTTATACTGCAAACAAGGGAAGTGCTGAAAGAGGATACAAATAGATTAATATCATTACAGCTTGTAAATGATCCTAGGAAATAAAAAACATTCTGCCTGAACATAAAAAGACCAATGCGCTACAGGCATCCTCCACAGATCTCACCATAGTAACCAGAATAACCAAAATGTCTGTATCAGTTAGGTATAGCATTGACATTTGAAAATATTTTCCTCCATTTCACATAGTTTTGCAATTGGATGAAAGAATTCTGACAGCAGAAAAATAATAAAACCTAAATGAAATGTATTTTTATAGAGGGCAAAGGAGAGGGAGAAAAAAAAAAAAAAAAAAAGAGTTCTGTAACCTGGTTTCTTCACACATTAAGGCCTTCTTGCTACAGAGATATCTTAAGAGATAAAATAGCTACTCTGAACAACATACATCTTGCATTCCATCACAGATCATAGGTATTTCTGTATCTGTGTGTAATGAGATCATTTATTTTGGTAGATATTAATACTAGCAAAAACACTTGTCTATATTTAGATATTATACTGAAACATTATTTACCCAAAGTTCTTGTACTTGAAATGTACATAAATAATCAACAGCCAGTAGACAAAATAAACAAACATAAATTACAATTAATACATAAGTGAATACAGTCCTGATTGTTTTTCCTTCTTTTCAAGCTTTATGGTAAATTTTCATTATAGACCAAGTCAAGTAGATAAGAATAATACCTACTGTGTTTGTGCTCTATGTTGAACACGCTCCTTTAAGCTCACTCTGGGATGTTGGGCTTTGACCACAGCCTTCAGCTTTAATCTTTCAGGCAGCTTGTGCAGATTACTTTGCCGATACCACCATGTCAAAGGGACCCAGCTTCCAGCTGTACGTTCCCTTAATATTTGAATTCCTCTGAAAACTGCTCTGTTTTTCCATTTATAGTTCTTTGGTTGTACTAAAGCTAGCAAAAATATGAGGACGTGAACTAGTAGCTGTACAACAACCCTGCGCTACAAAGCACAGAAAGGATCACCAAGGATCACCCTCCTGGTGTCAGAGGTGGGGAGCAAACCCCAGGGACCACTTCAGGCTTCCTGGCTGCTGCAGCTGATGAGAACACTTGCACATTCCACACACCACACTGAGGGCTGAGATCAATGCCAAACCCCTCTGGCCACATCTGCCCTGAATGTAGCTAGCACTGTGCCCTTGCGTAGGTGCACAACCCCAAACAGCACACATGCATAAACAATCACCAGCTAAGAGACTTTGCAGTTAGAACTGGTTTTATACATCTGGGGTTCGGTTCCTAAATTTCAACCAAAATGGCAGGTAGCTTTTTTGCTTCTCCCTAAGTATGCAGACCTTATCATTTTTTCACAACACAATTCATCACAAAATAGGCTGCCAGCACTGCCATTTTGTGCTGCCACAGAAGATTTTGCTGAGATAGCCATTAGTGCTAATGCTTATCCTGGCAATGGATCATGCGACTGAATAAATTTGCTTGCTGTAATTATTTGAATTACTTAAAATTAGTGAAGTGCCAATCATTTGTTCAGCAGGGAGATGCATACATTTTCTAGCAGAAATCAAAGCAAAGTTGTCCTAGTCAACCAAAATGGATTCTTGTCTTTAAATTCCTCTTAGGGTTACAAAGCATTTAAAATTAAAAGCTACTTGGGCCTTAGTTAGCTAGTCATTTAAAAAAAGTCCTAAGGGGTGTGGTTTTAAAATAACAATTATGAAAAATTCTTATGAGAAAAAATGAATATACAGCAATTCTGAATCAAGACACACAAAGACACATAACTCACAATTCCCCAAAACTGCTATTATTCACTAAGTGTTATTTAGATATTCAACAATCATTGGTATATACTAAAAATATAACACCTAGAAAGAGTGATTAAGTTTTGCACTATGGTTATCACCTTTCACTAGAGCGTGCACTGCCTCAGATGCACACCCTTGCGCCTAGGAAGCAACGGAAGTGTTGGAGATAAATCAAAAATGTAAATCCACACCGGATGAACTATCAGCTGAGCTTAAACTCACCGTTGTTCTATACCCTCGTATCATGTTTACAAGTCGTAAGAGATCCTGGCACTAAGCAAGCTACTATTTCCTGAGTGTTTATAGAACCACAAAACTGTAAAGGAAAACCCACAGGTTTCTCAGCATACACTGAGTGCCTGTTCCCGTACTCAGAGCAGCTGTTGAATTTGCACCTTTAAGTTTAATTGACAGTTCAGGTATGAAGGCACATAATACTGCAGCATTATAGTTGTAAAGAATTTCACTGACCTTATTAATTTAAAATGCACATAACTATAAACAGGAAATGAAAGTATAATCACTGTGATTGTTAAATGGATATAAACACCCCACAACTTCATATCCAGGTATTTATACTTCAGGAACAATGACAGCTTGCTTTGAAATACTGTACCCTCAGAGGACCTTGCCTCTACTTCTATGGCTACCCCACAACCGGGGCAGCAGACACAAGTCCTACGCTATAAACCCTTAGGTACCTTGTAGATTTGGCAGCTGTTTATATCCATTCAGAGCAAGTATGAAGGAAATGAGTGGTAAACTTGGGTTTGGAAGCAGCATGTATCCGTTGTTCACTGCAATAAATATAGACAAATAAAGGCAACAGCATGCCAGATTTAGATGATAACCCACTCTCAAGGCAGACACCCAAAATATCCTCTTCTTTTACCCCCTCCCTCACCATGTCATTGATCACATTCTTCTCAACTCAAATTTTTTGTTATCACAAACTTGTTAACAGGTTCTGTTCAATTCTGGTAAAGTGTGAATGTTCCACAAAACCTCAAAAACTACAAGACCCACAAAACATTCAACTACTAACATAAAATGTTGCATCAGGTTGTACATCACATATTATCAAAAGCATATTTTTTCACATCAGTGGCACAAACATAAAACTGTTGTAGACAAGAAGCATTTAAACTCATTCTGTAAACTGCAGATATTGCAATCACTTTCCTACTGTAATGGTCATCACATTTATTTTTTGGCAATGGAAGCATGACGATTGCCTGAGGTCAGGATTTGGTAGTGCTTTACTATAGGAAACAACAGTCAGATGCAGATAAGGACTCAGTTGTTCCATATTTTCCCCTCAGTCCATTGACTTCAATGAACAACAGGCTTCTGAGCGAAGACTGAAGCAAAGTTTGAAATCAAAGTGTCTACTTCATCGCACACTTTTTGTTTTGTTTTGTTTGTCTGGGGGTTTTATGTAGGTTGTTGGTTTTTTTTATTGTTTGGTTGGTTCCCCCTTTCACCCCAGGAAGCAAAATAAGGACAGCGTGCCTATCCCTTCCTTTGAATCAGTTAGAATAATAGCTCTGCATTTATTTTGTTCTTGATGATGTAATGTTCACATGTTCTAGACATGAGCTCTTGGTTAGGGATGTAGATAAATTTTTCCCTCAAAGTTATGTGTTAAAGGACTAAAGTAATGTGTTTGTTTGCGTTATACTATCACTATATGAAAACCTGAGCTTAGAAGAAATGTATAATAATAGTATTGAGTGAATAAGATGACATTTGCTTATTTTTTGGACCACTTTAATTTCATCATTAGTGACTAAATCCAAGCAGTGCACAATATGAATCAATATATGATTCATTCTGCCATGAATTAATATGCATTAACTTAATGAAAAAAAAATCTAAAGGTTATTTAAAAATCCCAACAGTGTGTACATGTTCCAAGGATAAAAATGAATCACACTACATAAAATTTCAAGCCAATTTCAATCCTGAAGTTTGTTTTCAGCTCTTTATGACTTCGGTTTGGACACACAAGGGCCAAGTGCCTGCTAACACTTAACACAGCTCTCCTGCACATTGGTCATAAGGAAACAGCAGTTCCAACCAGGAAAGATGTCAGGATTTCTCTACCCAATCCCCTCAAGGTTTGATCCCGATCAGTAGTAGAGCACGGCTTGTTTGAATCCCTGCATATGGAGTGATACTGGCTCCCATACTCAGCCAATAACCAGCACATGACCCACATTTGTCTTTATGAGGCTTGATTTCCCCTGCTCAGTCAACCTCCTGCATGATCAGTAGCATACCACTACAGTCTTATCAAAAGCGATGGAAATACACCTCAAACATTTTGATACAGCATCATCTTTACTGTTCAACAGCTGTAAATAATTTTACAGCTGCATCATTTTAAATAACAACACTAGGAAGAAGACCAGAATGAAACCAAGAACGAACTTGCACTCTACCTAATACTAACAACCCTCATCAATCTCAGTATAAACTACAGACTCATTTAGTATTGTCATTAATGAAACATCAAGAAATTATTTACTTAGGAAATATGAGGAAAAAAAAAACAGCTATGCAAAAGGCTGCTGTCTTCTGTATAGTCCTGAATGAACTGGTCACTTATACCCTTAGTCCCTCATTAACCTGAGAAATCAAATGATTTTTTTGCAGATTCATTTAATTATATATTCAGCACCATGCTTATAAAGTGGGAACAGTTCAGATATGTGATCCTTAGTGTAGGTTTTTTTTTTAAATAAAAAAAATACACTTTATTTATGTGCAGACTTTTAAGGCTGACTGTTCTGCTGAAATGCACACCTCAATAATGAGATGAAAACACATGTAATAGTAGAATACTTTTAAAAAAAATGTTGCTAAAATTCCTGAAATGAAAGATCAAGCCAATACTATGACTGATTCTTTCAGTGTTTTCTATCCTGTACATTATTGCCTCTTAACTGCAAATAAGATCTTGATTCAGTTTATGAGACAGATAACTGGTACAAGGGAGCAAGGGGACAGTTCCTCCAGGGATGGAAGCGCAGTCAGAAGAGGCTTGTGAGAACATTCCATCATACTTTTCCCAACAGACTGAGCACAGATACTGCTTAACTGCAGATAGATGCATTACACATTCTCAGAAATAAAGACATAAAACGAAAATATGTTCCAAATAGCCACTTTTCCCCCTCCCTTTCCCAATGCTCTAATTATAAACCCATTCCTAGTTTTCTTGGATTTATCTCTGCATGCACTCTGCAACCTGCCTATCATTATGAATGGCAAAGAATTGCATAATGGCATTGTTAATAGTCATTCACAGAAGTGTGCTGTAGTGCATTTAAAAAAACCACACAGGCTAAGTTGGGCTAAACAAGTACCCTGATTTAAAAACCGCTGAACAGATAAGCAACTCCTACTCTTCAGTGAAGCTGCTGAGCACTCAACACTTCAGAATTACAGCACTCCGTAATCTCTGCTCCTAGTCTGCCTTCTGAAAACTTTGACTTTAGACAAAAGTCTAGTCAATACCAATCCCTGCCATGGGAGTAAAACAAATAAGCACAATTTTTGGTAGGAGTCTGAACTACTCTAGCTTTATATTGGTCATGGAGCTTTGACTTGAAATGTGATGGCAGGTATAAAGGTACTCTAGATCTGTAATACAGGTTGTTGCAAGTGAGATTTTAGTACTCACTTGCACCAGCCTGTATTACAGATCTGGATTCTGTCCATGCCCCCTTACATCATATTAAGGTAAGTATTGGAAAAATTATTATGCACCCTTGTTTCATGAGACCTCTTGACTGCATCCCTTTAAGTTCCAAACCTCAAACACTAGTTAACAGGTTGGGTTGGTTTGGGTTTGTGGGGGTTTTTCTGTTTGTTTTTTTGACATTTTGCACCACAACTCCAGCCTCTCATACATTAACATTTTGTTGCCTATTTTAGAGTTTGTCATGTCCCTCCCAGCTATAAAATAGCTTCGAGCACAAGTAGCAAACATCAGAAGACAGAACAGTAATTGCATTTGACATAAAGCCCTCAAACTATACTTTACAATCTCACAGGCAAAGTGTTATTGCATATTTATTGTCTAGATTTTGAGTTGCAATTAAAGAGATAATATTCTGGATAACGGGAAAATGTACAAGTATTGTGCGCTTTTTCTCCTGTTTCCAACACACCTCATTAGAGACCACATAAGCACCCCAAAATATTTTATGTGCTTATTTAAATTCCCCTTATTTCCAAATTCAAGAGGACTTCTGAAAAAATGAACAAACAGAAAAGAAGACATGCACCTGCTCAGGTCCTGCTTCAGACAAGAGCATGAACTCCTGTTTTTATGAACTTTTGCACCACAGAAATCAGTAGTATCATAAAGATAAATATGAAAACTGTAAAATAATGCCATTTTTTTCTGGAATCATTTTATAAAAACGAGTTATCTAACCAGACAAAGCATGCCAACCCTACACAAAGCTTGAATGACTACGAAGAAGAAATGCTGATATAATTTCAGCATTCAAAGTTGTCACATTGTTTACTGAAATTTGCTGTCCTTTCAGGATGCCCTACAGAAACCTGGACAAGATGAGATAGGATGTTATTTCAAGGACCACCAAAAATGGGACTAATTGCAACCTTGTAATTTTGATTTCTCAGTGTACTCACAGTAAATTCAAAAGGTGAGAAACAGACCTGAGATGAAATGGACAAATTTATTCCTGAACTTGATTTAAGCCATTTTATTATTACCATGAATATTTCCTACATATACACTTCAAATCTCAGAGATTACTATAATGTAGCAAACTGATCTAGCAGATCTTTTGAAAGGACTGTAAGGGATATGCTGACCATTCTTTACCCACATTATTTGCAAGCAGATTCTCCCTTCTATTTTGGAGTATTGCTACAAAGCAAACAACAGAATTTGTATAAGTGTGTGCAAGAACCAAGAAGGAAAAGCAATAACAAAAGCAGTGAGGTGAGCACTGTGAGAACTCAGGGCTCTTGTCCATGTGCCCCATTCTACAAACCAAACCCACACCCCGATTACCCACCCCAGATCATCTCCTGCAGGAAAATGCCGCCATTTTGAAACAGTTCTTGATAATTTTAGTAAACAATGGAGTCTTTAAAAGGCACAAGAACTAGGGTAGCCAGCCACACTGCCCTTGACAGCAGCTGGAGTCACACAGCCAGCAACCTTTCAGGTCAGAGAAGCACCACTCCTCCTGCCCTGCATGGCCTGCCGAAACACCGAGTGGCCTATATCCTCCAGTATTTTTAAAATTCAAGCTAGATTGACTCTCTTTTTGAAGGCAGTCAGCTTGCCTGTCTCATACTCAAACTTACCTAGATCACTAGCTGCCTTTTTCTTACTGCCATCAACAATTTTTGGTGTGCCCTGGAAGCAATCTGTCAGAATCAAGTACATAGGTCCCTTCGATTAAATATAGTTTTCAGAAAATGAGCCGTGTTTAGCCTTAATTTACAATTAGGTGTTGTAAATACCATACTTTGCAATCTGCTGATAAAAACACCCACTCCAGAGATCGGGCAGAGTCCACATTGCCTTCCTCTCAGAGCTTCAACTCCAGGGAATGGTTTGATGCTGCAGCCCACAGCAGCTCTTCCCGTCAAGGTCACAGCAGAGGGCTGCTGCCTGCCCCTCCACACTGACCCTGCCAGCTTTGCATTTCATTTGACATCAGGTTCCATTTTGCCACAATGCATCTTCCTTACAAATGCATATGTATGGGAGTGAAACACAGAGCAATGAACCACAGCTTAATTTTGTTTTCAACATCTTATTGTAGCCAACACCTAAAATCAGAACTGTGAGTGCGGAAGTCAGAAAGGCTGGCTCTACAGCTAAGAGTGAAACATTTCATCGTAAAGACATCTTTTCATTCAACAGAACTGCAGGTTTTCATATGACTGAAAAGCCCAAGACAAGGATGAATAGGAAGGACACCATTCTATGTCACACACATATGTTTGTGTAATACAAAGGAAAGCAGAAGAAATGGAGAAAGAGAAATTCCTGTATTAGTAAGTCAAATCATGGATATGACAAAGATGCCTGGAAATGGTAAGGTAATTAGAATATCTATAGTCATGGGCTCCCACTTCATAGTCAACTTAATAGGAAAAACAGAAAACAAAAGCATGTGGTCAAATTAATGAAATGTCATAGACATGGTATTGGGAATAAATACAAAGGTTTGGCTCAGTGACAGAAAAAAAACCACTAAAGTAGAAGCAAATGACTTTTCAGTTTTGTTGCACTTGGGTTCTGTTTTGTGTGGTGTTTTGTGGGGGTTTTTGGTTTAACGGAACACTAGGGGGCAATGCAGAGGAAACCAGCATACAGCAGAATTGCCAGGCTGGAATTGTTTTACAATATTGTTTATATAGCACACATGGACTCTTATTTCTAGGACTCAGGAACTTTTTAAACAAAATTCCAAGTGTCTTCCCTGAAATATAAGCTTTAGTGGTTCCAGACAGATCACGCAACAACTTTTTTTTTTCCAAAATAGTAAGTTGCCAGTAATACAGTAACATTAACAGGCTCAGCATAAATCTAGTCGGGCTAGCACTTACATGGCTACTCAAACTGATTGATGCATTTGGGAACCCGGTGCAAACAAAGGTTGTAGTTCTTGAGTTTAATTATAGTCCTAAATTCAATAAAATAAATTATAGGCTCCTGTTTAAGAGTTACCCTGAACAGTCAGCCTTGGTTTTTCTCTTCAATTTCTGTGTAATAGAATCATAAATTAGAATGTTTCAAGCCATGATTCCGTGTTCAAAAATTCAGCTTTCAGACAAATCACCTACAGACCATACTGCAAATATGACACTTCATTATTTTATATAATTTCATCAACACCTGTGGATGAACAGATATCCTGTTTGGTTTTAATTGCCAGCAGCTGATCTTAAAATATTTTCATTTATTGAGCTACTAAGTTGCTGAATTTATTGCATTATTACGTATGAGGTTCCATTTAAAAACAATACTGTGAACACCTTATTTAACACAAGTTTGCTATAGCTGCTTTAACACCTTTTCCCTCAAATACTTGGGTAGTAAGCAAATACTACCACAGTGATCACCATAATTGCACTACCTTTTATTTTCCTGTTAAAATTTCAGTAAAATGAACAGGTTTGGATTAGCTAACTCAAACTACATTTTGACTCAGATCCCTATCTTCCTTGTTATACACATTCACTTTTTTTTTTCTGTTACTTAAAAACTATCACTATGCTCATCCTCACAACAATTTTACATTTAAAAAAAGACCAATAATATCCCTATATGGTCCACAGACACATCCTAAAATACTATAAATTTTATTTTCGGCTGGGATTGTCCCTCTCCATATAGGAGACACGTTATAGATACGTGACAGAATTGCTCTCCTGGCTCTGTAAAAGCAAAACTACTTACTGATTTCATCTCCCTAGGGAATACTACTTCCATTTTTTACCTTCCGTAACTATATCAGCTGATGTTCTCAATGACAGAGAACTGTTTCTTACCAGGTGACAAGGAAATGCCAGGGAGTTGTGTGTAACTGGTGTGAAAGGGGCTCATCAGTTCATTCATTGCTTTGAAGGAGCTGTACAAGAATTATGTAACTAACACATATGAAGATCATGAAATATTCAAACTAAACTTGTTTGAAAACTGAAGGTTAGGCAGAAAAGTGCTGTGAGAAACTGCTCTGTACCAAACAGCCTTAAATCTGTGGTGCCTGGATGACTGAACTAGCTGGATCCCACCATAGTTTAGTGTGAACTGACATCAGTATATTTAGATATTCGTATAATAAAAGGACAATTAAATAAAGCTGCTCTCTAGCATGAGTTGTTCAAACTCAATTGAGTATGAGTGGAATCAGCCACTAAAATTACAGAGACCATCTTTGATAATAAATTTTCAGCTAGAAAACCATTCAAAGTGACACTGCTCTATTCCTAAGGCTTTCCCCTGTGATAACTCCACACTGGTATTCTACTGCAAATATTAATTACAAATTAGTAGTGATACTGTCTCCCAACAGCACACAACAGTAATTAAGTAAATGAAATTACAGGGCTATTTAGGGGAGCAGGGAAAGGGGAAAAGCATCCACTGCATCACTTGCAGAGGACTAGCCCCATCTGACTAGGGTACATGTAAATCCTATAGCACTCTGCCTGAGACTTGTATATTCTGCCTTTACATTCCTCACACACAGTTGAGATTTTGCCTGAAGGCGGCCATCTCCATCAGGAGAATTTCATCCTCACCATATATAATGCCTCCTGTTTTAAAGTGTTTTAGCAAACACTATTTACTCTGAGAGTCTGCACAATCAATATATCCATACATTTTCAATATGCAAGCAAGCCCAAATACCATCCCCTGCCAAAGGAGCCTAGCAAGAAAAAGCTGGAAGCCAGCAGAAGAGGGTGAATGCCCTGTCTCTGCTCCTGCCCCAAAAAACTCAACCCCTGGACAGAACTTCTAAAAATCCCACTTCCTCCACCACCTCCTCTCCTTTCACAGATTTCCTGTTCACTCCCTGATACAGAACTGATAATGAACTCTTAGCATTCTCTTTAACTTTATTTTTCCACATTATTTCATTAAGGAAATTTTAAAAAAGGATAACGTCTTTCACTACAGATTATTCTATGAATGACATGTCCAAAAAGAGAAGAAATGCAGCTTGCAGTGATCTGTTCATTTTCATATTGATAAGCTTACATCAAACAATTAGAATATAATAGAAGAAAAAGGCCACATACACACACAACAGCAATACACGATGGTTATATAACCATTATTACCCCCCTCAAAAAGACTATTTCCCTGTAAACAGTACTTCTAAATAAAACTATGAAACAGACTTAATGGTGTACAACATGAAGCACCACATAGTTAACATTATTCCTTTTTATAATAAACAACTCCTTAAAACAAGTATTCACACCAGTCAATCCTTGTTTACATTCACAAATCACTAATGCGCTATGGAGAATTCTCAGCAACCAATATCTCTTGTAAGCACAAACCTGAGACAAGTCTGTAATGGTAACACTTTAAGTGTCTTAAATATACTTAGCTATGCATTTAATTTAGACATAAGACATAGTGTGTATTACATATCAAAGAAATGCTAAAGAAAATAACCCATGTGTAGTTTTTCTCCATCTAACCATTTCATTCTTCTTCAGTGCTAAGGGAAAAAGGCACAACTTGGGGTTTGCCACATGCTGTTTTGGGAATGAAAGGATTGCAAGGCTCATACCTGTTTCAGTTTATCCATGAAATACTTCCAATTGACTGACTCAGCACCTTGCAGTCAATGGAATGCAACAACCTGCACCTCTGTTAGCAAACTGGAAAAAAATAACTGGAAGACAATGTGATTACTATTACTTTGTGAAAGTATTTAGCTATTGCTCATACTCCAAACTTGACATGTGAGGTGTCTAGAAATGTGACCACGGAGAATTCATTACTTTATGGGTTTGATCAGATACACAAGTTTCATCACTCGAAATAAGGACTAACACTTACCAACTGAATGTTTTTATATAGCATTAAAATTTAAAACCTGAAGCTGACTCTACCTGAAAAAGATCTGCATGTGATTCAAAATAAGTGGAAGCTGGAGTAAGACGAAGTTTACGCAGGTGTTTACTACAAAGATTCTATTACAGAAACTTGTATATAATTTTCTGTGCCACTGATGACTGCAAAACCACAGTATGTAACTGAACCTGACCCATCGGGTCTCTCGCAGCTCAAACCCACTTTCTATAGTCCAATCTAACAGTAACCTAATTGTATATAAAACAATTTACTGCAAAGGAGACAACCTGACCTGGACAGCAAGTGCCCAGCTTATGGAGCAGGAGGCACTGCAAGTCCTCCAGCTGAGGAGCCAGGCACCACCAGTAACCACACACAAGCCATCCTGGAAGAATGTCCGTTGCACTTTTGCTCTGCTACTGCGCACCCAGGAGAGGCCACCAAGGAACCAGAGCCCACGTGGGGCCTCGGTCCTTTGGGCGATGATATGACTGAAAAAGTACAGGTTCTATACCAGAGATGAAAACTCACTATAAAGTGTCTGGCTCGATATGGGTAAAGTCTTGAGAGAAGAGAAGATTCAATCCAACAAAGACACTCAAGGCCATGAACTTCCTGGTGGAGAACATATGGCAACAGCCAAGATCATTCAAAGGACAGAACATCTCAGAAACCCAATGAGGAAATGCTGCAAAATAAATTGGAAAAGGAAACAACAACACAGGGCTCAGAAAGAAGGCAACACTGTGAAACACCTGATTGTATCACAGCTGGGAACATTGAAGCAAGAGGAAAATTCCCACTTATCCACGATAGTACTTCTACTTCCTAGATTATTCAGAAGCACAAGAACTATTCACACCTGAATGTTCTGGAAAAAGCTCAAAACTGTAGGATGAATTCATCTCACAAGATCCAAGAATCTCCCTGAAGTTTCATGTTCTCTCACAAACTGCAGGATTCCTCTGTTAAAAGATCATGTTAATAAATAAATAAGTCTGTTTCTTCAGCGTGAGTAGTAATTTAGCAGCAAATGGAAGGATTGTCTCTCAAGTTACAAGTTCTGACACTTATTTACAGAGTGAATTATGTTAAAAATCCAATAATTTAATGCACATTGCTGTTTCATTTAGATAGACTATAACAATAACTTCTACTACTTTTTTTTTTTTAACTATTTATACACCTAGGGAGTAGGAACTGGTGACTAATACTACTGAAGCTAAGTCATGTCAGAGTATTTTTTTTCCAGGGAAAATAAACATTTGAAATGGCTCTTTTCAAAGCAATAAGATGCTTAACTTGCCATTGCATACGCTTTATTGTGTTCCAGTATGAGAAAAGGAAAACAACGATATTACCAAGTACCAAAGTGATTCTAGTCAAGGCAACAGGACTCAATGCATTTTAATATTCTGGGGCAATTCAGAAAATTGTAGATGGCAAGAAAATGCAAACGCATTTGATTCGGAAGAACACAATTTTAAAGCCTGAAGTTTTATAAAACAGAACAAATAAGTGAAGAATAGTCATAATGATTGAAAACTTCCCATATTCTACTGTTCTTGGGCTTTTGCTATTCGGGCATGCCAACGATGAGTATCTTCCAGAAGCTCGAGACTTTTTGTACTTTGTGGGTTTTTTTTTCCTCTAATATTCCTGCTGAAAACATAACTTTAATAATCTATCACATCAAAAAAAACAGATGATAAAGCTGAAAAAGTAGAAATTGCCAAGCAAGGCCAAACCAATTGTGTTTATCATACCACTGATTTAAATTTTCAGCACAGGATGAATCGACATATTAAGGTTTAAGATCATCACCATACAGTCACATTTAAATCTATAAGATCCTTATTTACCAAGACAAGAAGAGAAACCATTTCCTTGTAGAGTCTTTTTCCATTTTATTTCACAATTCTAAGCAGCTTTTAGTTTCTCACCTTCTCAGGAACCAACCAAATTTAGAAATCAATTTACACTCCAAGTAATAAGTTAATATTACAAATAAAATTAAAGCTACAAAAAACAAAATAGAAAAATCACAGAATCACAGAATAGTTGGTGTTGGAAAGAACCTCTGTGGATCATTGAGTCCAACCCACCTGCTAAAGCAGGTTCACCCAGAGCAGATCACACAGGATCACGTCCAGGTGGGTTTTTACTGTCTCCAGAGGAAGAGACTCCACAACTTCTCTGGGCAGCCAATTTCAGTGCTTTGTCATCCTCAAAGTAGAGAAGTTTCTCCTCATATTCAGATGGAACCTCCAAATGCTTCAGTCTGTGCCTGTTGCCCCTCATCCTATCATTGAGCACCACTGAAAAGAGTCTGGTTGCCACGTGTTTGACTTCCATCCTTGAGATATTTACATAGGCATTGATTCTATCATGAACATTTTCTTTACCATTAGCAATGAACACTTTTCCACTGGGAAGAAACACCAGTGAATACTCTCCCTCAGCAACCATAATGTGTTTGAGAATTGAACATAGATCAACAGGGCTCATTAAAGCAACCAAATCAGTAAATTTAATTGTAAAAGATAGCTTTGAAACAAGTGCAATACCACCATGAATCTCAAAAACAAAACAGCATTTCTCATCTTGTCATGATAAAAGTTGCTCTTCACAGGTCCTGACTTATGATCATCAAAAGTCCCACTGTAGTCACACACACACACAGATAAATCATTTGACCATTTAAAGATGAAATGCCAAGACCTCAGGCCCACAAATATTGTACCCACTGAGATCAGTGATGCTACTTCACTAGAAGCAGTCTTTGCCTATAAAGGACCCAATCCAGCTCCATCACAGGCAGTGACAACTCTTCTCCCAAATCACTGTTGCTATTGCATTTTTACAGTGGGGAGTGGCTCATCACACCCATGAGAACCTCTGACCTCTCAGCATCTACTCGCAACACAACTGTCCCTTGAAGTTTCTCATCTCAATAAAGACACCACTGACCAGACTTTCAGCTGTGTGCAACAACAGAGGAGTCCTCTCTGGAGACAGCCACTAATGCTGCTGAGTCCAACCTTGAAGCTACGATAGAGCAAACACTCCCTGGCAGAAATTGCAAAGTGTGTTCCCAGTGCAGTGAGCCAAGGCTACTGGCTCAAAACATGAGGATTGAGTTAAACCAAAAGTCCAAAATCATAATGTTGGCCACGCTAAATATTCAGACCTCAAGCACCGATTTTCAATCTGCTGCACAAGTAGCTCACTCTTCTCTGCATCACATACTCATATTATACACAAAACAATAGAACACAGCATTGAAAGCATACTACAGCGATCAACTAAATAAGACAGTGAGGTGGATTAATAAACAGATTACTCTAGAATCATATTTAGAATTCAGCATGAGCTCTCTAATGCACATGTAAGAATAAACTCTTACACATTTCTGTTAGGAGTTTCCATCACTGATTTGTGCTATATACATACTGAAAGGTGCATCAGCAACATTAATCATGCAGGTTGTCTGAAGAACTTGTAGGGAACATAGGAAGAGAGGAACAAAAGTTTCCTCTAAACAAAAAATATGCATTTCCAGCAAAGCTGCTGGTATGAGAGTTTAATGTGAAATTTCCCACTACTGAGAAGTGATTTATGCCCAGCAAATAACTGTAAAATTAAATTGAAAAACAACTTTTACCACAGAAGTTTTGAGATGATCTAATTTATTTCTTGTTTATGCACTCCTGATTATCCACAAATATTTTCATGGCTAATTTTGTCCTGGTAGTTTGATTCAAAAGAGGACAGAATACTTCTCTTTTATTAAAAATCAAAACACATCTTGCATCTCTAGTGACAGTCAAGTTCAGTACTCTTCTATAACTGAGATTCCAAAGTTTACTGAAAAGTGATGACACAAACATACAAGATAAAGCCACTCCATTGTGCCCAAGGATTCAACTTGACAGGTTCAAAGCACTGACTTTATAAAAGCGTGGCTGGAAATTGCAGGATGACTGAAGCTCAAGCGCAAGAGACACAGGCTGCTGGGAGAGAGAAACCCTGAAGGATGGAACAGAGAAACTAATTAGGCTTCCTATTCCATTAGAGATAATCCTGTTCAGTGTAGCCTCAGTAATAAATATTGATGCAGTACCGTTATCATCCTTTGAAAGCTGTATCCCCACAATATCAGTGCTGAACACAGAATTGCTCTGCTTTCATCTCAATTGTCCATCCTTCAAAATAAATCTCAGCAACAACTCCCAATTTACTTCTTATCTTCAGCCTCTCCATCTGGACTGAAATTTTCAGCATACTTGCAGAAAATCTTCTGCTTTGGCCAATCTGTTCTAAATACACAGTTATTGCACATCTTTGTGCTCAAATGTGAAACACTGTTTGCCAGGTTAAGGCTTATTTTTGTGGCACACCCTAATCATACAAATCTGGGAATTCAGAACACACACTACTGATCATAATTTCCCTATAGCAAACTGGGTGAGCTTTCTTTCCATTGCTGCCCTCCTGCTCTTCCTGTATCTATACTTCACAAATTGTGTAAGAACAAGGAAACTAAGAGTTGCTGAAGAGGGAATGGGATATGAATGAGCACTTCAGCAGTCAAAGAGCAGAAGGAAGACAAATGAGACAGGCGGCAAAGGAAAGGCTAAATATGGAGAAAGCACAGCTGCCAAGAAAGGAACTATCTAAAAAGAACGGAAAGAAGGACACAGAAATACCCATTTCGGGATACCTACTTTTAGGAGAGACAGGTGGTGTAACTCGATGGAATCCCAGACCCAGTTAAGCTTTCACCTGGCTCAGGATTTTGCAGCCAAACACCGTTTGTTTATTAAACTCTTCTTGGAGAACATTCCTGAGTTAACCAGGTTTTTCACTGGCCGTTCAGAGATTCATCTTTTGAATCAAAACAATAAATTTAGAACCTTCCCCCAACAGACTGTGAAAAGTGAGTAAAATATCTACTAGGACCAGAAGAAGTAGTTGCTTCTTGTTTAAAATAGAAGAAGTGTTTCCCTTTCCATTGGGCATATTCTGGCCCAAGCCTGTGTTTCACACTGACATGCAAGCAGCCTTGATGTGCACTAGTCATGAGGGATGCGCCTCAGCCTCATGCAGCATATCCCAGCAACAGTCCCAATGATTCCAACAGCATGAAGAAAAATCAAACAGAGCAGTGAAACAACACTTTCTGCAGGTTTAAAAAGCTCTAGCTGCTCCATATTGGAGTGTAATGGTTTGCAGTCACACCCTGGCATTACCTACAGCTCATGTAGTGAAGGCTGGAGGTACATAGGGGTAGGCTTCACCATTACTTTGCAAGGCATCAACTGAGCATTGTGATATTGGCCTTCGATGCTCACAGGAGCATCTCACAAACAAACACATCCCACAGCTTCCCTCATCCACCTCCCCTCAGACCAGACACACACTGTGCCAGTCAATGGAGGGCACATTTGGACAGGGCAGCTGTAGCCTCCTGCCCACAGAGATTATCAAATTCATAAGGTGAAGATATGGGTAGACAGTCACCAGCCACTACTGGAATAACAAGCGAGACTCCAAACTTCACATAATCCTAGATCACCTGAGCTGCTCTGTCGTGTTGGCTGCTGGGTTTGTCGTCTAAAGACAGATCTGTATGAGCTTAAGCCATAAAACTTGGTGTGTGCTACAACACTACACCTAAATGGCTGAATGCAATAAAAATTATCTGTATAATACAGTAAAAACAATAACATAGTCAAAATTTGAAACCCATTCCAGAATTTAGTTGTAGATACCTATGATTCTATGATCAATCTCTCATGCCTGACGGAATCATTTTTTATGTCAGGAAGGTATCCTAATTTACCATTAAGAGTTTTTTCAGTTATATTTTCCCCTGCTTCCTTCCAAAGCTGCTCTTTGCAATTTTAGAATAGATGGGCCAATCTGGTTTAACTTGCCTTTTCAACAATCTTTACTGAATCCTTCACCAAGGAAATGGATTAGCTATGAGGGTGTCATACACTTTCATACAGTAGGAAGGCAAACATACACTCAGAAAATGAAGGATGGGAGTCTGAATATATTATCTGCAACAATGATAAACCTTTTGGATGTCTTCTTTATAGTACTTGAGAAAATTCACATTATGAATTAATATATTGAGTTAATACTTTAAATATGGGTTTGAAAAACCTGAAGAAGTCAAGTTATTAGATTTAACAATCTGGCTCTTGAGTATAAGCACATGAAAAACACCCATTTCAAAATGGGAGAGGGAAATTACACAGATATCAGGAAAGCAAAAACTGCAACAGAGAAGGTAATAATCAAAATTGTTTAAGTGCAGCCTCATACAAAGACAACACCATAACGTAAATTAGTTCCACTGAAATTGGAATTGTATTCCAGAGTTTAGTGTGACCACAATATTTCTAAGCCTTAAAAATATATAAAACTGATCAAAGTGGCATACAGTAAAAAAAAGTAGTGTTTTAAAAATGTAGCCTTATTATAAAACTTGCTTTTCTTAGCAATGTCCATAATATTCATTTACAAGAGCACATGTTGATTATCAGTCTCTCCTTTCAAAAAGGCTTCATTTAGGTACCTGGTTACATTTCAAATACACTAGGCAAACTATATACACATTGAAATTCTATAACTAACATATATTTAAACACTGGAGTATTTAAATAATTCAAACCAACTGAGTTGTGATGGCTTCACTGATTCTAGCAAAGAACACACCCATCAGCATCTAGCAAAAATAAAACCTTCCCAATTCTACCAACATCCTTATTCCAAACAAATTATCCAACCAAAGCCACTCCACACCCAGAAGCAAACTGCTGGAACACAAAATGACTAAAAAAAGAGGCATTACAGCAGACTGCCTATATAGGGAGTTACCTTTTTTCCTTTCTTTTTCCTGTGAGCTGGTTTAGCATTTTTCTCCTTTGCTTCCTCACTCATTTTTCAGCAGGTAAATACACAGGGAAAGGGGAATAAAAGAGATCACTGCTTGTATTCCAACATGCAAAGCCACTGCAAATATTCACAGCACTGAAACCAAAGTCCATCTGCTGACGTTTCTCAGACAAGTAATAGAATAACTGCTGTTTAAAGGCAGTCTCTGCTCCTCCTGCTCAGCCTTGAATTGCTCATAGCCTTGCTCTGTTTTCCTCAGTGAGAAACTGGGTATTCTCACATCAGTCTCGTTCCTCTACAGACAAGAAAACCCTTTTCCTTTCTCATTCTTAACTAAGTCTTTACTCCAGAGATAAGATCTTGTCAATGCTTCTCTAGCTTGATCATCCACAGCGCTTCCAGTCTTGAATGGGGTTGATGAGCCACACAGAAATTAGCTTCAGACGGCTGACAGGTCGGAGGAGCATTCACCAGCGGATGATTTGCCGTTTCTTGCAGACAGCGAAAGCGAGCCTGAATCGCTCTGATTGCCGGTCGTGTACAATACCGACATGTGTTGAATGCATCAGGGCATACCCGAAAAGGAAGCTTCCAAGAGTGATAAAAGATCAGGTTACTGGATCTTAAAGCCACTCCCAGGCAGATTCAAACAATAAAAGGCACAACACGCTGCTGAAGAAATTGCTAGATGAGATGTTTACGTTTCCAACAGCTCCACATCCCCATCCAAAGGAAGAGCAAATTGTCACTCTGAACAATAAGGTTTATAATATTAATTATTCATCTCATAAAAGCAGCAACAATGTTTCAGCAAAACACATATGCACGACTATCCGTGCCTGTGAGAGCTTGCTCCTCCCTGAACGCCTGTTCCTGTGACAGGATTTGTACGGTGTCTCTACTAACGCAGCTCCGCCACTGAAGTGTTACGTGCCTCATGTGTGTGCACGACTGACAGGTTACAGATCATGTTTCCACATGCTGTGACCTACTCCACAGAATGCTTTGGCTACTTCTCTACAAGTCTCATGGAAAAAAAAAAAAAAAAACAAACAACTCAGGAGAGGCCAGACATTTAAGTGCAATAATTATTTCCCCTCTGTGCCCATTAAGATGTGTTGCACACAACCCACACGTTACCAACAGCCATGACAGCAGTCATTGGAGACGTGTCTACATTATGTCACTACCACATTTAAGACAACACACGTCTCTTTAGGTACATCCAGAGTTTCCCATACCAACCTGCCCTCTCCCACCAAGCCGGCTGTGGGAGGGTGGTACGGGTGTCAGACAGCACACAACAGCCCCATCCACTGCACTCACTCTGCGGATCTGAGGCAGCAAAACATCCATTTGCTCATTTCTGGGAACTCCAGTCACATCAGAGGTGCCAAGTGACAATGCAAGGTTTTCCTTTTGTTGTGTTTTGTGTTTGGTTTTTGTTTGTTTTGCTATTGTTTCTAAACAGGCACCTCCAATTAATATATGTATTCTTTGGGGGGGGAGGGCAGGTGGGGGGCACTGAGGTGAATATCAATATCCTCTGCCTCTCATCTTTTCATATTTCTCCATTCTTCACCCCCATTTCAGCAGCATTCCAATCATGGCAATCAACAGGCACAGCACAGACTAAGAAAAGAAGATTTAATGCACTGATTCATAATGCTATTGGCCTCAAAGCTTTCTCCTTGTATCTTTCTCTATAAATGAATTCCAGTCAGCAACCACAACAGCACCATCACACAGAAGCTGTTTTCTGTGCATTGGCAACAAGTCATTGTGCTCACCATCTTCACATGCTGGAAAAAAACCGGCACCGTCTGAACCTGTGGCACCAAATTAGGGAGATAAGTGTCCCCATCAGCCTGGTAACGTTGATATTTTGAGGAACTGTACCTCATAAATGTACCTCATATCTGTATCTCTTTAAATAAACACTGTAAAGAGAATACTGATAAAATCTACATCAATCTTCCATCATTGGCATACAAAGAAATTTATACTTATAAAGCAGTATTTTTCTACAAAACACAAAGAGCATTGATAATGCACAAAACCAGGAATTTAATTTTCACAGGCAGTTGGTTTTTAATGGCTGTCTCCCAGAAAGAAAAAGAACCCCAGCCTTTCCCAATCTCACAGTTTTTATAGGTGTTATGTTATGTTATAAACTAAAGTGCTCTCTACTGGTTAACAGCAGGTAAAACAATGCTTCAACAGGCAAAATACCATCCTACCCTAATGCATGTGCAAAGCAAATCTCCTTTCTTCAAGACTATTTTTTTTACTATGCTTGCATCCACCTGGCCAGCACACTTTCTGAAATAAGACAAAATAGGTAGAGTTCCAGTACAATTCAAGTGTGCCTTCTGAAAACAATTTAAGGCTTCGGTACATTAAAATGGCTAGCTAAAAGAAAGCCTCTGCAATTTGTGGCATGCTTAGCTAATGGTATGCATTATAAAGTCATTTTGTATTACTTTTGAAATTAAAAGGTCATAAAGCACAATCGTGCTTCTTCAGGAATAAAAATGACAAAATTTCCCTTCCAGAGTAACCTGTTGGCTGGCGAGACCTAGGTTTCAGTATAAGTTAGAGAATGACCTGTTAGAGAGCAGCATAGGGGAAAGGGACCTGGGGGTCCTGGTGGACAGCAGGATGACGATGAGCCAGCACTTGGCCCTTGTGGCCAGGAAGGCCAATGGTACCTGGGGTGTATTAGAAGGGAGTGGTTAGTAGGTTGAGAGAAGTTCTCCTGCCCCTCTACTCTGCCCCGGTGAGACCACACCTGGAATATTGTGTCCAGTTCCGGGCCCTCAGTTCCAGAAGGACAGGGAATTGCTGGAGAGGGTCCAGCGCAGGGCAACAAAGATGATTAAGGGAGTGGAGCATCTCCCTTATGAGGAAAGGCTGAGGGAGCTGGGGCTCTTTAGTTTGGAGGAGACTGAGACCTTATTAATGTTTACAGATATATAAAGGGTGAGTGTCAGGAGGATGGAGCCAGGCTCTTCTCGGTGACAACCAATGGTAGGACAAGGGGTAATGGGTGCAAACTGGAACACAAAAGGTTCCACTTAAATATGAGAAGAAACTTCTTCTCAGTAAGAGTAACAGAACACTGGAACAGGCTGCCCAGTGGGGCTGCAGAGTCTCCTTCTCTGGAGACATTCAAAACCCACCTGGACACATTCCTATGTAGCCTCATCTGGGTGTTCCTGCTCCAGCAGGGGGATTGGACTGGATGATCTTTTGAGATCCCTTCCAGTCCCTGACATTCTGTGATTCTGTGAGAAGCTGACCCATTAAACCAGATCCATAGCAGGCCAAGGAACATCACAAGTTCTCACTGAACTTCGGTTATTCAGCTGTGCATCCCAGTCCAGCCCATGACACGGAAACTGCGTTTACTGGGCTGTAGGGCTTGTGTCCTGTTTCTAACTCTCAGAGCATGCAATTATTCCTAAAGCATCAATACCTTTGGTGGCTCCTGATTTCAGAACCCCTTTAATTTTTATGTTTTCTCACTCATTTTCACAAAAATGAGTAATCTCCCAAGCACTGGTATATTTAGAACATGAAGGAAAAAAATCCAGATAAGCAATAGAAGAATTTCATAGTCACAAGATGCTCTGAGAGGTAGGAAAAGATCTCACACTCCTCTCTCCCCATATTGCTCAGCTAACCATAGCAACCCTGCAGAAAAGAAATGTAATGAATCTATCTTCTGCCATTTGAAGCGATCATTCATATGTCAACACTTAGACCCTTTTATGAGGTTTATTTTCATTTCTTCCTTACCTCAAAAAAGGTGCCAAGTTCTTTTACTCCAGGTAAAGTCACTATGACAGGAGAAGCTGAGCAGATATGAGTATTTAACACCCTTAGGAAAGGCTTTTAGAAAAATAAATAATAATTCTTCAAATCATGCCTTTCAACTTTATTCCTCTGCAGACCCCAAAAAAGTTATCTTTAATATTAAAACAACTATCAAGTGTCTGCTGACATCAGTCCATCCCTAAAAAACCCTTGCTCACAGAAGTATGTTATCTTTTCATAACGCTCACAACAGGTATTTCCCGGTGGAAGTGCATGTGTATGTTTTGACAACCTATAGCAAAAGGAATAACATGCAGAAGTGTAACAGTTTGCAATTACATAGCTCCTTGAAAAACTGAAATTAACACACTGTACTTTAGAAGCTACAGATTATTGATGAAGACACAAGAAGTGTGTTTGAAGAAACAAACACACTGCTCCCTGTAACTTACTGCTTAATTACAGTAGCATCTAGAAGTGAACTTTCACAACCTCTGATACATATCAGTTCTAGGACAGTTCTATTTTTAAATCAAAATAACTCGCATAAGAGGACGAGAGGATAGGCCAAGTTCTGTCTATCAGGACAGTTCTATTTATAAATTAGAGTGACTTGCATGCAAGAAGCAAGGGGTATGCAAGTTGTTATTGGTATCTGTTTTGTAACTGAGTGCAACAGGTTTTAAAAAGCAAAGCTTTGATAGTAACTTGCCTTACCTAAACAACATCCAAATCCAAATAGCCAAACAACTTCAAAGTCTAACTAAGGGCCTAAGTGTATGGAGAAGGCAGAGCAGACAAAAAGACAGCTTGATATTTATGTGTGTAGAAATCCAAAATCTTGTGGCATTCAACGTTTCCTTTAAGATCACTTTGCAAAAGGATGGCTTAGTACTACTTCTTGCATCTCAAGCAATATTCAATGCTAAGCCAAAATTCAAGGTTAAATCAAGTATTACTTAGACAGGAATGGAATCTGTGCTCAGAGAGTCAAAAGCAAATCAACTCTAATCCTCTTTCTCTAACAAAATTAAAACCAACTAAAAGTCATACCCCTTTTAGGTGCAATGCATATAGTCCCTTCACGTACGTAATGAAGCATTTTGCTAAGATATCAAGCTAAGAAAAGCTAAGAAAAAAATAGTTTTGTGGTCAGTCTCAATTCTTTTTCAAATACTATAATTTGAACAAAATGCCAGTTCAAAAAATGACAATTCAAATACTACCATTACTGACTTCATTAACTTCTAACAGAATTCTAACAGCCTATTTACCTATCTGCTCTTGTTTGCAAAGGTACATGAGTGTAGAGGTCCATTATCTCACCCAAACCCCCTTATCTTCAGGGTAACATTGAGAATAGAGTGGTGGTTACCACTTACTAACAACGCCTGGATACTGCCATGGTTTACTATAGACTCAGCTACCGACCTGAAGAATTTTTGTCCTAAAAATCACATGCTACAGGCTGTCATTATACCACTTGATTTCCCTTCTTTTAAGTGGAGGTATATCATCAATGCAGACCCCTTCTAAGGCAGAAGCAGAAGTCAGCTAAAGCCGTAACAATGAAAAGCCTTCTGATCAAACCCTCAATGGTGAGTGTGGCAAACTCCCCTGCACTATCAGGAAAGAAGTTACTACAGCTCCTTCAAGAGGACAAATATCTACACTGAAAAGAAGAAAAATTATTCTGATCTTCGAAAGGCTAACTGAAAAGAAAAGAGAAGCAAAGACAAGGCAACTCAGGTTTACAAGTTAAAATTAATTTTCGGATCGAAGTCCAGGGCTGAACATGAGATGCTAACATAAATCAAAACCAAGCTGTCTCATCTCCACAATTACTTGAACATATGTTAGCTAACTGAATTTAGGAGCCTCGAGGACACACGTATCCCTTGAGGATGGAACTGAAGGGAGTCTGGGAATGAAGCCCAGAGTGGCTGGGAAGTTACTCTGAGGGAGAAAGCTGAGAGATTAAATTCCTTTCCTTGCTCCCTTAAGGGGGGAAAACTCAGCTTGCCTTAAACATCCCTCGGCAACTGAAGTTTGTGAGAAACGCAGTTCATTTTAACAAGGGGATACCAAACCAAAAACTAGGTAAGGAACAAAAAGTCATACCACAAAATACTGCGAAATTATTTAGCTTGTGCAAAGTTTATTCTCTGCTAACTGTGTTTGAAAATAGTTACACAAAGAGATCATACTTCATATTCAAGCTCTTTCAATTCCTGTTTACCTGCTATGAGATACTTCACAATAGATATGGGGTTTCATTTCACTCCTTTTGCAATTTGCAAGACCTTTTTTTTTTTCCTATTATTTTATACAAGTTCAATTTTCAACCTAGAAAAACAGACCATTTTGCTAAGCTAAGTTTACAGGTTTTATACCAAGCATGGTATAGCTGTCAGTGAACTCCTGTAGAGGAAGGATGGGAGTGAGAACAGCCCATTTCAGGCAAACTTCCAAAGGACCAGAGTGTGGGGCAAAGTAATATTTCAGACTATTTATTACACTCCAAGGTCCTTCCCATCAGAAATCATGGCAGGATTTGAAGTTTGCCTGCCAGCACAGTGTCTGCTCATGTTTCCATGTAGGATACAAGACGACACGAACAAGCCAATGTGCTGCCTCTCCCAGGGCTCGTGCTCCTCAGGCTGTGTTGAAGCATGGTGGCCAGGGGGTGTGTGTCACCTTGCCATGGTGCTTCCTTCACCACAAGCCAGCAGGCAGGAACATCAGGTCTTATATCATCACAGGGTTCACCTGTTTGGTTACCTGACAACAGTGTCCCACAACAGCACATCTCTGCAGCTGGTGTATGGTAAATCCAGCCTTATGCCAATCCTGTTGAGACAAGTATGTGGGACAATGGAATGCAAGAGACAGATGAAGCAAATCTATACATGGGTGCATGTGCAGCCTCTTTATTGCCCAGAAAAACGCATATTTTGACAATCATGTGGAATAAAAAGAAAAAAGGGACAGTAGCTTCACAAGCCAGGAAAATATTATAAGCCTTTATGACAGATTATTCACAACCCTACAAATTCACTGAACTTGTAAGTGCCGAACAACCCAAATTTAGCTTTGATTTTAAGGCCTTAGGCTGCAAAGGATTTTTTTAATCCAGACACTCATCTGAATTTTACTGGTAATATCACAGCAGCAGCAAGAAAAGCAGTTCTTTTAAACACAGGAAAAAAGGTTATGTCAGAACAACTCTGCTTGAGGACCACATTTGGAGCATAACAACACAGTAAGAGTATTTAGCAGCTTTTCTCCCCAGTTCAGGAGAAAAATGTGCTTCATTTTGGTTAGGTGATAATTTCTTCATTTCTTACCTTTTATTTTAAACCATGATATCATATGTACCCACTGTAAAAAACGTTGTAAAACTGCAAGAAAAGCATTAAGTCATAGCACTAACTGTAAAATGTGTAATGTTCAAACTTAAAGTTGCCACTGAGGAATATAAAAACAAAAATTATTTGTAGCCTCACCACTGTTATGACCAACAAACAGCACCTTAAGTGTGTGCAAGAGCTGACATTTGGGTTTAACAGCCATCTGCCCAGGTGCCTTTTAAAGAAGAAAATCTCTAAATTTGTTACCCAGATGAAATCTACTCTATACTGCAACATTATCTCTATAAATCTGTTTATATTTGCACACAGATAACGATTCTAAAGTATAGTCCTGAGGTTAATTACTTTACATAAGTTATCAAATTAGAATTTTCCCCCTCCAAAGGGAAAATTTTCCTTGAAATTTTTCAATTCTTTTGCAATTTTTACAAAAATATCAACTAGAAAAAGCATTGGGGGTCAGTGGAAAAAAGGAGGTGATGTTGCCATTCCTCTCTCTGTCATACAATATCATTCTCCTGCTCCATTAGTAAGGAGAAAAAGTTGAAAACCAGAGCTATTTTCATGGTAAACAAATGATTGGTTTGTGGTGGGGTGCTGTTTGTGGGTTTGGTTTTTGTTTGGTTTAGGATATTTTGGGTTTTGTTTGTTTTTAAATCACCACCACCAAAGGCAGTAATCTTTTTACCCAGCTACAACACATACAAAATGGGTGAAATGATGGCCATAATTATTCCCCAGAGCACCAAATGATAAACCATATCCTATTTATATTCAAGGCTGTATGCTGACCATGATTAGATTTCTCTCATTAGAAGGTATGTGGATGGGAATAAATTCACAAATAATAGAGAGGCAAGGGAGACCAGATCAGACAGAGTCTAAGAGGTCAAGCAGGAAAATGCATTAAAGCTGATCATTCAGTTACGTAAAAAGAATGAGACACTGTTATATTTTACTATATGTTATATTATTTTCTCTCTATCACTGTGCCCATAATTTGAAGTATCCCAGAGACTTCCAGCATCTAACAGCAACAAATGTTTTTTGCCTTGATATAATTTTTTTAATTATTTTTTTTAATCTCATGTAAGCAGTAGAAGTAGTTTGGAGTTTCACCTCTTCCCAACATGACAATGTGTACTGTATCTTCCAGAAAAGCTTTTCTTTACCAAAAAACCCAGCAATTCAAGAACAAACAGAGTCATTTTAAGCTGCTCTATGTCAGTGCCTATTGATTAAAAACAGTCACTTTCACTTGCAATTATGGAAGCAATTTACATATGGCTCAAAAGGAAAAACTTTTATCTAGAAAGGTCTGTCAAATATTTGCTTCAACAGAACTGAATCAAAATTAAACTTCTTTCTACAATCTGTTTGTCTATAACACCATGATAATGTAGAGCTCTATGCCTAAAACACATCAGGAAGATTTAAAACCACCTGTACATTTTATTTTCTTCTGTCTACAAAACTTCCAAGAATCTTTTCAAAACTGGAACTACATGAAAGATTCTCTATTAAAATGTACAATTAAAAAAAAAAAATTTTAAAAAATATATCAAGAAAGTACTAGAGGTAGGGTTGCACATGGCTCTATTCTTGTTCAGTTTCTATAATCACAATTCAATCATTCACATAGAATATGGATTTTTTTCAATTTAGCCAAGGGCCAGTTTGAGTTTCTGGGTTGTTATTAAATTAGAATAGCTTTAAAACAAGGAGAGATTTTCAATTTCTCATAAAATGAGCAGGAAAAGCTTCATAATTAAGTAATTAATTCATGAAATCTCATATTTGATGCTATGGCAACAACACTTGGCATTAAATGTAAAACACAACTGGATATAGTGGAAGGTACTAAAAGTATCAAACTTTCAGCTTCATGTAAGTTGCAGGTGCCGAAACTGCTCTCTCCTGTACAACATAGTTCAAGATTGTCTTTATGAAATAACTGAAAAAAAGCAAACAAAAAGGAAAAAAAAACCAAACGAACAGGAAATATCTCCCAGAAAACCAACTCAATTCCAAGAATCCACAAGATCTCATTTTCTATATAATTTACAGTATTTGCCTTCAATGGAATAGATTTTCTCACACGTTAGAATCAAGATGCTGAAATTTGTGTGTAGTTTTGTTATTATACCAAATTGAAATGAACCGTTCTAGAGGAAGTATTTTCTTTTGTTGTCACCATCCAACTGTATTTTAATTGGCAAGAAATTAATTTTCTCCAACTCATGGCTGTTTTGCCCATGATTGTGTAAGTGAACTCCCATGTCTTTATTATAATCCACAAGCTTTTTCATCTTAGTTTTGCCCCTTATGCTGTTGAGGTGGGGAGTGAACGTGTGGCTGGGTGAGCATCTGGCTGCCAGTTAAGGTCAACCCGCCGCATCAGCCAACACCAACAGCAGCCACTGCTGTCTGGGACCACTGCACAGACCTCATGATAAAAGAAAGTTATCTAACCTGCAATGTGCATGTGCACCTCTAAAGAGGTGCACATGAAGAAGAAGGACTGACATTCATTTAAAGTCTGTGATTAAAATTTCAGATTTTGTAAATTAGGAAATGCCCGAGGGAAAAAAGACTCTCTGTATTTGGAAGGATCCAAAACTTTAAAGGAAAAAAGTCAGTAAAAGATGTCTATCACCAAAATGTTGTCTTTATCTCAAGTATATTTTCCTGTCCCTCTCATCAGCTGGAGGGTAAAAGAAATAAGACACCATTTAAATAGCTAAAACATAAGATGTACTTTGTCATTACAGCATATAAATGTTACATACTTAATGCACACTTAAGATCTAGACTTCCACTTCTGCAATTTTTACAGCAGTACTGCAGAAATGCTTAAGTGAACATAAGCAGCAGCAAAGTAAAATAACTTTGTTGTTCTGAAGCCATGAACCAGGCTGCATAGAACACAACAGCACAATTTGTAATGACTCACATTCTCACAAATGTTGCAGCTACGACACAAATTAAACAACTCAAAGGGACACTGAATACTAGAGTGTCCAAGCTGTTGGAAAGGAGAATTTTACCTGTACTGCATTTCTAATGCACAACCTGCCCTCTTCCAGAAATGGTGGCTTTCAATTGCTCCAATAACTTGTTGAGTACAAAGTTGAAGAGATATTCAGGAATAGAAGCCCTACAGCATGAGGTTGCAGAAGTTGTTCCCTGGGGGAAAATGGCTTCTATGTTAAACTTCCTCTCACATTATCTTAAGCCACTGTACTGGCTTAAGAGACACTTTTCCAAGGTCCAGAAGAAACAAAAGTCAGCATGAGGACAACATGCATCATCTAAGCCCTTCAATGCGCATGGGGAAGTCAAATGGTTTTTTAGAGAAATATATGACAGAAAGAGCACAACAGCCACTAGAGTTCCCAGATAACAGAAGGAAACTGGCTGGCGAGGAAAGCAAGAAGCTGAAAGGCTCTTTCCTTCTCACCATCTCAGAATTCTTATCTTCTCCCGCCTCTGCAAGGGCTTTTCACCATCTTGTTTCTGTATGGAGAGCTGCTAACACAAGCGTAATTGCCTGCACCTCCTTAATCATACCAAACAGGATTCAAACATGGAGTATTCTGAAAGATCTGCTCCTCTGGCTTCCAAACAGCATTTTTCCATCATGTTTAGTATCATCTTCCATGGTAGGTAAAAGTCATAGGGGTGTCTAGAGCAACTGTGAGTATAATTTGCAGCTTTCCAATCAAAACTGTTAAAAATCTGTAATTCAGGAGTGCAAGTAATCCACATGATAGCATAAATAAGAACATTGGCATTGGTTTTAACACCACCAGCATAGATTGAGTTTGCAAAACCAAAACTGTTAAATGGTTAAGCTTCAGGGCTGTTCAGTCTGTCTTTGTTAATTCAAATGGGTATGCTCAATTTCCACTACAATTATGAACAGCCTCCTCTCTAAAGATGTTTAGCTTCACAAGTTAAAAAAACCCAAACTTGTTCAGCTTTCAGTTTCAGGTTTCAGTTCCTCAAAATGAGCTCAAATAGGTGAATTATTCCAGCCATGGAAGCATCTTAGGGACTGAAGCTCTCTTTGCGCCCATGAACAGCTGAAACTGCCACAGAGCATTAAAGGAGATCTATAGATATTTTTACTATAACAGTGCTGAGTTGAATAAAGTTCTTAAATTCATTTCCCCATTTTTCTAATTTCTGTTCACTTTTTTTGAACTGCATTGTCATTAATCTGAAAATTCTCAAGAGAAATGGGGCCTCAACAGTAGCTTTGATCTTACCAAAAAAAAGTAGAGGTGCCAAATGAAAATGTCAGTGAAAGGTTTCATTTAAATGTATATTCCTATTGTAAGCTGGAGAAACAACAGCAAGAAAAGACTGAAAGCTCTGACTTGGACCTTAAGACAATTTGTTTTAGAATCACTTTTCCCTTAGCTCCATAGTTAAGCCCTCAAGATAACTCCAGGGCTCACTACAAGAAAGAAAAATAATCTAATTTTTGTGATATTTGGCTGTGCTGCTTGAACCAGCATTTGTGCTCAAATAACCTTTCCAGCTCAGCAATCATGCCCTCTGGCTTTTTCTCAAGACAAATCCTTACACATTATCCACATGCCGTTTCCACATTATTTATACAGCATCTTTTTGCTGCAACAAGGACGACAAGAGCCTTCAACAGCAATGACAACGCTTGTTCTGGTAACAGGAGGCATTAGCAGGAACAGCTTTCCATATGCTGCATTAATAAGGTTCACATTTCACTATCTGCATGTGGCCTTGTTCTTCAGAACCATTTTCAGCTTCTATTTATACAATTTTGATAGCCAGAAAAGCAGTTCAGCTTTCATTACCATAACATGTAAGTCCAAATGTTATATTTAAGAAGTCCATTTTCAAGTCTTAATAGCTGACCAAGCGAGCTGATCAACCCCACCTCATTATTAAACTCCAGGGCATGTCATAAATGCTTCATGGAGACATCATTATTATTAACACACGTTTAGAGAAAAGTAAGAGTCCAAAGTACATGCAGTGCATGTGGCACTTTTGAAGCACTGAAATAGCTCCAATTTACATAACAATTCAGTTTCAAGCTGCTAACAAACAAGTTGTCAATACTTTTTGTAACTTAAAAATGAAGGACAGCATTGATCACTTTCTATAACAGCTTATCAGCCGATTGATTAATTCTATCAGGCCAAACATGGACAGAAATTACTCTGCAAGTACAATCCCATCTTTCACTTTATTACGTTCACCCAATTACATGATACCCATAAAGAGTTATGAGTTGATATGTCATTTTTCTACTGTTGCATAGTGAACATGGCATTTTTTGCAAAAATAGTTTAAAAGTAACTGACATCTTTTCCTTTTGCCCTTCCTCCAACTTACTCTCCTTCCCCTCCACTTGCCCCTTTGAACCAGCATTATTTGCCGTTCTCTTCCATCCCTTCATCTGCCCCTTCCCGAGTTTTATGTGCAGTGTTCCACCTCTCAGCACAACCATTGAAACCTCACACTGGCCAGTGCATTTTGTCACAAACTCAACCGTTGTCACCTGTCTATTCCATATGCCTTGTCTATATACATCAACTCCGTCCCCGTGTCACCTTTTGCATGCACACCAGGGTCTGGCTTCAGCGCTTAGGACAGCTCTGTGGTATTTATCTATTTTACCATGGAACACTCATGGATTTTTATTAATTTCTTCACCTATCTACTTTCCAGCTTCTTTTCCATTTCTACCTTGCTGTTGTGAGAAATCTAAGATTTTACTACTATTTAATTCCTTTCCAGGCACAGCATGAGTACCTGCTCACTTCCAACTTATGTTTTGGCTCAGTCTCATTCTGTGTAAAATCACAGCTAATTGATTCTCACACAGCTAGCATCTGCCCCAATTTTTATAGCAACTTTCATCATTATACTTTTTTTCACTTTCTAGTCTAGTGTTTTCCATAGTTTGTTTCTTCCTATGTGTTTTTTGCCTCCAAGGTCTTTCTCATCATCCACACCCATTTAACCCAGCAGGGCTATTCTTCCCAGGTTTAGTTTCCAAACAGCCTGACCAGTTCCCTTTTATCCCATACTAGAGATCTTCCAGGTATTGGGAAATTTTTACAGCATCCTTTGAGGTGAACTAAATACATGTTTGTGCTTAAATATAAAGAAACACATAATGAACAATGAATTGGACAGTCCTATCATCATAAGCAGTTCTACAAGGAGTCTAGAGCCAATTCTTTACATACATTCCTTCCCGCTACTGAGCGGTTACAATTTGAATTTCCTCTTCACGAGCTCCAATGCTTTTTGGTTCATCCTCTATTAAACCCCTCTGGCCGCGTTCCTTCAGTTTCTTGTAGTCTTCAAACTACTAGCAATCTTACTCTTCACCTTTGTCTCAAGGAAAGTTGGAAGGGATGAAATCCTTTCACAATTCTGACCTGACTGAAAAAAATGTCCAATAAAATTCATATCTCCGATCACAACGGTTTCTCCTCTTTGCTTTGGCAGGAGACTTCCTGGTCTCCTGCTCTGAAGAAGCCACGTAGTTATGGTGCTGACAGGATAGTAGAAAATATGATACTTTCCATACACAAGAAGCACAAAGTCATCAGCATTTCTTAAACAGACTGATTCAAAGTCACTGGCATCCCAGAAATTTCAGGCATACTTTACCTGTTTCCATTACTCTGTCTTTTAGGTAATCTCTTGATGTTGCTTGTCCTCAAGCTGATTGTTTCTGTGAGCAGCCATTGCTTGAAGTAAGTTTTCCTTTATTACCCTTCCTCCAACAAGTACTGTCCAGATACAACAAAGCCATCACATAATGGGAGTTTGGAGATAAGCCCATAAGCCTTGCCATCTTCTGCCAAGGCATCATTCTGGCCCGTTACTTCAGGAGCCAAGGCGCCAGGAAAATACAATGCTGGAACCTAAACTTCCTTCCCAGCACTTTGCATATAAAATTGTTGCATTAAGAAATAAAAAACTTTTCTTGTAATTAGAAAAGAAAAATTCAAAATTGTAATCTGTTTGAAAGGCAGAAAATATTAACAACTAAACCTAACTTTTTGGTACTGTTTTTCTTCTATTGGAGAAAAAAAAAAAATACACAAAAAAAACCCACCACTTACAGGAACACACTCAGGCTGAAGTCTGCCTAGCAAAAGAGACACTTCTTATATTGTGAATAAAGCAACAACCAACATAAACTAGTTAACTTTAAAAAATCCTGAATAAGCAAAAAAACCCAAACACACAGGCCACTGACACTAAGAGTAATTAAATAGGTAGAATTTCCTGATTGCTGATGTTACTGATCACCACTACTACTATTTTCTGTAGTACTTTATTGCCAAGGGGCTTTGTAATTTTTGTTCCTATTTTATTGTCTGTTTGCATGGAGTAAGACAAAACAGATCTAACTAAATGTTAAAAGAACAACCTGTCTGAGAACCATTATTGTGATTTATGTATTTATGAAAATGTTCTAAAAGGAATAGTGTATGATAGGCTCCTAGCTAAAGCAATATTCAGCTGCCAAAAATAGCTAAACTAGCTGACTGGTTTGTACTCCAGAGGGGTTGAAAAATAAGAGCCTACTTCCCCCTCACTGACCTCCTGGCCCCTGCCATGGTTGTAAGTTTTCAGATTTACACAGGAGACAACACTTCAATTGGGAAACCCAATTATGGAAATGTAGGTGTAAATTGTCCTATTTACACCAAGTAAAGCTTAGGTGTTCAAACAAAAATCCTTAACATTGCCCCCACTACTATCAGTGCACCTTTGTCTTCTGCCTGCACTGCTCTGCGTACAAATCTACACTTCATAAAACAAAAGGTTTGACACTGAAAATCTTTGTTGTAGTTTTTAAGTACATAAGCATGTGAACACCCTCTGTGTTAAAAATAACCTCCTGAGATTTCTAATAAGCATAAACAAAAGAAAAATAAAAAGGTAGAAGAGTTAATTTGCCACTCATTCATTTGCTATGCAGTTACATTATATTTTTATCTTCATATCGCTCAAAAGACTTCCAATGTGTATCTTGATGCACATCAAGACTAAGCATGAACACAGCTAAAGAGTCAAGACGAAGTGCACGCTACTAGAAGCAGTTTTACATATCAGCTGAAAATCCAAAGCTGACAGCCTGATTTTTTTTTTCTCCACTGGTTGACAATAAAAATGAATTCTCATTTGGAGATCAAATTTGGGGGGAGGGACCAACTGTTTTCCAGGTGCAGATCCTAGCTGTAAGACACACTATTATTACCAAAATATGAACTGAATACTCTGTTTTCAAAGTCAACGTATTTTCCTGAAATTTACTTTGAATGGTTTGGTTGGTTTTGAGTTTTTTTGTTTGTTTTGGTTTATTTTTGTTTGTTTGTTTTTTCATTTGGTTGGGGTTTTTTTTTGTGGTGGTTTTGGTTTGTTTATTGTTGTTGGGGATTTTTTTTGTTTTGATTTGGGTTTGTCTGTTTTTGTTTGGTGGGGGGTTTTTCTTTGTTTGTTTGTGCCACAAATTCCTGCACAGAGACTCAGGATCCTCAGTTACTTCAACATCATCTGCAAGGTTAAAAAAAAAGGTTTATACCTCTCAAACTCCAGGATCTGGTGTTGCATAAACCTGTTGCACCATATAATAGATGCAGTTAACATTACTCAATGATTCTGTCTGATTTCTGTAAGGACCATTTATTCTACAGCAACTTTGCATGTCCTGAGTTGTGCATTCCTGCCTGAGTGTCACAATTGAGTATCAGCCTCAGAGTTTGGGGTTAGTTTTTGTTGTTGTTTTTTTTTGTTTGGTTGTTTTTTGGGGATTTTGGTTTGTTTTTTTTTTCTCCAGTTCTTACTTCTGCCTATTTCTCTTAACTCAATTTACCTTTAAACAAAAAGGCCTACAGATGCCAACTCTAATTTCCAAGCCTTTATATCAAAGTCTTCATCAGACAGATAACTGGCACAAAAGACTGAAGTAGTGAACTAGATTTCCAAAATGCTGCCATCTGATTCTCATCCCACACAAATATGTAATCTAAGTAATGAAAAATGCTTTCGTCTCAAACATCATCCTGTTCAAAGCTCTTGAAATCAGTAAAATGTTGGAATTTGGATTGAGTCATGACAAGTTAAAGATATAACAGTAAGAAATAACCTTCTGAACAACAATAAAAAGAACATCCTTAGTGTCAAGCAGAAGAGAAAGCAATTACATTTTCAGACAACGACTGTCAGTTCGAAAATATACAAAGAAACAAAGTGGTTTTAGCTCTTTGCACAATTTAATGGATTTGCCATATATTTTTAAGCCTCACCTTATTTATAAGGTTTTTCTGTTTCATTTTTCTTTCATCACAAAAAAAAAATAAATTTAAAACTGGATTATTAGTCTAAACTCTTGTTAGTGAAATTTAGAGAAAAATGTATTCACTTTAGCTATTAAGACATAAAATAACTCATACAACGGTGTAATTTCATCTAGGTGCATACGTTATGTACACAGTAGACTTTAACCCTCTAAGAAAATAAAAATAGGATTACTACAACAGAGCTCAGGAGGCACCAAACACGTGGACATCATGCATGGTGACATAGTTGGGGGTATGAGAATTGAAAAGGAACACAATCATCATTGGTTAGTAGCTTGGTCATTCCCATTACAGTCGGTGGTCACCACTGCTCAGTGCTAAGAAGGGATGAGCAGGAGGAGTAAGAACAGAAGCACCTGCTAAGCAGGAACAATTCCTGCTGCTTCATGGCTAATCTCACTGTTCCTTTCTTTTCCTTCTCACTATAGGCAGTGCAGAGTTCCACACTTTGCTGATAGATGTCAGGTTGGGTACAAGCACAAAACAGCAGGGACAGCGCAACTTCAATAGCACTTCGACAAGTTCAAACCTAACAGCTAAATTCAGTTTCCTTATTTCAAAAGACTTGTTCCATAGATTCAATTATACAGATGGCCTTGGCAAAAAGAATCAAGCTTGCTTCCTCCCTTCTCCTGGGCAATGGACTACCAGAACACTCAAAGAGTCTTCCATGGCCAAGAAGCTTAAAAACCAGAGCCATGCTTCTTCCCTTAAAAGTATTAAGCTCACCAGAGGAGCATGTGAGGAAGTCCCAGTTTAAACATGGAAAAGATATTAAAGGCAGGTGGAGCCAGCTTCAGCCACTTTCTCCCTTACCTTCTTATTCTTTCCTAGTTCGTGTAGATTTTCCACCTTATTTAAATTTATTACAGTTTTAGAGTTCTAACAGTGTTGCCAGGTTCTACCAAGATTATGGCAGTTTCAGGACCAGGCTTTTTCCTTCTCCGCTGAATCCCAGTAGCTATAATGGCAACATACAATGCTTGTAATAGCAAAATTCAGGGCACCGTTAAACCTTGGTATTTAAACCACAAAACAAAATATAGCATAGAAAATTGGGTGACAGACTTGTCCATCGAACCTATTGCAGTATTAGATACTTTAAACCTGTCACAAGATCCAGCAAGTCTGAAATTAAGTGGAGACAGTTGTGCAAATGCTTCTTTTGGAAAAGATAAATGTGATATGTAAACAACAAAAGGCATTCGTCCTATTAAGCAACTCTCTTTATATCCAAAAAGTTGAATTTCCACACCTTTGCAATATAACAACAAAGCTGAGATACGCAGTCAGTGTAATCATCTAATTATATGATACAACAGATATTTAAATGTCTGACTCCAGCATGCCCAGTGCTCACATTTGTTTCTGTGGATGACAGTATCAACAAGAAGGAACAACTTCTGTCCAGTTGCACTACAAAAGCAGAGAAACTACAAGTAAATTATTTCTCCGTACATCTTGCTTTGTAATTTGTCAGTGACTGTATCCAAGATAAACCTAGCCCAGCCAAGGAGGAGAGGTACCAAAAAAGGCAAATGAGAGAAAGAGTGACAAGTGGCAGACACATTCCTGTCCATCTGCCCAAAACTTCCTGGAACCTGGTTATTTTGTTCACCTTATTCTAGCCTGAGATAAGAGAGAAAGGTGTGCACCAGAGCATTACTGCATTGAAAACAAGACAATTAGGAGGAAGCTGTACACAGATTTGTAGCATTTGAAGACTACATTTCTCATGCAGGTTTCAGGTGGTATTTTAGAGGGAAAGGCAATAATGATTTATGCCAACACTACACACTGCTAATACAAGCATAAGAGTACAGTATAGCTTAACTTCTCATTGAAGTGATGGTAAGTTGAACATCCAGCTGATGAGGGCATAACTAAACAAAACACTAAGGTCTAGGTACCTGGCATTTCCTTGTCGAAGGACATTGAATCAAATTTTTTCAGCCACAGGTGAGCACAGCTGTAATTACTGACAGGGGATTTTTGTTAAGAATAAGCAAATTCTACAGCAAGTGTTCTTTAGTCAAGAAGTTTTTGGCACAAAGATGTGTAAACAAGCTATTCTAAATGATAATATCTTTTGTGCAATAGCAGGTGGAGAGTTACTGTTTATTTGCTCAGGTAAACAAGGCAAAACATCTATGATGTGCAACACTAAAGAAATGCACAACAGCAACACAGATGCTTGCAGAAACAGATGAATTAGAAGAGGCTCCAAAGCAAAGACAAATATAAGGTGGTAGATAAATGTACTCCCTGCCAGTGCTCAAAAACAGACAGTCCCAAAGATTTTACAGGATACCATGCTCTGTTTTTTTCCAGTGATAAGCTAAGTACTATAGCAATATGTTAAGGACAAAACCAAAACAAACAGTGGCATGTAAACCCAGGGAATGAACAGAAGAGGGATTTTTAAAGTTTTACCTTTCTAGAGCTTCCTAGAGGGTAGAATTTGTGGTATACCTGAAAGAAATTAAATTGGAAAGAATTAAAACTGGTAGACAAAACAATCTCCCTAGTAGTAGAAAAATAAACCTAATGATTACATGAAAATATAATATCAGTAGGATCTGCTGTGGAACAATCCAAAGACCATCATTGCTTTCTAACAAAGATCTCAGGAAAACACACACTACACCTTACAAGAAATATAATGTGGAACATCAGTTTCAAAAGTATGAAATCACAACACACATATGTTTCACACCCCACAATTGACTGATGTCACAATAGGTATTTCACATCCCATAGAATGATGATGCCTCACTATCTCATGAGAATATTACACACAGCAGTTGTTTTCAACCCAAGGTCCTACATAAAAAAAATATAAATCTGTGCATCCTGGAAATCTGTTCATACAGCTTTCCTAAACAGATCTATACATTGTCACGGGGCAAAAGATTTATGTCCCTCAAAAAGGAAAAAAATAAATAATTAAATGCTGTGAAATATGGAGTCACTAGACAGAAGGAAATGGCAAACAGTCCCTGTAAAGCACCAAGAGAGTGTAACATCCCTCCAGTTCTGCCAAAACCTGCAGATGGGCAAAGAAACTGCAAGATGAAGCCAAGGAGAGAAAAAAAAAGCAAAAACTAACAAAAAAAACACCACACACAGAGAACAGTATTACATATACTTATATTCTCTTCACGTACTTGGAAAATACCAAGAGCAGAGACCAACCATGTTCTTCACCACACTTTAGTTTTAAGCATCTTGGTGACTTTGTATCTGAGGTGCCACCCATAGTGCTTCACCAAATGCTTTTCAACGAGGAAAAGAGTCAAAGACCTGACTATATCAACAATAACTTCTCAGCAGGGGTTGGATAAGAGGCCAAGGAGATTTCATGGGGTTATGACATAAGTCCCCAGAATCCTTCTTATATCTCTACAGAGTTCAGGCTGTCCAACTGTTCAGTTCTTCAGGTGAAAAAGCAGGAAGTTAAACCTGCCAATCGAATGAAACACCGGCTTTTTATGGAAGTCCATCTGTCTCAGCTCTCTGGTTCAAAAGACAAGAAAATGTACAAATTGAAATGCAGGAATTAATGCCAACACGACTTCAGGAGAGAACATTAATCTACTTGCTCTCTTGAATCTATTTGAAATATAAAGAGACATATTTAATTTCAAATACAGGTGAAGTGACATTCAGTTACAGTAAGAGACTTCAAGCTCTGGGCTGTAGCTAAGCTCATCTGCCCAACTGTTAACATCAAAAGCAGAGATTTTTTTTCTTCTTCAGAAGTTGTTGGGAGTCCGGGGATGGTTTGGGGTTTTTGTTTTGTTTGTAATTTTTTTGTTTGGTTTTGTTGTTTGGTTGGTTTTTGTGTTGGGTTTTTTTTGGTGTGTTTTTTGTAGTATTTATGTCTTCCCACAGAAGAGTTTATCAGTTTGAGGTGCTGCATTTCCATAGCGGTTATAAAACATTTAGCTAAGCTTTACATTGTAGTCACCTCTCTGCTTTCTTTGTGAATGAAGCACGTATAATAGTATTACAAAATTAAGTTGGAATTAACTATATGCTTGTACTGTCACTGACTGCCCAGATTGAATATCAACTAAGCAAAATTATCACCTTTATTACAGAAACAGCCCTACTGAAAGAGCACCACCTAAAATTGCTCATTTTCTACTGTTCTTATACAAGTTAATTTAAATCCCTGTAAGAACCTAAGCTCAAGAGATGCATACACTTGCTTTTGGTTTTTGTCATGGCAAGAATGTATTTATTTTTTTAAACTGTGAGAATTCAGAAGGGATTAACAATATCTGTATAAAGCTCACCTAATTCTCTGTACATCTTACGAAAATCCAAACAGAGTATTCCCGTTCCCAAATACATTCTCTTCAATAACTCCAGTAATGAATAAAATGTTTTCATATAATAAATCTCTAAAGTTCCTATTCCAATATCTAACTTGAATACAAGACACTTTACTAATTAATCAGTTTAAAAAAAAAAAAAAAAAAAAGCAAGGTGGGGAATAGCATTGTTCAATGATTCATTAAGTCTTCTCACCACGAAGACAAACCACCTTTCAGTTCAGTAATTATTTGGCTATAATTCTAAACAAACAATAGGTTCTGTTTCTGTAAATACTGTTCCGGTTCTAATTCATAAGTTATGCAAAACATTACATGTATCACTCAACAATCCATCCTTAATGCACCCTAAGAGGACTTTACAATCCCTAGTGAATAATTCATATTTCCCTTTCACCATTCTCTTACAGAATAAAAGGAGCAACTTTAATCCAGTTATAGCTCTAACTTGGAGATCTGAACACCACCAAGGAATGGTCAAAAAGCTCAAGGAGAAATTGCTTTACAAACCAAATCTACTTCCCAAATGGAAGATCCAAATAGTCCTGAATATCTCTGAAATAACAAACCAGCATCTGAAGAGATTGGCCATATGCTGAACTGTCACTCTCCCATACTGAGTGATGAATTAAGATGCTGGTGTATCTGGCTGCTTACTACAATACTGTTCATGTCACTCACATATGTTGCTTTGGCAGTTATTACAGTTTTTTGTAAACTAAGCAGCATGTTAGATTTGTGAACAAATTACGGACCAGCTAAAAGCACTATATTTTTGACCAATTTCCATGGAACTGGAGGAAACACTACAAAACACTGGAAAGACACAAAGGGCAACTGCTGTACCTTAGCAATCTATATGATGGAAGGCATGAGAAAAATCAAGACAGCTAGACAAGAGTCCAATAATGGATATTTTCTGTTGACTGTGCAATCTGTGCAGTTTTCTGTTATCTGTGTGTGATGCTGTAATGCCTATGGTACTGTAAGGAGGATGCACAGAGAGAGGAGAAACATTTATCCACAGCACTTAGGGAATAAAGAACATGAATTTAGCTAGTTAGCATAAAAGTCCCTAATTGACTATACATACAAATGATTGCCTAGAACAAGACCAAATCTGGCAGCAAAGTCTACTGAACAAACAATTGTTTAGGTACATTTTAGAGGCCATTTATTCTACCCTAACATTGTTTTTTCAAAGGTAACTACATCCAGGAACACATGAAAAGAGAGGCAATTTGTGAAGCTGGAGCAAATCACACTGTAGCAGCTGTGTATAAATAAGCAGATCTGTGTTTTAAAGTGTGGGAAACCAACACCGAAAAATAAGCAATTGAAAAAGTGGCAACATTTAGCCACGATTTACCTCATGGTAAATTTGCCAGTGCTGTGCCAGGCCTAAAGCAATTTTTCATGGTTTGACTCATGCATTCACACCTTTTGAAAATCCAGATAGCTGGATTTGTCATAGGCTAACTCATGGTGGGTTCCTTAGAAGCTAATTATTACACTCGGGAAATGCAATATAGCACAACATTTAGTATTCTGGACAAGGATTAATGTTGGAGGAAATTATTCAGCAAATATATAACATGACCAGGAGTGTATGTGCCATGACAAGCAGTGGTTTTTTGGTGTGTTCACTGATGTAAGCACTGGAGCTTTTCTCTATAGGTAAAGGAATCCAGTGATTAAAAAATTATTACAGTGGCCTTCTAAAGGAAGGCAACAAGAGGCTGCACAGTAAAATATATAAAGTAGTAATGAAATGCTTATAGTAGATGCTGGTATCCCTAGACAAGATTCTGGTTACTGAAGAGATATGGCTCGACAAAACCAAGCAAGGCAACTCCTTGAAGCTTTGGTATCAGAGCAACAAATTGTCACTGTGTCTCTGCAGTGGCCAAAAGGACACAAATACCTTGCTGTTTAGCTCTTCACCATGTTTCTTACGCTCCATGGGAATGTCAGTCTCCATATTCTCCAAAACTTGCATTAGATAAAAAAATATGTTACTTTGACTTGAACTTAATAATCAAAGTTATTATCACATTATCACATTCAAACATCTATAAAATCTTTTCTAACAAGTTAGAAGTTGAGGGATTTGGGTTGTAGATTTGCCGTGCAGGATGGGGGAAGGAATGAAACATATCTGTATTTTTTATAAATAGGAAAGTGCTTGTAAGGCATAAGGAGTCCTCTGAATAATGTCATTTTTAATAGATGGGGTTCTTCTTGCTCTTGATTCATTTTCTTATCAATTTACTTTTAGGCTACATTGAAGTTTCTGTAAATGGTGGTACAACAACAGTCAGCTCTTCCTGCAGCTGCTTGTGTGTCTTGTCTTATACACAAGCAGAGTTTGACAGAATACAAGTCTATAACATCCTGGCCTCATGTAAATACTTGGTAGCAGATAGTTATGGGAAAGCATCACGGTGCTCATGAATATTCAGCTGAGCAGAGCTCTAATACATGTGTGCATATGTGTGAAATGTTTCTGTGTGCACATGGATATGTATGCTACTTTTTGTAATACTGATCTTAGATTAATACTTGTGAAAGGGCACCTGTATGTCTAGAATAACAGAGATCAGTGAAGACATTAGGCTACATTTTCAGGTAATGTAAATAGCACTTTTGAGGAAGGAAATCTAATCACTTTCCAGCTTTAGAGAATTTGGCTCCAGGTTAGGTATTGCAAACAAGGTGTACCATGTCATTTGCTCGCTGATGAGAAGGGATTAGAAGTATCAGATGTTACCTATTACCTGAAACAGCTGCTGCAACTCCTACCCATGCCAGCCACTACCAGTTAAACTGGAATATCAATGGAAAAAAAATTAAGATCTACAGGAGAAAAATATGAGGACCCATCAAACTTCCATATGTTTTTCAACAAAACCTGCCTTGGCAATACATCAGGCAGTCAATGCAAAAAAGCCTTTTATGAGACAGAATTATTTGGTCTAATGACTCTCCAAAAAGAATCACACAATGCCGAAAACAGCAGAAAGGGCATTACAAGGCAATCAGGAATGTGGTGACTCACAAGCACTATCTAACGATGTGCAAACACACTTTCAGCACTAGTTTGAGTCCGCTCAGTCTCGCACACTGATGGAGAAACTTATTTCTGGCATCCTCAAAGACACTGAGCTGAACTCTAAGGACTCCATGCAGTAGTCCTCATGAGAGAGAAGGAAAAAAGGATGTAATACTAAGCGTAGTTTCATAGCTTGAACAAAACAATACACATAGCCACACATAAAAGCTTCACAATCCAATAATGAGAAGACCAATTTGATAATGGGCTTCTAAAGCTTCACCTTTTTTACTAAGAGACAAGAAAAACATTAATCACTTTCAACAGTGATTCAAACTAAAAATGTTTATATGTATTGTGGGTAGAACTGAATTTTTATGGTACAGTAAAAGTTTTAGACAGTTATTTGACTGATTGCATCTGCATTTCAGAAATAATAAAAGCCAACAGTAACATTGCTGGGAGACATTCTGATATTCCTGAGAATGCCTTTTTGTCAGGGACACACCTCCCAGTCGCAGACCCCTTCTCACCACATTATTTATGTTGAATTCACACAGGAGGCTCAGGTTAGTCCTATCACACACTTTAACACAGCCAAAATATAGGAAACAGGTGCAGATGTATTAGCAATTCTTTCTGAAAAAAAAAATGCATATTCTACAGATTACTCTTTTCCCTATAAATTGGTAGCAGCACCTTCAGCTGATGTATGAATTCTGATGAGCTCTTTAGCACTCAAATTGGTAGGTTTTAAATGCTTAAAAGCTGTACCTAGTCCCATTTCAACACAGGCTTTTGTAACATTTTAATGTCTTGCCATTTAGCAGCTAGAATACAGGAAAGGGGATACAAGTGCTATTACTGGTAGCTAATGGATATTCTTCATCAGCTCAATTGATGAACTACATTTTGAATAAAGGGCTCCATTCCCAACAGGAATAACCTCCTTTCATTACTGTCCAATGCTTAGACTAAAGGAGAATTCTCTGCAACTGGTAAGGGCAGGCAGCATTCATATTTCTATTTATAGGTTCCCACTTATTAGAGGATGAAGACATAATATTTAATTTATGCAGGTCACATGCAACACCTCAAGTCCTATAGCTGGACACATTGCCACATACGGTCTTTTTGTATTCCCATTTTAAAACTGTCTTTTATTCAGAGTATTCTTCTGGAAAAATATACACTTAGACTATGTAGAAACAGTTGAAAACATCTTTTTTGAGCTGTTCCATTCAAGAGGTGCAACCACCTCTCAGCTGTGCCAGTGTGCTTGTACAGTGCACGTCCACCTCGGCTACCTGTGCCACACACTGCTGTGCTCACACTGCTTTCCACAGGGGGCCGCAGCACACGTGGGCAGATCAACCCCAGGTTTGAGCCAGCTATTCTGCCCAAGCAGTAAAGAGCCCAGCTTGTCTATATAGTTCAAATGAGCAGTGCTAGCTCCAGAACCAGGAGAGCATCCGCTGCAGTCAGCTACCAGACAGAAGTCACATCTTTGTTAAGTTTACAGGGTTCCCTCAGCAACAACAAAAAACCACACCCCACACATTCATATGATTATACTCTTTTACAACTGTAGAGACACCTTCATGATGCAGCTTTGCACTGCTTTAAAACAGGACTCCTGAAAGATCGTTATCACCCTCAGTATAGTCCTGTATTTATGCTTCACCTTAAGAGTTATATACACAATACTGGAAAGGCACACACTGCAGCCACCACTGGCTGGAATGGGAGATGCTAATACTACTAAAACAGGCAGCCCTCTGCAGAGCAGCCTCAAAGCATTGCTGCTTTGCCACGCATGCAAGTTAGCAACTAGTGCCACAATGGCAGAATGCAGAGTGTTTTCATTCAGCCACCACTGCTGAACAGACATATCAAAGCTATGAAGATGAGCGACCCATTTTCTGAATTCTCTCTAAATAACTGCAGGCTAAGCAATGACAGATACCCTCAAATTCTTTCTTCTGTGCCTCTTCTGTTCCTCCATATGTACAGAGTAGAACACTCCCACAAAAGTCAGAGCCTGAAGTCCAAGTCTTCTAAATTACTTCACTTTTATCTCCACTGCAAGGCACACCTTTAATCTCACCCCAGCAAAGATTTAATGATAACTTCATTTGTTCAGGTCACATGTTCAGGAATGTCTCAGAAATGCTCATCTGGGAGACCACCCAAACCATTTCAAGTGCCATTATTGACACCTACATATATCAGCCAGTACTTACAGTGGCTGACATCTGTCTTCCAACTTGCAGTGTACAAAGACCTCTTTAAACATGATTAGTATTTTAAAACTACCAGTGAAATGGCATTATCACCTTAATTAGAGCCTTACTAACAAAAAGAGCATTCTCTTAATTATTATTACAAAAACAAACAGGAACATTTCTCTCTCAGTATCACTATAATAATACATGCATATAATATTCCTTATTTAACATATTACAAGATTGCCTTTCTAGCATGCTATATGGTTTAAGTTGTCTGGGTTGCTTTGTTGTAAGCTCTGTGTCTTTTTCTCTTTCCTCATTTTAATTTATTACAGCTCCAGTATGTCAACAACAATGAAGACACTATTAGCTTGGATTTAATTGCTCAACTGAAAAAGAAAAATGTCTTTTGAGATCCAAGCTGCTGCCTGGCTGTGCAGTAATGATTGGTATGGAAGTGCCATGTGTATTAAACAACCTGCATATTTACTAAGCTAAAGACCCATAAGTAGGCTCAGCATCCATTTTAACACTTCATTGCAATCTACTGACATGCTAATTAATAAATAATCAGAAAGCTCCTAAGACATATACCAGATTTTATTATTATTATTCACACTATTTTTAAAAGCTAATGATTTGAAGTGTATAAAATGGTGAAAAAAAAATAAATAAAACAATCTCATACCACACAATTCATTTCAAATATTTTTCAGAAGAGAATAATTGACTTCTACTTAAAATGCGAGAGTATCATCAATATTAGGACAGCAAAAATAGTGCCAAGCACAACATTCCAAGGGTATCACTGCATAGCGTTTATTTTGCCAAACTCTTTCCCCCCACCCATGCATTAAATACTAGTGTTTATATTAAGAGTTTACATAACAAGTTAATGGACTATATCTAATTTCAAGCAATTAACCTTGTACTCTCATGAACTGTATTTAGATAAGAGAGGAATAAAGCCCTTGGTTCATTCATTGCTGTGGGGAAGGAGGAGGTAAAAACAAACAAACAGAAAATGGCTTGGCGAACAAACAAACCACAACTGAACACTGAGCAGTTCTGTCAAATATCTGGATAATGTACCGGTCACATATAACTTTTAGTTACATCCATGTCTTACCTAGAGAGGCTTCCAAGTTCACATAATGGAAGTGACAACTTACTTCTCTCTCTTTAACGGGAACCTGGACATTTTGTACTCTGCTGTCCCCAGATGGGCTATATAGAGAGTTACTGATCTCATCTATTATTCTACTACCAACGGTCACTGCTCTTATGGTTATATTAATACTTAATTGATAAAGAAACTGCTGATGAAGAAATGTCATCAATACATTTAGCAATAGAACACAAAAAGAATTAATGTAATATGTTTGTAGCAGGTTCCTTTGGCATACATCAGTAACTTCCCAGCTGATTGCTACAAACAAGCAGTAGTTATCTGCAATGACAAAGTGATTATTACAAGCTTTTCAAAACGTTTAAGTAACTTAAGGGTTAAGGGTTGTATTCTTCCAGGCAGAGAACAGTATGGTTCTGTAAGAACTGTTCATACTCTGTGCAAGCACTTCAAATCAATTGCTTATGAACCACCTACAGACTAAAATTATTTCAAGACTAGTTTTTCCTTTCAATATATTGTTCTGGTTGGCAAGAAAAACAAAACTCACAATTTGAAGTTACTAAGTAGTTGCTTGGGTTATTCAGTTATGCAACCATTACATTTCTATGTAAGAGTTCACAGACAATAAATTTCCAAATAGGCAAGCTTCAGCTATGTGTGCAGGGTTAGATGAAGGGCACAAGAACACACATTGAAGAGAAATATTTGACATGATACAAGAATGTATTTTGGACTCTCATTTCCACATTAACCCCAGTGCTTCAGGGAAAGGCCCTCTGTGGGCAGAGCCTAAGCATACCCCTAGTATTTCTGACAGAAAATGAAGAAACTTGCCAAAGCTCAATTCAGTAAAGTTCTAAGCTTGAGTCATATTTTCATTTCCAAACCACAAACACCAAAACTGCAGGCTATAGTCAAGTGTCTTTTGGGAATTTTGTGTTTCTATACCAATGAGGATGACTCAGAAGCCTTATCCTCTTCTCCAGTAGACTCTTCTCCTCTTAATCTAATGGGGACTAAATATACAGGATAGAAAGAAATAAGCACTTCCAACACCCAACACTGGCAACATACAGAGGTATGGCAAGTGCTACAGCAGGTGACACCAGCTAAAATCTCCCACAACCCCAGTGCAAATCTGGCAATTGATTCCACAGTCTCAGTTCCTTTGAAAGTGTTTTTTTCCAGATTTCCATCAGTTATTCTTAATTTCTCTACACTAGTTTGCCAGTCACTAATGAAAAAAAGTAATAGATAAAAAAAAAAAAAGTATAAAAATGAGCTTCCCATCATTTTCACTGCTTGGTTCTAGATTTATATTAAAAAAAGCTGCTTAAACATCTGCTCATATTAGCACAGCTTTCACTGTGCAGATTAATCATACTATCAATCACTTCCTGCCTTTACTTTTTAATAAAAAATAGTTTTCCTTTAATTACAAAAATTCTACCTAGAATAAGAAACAACTCCGTGAAGAATCAATGGTAGTCAGAACAAAAAGAAAACCTGTCCTGGCTACTGCAGATCCCTGTCTTCACACTCATCAACTCAAAGGAGCCATGCATTTAGCTGTTTCTACATCTACATATAAACTACAACTATTAAACAAAGCTAACAGATTCCTATGGGAAAAGATTCTTAGGTCATTGCAAAACAAAGCTGAACCGATGTTGAAATAAAAAGGTTTTTTTAAATGCATTAACAAATTTATAACACAAAAATATATTCTTTTGCCTCAAACAGTGTATTTCTTCCTAAGCAAGAGCTTAAAAGCACGCTGCTCTTATTCAGGTTTAGGAGTGCTGTGAGACAGCATTTTCAGAAGCACAGATGCGATTCAGGCCATGCAGCCTGACAGCAAACTCAATTTGAAGAAACAGAGAAAAGACAAAAAGCATTATATTTCCTGGCTATCATCTTTCAGTATGCTGAAAGACAGCATTGCTTGAAAATAGAACTCAGTTATTTGATTATCAATTCACATTTAAGTTCGTGATGTTCTCTAAGCAAGTACATCAAAAGAGGTTTTTTTTTTCAGCACAGACATATAAAAAGCAAAAGGGCTTACAGAAAAAAGGACTCCAAAAAATATGTGAAGTCCTAAACCCTGTTGGGAAAGAGGCTAAGAGATCTGTGCAAACCCACTTTATCAACTTAAAGCAAAAGAATAAGGATATGAGCAGCTAAAGTGATTTCTAATGTTCAAATCTTTACATAATTTGATTCAAATTATAACTTTTGTTTAAGTCACTGGTTTTATCTGCTAACTACAACAAGGAAACAGTCAGAATCATGACAGAATTAACATACTCTCTAGGGCTGCAGAAAATCTTATGCTTTATGGCTAAGCAGAATGAAATTCTCCCAGATGTGTCACATCACCACTTCTCAGAAACACAGCATTATTTTTTTTTATATTTCATTTTAAAAATTGGACAGATTCCTGCATTCCAACCAATTACACATTTTTCTAGTTCATTTCTATGGCTGAAAATAGACACTAGACAGGCATCTGTACAGGGGTCAATCAAGCTGTCCCATCTAAACGGGCTGCGTAGGTGTATTGCCCTTCTGAATGCATGGCACTTCACATCTGCTGGAGCATTACACAAAAACGCAGTTTTTTCATCAGCTTCTTGACTGGGGACATCACAAACTAGAAAAACATGTACGAATGTAGAACAAAATTTGAGACAAGTAAACAGCCTGTCATTAGCAAGGAGCTGACAGATGTTAATTTGTCTACCACATTGCTGAACGTCTCCATTGTAAAAACAAATTCTCCAGCAATAGGTAGAAAACTTCACTGATCCAGAGATAACCATGTACAATGCTGTTCCACACTAGCAAGAATAATACCTTGCTCCCTAAGCAAACCACAGCAAGCTGTGTGCCAGCACGTAATTTGCTTTCTCTTCCTAAGAAATAAAATAAAAAGGGGTTCAAAGACCAAAACTCACTCACATGCACCTAAATGTACACAGAAAGGTTGTTACTGTTGAAGGTCATTCAAGGCAGGAGATGCAAACTCAAATGTTGTAGTTTCAAATCCAGACACATGCGAGAACATGTGAAAAACGTAAACATCTTCCACATGACAATTTTATTTTAACCTCTTTAGGGGTTGAGCTATCTCCTGCTGCTGCTTTTTGAAAACAATGTTCCTGAAGTCCAAAATTGCACTGTGTTATAGTGACCCAAGGGTCCATATTAACATCCAGATTATGTTTTCAATGTTAATCACCTAGCAATAGGATGGTAATGTTATTTAAAACATTAATGCTACCATAAAATGATCTTTGATTTACCCAAACATATTTGCTAGCGGATCTGCAGAAGATACATAATGGTGGAGGTTGCCATGGGAACATGGTACAACTACACACTTTGCCATGACAACCAGGCCTCCCTGGAATACTAATGAGTGCCCATGGCAACGCAAAGCTCAAGACAAGATGTCTGGAGACCAAATATTTCATGTATCATTTATTAAAAAAAAAAAAAAGCACCAGAACTATAAATATATTTGTACAATTACTGTGTCAGATTCAATAGGTTTTGGAAACCTGCAAAATGTTACATATGTGGCAATATTGCAAAGTATAAAAATGACATGGCTCTAGTATAAATGGAAAATCCTAGTTCAAGGCAACGCTATGGTTGAAGTTCAAATCCACAAACCAAAATAATATCTGTCGTCATATACCCAATGTTTGCATCATCTTGCACATGAATAGTATCATTAGCCCCTGATGTAAGAGTTATCTGTACACAAGGCTTGGGGTATTCTACATCCACCAAGAAGGTGCCATTCTTACCCAAAGCAGAATACTCTATTGAGCATGTATCTGCTCCATATAGCAGCTGCCACAATTCACGTTGCAAGGACAGAAAGCATTGCTTTAGTAATTCAGAAAAGGCTCATGACAACAGATCCTTGTTACTTTATAGGAATGTTCCAGCAACAAAATGCATGAGCAGTGGGGTTTTTTTTTATTTGCTTATAGAAAAAGGATCCACAGCTGAAAATTGCATATCAGAACAAAATGTTGGTATTAAAAGTGGTAAAATTATCAGCTGACATCCGGTGCATTTAGAACATTCTCTCTAAAGATTTATTTCAGAACGCTTTCCAGATTTTACAGAAATTATCAAAATCTAAGGCACTTTCAGGTACCCTTCTAAAAAGAGGTGGTCCCAGCTGGAAAGCCAGTGCTGCTTCTCCCAGAAACACTATATGTGATAAGCCACATCAAGAGCCAGCAAAATTTTAGGTCAGAGGAAACCTCCCAGGGATCACAAGTGCCAGGATTCAGTTTGCACCAGCAATGGAGAAACCAAAGGTAATTGTAGCTAAGATTTTGCCTGATCTCTTCTTATTTTCTCTTATAACTAGGCCTCCTTGAATCAGTTCCTCCTTGAAAAATATAAAAATGAGGTAAGCATTAGATACAAGACTTATTTTCTTCTCTCCCCCAACACCCATGCAAGATCATCCAAAACATGATCTGTTACATGTGTTTATTACCCAGCCTCCAGGTATAAATAGATCAATTGTTGCATTTCCCAAATGACAGAGCACTGAGCTCAGCACTTAGGGATGAAGAAACATGGTTTTTTGTAAGGTATTTCACAATAGTCTCATGTTTGCAGAGCTGCTCAGGTCCCACGTTCTCACTGCTTCTGAGTGACTGCAACAACTGATGCTATACCAGGGTAAAAACCCCAAACCACTGTCCCTTCAGCAAAGCTCCTCAAGCCTAAAAGAGGTAGCCCCACATGACAGAAGTTGCCTTTCTGACCTGCATCAGACACCTTGCTTATACTAACCCATGTTCAAATCTACTTGCAGCTTGTAGAGGCCAGAAGGAACCACATGTACACACACTTAGGAATCCACAAGACTGGGTACAAAGGCAGTCCTGTATTCACAGACAGAGATTTATCTCACAGTTGTAACCCAAACACAAGCCATTCTCCAACTTGCTGCAGGAATGCCAAACACAGGGAAGCTGGAAGGTCTTTCTTCATCTGAGGCCACAACCACAATGTTACAGAACAGATATGTCTCAGGAGCTGTGTAACCTACAACATGAGGCTAACCTGGACTAATCTCTGGCAACAGCCTCTTCTGCTTCCAAACACCACTGGCTGTGGCCATAATGTTCTGGATGTGTACATAAAAACGTATAATATTAACACAATGAATAACATTCAGAATTATCAGATTAGGGTAAGTATTAACTACAATTACATTAAGAGTTTTCAGTGAATTGCATAAATAAGTTGGCATGTTTGGAGACACATAAGGTGTGGGATGAACTAGCAACACAAAATGCAGCCTTGGTACTGAATTAAGGATCTGTTTCCTTGAAATAGTATCATAGAACAAAACAACAACAAAATCAAGTTAAATTAACCTTTTTGTTTCATAAGTTTCAATTAATATAGATTCAATCACAAACAGAGAAATAAAGCTAACTGATTTTTTAAGCAGTTTAACATACTCCAGGTGAAAAAGATGTGACAAACATAACCCTTGTTGGACCTTAAGGCAACAGTTTCCCACAGAGGAAGATTCTTTTTGTGATAACAACATTACTCAGTGCAAAATTCATCTTCTTGTATCTAACCTGGTTGCATGGGACTGAATCCAGCTATTTGTTTTTAACTGTTTTAACTCCACTAAATACTACAGAGCCCAATATACAACCCAGCCTCTCTTCTGTTCACACTTCAAGATCTAGTTTTAACAGGAACTGAGTATCAAGATAGGAAAAAAGCATTTGCACTAAATTTCAAGACAACACAACAGCACAGCTGTGTGTGTGTGACAGAGACTACTCTTTTGTTCCAAACCCTATTCTTCCATTAATATATTGGGTTGGGATTTTGTTGTTGTTTCTATCTGTAAGGGGACTCAATGGGTAGTTTATTATCATCTCCTATGAAGAAAATAATAGGATTTAGTTGATCTGGGGTCAGCAATATCAGTTACTACTTAAACAAAAAAGGCAGATTTGTCCATTAGAATGCTTTATACATTTCCTAGTAAATTAAAGGAAAATATGTTTTTGTTTGGCATGGTTTTGGGGGGTTTTGGTTTGGGGTTTATAGGTGGTTTGGTTGGGGGTGTTTTTTGTTTGGTTTGTTGTTGCGGGGGTTGTGGGTTTTGTGTGGGGGTTTTTTGTGTGTATGGTTTTTTGTTTGTTTTTTTTTTGTTGGGGGAGGGGGAGAGGTGGTTTTGTTTTTTGTTTTGGTGGTGGTTGTATTTTTGTCTTACATACTGTGCCATGTGGCCACAAAAAGTGACAACTCCCCTCCAGGAGCAGTAAAAGAGAAACCCTAGGAAAAATCACAACTCAAACCTCTTTATTTAACTTAGAAAGACCATTAGTATTGAAAGCACTTCTTAACCTGAGAAGGTTTGGCAGGATAGAGAGGTCAGCAGACAAAGTTGCAAGACCACAAAGCAAGAACAAACCTCAGCTTTTCCTGGTTCCCTGATCTAAAGCACAGAAAGTCTTTGTTCACACTAATAGTTCAGCATACCTCCTTGTTTCCTCCTTACCTCCTTGTTTCCACCAGAACTGAAATGTCTTGCACAGGGTCTCTGATCAAGGATGTTTTTCCACACATGCCCTTAACTCTGTCAGAATGTTTTGACCCTCTACCACTGCAGAGGACTAAGGATACACAAAATATGCAAACCACACATGTCCACATACTGTTCATTTCTGTTCCTGCATGTAAAGAACATTAGGAGCTCATTTGAAAAACCACTTGGGCTACGTACACGCAGAACACGTGCACACAGAAGAGCAGTCTTACATATGTGGGATGCACGTGCACAACATAACCAGTGTGGGACAGCGGTCTATAGCCTTCTCTGCATTAGTCTGGAAAACACAAGGACTCATTTTACACAAGAAGGATTGGCAGCACTGCTACAAGTGGCAGTCAGGCAAGCATGGCAAGTTAAGAACATTAACAAGATGCTATTTCCCAAATATACCAAATGAAACTGTCTGAATAATTTATCTGTATGTAACCGAGATAATTCTAATAAGAACTAAAAAGGTTTGAGCTCCTGAAGTTGTGGGAAGTCCCATGAGTCCCATCTGAGAAGTACACATTAAGATCTGCCCCAGTTGGTTTGGGCTATTAGAGCCTTAAATCTCCTTAAATCCTTCCCACCCTATTACTTACCTTGGGTTTCATTGTGTGGAGGAAAAATAAATAAATAAATAAACACCTTGGTTCATGTTTTTTTTTTAATGCCCTCTACGCAGTCAATATACTTGGTTTGTGATGACCTCTTACTTTTTAACTCCCTTCCTACAGATACTGAACAGCTGTGGTACTTCAGGGACCAGTCATAAATGTGAATGATGGTACTTGAACCTGCTAAACTGATTAAATGCTGAAAGGAAGATCAATTATCAGAGAAGGGCAAGCTAAGGGAGCCATACAGAACACACTGCAGACAGAACAAAAGAGCTAGCACTGCCCCTACTTACACACAGCCCGTATCACACACACACGAGAGAAAGAAGTATGTAGAAATGCTTTCTTCTTGCAGCTAAAGCTACCCACCTTGGACCAAGAGAGTCAAGCAAAACCAACTCATGTTTACAAACTGAATTTGTCAGAAGGAAAAGGGAGAGAAAGGACCTGCAGGTTTGGGCATAAGCAGATGAGTTTGGGTCTTTTCCATGTTTCATTAGACACCTGTCTATCCACTAAAAGCCTCTTAGTGATGCATTTCCGATAAAAGGCATTCACTTCCAAAGGTCCTTGTTTAAATGCATGAAAAGAAAAGCATAGGAGACAACACAAAGCTACAACCTTAGCGTAGAGTTAGAGTGTTTGCTAAAGCACTTGAAGATGATACCTGGGAATAGCCCTTAGAAGCATATGCTTTAAAGCAGAGCAGCAATTTCATTACTTTTTAGACAAGATGTTCTATAAAATGATAGACAGTATGAAAAGCATACTATGTTTAAGTGGGACAAAAGAAACCCCACAACACATAAACAAGCTACACACACACCCCAAACAAAAATCACAAAAGAGGAAAAAAAACACAACACCACACACACCAAACAAACTAAAATTTGTCACTACCCAAAGGGAAATTCCTGGTTCTGTATAATGGCCTGGCATTTCTCAAGAGCCCTTGGGAACAAAATTGTGTCCTCTCCGAACTACATGGTATAGCACTTAAAATATGCTCGTTTGAACGAGATATGCACCTAAACATGCCAGTGTCCAAAGTGGAAAAATACAGTCAGGCCACATGATTCTGCAACTGCAAGAGCACATGGGGATTTTGACAGGCGAAGGTTTCTGCAGCCGTGGGGCCTCAATGCCATCTACTGGCCGTTTCTAGTTTCTACTCCCTTTTATGAGCAAGTGGGTACTAAGCTGTCGTGGAAAGACAGACTCCCAAAATGTCTGGGTGTGGGCAAGCATCATCTATTTAATTATAGCAGGACTGAAAACACTGGATAGTGTTAAATGACACATCTTTTCACAGATAGGTATGTATTTAAAACAAGTGTCTATATGCTTGCTTAGGATTTTTGATAGGATGAATATTCTACAGAAGCGTGGAAATGACAGTCACTTATTGTTCAATTCTGTTCCTATTGTTTTCACTTATTCAATGGATGAATTATTCTTTCCCCTACACTTTTCATTAGTTTCCCAAAGATACCTACTTCAGAGCCATTATGTAGTTATAAGCTCCAACGATACGCCAAAGAAGTAGTATCTTTTATTCAACTAACAGATATAGGTGGGAGAGAAGGAGAAAGACATTTCATACAGTAAAAACCTTGTACAGTTTCCTCTGTTCCTGACATATTGTAAAAGCCAAAGGTTATACATGTTTATGAGAGACCTTTTCTTTTTATATCTTGAAACTACTGCTGCTAAAAAACTACCACTGGAATTCCTAACACCACCCGCCCACTAGTAACACCAGGACTCAGGTTTCTTTTGCTTTTTAGTATATATCTCCCGGCTCCAGGATATTTGTTTTGAGATGACTGTCTGTCATTGCCACCATACAAAGAAAAGTCTGCTGCACAACATCACGTAGTATGAGTGACATCTAACAAAATTACAACTCTCCTATGACACTATAAAAGCATGGCATGTCACTTAGAACACTTTGCAACAACCATCACGGAGGGGGTGTTGGTAGTATGTACTGGCAAATGTGACTCAGAGCCTTGCAGGTAGGCATAAAGGTGGTTTTTAATGTGGCTAAAAATGGAATGAGTTTGTAGCACAGGCGACACACTTGATCAACAAGTTGTAAAATATAGTCAGGCAGAGGGAGATACAGTGAAAAGAAGACTTGTAAACAGGAGTGACCAAATTCAAATGTATACTTGTACTATTCTTTTTTCTGAAGATCCACCAAATACTGACCAAGGGTGATGATAGTCATGCACATTTTTCCTTTGATCTTTCCAAAGCAGTAAGAAGCTATTCACAGAAATCTAAATGTCTCACAGGAAAAAAAATACTGGAATACTGGACATAAAGCAATAAGCACAACTAATAATGGGGACATAGTGCTCAGGCTACATCCCAGTAGTTGTCTGGAAAGAGATATATATTTTTGTAGTCGTTCTGCTTGAACTGAATCAGCAAAACGTGGCAAAATAACACCACAGGGCAATTGCTGGAAAATAGTGATAGAATGGGTGATTGTTTCTAGCAAATATGCAGGAAATTTAAGTATCTTCCCTCCTCTGCTCCCAAAAATGGTGTGAGTACATGGAGCATAACTTGGAGGAAGCAGTTAAGCAGCAAAGATGGTGACAGGATGCTTCGACACTGAGAGGCAAAGAAAGATACACACAGAGATGAAAGTGTTCTGAAGGAATAAAACAAGGCATCTAGGTTTATGGTGAGTAGGGGAAAGTTACCCATGTAATTCACAAAACAAAATTTGAAAAAATGAAGGGAAACAATTAGCTTTATCCAAGCATTACTCTAAGGTAACTTAAGAGTGAAGAAAACCTAAACACACTAGCAGTATGCCTGGAGCCAGCAATGCAGAGCAATACACTTTTTAGCCATGCACAATAAATGCAAAGCTTTAAGAGAAGCCCTACTGCATCTATTCTCCCTCACTGGTCTGTGCTCTTCTGCAAGCATCAGCCCTACGCCACATACTGCAAAAATGTGTGCAGCATATCCAGTAATTTTGGTTTCCATTGAGCCTTACTGCACAATTGCAGAAAGCTGAAACACACACAGTCCAAGTCTGCTCTTCCCAAAAGCACTGAACTTAACACACGAAACAACTATAAGTACACACATCAGTATATACTTAGAGAAAAGAAAGAGAGCTCTACACATACTCCTGCTGGATAGGAAAGACGTCAAATCCAACAAGACTCTTGATAGCTTTTGAGATGGAGTCTGACCGCGCAGCCTGCTAAGCAATTTAAAGCTCTTGGACATCATTAGAAGTTTTATAATCCTAGACCTTTCCATGGTTTTGAGAAGAAACGTCTTTCAACTGAAAAGTGGCACAAACAACTGAAGTCAACAGTTTTAACTGTTAAAACATTGCAACAAACTAAACACTCTCTCCCGAATTTTCCCTCTTGTTGTGGGGACCATGTGTCTTTAGGTCCTCCTCCCAGTAAAAGCAGTGGTAAATCACCATTGACGAATTGATTAAATAAGCGAATTTGCTTTACTAATCTAGTCAGGTCAGCTGAGGACTGGCTAGTTTCAGTGAAGGTTAAAAATACAGCGCCTCAGGTCATTATGCCTTGTTGCTGTGATCACGCGGGCACACACCAAACAGTGGAACAGGGCCGAATGTCTAACAGCACAAGGGAGGTGACTAATGTTAATACCTTAAAATCAATTCCAAATTCCTCCTACAGTAAAAGCGTTTCTGCTCATTGCTGTTCTCCAAGACCTTTCTAATTTCCTCAAGTCACATGGTGACTTTCAAGTATGTTTTTCAACTACAAACTCCATTTAGCACAGAATGCCACAGACTGGTATAGATGACCTAAAAATAAAAATGCATCAGCCTTAAGAAGTCTAAAAACAACGCTGTCTGAATGCCCTGTGGTTCACTAAACAAACATCACGTTACCGCATTGTACATGGAGAGCACTGTATTGGTTATTAGTTTTGTGCAATTGTAGATGAAACACATACAAATGTAAGCTTAGCAGAACAGCCACCACTTAACTGCTACCTTTACATTGCTGCTAGTAACAATTAAAAGATCTAGAGCTTTCCATTAAGTAACTGAGTTGCATATTTTCCTTGACATTTCCTCAAGGGGTAGGATCCTGGAGCATCTAAAGAGAAACCTGTTGTACTAGAACAACGCTTTTATGAAGTTCTGTGCATTACTAATGTCCCTCTCTCTGGTAAAAACCTGTCAATCACAAAATGACCGACTTCCTGCAGAGAACCGTGATATTCTCTGTAGTGATAATGTTCAAGCATATGCTTACGAGTATTTGGAAAACAGTTTCAAAACGTAAGAGTTAAATACCACTCCTGGCAAAATGAAGTTTTCTGAATAATGACACCACTGATGTCATTTGTAGCCCTTACAAGATGGGACTATGCTTTTGCATATATCAATTGACATATACTTTACATAGCTGGATCAAATTCAAATATAAACAAAGATTGCTCTCCATATTGGGTGTTTATTTCATAATTCTAAGGTCATTCTTATGCTAAAGCAGCAAACTGTTTTGTTTGTTTTGCAATAGCATTGCAAAACAACAACTGTTAACCCCCAGGCTAACAGCCAAGACTTCAGACACTATGCAAGGAGATGTGTTCTTCACACATAAGAAGTGAAGGATCACTGGCTTCTGGATTTCTGGGAAACTGGAAGAGAGATCCAGCCCCACCCAGAACTGCCATCAGAAGGGAGAGGTCCCCCTCACCTTCCTCCAGTGTCACTCCTGTCGTCCCCCAGCACTCAGCAGACCCTCTGCAAGCCTTTAACGCATTAAAGTGGCAACCACTCCTCTCACCCTCAAAAACAAAACAAAAACGAACAAACAAGCCACTTTCTGCTAGCTTGCTTTGTTTCTGTCATTTTTGTGAGCCATGCCAACTAGCAAGTGCTGAGATGGCACAAGGGCATCAGGTCAGAAGCATAAAATCCTCTCTTTAGCAGCAACCTCTGTGTGATCCTTTTATCCTCTATGAAACCTTTTGATAAGGTTTCAGCTGCATACAGCTGCATACTGCTTATTTAAAAACAAACAAACAAACAAACACACACACACCCCCCACATTGAACACATCTAATGTCAGGCTAAAGCGGAGCATGTAGATCCTGCTTGCACTGGAAGCCACATTTATTCAATTGATGCCACAGACAAGCCCATCAAAACCATCCCAGCACGCCACTCCAAGCACAATGAGCTCAGCCACACCAAGATAATCGACAACGTTAGATGCATGAGGTCAATTAAATACTTAAAAAAAAAAAAAGAATATTTGAAAGAAGCAACAAAGAGCTACAGCTCTGATCCAGCAAAGCACCAGGGATGCACTGAAGTTAAGCCAATGCAGCCACATACACATGCTTTGAAGAATTCAGGCCCAAATGGCTTAGGTAAAAGGCACCTGGAGATACCTGATAGTGACATCTAGGGAATAAACCTGTTAACAAACACTGCAGCAGTTTCACTGTGCAGTTTCACAGCACCAGAGGAAAAACCACCACCAGATCTTCATGTGTAGAGTCAGCTCTTTAATCAATTTCCTTAGCACATCTGAATAACAAAAAGCATTTCTATTAAATGGTTATGTTTGGAAACTACACTGTAATTTAGCTCTAAACACATCCCTAAATCCATAGGTCAAGTTTACACATGTGTGATACAAATAACTACCTAGAATTTATTAGTTTTCTGTTTATAAAAAGTAATGCACAAAACAGAAAATGCAATCTAAAATAAACAAACTATCAGTTCAGATCCTGCTACAAAGTGGCAGATAAAAATCATCATACCTTAATTTTCATATTAAATGTATTTTAAAAGTCAATGACTAGAATATTTTTAAAGTACATATAAATATAAATACACACACTATGAAACTGGTCATACAACTGACCTCATTGTTTGTAATCATAATCCTTATATACTTTCTTACCTATGCAGACACACAACGTTTAAGAGCAGAATGTTTTCATGTAGTGCTATTCTTTTAATACACCACTTTTATTTATAACTTCCTGTAAGAGGAAAGTGTTTTTCTTCCCCATTCTTTTCTGAAAGGGTTGCACAACCTTTGCATGTCAACCTCAAAACAACACATTTGTTTAAAGAACAAATAATGCAAAACCACCTTTCTCCCTGTGCTCTTATCCAGGGAGCTCAGGTTTTGGCACATGTGAAATTGAGCATTCTATCATGTACACTACTTGAGCACTAGCATATTATTCAACTTTATTATTCCTATATGCTGTATATTATTAATATACTCTATATATTATCCAATTTAGACTGAACTGGTAGAAATTCTAAATAAAAGTTAAAATCAAAAGTATGTACCCTTTCTTTTTTCATGTGGCATAGTGTTTTCTCAGTGGTTGCAAAGATGGCAAAGTTAATTCTGATGAAGATGGTGCCCAGCAAGTATGTAAGGCTACATAGTACTGAAATCCAGGTTATGGATACAGTAAAAAAACCTAGAAAATTATTTAAAGTTAGGCTTCTAGAGAGCTTCCAGGCCAGTAATGTGGAAATAAGACAAAGATACAAAGGCATGTTTTGCAATATTGATGTTAACATATTCTATAATATTCTAGTGGCTTAAAAATCATTTGTAGTACAGGATTTAAATTAGGCTTCTGAATCCAAATTCAAGGAAACTAGATTTAAGAATTTTGACCAAAAATCTATAGATGTGTCCATTCAATAGAACAGCTAAAAATACAATTTAAAACAATCATTTAACCACATAACTACGTTTTGACATCACCTCGATGTATCAGGCAGACCTAGTATGGACTTGCCTTATGCAAATCAGACATTTACATTTTAAAAATCAAATCAGATGGGAAACTGAATGAGTTGAAATGAAATTGCCACAGGCAGAAACTCTTACCGTAAGGTGTACAATAAAACATAAACCTAAAAGGCAAGATTAAACTCTTGCCCTGTCTAAAACTGTGTCTGAAAAAGTAAAAAAGTTTGTGTTTTATGAAAACATCTATCATTACCGAACATTTGTAGGGTTATTTTTTATTTGCCTCCTTGACAGACACACACAAACACACTAATCAAACTATCATATTTAGCAGTTAATTAAATATCTAAAATAGATCCATCTGTTTTAAAGTTCCCAACACCTTCCTGATTCAAAGTGTCTTCTTTAACATTATTACGACAAATGACCACAAAATGGATTGCAACTGCACTATTGATCTTATTATTTAATGGCCATTTGTCTAAAAAAAGCAATAGCAAACAAAATGCTCATTTTTCTTTCCATTCTTTCCATGTATTTAAGCATAGTTTTGAACTTTATCTCTGATTTTCATGGTTCTACTATGAACAGTGTAAATATACACCCTTCATTTTCTAATGGTTCAGTTGGAAGCACATCTGCATCTCAACTAATGAAATGAGCATAGCAGCATGTTTCCAAGCCTACCCATTTAGCATAAAATGAATTAGTTTTTATTACAGTTCTCTTAAGTCCCACATATACATTGTCTGTACAGATTTTAAATACCTAGTCCATATTCTAGGAAAACATACACTCCAATTGTTACTTTCTCAAACAGAAGTGGTAAAATTTGAACTTTTCCCACGGGATTTCTGTTTTACTTAAAAGACAAGTCAAATTACAGAAAATTAAGTGCTTAGATCCTATACCATGGGAGAGGATTGGATTACTTTGAATTCATAATGTGACTCTTAAGACACAAAGCCTGTTATGGATAAAGACAAAAAGGTGTGAAAACCAGCAGATCCTTCAAATGAGTTTTCCCAACAGCCTACAGGCAGCTTAAAGAAAACCACATATTGGACAGGCTTCCCAGCTCACTAATAATTAACCACTGTTTAACAAAATATCTCATTGTAATAAATATGCAAAGCCTCGTGCCAGTCTAAGTTATCTCTGCATAAAAATCCAGTTCTTCTGCTCTTTGATGAGTAGAAAACTGATAATTGTCGTCTCACCCAGAGATAAACTAGAAATGCCTGTCCCTCCTCCTGGCACAGTGTGTACTTGCTTCATCGCAGGGTTTATAACCTCAGAGGCTTGGTACTCCCAACAGCTGCAGCACTGTGCTGGTTACTGTGCCCACGTGTTCCTCTGTACATCCACAGGACTCGGTCTGATTTCTGAAGGAATCTGAGGCGACTCTGTTTAAACCCCTCAACTTGTACCAGCAGTTACTAATCACAGATTCACTTTGCTCTCTACACACACAGTAAAACCACCTGCCCAGTTGTATGGATGAGAATTGAATTACCAAGCCAAGAAAATAAAACAGGCACCATCCTCTTGAAAAACCAAACTCACAAAAATAAAACGTTTTCCATTGACATGAGAGCACAGACAGGAGGGAGAGGGAAGTAACAAGCAAGGAAATGCAACATTAGGGAGGGGAGAGAAGAAGGAAGGGCAGGAGTGGGGGGCAAAGCACCGATCCCCAGATGCTCATTGCAAAGCACCACTAGTACCTCAGCAGAGCAGCTCTGGAGACTGTGGGCAGCATTGGCTTAAGTTCTACAATGGCAAAGCTACAGGAAGAGAAGTCCACAGGTAGGACACCATGGAGATTCCATTATATTAGGTTTTTTTAACTTTTCAGGTGTCGATGCCTATGTCATAACCCTGTTTTTGTTATGATGAGAAATTATTTCCATTGGACATATGGTCCTAGTAAATATGTAACATAGAGAAAAAAAACCAAACACAAACCACAAAACACCCACACACAGACAACAACAACAAAAGAGTCTTCTATTCTTAAGTGTGCTCCCCATCCTTGAACCAAGCCTGTGAGCTGGCTCTCAGTTTCATTTTCAGTAAACTTTAACAAAGGTTGGTGCTACCACTGGTTCAGGAGCATGTGACACAATTAAACAAGCCATTTTGTGAACAACTTACCCTGTCTGCTCCCCACCCCCACTTAGATTCTTTGCTGTGCAGTAATACAGCTAAGCTCACACTACAGTGGATAAACTGGGAATGCAAATTTGTATGCCCACCTATTTTTGTGAAGCTTGTGAAAAATTAATTCTGAACTGTTTCTGGTCTGTCAAATTTAATCAAAAGCAGCCAAGAAGTTCAAAATGTCTTGAGCATCAGTAGGGAGAGGCTGACAGAAAGGATTACTGTGTGGGAAAATCCAGCTGAAAAGTACATCCTCTCACCACAAATATTCTGTCAGCTCATTGCTGAGTTATGTATTTAATAGGTCATGCAGTAACACATTCAACAGATGAAAATATATGAATGGTTTGACTGGGATCTTTGTCTTCTCAACTAGCTATCCCATGCAATGACACTCTGTTAGCAGAGCCATCATGGCCAGTGTTAGGATTCAGGCTTCTTCCCACACTTGGCTCTGCTCACAATTTCTGTCTCAGTTCTTGCACCTGGAAGCTCCAACCAGAGTGATTTCCAGCCAGCAGAAGCTGTGAAAATGAGAGATGAGAGAGCAAATCCCAGTAATTCGGTATTTGTGGGCTCCATGCTCTCCCCCAGCTTTCCCAAGCTCCTCTGGCTGGGGCTGTTGCCCTTCCAGCTGAGCTGGTGAGAGCAGCCAGATGAACTGGAGGAGACTGTGGGACACAGCAAGTCAGCTGGACACAGACAATGGAATGGAAGCAGCTATCAGTGAGGTTCAGAGTTTGCCCCCATCGACCTCCTCACAAAAGAGTTGTGTTGTGACAAAAGTTCTTCAGACCTGCCCAGCCTCAGCCTCTATGAGCACCAGGCAAGTAAAGATACCTTACATAACAGATCCCATACATTAGATCAATCCATATATCAATTTAACATCAGTTTTGGAGCTGAATCAATTAAGTGTAAATGGAAATGAAAAAAAGTTCTCCTTTGACAAAGTACAGAAGTTTAAATCGCTACAAATCACACCCTTCTTTCAACACTTCCATTGCTTTCCCAAAATATTTCAAAAGTATAAACTTTGTACTTCAGAGGCAAGTGCACACAATAGGTACAGAACTTGTTTTCAACACAGTAGTGAAATAATTACCCTGAACTTTCTACCTCCCACATGCAGTTCCTCCCCAAAAGAAACAATGTCAAGACTAAACAGTGATTCAGCTGAATGGCTGAATGTTGGCACTGTGATTCAACAACCTACAAAGTGCTTATGCACCCTTGATGACCAACAGAACTCACAGCAAAAACCCAACAACAAAAGGAACTTGTGATTTCCTAGTCCCGGAGCTGTTCAACCTGCTGCCTCTGGAATCATTTGTGCTTTGCAGGAGGGGAAAGGTTCTTTGTTTTCATTTTCTGCTGGAGAGATTTTTGTAGCAAAAATATAGCAGAGAATTTTCCAAGCCTACAATACTTGGTTGAACCAAACTTCTTTCTGGTAAATGATTAGCAGCCTTATTATTTATTAAATGAACTTAGCACAAGATTTGTGTCTCAACTTGAGCTTTAAGATGTCAGTTCTGTTTCCTACATCTTATAGTGAATCTTCCAGGAAGATTAGTAGTAGTGTTGTAGCTGTGAATCGTAATTTCTGGCTACAATTCAGGAATATATTTCTATTCTGGAGAATAATTCATCAGGTGCTACAGTCCAACAGAAACCACAGATATTCTCAGGTACTTTGCTGAAAGTCAGGCAAAAGCAATAAAAACAGCATGACATTAGTATTAATTGGGTAGCAATTCTTTTACCCTGCCATTCTTGCCAGGAAGTAAACAGAGATGTCTGTACTGAAGGACTGTGCGGTGGAAAAGTAGAAAGTGATCCAGAAATCATTAATTTCAGTGTAAAATTAAGTATCCACTCCAGGCTGTGAATAGTTATTCAGGAAGCAATATAATAAACTTGAATCAAAAAAAACAAGTTGAAAATAATGCTGCTTGCTCACTTTCTCAAAAGAGTGAACCTCAAAATGTTGTGACTAAAAAGAATCAGATTAACCCAAATAAATTAATGGGGAGGTGAGAATAGTTGGCAATTATAGAAATGCACATATAATCTTTTTCTTCCATAAAAGCTGATTTGTGGCAGCCTGACTTGATGCAAGCACATACAGCATTCAATTTGTATCACTTGTGGTTCCCAAAATGCCTTTTCATGCAGCTGTTGGAGGGAACTCTCAGCACTATTTGGAATTAGACTAAAAATAGACCTTATCTAATTTGACAAGATCCAAATGCAGCCAAGCAGATTAAGGCCAAAGTCTTAAATTTAAGATAAAATAGCTGCTGCCATCTTTGCAGGTTTTGTGCCAAAAAAGTACTTCCCACTTCTGATTTAAGGAACCTTCTCATGGATAAATGATGAGCATTTCCCACTTTTTAGCTTCTGTGGCCCCTGGAGCAAGCATATTTCTGGTTTTACTTTATTCTCAGAGTGGGGACAACCCCCTTCACAGAAAAATAAAACAAACTAAAAAAAAACTCTACATCAGTTCAAGAGAAACAAGGCTTCTTATTGCTCCCCTCACTTCAAGATATACAATATAGAATTTAGTATAACCATTTACATCAAAACTTTGGGATTACAACTTCCTCTTTGGTAGGTTAGATAACTAATATATATTTAGCTTTTTTTCTTCTTTTAAATTGGCATTCATTCATCAGTGAACATGCCAAGTTTCTTTCAATCACTAGTTCAAACAATCACACACTCCATTCACTGCAGAAACATGGAAGTTTTTCTTCAGATTCTCCTCCCAGAGTTCTTCCTTATCTATTTATTCACCAATAAAGTGCTTGAGATTCACCAATGCTAACACAACTGATGTTCTTTTCTTTGGTACCACTACAGAAATATTAAGAAGATACAAAGAAACCTTTTACTTTTTTTTTTTTTCCTCCTATCCTGACAGTACAGAATAAAGTCACTTATTCTGAGCAAAGGAGACAGTTTTGGAAACACATGGGAGAGAAATAATGTACGAGATTACTAGACACTACAAACAGACTAGCAATTTGTATTTCCATTATTGGACAAAGTGCCAAAATACAGAAGAACTCCCCTCACACACATATGTAAATAAAAGCACTTCTAACTATTCTATAAAGAGAGCATGAAGGACAAAAAGTCATGGAAAAGAGCTCAAATTGCCTAGGTGTGCATACAGGACAGGGCTGGTTTGTGGAAAGGGGTAGAAACTGCCTTGATCTTGGATCCAAGCCCACCTGCAATGAAGGTCATTAACACTTGATCATGTAGAGTAATTTTGGGTTCCTAAAATTCAAGCTGAATGGTCATTTAGAGCTCCGGAGAAATTAGGAGTAGGGTACTTCTATACACTTAAATACACACTTTCACTTGGCCACAACGAGGGATGTCTAGAAGCACAGGGTGAAGAGGGAAGGAATTCCCATCACAGGACCTGAGCCCGTGTGCTGCACTACATGGAGCTAACAGGGGAGGAGGAATCCTGCAGCCCTCTCTCCTGTTCTTTAGCTAATCTGTGACTAAAACAAAAAACAAACAAAACAAAATACCACCACAACACAGACACTTACTAAATAACAGTCAAGACAAAGCTTTGGTCATATATACATACACACAAAAAAAAATATATATATATATATATATATATATATCAAAAAGTGACTCCAGAAATTTGGAATCAGATTCACAAATATAACTCATTAAAATATCTTTTTTCCCCACCAGCATTTTAAGTGTTTTACCATATTTGACTTGAAGGAGGAGGTCTATTTACAAAATAGCTTCTGGTCTTTCTCCCTATTGACCTGTTAAATAGAGTTAAGATCTGTACCCAACTTTTTTAAGGCTTGATACACAGTTTAAGCCAGCAGTTTCTTCAGTATCTGTCTGGGATCCAGTTGTAAGGCCTACCACCAAACAACATTTAATGTTGCTTATTTTCTAAATCTTGAGGCTGAAGTCCACCATAACCTGGTTTACCCCAAGCTGTAGATTCTTGCTTTGTCTCTGCTCTGTGTCCTGTATCAGGCTGGCTCAGTACACAGCAGAATTTATTTCTCTACTTGTTCACCTAGGGCTGCCTGAATTCAAACCAACTGTTGAGACAGAGGAAGAGGGAAAGAAACAACTCCCCATCCTATCCCTCAGCTCTGGGATTTTCCTACTTCTTTTGTGTTGCAGTTATCTGAAAGGCTTCTCAGTAACTTCACATACATTGTGTTTGTCGCTTCTGGGGAAGGGCAAGCACCCCAAAATTGTCAGACTCACTTGCTTCAGACTCTGGTTAAATATCAATTAGCACAGCAAGTCTATTCTTGCCCTTGGAAGTTCTTTCAGTTTTGTAATAGGCTTACCAAGCAAGAAAACACAAACTGTGGCTATATCTGACACCAGTTGCTCCTTTGGTTTCTTTCAAGGCATCTCTCAGAATCCTCTCTCTGGATCCTTCTCACCCAAGCGTATCCAGTGTATCAAGGTAGAGGTAAACTATGCAAAACCTGTGACATCACTTTTGGCAGGTAAAATCTCCCACTTTTCTTTCCACCAAAAAAAAAAAAAAAAGTCATTGTGCTTTGCTTTTCAAATAAATCTGAGTGGCAGAGAAAACACATGTAAAACAATGTTGCAGCTTCTCTGGAAACAGCACCTCATTTTTTTGATCCAGGAACTCCAGGGTTCCTTCACAGGAACACACACAGAACTACCTGGTTATGTGGAAGGGAAAGGCAAGTGAGAAACACACACACTCAGGTCTAGTTTGAGAAAATATGTCAGACCAATTTGCACTGTCCAGCTTTGCAATGGCTTCACTACATCTTCAAGGCAACACATTCTGAATATCAACTGTAGAACAGTTTGGATGGTTTGGCAATATCTAACACATTGCAGGCAGTGCTCACATACACAAATATGGCTTTTAAAAAGTGAAGCTAGACCTATTTTTTGCCTGCTCTATATTTCTGATCTATTTCTAACTTATAGTACTTTGACCTGAGCTTCCATTAGCATCAAGAAACAGATTTTTTTTTTTTTTCAAATGTAGTATTTATTCTCCCCTCTTCTCATGGCTTTAGGATAGCTGCTACAAATATGGATCTGAAGCTAATAATCATATATATTTCTGGCTTATGTACATGTACTACACCTACAGATTCTCAAGGATCACATGACTTTAAAAAAAAAAGCAGCAAGATTTTGAAGACTAAAAGAATCTTCCTTTCCCTCTGCTAAAATCCTGATTTTTCCTCAATCAAAATCAAAGTCCATTTGCTAATCCTGAAGTGCTCCACTCTGCACATCCCAGTGCTCAACCAGCTACATTTAAAGTTTTGTAGGAGAAGAAAGAACATGCTAGAAGAAGAAACATTGCTACAAATGAAAAGCCTTCCGTTAGAGAAATCAGCTAAAAGCAGAAATCCACAGTTCATCCCTAGGAATGCTTGGACTTCTCAAAGTGTCGGTACCTCTATTACAGTGTGGGATATGTATTGTTGAGACAATTTTAAATTGCTCTTTTCCTAAATATTTTGCACTTTAAAGCAACAAGTTTGTTTCAAGACAACCTCTGATCACAGGGTTTTACAGTGCACAGAACTCATCCAAAATCACTCTCAACTATCAGGCCGGGCAGTATGATGAATTTAGCACTGAGAGTAAGGTCTGCACTAATAACTGTACTCTGCAAAATCCTTCTGAGGAATGAAAACAAGAACACATGATCTCAACATCCAGTGTTTTGAGAGAGAAGAAGTGCAGTGCACCCTGTAATCATGACAGGGTAAATGTTAGAGGATGCACCTGCACTGTTCGTGACCATCACATCATTGTCTTTAGGCTGGTGTAATTTATGCCCTAAAGCACCCAGAAGTCACTTGCTCAGAACGTAACTGGTGTTCAACATGTCCTAAGAGTACTGGAGAATGTGCCCAAATTAGTGCAGTCCTGGATAGTTTATAATTCCCACCGCAAGTATAAAGATCCTGAAGAGACTGGGAAATCCATAACCTGCCAAAAGCATCCATTTAAATCTGATACTCACTAGGACCGAGTGTTGGGGTAAGACCAGATGTCTAGTAGGTGGGAGCAGATAAGCAACAAGGAAAGACTTCCTAGAACATTTGAAATTTATACATTTAAAAGACTTCCAAACCAGAAACTGGCTGCAAGTCTCCAAACTTTGCTTATGTTCTGAATTTCAAGACTTCTTTTTATTTTTTCACCTAATTAAGCACAAGAGAAAAACTGTTTGTATTCAAATTAGACAACTTTCTGCTAGCAATAAAGTAGATCATGAAATACATGTTTCTTCCATTTGAAAGCATTTTACTACAATTTAGAGAAGATTAATATGACAATGTTACCCTCTTCAATTTATTTTTCTACTGAGCACGCAATTTTCTACTTGGCTAATCATTTAAACATGATTACAAAACAAGAATACACACATCACTGAGTCTCAATTGAAGACCGTGGAGCTCATTTATTAGAAGTTAGCCATGTCAAATAAATGAGACCAGATAAATGGAGTTTCACTGCTGACTAGCACCAACACAAGATCAGGTTTCATACAGGTTGCGTTCTCCCCCCACCTCAGGCTGTGGCACAGAGTGGGGAAAGGAGAAGAATTAAATAATAGTTACTAAATAAAAGAACGCGTTTCAGTAAGTTTATTTATAGTAATTGTTATCTAAATATAAACTACAATCTTTCCTAAGAAATAACCTATGAGTTTGCATACAGATTAAAAAAATCCTCATACCACATTAAGATATACATTTTAAAAGATTAATGTATTGCTACCTAATTTCTTTGGTCTTAACAGGTTTAACAGGTAGTGAAGTTAAGCAAAACCTTAGCTCCATTTTCAAACTAAACTCATTTTTTACAGCTAGCAGGTGTGCAGTGTAGTGACCTTTCCATCTTTAACAAAAGCATTTGCTCATTTATTAGATATTCCAGTGAGTTTGCCCTCCCAAACTACCATGTATTATTACACACAGATCTGTTTATCAGCATGACTGAAATAATGCAGACATTGATGTTTGTTATAAATTAAACTAATCATTAACTGGAAGAGTTACTAAAAATAAGAAAGAATACATTCAGCAAAATGGAAAAGCTTTTATATTTAGCACGATCAGAACATCACAAAGCTCCAGACAGTGTTTTGAGAGGACTGGTGGTTCAGATGGACAACAGCCCAGCATTCAACATGCTTTCTGACCCAAAGAATAATCAGCCATATGATTGGTATGAGCATCTGCCAGAGAAGCAGAGCAGGAGGAACGTTATGACAAGGGTGACAAACACCTACCAATCCCTGTGAGCAGGAGAGATCCCAAACAGAGTGGCTGGTCAGCTCCTCTGGGGCAGCTGTATTGACAGGTCTAAGTAACACAGCAAGGGCTCTCCTTCCAGTAGGGGAAGTGCAAGACACCACATATTAGCAGATGTTTTTGACGGAACAGCAGCCCTGGAGCCACTGGTCTCAGTGACAGGCAACAAAAAGTCAGCCTCCACTTTTACTTCCCTGGCCCTGTACACTAACCTCACTGGGAAATGTGATGCACATTTCTGTCTTAAGTTCTATATCTTCATTTCACATCAGGTTGCCTGGTTACACAGGACACAATCCTAAATAAAAAAAATCTAAAAAATTTAAAAAGCAGAGATAGATCTTTTTGTTGTCAGGTGCCAAGGGGTTAAATAGTCACAGTTAAAAACAGAAGAGAGAAAATTTCAGATGAGTGTTTGCCAACTGCAAATATCAAATAGCAGAAAATAGTTTTTCACCACAGATATTTAGGAAATCATTTAGGATTTTAGGAAAATCTGGTATCAATGTTGTGGATGGTCCTTGCTGGGGGTCTCTCACAACAAGACCTCGGAGCACACAGCAGTCCCAGAAAGCACAGAGCTCACTCACAGTAGTATTCAGGGGTTCCCTCTAACATTAATGGGGGAAAAAGAGTCAGGATCTCAGAAGAGAAAGGAAATGTTAGTTTCCACTGTGGGATCATTTTTGTCTGTTTTTTCTTTTTTTGTGGAAGGAGATACAGTAAGTTTGGGAAGGTAAGACTATAGATTATTTCACTACGACGTCAGTCTTGCATTTTACCAGACGTTGTGGGATTCCTAGTATAATAAATTCAGAGATGGCCTTTCTCTTATAGGCATTGTATGAACAGACATTTGAACACAACAGAATTACTTTTTAAATGTGTTTTTGCCCTAGGATGGGGAGGAAAACTTGCACTGCCTGACATTATCTACCTAATCACTATGAAAGAGGACAAAAACTTGATGCTGAAGTAAAGAAGGTGACTGTAATGGCAGTTACAAAGAGACCCACTCCAGCATTCATAAGCAGCTTCAAGATTTCTATTAACATCAGCAGGTTTTTGAGCCCGAGCTTTGTTTGGCATGGTTCATTAAATGTAAGGTTATTTCTTAATGATCAGCTTTCTGTTCCAGATTAACCGCAATCACAGCCGAACACATTTGGGTACACAGGGGAAGAGTAACATCTGCATCACAAACAGCAGAAATGAACAATAAAGCATCTATGCAGCCATGGAAGATGGTACCAGCACAGGATGGACCTTGCCAGAACCAACAACTGGATAACCAGGACCTGACAGAAGAGCTAGAGAGTGCGTGCTCGGAACCACTGAAGATACCACTGACAGACAGGAAAGGCTCAGATTAGTTCATCTCCTACCCCACCTTCTGCCGAATCTCTCCTCTCCCAGAGGCCACACTTCTTGGACCTCCTCCTTCCTTAACACACCACAGTATTCTAGGTTGAAACTCCTGCAAGGTGGCTGCCAAAAATACAAGCCAATACAATACAAGTCAGAGTTCCAGGCACCAGCATCATTATGATAGAAATAATTTGGCTGCTGAGGCCTCCTACCAGTATTACTGGCCAGATATATTGACTGGTTATCCAGTTCCTTTTTTTCATGTCTCTGTGACACTTCTTTCCCAGTTATTATTACAAAAATCTCAAATACATACACTTTAAAGTATATTTTTATATATAAAAATTATGTATATATCAATCACTTATTCATCTAAATATTAGTATTTCAACTTGAGAATTCCAGCAGCTCTGAGAAATTGTTCTGCATTTAATCCCAAACTTTTCTCCAACCAAATCTCAAAAAATATACATAGATTGAAAAAAGAAAAATAAATCTGTCATTCCTCAATACTGCCATCACTATTTCCCCTGGTCATTATATCACCTAAATTAGTATTTCACAATAGGACCATATAGTCTTAAAGTCTGCTTTTGAGAGGAGCTGCATTTCTTCCAGCTCCGGTGCAGCCACTGCCATTCAGCACCTCTCAGAAATCAAACCCATCAGCAGCTGCACACAAGGGACAGGGACAGAGCCAATGCCACTTCCTCAGCTGCAGACTCTGCCACACTATGAAAAGTAAAGAAAGACATAAGCAAGTGACTGTGATGAGTATGGATGATGACAACTAAAGGCTGTGATGCTCTTAAATACAGATATGCAACTTTTAAATATAAGTATTGCTAAGAAGTGACAGGATTGCATTTTTTTGTTTGAACCAACGAAAGCGATCACATACAGCAGCAGTCACACAACATTTATCGTCCTTTAGCTAGAAACAGCTGCAGTAAAATCTATTACTATTTCTTAGCTGTTACACTATTGTTATTTTAACATAATTTGATGTATGAAATTCACTATAACATGTGGACACATTTTCAGGAAGATCAAACTTGTTGGCACATTATACTTGAAAACACAATTTACATCAGTGCTTTCCAAGGTTCGTAAAGCTTGGAGTTCTGCTGAAGGGTACTGTATAGAATTTTAACTGACAAAAAACCCTAGCAAGGACTTTGAGTGACTAGTACAGCTGGATTTGCTATACTTACATCAGCAACAACTGTCACAAACAAGAACAAAAGGGTTTTTACATAATAAAACACAAAACATTCAAGTGGTTTATTTACACTACCATTGAAGTTTTTTTTTTTTTTCAGATACCTATGTCCTTCACGCAGAAAACCTAACACACCTATCATGCTGAACTGCCAAACTCATCTGCAGTGTGTGGAATTGGCACAAAAATAAGCAGATAACAAAATGACAGGTATCCAAGACAATTACTTTGCCTTCCATGAAGCACTCTGAACGGCATTCCTTTTTGTTTCTTAAATGTCACAGTCCAGTTAAGCATAACATGCAGCTGACTAAATAAAATTATCATACTGTAGACTCTTCCATTACATTACACTGGTTTTGTTAACTGTAGTAAAAGTAGGACATAGAATTAACCATAAAATGCACAAGCTTTATGGAATTTGCTGTTACCTATGAGTATTTTTTTTTACACATATTCCTCTTAAGATTATCTCTGGTGACTATATAACACAGGTTCTGCTTCCAAGTCTTTTTTCTCCCTAATATCTAACCTTTGCAACTTGGTATACTCCCTCCCGCAACAGTGAAAGTATTTGAGCTCAGTATGAGGTTAATGATCTTTGTACAGTTGCTTTTCAAGCTATAGTTCACTACTGAATGTTTTCTTTTGTTCCGGTTTGATCAAGGGAATATACATTCTTTAACAAGTTGTTTAGGAAGATGGACACATTAAAGACAAGGGAAAGAAACTGCAGAAGAGAGACATGCATTTAATTAGAATTGTGACAACTGGAACAAATGCAACATAAAATGAGAAAGACCGTAATCTCTTCAGAAGCATGTAGTTACCTACTTGTATCACTGTAACAAGCAGCTCTAAACTGCTTGCAACAAACCAGTGTAATTCATTTGCAGAACAAAGGACATTTCACTTTGAAAACAGTTTGAATTTAGCAAAAAAAAAAAAAAAGTCATTGTTTCTATCCTGTGAAACCAAAGCTGTCACTGTGAAACTATACTAGCAGCGAAACAAAGCACAATCATTAAATGGGCGAGAAAGTGCCACATAGATAAGCAGCAGTATTAAAGCTGCCAGTCAGAGACAAATAAGGCAACTTTTAAAGGGCAATTATGAGAATACTACCTGGAATTGTAATTCTCTTGGAGAAAAACTGTTTCTTTAGCTGTATCATAGACTTCCTGATGGGCACATGAACGTTAATAGAACGTGAAAATACTAGTTTGCCAGCAATATTGGCATTCCAATTACTAAAACACAATTCATAATAATCATCAAAATTTGGGATTTGGGTTATTGTGCAGATGAGAGACACAGATTGAAAGAAATATTTGGAAGAGTGATTACAAGCATCACAAAATTCCACTGTCCTCTCCCACACGAGCCCAAAGGGCTGATATCCACTGAGAGCTGCTGATGGTGACAGAGAGGGGCAGGAGGAATGTTAACAATCCTCCCCTTTTGACCCACATCAATACTGAGATCACAAAGCAGCTTTGCAGGGATGGAGTCCATGAAAAGAAATACAGGCCACACACAGGAAAGCATGCTGAACTGACACACACTGATGCATGGGCATTCTTCCTTTTTTTTTTTTAACTTGATTTATGACTCCATTAAAATAATAGACTGTGTATCTCATCTTCATATCAAAACTATTGCTGTTTTTCATGAGACTTGATAAAACAGCTTTATTTAGGAGTCATTGGCCCACTTACTGCCAGCCCCAGACTTTTCCAAGCACTAAAACAAACGCAGGTAAGCAAATCACTATTTGTCATACCCTTCCAGAAAGATACTGCTTCCAGTGAGTTTCCCTGGAATGCAGGATTAGCTCCTAACGTGAGGATCACTGGAAAAGTACATTACTCTTCAGACTTGCCATTATTTCTGAAAGTATTCAGCTTGCTACCTCTGACACTTGACCTTTAAACAACACAGCTTATTTATGAAACACATCACAGAAATCAGAGGAAAGTCTCAAGTCTACATAACACCTTCAGCAGCAATAAAGCCTGATAGCAAAACACCTGCCCTGCTCCCCAGCACATTGCTCCAGCCCACCTCACCCCAGCTACAGAAATCAAACACTCCTAAATTGTGCTGTAAGCCACATCACCAAAACAATTAAAGGTCAAAAAAGTTTAGCCTGTATCAATATAGGGAAAAGCAATAACTTCAAAAACCAAGAGTACCTTATTGGATTAATTTCACCAAGTGATATCAGAGGGGGTTTAGGAAAATAAGGGTTTTAGGAAAAGAATGTAAGGGTCATCATAGGCTTGATGCACCAAGGGAGGGGTGGGGAAAATAAAAGGACAACAAATCAAACAAACACACACACAACCCAAAACACAGAAAAGATAAAGTTATCTGCAACAAAGGTACTGGAATGAGATATGGAAGCTACAAGCTGAGTTCCCAACCAAGGAAACAAGCACCAAGCAAGGAAACCTCAGGTTGAGCCTTACGAGCTACATATGCTCCTCAGTATAAAAGCTGAGCAACTGCACTGGTTGGTGCTATTTCACATGGGTAATTATTAAGAGGTGGATGCCATTAAAGTTCTCGCCTTTTCCTGATTCACAGCAACTTGTTCCCACCAGAGGCTCCTATCCCAAAGTACGGCTGAGCCATGCATTTGCAAAGTCATGACCTGTGAAATTATTTGTGTATGTGCTCTCTGCAGTTTTCTTTGAAGAGGAACAAGCAGAATCAAGGTGTAGAGAGGAAGAAGAAAGGAAATTGGCTCTGCCATCAGATATTCAAAACACTGAATCACACATACAGATCATTCACCTGCAAAATGGGGTTATATCTGTTGCACAAGGAGTCATTACTTGTAAAAATGAAATCAGTGAAGGATCAAGTCCATTTCCTGAAACATCTTGGAACTGTTCTCATCTTTGTCAAGTTGCAGGTACAGTACCCCAAGAATTTGAGCTGAATTCCCCAAATAAATAATGAAGGCTTATGAGGCTGTGCAGAAAAAAAAAAAACAGACAGCTTCTTATTAAACAGAGTGAACATAATGAGGCAAAGTATGCGCGCTATGGATGCTGAGGTTAAATAAAAAGCAAGCTGCCCATGCTACCTCAGCCAGAGCACAGAGCAGATCCTCTACACTGTACTAGAAACAACAGGGAAAGTAAGAACATGTTGTGGGTGCAGATTTTAAAAAAATAAACACACACACCCACACCACACATATAACAAATTTTAAGGCCAGATATTCAGAAAACACACAGATATTTAACTTCTCCTAATTTAAAGCCCCATAAAACTTATAAATACAATCACTTAGTAGCTCTTATGCCTAAAGTCTCCAACAACTTCAAGAGCAAGTCTAGGTGCATGTAATGTTCTCAGGTGAAGTGGTTTAAGAGGCTGTTGAGAGTATCTTCCACCTTTAACTTATTTTACCTCAGCACTCGCTGCACCTTAAAGGCAACTTGCTCCACAGTTCTGGGTGATGCATGTGCCAGTTTACGTACCTCAAATATTACACAAAGGACTCACAAGCGGAGAGATGGGGCAATAACAATTACTGTACCTTAAATCTAATCTCTATGAGAAACAATCACTTGTAGAAATTGCCCGATATGTACAAAACCAAAAGAAAACAAAAACCACTAACAAAATAAAACATACCATGGAGTTTCTCTATTTAAATAAATTCTAAAACCCATGCTGAGCCACCCTTTTTATTTTAAGGCTGACAATAAAATGTTTTCCTTTACAGAAGAGCACTTTACACATCTTCATATAACACAATGGTCAGTACAGAAGCAAAGCGGTTTGCTTTTTATGATTCTCCCAAAGTACAAACAGAAAGCTCCAAAATAAGGGGAAAGAAGTGAAGAAACAAAGAAAATTTTAATTATTCAACTACTCAGTAAGCAACACTTGCAGTTCTGCTTAGCCTCCCCCATCAGCCTCATTTTCCCACTATAACAGCCCAGCTTTTGTGCTTTTAAAATCTACTGTGGGTTCACAAATAGACCAGACTCATCTCAAAAAGGAAAAACTCAAACTAATCAATTTTTCAGCTTTGTCAGATCTGTTATCTGGAGTGACTAGTTGTTCTTTGCACAGTAAATCCAGCAATTCTAGGATGAATTTTCTTTGGACCTGTCCTAAAGCTAAACAGGTGTTTTCAGGAAACTGAACCTGCACAGAAACTGCTTTGTTGCCTGAGGCTGCACTAAGCTATTCAAGTGACAGAAATGAGTAAGAGGTTACAGGGCGGAACAGAGAAATTTATATATGTGTGTATATATATATATATATATATATATCTCCCCCTCAAAAGTTACAACAATAAACAGAAAAGCAGATAATCTTTTAAGAGTGAGACACACACAACAAAAATCTACAGAATAGTAAACTGAGTCATTTGCATATAATGTTTCTATGAAAATTGATGTTTCCCACCACAGAGGATGTTAGACTTCTAGCTTTCAAATTCAGAGGGAAAAACAGAGACAGTTGCCTGATCATCTTCTAATGCTAAGTAATTCCTCACCAACTGCATAATCAGCATCCTCAATACAGTAACAGGTAGAAATTCTGACTCCACAAAAAATAAATGAAGAAGAACTTATGTTAATTATTAGGTCAGGGTGTGGTCATTCATAACCTTTCCAATGTCTACTTTTTCATAAAACAAACTGATTGTCATGGAAGCTAGAGAATCCATAGTTCTTTCTTTAAAGAAAGAAAAAAAATCACAACACAGACACTTAAAATATAGTACTAGTAACAGTAGCATGCAAAAATCATAAAACTCGCATAAAACAAATTTTATTTTTTTGAAAACTACCTATTAGAATTACTTAGAAAAAAACTTTGCAAAATGGGTGTTCTAACACAAAGGTTTTAAAACCTAGAATCAATTTCTACAAAGACTCCCAGTAAGAAACAAGTTCACATATGCTATCAACTGCTCTGTTATTGCGGAATGTTACTTTAGTTTCTCTTACTAACAGGAGCTGTCATCACAACCTGTTTAAAGTAAAACACAAGACCAGAGCTCAGCTAGCTCTTGCTTTAGGAGCAGCACACAGGGCGGATGGGGATGTTTTGGGGCCCATGAATGCTGCTTAATACAGCTATGCAAAACTCCCATCATCAGCTCATAACATTTTCTAAGTCATTATCAGATAGCATTGATAACACTTGTGATACACTGATGATGCATACATCAGATATTATATGGAAACTTTGAACAATTTCTCCTTTGAAGGGCACCAACCTGAGCGTGCCCTTGGAAAATGACTTTCTGAATTTTAAAAGGAGATGGAAGGAAACATGGTACCTTTTTCTCTTCAGCAGGTCAGTGGAGACTGAAGTCTTAATTATATTGTCATTTCTTCTATTAAATCAATTTAAGTGGCTAATACTAAATTATTTTTTGTGGCATGTCACAGAGGAGCATAAAAGGAACAGCAGCCACTACTCCAAGACTTAAAAGGATGTTTTTCCTCAAGACACCACTGAAACTGGGCAAGATTGTAAGAGTACACAATCATCATGTGAACAATGAGGCATTGACTGACTGACAGAGCAAGGTTCCTCAGAATTTCACCATCACACTAGTTACTATTTTAATAAAACAATTTTTTTGCCGTCCTCTTCATCCTCCTCTCTCATTACTCTCAACTCGTAACACACCCTGTCTACATAGTCATGCTGTATCGCAATGGCGAGGACAGCAGAAACACACAGCACAACCAGCTACAATTTACTATGTATTTTATGTGAATGCGTATGCAGCTCAACAGTTGAGAGCAAGAGCTACTAGCACTGACCATCACACAGCACATACAAGTTATCAAAAGAGCAACAAAATTTCAGTATCTCTTGACGGCTAAGCTGAGAGTAACAGTCTGGAGTTCCTTCTTTTCCCCCTCCACACTACACTAAAAAAGAGAAAGTCAAATCAACATTTTATTTCCAATTTTTGCCTAATCTTGCAAAATTTTCAGGGAAGAAAGAACGGGAACCCTGATTAGTTTTAGCACATCAAAGAATAAACATGTTCCGAAATATATGGAAGGATTTACTTTTAAAAATTAAAACTTCAGAACTCTCATTTTCCTTCTTTGGCATGTCAGCATTATAAACGTGTGTTTAACATTATGCATTTCAGAATTCAAACATAAAACCCACAGAAATATTTTATATTACTCGCATGCCCCAGGTTCCATGACACTCTCTGCTTCTCTGGAAAAACCTAATACATGCCACAAGCTGTTGGGTCTTTTTTTGGTTTGGGTGGGCTTTTTGTTGTTGGTTGGTTGGGGTTTTTGTTTTGTTTTATTTTGCTTTTTTTTTTTTAATTTAAAAAAGAAAAAAAAAAAAGAAAAAGTCCTTCAGCCAAGTCATTGCAAACTCCCTCAAAGAGCTAATGAAACTTTGCCTGATTAAAGATTACAAAACCATGCTTTCCTCAGAATTAATGCAACATGCCAGGTCTTATTTTGTCATTTTGAGAACCATGCCAATAGGAGTACAAGTACCATTGTCAACAGCTTCTCATGAAACCTAATGCTTATGGGAAATACTGACACCTCAGACAACACAGTGGCAAAAATAATTTTTAATGGGTAATCAACCCTCAGATTAGTATGTCAACAGCATTTACATGGTGCCAAGAGTGCTGAATTTTGAGAAATAGAATACATAAGAACAGAACTCCAAGAACTTTGGAGCAGACAAAAAAAAAGATTAACGTTAAACTGATAAAAAATTAGGATAAAACCAGAACAGATGGCAATGGTAGGAAACTACCTATACCAAACATTTATCCAGAACTGAGACTCATGCAGTCTGATCTATATACTACACAAACTGGGGGGTCTCTGGTGTTATTTGCTTTCTTAACTGCAGAACTACAATTTTCCCCAAAGTGTTCAATGACTAAAGAAAATGTAGGTAAACTGACCAGATATAAACACCACAGAACAAAACACAGCACTGCCAGTGACCTACAGGCATAATTAACTTACTTTTAGGCATTGGCTTTCAGTAGCACTCAGTGTTGGGGCCCAGAACTGTCATAGAAAAAGAACTACAACATGAAAATGCATACTACTCTTCCTGTTCCTTTTTAAAAAAATACAAACTTTTGAACAAAACCTTTCAGAATACTCTGAAATGAAGAGCAACCACAACAGTTCTAATAATGAACAGTAGAGTAGTACAGTCACACAAAAATACCTTTAATAGCAAGTTATTTTCCTTCCTGTGTCTTTACAGCAATTTGATTCCCTCTGCAAAGCTTAGAATTTATCTTGGAAAAAAAAAATGGAAGTATAATATTTATCCAGATCTAATCGTTGACATGAATTTGCAAATCACTGCATTGTAACAAATAGATCTCGTTATTAAAGAAAAAAAAAAAATCACAAAAAAAACCAAAAACACATATGACCAATACATTACTATCCAGAAAAGATGAGAGAGCTGATAATTTTTTCAGTAACAAAAATCCCCATTTCCTCCAGCAAGTATCAACACAGCAATGGCAAGTGCCTTGTCATTTTGTAACAGCAATCAAGCAATAAGCGTTAGCAAATTCCCATGGAAAGTGTCTAGGACACTTCAGAGACATTCAAAACCTGCCTGGACATGTTCCTGTGTAACCTCATCTGGGTGTTGCTGCTCCAATGGGGGACTGGACTGGATGATCTTTCGAGGTCCCTTCCAATCCCTGACATTCTGTGATTCTGTGACATCAGAGTGAGACGAAATAGAAGAAAAGACTATTCTAAGGAACTCACTAGAAGTACCACTTGTTGCAAAGCACACCCTTATTTCTAACACTGGGCATTAGAAGCACCTCAAGCTCTGAGCATCTTACACATCCACCATCCTTTTGTGAAAGAATAAACAAACCCAAAAAAACCTACAACACACCATGCAAAGAGATACCCTAAAAACATAGAGTCTGACCTAACAGTCTTCTCAAACTGATAGGAAATCTGTTGCCCTTGATAGTCTGAAAGATCAAATGACAAAGTTGAGACACCTCAACAGTTCTGCAACTACTCCAGGCCCAAGGTGTAACTTCACAGTTTGGAGGCTGAAAAGAGTCACCTTCTGTAAGGACTCGGTGCTGCAACGCGTTCAACATAGTCTGGGTTACAAACCTTCCAGAATAAGTTCAGAAGGTGCTCGCTCACTTTGTGAACACACAGAAGGCCACATTTTCCCTGTTTATCCTTGATCCAACTGCTGAAAGTAGGGAAGTAAAAATGCCTGGAGTACTAACAGCACAGTAAGAAATGCTGTCTTCACACACTGGGATTTCTCCTTCAAACATGGGCTTCGCTAAATGAAAAAGCGACGGACTAGGGGAACAGCAGCTTGCTGAGCCAGAACTTAGAGGACCTGGCTGCCAGAGCAGTGCTTTGCTTCTAGTTGATCAGTTCTCTTGGGGCATTAACTTACATTCCATTTTAAAGTGTGAAAAACTGGACAGATCTGAGGGAGAAGCATGAGAAATCATAGCACTCTACAATGAAAGAGATAACTGGGCATAGAAGAGACGATATTAAGTGTTCTAAGTAGGAGCAAAAGTAGCATAAGAAGCAGGGAGGTTTCATGATTCGGAAGATATCACCTTCACAAAACAAAAAAATAATAAAGCTTATTCACTCTTTATTAATTATAGCTGTAATTTTAGTTTTCAGTTTTAGTTTCAGGAGTTCTGGGCACACAGCCAGAAGAAAAAAAAAAGTAATTCAACATTTATCATACTTTCCCAATCCCTTAAAACTTTTCTACTAGAAGAAGTGTTATTTTGCTGGTCAGACGTTGTGTAATAGGTCAAAATGTGCTCTTTTTCTGCCTTCAGAACACAAGTCTTCACAGTTAAAAGTGATTATGCCATCTGTGTTCAGCTGGAAGAATGTTGGACCGGTCCGCTCAGTCGTGACACGAGGCAGCATTTGTTAGAACAATAAACAGAACACGATCACATTGACCACCTAAAGGACACATATAAAGAAAGTTCCTTCACATGACCCTAGGACCTGGGTCTCGCTGCTGCAGAGAAGGGAGGTGTGGGGAGAAAAGCAGCTCCTGTGGCCAGTTATGTCCCATTGCAACAGAACCTCCCACAGCACCTTCTCTTTACCTGCCGTGCCGCTGGCAAAAGCAACACTTGACTCGTTTGACATGGATGCCTCTTCCACACGGGGCACAAGCCACCACCACGTCCCCAAGGGCACCCCCAGCCCTGGCTGGGCAGCCGGGTGTGGGTGAGGATGGAGGTGACTCAGCCCCCACCCAAGAGGGTTTCCAGCCTCCGTCCCACAGGCACGTCGCACGGGGGTCAAAACAAGCCAGCCACATAAACCAAGTACACACAACACACCAACTTGTCACACGTTGAAGCACATTATACCGAACACCACAAGTGTTAACGTAACGTCATCACACGGTTGTTTTAAAATACACTTTTGCCGGCTTTATCCCAGAAGACATAGATATGCGGCGATCCTCCCGCCCGGAGCTCCGGTGACGGCGGGGAGAGGCGGCTCAGCGCGCCCGCTTCCAGCCTTCGCACTCGAGGGCAGAGCCGTCCCGGGGCTCCGCTCCCGGCGACCGTTAACGGCCGCGGCCAGCGCGAGTCACCCCCGCCCCGCAACCGCCGCCCGGAGCCGCCGTCGGTGTCGCCACTCGCAGCCCCGGCGGGCGCTGGACCCGCTCTGCCCGGGAGCGGCCCGGAGGAGGGAGCGGAGGAGGAAAAGCAGAAGGAGCCGCCGGTCCCGCGGCCCTGCCCGCACCCCGCCCGACGGCGGCGGCGCAGGAGCGAGGGCAGCGCGCTCACCTGGTCTGTGCCGTCCCGTCCCGCGGGCTGGGAGCAGGAGAAGGAGGAGGAGGAGGCCATGTTGCAGCGCTCCCAGGCACCTCGCCCAGCGCGGGGGCAGAGCCGGCCCGGGCTCACCCCCACCGGCGGGCGGGCCTGCCCCTGGCCGCCGCCGCCCCCTCAGGTGGAGCCGGGCCCCGCCGGTGCCTCCCATCCCGGGGCGGGCACGACTGGCTCCCGGCCGCCCGCTTCGGGAGCCGCTGCTGTCCCGTCCCGTCACTGGGCAGCGGCTGCGACCCCAGCGACGTGATTTGCGGAGGGGAAAGCGCCCCGAAGCCTCCCCGACAGGAAAACCGGGAGGACCACAGGTGCCGGCGGACTTCGGAGGGCCTGGGAGCCCCCACCCGCACCGCAGCTCACCTGGAACGGCGGCTGCTCCCCCCAAGAACTCTGGATGTGGGTTTGGGGAGCCCAGATAAAGTTTGTTACACACAATTGAAAAGCCAGCTCAATCCTCTAACTTGGCGCTAATGAATTCCATGCTTACACCTAAAGGGTGGCTGCTGGTTTTCCTTAATGAGCACTACAGGTGTAGTGTATTCACTATAATGCAGATATGAAGTCGTTCAGGTGTGAAAGGCAACAGGCGAATATCTCACACACCCAGTGTAGCCGGGAGCTGCTGGTACGGATAACGATTACCTGATACTCGTAAACTTGAGCCTGAGTGAGTCTCTCTGGGGTTTTTCCCTCCCTGTCCAAGCTGAAGGCTCTTCAAACCTCACACATGAGCTGCTGCATTGATTAAACAAGTAGTTTTCTTGTACTTTTTCTTAGTATTTACACTTTTGAAAAGTCTGATAAAATATTTTAATTGATCTTGTTAAAGCGTGTTTTATCACAGAACTTGAGCTTATGAAAGTATTATAAAAGCAATTAAGATTATTTTCGTTTTAACTGAACTGGCTTTATCCCATCATCTCACTTTTCCTCCCCACTCAAAAGCCTGTTCTGGTGCACCAACTTAATTTCCTGTTTTTGTTAGAACTTGATTTACCAATTAGCAGCTGTTAAATACAACAAATGTTATTAAGCACTAATTCACCTAGAAATATTGCTATAATAGCCCAGTCCAGTCACTACCACAGGCCTTAGCCCTTCAGGTGCAATTTACAAACGGAATACCCAGCTGTGTAAATTGCCTACAGGTTTACACATCTTTGTGATACTGTGTAACTAATTGCTTGTCACTTTCTAAAGCGTACACTTTTTTCTTTGTATATAAACCCAAATAAAAATATTTAACCGAAGACATTGGCTGTGTTGGAGAAGTTAATTCCCTAGAATGTCTCTATCCCTCTTATTTTGGATGTGACTCATTTCCTCAGCCCACTCAGTGAACCAGGAGCCAGAGACAGGGAAAATAAGGATCCCGAGCTCCTCCTTGGCTAAAAAAAGGGGGGAAGCACCTTTACTGATGAGGAGTTCTATTGCAGGCACTGGCAATTAGCAGCGCTGAGACTGGGACATACGTTATTTTTGTATGGTTCACATACCACAGCATCACTGCATACAGGAAAGTTATAAAGACTCAAACGGAATGTGCAGATTGTAAGAGAAAATAACCCCTTAAGAAAAAAAAAACAATAACAACAAACAAAACCAAAACAGCCAAATGAACAAACCCACACACACACAAAACCACCACATTTTTACTTTAAGTGAAAAGTGTTTTGTAACTCCATTGACACAACTATCAGGAAGAGGAATTTTTAAACAAAGTGTGATGTGTACATGTAAATCCAGAGTCCATCTCTATAGGCTTACATACCTCACTTGTGTCACCTACTCTCTCATCTGAAAGAGTATACCTGCCTGTTTGGCAGCTGGAATGATAGCTGGAGGGAGGAAAAGTTAACTTCCTTTACTTGGGGAGAAGTTTCAGGTCAGGCTTCCTGACGGAGGCTTGGGATTTAAATGTGCAGTTGCAGTGTGTTTGATCTGATAGAGCACTGTAGCAGGTGGTTGCTGTAAGGTGAAAAAGGATAAACAGATAAGGAGTGCAGAGAAAGCCTGGGCCTGCAGCAATTGGGGAAAAAAAAAAAAGTATTATTTGTTGTATTATTTGTTGAAATGAAATAGCTATACCAGCAAACAGACTTTTAGCAAGCGTAATTGTCTCTACCTGCTGATAGAGTTATATTGCTACAGCTGTATTGACAGGGCCTTAAATGTGGACAAAGTCTACAACAGGGGTGTCAAACTCACTGGATAAATCTAACTACTCCTACATTTGTCCAGTCCTAAAATTACATTTGGCCCTTTGAAGGCAACTGCGAGGCTGATGTGGCCCCCGGTGAAAATCAGTCTGACACCCCTGATCTAGAGAAACAAAAAGCACTTCTTTCTTTCTTTCTCTCTCTTTTTTTTTTTCCCTGTCTTGGTACATAGGCCCAGTTCACCTTTCTCATTTAATTACAATTATTAAAGTAAAATCCAGGTTGGGTGTGTTTGTATGTACCCAGCTGTGAGTCCCACAACAAAGGAAGATCTCCAGTGACAGTAAAGTGTTCCCTACTGTGGGACAAGAGTTTGGCAAAGCCAGAGCTAAGGGGAGGTTTCAGAATTACATCCAAGGATCACCCGTGTTTCAGCGCTGCTGGGGACTCTGCGCATCCCTCTGCTCCGTCCCACCAGCTCCCTGTGCACCATTCTCACTGCTGGCTGCTCTTCGTGTGCTGCCGAAAAGTTCATGGGAAAACTTCCCCTGATTTCAAATTCAGCCCAGGTTTCCTGCAGGAAGATACCAGCCCATGAATAACCACCACACTGATGTTTCCCTCTATCTACAATCTCATTCTTTGAAATGAAGGGGTGGTTTATATTTTTGTTATGGTAATCATATCAATGTTTCATTTTTTAAAAGTGGTTTAGTGCATGCTACACACTATGGTACAAAAAAACTCCATGACACTTAAAAATAATTTGAACATAAATACAAGTACTTTAAATGCATTTTGAATCTTTTTAGTCATGCTTTCAGGAGACAGTGACAATTATTTTTTCTTAGCATTTTCCATCCTTTTGCTTTATTTTCAAACAGTTCTCAGAAGCTTTTTGCTTTCTGGCATCCTGTCAAAATATTACTACAGGATAAGAGCAGTTCTTCCATGTTTCTTTAAAGTACATAGGGAAGTCCCCTGCATAACAAGAAGCATTTAACAGATTAAAAGCATCACCTGAGACCTCTAATATTATCTTGCTTTCCCAAATGTTACTAAATCTCTTCTACTCTACTTCTGCATTGTCATACTAACAAAATAAACTTTTGTTTTTAATAAATGTTTAAAGAAGTCAATTAATGTTTGTATTTATCTGCTTCTGAGTACAGTGAACACAACGTATTTTAGATACCCTCACTGGTATTCACAAACCAGCTGACCTTTTTTAATCACATCATTATGTAAAAGACAGAACACAGTTTCTCTTTTCCCTACAGTGATGCTATTGCTGAGGAGAATATGATTAATACATGCAAGACAAGATGATATTGACTTTTGCAGCTGCCCTCTACTCGGCATAGAAGGAGTTGTTCAGAGTATTAGGCTGGGTTCTTAGCCATGAATACAACTGTAATACTATAATCCAAGCCTGGCATTGTAGATCTGATCCTATATGCCTTGCACAAATAGCAATGCAGTTCAAGCAAGTGGAAGTTTTGGATGCCGAAGAGGCTTTAATATACATGCCCTTTGTCCATTTATATAAGCAAAATGGGAATTAATGTCTCATTGTCAAGATAGACCCTCATTCCATTGCTGTTTGCCTCCGAGTTTTCCCTCAGTTTTGCACTTGAATCCATGTTTTGCTGTAAAGCGGTGCAGCAGTCCCAGGGATTCCCATGTCTGTACCTCTGTCCATCAGCGGGCTCAGTGCTATTAATACTGTTCCTTCAAGCAGAACAGTAAATCCCCTCAAACACAAAAGTCAATACAAATGTGCTGCTATTGCTCCTTTCAAGCAGCATCATTAGCTAAAGCAATGATCCACCCGAGATAAGCACAAGTTAAGAAGGAGACGTGATTTATATCCTAAGGATATGCAGACAACAGCAAGAGGGAGGGAAACACTGGGCAAGCAGAACTGTCAGACTGATATTTGGCAAATTACTTACGTGTGCTCTGCCTTACAAGCAAGCTGGCCAGAGCTTACTGCTACACTGAGAGGGACAGAGAAAGCGAGCGTGTGGAGAGTGTCCGTGGAGCACACAGCACCTGTGTCAGTGGGGGTGGAGCTGTGCCATGAAGTGACAGGGACAAGCTGGAATCCACGTGAGCTGCTTTCAGTCAATATCCACCGTCTCGGCCACTGAGCACTCCCAGCACACACCAAGGGCGAAGCAACCTCTGCTGTTCTTGACGGAAACCATTGCTCACAACATTCTCTGTTGCTACCAGGTGTTGCTGCACAGCTGCTAGTCCACCGAACATGGAGACTGTGACAAAATTATTTCCCTGAGCTGCTTTCCTGTGATGGAGCCGGCACAATCTGTGCGCTGGGGCAGAGTCACGAGGACCTGAAGGCAGGGCAGCTGTGCTGGGCTTCGAGTGCAACGGCAATCAGATCTCCAAGACATCCACCTCCTGTGTTTTTTCTAAAGGTATGGGAAAAGGCTGAACTTGTCATCTCAGGCACCAGTGGAGGGGACAACCACCTCGCACAGATCACAGTGTTGTATGCTGCTGGCTTGTGGAACAGTCTCCTTGCACGTGAAACAGAAGTAAGGCTCCGGGGCTCCTGTATAAAAGCGAGCTGTTTTCCTTTGACCAGCTTTCCTGCTGGGGCCTCCTGGTCTTCACCACTCAAAACTCATGAGGCACTGGGATATATGGATAAAGCTGTAATCTCAAAGAGTTCGAAAGCTCAGTGAGCACTCAGAGAATGAATGGTTAGTGTCCAACAGAAATGACTGAGCACAACTAAGAAATACTTCTGTTTATTTAAACTAAAGCTGGTTAAAACTGGCAAAAAAAAAGAAAATGCCACTTTAAAGAAAATTCAGATCAGTGTATTCAGTACTTTCAGACACAGTATATTTTATATATATATATATATAATCCACATACATTTTAGTATAACTTAACTTATAGTACTAAACATTCATGATACTGCTAACCTTCCCCTGTCCCCCAAGTTAATTAAGGCTACTGTATGTCTGGGATTTCCCAGACATGTTTTCTGAAATAAAAGGTGGACTTTGGCCACCTTCCTATGGCCTCTGGGCAAGGATTAGTCCAGCAGAGTCAGCAGCAGTAGCTGCACTTCTGTGCCAGCTATAGAAAGCAATGCCCCCCAAAGCCATCGAGCCCTTGCAGCCCGATGGTGCTGTCAGTGCAGGGTCAGGCCCAAGAGACACGTCACACAGAAGGACGAGTCACACACCTCCAAGCCTGGGCTGTCTTGGCTCTGCTGGGTTCGTTATACACATGCAGGGAAGAGTTTCTCTATATCCGTGCAGCACAGCGTATGTCGGACTCTTTTCCTATGAATTGCACAAGATGTGAGGTCACATTTCTGCCTGGGATTTCCCAGACGTACAAAAGCCTTGTTCGAGGAAGGTAAATCTCCAGCAAGTGCTGGGAATACACAAATCAAGGTAAACAAAAAGCTGTGTGTATGTGCACTGTTCTGAAAAGCTTCCCCAGGAGGGTGGGGAGGTGGAGAATTTTTAGCCCTGCAATGTCTGTGTGTCGGTGGGGAGCTGCTGGACAGGCTGCCTCTCGCCTTTGCTGACGGCCAGGGGAGAGAAGGAGGAAGCGCAACATCAACAGTCCTGCCTGCTCCAGTCACCCTTCCAAAGAAATGCTTTTGGGGAGGAGCTGTACGTGTTTGCATCGTCCAGCCTGCCCTGTTTACACTGGAGATGGAGCAGCAGCGGCATCCTTCAGGTGGTGCAATGAAGTAAGAAAAAAACACAGTTACTTCAACAATGCGGAGTGATGTTTGTATCCCTCTCCTGCGGAGGCTGTAGGTTTCCACAGGAGCGTGCTGACCCAGCACTGCTGATGCTGGTGAGAAACTGGTGCCGGAGCAGGACGGCAGCGTCACAGAACCCACAGGGAAATTATCCGGTAGGAGGAAGACCTATACAACTAGAAACACATTTGCTTTGCAAATCTGCCTAGCATTGAAGTTTCTCACTAATACAATTTTTCAAAATTTGGAATAGTATTTTCCCAGACTTTTTTTTTTTCTTTTTTTTTTTTCATATATAAGTGTATTTTGTTACTCCTTCCCTGGGTACCAATGGAGTGAGGCTGCAACTGCAAGAGCACTCCCTGAGCGAACCCTGGCAGGTGCTTCTCTCGTTGTATCTTCTTTCAGAAACTGTTATAGCACAGGGACGAACTGTTCTTAATCCTGGGGCAGCGATGCAGAATTTTAATTTGCTTAGAGATGTATGTTCCGGCTTCTAGGGAATTAAGTTACCCAATGATCTTTTATTAACGTGTGTACTTCAAATCCAGCTTCAAAAGTCACAGCAGTACTTCACAGATCAGCACCTCTGCAGCCAGAAATAATTAATTTACGTTTTGGCCGTAAATCCAAAAGACTTGCTTAATTAAGAAGGGCAGCTGAAGCCACAAGTCTAACTTGATCCAAGCACAATTGTATTCCCTGTACCACGTAAATAACCTAACGTGTTATTTTAGCAGCGACCAGCTCACCCTTTAGGGCTGTCCCAGCACACCCCGTTGTGCCAGTGCCCTCCTAACTCGCCATTTGGGCAAAAAGGTTCCAGATTACAGGGAACTACCCGCCCGCCCGACTTTGCCCCATCCGCGATCCAAGAGGACGCCCGGCGCCATCCTCAGCTTCCCGCGCCCGGCCGCGCCGGTTCTACTGCGGAAGGCAGAAGCCGCCGTTCAGCCTCGCTTTAGCGCCGCCAGTGCGGCGCGCGATGATTGGCCGGTTTGAATCATCCCGGTGCGGCGCCATTGGCGGAGCGCGGCGGCGCGCGGCTAGTTCGAACGCGCCGTGCCCGCCCCGAGCGCGTTCTGGGACGTCCTTGCGGCGGCAGCGGCTCCGGTGAGAGGCAGCGGGGGCCGGGGCAGCGCCGGCGGGAGAGGTGGGGGGTTCGGCCTGGGCAGGCCGGCACTGGTCCCGCGGAGGGGCTGGAGACTCTCTTTTCCGCGGCCGTTGGTGTCTGCGGCCGGGTAACGGTTGCTGGGGGGGTTGTTATCCTTCCCCTGTCACGCCCGGGCCAGCAGCGGGGCCGGTGGCGGGCAGGCCGGCGCGGGGGCCGCCCCTTGTCCGCTGCTGCTGTGCTTGGCCCTCGCTGCGGCGGCTGGGCTAAGGAGGAGGTCCCGCGCCCTCGTGGGGCAGCGGGCCGGGACACGGCGCGGCCCTGGTCCCTTCCCGGTCGGGGCAGGATCGCCCTTGGCCCGAGCCCGGGTCAGGGAGGGAGGCAGGGCGCCCGCTGGGCTTCTCCCTTTGCCGGGCTCGGTCCTGAGGGGTGGTTTCGAGGGGCTGTGACCTGTGACAGCGGAGCAGGAGCTGGGCCCAAGCGGCAGCGTGCTCCTGGCCTCGGCTGCGCCGTCAGCGGCTGCCGGGACTCGGGAGCTGGAGGTAGCTACAAACCCCCTCGTTGCCCTTAACGCTTCCGAACCTGGTGTTAAGGCTCAGCTGCGCTCGATGAAGGAGGTTTAGAGCAGCATGGAAGGTGTGAAGTGCCAGTCTCACCAGGTGCTAATGCCACCTGGTATCGTGTGCCCGTTAATGTAGTTTAGGTTTGTAGACGTGAAGATTGTGCTGTGTACTGAATCAAATGATAGGAGGCTGGTATCCAGAACCCTGAGCCTTCTGTGTTGTGTCCTAACTATATAAGACAAAACGAGCTTGCAAAGACCTGGTGTCATTTCGGTTACTCGGCCGTCTTCAGGACAGCAACTGTTAACCCTCGTTGTTTTTTTTTTCCTGTTCATTTCAGGGATAACCATAGCAATGGATGATTACACAAAAATAGAGAAGATTGGGGAAGGTAAGTATGGAGAGCTATTTGAGCCCTGTAACACTCCATGGTTTACCAGTTGCCATAGAAGCTCTGCGCACTCCGGCCATTAGAGGAACTACCGAGATTCAACTAACTGGCAAAATGCTTGTGGTTAACTGCAGTAATTATCTCTAAATGTAAAAGCTTTCAGGCTGCCCTTCTTTTGAGGATGATGTGGTCTATTTAAAATAACTGATCACTGTTGAGAAGTGTCTGCCTTTGTATATTGATGGCATAATGGGTGTAATTTTCATCCAATAGGAGAAAAAAAGAAATGTTCTAAGGCCTGAAACCAGCTCCTCCTTTCCTTTGTATATGAATTTGTGTACCACTTACTCCTGAAGTTGTACTGTGTGGTATACTTATTTTGCTCAAAGCTGCTGGTAGGGAGTAGTGGCTCATGGATTGTTATGCTTGGATTATATCCAGTCGCTACACTTGTCAAGGGAAAGACCAAATTGAAAAACTCTGTGGAGAAGTGAATTTTAACAATTAATTTACTATAGGGCGTGGAGAAGATTGCTTCAATGCAGACATTAGGCACAAACTCCTTTTCACTCAAAATCCAGCCTATGTTCAATGTAGAAGTCTGTGTGTTTTCTAATGCTTTAGCTTTATGCAGACCTGAGAATTTGTAGTATGGTACTCTGAGAAGGCACTCTCTAAGGTAATTGCAAAAAGCATTGGGTTGGATCTTACAACAAAGCTTCCTAACTGAAGCCTTGTGAGTGGATCTTTCTTCCTGAAATAAACTAGTTAGTTGGAGCTTAATCTGAGGAATTAATGCTTCAAGAAGGGTGAAAAGAGAATACTGAGGATGTCTCGGGTTGAGGGTTCTACTTCTGTGAATGCTGATGACTAAAACACATCATTGATTTGAGATTTACTGCTGGTTCCAATTTTAACTTCTGCTGAGACCCACAGCACTACCCTCTCTCCTGCACTGAGGACTGCTACAGATGTTTCTGTAGGTCTGACCAATGGAGTGATAGATCTCTGATCGCATGGGAGCACTATTTTTTTTCACAGCTAAACCTGTAACCTTTTAATATGATGTACCCATGGCAAAATCGTAACCCCTTGGGGATGGGATGAGAAGGTATAGTGAACTCTCTTGGAAGCTAATCAACCTGAAATGCAATTAATACCTGATTTTACAGCTACATCTTTCAAATATTGAAGTTTCACGCTTAGGCTGCCAAGTACCCTGTCCTAACAAATGATACTGTTCACAGGTGGCATGCTTTAAACAAGCTACACTATTGCATGCGCAAACTGCCAAAACTAAGTAGTAGTAGTTTATAATCAAGCCAAATAGTTAAAGCAAAAATACTTGATTGCAAGGACTCTTGCCTATATTAGCAATTCTTATTTGCAATGACTTACCTGTACCTGAAGCTGGTATTTCCTATATGCGTCTCACTGTCTTTTTGTTCAGGTACCTATGGTGTTGTGTATAAAGGTCGGCACAAAATCACAGGCCAAGTGGTTGCAATGAAGAAAATACGTCTAGAAAGTGAGGAGGAAGGTGTTCCAAGTACTGCTATCCGAGAAATTTCTTTATTAAAAGAGCTGCATCATCCCAATATAGTCTGGTATGCATATACTGCTATTTAGTTAAACTCTTCGAAGGACACTCATTCCCTTCAGATAAGATATTATTCTTCCACCAATCTAGTAAGATGAGAGCTACTCTGCTTAACACAGTATCTGTTGTGAAGCAAATAGCTATAGTACCAAGTCCTGTGTTGATGCCAGTTTTCTAATTAAGATCTTTTCATGCTGCCTCTTCCCATTCTAGGAATCTAACACATTTTTGTAATTTATGTAAATTGTCTTCAGAGCAGTTATTATCAGAAACAGTGTACCTCATGAAAACTGGCCGAAGCTGTTACTTTAGTCAGTCTCAGAATTTCATTTGCCACATTGGAATAGACCATTTGACCTCAGTGTGCTTATGGGAGCCTCTGCCATTGATCACTTCCTTGCTGTTTTGTAGCAGAGATTTGTGTGTTGCTTTATGACACTGTCATAGCTCACACATCAGAGCTATGAGTGAAACTTCCATCAGTGATTAGCTGACGTGTAGAATTGATCACAACTATTGTCTTCCCCACAAAATATTTATTTGCCCTTTGATGCAGCAAAATACTTTCTCTAATGTACCTTAAAACTGGCCAGGTTCCAGCCTTGTGATATCCCAATCTATGTTTGCTTGGGTTTAGGAACCCTTATAATCTATTAAGGATGAAGCAGAAATCTGCAAATCCTGCTGTGTCTACTGGGTTCCTATTATAATATTCTCTTAACCCCTCCTAGTTATTCAGGCTCTGCTACAATAAGCCAGCTTAAAATGGAAGCTGGGTGTCAACACCCATAGTCTTTTTTAAAAGCAACAGTATTTTTTCCTCAGACTTCCTGTGTCTGATACCAGGCATGAGGGAACATAAGTTTAAGAGGATGCAGATAGGGAGTTTATCTGACACTATATCAGATAGATACACTTGATTTTTCCAGATGACGGGGTAACTCACTAAGTCTGTTGATCTTTGAAGATTGGATGCTTTCTAAGGCTTTCTTAATAGGAACCTGGAACTGTCAGCTTGTATTCCTGTTGAGAGGTGAAATGTAACTGCGGGTCCATGCATTTTGCAATGGAGTTGATTGTACACTTGATTTTTAGTCTTCAGGATGTTCTTATGCAGGATGCAAGACTATACCTTGTCTTCGAATTCCTTTCCATGGATCTCAAGAAATACTTGGATACTATTCCATCTGGCCAATATTTGGATCGTTCACGTGTTAAGGTAATGAGGACAATTTCTTAATATGAGAGGTGACCTAAGCTACAAGCAGCTTTTATTTTCAGTGTAATTAACCCCTTGAGGAGAAATAAAAGGTTAAAGGAACAGCTGTGGATAATAAGATGAATGTCAGTTTTGCTCTCAAATACCACTTCAAATTATTTTAATTACTGAAATTAAACTGCCTTAATTTAGGCCTTAGTTAAGTATTGTTTGCTTTATGATTGTTATTAACTCAATATCTGCTTTGGATCTCCATTTCCTCCTACAATGCAGAGAGCTAATGTTAAGGGAACAGCTTTATGTTGCAGAACACTAGCTTGTACTAAAGTTTACTTTTTTTTTTTCTACAGAGTTACTTGTATCAAATCTTGCAAGGTATTGTCTTCTGCCATTCAAGAAGAGTTCTGCACAGAGACTTAAAACCTCAGAATCTCTTAATAGATGACAAAGGAGTGATTAAACTGGCAGACTTTGGCTTGGCTCGAGCCTTTGGAATTCCAGTGCGAGTGTACACTCATGAAGTGAGTTGGAACATTCTCTTGGTGATTTGGATAGTGCTTACTAGCTTCCTGGTAATAACTGAATATGAAAGAGCTGAAAAAAAGAACTACAGAACTTTCAAAGCCATAAACTAACAGTGTAAAAAAAAAAAAAGTTACTTTGGTTTTGTTTCATTCAATGTCTTTCCATCTCCCTGACTGTGGGTTTACTCTAAGGTTCCAAAGCATCTTGTGAATCACACTATTACCATGACAATAAGTCAGATGGGCCAGAACTTGATGCTCGTTGTTTTGTAAGGACATTTTTGCTTCACTAAGTACTAGAGTTTGAGGGCTGTAGCAGCTAGGTGCTTAAGGCTTCCTGCTCTTTTGGGAAGTACTGTACACAAATTGTTTGCAGTAGCAACTACTGCAAAGGAGTTTGTTACACTTATTTGTAAATTAAGTTTGAAACTAGTATTTTCACTAAAACTTCTTGTACTGGTTATCATTCTAACACAAAAACCCTATGAATGCTGCTTTATAATGAATGAGCCATTGTGCTTGCAGTCAATTAGAGGACCTGATTCTATAAACTTACAAAAAAAATTTCCGTGTTCAATAGGTGGTGACACTGTGGTACAGGTCTCCAGAGGTGTTGCTAGGATCTGCTCGTTACTCTACTCCTGTGGATATATGGAGCATAGGAACCATATTTGCTGAGCTGGCAACTAAAAAGCCGCTTTTCCATGGGGACTCTGAGATTGACCAGCTCTTCAGAATCTTCAGGTATGTCAGGCTGAACCTTTCCTTGCTACTTGCGTAACATTGTACAACAGGGCTGTGCACTTAGGAAAACCATAGTGCCTTACAGATTTTGGACTAAGCTGCTCGGTATTTTGCTCATGTTTGCACAGAGCTTTAGGAACCCCCAACAATGAGGTGTGGCCTGAAGTGGAATCCCTGCAAGATTATAAGAACACATTCCCAAAATGGAAACCTGGCAGCCTGAAAACACATGTCAAAAACTTGGATGAAGATGGACTTGATCTGCTGTCTGTAAGTAGTCTGTCTTAAACTGCTAATTAAGAAACTCAACTGGTCGTTTCAAATACTCTAGCATACATAGATCTGTACTAATCAGTCTCGGCAGGAATGAATGTATGGAGATCTTCAAACTGAGTATGGGTTGTCATTCTTGTAGAACTGACACCTTGTGTGACATTCACTTCTTTCATAAATAATATGTGACTAACTACTTCTCATTAAGCAATTATGCCTCAGATTTTTTTATACTAATAAGCCAGGTGCAACTTGCAAGTGAGGTTGAGCTTTTACAAACAGGTTTAAGGGGAGGCTCCTGCCCACAAACTGTAGCTGTCCCTTTTCTGGTGCCAGCACTAATTGTAATGGGGCTCTATGACTGTTGATCCAGTTAAAATGTTTTTCCAGTTGGAAATGTTTTTCTCTTATGGTTGCATATGGATTAATCCTTGTAGCCTCATCTTGGTGAAGACTTCATGGTGGTCTTAAGTGACAAACAGTAATAGAAGTAGCTGAATTTATTGGTTAGCTGTGAAACCAGGGACTTAGTTTAAGCCAGTCTGTAGTGTCTGTCCCAATTTGCCCTTACATTTTCAGCTGTGTTTGATTAACTTTTAATTGGTATATTTTGTGCCTAGTGTGAGTTTACTTTAGTTCTGTGGCTATGCAATTGAATTACCAGGCTAAGCTTTTATTTGGCAAGTTCTTCATCTGGCTTCTCCATTTAATGCCCTTCCAGCTTATATGCAGCCACTGTGGACTAATTTAAATTACATTTTGGGTGCGATCTTAGATGCACCTATGTATAAAAATGTACCTTAGTAACTTATGCTTTGGTTCTCCTAAAGCTGCATTTACACAGTGCAGACTTGCCTATGGGGATGAAACTGAAGCTGAAACTTCAGAACCATCTTGGTACAGGGGGAACCTTGTACAGCAATAACCTGTGATGCTGGTTTGTTTTAAGCAGTCCCAAACAAAAATAGTTTACCCATATCAATATGGCAAAATACTCTGAGTGAAGGTGTTTTACCCAAGAAGCTCAAATGACTACATTTTCTCAATTTTGCTTTGTGAGAACAGAGCCGCAGTTCAGACCTGCACAACAGTTAAACACATAGTTGTTTTGGCTGGCTCTCTGAACCATGTAGCAGTATTCTTTTACAGAGAGAACTGACTTGTGCTGGCGATAATTCCTTTGTGTCCACTGACAGCATTGTTATTAAATCAGTTTGAGGTAGTATTGCTATTGATTGTATTTACAAACTAAAGTCAATTGAGCAGGCAAGTGAATCTTGTTGATAGTCATTAGGCCTTCTAAGTACCCGTAGCTTAGTTGTGGCTTCATTGTGCAAAACCAAGGTTTTGGGCTGCTGCTAACAAAGGCAAAAAATTACTAGTTCCTCAAATGGTGTTAACCACAGTACTAATATCTTGTAAAATCTTGTGTAATTTTGTCTTAAATTAATAAATGTTGAAATTTTAGTTTCCTATTAGTGCTTGATGACAATCATATGGCTGAATTCCTAGACATCTGGAATCCATTTAAGTTTCCTATAGCTCTTTTAAGCCTGAAGCAGTAATAAGATTTTAAAGGCAACAAAACTAACTGAATATTCCATTCTGGAGCACAAGCTCAGATGTGTCAATGAAAATGTCAGTTCCTCATTCTAGACTATTGCAGATGGAAGCAGGATATAAAACAGCTATCTTGGAAAAAGTGTTACATATTTTTGTGTTAAGACCAGCTGCTTGAGTAAGGTTGTAAACTTAAGACCTTCATAAGCCAAAAAGACTTCTGTGGCCAGCATTTGAAAGCACTTGATGGCTGCCATCAAAAGCTTTGGTCTATCAGATGCTAATTCACAGAAAAAGACTGTTCCTGGCTGCTCAGAGAAGAAACAGTCAATTTACCAGCTGAAGTGCTACAGTCTCAATGTCACAGCATCCCTTTTTTGGAGAAATTTGACCCTTCTTGTCTAAGTCAATTTCAGAGAACCTTAGATTCCAGTATCAGCTAGAGGATACTGTTGTTTTGGGGTATAGCTAATGGGAACCTGTCACTTAAGGTAAAATTGGACTACAAGGTTAAATCTAGAGACAGTGTTGCATTTGGCAGGCGTTCAGAGAATATAAATGCAAATTCAGTGGTTTAAAACAACTTGGAAGACTTGCTGTAGGATGAAGTCTAAAGATAGTTAAATGTCAAGACTGAATACTGGGCAGAATAATACAGGTTAAGCTTTTTTTTCTGGAAGATAAGCTTGTTGTGGGGATGGCAGAAAAGCAGCTGGTAGAATTCTGATTACTTGAATTTGAAATGTATTTTAAGGAGAAATAAGAGCAAAAAGACTTCTCAGACTTTGCTCATTTTAGATCTAGTAGAAAACTGCTAATGCTTTCCTTTTTTGGGCCCAGCTGTATGATATTAACTGTAGATTTTTTTAAACTGCTAGTAAAACACATCTCTTGCCTATGCTAGAAAGATCTAGAGGCTATTTTAGTGGCTATGGCATCCTCTGTATTTGCTCTTATCAACTTCATTATTGAGGTCTTCAGTTGAAGTAACTTACTGCAAAGAAACTCGAGTTTCAAAACTCTGTGTTTCTTCAGTTCCACCTGCTTGTTATACTGCTTTCCTATTTGGATCTGGTAGCTGAATGTGACTGCACCAAGCCAAGTTAAAATAATTTTACATCAGTTTCTTCAATGTCAGTTTAAAACAAGCATAGAGTTACCTGTCCCTGTGAGCATTTTGGGCTCTAACAGCCAAAGCTTACTAATTTCTCTTAGTTGAGACATTGAGGCTAATAATTATTGCCACTTGATGCCTGTTTCTGGATTTAGTTCAGTGCATGTGGTACCCCAATGGGCTTGGTTGTTGAATGGGAAAATCTGTGCTCGCTTTCTGAGATCTTATGCATTGCTATTGACTTGTAGGTGGAAATGACCTCTCTGCCTATGAGAGAGCACAGAACATGGAGGGGAAAACTTGTTTTTATGGTTACTTCATTATTACTGTGGTTAAATACCTATTAACATTATTTTCATTGTCATTTCATAAGGTAGTAAATACGTTTCCTTTTTCTTCCAGAAAATGTTAATTTATGATCCTGCAAAAAGAATTTCTGGCAAAATGGCCTTGAACCATCCATATTTTGATGACTTGGACAAATCCACTCTTCCTGCTAACCTGATTAAGAAATAACAGGCCTTTGGACTAAATGAGCCAGAGTGAAATAATTGTGATTATTTTTACTTTTAAGCCTGTCTGTAATGTGTATGTCTGTCTTTCTGCTCTAAAACTGTGGCTGTGTTTTAGTTTGTTTTGGTTTAAGTGTTATATAAATGTAAATATTAACATATTAGTGCTGAGTTCAAATAAAATGCAAACGTTGCTGCCTTTAATGCAGTGAACTTTCTAAAAATAAAGCTTTAAATCCAGTGAAGGACTGAACTTATTTCCGGACTCTGGGTGCTCTACAAAAGGACTGTTTTCCCTGGAATGTGCTGGTAAAGTTCCACTTATCTAAAAAGAGTGGGTAACCTGTGCTACTAAGTTGTTGTTCCTGATACAGTAGGAAGATACTGTAGGAAATTCCTCTGAAGTTTGAGTTGTCTCAGTATAATGTCAGTTTAAAATTTTACTTGAGCAGGGCAATCAATGTGCCAAAGGACATGTAAATGAGACATTTGAACTGAAGAGTTGCAGATGATTATGTAAGGCAAGTAGATGGCCAAGTTTGTTTTAGGGTTTGAGTTTTTGAAGGTGTTTTAAAAAATCCTTGCTCTACATGCTTTTCTGTTATCTTGAAGGCTGAAGAATTTATCTACACATCAGCATGTTAACTTATGAATTGGCACAGTTCCAGCTCCTGGGCCAGGTAATGTATCTTAATGCTATCTTAAATTTTACATGGACTCTATATACCAATGTGTAACTGCTTAACATGGCCCCTTCCATCTGTTAATAGTGATACAGTTCTCTGTTATTATAATCCCCCTGGATTATGCTTGAGTTTGAAAACTAGTCTCTCTTCCTATATGAAGTCTCATGTAAATGTTGACTTAACCTGACTGCTAGGAACTGTAATAATCAACTGAGATGCTACATGTCTATAGACTCTCCCGTGATTAAAGCAGGAGCTTTCTAAAGCTCCTTGGCATTTAACTCAATAGGTGAGAGTATTGTAAGAAGTTCAAACAACCCACAGAGGTATATACTAATGATTGTATGTTAGATTTCTACTTGCTACCTCTATTCTTGGCTTTCAGACATGACAATATGGACAGGGGTTGCCTATCTGTCCTAAGTTTTACTGGATCTAAGTGTCATGGTGTTGGTTAGGGACCAAAGCTTGCAGCAAAGTGTGGAATAGTAATGAAGGTATTTAAGTTTCTAAATCAGGTATGTGAAAGGAACAAAGTGATCTGTTCACAAACAGAAAGGTTTGTAAGAGCCCTATTCTACAGCTGCTGAAGAGTGAGACTTTGAAATGAGCAAAGATGATGAAATCCTGTCCCTCAGCTGCTTATCGTGTCTATTGATAAGCAGCTGGAAGTATTAGTGTTAGATATAGCTTTTGTTAACAAGTAGTATTTTAGTATGTAAATATCAGTCCTGGTGTTAGCATTGGTGTTTGCAGAGTGGTTCTTAATCTCTAGAAGTATTTGGAGACTGTCATGTTAATGGGATCATTTAGCAGTGGAGAAACAAGGAGGAGAGATTTCTTGAAACTGCTTATACAGGCAGAGGGGAAGATGATTTTTTAAGTTCGACTCCTTTCTATTAACAGCAGTGATAGGATGCCATTTCAAGACAAAGTAGAGAGTTAATTTATCTGTTTTTGAATGTAGTGACTTGACATGAGCTTACAGGCCAAGGGATAGTGTTGCTGGTGCTAACTAGTTACATGGGTGTAGAAAAATGAGGGGAAGTTGCTACCAACTGCTCTGAAAATGAGAAGTTAATCTGTTTCAGTGAATATTGGGGACCTTAACTTCAGTTTGTCTCATCCTGGTGGACAGACTTTTATTTAAGTTTTTTGTGTGGAGAAAAAAGCTTAAGCTAGGCAAACTCACTTTTATGCTGCTTGCAATGCTGATAAAGCCTTATTTTTGTCACATAAGTACTGATGTGTCTCTGCTTTCATGTGATAACACTGAATGCTTTACCCTATCTTAACTAAAAGATTTTGGTACTAAAATTTCTCAAGAAAGCTCTTTTTTAAAAAAAAACACAATGATTTAGTACAAGTCTGCAATCTTTCTTGTTAACCCAGGCACTGTTAGACTTGGTGTTGTAACCCAGCTTCCACTGTAGCTCTAAATGAACTGTTACAATACTCCTAGCAAACAGGGCTGAAAGGAACACAACGCTGTCCAGCTGTGTCTGAGGTCAGATAAGGTGATGAATATCATACCCCAAGACATAACTCATTTTAATAGCTTCATGCTGAAACACAGTGCAAAGTTACCAGTGATGGAAATAACTCAAGGAAAAATAAATCGCCTACATTTCATAACTACCCTGCTGCCTAGAATGTGTGTGGAAGGTTTGTGATGCTCCAGTTTTGGCCATCTGAAACTCCATTCTATACTGGTGAAAAATGGGGGTGTCTTGCACTCTTGGGATTTACCCCCCTGTAGGTATGAATTGTCAGCTCTATTGATAGTGCTTTGGCTGTGTATTGAGAACTGAATTGCTATAGTACAGCATTACTTTTTGCCCTTCAGTTGAGGACATTGTAGTGCTTGGCAGGGTTTCACTGGTACATGACTTTTATTAGGATGTTTAGGCAATCGAATTGTACTAAACTAATAGTTGGATATGGGCCCACCAGGCAAAAGTCAGCATATTTTTCATAGCTGCAGATGGAAAATGATGGCTGAAAACAGAAAACATCATACCATTTCTGAAGTGACTAGAAGTCAGCATATGAAGTGTGTGTTGTGTGGTTGTGTGCATTTGATTGTTTTACCCACTACAAGTGCAGTAGATTTAGTACTAAGTACCCACTTACTGTTATTACTAGTAGATAATGTAACTATATTGAAATTAAAATTACCTTTATGGGATTTCATAATGATAGTGAGCATCTATAAAAGCTCTACAAGTTTGCAATAGTTTTCTTCTGAGTCTTGTAAGAACTGGGGGCAAATTATCTTATTTAAAAGTAGTCTGCTTTTGGTTTAAACAAAGATTCATAACGTTGCATCAGTATTACCTCTGGTGCTACTGCTGCCGCTGACTAACAGGTTTTCTGCTAGACCAGGGAATGATAAACTTAGCTTGCTGTTTCACTTAACTTGCTTGTTCTCCATCCCATTAAAAAGTAGTGCAGGTGAATGTGATTTTACACAGGATCAAAGTAGAGTTTTGGTGATTTATTTGTTTGGCTTTTTAGTTTCCAAGTGCTAGCAAGCTTTCTCTTTTCAAAATAGCCAACTACTATATACCTGTAGACTAAGCTCAGCTGCTTTTGTTTTAGTTGGACATTATATATCTTTGTGAGAATATGGTATTACCATCTGCTGCTCTTAAAATAAGTGGCTTTAAAAATAGAGATCTTATGGGGAACAAAGAAAAGAGGAAGAACTTTGCTTTCTAAATCTTTGAATGGAGTAAATACTGCAAAAGTTGGTGTAAAAAGAAACCTATACTTCTTCATGTGCTGGTGCAGATATCAGGGTCAGATACGGGGCTGGTACTTCTCGCAATGCCTTTGTGCTGCAGTGTTCAATGAATCCAGCCTCTTTTTAATGTGAACAGGTAGAGCAGGGTTGGCAGATAGGCAGGCTCTGCTGTGGAGTTAACCTGTTTCAAACAGTTTCATTTACAGTCTGCTCTTTTCTAATTACCTGTCTTCTTGTGGGCTCTTTCTTATAATTGTTTGTGCCTGTACAACACCTGGAAATGGAACAGTCTAAGCAGATACCTTTTTTTTTCCTGAAACTGATGCTACCAAACATGCAGAACTCATCTATTCATGCATTTCCCTTTAATTCAGATTCTCTTATTTGACAATTTAATCATAACTAGGGTATACCTCTTTCTTGCTTATTTTCTTGTCTTAAGTATTTTCCCCTGTCATGCATCAGCCAGTTCTATAGTCATACTTGCTGTTGAAAGTGTCTTTGATTTTCTCCGAGGCTTTCAATCTTGAAACCCATTCATTGGCTCTGTGTGCTGCTACAAATTGTATTCTCTGCCCAGTATTTACTGGGGTGGGAGATACACAAAGTTACTTAAAAGAGAAAAGGCAAGGGCAAGTCCAGGAAGATTAGTACCTAGCACTTCTCACCCATGGGTTGGAAAGCTCTGCATTAGCATGTACATCTTAGTGTAGTGATCAGGGCTGAGGCAGAAAGAAGTCTCATGATCTTTCTGGACAAGAACAAAGTTTTCATTCTTAAATCCTGCAGTTCAACACAATGGTTGCTTCGTGGAGTGGTGGTTTGGAGTTTGTTGGGGTTTTGTGTTGGTTTGAGGTTTTTTTTTTTTTTTGTTCCTCTTATTTGTGAGGAGAGTCAGGAAGAGTTCTTGAGGGGATCTGAAGGAGAAACTATGGTTCATGAGAAAGAAGGGGTATTTCTAAGCAGGTAAGAGGCTGCTTAGAATATGGGACAAAAGAAATGCAAGCACCAGAAATAATACAAGAGAAAAAGGGTGATCTGAAGGCAATGAATAGCAAGAAAGATGCAGGAGAAGTTTTGTAAATACTCTTTCAATGGAGAAAGTTCTCAGTTTGAGACCCCTGCACTCAACCTGATGTTGGAACCCTTCTAAGGGCTGTGTAGCAGAATTGATCTCTAATTTAGAAAAGAAAAATAGCAGTATTTAAATCTTAGTGGGAACCGGGAAGTACCTTCATAGAGGGAAGGCTTTTTTCTCCCCCTTCACTAGGTGAATTATAGTTGCACCTAGAGGATTTGATAACATCAACCTTAGGTGCTGTAGAAATATGTTAAATGCCTGTTCTAACCCAAGTTACAACTAGTAATAACTTGTCAGTACTAGCAAAGGGCTATTGTCAATTTGAGCTGCTAAAGAAAAACTTCAACACTTAATGCAAGTGCAGGTACTAGAACCAGAAGACTGTGTTTACTGTGACTGGCAAAGCCGAGTCCACTGCAGCACCACAATTTGGCAGGAAATGAGAATGTTACCTGCTGCTTTACACTGTGTGCGGAGTTAGTGCCAAAGGGAATAAACTTAAGGTAATGATATGTGTGACAAAAGGAAGGAGGTTAATGATTTTTAAAAAGTCTTATTAAATGAAGGAAAATTCTGCACACCTCTGAACAATTAAAGTTGGAAAATGTCCCTTATGCATAAGTTGGTTTCTGACTAAAGAATAAAGCTGCTGTTAACTAAATCAATGGAGCAGCTCAGGGAGGTATGAGGCTTTTAGGAGCTGAATAGGCTCTGCCTTGGGACAGTCCTGCAGCAGCTGGTAAATGCGCGTTTGGTCTCCTTCCCATGGTGCTAACAGAACACTGCCTTTAGCTTCTCACTGCTGTGTGCAGATCTGCTTTCAGCATCTGTATCATCAGTTTTGTCCAGGAGGGAGGGGATGTCAAGCTATTGTGACATGGCTGAAAAGGATCACATAAGCACCTTCTCTGTTAATTGTCTAAGGAACCTCCTGTTTTCCTGGAACATGCACTACAAAATGCTCCTTTACTATTTTATCTGATGAAGCATTGGGTAGGTGTAAGATTTATATTTGCCCACAGGGGATGGAAAATGTACCTGTTGCCATCATAAACCACTTGCAAGAAAATATGCAGCAAGATTGCAGCTGTACTTGCTACACTTAAAATTACTTGTAGGCAGCAAATAAAACTCCTCTGTATGAAATCACTGAGAACTTACTATGATAGCATTCCTGTACCAGTCAGTATGTGAGGTGACTTCTGAATAGCTAGTTTTGAACAGCAGTATTTCCTATTTGGTGTCTATAGGCCTGCATGAAGACACAGCACTACCGCTGGCTCTATTTGATTTTATTTTGCTTTACCTTTGTAAAGACCAAGTGAGAATAAGGAAACACTGATACAGAGGCCATACCTCATTAAGTCTGACTATTTGTTCTCAATCAGGCTCCTTGCCTTACTTTCTGATAAGCTGTATCAATTTATGGGGTAAATATTTTTCTATTTCTTTGACCACCAGCTGCTCTGGTTTACATCTGCTGTGTCAATGGCTGAGTTCAGGTAATGACTCTTGGTTCTGCTCCCACTGTGTATTCCTGTATAAAGTATTGTCTCCTTAAATGTAAATGTCAGCAGGGTACTGGGTGTTCATGTCTGTTGCTGGGCATATTTTACCGCAATGTGGTCTGCTGGCTATTCCAATGTATTCTCATTGTGTTTTAATCAATAGCAATCTCTATTGATGCTGCTGCTAACTGATTGTCTGAGCTCAAACATATATATCTAGTATAGGTGGTTGGCTGCCTTTAATGCAAGAATTGGAAGTGGTAGCTGGTCTCTCCTAGCTGTTAAAGTGAGAGGTATTATGCCTTTGGAGGTAATTAGTGGTTTTACAGGATTAGTTATATTCAGTTCTTTGAATTTAGTAAAAGCCTTTCTGCTGACCTCTGTAGGGTTTGGGCTAGGATGTTGAAGGGGGGTTGTTTAAGAAAATATTTTCTCAAACTATGAAGTGGTAACCTATTGAGTTTAGTTTTTAAAAGTTCCTGTCTACAACTCACACAACATCAAGTGCGTGCAAGGCAACGTGCTTGTGACAGAGGCAAAAACTGTGATCTTGGTAACTTCTAGCATGGATCCTTAGTCCTGCAGGAACATGCTTCCCCCACAACAGCTTTGACTTGCTTGGCAAACAATGCCCTATGGGCTCCTCTAACCCAAGTGGGGCCGAAGGAGCTTCCTGGTCCTTTGTTTGCACTGCATTTACTACCTTTTTTTTTTTTTTATTTATTTTCAAGGCCCATTAACTATCACTTTTCCTGCCATTGGTCTTTCAGAAGTTATTTTTGCCTAAAAAATGAGATTTTGTGCCTGTATCATTAAAAGCCCTCACTACTATTTCTTTCATCTCTAACTGCCCTTCAGTGCTGTTTTTCTTCCCCTCTGTTATGAGTCTATTGACCTAAGAGGCAGAGATAGACCTTTTTCAAGGCCATCCTCCTTGACAGCAATTAGAGAAAGAACACCATAACCAAACCAAGGGCTGGCTCTGCCTGTCTTGCTTCCAATGGGGACTAAAGACAACGAGGAGAGTTACCTAATACCTAAGGTTGTCCCATGTTGACTCATTAATATCAGAGGAGAGCTCAGGCTCTAAAATGCTCCCAATTGATGGCATGGAGGAATAAAAGAAAAGGTCAGTCCTCTTCACCCTATAGCCTCTCTTAATGGATCATGCTGTGACAGCTTAATGCTGTGACCTAGCAGGTCTTCAGACACCTGTGGGGATCAGAAAGGATTTGACTAGTTGGAGGGAGGCAGGGAAAAGACTAAGTCTCTTAGCATCCCTCTTCATGGGTCATCTTTGGTTGCCTCCCACAGGATCTTGACCTTTTATGTGTTATCTCAGAAGAGACCCTCATCACTTTGTGTGAGCAAGTCCCTGAGCTTCTTCTATACTCTATTTCAACCCCTTTCTGTGTAAATTGTGAACAGCAGTGTAAATATTTCACAGCTGTTTGCTGAACTATATTTGCTGTGGACTCTGAAAATATAATACTTTGTTCTACAAATGTCCTTGACACCTGCCAATGTTTTTCCTGCAGTGCAGCCATGTGTTTCTGAAATATCTTTTAATTTGTGGGCTGAAAAATAGGAGGAGGGGGTTCTCTTTTAGATCTGTCTTGATCTTATTTTAAAACTATAATATGAGGATGAGGAATTACAGCTTCTATGAGTTACCTCAGCATCTCATCCTGAGATGTACTGGGACTACTGACTTGCCGGGAAGTCAATAATTACTCAGCATCCTTTGGCAACAGGCAAAAGGATGAAAGGAAGAAGTGAAACGGAGTAGAACATATAGAATTGGCAGATGGCTGAGAAAACTTAAACTATTTTTCTGTTCCCATAAGAGGAAGAAAAAAGATTTATGGGGGAGCCTTTCTTAAGCTGTCTGACAAATAGTAATGATTTTAATAGTAAAATAAAATTTAAAAGACTTTGGGAAAGTGTAACTTTTTATATCATTGCAGAAATCTGGTACTTTTCCCTGGATCAGTAATTAAAAAACCCCTTATTTTCTTTCTCAGTATTTGGGGCTTAATACATAAATGCATGAAGATAAAACCAATGGATCGGTAAGAAACGTTATTTTAGAATAACTGTGACAAGATGTAGTGAAGTCCCAATGTGCATTTAGTACGAAAATTACATTCTCGTATCCCTAAACTTTCCTTGGTTTGCCTCCATCTTGACCACGAGATGTCACTCTGGTACCTCGGTACTGACAACCACGGCAGGGGGCGGGGAAGAAGAGGAAAACTCCACCAGACTCTCCCAGCTCCATGAAAAATTGAAGGGTATTTATTTTTTGGTAGGCAGCCAGGCTGAAAATACTATCTGAATTGAAAGCCTTTCATGAAACATCTGGGCAGTTAAATTTTGCTAACTTCAAAGATGTCCTGTACCATACCGACATACTGATTTCTTTCTTTAGTGAAGAATCACTTAGGCTGACACACAAAAGCCTCTGTAAAACTATTTCATGCTGAAATTAATGATCAAAATGCCTAGGCTTAATAAGGCAAGTATCACAGAAGTGCCAGTCAATGTAGTTAAACTACAACAGGTTCATCATCAGTCTTACAAATCCCTATCACTTTTCCACAGTGGCCAGTTTAGCAGTGGTGGGTTTTTTTGTTATTTATATATATATATATATATATATTTTATATAAGTCCACACACTTAATTTCTGGATTTCCCATTCTGTACCTGATGAGTGTGTGTGAAGTTGTGCCTCTGGTTTTGATTTGCAGTCTCTCATTTTCTAAGTACCTTTTCATAAGCTTGACCAGATTCTCTGCTGGTGAAAAAAATCCTAACAATAATAATTGTCAAGTTTATAGGATTTGAGAATCTGGTCCTTAACAATGACTTTCAATATAAGGCCTTGCTTTTATTTGTTGATATGTTGTTCTCCTAAATGCAAACATTTTTGACTAAAAGCAGAACCATGTCAAATGCTTCCCAGATGACTCGATCTGCTCTTAGAGACACGGGATTATGCAGTCACATGCCTGGCAAAATTCACCCCATGCTGGTGCATGTTTTTTCAGTGTACAGATACATAACTAACAAAAGTTTAATAATTCTGTTTACTGAGCTGCTCAAGGCAGAAATACAGGTGCTAAAGTGTAGGAGATGTACTTTGATAATTGTCTTTGAGAATGGAAATATACACTAATCATTTCCCAGTTCTCATTCAGGTGCTTATAATATGGTCTGAGTGAAAGTGCATTTCACGATTTGTCAAAAAGCATGAATAAATGTAAATATACAGCAGGTGTCTTCTCTTATGGCATGTAGCCCTGTCAAAGTACCTGTAAGTACTAGTAAGTGGGGAAAAATACCAGTGCTGCTTCTTTATAATGGGGTGTTCTACGGTGAAAGAGATGTAAAATCACATGTAATGTATCCATCTCCACAAGTAGCATCAATTCTAAGGACAAAGACTGAGTACAAAGAAAATGAGAGTCTTTAATAAAAATCTGTCATTGGCTAAACTCAGAGAGTTGCTGTACATCATTCTTCAGCTCCTGGAAACCCTGTTGAAGATCCACTGGAGGTTTTAGCTCTTGCTGCTCATCTTCAAAGCCCCAGACCATAACCAGGTTCTGTTCCTTTCCAGCATGAACACTAAACCTCGCAGCTTCACATGTTCAGTTTGAGAGATGTGTTCTCGGTCACAAGCCACTGTAAAGCAATGACTCCTCCTCAGCCTCAGAAGCAGGAGAGACACTGGCAAGCACTGCAGGTGGGAAAGACACTGTGACTGGGGAGCTCAAGGCATCACCCAACTTCTTACTGAAAGGCTGCAGGAAAGAAATCTATGGAAGATGCTTTTTGCTCCTTAGGCAAATGATTAAACGTATCCTAACTAGAGTCCTCTGGCTGTTCCTGCCACGTACAAGAAAAACTAGGCTGGTCCCTTCAAAGCAAAAAAAAAGCCCTAGAAAAATAAGGTAGAGTTTAATTTGCTCTTGTGTCAGTAAGAAGAATAAATTTTAGCTCTGACATGATGGTCTACTGCAATTAAAACCCATTTTATATAGGTGAGTAAAGTGCTATGTATAATTTTCACATGTAATGAATGTAACTCAATGTAAAATATTTTCTTAGACAAGAATAGCCCTGGCTTAGAAAAAGACAAGTTTATGGACAATAAAAAGCAGTGCTTGTTCAGATTTTCCCTTCTTCAAGCTTTGAGCAAACATCAACTGCTTTGATTAGCCCTCAACACCTCTATTGTGTCATTTGAACAGAAATCGAGAGTATTCTCTGCATATATCTACTGGTTATTTTAAATAGAGTATTTGCAAAGCAAAAATTCTGTTTTGCAATCTCTCTGCAACCAAGCAGCACTGAAAAATGTTTTTGATTTTTTGCTGCATTGTTTGATTTGATTTCTTTAATTCTTAAGACAGGGGTAAATGGACTTAGAATCCATTCAGTAATTTGGAATCTAGAGAGTATCTCCCAGATGATGAAACCAACAGTCTCAGCAGATGTGATTTAGAGAGGCCCCTCATTGTCTAGGGAAGATTTACATGAGCGTGAATTTGGGCTTTGGCGTTTCTAGCACCATTTCTGCAATGAGCTCCATGTGAACACAGCTGCTTGCCTTGGGAAAGGCACAGCCTGGGGGAAGCTATAGCAAAATTGCAGGCTCTGGGCCTTCTTTTTGTAAACTACACATGTCAATTTTCCTCCTAAAATGTGATTATTACATTTACAACATAAATCTGAGATGAAACTTCAGCAAAACTGGAAACTAAGCTGTTCAGCATTACCTCCAGCAGAGAGCAAAATAAACACATTCTTGCAGTGTGCTTTGACATGGCCAGACTCAAGTTTCACATCAAACAAACGTAGTAAGTGACAGGTCACAACACATCTTTAAAAATCAGGGAAAGGAAAGGTGCTTCAGCAGCAACCAGATAAACAAAACCAAACCAAAACCTCAAAATTCTGAACAGCCTCAAAGCTTGTTATTGGCGTATTCAAGGCAACTATCAGTTTGGTAGACAGCCCACGTTCAGCAATAGTTGTTCCTCCAGTCCTTCCTCATGTCTGAATGCAGACTGTCTTGTTGACTAGCTCTTAAGCCCTGTTCTGAAAGCATTCTGTGACTTCAGGTCTCTTGGGGAAAACAAACAAACAAACAAACAAAACCAAACCAATGTGCCAGTACGTTTCATTTCTGGCTTGCTAAGTTTGAGGAGGAGCACAAACTGAGGAATAAGCTCACGATCTTCCTTGCTTTACCAGAGGCATAATCAAATGAAAAGGTTATTCTGAGATGTTACTTTACCATGAAGCAGCTGGCCTGTACCAGGCGATAGATGCTTTTAGTCTATGACAAATAAGAGGCCATCCAAGTTTAGCTCTTACAAAAAAAAAAAAAAAACAAACCACCAAAACATTAAAAAAAACACAAAACCCCCCCAAAAACATACCCAAACCAAAACAAACAAACAAACAAAAAACAAACAAAAAAAACCCCCAAAACCCCAAAACCCAAACAGTTTGTTTTAAGTAACTGAGCCTTCAGGAAGTTCCCTGACCAGCAGGAAAGTTTCTCACCATCTGCCCCTACAATTTCAAAGTGACAGGCTCACAGCATTTGCCATGATTTTGACAGTGCTTGACTTTGTCATTTTAATAAGTTGGCTTCCAAAGGAGATTTTTTTCCTGTTCAGTAAAATATCTTATAATCTCTTAAAAAGCCTTTCACCTATTGAGGAGTTAAAGTCAGCTTTTGAGATTTTTACCCATGGGATTGGGTAACGAGAGTGTGGGACTCATTCAAAGGAGTTTCAGGCTATGTGAGTTACATGCAAGCTGGAGAAATCAGTTAGTGTCAGACAGATTTCACATTGAAGTACGTGAAGGTTTAATACTATTACTTTATTATTTTAATAATTTCTGGCTATAAAATTATGAGCAATGTGACCACTATTGGCCTTATAAGCCTTTCTGACCAGATACAACAGCCAAACAGACATCAGTACTATAGACTTAAAGTCCTACGGCTACACAAGATTCTCAGTGTGTTTGTTCTCATCAAAAAAGCTTTTTGATTCATTTTAAAGGCTCTAGGCCTCACAGAGAAACTGGAAGGCAAAAAGCTGCACCATTATAGTAACCAACTATATTGGACTCTGGCCTGTCAGCCTGGATCTGCTGGCAGGATGCAGCAACTGCCTTGTGCAAAGAGCCTGTGCACGGACTGACCTCCCCAGTGCTCGTGCTCCATGAGTGGTTCATTCCCAGATGCCACATGGGACTGTCTCATATCCCACAGCAGCAATATGCTCTGGAGTTGGCTGCCTCACTGGCAAACCCTGCTGGTGGCACAAAAGGAGCTAGCAGGAGCAGACAAAGGGGAGAGACCCAGACAAACCCATACAGACCTGTTTTATAAACAACCAGATGATCACAGCAAGAAGCATCTTGCCTACAGCAGGTAAAATTCCAGCATGAGGAACATTCACCTAGACCACAGATCAGATTGGAAGAGTATCCCTGAGAGCTTCATAATGCTGGAGAAAACAGCTCGACAGAGTCTCAGGCGAACACAAGCAAAGCACATGAATGTCTCTAGCATTTTCCTCAGGTTTTAGTCACATGCACATTTCCCTTACAAAGCTGCACAGAACTGTAGGCTGTTAACAAATGTCATGTGTATGATATGGGTAGATAAAGCATCAAAGGAAATGCTTCGCCAAGGAAGGAGTGAACCTGGCACCTGTATAGTACAGAACTGCAAATGATGATTATTTTCTTTTTATTGTACAAAGAACGATAACACAAAAACACACTTTTCCCCCACACTTTGCTGCCTAATGGAAACAAGAAAAGTTATACTTGAACAATTTGAGGAAAACTTCATTGGAGACCAAAGGAGAAGCAGCAGCACACAGAAAATGATTAAATACCCCTATGTCTTTCATTTCTAGTCAGCAGAATTCTCTTCCTTTTTTTCCTCAGGGTCCTCTTTGAGGCCCTCTTCAAGATCCAAGCTCTGAATTTTACATAAGGGTGCAGTAGATGACTCCTCACAGAAGAACCTGTCAAAGCTTATGAATACATTCCCAGCAAGAAATAAGCTCTTTTTTTTTCTTTCATGTAAACTATTTTATCTCCTCCAATGAAAAACAGGAAGAAAGAAGAATTAAAACCCATGCTGTATCTGAAAAAAAAATCTAGTCTCCTAGTATGTTAAAGGCCATTGAAATAAAGCCCGAGGGAGGAAGAAGAGGAAGAGAGGCTGCAAAGGCTTCTGGAGGACAGGATGGCTATAAAAGCTGAAGCAGCAGCCCTGGCCAGTTCAGAGCTTGTTGGTGGAGAGAAGTGATACCCAAAGCTAAAAGCAGCAAAAGGTAAACTGCTTCACACTTACCTGATTTAAGCTGGTATTTTTCTCCTATATAGTATAAGCTGGAAGATAAGAAGTGTATCTTGCAAAGTCTATAGGAACCTTTCTTCCTTTGCAAGAAATCTTCCATCTCATGACAAGTCAGTGGTCACAGGCTGTTGGCAGTTCAGGTCCATGTTTGTTTAAGGTGTTATGTTTGTCCATAGGCTGAGCTAAGGGTTCCTCACAGCTCCCTCTGTCCTGATTTGGCATCTAAGACTTTGGTCTTTTTCTTCTGGTTTCATTTGGGTTGGCTTATACTAGTTCATAGCACTGTAGAAAGCCTCTTGTTAGGAAATAGTTGTTAGCTCCTGTCATCTTTAGACTTCAGTCTCTGCTTCCCTGCTGCTATACTACACTATTGTGCTAAAGAGAGATGTGTTTAATTAAGGAATGAGTAGTAAAACACCTAACAGCTGTAGGGATGAGTTGCCATGTGGGATATCTTGACCACAAATCCTAGCTGGTCACTAATAGTAGGGAAAATGCCTTGCTTGAAGTTAGAGAGGGTATTGTTGCTGTAGCTTCATGGGATGAGTGAAGACAAATAGGTGTGGGGCTCTGTGCAGCTAATATATTTACAATTAGCTCCCACAGATTATTTTTATTTAATACTTTTTGCCTATTCCGTGTGGTAATCCACCTACTTAAAAGTGGTGTTATGGTGCTAAATTAATTAATCTTTAGTAAGCTTCTATAGCACTGCCTCATATACTATAGAAAAGTTAACGATCAGCCACTCCTGTTGCTTGAATCAGGCTTTCAACAACCCATTGAGCTTTTAATTTACCCTTTTCAGATATTGTAATGCATTTTTTGTTTGACACATTTTCCTCTGCTCCTGGCAACCTTCAAAACTCTCAGCAGGTGGGTAAAATAACTCAAAATAGAGGAATGTTCGAGGGAATGTGATGCTCTTTCACAACTAGCCACACAGCTATGTTCTGGCTGGCTATGCAAAGGCAGATTTGATCTGAGGCAGGCTCTTAATATGTACAACTCAGCAGAAAGTGGAGCCAAAAGCAGCCATCTGTGCAAGTGGCACACAGCCAAAGGGAATGGTGGAAAGGTTGTGCTAAGGTCTCACCAATGGTACCGCCTAACGAGCTGCTCCAGTGCTTTCCTGCAGCTGGAGCTTGGAGGATGATGGTGCAAGAGGAAGGACTAGGAGCTAAGCGCATGTGGGAGGCTTGCTAACACCTTTCTCAGCTAAGGTGAATGCAGGTGAATCCACTTGTAGTGATAATCGTGCATCGAAAAACAAGCCCTGGTTTCTCTTGGGCTTGCCTACAACCTGTCTTTCATTATTTTCTTTTTTCTTCTCCCCAGTCCAAAAGGCAGCATATTTCTAAGGGCCTAGTCTGCAGAACAGGATGCCAGTGATGTAGGGCAAGGACAAAAGACACAGCTCTCCCTGAACTTTAAATCCTCTGAACCTATTTTTAGGAAAAGCTGTGTATTTTGTTAACCAGATTAATACCAATAGACTGGCCCTAAGCCTTGCATAAACACAGTTCTCAGTCAGCTGAACCTGGGCACTTCCCAAAAGGTAGATCAAGTGACTGCAATGTGGTATCAGCATATCTGGGAGGAGTGTGTTCCCCCTTCTTTTCCTCACAGGAAACACTGAGGACTGGACAGTGTTTGATGGCTCTGACTGTGTCCTGTTTTACCCTGCCTGAAGAGCTGCACATGCTCTCCATCACTAATGACACTTGCACAAAACTGAGTTAAGTTTTCCTGTGCTCTGATGTGAGTATGCCCACAGTCATCTTTAATCAGATTTAATGCCCACACTTTGCTACGTAGCTTAAGAAAAGCTTAAGCTACAAGAGGGAGGAGAGAACCATTTCAATTTTAAAGGCAATAGTAGGCAGAGCCTAAACTTTTAAAACTATATATATATATATGAATAAAAATATGTATCTTTAACTGAGGGCATGGAGCCAGAAAACCCAAGGACAACTCAGAAGGACAGTTGCAGCTTGCTGTTTGAAGGGCCCTCTGCTATTCCGGACAAAAGTGAGAAGCTCCTGCTGCAGGGAGTATGCCAGACTCTGCACTGACTATCTGGAGCTGAGAATTGAACTGGCTATTGAACTGGTGTGAGGTGTCAGAAGTCAGCAGGTTTGAAGTCTCATTTTTAGGTGAAAAATAGCACTGCAAAAGCAGATAGCTACAATAGGAAACAAACGAACAAACAAACCCCCCCAACAACAAAACACAACACTGATCCACTAGACAGCAAAGAACTCATCAGAGACATATAAATACAACTTCACACACTTTAATGTGTACACCACTCAGCAAAATAAATTATGCTCCACTGGCAAAGTGGTAAAACGCCTTAAGAAAATTGAAAAAGCTTATTGTTATGAAAGATTATTCCCAGTGGAATAGAAGAAATGTGTATCACACTAAGTGATGGTGCTTTATCAGCCTTGTGTGTGAAAACAAGCAAAGTGAGTAAGAAGCAAGACAAAGAGGGCAGGCAGAAGTGGTGGCTGGAGGCAGTATGTACCTTGGCTCTTTACAATCAGTGACAGGCTGATGGCTACACTTAAGGTAAGATATATCTCCATATTTCCCTAGTATCACTGCTCACATCAGAGTGATTATTTTTAATATGCTATGTGCAGCTCCAAAACTGGAAACTGATTAATTCCCAACAGGCAGAAGGGCCTCCTGAAGAGCAGGGCAGTGTGACTCTGGAGATCACAACACAAAGAGCTGAATCTAATATGTTACATAGGTGCTTGGTTAGAGCGAAATAATTCAAGGTGCTTTAAAATCCCTGGCAGATGCTGTATTAATCATGCTGCAGATTCTCATGTGATTTAGCATTATCCAGAACAACCACCAACATTTTCTGTAGATTGTGAGGCCAGGTTTCTGCATTAAGTATACTGGGCAAGACTAGTCTACCTCATTCCCCGGAGCTGGTGCCTGGGTCTGACTCCTGTGCTCAAAGGGGCATCTGTTTTGCAGTCTTTTTGTCTGTAGACACAATCACTTCATGGATGTGACCTCTTCTGAAAGACTAATCCTTTGCACAGAAACAGTACAGGAACACTACCACCTTCCAGGAATGGGATGAAGGATGAATTCCTCTGCTTTCCCTCCTTCCAGGGACAGATGCAGGATGAATCCCTCTGCTTTCCCTCATCTCCCTTTATGGGCTGAGCCTGTACTTGCCAACAGGGAAGTAATGAGCAGTTGAATTGACATCAGATAGACCAACCTGTACAAATACAAGGCACTCTCCCTGCAGCATAGGGACAGGAAGAGCAAGATGTGGATATTTCTACACTGAAGTACAACTGTCCTTAATGAGGGTCACAGGAACAGCCACAAGTAGAACATCCCAAATCCTGCCTTTGACAGTAGTCAAGAGCAGATGCCTCAGCCAACATAAAGCAGAGGTAAGCACAAAATGGTATTTGGTGGTATACTCCCAACTTTTAGTGCCTTGGGTTTAAGTCTCTGAAGCAGAAGTGATGATCTTGTATTGAACAGCTTTCCTCCTCAAAGGTTTCTTTTGGGAGCTGTGTGAGCTTCCAGGCAGTGATCTCTGGCAAGAAATTTTGCAGCTCAACTGACACTGGTGTGGAGAGATGTTCTTGTTTGCGAACCTGCTGTATGCTAGTTTCATTCGATGCCATTCAGCTCTTGTACTACAGGAGTGCTCAGTTGCTCCTTGACAGCCTTTCCATGAGCTTGGGCTTCTCCAGTTCACCCCACCCCAGGATGAACACAGCCCTCAATGTAATACAGATGGCTGCTTTCTTTGCAGGCTAAGAGGACTAACTCTTCCTGAAAAGCCTTCTGGTTTCCTAGGTTATGCCACTCCCTACAAATGCGCAGACAGCTCAGCACAAATGCAGTGAATGTGCCAGTCTTCCCTCCCTATGCCCAATTATAGCCTGTATTAAAAAATGAGGATGCTCATGAAATGTCAAGTGCCCATATCAAATGGTTCTGACTTGATTAGTGCTTCACTCAAATGCTGCCAGATCAGAAGATGACAGTGTAGCTGACTGCTGAATGGACAAGGCGAAAATGTTGTGGCTGCATCTTTCTCCCTAGGTATTGTAATTAAGACCAAAAAGGGAATTAAAAAAGATCTGTCTTACAGTGATAGGTCCCTGAAAGAAAATAGCAGTGGATGAAACAGTGAAAGAGCAGATTAGTTGGACCTGTAGCTTACACCTGACAGTCCATTCAAGAATTGATTATGACTAGCTGTGCATCTGAAGAAGAGAGATCAGTCTTGATCACTTGCATGACACTGGCAAAACCACTTCTTTTTCAACTCTGCTGTAAAATCCAGGTAAAAATTCAGAGCCAGTATGGTACGGCTTTTGGATAAACACCCAGATGTAAGGTGTGCCACAGCATTTATGGACTCTTGGGGATGGTGAACAGCCTGTGAATATGGGGCTTAGTGAATGGGTAATAATCCCATTAAGTGTAGGTGTTACAGTAAAAGCACACTGAAGTGCTGGATGTTAAACTGCAAAAAGCACAGATGATTATTTTGTTGGTTTTTTTAATGCATGCTATGATTAATGACACCTGGGTTTACTAGCAGCGTTAGAGCATCATGAGAACTTCCAATAATGGAAGGTGATCAGCAAAATGGCATGGCAAGAACCCAATTAGATAGCTCACTGCAAAGGAAGACATGGACAGGTTGGAAAAGCTCCGCCTGCACTGAATCCTTCATGCCAACATTTTTGGAGCACAGAGACTGGCAGCACTGGGTCAGACCAAGGATTCATCTGTCCCTTACGCTGTCTCTGACATTGCTCAAAATCTGATGCCCAGAGAAAGAATGAACAGCATGACCAGTTAGTGATACCCCTCCTGAAAACTACCAGCTATTGGTTTGAATTTGGAAATTGCTCAGTCAGGCACATGTTCTATGTATTTATTAACTTCCAGTAAACTTCTCATCCGTGAAACTTTCCAGATTACCTAGAAACTTGTGCAAGCTCTTAACATGCCCAGTGTCACGTGCAAGCTTGTGCTCTGCATGGGCAGCCTGGCTGACAAGGACTGAAAATCAGCTTAGAAGGAATGGAAGTGCAGTGGGCAGAACTGCTGGTTTTCTCTTTGGTGCCTGCATACCCAAGTTTAAAGAAGCGAGCTTTTGAATCACGAGGGGGATGATGTAGTTCTAACTAAGAAGTTACCACCCTGGTTACTCACTCTGTGTTAATGGGCTAGGAGGGTAATAAATATCTCGTTGGTGTCTTCTTCTAGAGAAAAACAAAAGCCATGGGGCTAGATGAGGACCGCAAGGTCATCAAATCATTTTATGGCTTCTAACAAACTGAGGCACCAGCCTCCTTGCCTCTCTGTTCGGCTATGGAGGAGCAATCAATTCTAGTAATACTTAGGAAAATTCTGCCCAGCAACCCCTGCACTGATCTTCAGTTCCCTCCCCACCTGCAGACTGGAGAGGCCTGAGAAGAAAGGAAAGCATATCTTTAACTTAATTACAGAATTATCTTTTGATGAACTCAGGTTTATTTCTTATTCCTCCTATCTTCTTAACGAATCAGCTTTCACAAAACAAACTTTGCTGTGACTACAGCAAACAAACAGGCACCCTGAGCAAATAAAAACTCTGTTAAGTGCAGACATCAGTCTCTACAGCTCCTTCCCAGTATTCCTTTTTCTAGCCTTGGAAACCTGAGAAAGGAAAGACTGTGCAGGTGTGGGAACTGCTGTCCTCCTCTGACTGCAGTACCTGCTAGAGAGACACAGTATGTACTGCAGGCCGGAAATCACTTCAGTGTTCTCAAACTTTACGGCCGTTGGTCAGCCAAAATGAAGAGGGAATGAAGTTGGGGAGGACCTGCCTCAGCAAACCAGCCTGAGGGAGGTGGGAAAAGCTCTGTGTACCCCTTGGACAACTATGAAGTAGAGGCAAATCTGAATGTCTGAAGACAAGCAGTAAGCATTTGAGTACTTACGGTTGATTGAGGTTTTACAGAGCGCTGTTCGTTGCCTTACAGACCGCAGTACTAATGATGCTCGACCACATCCTCTCCAAGCCAACGCAGCTCTTCCCACAGACTCTGCTGTGCAGGAGTGAGAAGGATTCACAGAGCTGCCCTGGCCTTGGAGAGTCCTGGGGGGCTCCTTAGAATCCCCTTTCTTTATACTGCTTGTGGGAAAATCCATCATTATCTAACAAACTTTCATCACACAATGAGATTTGTTAATTATTTAAAAACTCACTCCAGACACTCTGTAACTGACAATGTAGATATGATATAATCGGCACAGGGATCCACAAAACTTTGCAAGCAGGCTGTAGGTCTCACTGAGGACCCATGAGAAAAATCTAAAGACACTTCTTTATAGTATGTAGTGCACAACTAATATTTATAATAGCTGGCAGGTGGGTGCAATCACATCTGCTAATCCAGTCAGAGTGACCAGCTTATATTTAATGGCTAAGAATCTATTTTAACCATATACTCTTAAACTTCTCCTAATTGCAGTTTGTGGGTTTTGTTTCTTTTTTTTTTTTTTTTTTTTTTAACCTATGAGGATAATTTGACTACTCAGAACTAATACCTGGAATGCCATGTAATCCTTATTATACAAACATAACTTGAAAAAATATTAATCCCCATGGGGAATAAAGAATCCTCTTTTTAACATGTTAAAGAAAAGAAAATTATAAAGAAAATCCTCCCTGTGAAGTGCCATCACCTGGCTGCTTATCTTCAGAGCAGCCAGAATAGGGTGGGGGGAAGAAACAGTCCTTCCTGTGTGGCTGCTCAGACCTGTGCAATATGGAAGGCTGGCACCCAGTTTGCTAATTTAATCTAATGGTGAAGGCTGCTTTTCTTTAAAGATGAAAAACAGAGCTGTTATCTACAGGGAATCTACCCCTTCCCAATTTAGCATCTTTAAATGGTACCTGAAATACTGTTGTCCAGGCTGTCATTCACCTGGTCCCTGTGTGTTCTGTGACTCAGTCTCTGGCTGAGTGCTTTTCAAAGTTGTTTATTTTGTATTTTTTATCTTGAAATCCTTAAATAGGTTAAGACCTGGCTGTCATGGAGCTTTTTTCTTCTACTATGTGCTGTCCCAGTAAAGGAGACTGGCTGGGGATCCTTCATATGCTGGAGTGAGATCCTTGCTGTTCTGGAACATCCTTAAATGAGACAAAACCAGATATACCATGTCCAGCAGGTGGTACTGGGCTACTGTGCAGGCCAAAGGACAGGTTGTGGGGTATCAGTGCTATACAAGGAAGGACTTGAGATGAATCAGCAACACAGTGTTTTAACAGTAACCTGTGTCCCCCACCCTGTGGAGGAGGGATGCAGGACCTGTGTGATGAGAACGTCTATTGTTGCAGAACAGCCCAGTGGGATGTTGTAGCTGTATGGCCTGATTACAAATGAAATAATAAGGCTGAACAGTTATAAAGGAGCCATTACAATTCTGTTGTCCCATGCTAACTGCTCTGTCTGAATCACATCTTTATCTCAGTTTGACTTTCTCTAGAGCTGGGATACATTAGCATAATTATTCTTGCATCCTCTGATGTTCACGTTTTCTTCTTAGTCTCCTGCAGCCTTGATCCAAAAGCTTTTCATATTTCTACCAGAAATCAAGATTTTTATGTAAGCAGCGGTGAGGGATTTAGTTTGCATGTATGAATATACAACAGTCTCACTACTCTGGCTGCTAGAGCAAAGTGAATCTACGACACAAGTTATGCTCTCTTACCTAAAGGCAAAGACATACGTTAACCAATAATGAATTATCCTATTGTAGAGCCTGCGGGATGGGGATTATTGCTGCTATCATCACACTGCCTTATCCTGCATGCAATACACAGAGCAAACTTCTGTTAGCAGATTTGGAACACTGGCAAGTGATAATGTGTAAATTCATTAGGTGGCACCTCAAAGCCCAAAGTGTGTGTACGGGGGGCATCTCATCCATTTCAATAGGAATTTTGCCTGCAGGAGGAGGAGACTAATGTAAATGCTGTTAGGTCATTTTAATAGACAAAAAATTGAAGGGGTTTCAGGACTGGCAAGCAGTCACCTTAAAAGACACCTCACTGCATAGTACATACCTTGGATTTCAACCCAGAGTAAATAAATACTGGCCTATCCAGTGACAAGACTACAGAACAGTGATCTAGAAAAAAGAGACAGAACAGGGACAAAGCAAATATCTTCACAAGACTGTAATCTTAAAAAGTCTGGAAGAATGGAAATATTTCACCATCCTAGACTTTAGGTAACAAAATGAATCTTATTTAGTGCATTCAATCTTTACCTAAACCTCTTTGTACAGAAGGTGGAAGACTTTGCCCTCAGAGCAGGATTTCTAAGATGCCTTCAGCTGCTCTCCTAGTTCTTGTTATTAGAACATGATAAAAACTTCCTTATTTTACAAATCAAACACTTGAGGCATAATTTATCCTTGAGGGATATCTGTGGGTAAATTACTGAAGAATTAGGGCAAAGAAAGTGTTGTACTGCTCTTGCCTTACTCCCTCTGGTACAATCCTGCTTCCAGTGCTCAGAAGGGATGTCCAGATTATTCTCTTCTACTAGGCAACCCTTCTTACTGTACCCACATATTTAGAGCTATCTAGCTTACCTTTGCACATTTTGAGGCCTGATCTGTCTAAAAGACAGTGATGAGTAGGTCTTCAGTGAATGAAATGAGTGAGTTGTGGCTGAAGTGTGGCCAATCCCATCTTACTCACTAAAGACTTCTGTCTTTGTGCTATTTGTGGGTGGGAAGCCACAGAAACTGGTTTGTGTTGTGATGCAGAGAAAGAAGAAATAGAAAAACATTGTTTCTAAGAAATAAGCTGAATGAGACTCCTCAGAATCAAAGGACACGCAACTTCTGCTAAACGACAATAATATTTAAAAAAGAATGTCCTGAAGAGCAATGCTTCTGATTTGGCCCTTCCTTCCATGCTACTCATTTTATCATAATAAAAAAAAAAATTACATCTAATGTCACTGCTTTTTATGTTGAGCCCATTAGTTTTTCTAATGGTAAGTTCAAAGAAATAAAATTTTGCTTCCAAAAATAAATCACCGAGATATGTAACATTCTCATAAATTAGCAATTAAAAAAAATGTACACTCTGTGCTGAATGTGCTTACTTTCAATGTCCTTGGCATTGCTTAAGAGCTATTAAAAAAAAAAAAAATCACAAACATGGCATTCTTTGCACGACATCTTGCAAAAATCCTCTAGAAAAGCATCAACTTTCTACCTCTATCAATTATACAACCTATATTCATGGAGGTAGTTGCTGAGAGTCCACTGACAGGTAATGAGGAATTCTGTATAACAGTTGACAATTATGGCACTGAGAATGCAGGAAAAACAGTGTCTGTACCAAGTTTAGAGCATACTGAAAACCTTACAGATTTCCTGCTGTTTACCTGCATTTTTTCTCCCCATCGTCTGTCATGACTAATTAGTTTCATGTCCCTTGGGTAATATAATGGTAATTAAATTTCAGAAACAATGGGGAAAAGCAGCAAGAGATTTTTTGCAATGCAGTTTAACAGTAAGTGACACACACCAACCTTCCACCATCATGTACAAACACTCTAGGGCTTCCTTGTGACATTCCAACTGTAAATCCTAATATAGCATGCAAATATCCGTTCAGTAAAATTCAAGGAATGATACCATAACTGGATGCTTACAAGCAGCACTAGAATGGGCAGCACCTAATGCAACACTTAGGAAGCTTCTTCAAAGAGCTTGGAGACAATTTGTAACTAAACAGTTTTATTGACCTTTTTTTTCCCAAAATAAAAAACACAAAATAACCACCAAGATTAAAGGCCATAGACAGCATTAACCAAATGAACCGGCCACTTGGTTATAGTAGCTGATAACTAGAACAACTGGATATTATTGCATATACCTCAGGTTCATTTATATATCCATTACAGTTTGGCAAAATTACAATCATATAGTAGCTTTGGTTGTGTGAAACCTAATAGCAATACTTACCTAAAATGTGACTGGTTAACATTTTATGACAATAGATATTTATCTCAGTCTTGACATGTCTTCTCTCATTCATTCTTCTCCTTCACACTATTTGTTATCACTGACTAAGAATTAAGGAGACATATTTGCAGCCATCATTAATAGCCCTTCTTCATCACCATACGGTGATGAATCTTATAGGGGTAGGAATCTGTCACTTGCTTTCCTTATAGAAGTTTGTAGAGCAGCATCTCTTTCCATGCTGGGTGGCTTCTACCATCCCGTGGTAGCATCTGCCGAGAATTAGTCCATTCAGAATGCAAATATGTAGAGGTGGATATGGCTTTCAGTCCAAAGTCTTTCCTGACCTACAGTACTGGGGTTTGACTGTACTGCCTTGCCTTTGAACACAGAAACAAACAAACAAACAAACAGCTTTTCACATTGGTATGCTGAGCTGCCAGCACAAAACAATATTAATGAACCTAATGCACGATACAACCTTGGTTACAGAATTGTGCCTGAGACACTGTACAGGATTGCATGTGTATTTTCTACAGTCTATGTATCTTAGTTTTGGTCTTTTAAAAAATGCTCTCACCCTTATGTAACCTAGTGTAACACCACAGCTTTAGACTAATGCTTGATAAAAAGTCACAAACACACAGACCATTTAAAAACATTTGGAGGCTTTTTTTTTTTTTTTCTTGCACCACCGCTCGTGTAGAATTCCTGCCTTTCTGCCATCATTTTGCCCCCAGTTTTCTGGGAATACCTACTTCTGGGGAAATATATGATCTACTTTCAAATAATCTAACATTTTGAGTTCTACCTGGGAAAAGCTATAAACCAATTTAGATCAAACTGAAGTGATCTTGTGTGTGAAGACCTTTCCTCATTTACAAAATGCTGTAGGATTAGATAACTCCTACATGTTTGTGCAGCCCTTTCGTTTGCTTGCACTGAAGCAAAAAGGAATTCAGCATGATGAATGGCTGCATGGTTAAGATCCCACAGAACAAGGTAACTGCCATGCAGTAATTCAAATGCAAGCAGTGTAACTGCTTTTTGTATTCAGATCCATACTTGTATAAGGCTATAAATTAATAAGCCCTTCTAAATGATTTTAGAAATATTCTCTTTGATCTAGACATATAAAACCTCTGAATACTTAGAATCACTAGATTTTGCATGGCCCACATAGTCATAATTATTTGCACTTACATGGCAAATATTAGAAATACATTTGCCTGCAGTTGAATAGGTAATTATACTGCCTATTATTCAGCTGAGTAAAGATCAAGCGCTCTATATCTTGCAGTTATTGGATCTTATTCTAACCCTTTACTTTAGAAAGGGGAAATAACCATCTAATTATATTACCAGTGCACAGTACTTAGTTTAAAAAAGACAACCTATTCTAGGCAACTAGAATTTTTCCTAAGATAACTTTTTATGAGATACTCTAAAAGTGGTCTCTTATGACTGAAGATTGTCTATTTCACTGCACTCGCATAGTAAAAATAGTTAAAATCTAATTACAAAGCTGCTACATGTTTTTTTTTTGTGGTCTGTAAAATAAAACAGTATCCAGAATTTTATCTGAACAAAACACACCAGACAGTATAAAAATATTTCCCAATCGGAGATTGAAACATTAATGCTGGATTTTTCTTTTGTATAAAAAGAAATGTAATAATGGTAGACATTTATCTGCTTACTAGCCAAAAATATACATATGACTTCGAGGAGCTGTTCCAGGCTCACTTTCAGTGAGCTTGTGCTTTTGACCCTAGCAATAATAAATGCACACGTGGAACAAAGTTTCCTGAAAACCCAAACTACATCTTATTTCTAACAAGAAGACTAATGTCTGACATTGGCTATGGATTTCCACTTATTGTCTTTGTTCAGGCAACTACAGCAGAGGAATTCCAGAAGCACCACTTCCGCTTTGAATGATGTTTATTCAGTGCAACATCTTCCTTTTCTCTTTCTTTTTTAACTCGCTGGTAGTGATCTTCTTCCTTTAAATACCACACAGGCGGCCAGCGATGCCTCTCAAAATATTCTTGATTATCTGATTAAAAAGAAACAATCAAATCCCCCCCCACCAAAGCCAGTAAGATACAGAAATGCCAGAAATGTTTGCAAAAACCTCTGCTGCTAATCATTTACCCAGTCTCTAAATTAGCTGGCTTACTGGGGATTCCCACAGTTTCCTCATATGCCTTACTCACAGGGTTGAAAGACTTTGAAAGCAGTTGCACTCCAGAGGCCTTAGTCCTCCAAGAGTGTAAAAAAAGCAAGTCTTTTACAGAGTGCATTTTTTATCGTGGAGCCTGAAAATAGCTCTGTTCCTTTTAGCGTCACTGAAATAGGTATAGAACATAATGCCTGACCTAGAATCAGGCTAATGATTATGACCTCTCTTTTACAGATAAGAAGAATTTATGAATGCTACTCAAGATAGTGCAGAGGTTCAGTCTCATGGCTCAGCTATTTGAGCTCATCTTTGTCTTCATGCTTAATTAACTAGATTGGGAGAAAGAAGGGAAAACCTCATGAAAGTTGAGGGAGAAAACGGCCCATACCTGAAGATTTAGCTTTGATTTCCTTGCGGAATTTGGAGCAAACACTGTTGTAATTGGTGCAGATATAGTGCAAGCACCAAGCTGCCAGCTGGTTAGCATTGTGAAACTGTAAGGAAAAACACAGAGCTTATTGTTTCCTGAGGTCATAATTCATTTTGCATCCCCAATTAACAACTTGAGCTAGAATGGTCCCCAGCACTCTCCCAAGCATACAGGGGAGCTTTTGAGACTGAAGTGGTCTCTAGATGCCGTAGACCTTGTTGCACAATTCTGCTGGAACAAGCAGTGGCCCAAAAGGCTCATGAGTAGGTGCTCAGGATGTGCAGCATCTGGCAAACTGCATTCAGTCCCACACAGGATCTGAACCCAAGGCATGCTGGACCTGAATTTTCTGGTGTGATTGTACCACTCACATATCTCTTACCAGTTACTGCAAACCATGTTCTGAAGTAACTCCTGGGAAAACTATGCTTGTTGACAGAAATAAAGTATTACTGAAAGCTCAATACAAAATCTGGTACAAGCTTCCTATGGTAGTAAGGAAGCACAGCTATAATGCAAGTCAGATTGTGTAGCATGTGTATCTGTTTTGGCATTCTGACTGTCTACTATGATGTCAAGTTATAAACACATCATATTGATGTAAATAGTGGGCACAGAAGATATCCTAACTGTAGTTAAACATATTACTTCTGTCTTCAACCAGGAGGAAAAAAAAAAAAAAGGAAAGAAAAGGAAAAACATCCTTCATAAAATGGGAACTAAGTGAGCTGCCTTTTCTTGGAAGGGGTTCAGTCCTTGTTTTGCAACAGCATCACAGGTAATGCAAGAGAGGCACTTGAAAGCAGCTGCAGAAGTCTTGCCTGGTGGCCAGCTTGTGCTGTCTTTCAGTGCTACTTAACCCCCAGACTTCAAGACAAGCTGCAGCCAGACTCATCACTAGTGTGAAATCAATAATAATAAAATTTTAAAAATATTTTAGCTTGTACTACTGTATCTGGAAGACTGCCATAGCACTCCTTTTGGAAAACAGAGGTATGCAGTTAAACTGTAAGCTGGGGGCTCGCTCTTTATGTGGTTTCTGGGACTCAAGAAATATTGGAATATGTGTGAACATAAAATGGTAAGATTTGCACGCATTCTGAACTATCAGGTGACTGGCTCAGAGTAGCCAGTCTAAGTGTCAAGTCTAGGAATACAAGAAATGTTGCTTTTGCAACACAGGTCTAAATATACCTACAAGAATTGCATTGAAAAGAACCCAGGAATCATTCACCATTACAAAGCTGACCAGCTTCATTACACTGCATTTCACATTACTGAAGCACGGCCAAGAGAACGCGGAGCTTGGAAGCTCCACAATCAAGGAAAGCCGAAAAATATATTTGAAAGACATCTCCTCTGAGAATACTTAAATAGATGTTTCACCTTTTAACTAATGGAAAAACCGTCTTTAAAACAGAAGATAAAACTAAGTTTTATTGTCAGTCACTCTCAGAACTGCAGACCTTGAGCCACTTAGAAGCAACGCTCAAAACCAGTATGGTGATAGAAGCAAATCCTTCAGATGGCCAGAATTACCTTCAAAAAACAGTGCACACTGACCTGTGCCAATTCCAAGTAGGACAGTACTTCTCCATCTATTGCAACGCCGCTCATGGAGGCTTTTGTCAGCTCTTGTACTGCATGCTGTTCTGTTGGAGGAGAAAACTCATCACTCACATGGGAAACGGTCACATTTCAAGGTCAGATCATCCACAAGTGACAAAGAACCAAGAAAGCATGTTCTCCCTCCTCCTAGTGTTAACTCCAGCATTATGCAAGTGGCACATTCACCCAGGTATCCTGAGCAACTTCATATTTGGGTGAAGTCAAATTCTGGCCTTTAGAGTTGTGGCTGGAGATTCTGCATCATAGCTATATAAAGGGGCTTGCTCCAGTGGAGCACAGTCCATATGAGGATTTGCCACTTTGCCTCAACCCAAACTATTTGTTTCTGGTTTCAAACACAATTCTTATTTGTTTCTTATAGAAAGGCAGCCTGCAATTAATAACCACTTACAGATGGACAAAGTTCAGCAGCCACTAGTCTATCTCTGGCAGAACTGATGAGTGCAATATTCAATATAAATTAGAAATCCAGATCAGTTGTCTCTTTTGGGTAATACAAAAGCAGTAGCCAGGTTTTAGGGCAACAGTGCACTTGCCATTGCATTGTGGATTTCTTAACAATTCTACCCACAGCACTGATATAGAAAAGATCACTTTAGGTCCTGTTCAGATCCTCAGATTAGCCATTCCTAGGGATCCAGATGAAGGCTGATCAGCTCCCCCAAAAGTCACTTCAGTTCAAAAGTCTCCTTAAGCCTTTACTAGAAGTGCTCCCTGGGACCTTAGACATTTGAGTGTCTTTTGGGAAATGTTGTCAGCTGATTTGATCCTACTGAATTCAGTTGTTAGCAGTAGCCTTTGGACTCAAAATTCTTTCATAAAGAATTAAATAGAATGAAATATTCTTAATACTGTATGTTTATGCTGCAACTAAAAAAAATAACCAATGTGTGCATAAAATCAGGTAATAACAATTTGGTCTGTCAGAACCAGTGAAGACAAGGTATAGAGTCATGATGGACAATTGAAGAAGAGCTAGGATTTCATATGTGATTAAATTTTACCTAAATGTTGTCCTGTAAATATGCATAGCTTTGCCCCATCTGTCTCCCAGTTTTGGCCTTGGCCAAGTCTTCAGAACAATGCCAAGTTACATACTTAGGCAGAAACAAATAAATAAACAAACAGAAACCACAACCCTAGAGGACTGGGGCATGCATGGATTTAATTTTAAAACTAAGTAATATCCTATCCTGTAATTTCTCTCCAAATATGTGATAGAAAAGTTTTTCTTCCTGAAATAAGGGTTGAACTCCCATGTATATACCAAAATACCCAATTCCCATCTAGGCAGTTAAAAGGGATCCAGACAGCATTTCTAAAAAAGCCCATCATAATCTATATTAGTTTTGAATTGGCTCAGTTAGTCTCTTAGAATAGAAATGTATAATGGAGCACCTCATTCATTTTATAATGGAAAGCCTGGGGTCCATCCTGTTTTCAGGTAAATTAAAACAACAGAATAGATATTAGAAACCACAGGCATTATATCAATGCTAAAGAGAAGGTTTGCTCTTTCTTTTTTTTAAAGCACAGAATACTTGAATGTTCTGAAGTAATTTAGCACAAAACTAAAAAAGGCAAGACAAAGGCAAATACATTTTTTTAAGTGAAAATGTCAATTTGTACTACGATATTGCTTTCACCAAAAAAAGTATTTATTTTCTCTGACACCTGATAAAATCCGGTGCATTCTAAACCATTTAAAATATGTTTCAGCCATTGCAGAAGACGCTGCACTGCAGAGGCCACAAATTCTTACCTGCTAGAGCAACCAGGTGAGGAAGGCAAAACCTATTTGCCAATGCAATTAAGTCAAGTGTGTCCAGTTCCTGAGTGGCGGACAGTTGCTTGGTATACAAGTAATCTAAAACTGCTTGCATGGAAGTCTTGTTTATGTTGGGAAGAACTACCTGGAAAAGATATTTAAGAAAAAAGTCTCTAATAATTGAGAAATTTTCATATAGAGGCCATAATTAATTTCTGCTGCTTTGCTGGACTGACACTTTTTCTCTCATTTTAGAAATGCAAGAAAAACATTTTTCAAAAAATAAATTTCCCATTAAGGTTCAAGAAACTGCCAAGAGGTAAGCAAACCTCCGTAATCAGATCCTTTGGCAGTTTATATACAAGCAACTCTACTAAGTTACTAAATTGGACCCACATCAAACAGTGAATCTGTTTAATGCTTTCTAGCCTGTGAATGGACAGCTTTGTGGGATATATAAAGTGACTGAGCACTTCCCATGCCGAACCTCCCCTGGTAGACTTCTTGAGGAATGCAATCTACTTGCTCATGGTATTCTGGGGATTCTGAAAATAAAGGAAACCAAAGCATAACAAACCCCCCACCCCTCTCAATCTGTTTATAAATAGCCATTTTATCCAGGTAAATGATGCTTGGGAGGGGACTGAAAACTGAAGAAATGAGTAAAAAAAAAATGTAAACCATTTCTGCCACACACATGTAATTAAGTGTAACCACTGTGTCATGAAACTACGGCTAGGACAAAAGCTATCTAATTTCTCGCCAGCACAACCCTAACTCCATGTCACTGCAGGGAAACCTAAAAGAAGAGGAAGGAGAGTTAGAAAGCCTCCCTGTAACCTATCACTGTGGCATCTCGACTACAGTTTGCACACACAATCACTCCTCCAAACAACAGGGTAAAACTGATTGTTGCAGGGCTCAAGATTACTGCAGGTAAGTCTGCTTCCACCACCCAAGCTAGTCAATCTCATTAATTAGCAGTTTGTAACACAGATCTTCATAACTGCTGGCACTGAAGAATGCAACATTGTATTCTGAAGAACTTGCAGTAAAAAAAAAATGGCAGAGCAGAAAAATAATAATAAAATTATGATGAGGAATTAAATGTGCATGCAACTTAATCTGACAGCTTGGAAGTAGTCAGCACACCCTTCCTGCTACACAGGGGTTAGTTGTGCCACATAGCTGATCACTGACCTTTCAGGGGCTTGTGAATTTTTCTTTCAGCTCTGCCTGGATGGGTGGGATTCAAACCTGGATCTGTTAGTGCTAGTCTGTTAGTTTTCTTTTTTGGAAAGCAGTCAAAGGAAACCCTTCAATTCATATCTACCTATATTTTAAAACTTCCAAAAGCATTACTGATTGCTTTAAACTCTGCAAAATGGAAGCTAAACATTTTAAATTAGAAAGATGATCTAAGACTGTTAAGTTGATCATTAGAAACGGGCTGGTAGGAAAAAAAATGTATATTTTTCATTGCCAAATCAAACTATGTATTTTTAATGAACCACTTGTCGAGCTTGCCTGTGGGAAAGGAATTATGTTTACAGCTGTATTGGAAGAAGCAAGAAAAATCTAAATAGAACAGAACCTTCCAGAATATTAAATACAAAAAACCCTGAGCTTTTCATATGAACAAGACCCCTAAGTATGGAAAGGAAAAAGAAAATCAAAACAAAAATCAAAACCTGGGTATGGATAAGACACAAGAAAAAAATGTTAGCAGAGTACTGAGTATCTGAAACACGGACCATGAAGGCACCTGAAAATACAAGGCTTTTGCTACAAAATCTTGATCCAAAGCATTGAGATCTTTTATACTGTACTTTATACCTTCTTTACTCAAGGGAACAAGCTGATGCACTAGAGAATCTGAGCTTGGTTTCTACTGAAGTACTGTGATGTCAGCCTCCTTTTCTAGTTTAACACTCCATGTTTTTTAACCATTTTTTCCCTTTAATTTCTTCCTCAATGTCTCTGCTCCAAGTATTCTCTGTAATGCTTCTCCCCATATAAATTTATATTCACAGAACTTATTTTAAAGAAATTCACAAATCCATATTTTCTTTTCCCCTATATTTAATATTTTAAAGGTTTTCGGGTTTAAAACACACCCTCCAGCATTGGAGGAAGTTTCATGCCCTGCAGAAAAGATGTTATTCTCCTAGGCATTCTAATTTGATGCCTATAGAAGAAAAGCATCCCAGGTCTGCAAGGGAAGAATAAAGAATTATTGCAGGGATTATTGCAGCCCTTCAAACAGATACAAAATGATGCTTCCATCACCTTAAATCCATCAGATATTATAAGCAAAATGGACAAATACCTCACTGTTTGAGCTTTCAATAAATGATCCTCCAAACATAGCAGACATCCATTCACAGCTACAGATCAGCAGCGGCTTGTGGGCATTTATAGTTCCATCATCCAATTTAAATGTCACATCTGCCATGGGAACAAAGAAACAGGCATGCTGCAAGTCTGCGTTTAAAGTGAAACTGTGTCTGAAAAAAGTATGTTTCACCTGCACATTGTTAACAAAGGACTTCTTTCACTTCCAATGACCCCCACCTCAAAGATAACTCTAGCATTTTATATAGTTAAATAAAAAGTCTCACTTAAAAGGGGGATATTGGACATTCAACACTTTGGAAAATTGGGTCACTTACTTAAAAGCTTGTGTGTAGATTTCGAGAAAATCCCAGATGTAGATTTTCAACAGAATCCCAGGTTGGAACAGTTGGCCATGAATAGCACTCTAATTTTGGGCTCACCCCTCCTCTCAGAACAATGTAAACTGTCATAGTTTTTGAAGCCAGTGAAGCAACAGTAACATGCATGAGAAAAGAATTAGTGCTTTTCCTGTTAAAGCATGTAGTTACTTACCAGAAAATGTCCCTTTGCAAAGGCACTCTTTTATCCTATTAGCTTTTCTGACATGAAATGCTTTAGTAATCTCTTGATTCATGAAGGCTTCTTTATTCATAATATTCTCCACCATCATTCGCAAATCAAATACTTCCAAAATTTCAGCAATCTGAGCCAGTCTTGTGAGATCTTTTTCATTTTCATCTAGTTGCCCTGTGTATAAAAACTGCAAAACAGTTTTAAAAGGTCTGGCCTGCACAGAGGAATCCATTTTTACCACAGTTACAGGACATGTCCTATTCGAGACAGGATTCACTTGCATTTCTTTATGCACACTAACAAACCCCTTACCCCAGGATGACAGAGATTTTGCTGCAGAATTTGTTTCACCAGTTTTGAGTTCTAGCATGTTCAAAGAGCCAGTACTTTCTGGTGGGGGGCTTTTAACATCAGCAGATTTCAAAGATATATCATCACTGTCACCATTTGTCTCAAGGTAACTTGTCAGGACATCCTTATTTGTATTTTCTTTCTTACACTGTGTTTCTTCCAAGTCTGGATTTTCCTCACATTCCATTAAGAAAAGATCATAAAACTTTGAAGAGGAGGTAGCTAGGTAGATCTTGTGAGCAAAAATGTAGTCCTGTTCCTGGAGAACAAACATAACATCTGCACACAGTGGGCTGTCCAATAAATATCCAGCTTCATTCATGCTCGGAACAGGACACTCAGGAATTCTGATAACCGGAGGAGGGGCTTTTGGAGGTAGGAATGGAGCCTGAAGCAAAGGTTTTTGGACCTTCTTCAGATGAGATTTCCAGAACTGCAGGTGTCTTCTGGAGATCAGGGCAGCTCTAATTGCATTGTCAAACACATCTTTGATCCCAAACTGATCAAACACACTGGTTTCATAGTATGGTATCCCAAGTTCCTTGGCAACCTCTCTGCCCCTTTCTGGTGGCAAAATGTCTCCTCTTTTTATTGGCCTAGAGTCAAACAAAAGAAGAAACCTTCTCACACACAATGGTCATCAAAAAGTTACTTCAGAAAGCATAGAATTTTACAAAATGTCTTCATTCAAATGAAACAAAATATAAAATGAAGCATACAAAGCCCTTTGCAAATCTACAACTGTGACTCCAGAGAGTTTTAGCATAGCACATACTTATAAATTTGTTTGAGTTTGGTGGTGTCTTTGCAATGTTACTAAAACATGTAGAAATCATTTGCACAAAATGGACTAGGCCTTCTCCACGTTAAAGTGAAATTTACAGTAAAAAAGTTGATAGGATGCTTGAGAATTTTCATTATTTAAAACACCTCCTAACATCCCTTTCCACTCAGATATTCTGTTAGTATCTATCAGACATGCCACAGATATAGAGCTAAATATGAAATGAGAAATATTTCTTAAGCTTATGCTTTTTAAAGAAAATCATAGTAGTCTATGACAAAAGTGTAACTGAAGACACACTTCAAGAAATAGGTCTGTTTTGGCTGTAGAAGCACTGTAGGAACTCATTAATTTCCAGAGCAGTTCTAGTACATGACATAGGGTAAACAAACCAGAAAAAAAGTCTGGGCTAGGATCCATTTTCCCACCAAAAAAATCATTTCACCAGAAGACATGGCCCAACAGTGTGTTCTGTGAGCACAGCATATTGGGCAGACATGAGCTGGCACAGCCTGAACACACTCCAGACAACAGCTTGCTTTAGTCGCCAGCTAATAATCAGTTCAGGTGGCAGAAGTCTGTGCTAGACATGCAGAATTCTGATTTGATCTTTATTAAGGGTGAAATCAGAAAGGAGGATTGGGGCAGAGGAAGAATTTTGAGTTTTGAAAGGACATTTCCTTTCAAAGAGTCAACAAAAAGCCCACCCCTCCCACACAATGAAGAAATGTTTAATAAACAAACTTATGAAAATCATATTGTCGAGTCAAGAATTTGAACACAATGCAGAATTTTCCAAGAGCCCATGAAATATCAATTCAGCCCCTTTATGGAAATTTGTTACAATAAAGTCTTTAATTATGCAACCATTAATCCAGTCTCATTCAATTTCATATCAAAGGAGGAAATCAGAAGTGAGCAGGTAATTCTGGGACTGTTTTGCCCAAACTTGTGAATGTTTGTCTTTTGAATCTGGGAAAAACTTCTCCACTGTAACCCCAAACTCTCTTTTAATCTCAGAACTTAAAAAAGATTTGCAACCACTATTTTCTGCCATGATGTAGGATTATATTTACAAAAAATAATAACAGAGAATTAAGAAAACTTGAGTAGACTCTGTCAGTTGAAAACAGCATCTGACAGTAGTGACAGGGTAGGACATGATACACATGTTCAGATGGAGAAAGACATACATGAAAACCTGCAGTAATCATTATCTCCATATTATCATAGTGCTCAGGCACCCAAACAAATTTAGATGTCCAATGTACAAAAATACTGTGGGAAACATATAACAATTGTGTTTGTTAAAGAAATAACTAAAACAACAGAGTTAAAAAGAAGAAAGCACATACATTCTCATTTTACAAAAAACCCCTAGGCTCTATCATTTATCTTTTGAAAGTGATGTACCTGATTACCAAGGTGATTTTTAAATTCTTATTTTTGTTTAGACTTTACCTTGCCAAAGGCCGCCTGCCTCTGTTAACAGCCTCGAGATCTGCATAGCGGAGATCTAGTTGGCAGCCCACCAGAATGACAGGTGTGCGAGGACAGAAGTGCTTGATTTCTTGATACCACATCGTTTTCACATGATTCAAGGAATTAGGATTAGCAATTGAAAAGCACAGAACAACTACATCAGACCTAGAAAGGCAACAAGAAAACATCTAATTAAAACCCAACAAACATGCTTTCTGCTGTGGCTTTACCGATTTTCATCATTCCAGCTTAAAAGCTATCCCAAAAAAATGCACTGACACCCAGATGCCCGAATACATGTTGTTCATGCAGAGATTTGATAGAAGCTATACATTTCACCACAAAAGCATGGGAGCACAAATTCACATACCAGGGAAGCACTGCCCCTCTATGCTGAGAGATGATCCCTGCACCTATGAACAGAGCACTAAGAAGAGGACTTGCCACTCTACTTTTACACTACAGTTATTCACAGGCCATCATTGCTCAAGAAATAATTCTGCTGACTGGACACCTAAATTGCAATTCAAAGATCATTTGTGCTTAGGAAACAGAAAGGCGTTATGCAAAACTTCAGAACAGCCACGCTGGCAGACACAGATCACTTCTGAACTTGTCATGGAGAAATACCTTTACTGCACTGCTTTAGACATTGAGGTGGTCTCCTTTGCAATGGCCTTTGCACAGCAATTTTCTGACATCTTTAATAAATAACCTGCTAGAAGGTCAAACTACTGCTGAATGGCCGCTTCTACAACATAGGCAAAAATACACATTATAATGAAAATAAGGGCAGTAAAGTGCAGAATAGGACAGTGGCTTAAATCAGAGTAAGCATGACAATATTTGAAGGCTTTTACAGGTTTTAAGCAGACAAAGAGTACTTCACTAAATAAACTTGCTTTATAAATTGTAAGTATGAGGATTAAGGCTGACAGTTCACCCACTAAACCACCACCTCATTCTTGTCAGAGCTAGCACCCTGAGGCAGAGAAATGCTCGAATACTTGTATCAGGACATTCCTAACTTGGAGCAATTTCATTATTTATAAACTGGGACGGGATGTTACAAAGCAGTTCTGAAGCTCTTGCATCTCTCATGGGAAAAAGAAAAAAAAAAAAAGAAAAGAATTTTTAAAACTTGAATTGAAACTCTTAAGAAAAATTGAGGGGAAGGGACATTTTGAGGAGGCAGCTTATTGCTACAGAATTGTCAGCAAGATAATCCCAGCAATACCATATCTATATATCTCTTCGATTATTCTTTAATTTAGCACAAATGTCTTGTGTCTGCAGTTCATGTAATGCATAGAGCAGCAGCAGTGAATCTTAACATCCACCTTTTAAATAATGAAATACCTCCTCAGTACTGCTGCTTTCTGCATTTCACTGAGGACACAGATATATCCAGCAATCTAAAGATAGCTGCATACAGTACGGGTACTGCTGTGAGCATAAATTTGATGCAAGAGAAATGCTCCTGCTCCAAGTTTGTATCTTGTATTAACTGCAACACATCCATCATATCTAGAAACAAAGGCTTTTCAAACTGGATATTTATCTACTAAATAGCAAAGTGGTAAGCAACTAATACACTAGTCTTCTACATAACAGGCAAACATCCTTTAAACTCAAACTTGCTCTATTCAAGGTCACACAAGAGTAAAACCTAGGCCCTAGAAGACATATTCTTAGCTCTCAGAAAGGAGAAATCAATGTACAGCTAAGATTTAAAAAAAAAAAAAAAAGGAAAGAAAGAAAAAAGTGTTACACATATTCTAATCTGGTCAATTCTTGTTTAATTCAAGATCATCAGAACTGCCAGAGAGGCAAGCATTGGCTGGCCTGGCTGGCCCTAACTATAAGCACCTTAGAGAGACAGACTGTCTTGCGTACTTTAGAAATTAATACCTAAGCCAAGTAATTGCAGTCACGAGTATCCAACCCTCCTGACTCTACAAACTACAAGACACACATCACATCTCTGAGAAAACCAAAAGGAAACAGAGCTCCAGCAGGAGTTCACAGGCAGGAGATGACAATAGCCCCACGCCAGTGCTGCTGCTGCCCGGTGCTGGACTGGCCACAGCCGTGGGCTCCTGAGAAGAGCCAGGGATGATCTGTTTCCTTGGACAGATAGGCCCAGCCTAGCCAGCAGACTGGCCCCAGCACAGCCCTGCATGTGTTACAGCCCTTGCCAAGGCAGTCTCACATTTTTGCCACAGAGCTGCATGCAGTTCTTGAGCAACTCATCACCTCTGACCTTCCCTGGGCAACCATAAACTGTGCTGTGGAAAGCTGGTTTCTTCACATATAACTCACAACACACATAGCATTGCACTAACAGGATCTTTCCATCCTACTGCCTTCTGAATGAAGTGAAAAACAGAATAAAGAGGTAAACAGATGTGATTTGCATATTATTTATCCTGTCTTAAAACCTAGTCTTCCCCATAAAATGAATATCCTGAGAATTCTGTACTGAACAGGGAGAAATAGATGGCCCTGTGCCATAAACAGTATAGGTGGGAAACTGGGTAGTGACAGAGTTCACATACTGAACCTGCAGCACCACAGCTGAGTTTGCAAGCTCACGAAAGACATCCACCTTATCATAATAAATTAAGTTTTCATTCAAGTCATAAGCATGATTCGCACTATTAGTACAAACTGGAGACAGTAATGTATAAGGGAAATTAACTGTCTACATAGGACTGTGAACATTTGGGAAAAACTGTCCTTTAGAAACTTTAATTAAAATACCTACCATTCCTTTTAACGTCAAAGGCACATTCACAACTTGCTAATGCCTCAGTATAAATTTTGGGTTGACATTTGTTCATAAAAGCTAAAACCTGTCAGGTTAAATAATGCATTAATATTTCCCAAACATTAAAAATGTACCCACATTATTTTAATATTCTCAGGGAACTTAAAAGCATAGGATTAAAAAAAAAAAAGTATTGCCATTTAGGTGTGATTTGGTTACTTGGAGAATGAGAAAGGATGAATACAGTTTACTTCTGCTTTCTTCTTTCTCTCTGCAGCAATATATTCACAAATACAAGCTGTATTTTTTTTTTTCTAAAAAGAAATTTCATAACCATTTCCCAGTAAAATTCAGGAATGATTCAAGAAACCTTTTCATAGACTAGAATACCAAAAAGTACTTTAGAACTTCACCATCATATTCCTCCTAGAGTACCATTAAATTGAGATGGGCAACAGATAAGGTACTCTGTGCATTTACCTTTGTTAAATACAACAAAAGTGTAGGATTACTCTCAATGGGTATAATGATGGTTTGACACTGAGGTATCACAAGAAACAAAGAAAAGTATTACAAATAATTCAGCAGAGAGAAATGGTAGTTTGGATATCAAACACATCATCTTGTAGATTCAGTGGTACATGTTGGATATGCGTAACTTACATTCTGCTTTTCGTAAATTTATCGGAAGAAATTATGAATCATCTGCTCCTTATTTGAAACATCTGAACATACTTAAGTATCACCAAAACTCGTAACTTCTGTGTGACTTGCTCCAACATGTGATCAACCACCAGTGAAACACTCCGCATCACCAATGTAAGAAAACAGGTTTCTTTGCTCCAGACAAGAGAGAACACAATGTAGATGTGTAGGACTTGGCAGGTGGAAAAGAGGAACAGATTCTCTCAGATGAAGGTGAATCAACCACCACTCACACGTTTGTCACTTCTTGGCTCTCCTGCGTTGGAGACTCACATTAAAGTGTAAGAGCAGCATAAGAGCACTTCAAATGCTTCCCTTGAAATCTCAGAAATAATTCCTAATGCAAAACACACACATCTGAGGACAACCCAGCTTTGTCTAAATATAGTTATGGACTACCTACAGGATGCTTCTGCAGGCAAAGGAGGAGCCTTGCCACCATTCCAAAAACAACCCAATAATATGGGTACTAGCTCAATGTATTCAGCGACATTTTGCCAAACTCGAATGAGAAGAACTTTTGATGGAAGCAGCCACCCCTTTTTAGACTTCAGAGAATGAAGAGAAACCCTCTAGAGAACAAAATCTCTGGCAGGATTCAGCTCATGGTGTGCTGCCTTCCTGTGAGCTCCTAGTGGGTGAGTTATGGACTGTGTACAGAGAGCAGTCCAAGTCACTGCTGAAAAATAGGCACTATCAGCAGTAGTCAGGCTGCAGGTAACCACTGTAACCATCTGGAAGTTATTCTGCAATTACTACAACAAGAAACTCATAAGATGGGAGAGAAAAAACAGTGTATCAGCTATGTAACAAGCCTTTCTGATGAAGCTGTTAGAAGCAGCAAAGAAGTTAACATTTTCTAACTACAGCTGTTTCATGTAACAGAGCACTCAACTGGTTTAAAATGGAGATTTTGAAAGAGTCATCTGCTTACATGCTATGTATGTTTCAAAGCTGGTGTAATGAGCTGCTCTGCAGATGTACCTACACACCATATTGCTGATCCATCTCTCAAAGAGAAACTGCTACATGATTTTCCATCTTCCTTAATACTCTTGTTTTTGACACAACTTCAAGCAAAAAGCAACATTAAATGATTATCTCATATATTCTATGGCAAGCAAGTTTAAAAATTTAATGTTTCATAGTCTGAATCTAGAGTTACATACTGTGGTGCTGGCTGCAGATACGCTAATGCAAGTTTATGTCTCCCTAAAGAAACAGGCTGCCTTCTGAAAGGTACACACCGTATTACCTAGGAAGATGTTGTTCCCTCTGGTTTATAATCTACAAGTTACTTGGAAAACCCACTGCATGCAAGAATTGCTGGTCACATGTATGGGCTATCTTTTGCCATATCGTCATGGAATAATACTGTTGGGTTTGGAAAGGCGAAGAAATAAAGCTGTAAAGAGTACAAAATGTGAAGAAGAAATATCTCTGATCTGGAAATGAATGCAAGGAAAGAGGGAAAGGAGAAAAAATGAACTGTATTACCATGCTATTCTCATCTTTTAGAAGAAAAGTCAAAAGTACATATTTTGTTTTAGAGAGCTTAAACAAGACTCAAGAATTAAATCTGGCAAAATCAGTTTAAGGATAGACAAATGATATTTTAGTTAACAAGAACTCTGTTGCCCATATTTAATCAAATCAAACTTTAAGAATAGACTTGGGAGGGAGGGAAAAAATCCAGTGGATTTTTCCTCATATAGTCTTTATTTTTCACTATTTTTAGATATCAGCTTTCTCTGAGAAGAAGCAAGATTGAAGCAAACTGGTAGACGTTCAGGGTCTCTTGACTTTACCAGAACAGCTAATCCTTAGACATTTATTTATCTATCGATAAAAAGTTGGTTTGCTTTTACTACTTCTGCCCTCATTTTTTCCCCTACAAATGTCCCATAATTTTCCCAAGGTTCCTCAGACATCTGCATCACAGCAGAACTTATCCCACTTGAGGCCAGAATTTGACAAGAGCTCTCTTTGAAGTCAACCTGCACAGTCCTTCAGCCACCTGAAAGGAAAGATTGTGTAGGGCAGCAGCCTGAGTACAAATACCAACTCCCAAGTTCACACACACAGTAGGTTCAGGCAGTAGAAGGCCATCTAAGAATTAAAGTGAGAAGGCTGAACAAAACCCTGCTACATCTCCATGTCAATCCAGATACATTCTGAAGAGAGAGATTCACTCAGTTATACAACATTTTTCATGCATGCATCTCACTGAGCTGAAAAAAAAAATTGTGCAGATAAGCAAGGCTGATAATGTTTTAACTGGACTCAGTTTTTAGTAAATGCAGTTGCAGTCATCACATGAAATGAGAAGAAATTCATTAAGTGACTGGTGAGCATAACAAAATGACCTGAAGCCAGAGGACTTGGGTGCACATACTCAAAACAGATGAGAGGCTAGGAAAACTGAAATGCAGGGGGTGCCTGGCATGTGAAGAACTGAAGATATCCATGTAAGGCAGGGCAAGACCATGCAATGCCCTGGATGGGAGCAGGGGAATCAATTAGTTCTATACTTTACCGAGAGCAGTGAAGCTTCTTAAGTACTGGTGTAATGTGCGAAACTTTCAAAATGCCCTGAAATATATTCAGATTTTGTGGTGAGTAGCATGCATCTGTTTCTAAAATATCTGTAATGTCACTTTTAGTTGGAAACAACAGTAATAGAAAGAAGATAAATCTACCTTTAAGAAAATTGCATATTTCAAGACTGTGCTTCAAAAGTGGAAAGAGTTTTCCCACACACTCCTTACGAACAATATGTCATTCTTAAATGTTAAGCATTTCAAAATCTCTTCTATTTCCTTTGAGGTGTTCATGGGAAAACAGTGGTGCATTTATAGAGAATGAGAAAAAGTGTTTTGATATCACAAAGAATTATTAAAATACATCATTTTTATTGCAAAAACCTCTAAGAGCTACTATTTTTGTACAAATGCCTGACCAGCAATAGTGCTAAAGAGAATACCAAAGTTGTGTGGAATAATGTAATAAAAGGAAAACAATTTTATTTTTAATTTAAAGCACAACTTGCAGAGGTTTGGAATTTGGATTATTTTATTGCTGGTTATAAGAAGTAAATTCACCCATAATTCTGGTTTAGCATTTACATATGAAAATTTCCATCCTAGTGCTAAACGGAACTTCGCAGGTTGAAACAGGCTGCCTGCAAGGTATCTTAGCACAATTCTGGGCCAAATTTTGCCAGTAGACTTGGTAAAACTGTCTTTGGAATCAGGTATGTTTGCACTATACACATCCACCATAAAATACCAAAACGTGCCTCTTTTTCTTCGCTGGAGCAGAGATCTCAACTACTGCATTTCTAACCCAGGATCAAAAATTCCATGATAAATATAATTCTAGAGATAGCTAATTGAGGCTGAAATACTAAAATATTCTTGTGTATCACATGCAAAGTTGGGTTTTGTAAAAATAAGACACAAAGCCTGAACACCAAATCAATGGAGAAGGATGAAAGACAATGACAGAGCAAGAGAAGGTACAGGGGTAGCTGGAACACATCTGATCAACCCAAAGCACACACCAAAACTCACCATATCATACAAAGGGACTGATAAGAATATAGCCATAAATGGTTTTGGAAGACATATCTCAACTGACTGCGGTGCCTGGACAGCAGTCAGAAAATAAAATAATGAGAAACAAATTCACAAAATGATGGGAAAACCAGAAACATAGAGAAAGGTGGTCTTTCCAAGCTTTTTTTCTGTTATTATAAGGAAGCAGTTTACTGATGAGATCTACATGCTATCTGGCTACAGAGGACCAACTAGCTTTCAAGAAAGATAGTGCAGAAGCATAAATGAAAGAAGAAATGAACCCTTTCTTTACTCCCAGTCCCATCCTCTAAAAAAAAAACCACAGGAATCTATGATCAATCAGAAAATCTTATTGAATTTAAAAGAAGAGACTTAGTCAAAACATCATCTGAAGCAACATATTTAGAAGAAAGAAATTATTTCAAGGTATGTGAGGGATGTAAGGATGAAAAAAACCAACCCAATCCAACAAAGAGAAAAAGGAAGATCCAAAGCCAGGTTCCAAAATTCAGTAAAAGGACCATTCCTTATACATACTGATAAAGAACATGGATAGGAATCCAGGGACAAGACAAAGAGGCAAAAATCCAGAGAAGATGAAAGAATTATATGGTCTGGTTTCTATCCAGTATGAGAGTGACTTTTGGAGTCACAGAATACATGAAAACTGAACATTAACAGATGCTAGATGCATCTCTTTCTCTGGAGAGAAAATATGGATTTTCATATTTTTTTGCTTTCTTTGAGCTATCACCAAAACCAGCCTTGTCCTCCTTTTGTTTTTTTTTTAATTTATAAAAATTGGCAAGAAATTTTAACTGGCAATTTGATCTTGCAAAGTTATTAATAAGAGCTCAGTTTAAAATAGTTAAATCTGGTTATGCAGAGTGGTCTCCATACGAGATGCGTGGGAACGGTTCAAAGCTGCATCAGGGGAGGTTTACACTGGACATGAGGAAGCATTTCCTTACCAAGAGGGTGGCCCGACACTGGAACAGGCTTCCTAGAGAGGTGGTCGATGCCCCAAGCCTGTCAGTGCTTAAGAGGCATTTGCACAATGCCCTTAATAACATGCTTTGACTTTTGGTCAGACATGAGTTAGTCAGGCAATTGCCCTAGATGATCATTGTCAGTCTTTTCCAACTGAGTTAGTTCCTCTCCTCTCCTCTCCTCTCCTCTCCTCTCCTCTCCTCTCCTCTCCTCTCCTCTCCTCTCCTCTCCTCTCCTCTCCTTTTTCGACTATTTCCTCTGTGTGAGGAAGTCCAGACTGAGATCCTGAGAACCCTGGAGCAGAAAAAAGCTCAAGAAATCCACCTAGCACCTATTCACAAAGAAATAATTCACTAAGATCAAGATTTTAATGAAGAGTCACTTTCCAGGTTTTGCATTTCCAAAAGACCCTGATGTTGCTTTGCAGTATTTTAGCACAGAGTGCAAATGCCCTCTTTCCACTCACCCACTGACTTAGGAGAGCAAGGGAAAAAGGAAAATTATGTAATTCTACAAATAATATTTTATACATACTTTTTCAGTTCAGTCAAGGAAGGAAATCATCATCACCATTCTTTAACAAAAAGAAACAGGAAACAAAACAACCCTAAAAACATTGACGGAAGTTTCCAAATATCAGTGATAAACCCCCATGTTATTGACCCTTTTCAGCAGCGTTCCAAAGGTATACTTCTATGGATTCAACTACATTGAAGTAACTGGTTATGGGAATTGTAATCACAGAAAAAGACAAATGCATGTGATCCTCTGTGTACATACAATACCCACAAACAAAAAATCCATTCACAAGAGAGGAAATCCTCTAAACATATTAACATTTGAAGAGGCTCTGTAAGCAGTCTCACAGCAAGGCTCATTCACATTTGAAAGTCATGATGAAAAAGCTGTTTTCTGTCCATGCTGTATGAACAGATTTTGTTTGGTCTACAGCTCATATTTAAGTTGCAAGTAAATAAATCATCGTAGCTGAATTAACTGACAAACCAGATTCATGATATTGAGAATAAATATTTGATTGGGACTGAATTAAGTCTTTGCAGTTTCGTGCTCATGTTTACACATACTAGAGTTGCATGTATCAAAACCCAGGATATATAGGATATTAATAAAATTGTAGTTAAACATGTTTACCTGAAAAAATAAAAAAGGATGCAAAAGGCAAATAAGTGCAAGCCAGTCTTTATCCCATTTTGCTTTTAGAATTAGTTTGAACACAATGACATGTTGACACTCTCACTCAAAACCAGATTGGACAGAAGGACAGAGGATAATGAATCCTGACAAGCTGAAATGTAAACTAAGATGTTTTCATGTCTTTATACACGTAAATGTGCCTTCCAGGGAAACTGGTACATAGTAACAACTTGAGCTTTATATGAAGTTCCCACCTTATTTGAGGGCTTAGAGAATACAACAGCACTCAGACTAGATTGTTGGTAAACAAAGAGGTGAATAGGAGCTGGAAATCAACACACTAATCATAACAAAGACATCGTCATTTTAGAAAATTTTTGAGTGATTTTATATCAAATGAAACCCTGTGAGACAATATCAAAAAATGACTGTTTGGCAGCACGTAGAGCCTATGCTGAGCTGAACAGGATACTTCCAAAACTAAATCACACTCTAGTCTAAGGAAAAAAAAAACCATGTCACAGTATAAAAAAAACTACGACAAATATTTCCACAAGTCCCTCCAGCCACACCCCCCCGCCTCCCTTAAGCTATCAGAACTGTTTGCCAAAGCTTGTGGAGGATTGTGATTATTAAACTAAACCGCACACAGCAGAATGCAAGCTGGATCTCACTCTCCATTCCCCCATTTTGAAGGATGCCAGTATAAACACTAACTATTCCATCCTCAGTGGCATTCAAATATGTTTCTTTGTTTCTGTCACACAAAAGATAGTGGAAAATGTGTCCCTTTTGAAAAACCTCCTGTCACATTTCTGTGTGTGAAAAACAAAGAATTAAGAAGGATTTATCTTTGCTACAAGTCCTACTAACTGTTCATCATGTCACCTATAGCATAAACTATTTATGCAACATTTTGTAAAACTGTATGGAACAATCTTTTCCAATGAGCAGTAGGTGAATTAATGACCTGCTGGTTCTTGTTACATCATATTTAAGACAATAAAAGGTCTTGGCTGAGTGTTTGGCTAAAATAAACCTTCCCCTGCACAAGAGGCATGTGCATAAAACAATTCTGAAGGGAACCAAATGGTTACATTATTATATGATCCTTCAGACAATCAGAAACATGGGGCATTGTAGGTGTAGCCTTGAGCAGTTTGGCATAAAATATGCCTCTCACTGTACTGTAAAATTTGACTCATCTATGAGCAGACTGTAGTGCAACATAAAGAGGTGATTTAAAATCAATTCTTATAAATGTGAACATCCAATACTGGAAATTTAAAAATGTGGAAATAGATAAAATACTAAAGAGCTAGTTTCAAATGAAACATTAATATCTTTCAAAACAATGCAGTACCTTATCAGTGATTACAATTAGGAAATTTCACAACTGAAATTCTATTGATAAAATAGTTTCTTTGGAATTTTCAGTTAGTTTCTCCATTAACAGACCTGTGGAAAAAGCACTAACAGAACAGCAGGTTTCCAGAATGGCCTTTTAAAGTTGATCAGGGTATAACAAACATGATTTTCTACATGCGTTCAATTCTGCTCACATCATAAATGAATCACTGTGTTCATATGCTTAAGCCCACGAGATCTCAAGTTATTCATGTCCTCCTTGGCACTTGCAGGATTAGAATCTAAGTACGTTGTTTCCCCTCTCCCATCCTGTCAGTAAACGTGGGATCAGAGTTCAGAACATGCCTGATTTTGTTCTCCTAATCTCTAGTAATCTTCTCAGTGACACAGTATCTGTTGCAGAATATCAGGAGGCCACATCAAAGAGGAACAGTTAGTGGAAACTAAGTTACATCCATATATATCGAAGCAGGCCCTGTATGCTGTCAAATATTAAAACAATATCTATTCATATACTCAAGTAGCACTAAATACTAAGGTCAATGTTACCTTAAAGTCAGAACCTTTCCTCACTCACAAAGCTTGTTTAAAAACAGTACAGGTTGTGTAGCCCAGATGTGTCACTACTTTAGATGCTGAAGCAAAATTCAAGGTAATTCATGACCCTGTGAAAACACAACTAACACAGTGCCGTATACAAAGGAAGGTTTGTACAAACTGCCATACAGAGTTTTACAGTGTGAAAATTCAACTAGTGGATTCAACCAACAGAAACCTCTCCAGCAGTTCTAAGGGGTGGAGAACAGGAATGACACTCATCAGTTGTTTCATCAGGTAGCACAAAGAAAACGAAAACTGTAAGACAGCACATCTTGGCAACATGGAATCCAAAGCTGGGACAAACACGTGGCAAAGGGTGTTCCCAGTTGGAAACAAAATAGAGATCTGTCTATGGAAGTTTGATCATCTGCAGTGACTGAAGCAGCTATGAAAAAGACCATGGCTTTGCTCAAATATCTGTCCAAAATCCATCTTCACCTTAATATTTGTCCAGTGCAGGTCATCTGTTCTCATTATATATGTAATCAAATGTCTGTTACTCAGCTGTTCTGCTATCTGTACTGCCACACCACCAGACCTAACTACCATTGAACAAAACAGAAAAACTATCACTGGCTTCAGTCCTTGTCAAAACTGTGCTGAATTCATATTATACACATGAGAAAAGTCTACATCACATTCATTTTATCATTTGTGGTGGTGGTGTTTGGGTCTTTTGTTTGTTTTAATAATTTCCAGGTTTAATCATTTGTTCACTAGCAGACACTTGATATTTATAGAAGCAAAACTTTTCCTTTCCTCAGCTTTAAGAAAATAGAGAAAAGCCTCACCTATCATGCAACTGGCTCTGCTCTCAAGAAGTTAGCTGCCCATTCAACATCACAAGTTTTAATAAAATAAATATTTAATTGAGTAGGAGTGATGTTTACCAACATGTCTCCCTATTAGTTGTTTGTTAGGTAATTATATCATACACTGCTTACACAGGCAGGGAATGCTGATGTTTTGTAAAACTACAATCTTATTTTGGGGAATGTTCTTTAAAATTCAAAATAATACAACAGTTTTGGACAGAGCTTAGCAGGCTGTTCAAGGAAATGTAGCATAGTAAAACTATGCTGCTTTTTAAATATTTATATCTTTTTAATCCTTGCAGCAGATAATCCTCTTTGCAGTAGTCAGGAATATGAATACCCTTGATGGTTTTTAAGTCCTTGCTTTTCAAAATTAAGATTTGCAATTTTTTTCCTGCCTTATAATTTTACCACAAGTATTAATTAAAATTTTGCCGGGATCAATTTACCTTCCATAAGCAAAGCGCCTGTCTTTGTGGTGGTCCCCAAATGTATCCCACAGCCTGAGAGAAACACTCACTTCATCTACTACATCTCTTGAGCGTTCAAGGACCTAGAAGAGAACACACATAACATTCTCTTGCCCTCCATTAAACAAGTACATTTAAAATTAGCCCCATAAGAAGGTCCAAAGCATAAGAGACCAAGAGTCTCCTACATATAGTTTTCAGTAAATGCTGTATTTTATGAAACAGGCAGAACATGTACCTTCATAAAAATAGGTTTGATAAAAAAATTACATTGGAATGAGAGACTTGGGGACACGTGTATCAGACCATGGCTGCAGTATAGACAGCGCACAAAGTACTTGTGAGCTTGTTGCTGCACTCTGACAAAGAAAGGCTTGCCAATAAATCATAGCACAACCTCGCAGCATGTGCTCTGCATTTTGTGCACCTGCAGTCCTTACCTCTTGGCAGACACGGTACTGATCAATGGCCCAGACGGTTGGTACGTGAGTTGCCAGCAGCTGATACTGGGTCAAGGTTGTATTGCACGCTCTTGCACAAATTAGACGAGTCTTTCCCACTGCATTATCTCCAACCACCACACACTTGATAGTTTCAACGTTGGGTCTTTCGTAGTCCATGTCAGCATCCATTCATCAAAGACTGTAACAAGACATTTAGATTTGTTTTCAACTACTGTGCAAAAAGAATCCTACTTAGAATCACAGCCTTCCACTTCTTAAGAGATGCTTGAAGAAGAAAACTCTTAAGGAAAAACCTGTAGTAAACTGTACCAAAGTAAGCTAGCTGTTCCTTTAAATACTGTCCAGTTATGTAAATGCATGACTATTTTGACCACAGTTGTTTCATGCTGTTCACATGCTATTTTCACTTTGGTTTCTGTAAACACAAGCCTGTTTGCAGGAGGTAGATCTTGGTGAAACAAGGACAGCTAGCACAAACTTACCTCTTGCTAATACTTTTTATGCCAAGAAGGAGAAAAGACTGGATACCTGTGAGTTTAACCTGCAGGATTCCAGTATACACCTGCCTTCTGTAATCTTGCCCATTCAGGATTTGATTTAGGGCTGTCCAAACAACATTGCCAGCAGCAAGTCACACAGATGATTTTAGTTATGTGCACACAATAAGACTGACTTGTAAGATGACTCCAGAGACTCTGTTCTCTGCAAACCACAGCTCCCATCATATCCTGCATGTATCACACACTTTTACTTTTCCAAGGAAAAGTTTGTACAAATTATGGACTAAAATGAAACCAAAGAGCTCAGCAAGAACTTGCAAATATATTTAGTTATATCTACAAATTATTTTCCATATGACACCAGAACGTGAAGAGAAGGAGATTTTTGAAGATATTAGCCTCATGGAAAGTTATTATTGAAAGTATTAAATAAATATTCTATGGCAACATATTGAACAAATACCTGGATATGAATGCAAACTAGAACAAATTTATATTTGAAAAACTAAAACCAACTCCTGCATGTTTACTACAGTCTGTCATTTTCACATGAAGGAATGTGGAATCATAGTTTGATATATTTGATTTTGGTTTTCTAATGTCTAATAGTCTGCTGAGCAATCAGGTCTCTGCCAGAGAATTGTAAACAAGAAGGGAGAAGAGGGAAAATGAAAGGAACAAACGTGTCCAGGAAGGCTTGCCTAATAATTATTCCCACAAGGAAACCTACAGCAATTTAATTGACAAAACACAGGTCATCATCTGGAGTGAAGGTGTCCTTTTTCCTGAGAAGAAAGAACTACAGATAGAGAAATCAAATTATTTGTTTTAATACCTGTTTTAATATTCACATCTCATTTGCACATAAATATAGAATATATATTAACTGTCAGGCTGTTTAAAATAATAGTTATAAGCTGGTTTGGTGTACATTTTTCACTGTCAGAGGACATATGATCTGAATTAAGAAAAAGCATGTTTAGTAATTACTAGACAAACACTAATTTTAACTGTATTCTTTCATTACTTAAAGTGATGTAAAGCAAGAAATCAAGTGTTAGAAATAAATGTTACCCATTTGTTTAAAATGTTGAGTATGGACTGCATGCTAATTGCTATAGTGGCTAACGTACAGTTATAATCTTTATTTATGTGTGGATGGGAGGAGTTGGAGACCAAACAGACAGCAAGATGCAAGGGTGAATTTATGCCACTACTGTGTCACACTGATATATTTTCAAAAACATTGAATGCTTCTGGAAATGCTACAGCACAGGCTAACATGTAAGAACACATTTTAGAGAGCTGTCCTACACTGGACTGAAACATGGGCCCAGAAACTCTTCATCCTGGCATAAGTACGTGGTTGCACAACTAGAGCATTGCAATCTGCCAGATGTAGAGCAAATAACATGGCTTCAAACACATACGTGCAATAATTATTGTATATAAACCCTAATAGCCTTGTGATACCAACCTGCTACAGCAGCACAGAGGTTTTGGCTGATAAGGAAACAAAGCTATTACGATATTGCCTTTATCCCTTCATCTGAGTTGTAACCTGCATCCTGAAAGGTTACTACTCTTGAGGGAAAGGACTACAGAGACTTCCAGTTACCTGTCTGCCATCCAGCCATAGCTGCCTGTTGGATCCAAGCTCCCATGAGGCTGGTAGCTGGGATCGCCCATGGCCTCTGTACCACCTCCATGAGTCCAAATACAAGAAAATAAATGAGAGTTAACTTCTCTTTCCTTCTCCGCATCCTTTCCAAGAATACAGCCACAACATAAATAATAGTACAAAACAAAATTTTTTTCCCTCATTGCAGAGAATCAGACATCATGGCCTCAAAGGCAGGGCCCTGAATGAGGAGCAAAAACCCAAGAGGTTTCAGTATGTGATCTAAAAAACTTCATTTCAAGTCTGAGAATAAACAGCAACCCTTTGACATAATATGTGGTATTAAATTACTTCATATTTTATTCATGCATGGACTAGATATCACAGATGGAATGTGGAAATGTTTACAAGGCTGGAAAACAAAATGAAGAAGCGTGGCTAGCCAATATGTCTGATTGGTTTTAAACTACCAAACAGAGAGACCAATTTTTCTTCCAACCCAGTATTCCATTAAATTGTTGTTACACAGATCAGATGAGGTATGATATAACAACCTGATTTTAAAATTCTTCAAAAGTTCTTAAGTGGTAGTTCTGCAGAAATGCTGTTCAGTCAGTCACAAAGTACAGACTGGAATCCTAAAAAAATTTCCAAGAGGATAACCAAGCAAGTTTAAAAATAATAGCCAAATCTAAATAAAATAAGGGAAGAAATCAATGCAATTATTTGAGAATCCTAGAAAGGAAATGTATGAAAATAAAATTATTATTTTTAAAAATTTCCAAGGTACTTAGTAACCTAATGAAAGCAAAGTTATCACAGAACTCAGGCACAGCATGCCCTAATGCCCTGTTGTAGATCAATGGCACTCTAATGAAGATATTTTTAGTGTGACTCAGTACTGCACAGGACAGAGATTAAAATAAACTGGGAATAAAAGCAAAACTAAACCTTTGTGGCTATATTAAGGAAAGTTCTTAAATCCACTCTGGTATATAGAGTATATCTAGGTATTAAAAATGCAAATAATTTTAATATCATCCACTAGTTTTCAGAAAGGTATTAAAATAGAAATAGCTCCTTAAGATATGACAGACAGAATCCCAAATAAAAACAGATGATAACAACAAATTAGAGTACAAACAATTAGCAAAACATGTGGAATAAATACCTGTAAATGTAGCTAGAAGCCTTCTGGCTACTGGAATGATTAAAGCCAGGAATATGTACAAGATCTTAAAAATACAGCCCCGGTCAGTTTTTTTTAAGGTAACCTCTAGGTTAAGCTTGTGCTAAAACTATTATATAATCACACTGATTAAAAATGCTAAACATGTATTTACAAAACTTAAATTAAAAAAAAATATCTGAATTTGAGCTCTGAAAGTCTGGTAATATCTGGGAAGACCAACTGGAACTGAAACAAAACTGGTTAGACAGGAGCAAACCAGAGCATATAAAGCTTAATAAAAAAACCCTAACCAACCAAACAAAAACACAGCATAAAATTCCAAGACCAATGAAAAACTTGCTAAAAACAACCTACAACCTGCAATAGTTTAGTTTACCAACAAAACAGGGTAAAGTAAAAGGGAAGTTGCTGGAAGTGTGACCAGTCTCGGAGAGGACACTGCCAAAGAAGCCAGAGAAAGACAGAAAGGCCATCAAACAAGGAGCAGCCAGAAACCTGCTAGGGCAAAGATCTGATCAGCTATGGCTGTTCCCAATGGCCAGCAGTGAAACATTCAGCTGCTTCACCCAGTTCTAAAGAAAGGTGAGCAGATGGATGGAAAAAAAAATGATACTCAGAAGAATAAAACAGGATGTCAAAAATCTCTTAGGATATTTCTATTTTTACATTGTCACCTGTGATTGTTTGCAGATGAAGAAGAGACAGAGGCAGCTAAAAATCAGATGTGAGTAGACTCAAGACCTAAGATAAAACTATTTAATCAATTCACTTGATTAGCAGAAATGAACTGTTTCAAATAAAGCTGACTTATTTCCAAAGAAGTATAAGGTTACTGTTCCGAACCATGGCTTGCAGATGGTTATGGTCACTGATTTCTTTCTTTGGACGTTCACATCAAATTGCTGTATGGTGCTTGGTTTTTTTTTTTTCAGTTTTTCCTCATTGCTCAAGTAGTTGTTATTATTATTACTAAAAAACAGTTGTGGTTGCCATAGCATGCAGATCCTTCCGGCTAGTCAGCCTCAGTAATGCAACACTGCCTTTCTAGAGAAACCTTCCAAAAGATCTATAGATGAAGCATATCACTTGATTATCTAGTCCACTGGTATACAGATTAAACACAACAGATCCATACAGTTTCTCTCTCTGTGTGTTAATGTAGGTATGTCTATATATGAGACAACCAGATTCTAACTATGAACTTGTCTAAATGCAGTTTAATATACTTAAAGCTATAATTGCATTTTTCTCTGCTAGAAAGAAAGTGGATGAAGATCCAAACTGAACTGTGAGCTCCCTGTTGAGGATCAGGAATCCCTCCCTATGGATCTCACTGCCTAAAACTGCCCATTTTGAAATTTCCAAATGTTTTAAATCATCATTTGGCATATACAAAACATACCCAAGATTTTTTCAAAGAGCAGTAGTTAATTATCAACCCTTTTGTCTTCAGCAAGATTCCACAAACAAATAACTGAGTGTCTACATTAATCAGTGATTACCAAGTGATCCTGTAGGCATTATTTCTTAGCTCATTACTTAAACACGTCCAATAAGACTGAGATAGCAGCTCTTAGCATGAAAACAAGCAATCACTAAAAGCAAACTCTTCAGCTGAAGGTTCAGAGCGACAGCATGTAAGAACCTTGTCTGCTCAGTAAACTTTTACTTCAAGTTATTTCATGGAAAAAACATTAATGAATCAAATCTGTCTCAAGTAATCTGCCAAACATACAAATCAGAAAGTCCTTCAAAAAACAGGTCACCAGCCACAATTGCATCACTATTATTAAAGGAACTGAGTGGCAATTATTTGAAAAACTCAGGCCACCAGTGAGGTAGTAAGACCATCAACACCTGTCCTTGAAAAACACACTCTTTTGAAAACATATGAAAGAGCACTTGTAGGTACTCCATATTATCAATCAATTCTGGAGACAGTATAGGTTTGGAGTGACTCCTTCAGAGAGTCATTACCCAATAACGTGCCAAAAGAGTATAAGAACTTTGACAAGAGTACCCAATGCTCTGACCTCCATCCCCAGGTTACAAAATTACTTCTTGCAACCATGGAAACTGGAAAAGGAGATGTAAAATGCCAGGTTCTTCAGGCACTGAAGTCATTGCCTTATACTGTAGAGTCCCAAGGCAGCAGCGTGCTGGCAAGGACCAAAAAGCACATGAGCCAGAACAAGCACATGAAATGTTTGTTCTCAATATATAACTTGCCATGTGTTGTTTCAGAATCTTAATGGATTAACACATATATCCCAGGGGAAAAGCAATGAGACTTACTGTTCATTTGTGCAAGAGCACAGAATTCACAGACAGCTCTGATCTGGGGAAAGGACGGAGGCCAAAAGGCTGGTTTCTGGTTTGGCTCAATTTCATAGATGAATTTAGGGCTCCTCCAAGTATATTTGTGAAATAAATCACAACATGGTATCAAGTAACAGATAAACTATACCAGCTGCTGAAAGGTCATCACAAAAAATTTTTCACAAGGTATAAGTTATGTCAGTATTTAACTAAATTACAGGAGGGGCAATGGGGAGATTGCTTTAAAAATAAAAGCTATTCCTTGTGAGCACTAAAGAACCAGCTGGTAACAAAGGGTAATAAGACTCAAGGTGAGATCAGATCACTAGGTCACCAAGGGACAAGGATGGACATGATGCATATTAAGCTGGATTCTCATTCATGATGAAGAGGCATTGCCCTGTTGCCATTATTTAAATTTGTGGCAGTTTACATGGAAAGACTGAAAAGGAAGAAACCAACATGGGAGAAAGAAATTAAAGATTAACGTGGGAATTTATCAACTACTCGTCCTACCTGGCCCATTGACAGAAGATGACAACAGACAGCCAGTGCTTGGGATGGAGAAAAGCCCTTATATTCTAACATTACCCTGATCTGAAATGTGAAACCCTCAGATCTACCATGAGTAGAAAGAGAAGGCTAGCTGACTGAAATGTTGTTTTACTGCACAAGGTGATAAATGAGATAACCCTGGCTGTTGCTGCCCACAAAAGGAGAGCGCAGGTCAGCAGAAATGGCTTTATCTTCCACAAGGGCAGAACCTAGCTCTACTCTTTTTCAGCTGTTATGGGATAGTTGGGGTGTTTTCAGCCTTGGGCCAGTATTAACAAAGAAATAAATCCTACAGAACACTACTAAAATTTGATACAGCTGGAGAACGTAGGTATTCTGGTTGTCATCAAGACAGACTACACTTGGCTTGCCTGAAACAGCTTCTTTCACAACAGCTTTTGGCCAACAAGCATCAGATTTAATCCTGCATGCTACCCCTTACTGTGTATTATTACATGCTGGAAGAAAGCTCTCAGAAGCCTCCATTCAGCTGCCATCATTCCTGCTCTATCCCTGAAGTTTTAAAGAAGAGAGCAAAAAATTGACTGTGGCCACCCAGAGAAATGAAAGAAGAACCTCTAAGGAAGATATAAAGTTGAAGACAGAACAGACATCTCTATGTTTACCTAGAAAACTTCCCAGTCAAATCATCACCACCTCTTTGTAGAAACTGTAGAGATGAAGAACATAATTTGTGGCAAAATTCTCAGTCAAATCATTACCACTTCTCTGTAGAAACTGTAGAGACAAGGAATATAGTTTGTGGCTTGTAGTACCAGAAGCCTGTCAGGCTGCTCCTTCTCAGTATGCTCGACTCCAGATTTGTTTCTAAAGGTCAGTTACCAGGACACTTACTGAAACCTGACTTACCTCTGTGATGACACAACACCTTTTGATCAGTAAAAATGAGCAATTCTTAGATGACCAAAAATCAGAGACAGTAGCAAAATACATATTCTTTCCATATTACTGTATAAAACAGACTGCCCTGAAGCTCAATAGCTGAGGATGAAATATCCAGTTTTAGGTAAAATAACTGATTCTCCTAAGCGTCCTGAAAATGTGCAGTCCACAAGGACCTGTCTTTGTATTATATACACAGTTCGTCAGACCAAATAGAGATCCAAATGCAAAGCCTAGTATTAGACTTGAACTATGTCAATTTTCAGACAAGTTCTGGAAGACCTGAAGGGCAGAAATCAACAAGCTGATTACACTGAGCATCTTACATATAATTTTGATCTGTGACATACATTGTGATATCCTTTGTGGTGAGATCATCTCTCTAGAAACGAATCCATACAGCAGGTGAAGGACATGTAAACATGTGAGAACTTCGTGTGTGAGAATCCAGGGTGAGGGTTTTCTGTATGGTGGGAGAGCCTGCAACACTGCCTCCCCGGAACCAGTTCTTCAGAGTCCACCTCAAGAACAGGTCACAACACGGGGCAGTGCCTTATGGCTCCTTTTGTTTCTTCTTTCTTGCTGTTAGGAAGGGTGACCGCACTGGACTCACCCCTGGAAAGACAGGAATAAGCTGGTACATGACTGATTTAAGGCTCACACTTGGCCTTGCAGATGCATTTTGCTAGGCTTCTGGATACATCTAGCTACAACTGACTGCTTTTGCCATTTGCCAGAGATGACCATAGCAGGCACAGGAGACTAGGCACAGACCAAGATCTGGCATTGCTGTGGTTGCTAATCTGGCATATCATCACAAACTGAAATTAAGTGTGGCTGACATTCATAAAAGTGGCTGAGAACCAAAGTGAATGAAGAACAGACAATACCCATTGATGCTGATAACCATCACCAAACATCTAGTACTTCATAAAGCAGCCACTCATAAAATGTCATTGTGCACTGAGTGCTTAGATTAGTGCACCTTCTGCAACATAAGATTACACTGCAGGAGCAGATTAAGGGTTCACCTCTGCTAGCATTTGAGTTCAGATCAGGATTACAGTTTTGAAGCAAATATCCCAGTCTTCACCACTTATCATGGTTTGGTTCACATCACATGCAGCCAGAATGAACAAACTGAATTCCTTGCAGGTAAATCTGAAGTGAGAATTGTGCCACCCACCACAATGAGCAAGCTTTGAGCCCACAGGAGCAGAACAAAGGCAATCTGAGTTAACACCCTTTGCCCCCTAGATGTGTGTAGTGCGGACACTGGGTTCTCAGCACCAACTGTTCCATCCCCAGATCCCCTGCTACTGCATCACACGACTCCCTAATGCAGATAGAGCATCAGATGCTCTGACTCCTGCTTTGTTATTTGGATCAACCTAACTGGGGCAAAGCTGCAGCTGAATCCTTACTGACTGCAATGCTCATGAGTATCTGAGATAATATATAAAACTCCAGATCAGAGGGAGATGGATCACTGGAAAAGGCTGATTCAACACTACTGGTTTTCATGGTAATAAACTCCATGAAATTCCCGATTTTACTCTTATGTAATCAAGAGCATCAGAAGTTTGTACAGCATTAAACTATCTAAACTGTAGCATAGGTTCTTACTGATTTTACCCATTTATAAAGACAAGTGTTGATATTGTACACTCTGTTTGATAAGGGCATTATTCCCAACAGGATAGAAGGGAAAAAAAAAAAATAACCACCAAACAAGGCATTGTCCCAACTTTTGAGCATTTCTGTGAGGAAAATATTTATCAACTTTTGCTAGAGAGCTACAAACAAAGAAAAATATTCCAGAGACACTAGTGACCTTCTAGCACAGTGAGCTGTTGAATTAACTTTCTGAGCTTGTTTTCTTCTAAAAGACAGAATCAGTTTCTTGTTTCTTGAACTTTATGTGACATTTCTTATTCCTTCAGCACAAGGTTTTGAGCTCTTCTATAGAGACCAAATCAATGCTCCAAGGGTACATTCACAAGCCTAGTCTTGCTATGAGCTGCTCTGCATGTCTGCTGTATGCAGCAAGGACTGCTCAGACTTTTCTTCCCTCCCAAGCACATACTTTGTCCTACAATATTTGTGTACTCTTCTGACAGGGTAGATGGGAGCAAGGGAGGAGCATGTTAAACACCTGTTGCTCCTTTCCTTCTCCTACTTTGAGGCTTTTCTGTCCTTTCATCTCCTTCAGCACAGGGCAACATCTGGATGAAGGACTTAAGTATTTTTCCAGGGAACAAAATGTATTAGCAAAGAATCAAACATCAGGATTTACTCATCAAGTGATCATCTCTTCCTCTCAGCCTAATGCTTTACAGCATTCGTGAAGCTCGGAGTTTTAAAAGGGCAGGAGTTTTAGAAATGTCTCCAGAGTTAAAATTCATGGTTGTTTCTTCTTGCCCCAGATCTTATGCTCTTTAAGTATTATGTCACTTAGATAAAGAACCCTAGCACAAATATAGAATTCACCAAGTTATTTTTTTCTGTTAATAGCGTATAGACACATTGTGTACCTAAGACATAGAATCAGGCATACAAATCCAATGTGCATACAAAAGTATAGCCTAATGGGAGAGGACCTCAGAAAGATACTGAAAAGAAATTACAATCTTAACAATGGTGTTTGTCTCCCTACATGATTTACTTTTGCCTAGAAAGACCAGTAGCCTAAGAGAACACTGAACAAATGAATTTTCACCTCAGCTTCTATTACAGCTCAAGCTGAACATTTGGCTTTGAGTCAGCTGTATGTCCTGAAATAGCACACAAACTGAGGATGAACAAAGTCATTGAGAAGATTCTGGCATCACTTCCTTGCTCTCGCTGTGACCATATGCAGAGCTTCTTGTATTATTATCATTTTTTAAATGAGTATATCGTTGCCTTCAGAAGCCTGAGTAGTGCCTTGATCAACAGAAGACAATTTGAAGCTCTCCGATTAGCCTGCCTCAGCCTGTCCAGTGACTAACTTCTCTTTGCAATAGATGTCGGATGCCACAATACCCAGTAAAGGTTGACTTAACAAATTCAAGTCTACTAGTGTTCGTCTCTACAACCCCTTTCTGCGGCCTACAAACAGGTCCCTGATAATCTGTGTCCTGCAAGACCCCCTTGCAGCCTCCTGCTGTTGTCACAGCAACCCACAAACAGACTACACAGACACGGAAGAGGGGAAAAAGGGGTGGAAAAAAGAGGGAGAAAGAAATCCTTCAGGTTTTTAGCAAATTGAACTCAGAAGTACCAAGCACCGGGAGGTTTCTGCTTCCCGTACACATCGTACCCCTCTATTTTTGCCTTGAACCTTGTGGCCTCGCTGTTAGAAGCAGCTAGACAGATTTGCTTTATCAAGGACTCAGCTCTCCCTGTCCTCGGGGGAGGGGAGGATGCCTCCTCCTCTCTGTCCCGACGAGGCGGGAGCGCACCTGAGGGGAGACGGGACGCGAAGGGCGCCGCCACCCGCACCCTGCGGCGCCGCTGGCTGCCAGCCCGACCCAGCCCCGCACACGCAGCCGCGTAGGCTGCGCCGGCAGGTCGGAGCACGATCGCGCCCGGGCGACGCGGGACCTACCCGGGAGGGCGGGATGCCCGGCAGCCGGCGTGCACGCAGTGGGGCTGGCCCCGGCCCCGGCGGGACGGGACGGGGGTGGCAGCCGCCGCCGCGCCCCCTTCCCGCTGCTCCTCACAGCGGCGGGGCAGCGGCAGGAGCCAGCCCGCCTGGGCAGGGCGGCAGCGTGCCGCCAGCGCTGCTCTGCCCGCCCAGCCCCGCGGCGTGCGGCGGGCTGCCCGCCCCGGCCCGCCCCGCTGACTCGCGCTGACGTCTGCAGCCCCGCGTTCTATTTTTAGCGCGCCGATTGGATTTCATTCATGAAACCAGCGGCTGGAGCCGCGCCTGCCGCCTCCGCCCGGGCCGGGCCGCCTCCCGCCGCGCAGGGAGCGCGGAACCGCAAGCGGGGCCAGCCCAGAGGCGCACCCTCCTCATCCTCCATCCCGGCACTAGCACTGTAGGCCGGGATGCTTTCTGCCACCGCCTCTCACGGGAAAAGGTCGGACAGGAAACTAGTAAAAAACAAACGAATAAACACACATATTTATACACACTCGACAAATACTGTGTGTGCATAAACAATGAATGTGATTCTGTAAAAAGGTCCTGAAGGCTTCCCTGGATTATCTGCTAAACTGGGTGCGCAATTTCTTAGCACAGGTGCTTCTGCTATGGTTTGAAATTACTTCTCTCCATTTCCAATAATATTTGAACCCTTCGTGTAAAACAGACATGCAACTAAACCACAACTGCTGCTCTCTTAAGGTGACAATGTAGACTTGGAGTTTTCTAACCAGTGAAAATGGCTCAAGGTCCTGTCTCTAACTGGGAAAAGTGGTCACAATTCAGATCAGGCTCCCTGCTAAAACACTGCTTTCTGGCTCTTCTATTTACTACTTTACACCATCAAAAAATGCAACTAATCCTTTAGTGCAGTGAAGGGCATGAGCAACACTGCTTTGGCTAAGGGAACTTTCTAGACATGGTTGTAGTTGTGACTGTCGGAAAGAAAATATTGTCCTAGAGCAACCTGGACTCACATATTGCACAGTCTTGTAGCAATAACACAGTCATTTTTTGAAAAAGATGTTATAAAGTTTTAAAAACACCGCTTCCAATAACAGTACCCATACCAGGTTAACAGCATCCCTCTGCATTTGATTATAGTCAATTATTTGCATTTTTCAAACATCCAGAAGCCAAAATCACATTAACCAGGTGAGACTGCAACAATTTTCAGTTGAGTATATCTACAATTACAGTTTGCAACTTCATACCACAGGAGGCTGTTAGGTGCAGAAGAACAAAGTGCACCATTGCAAACATTGTTATTTTTCTAGCTTTGCACCAAGTTTGGATTGACAAGACAAATGCATCAGAAACTAAAACAACTTTCACTCAGACATCTACTTGCAACCAAAGAAATATCAAACTGATAATGCAGGCAAGTAAAAAAAAAAGAAAAAAAAAAAAGTAAAATCTGATAACCTACAGATTTAAAATTAATAGAGTAATTACCTTCCATTTCTTAAGTTTCAAGCTCTACATGAACTATTTTTTTCTCCACAAATGAGAGGTAAAAACTTTAATTCTATGCAAGAACAACAAATCCCAAGTATTCACTTGTTTCTGGGACACAGCTTCTAGGAAAAAAATAAGGGCCAGGTTCATCCCGGTTAATTCAAGGGGGCTGAGCAAAGCAGGGTGATAAAAAATGGGAGGGTGCTATAAAGGGTGCTCCTTTTAATGGACTGTTTCAGTACAGCAAATCTTAATTCCTTATAGGTACCTTTGTTTTACAGTCTAAATGATCACTTTCTGAAGACAAATCACAGAGCTAGAACCCAGTGTCTCTGTTAAACACACCTCGACTATCACTGCTGCAAACAGAGCAACCATTATTGTCCTAACAGGTAAGTTAGCATCATGTGGGAGAAAGCAACCAGGCTTGCTCTGATAATGACTTGAGAAATATTGACTGCAATTAAAAAAAAAAAATCAAACAAAAGTCCAGACCAAACAAAAAACCAAAACAAAACAAATAATAATAAAAAAAACCACACAAAAAACCCCCACAAACAAATGAAGAACAAACAAAAACCCACAACAAAACAAACAAACACCTTCAGCTCTGCTTGCAATCTTGTTAGAGTTTCTATACAAGAATAAAGGAAGACGGCAGAAAGAAGGGAGAAAGTGTTACTTTTAGTGCACAACAGTAAATTTAGCAGAATACAGCAATGACAAAGATTAGTCAGGTGGTAAAAATGGGAAAAAGAGAAATGAGGTTTTGCTTTTGATGAGGATAAAGAAAACATTTCTAGTTTCTCCCTTTTTTTCTGTTTCATCAAAGGGTGGTTAGAGCCTGAAGGCTTGTGCAGCTGTGGGAACAGCTACATGCTCCTATGTGTAGTTTCTGTTTTAATGACCATCTACAGTAACTTTTATTAAACCATTCAGTGCTTTCCCACCACAAACGTGTAACTTCTTATACAATTACAATTGCAACTTTTCCAGCAAAGTATAAAATAAAAACCCAGGACAGCTAGAATCTCTCCGTTCTCTGAGACATAAGCCTATTGAACCATATTTACGTTGTTCCAAACTTTTAAACAAACAGTAGAGTTTTGACCATAAACTTGAGTGACACATCTTAAGAACTGGCTGGAACGCATCTCTAACATGGTGTAGAGTAACCGCTAGTTTCTAGGCTTTGATACAAGAAAGCACAGTAATCAACCACAAGTATTCCCACTGAGTTTGCACAAGCATTAAAAATATATGAGTGGTAAAGCTTCACTCAATTAGATGTTTAAGTATTCCAGGTAGCCAGCTTGGATTTTTCTTTTTTGTTTGTTATTGGGGACAATAATAGCAAAAGGGGAAGAGAGAAGGAAGTTCTATCCTTGCAAGCCATCCTAAAGGACAAAGTATCAGACCATGGCTAGCATTTAACTACAGAGTCTGCTTCTGCCAAGTCTATACAGCTTTCCAAAACATGGCTATGGGCTGCCAGGTGTGCCACATCACTGTATCTCCATTATGTTTAACACTATCACACAATTCAGAGAATAATTGAATAAAAAAGAGTAAAATAGTAATTTAAAAATGCATTCCCACCCATAGAGAATTCTACTTAGAATTATTTTAGTTTTGCTAAATCACAAAACACATTTGGAAGCATAAATGTAAAGGTATATTCCCATATGCTCTTAACACCTTGTTTATTACTCTGGGGCTAAATTAACCTTTTGTTTTTGAGAATGTATTTCTCAGATGATTGAAAAACATTAGCAGAGAATATCGGTTGTGCATAAACCATAACTGAGTTTACAAATAAGCTTTATACTCCTGTATCTGGAGAGTTAAACTTCAGAGGCTGTTCCGACATGCAGTATTAGCAGAACTCCTTAGGGAGCTCTCTACCAGCTCAGAAATGCTGAAGCTCAGGGCCCTTAGGCCCTTCCATCCTCTGCACTCCTTCGACAGCACAGAAAAGCTCAGGAAGTAGCTAGGTTGAAAAAATACCAGCCAAGGATAACAGGAGGTGAATGAAGAGGGGGACTACAAGCATTTACTTCACCTTCTTTGTCAAAACTTCTGGAAGGCAAGGAACTGGACTAGCCTATGCTTCTTACCACCCATCATAATCTAAGTCTGCTGTATCTGCAGAAGAATTATGCTCTAAGCATGGTTAAATCTGGGGTTTAGTTTTTACATTACTGTTTAACAGCCTTCTGAGAAAGTCTACATCCCAGACCAATCTAGACTGAAAGCCATGTAGAAGCAAGGGGTTCTTCCCTCTGTTAGAGGTCTAAGCAGGGTCTGTCACACGTCTGCTAAAAAAAAAAATAAATAAATTTAGTAACATGGCTCCTTGCTCCCTTTGAGGACCCACTCAGGCTTTTAATTCAGGATAACTGAGATTATTTCCCTTCTGTTTCAGGTAGTAGCATCCAAGCACAAATGCAGTTTTCTAAGACAAGTCACACACACTGACAGCAGTCAGCAGGGACAGTTACAGGACCAGTTTTGAATGTGCACTGAGAGAGGGCAGACCTGCCACTGCAGAGGCAGCCTGGGACAGTCTCAAAATGAAACTCAGTAATACAGGACAAACAAGAGTTCCTCTGTCTCCATTATCCCCAAACGCAGGGGCTCTTTGTGCTAGAAGACTTTAAGAGCATGTTAAAAGATTGTTAGTGGAAATAAGTTTAAAGGCACAAGGAAGTAAGTAAACAAAGTAAGTTAAATTATCCCATATGGGCTCCATCTTGCATATGGCAATCTCATGGGGACAGAAGGTGCTCTCCACAGTCCATAAAACTTGTTTTCAACAATACAAAAGAACATGAATACATGATGTACAGCCAAACTAAGAAGACGTAGTACTTCAGTGATGGACTTCACCATCTACCCATTGTATGTGATACATGTAGTCTCAGCCAACTGGCAGCATGTGAATCAAAATGTCAGAATTATCCAGCTCCTGTCTTCGAAGTCTAGTTTTTCCCCACAATTAGGCTTACAGGCTTTAATTATGTGGGTAGATCAAAATAATTTCTAACTACTTCTGTAATGGATTACTATATATTCCATTAGATTTTATCCATAAAAAATTCATAAAGAGAATAAATGCCCCAAGGAAACTATGTAAATGCCTATGCTATACACATTGAAATAAAATTCAAGTCATTTCCTGTCAAATACAATTTTTTGTATTAATGGCTTTGCATTCAGAACTGTAACATACCCATGCCAAATGCTTATGCATTCACAATTCGCTCTCTTTTCAAAACTATTATGTATTGTATGCAGTCCTTTTTTTCTCTTTGGTATAATAAGAACAGACGTAATTTGACGTAAGGTGCTTCTATTTAATGATGTCAACATCTATTCTCAGCCAACTATGCAAATTGATTAGGCCAGTTGCACCCCTTTTCATATTATCCAACACAATTGTCTCAGTTCTCAGAGACAGAGACGTAACATATACAATATCTTCACTGTGTGCATTAGGCACTCTAACATAGACCACTATGCATTTATTTGTTAGGGGTTTTTTTCAGTTATTCACTGAATGCAAAATATAGTGCAAGACCATCATGACTTAAGAAACCTGCAATGCACCAGATCTATTAGAGCATTCTATATGAATGATATATAGCACCAGTTGTTTGTTTTATGAATTGTATTTCCAAATTATTCTTCACTAGCAGAGGGATATAAAAGCTAATATATGCATACATTTTAAACAGCTGGGTAAACAAGAAAGGGACTATCTACAGGAGGAAAATGCCAGTACTTCTGATTTGGAAAAGAAATTAGACACCTACTACTTTTCCAGAGGGTTATATTTCAACAATGCTTTAGTTTTTAGTCTAACCACATGTAGGATTTTGGCTTTTGCCTTCCCCCGCTCCCATTTTTAACCTGTTAATTATAAGACCCTGTTCTCCCCATGTCACTCCACAACATAATCACAATTTAGGTGGGGAGGGGCTTCTGGATGTCATCTAGTGCAACCTCCTCCTCAATGCACAGTTAACTTCAAAGCTTCATTGGGTCACTTGGGGCTTTATCCAGTTGAGTTTGAATACCAGCAAGGATGGTAAGCCCACAGTCTCCAACCTGCCTGTTCCACTGCTTAGCCATTCACTATGAAAATGTTTTTCTTCACACCAAGTAGGCTTTTACCTTCCTGCTACTTGTGACTGGTACCTCTTGTCCTTTTGTTGTGTAGCTGTAAGAAGAATCTAGTTTCCCTTATAACCCTGTGTTAGGTATCTGAGATAGTAATTAGATGCCCTCTTAGCTTTCTCCATGCCAGATAAACAGCTCCCTCAGTCTCTCTATGTAGATTTACATTTCAGTCCCCTAACTGTTTAGTGGCTCTTCATTGCACACACTTCAGTTGGTCAATCTCTCTTCAGTACTGTACTGCCTGAAAATGGACACAGTGCTTCAGATGCAGCCTCACAAGTGCTGAGTATGGAGGAATAACCACTGCCACTAACCTCCTCACTGCACACATCCTAACGCAGCCCACCCAGTACCTGAATGGCCCTTGTTGCTGGAAGTGCGCTCTGCTGACTCAGGTGTGTCTCAGGCTCTTCACTTAGGCTGTCGGAGTCTATCTCATGAAACATTACAAAACTGCCTCTGCTACTGCACTTCTCTTTCTATAGGATGCATAGTCTGCTCTTAAAAGGGAGTGGATTCATTTGAATAGTCCCAGTTTGCAAAGCTAGGTGTACCAGGATACAATAAAACAAAATAAAATTTTGGCTTCGTATGAAGAACAGCAAGAGAAACAGCTGAGCGGTTAGATAAGAGTCTCCCAAGGGAAGAAGTAGCTGAGTTATGGCTCGCTGCATTCACAACCCAGAGAGGACAAGGCCGTATTGAGAATTTGTTGTACAGCACAGTTTTTTATTAGATGTGTGATTTTTTAATGGTAACGAGTTTGCAACAGCTTGTATTTGCTATATTCCCTGCTTCTAGATCCTCAGAACTACAACATGGGTAAGAAAGATTTAATCAGCTTATGAAAACAGTGCTAAACAGCAGCTAAATGGGGAGAACTGACTAGTAGGAGGATTTCTTCTTGAATGAATGTCATTTTGCTGTTTGGCAAGGGAATGAAACTGGAAGTGATTGCACCGAAGTGTCATAAGACTTTTTCCCAAGGTTCCAAATCATTCCTGCTTTATCAGACATTTCCAGTATTTAAAGGGGTTTTCAAGGTACAGGAGATTCATCTTCATATCAGTAGTTTGCCATCTATGGCAATCTATTGGAGTTTCATGTTTTATAAAGCTCACTAACCAAAATTAAGGGTAACACTATGCTCAATGCAGCTGTAAAAGGCTGACTGAGAATTATTCCAATTTCTTGACAAATGTGTCCCTACCTACTGCCTCTGTTTGCAGGCTGGGACATACCAGAAATACATTTTCAGTTCAGAATAATGCTTTATTGCCACTTCACAGGGCAACATTCACACATATACGAAATGCTAATCCCAGGAGCAAATCATCACCTTGAAAAACTGATTTAATGTCTGTACTATGTTATCCATTTATCTCACCTGTAGTGCTGGCATCTGCATAACTGTTAAGAGTTTCTTAAAATGTTTCTGCCATCTAATCAGTTGTTAATGAAATGGGAAGAACCTCTTTGTGGAATGAAATTATAGTCATAGCAAACAGTCAGCCGGGGAAGACTTTCTGTCTGACCCTCTTGCTAGCCATTGGTCTCTGTCCCTCCTCTACATACATCAGTCAAAATGCACTTCTGTCTGAGTACTGAGTTTCAAAGGGACAGTGGTATCTTGGAACCCCTTTATACTACAAGAGAAAGTTTTCAATGGCAAACACAGTCTTTATTTCTCATTCTCGATCCAAGCTATTGAGCTATAAAAGCCATTGACAAATGGATCAGCTCTCATTCTTTAAAGCATTATAAACACTCTCCCTGCCTTTCAAAGCTTCTAAAAATCACCCAATGTATTAAACGCCTAGTGGCTTTATATGCAGAAGGATACAATATGTAGACCAAATCTCAGAAGCTGAAATATTGGTCAAAGATTGCATAAATTCTACAGGTGCAATACATAAAAGCATGCAATGACATGCCATTACTTTTCTGAGTTGCTTAAACTGGTGCTATATCGAGATCATGACGATAAGTCTTGAACATACACCTGGAAGGTGTAGGGTAGGGATGGTGACAGGAAGGGAAACAAAGTGGATTTTCTCTCCTTTTTCACAGTTGCCAAAGACTAGTATTACTGGTCTCTGAATCACTGCTTATATACAAGAACAGCAGCCAACAGCCTATTCTGATCTTGACAGGGTGCTAAACCAACAGAGCAGGATTAAACAGTAGAATCAAGGGCAGCTTAATCTTGCCATCGTTAATCTTTGAGAAGAGCCTTGTTAACTACAACTTACTCCTCTGCACCTCTGTCCCATAGTCAGCTAGATGCAAAAGACTCGTTACAGTTTAAGAGCCTGATATAAATCCTACTGAAACTGATGGGGAAAAGCTTCCATTGACTCCTATGGAAGTCAACCTGAAACAAAACAGCAGTGAATGAAACACATACTATTTTATATTTTTTTCTACCAGGTTGCTGAAAGAATATACCAGTTTGGATTATAATTCCGCTCCCTCTCCTCCCCCTGCAAGACAACAGTACAATTCTTGATTTATTTTGAATTATGTGATTCTGCACAGTAGCAACACTGTGGCTTTAATCATTCACTCCTGTTACATTCTACACATTGTCTACTTTTGAACCATACATTTTTTGAAAGAGAAAACTTTGTCAGGAAGGTAAGACCTTGTGCCTTTTCCAACCATTTACACTAGTTCAATGACATGATTTAGTTACACCAGCACTGATTGCATTGCAAAGACTACATTTTCGCAACACAAACTTAAATTCAATGGGTTAGACTGCATTATATCAATACAAGGTTACTACTGTCCAAACACTGCTCCTTCCTTTTCGCAGTTTACTTCAATATGTCTAAGCAAATCTAGTTACTACTTTTTTGTTTCTGCATTGAGTCAAGGCCTTAGATCATATACAGAAAATTACTGGGGTTGTTTCTGATGTCCATCTTTCTCCCCCTGAACCACTTTCTGTACATTCTAGCAAAACTGTGTAGCTGAAGGATAATGATAATTGAAGAAATTACAAAAGAATGCACACAAGTGATCCATATAAGTGAATGCACACAAGTGATTTCAAATCTAAGAAGCAGAGAATGAAAGCAGTTTGCACGTTTTGCAGGCTGTTTGATGAGCCTTTCCCACATTATGTTTATTAGGAATAGTTACCAGAAAGGATTCTGCTCTCTTTCAGTGCTACTATTCAAAAGCCACCAACCATGAAAGCACACCTTTCTTGCACATATTTGCAGTTTTTACTGAGGGTACAGAACATATTACCTCTAGGAGCTGTCAAAGTATCGTTACAGGCTTGAAATACAGATTAGGCAAAAGACAGTGAGCTTAAAGGATTCAAGCTACTATGTATACTGATTTGTAAAGTATGGAGAAAAAGACATCACTTTCCAACTACACATATACAAACAGATAACTGCAGTGTTTAAATATGCCACGAGCAGAATTTACTTTTGTGAAATTAAAAACAAACTAGAACCACCAGCATTGGTTTTGAACTTAATAAGGAATTTAGGGAATTTTAACAAAATCAGAAGTATTCCAGTGCCTTGAAACTTCTCATACATTTATTGCTTGGAAGTTATATTGCCAAACCATTATGAATTCTGCTACGAGTTGTCTCCTTTTTCAATAAAGTAGCAAGGCATGTAGCTTTTTATGTTTAAAGAATCCTTTACAGTTTTTTCTGAGCCAGGTCAAGAGTCCTTTTCCTGGGTAAGGGTAGAAGAACTACAAAGGCATTAATCTTATTTGCTCCCATACATATTGTCAAAAGTGCTTGAGCAGGGCGCATTTTGTAGCATTACAGAAGCCTCAGGAGAACAGAATGCCTGCCAGAAGATAAACATTTTTCCACCATTCTAATTTAAAATAGGTGAACAGCACTTATTTTTTTTACTTTAGGCTTCTAGCTGAAATTCAGAGCTACAGCTAAAATACTATTGTTCCATAATTGTAAGAGAAATACTGAGAAGTCCTTTAACTATATTGTTGGCAGTGGGAACCACTGCAGCAAACAGACCGAAAAAGGATTATAAGAACCAAGTTCACCCCTGGAGAAATTACAATGGAGACAGTTGCATTGCCTCAAGAAAAGCCAGACCCACAGGCATTTTCCTTAGAAGACTGAGAAATTTTTTTTTGAAACTTTCCTCCTTCTTTAGTGACCAATAATCTAAAAAAAAAATAAATACCTAAGCACATATAACAGTCAAAACCACGTATCTCAAATAGAAGGGCCAAATTTAAGGAGGTCAAGTGTTAAGCAATAGCCATAAATCAAGAACTGAAACATGGATAGTCATAAGAGCCACAGCATATTTATCTGTCTCAGGTGTAAATGGTACCTGTTGCTCAGGACAATTATTGGAACATCTGCCTGTTTAGAAGCACATTTTACCACCGACAAAGTGGTGAAAACAAGTCAGTAACTCAAGCTTAGGTACTGATACCATACTAATTATGTTTTTATTGCTACAAATCCTCATCTTGAGAGTGTTAGGCCCTTGCTTCCAGAAGTGTGAGACACAGGTAATTTCAGTTGCCAAGAGGATGCTCTGGGGTGACAGCACTGCTTTTATATCACAGCTGGCACTTCTTGTGTTGGCTACCTTGTTGCTTAAGCTCTCTGAATTAATGGACATTTGAGAACTGCATCATTTCTCTCTTTATTTCCCACCTAACAATAACAAAGAATTGTTTCCTGATTCTACATAGGTGGTGTTGCGAGAATCATTCTCTTTCAACGAAAGCACAGGAAATCCCATGATGACGTTAGAAATGTGTTTAATATAGGATTTCAACAGTCTATGATAGACAGTGCTAGAGAACATACATTTAATTACAAAGATCAAAAGTAACAAACAGCAACACTGCCCCTTCCCTCTACACCCCAGCCACAGACACACAGCAGCCTCCCAGTTTTCTAATCCCTAGTCCCAGGCAATCACAAGCTTGCCAATAACTAGCTCAAGCAGTTTTAAAATTTAAAATTCGCTCTGCTATATTTAATTCTGTTGAAGGTTGCTGTTTCATACATACACCCCTGTTGTCTTCGCACAGTCCAGAACTTTGTTTTTACCTTTTTGAATTGTCAGTTAAATTATATTGCCAGACTCTGTGCTGTAGTGGCTAACACACATTTTATTCCACTGACTATGGAGAAAGTAATCTTTCAGACAGCAGTAGCTTCTTTAGCCAGAGGGCTAAATTTATTACTACTTGTCTCATAATGCCTCAAGTGACACAGAAGCCCATAAGCGAATAAGCTGTGACCCGAATATTAAGGAGCAAATAACACCTCTACAAAGACATGCCTTCCATAGAGGTAGCATTTTCTGACTCAAGCACATGACAATACGTAAGTTAACTTTTGTCCAGACCTGCAGATATGTTCTCTTCCAGAATTGAGACCTAATCACAGAAGCAACAGAAACTGGTGTGGAAAGAGTAAATTTCCAAGAATATTATTCTGTAACTTAATTACATAAGCTATGTGTGTTACTCAGAAATTCATTCAGAAACAGAAAATCAGACTGGGAAATGAGACTTGACACTGGGACCAGAGGTGAAGAGAGACAGTTTGGTTCTCAGGTGTGTCATTTGCCTTAATAAGTACTTTGTGATGCTGAGATCACTCTTAGTGTATATTAAATAATTCACAGCATCACAACTTGCATACATGTAATATTTTATGCTGGCTTTCAGGAACTGCATTACCTATAAAATGACTTCTATTTTTGTTCACAAAGTATATGTTTGACTTTGATGATGTGCTGAAGGGGGCTCATTAAATTACTAATGTAACTATTAAAGCTATTAAATTACCAATTTTGAGGGATCAATTCAAAGCACGTTGAGATAAGCATAAATCCAAAGCACACCAAGTATCTCTTCACTTCAATGACCCTCCTATGAGGCTCTAAATGTTGAAATCTCTTCCTTCTGGCAGTATTAACCCTTTCATTGCATAATTGTCCCTTGCCAGAACACTGAAGTAGTTATTCCTAGGGCTCATGAAGCATTCTGTTTGGTAGTACATAATGAGGGGGGAAGAACGCTTTGTTTGTGTTTACTTTGGCCCCTTATCTTCCTGACAATATCCTTATTTTTATTCACACTGTCACTATATTTTCCCATGAAAAAATATTTATACTTCAGAGGAAATGTTTCAGTAACATGTATCAGGCAAGAACATGTATCAGGCAAGAACATGTATCAGGCAAGAACATGTATCAAGCAATGTGTTTGCTTCCCTTCCCTTTATTATGAGAAAGCAATTTTGCTTACATGAGAAAGTAAATAAATAGATTCCCTAGAGATGCCTGGGAAGGGGACGTTCTTGCAGAGAACCTGTCTTGAAAATATTGGCAGCATGTCACTGTGCTAGATGACCTGTAGATGTTTCATTTGTAATTGCAAGAAATAATTAGATCAGAGATTTATTGTTTCCTTTGTTCAGAGAAACAGGACATTCTTGCACAATCCTGTCTTAATTAAAATATTTTCTTTTCTGACAAAATTTAGTACCATGCTATGTTCCTATCTACATTATTATAATGTGCATTTAATACACATGGCAAGATATAAATCCACCTTTTGTTAATAATTCTGAACATATAACAGACTGGGAAGCCAAATGGATGAAAATTTCCTAACTCCATTGACCACTCCAAAATTTGAGTAGAGGGCTGGACTATATGACCTCCTGTTCCTTACAACCTGAATTTTTCCGTGTTCTTAAATAAAGGACATGTATTTGGTTTTACCAGCTTACATGCTTACTGTATGACCCTGTGAAGATCTTGGTGTGGGCAAAGGCATTATTAATATGCACATGTAATTCAGGCTGGCAACAGCCCCACCTTTTCCCTAGGCTGCACAGAGCAGGAACGGAGAAAGCTACCTGGTTGCATGAAAGAATACCTGCCTATTTGTGGTACAAACTCTTTCGTCATCCCAGGATGTCACTCATTTCCTGCTTCTGCAGTTAGTCTGTGTAAGTATTCACTCATGAAAATTAGACTTAGCAGTTTCCGTTTCTTTGATCCTTTGAAGAAAACTTGACCTTGGGTCAAAAGTTACTACGTGCAGAAGCCACCCATTACACCAGCTCTGCAAAGTGCAGATCCTTTATACATTTGTTTTTATCTACTGGAATATCAGAACAAAACTGACTAATCCTGTAAGTGAAAGAATTAATTCTAGGACTTCTCAGTTAAGTCTTTTAGTACAAAGTTCTCCAAGTCACAGATGCTATGATTTTAAAATATATGACCAAAAGCTGCTGGATAGAAGAGCAGTGGTGACAGACAAGTGAAATGAGTCAGTTTTCTTTTTCTTTTTTTTTTTTTTTTTTTTTTTACTTTTTTTTTTATTTCTCCCTGGGAATACTTACCTCACAGAAGAAAATAATGTTCAAATCCATTTTTAACAGCTTGATCAAAAGCAGAATTCCATTAAAAATATTTCTGTCTTTCTCTTACTGTGGCATTCCTGAAGGGGAAAGGAGAAAAAAAAAAAAAAAGATAAACCTGACAATAAACATTACTATTTTCAGTCTAAAATTACAACACATACAATACCAAAGACATCTCTTAAGATCCATTTTATATTGTAATACAGGCCTGCTTGGTCAACAAAACAGTCTTTCAAAGTTTCAAACAGGTAAATTGAATATCTGCATTAAAATACTAGCTGTTCACTCCAAGGCACTGAAGAAATCACAGGTAGATAAATGAGCTTTTGAGTATAACTGAAGACTGGCACAACTCTGTTAAATAAGGATTGTTCTTGAATAATTTTCCTGTGTATTTAGATTAAAAAAATCACCTTACATATGATAACCAAACACCGCTGTATCACAGATAACCAGATCTTCATAGGTTAGCTAACAGACTTTGAGGAGGGGAGTTTTGCCCAGCTTCAAGAAGGTGACAAGACTCTAAAATATAAGCTGACAGTCTGATGACCTGTGAACTGGGACTTCAGTGTTGCTTCCACCTTTGGTCCCAAATGAAATTAACTATAGAAGTGCTTTGTTGGTTTTGGTAAACGGCTGCATTATTGTGGCTTGGTTCCCATCCCATGCCAAGGCTGAGGTTTCCCAAGAACCTAAGGTGGCAGCAACATTGATTTCACCTCAGATGCTGCCCTAAAAGCAATGCTCAGTGACACAAGTAGCTCTCAGAGGTTTCATGCTAGCTTGAAAAGCAGACATGAAATACAGATTCTTCAGCTGAAGAGACTAGCAGCCTGCTTAGCTTTTCTAGGCATTTCTCCCTTCTTATCAGCTACATTTCAGAGCTGAATTAGGACTGAAGTTGGTTTCTCACAGAAATTCCCACCTTCTGTAGACACCCTGCACAAGACAACAGTAAAAGTGAACACAGAAAATGAAGTAAGACCTCATTCCACCTTTGTGGAACAGATAAGCCACTGGAATGGACACTACAGCTAGAGGCATGTCTTTTTATCCCTCTAGAAGTCCTTCCCTTGAAGCACATTTGGTACTTATCCTTAAGCATTTTAGTAGTAAAGACCATATCAGTCTTCCCTAAGTGGTATGTTTCAGGCAGCTACAACTGCACCTTTTTTATTGTCTTCACCCTGACTTTCTCCAAGGCAGGCCCTTACAGCCTCCACACATAGGTCCCTTTGTGAGCCCTACAAATAACAGCCTTATCCCACAATGAAACAAAACCCCAAATAGTTAAGTAGTGGCATTAGCACACACAGAGGTCTCTAACTGTTTATATACCTATTTATGTGGTACTGTACCATTCATAACTGTTCATTTGTTTCCTCTGTACTGATGGCAGATTAGAAATAAATAACTTCTTTTAGAATACCTCTTTTCAAAACAAAAAGGGGGGGGGGGGGGAGGAGGGGAGGAAATCTGGTTTATCTGATAATAAACTCAGAGCTTTCTCTGTTTTTTATTTCACTGAGATCTCATACATTTCAACCAGCCTTTCTCTGCTTTGCCCTTATTAAAACCCACAGACATGGTCCCCATGGATACATTGAGACTCTTCTCACTCTCAAACAGACACACAAAGCCCTTTTACCAGCTCATTCATAATTCTTTTTCAGAAATCATTAATTATTTACATTATTGTCCCATTAAAGGCCACTTTGAGACTCTTCTGCTTGCTGAGAGATTTTTTAATTGTTATGCTTTAAAGTTGGTCCGGTTGTTTGAAGAGTGTAAAGAGATGATAGAAATGTAGTTAAACCTGATTTTCATCATTACTAAAGCCTAAGCCTAAAAGTTTCACTTCACAGGAAAAAAAGCTTCTGGCCTCCATCCCTCTGTGCCTCAATCTTACCTTGGCTTTCTGATTTTGAAGAAAGTTAGGACCACAAAAGAAAGGTTAATATTAATTAGCATTATGTTACCTGGTTACAACTGCAAATTATAAACATCTTCCCTATCACAGTAGTGGAGGAAGATCTATTTCCCTGATGGTCATCTGCACTCAGAAGAACAGAGCAGCTAAAGCTTTTGTGCAGCTTCCTTATCTGAGTCTTGAAGAGCTCATAGCTGAAAAGAAAGATGGCTTTATGTGACTCTTACCCTGTGTGCCTGCACCAGAGGGTATCGGTTCTGGCTGTAGCAGTGCAATTCCTTCTTTCCCCCATCCGCTCCTCACCCAGGCAGGCATTACCTGAACTAACGCTCACTCACAACAGCAAGTGCACCATAGTGCTGCCTGCAGACATGCAGTGAGGTCACCATAAACTGAGGGAAACTAAAGGCAGCTGGAACAAAGAGTAATTCAGTGAAGGTTGTACTTATATGGTCTGATTCTCCAAGATGGGGAACACCCTTCAAATGGGTGGGAAGACTTGGTTGTTGCCACAGGTTGGCAGGTGATATAATTGCAGTGCCCAGAAGGAATGCAGAGGAGACCATGTGGAATGCTGGGTTCCCTGGACTGCCCCTTCTGGGACAACTCATAACCAGTTATGTCTGATCTGGCTTAGGAGCCTCTTCTGCTATGGAAAAATCGCTCTTCTAACACAATGACACTAAAGAAAACTCAGGGAATACTCAGCCCAATTTTCTGCTCAAATCCACTCCAGCTTCACCTTTGGGTTGTTCAGTAGCGTAGGTTAATCCAGTCTTTTTTTCTCCCCCCAGTTTTTTGTTATTGTTATTGTTTTGTTTTGTTTTTTTAAGATTACCAAACTAACAATATTGCAGAATTTAACCTCTTAACCTTTCCTTCTACTAGCCTATCATCTCTAGGTATTGGTTTCATGCTTCTGTAACATCACATATTTTCAGTATGTCTGCCCAAAATCTCTTCAACAAACTTGGAGGGATTATGTGGAAGTAACTGCTTATAAGAATGATGTTTCTGCTTTGTTTAATATGGTCTTCAAACTTTTGCCTTTAAAAGTTCAAATACTGAAAGAAGCTCAAGTAAAATAAAGAACAGAACCTTGGTTCACTGTTGCAATCTTTACTATGACACACCTCGCTTACTGTACGTTACATGGTTGAACAGATAGTAGAAATTTTACTTCCCATTGATACCTAAACCAACATTTCTTCTCAACATATTTTCAAACATTTAATGTTCCAGAATCTATAACAAATGCAAATGTTTTGCCCTTCCTACTTCAGTTTAGACAGGTGTGCTTTTTCTGGAGTCTCCCTGACAGATGAAGGATTTTTTTCCTCTATTGACTACATAGACAAAAGTCACTGATGCCGTGTGATATAAAGACATTTTTAAAAAACTAAGTACAAATGCAGGCATTTGGTGAGATGTTGACAAGCAAGTTCTCAAAGAAGATGGGATGCTGTGATTGCCACTAACCCTACCTTAGGAGCACCCAAGACTAAGCTAAACAGCTGCTAAACAAAAGTGTATGTACTGAAGTTCTAATGTCCTATGTTACCCAAGCAAGGAAAGGTTTTGCCTTTTTCTCATTCCTCTTTTCTGAGAGCTGCAAAAGTGCTGGGCTGGGTATGGCCCACTGCTTCTCCCCCAGAGGAACTCAATAACTGCAAGGAACAGAAGGGGCTCTCTAACTTCAGCCTCCTACTCATCTTTTTGGAGCCACATCCTTCATAACCAGCTCCTCTTGTATCCAGATCTCTACATGCATTTGCACTCTGTACTGACTGCAAATTTCATTCATGTAATGCAGAGACTCATTAATAATTTAAGATTAAAAAGGAACCCAAGGGCAGCAATATTTCATTTTTGCTCATGCAATAGACGTTACTTTGCTAGTACGTCAACTCAAGTTATCTTTGTGCATGCTACGTTAATTCAGTAAATTGCTTTTCAAACAAAGTGCATTCAGAAAGTGCCTGAAGAATCTATATGTAAGTTTAATTTTTATGGCGAATGTGCCAGATCAATACCCAGAAAAGGAAAAAGGAACAGATTTCAGTTTTGTCCATTGAGTTTTCAAAAGAGGGTGTAGCTAGAATAAATAGTATATAGAAGCCCTCTGCACGAACAGGTAAAAGCCATATCAGGTGTAGTGAGAAATATCCCAGCGCATTATTTACACCGTGTTCAACTGGAGAAATAATTACGTGTAACGGTATCGAATAGCTCTCCAGCGTTGCAGCGGGACCGTCCGCACACCCGAGAGAGCTGTCAGCATTTTCCGACTTACCGGGGAAGGGAAAGGGACGCCAAGTCGGGCTAGGGAGGTGCCGGGTCTCCGCAGGGCCCGGACGCGGCGACCCCGCTCAGCGGCCCGGAGGAGCCGGGGGCTCCTGTCGGGATCTGCCCCCGGCCCGCTGGGCACCACCGCCCCGAGCCCCGCGGTCCCTCAGCCGCCCGCCGCTCCTTCCTCGGCGGCTGCCGGCGCCTTCTGCCCCGCAGCTTCCCGCTCCCCTCGGGTGCACCGCAACTTGCCAGCCCGTCGGACACCAAACCCGCTGGGTCACCCGCGTCCTGGAGAGATTCGGGCAGCGCCTGACAGCGGCACCCGCCCAGCCCGCGGAGCGCGACCGGGGCCGCGCGTCTCACCTGAGCGCAGAGCGGAACCCGCTGGGGACAGGGTAAAAGAGCCAGCACCCGGCACCGCCGCCGCCGCCGCCCGCGGCGCGCTGCCCGGCGCGACCCGCCTCCTCAGCGACGCGGTGCGGTGCGGTGCGGCCCGCCCTGCCCTGCCCTGCCTTGCCTTGCCCGGCCGGCGGGGAGCGGAGCGGCCGGCGCGTCCCAGCCAACCGACCAGCCCCCTGGGGCGGGCTGCCCGGAGCCGTCACGTGAGCGCGCTCGAGCACGCGGTGCCGTTACGACCGTTGCAGCCGTTACAGCCGCTACAGCCGCGCGCGGCAGGGGGGGGGGCGGCGGGGAGGGGCGGCGCTGCGCTCCGTGGTGCCGCGCGCCGCTGCTCAGGTGAGGTGCGACGGCTCCGCAGCCGTGAGCCCCGCGGGGCTGCTCGCCGCCCGTCCTGCCCTCGGGAAGAACCGTTTCCAGGAATTGAGGGGCTGCCGAGACAGGAAATCCTGCGGGTCGCGGTGAGAGGGGCCAGGCTCGAGCGTCCTCGCAGCGCGGAGGTCCCGTGTCCACCCGCGGTACGGCTGGCAAGGACACCCGCGCTCTGTGTAAGCACACGCGTGATGAAATGTTGCATCTGATCGCGGGATCAGGGTCTGTATGTTCCAATGGAGTGTGTATATTTGCGTGTGTAACATTTCTGTCTGTTGCGTAAAATACACTGAACTGTTCACTCACTTTCCCCACAAAGAATTTTCCGACTGAATCACAGCTAAAAAGCAACGTTCAGCCTGTTTTCCTACCAGAATGCTTCCCATTTATACTGTCCTCAGGGTGTCTGACCTCTGTATCAATGATACACCAACAGAACTCTTCAAAGAGAACAATAGTAGGAAGTCATAAGTAATGCAGTGTTGTACGGTATTTTAAAGGCTTGTAGAGCCCATTGCTGACATACTTAGGTAAAGTCCGAGGAATGGCCCAGTAGCCTGGTATTAAAAGAATTCTCTGCTCACTCGATGTCTTGGACTTGATTTTCAGCCCTGGGCCTTATTGTTCATGGATTTAGGAGGAGTTTGAAGGACTGTGGAGGCCAGGTATTCAGCAGTTGTCAGTGTTTCAAGTCACTCAGCAGTGACATTTAACGTTGGTTATGGAGTGTTTCTGACAGCTTAGCTCTTCTAGGCTGAAGAAAAAGTGATACAGCGCCTGAAGACAGCAGGAGCTGGCAGCACTGCAGGTAGAGGCAGGCTGGGCTTGCTGTCAAAATGCTCTCCCAATTGCATGGCAGAGGTCAGAAATCCTGTTAAGAACTAATGAATCTAGCCCTTAGATCATGAAAATCAGAACAAAAGCAGAGTTCATTGAATTTGATTTCTTTTTTTTTTTGATACTTTACATTTCATGTGCTTTTTCCTGTGGAGTCATGAAGGCCTGAAATGTACTTGCTCTACAGGATATCAATACTGCTGTATACATGCATACTGTATCAATACATGGTGTATCAATATGCTGAACTGTGCAGCAGGGTGAATTAGCCTGTGTGGAACTCCTTGCTTGCCATAGATATACGGCCTTCAGCACATAAATAATTGCTTTAAAACTGTCAAGCACCAGCATACCTGGTGCTTTAACTTTGTAACATAAATGTGGGAGTATAATCACAGCATTCCAGGACCTGGGCCTTTAAAATAAATGACACTTGATATTGTTAAGGGAGGAAAAAAAAAAAGGTGTTAACAATGTGGCTAAATTTTAAGATTTTAAATAAATCCTGAAATAAAATGACCTTTGTTGCATGTGGCCAGGGTTTACGGTTAGGATTAGGGGTTAGGGTCATGGTCAGCGTCAGGGTTAGGGTTTAGGGTTAGGGTTTGTGTTAGGGTTAGGAGTTAGGGTTATGGTTAGGGTCAGGGTTAGTCATTAGGGTTAGGAATAGGGTTAGGGGTTAGTGTTAGGGAAAAGGCTGGTTGCTGGGCCCCTGTTACTCCCTAGGAATGGAAGGATTATCTTGTTTGGGAAGAGTTTATTCAGAGTTCTGGTGACTCATATTTAGACCCCCAATGAGGAAGCCTCCACAGTGCTTCCACAGTATTTGTGTACAGAAGTATATAATCGTGCAATTACAATTAGTAGAAACAAACTGTCTAAATTCCTGTAACTTGTGCTGGAAACACACTATCATTTGCAAGGCGGTTGGAGCAAACAGCTGAGTTTACAAGATTATCATCTGCGTCTGTTCAGAAAATGGCCTCAAACCTTGTATTGGCTGACATTTTTAGCTCTGCTAAGTAAACCCATGTGAGATAAAAATCAACCCACGCAACAGGTTATATAGTTCGCTTTAAATCAGCTGTGTTTTGTGAACACTGAGTGACTTGCTTCTATTTCATGTTATTTCCTTTAGCACTTCAAAATGAATTTAGGCTGTGTGAAAGGTTCTTGACTGGCAGTTTTGGAAATTGAACTCCCATGTTTAATCCTAGACTGGGTCCAGCACAAGCAAGCTACTCAATGCTATCAGGGAGGATACTTTGCTAAGCTGAGGATAGTCCATTCACTTAATTTCTCATGCCAGCAAAGGCAGGATTTCCTGTTTCTTCCCTGCCCTGTAATTACTGGGTCTAGGATATTTTTGTTGCATTAAAACTATGCCTTGGATACTAACACTGTGTGTTTAATTGAGAAAAAAACCAAGTATTTAGTAAGTAATCATCTTTTTTAAAGTGTGATGACTCTGTTTCAGCCTTAAATTAGTTAGGCAGTAGTTTGGAAAGTTAATGTTCTTTACAGCACACTTGCTCTGTTTTCACCAACTTTGATTTATTGTCTTTTGTGTTTTTGCAAAAAACTCATCTATGCTTTTAAGATGCAGCTTCTTATTGTGCAAAATTGCACGTGTTGAAGCTAGAAGCAGAGATGAAGGGTGGGATATATTATCCTTCAAAGTGCCGATGGGGAGTTGGGGAGAAGCTATATTAAGTCCTAGGCTTCCAGGAAGGGATACCAAAGCATTTGATTAAATGTGCTGTTAAGAATAATTGTTGTCTGACAGCTGTATAACTTTTATGACAATATCTCTTGAACTGAGTCATGAGACAAGCTGATACCAGTCATGATGTCAAGACTGTGATGACGTTGTTCCCCATTCATAGAAGATACTGTAGTGACAAAATATTTATGGTTGTGAGTCTTTTAATTGCTGCTCCATTGTAGATGAGCTGTGGTTATGTTATTCTGACTACAGTAGCTCCAGATGACTCAGGTCTTCCATTATACGTCTGAGTTCTTAAAGGACAGTAGATTTGGGAGAGGTTTTTGTTTTGCAGAAAAGTGATACAAAATCTATTCTGTGATGGTTGGTGCATTTGCCTTCTTCAACACCCCCTAAACATGTAGGATGGAGATAGACTGCCTGAACTTACCAGAAGTCCTAACACCTGTTTTCAAACAGTGCCCAGAAGCATCAGGTCTCACTCACAGTTGACAGAGCATAGGCCTTTGTACTGTGGTGGAATAGGGAGTGTTTGTGCACGCAGTTCCGCTAGCTGAGCTGTGGTGACAAGGGAACTCATATGGGAGGTGATGATGGGGAGGGAAGTGATGTCCCTCGCCTTTCCAGCTAGGCCTGGAAGCCAATGGCTCATTATGCGAAAATTTATTGAGGTGTTTTTAATATTTTACTCTCTATTGTCTTATTATTATGGCTGTGGTTACTGTAGCCCTTCATTGCCAGGAGCAGACTTCAGGTAGTAGCATTGCATCCTTGAGTATTCTCTGACTGTCCACAGCTTCCAGCAGGTGGTGGCCAGCTCTGGCTTACATTCCTGTTGCCTGTCATTTGGTGTTAGGCAGGTAGAACTCCTGTTCTCCACATCTCTGTGTGGGCAAAGATTGTACTGGCCTGGTGGCTGCTTCTTTGTCTCAAAAGGCATCAGAATCACAGTGATTTAGCTACTGAGGGCTTTCAGAGCCTTTCTTAGAAGACCTTATTATGGCTTTAAACTGTAATACAACAGATCATTCCAGAGTAGTGAGAGGTTTTATTTCTTTTCTATGAGATTTTGGCAAGCCCACACCTGAAACACTCTACACAGTTCAAGGGGAGTTGTGAGCAGAGCAACAACTGAATAAAACATCAGAAGGCATGTTATAACCTTTTGCTGAAGGTTTACGTCATCTTTATAGGCTATTATAAACATGATATTATAAACACTGAAGCAATCACCACTGTGAATCACTTTGTGTTCATACTAGACAAATCTTCTATGTAAGGCTGGTGGAGGTTTGTTTGGGTAAAGATACTGGCTTGGAAACTACATGAGAGAGAAAGGATATCACTGGCAGGTTGTTGCAACAGTGAAATGTTTTAGCGTGAGCAGAAGTACTAGTTAGGTTGTGGAAATGCCCAATCTATAATATGCAAAAGTCATGCAGAGGGATTTCATTCCTAATTTTGGCAAACCTACCTGAATCTCCTATTGCTTTGGGGCTCAGAAATAGCAGGAGTGAAATGACAGCAGAATTCCTGAGGTCTAGTGGTTCTAACAAATGAACTTTTGTTAACTCTGCTTTGATGGACAGTTTGTGTTTATCCAGCATCAGTCAAAATGGTGTCCTCATACAGCTCCTTCTTTTTAAATAAAAAAGCTTATAGCCAGGTTGAACAAACCTATGAAAGATACACTCCAAAGAACACTGGAAAGAACAGTAGTGATATGTAAGGGGGTTAGAGAAGACAAACCTTTTCCCTCTTTCATTTCTACAGTTTCATTAAACATAGTCAATACATTTAGCCACACCCAACTAGTCTTATGGAAAGCACAAAATTCATCAACGAAAGCTTATGTGACCTTATAATTAAACAAAATTGATTCAGGCAAAAAAGGTTCATAAGGTAAAGTGTTAAACTGTCTGAACTTTGTCCATTCTCCAATTCAGATGTAAAACTGAAACAGAGCAAGAACTGACCAAAAATTCCCATCCTATCCTTTTTCTACACAGTAACTACAGAGCTCAGGGATGGATTTACTATGGGACAGGAGAAGGGACTAAGTCTCTCCATTTGTGTGGGGCTGTGTGCTCCTGCAACGTTTGGTAGAAGGATTGTGTCCATGTAGTCTTCCTCTGCCTAGCCTAAATTGCAGAATTTAATCCCTACTTGAAACCAAGGTGGATTGCAACAATGCATAGAGTGTGCAGATGTTTACTCTGCCAATAGGGATGATTTGCACCAATGTAGCTGCATTCCTAGCTAATCCTCAGTGTAACAAGCCAAGGCTTGTGATACCACCTGGACTTAGTTCTCAGCAACCTTTCACCATAACCTTTCACCATACAGTGAATGTGAAACATTACCAAACTAGAACAGCTTTACTCTGCTTTGGAAAGCATAAGTGATCAGAGGTAAGTAATGGAAAGGAGGCCCATTGTGAATTAAATGCTGGTTAGCTGGAAATGCACATTGGATTTAATCAAATTACTTGTTTGCCGGCACAAATTCTCCTGGTGACCATCAGTTTCCAAGAAAAACAAAACTATTTTACCATCCTTCCTAGGTTTAGCACAATTCAAATGTTGAGTTGTTTTGTGTGCCTTCACTCCTGATCTTGAAGTTTGGGACCAGTTAGGAAGATGAGCACACTACTTCCAACCTTTATCATCTAGGACCAAACTCTTCTTGTGTAGTATGTGTGGGAGTCTCTCATAAGCATCACTCTCACATAAGCATAATTTTTGTAATGAGAGTATACATCAGTTTGAACGCTGGTTGCCGTGAAAGAACTCTGGAGCACATACTGGAGCTGCCATGCTTGCTTCCTCCTACCCTCCGTTTATCCTGTTCATAAGTTAGAACAAGCAATTAAGAATATGACATACAACTTTGTTTCTGTCCTTACAAATACTGCTCACAGTACCAAAGGAATTTGGCCAAAACAATCCAGTGTGTATAATTACAGGAAAAACAGCGCCTTCTAATGTCTCAGATTATGATGTGCATGCAAAAATAGATACAAACATATCCAAAATGGCCACACTGTCAATTTTGATAGTTCTCAAGCGGGTACTACATGTTACTGTAATTACGTTTAGTTGTTGAGTGTTTGAACTTCATGTAAATATCTTTTTCCAGATCTGGTAATAGGTTACTGTCCATAAAAGAAAAATTAACAATAAATAGTATTTTTTCTAGTTTAATCTGCTTTCTGTCTATTTTCACTTCTATGCTCCATCTCCCATTTATCAGCTAAAATAAAATGTTTTTACATAAATTTTTTTCAACAAAAATTTTAGCTTTTAAAAAGGCCCCAAACCAAAGCTCAGGTTTATGTCCTACCTTCTGCCATGGGCTGTAAGTGTTGAGTGTTTTCCTCAGAAACCAAAGCCAACATGGCACAAAGCCATCCCTAAGAGGGCACCTGAGTGTCGAGTGGGCATTCTCCTTTGCTGCATGTGCAGTTGGAATCCTTAATTTACTGTTAGCTTATGAGACTCTCATTGAAGTGTTTGGCTGAGAATCACCTTTCAGTCACCAGGCTATGACCTGCGGAGACCAGAATTGTCTCGTGGTAAATAAGAAATGTCTGCTACAATGGCAGTTGCAGTGAAGAGTCCTTGTGTCTGCACTCAGATTCTGATCTGTTTGTTTTAGCAAGATGTTGGATCAGATGAATGTCTCCATATGGTCTGTGTTTTAATAGTTTGTGGAGCTGGAGAACAAAAGAAGATTGAGGAAGAGGCTTATGATTGTTGTATTACCTCTGCATTTGAAGCTTGTGGTCCTCAGACACATGGTGTGAACTGTGAGGTTTTCATATGCAGGGACAGGAGCTGGACTCGATGATCCTTGTGGGTCCCTTCCAACTGAGGACGTTCTATGATTCTATGATACTGCATGAGAAAACTTTCAGATTTTCTCTGCATTTTCCAGCAGGAGAGAGATTGAAAAGATGCCAGAGACATTTAAATGAACCTATTAAAATATAAGAAAATTTAAAAATATGGAGAAAAAGAAAGTGAAAACTGAGTATTACTTTCAGATTTTCAGATTTACATTTTAATGGAAATCCTTAAGTAAATAATGCCAAACTAGTATTTAATCTCTGGAGAGCTTCACTTGTGCTGGGGGTCTGTATGTCTTGATAGCCACAGAAAGGTTGTTTTCTGAATACATTACTGGCTCCTGTAAACATTGCATGCTGTACTTGTAGACTAAAAAAGAAAAAGCATGAAGACATTTTGGCAACCTCCTGCATTTTTTGTCCAAGTACTTTTTTCAGACTGAGTGCATATACCACTAAACTCAAGAAAGTTTTCCATTGTCCTTAATGAGATCAATCACTGTCAAAGCTCCATCCATGTTTCTAGATATTGATTGCTAGTCTGCTAGAACTTTCAGGAAATATCAGAGTGTCTGAAGAATCATAGTCTGAAATATTCCAGGAAAATTCAGATGCTTTGAAATCTGAGACAGGTACAGACCAGTTGGCATAGGCAATGTTGCTTCTTGTTATTTGACTACCAGCTCTTAAGCAGGTGCACTGAAGTAAACTTTCAACAGTTTGTAAAGAGTTAAAAATATGTTCATAAGTACTTAATATTTTGGTTCAGCCATTACAAATATTGATAATATCATGCCTCTTTGTCCCTGACATGTTTAAAACGTGTATTAATCATTCACTGAACTCTTGTGTATTACATTTGTATTTCTATATAGCTCAGAAACTGTGAACTATTTTGGTTTTAAGGGTTCTATAAATTTAGTGATACATTTCTGAAATATTTTTGCCACTTCAATTATAGTCTATTATGAAGAACAGCACCTTTAATTTCTCTGTTCCTTGTCCAGCAGACATCCAAGCACAAGTCTTGCCATTTGACTGACATACGCATTTTAGAAATATTTCCTGTCTCAGCAACCTGAGGTTTGAAAAATTCTTGAGAACTTCTGAAAAAAAAATCTTGACGGTATTTCTATGTTCTGAAAATGCAGGACAACAGTTATGGTGTAACTCAGCAGTTGTATCCTGGAACTTGCCAGTTGTTAGGGTTAACACAAGCCACTAGCACTAAGAAGGATCAATTGATGCTTGTGTCTTTCAGCACAGGTGTGCTCCATTTCATTCCATTGGGACTGCACACATAGCCACTAGTCAATACAAAGAAGATACAGGGGAAAATGAAGAATTAAATCTGGCAGCAAATTCTGAAACAGCAAAATAATCTAAAAGAAGAGTCCTGCCAATTTAGATGGCAGCAACTGGAGTTGCTAAGAGAAGTTGTATCCGAGTTATCTTTATAAACCTCGGTTATTCTCAGTTTCTCTAAATAAAACTTCTGAGACACAAGGCCAGAGGGGTTTTAAGGCTGTCAGTGAATCTTCAGTAAACAGTCAGACTCACAGCTTCAGGGCTGAAGGCCTGGCAACCCTGATACTGCCACCACCAGCAGAACCTACAGGGCATCAAGATTCAGTTCTATCAAAAGGAATTTGAATTTGCAGCTGTGCAGAGAAGGAACACTTCTGCAGAGTCTTATTTTGAGGCTACTCTTCTCATCAGCAGGTCGTAGACCATGTTACTGGTAGCAAATCAATTGCAAGGACCTACCCTAGCAAGTAAGTCATAGATAGGAAATCATTGTCAGTACTTCTGAGTATAGAAAGTTTCCTTCCTTTCCACCCCTGAATCTATTTTGGCTCTTTGAAATATAACATGGCAATCTGTCTTGTCATCTGTTCTATCACATCACTTGTGCAGTTACATATTGTGGCTCCCAAGAACAGAAAATACAGTAGAAAAACTTGACAAAATCCATAGTTAAAAGCCAGGTTATTTTAAATTTTGGGTTTGTTTTGTGGAAAATATATGACTTTTTCATTTCTTAGGCTGCAGTGGATCTCTGAGGTAAAAAAAGCTGTAGCATCTGTGACATGATTTGCTTTCTGAATAATTTGGCAAGGACATTTGTATTCTGGTATTAATCTTGGCCATTAGAAAGAGAACTAAGAAGTAGTTTGTGATTGGTTACTGTAAAATTGATTAATAAATCCCGTGCATTCATCTGAAAACATTTCAGTTCTTTAGGTTGTATTTCTGAGCTTTCAAGCACTCTTGTTAATTATTTATTGATAATTGATCCTGCTGGGGATTAAAAGCAAAGAGCACTGCTAACTGGTTAGTGAGAATAAGATGGATTCATATCTTCTTTTTAGTGGCAGAATGAGGCAATGAAAGTGAAAAAGCCCATGGCATAAATTGGTGGAAATATGAGAAACTCTGCAGCATGAGGATTTTTTGTCTGGAATGAGTATCTTTGATAAACTCAATGTCTTCAATAGTTGCTGTATCACATGCCTGGAGAAGAGGGTTGTCATTTTTGCAACTAGAAGGTTACCAGGAAAGGAAGTGAGCACTTTTGTGGGTCTGCCAGGACACTTTGTCTAGTTTATGTCTCTCTCTTGAATTACAAATAGTTCTGTGAGCAGTAGAACTAAGGAAGATCCAATTTCATGTTTACATCTTCTGGGGATCTAATAGTGTCTGCATCATGACCAAATTTTTCCTCACAGTTAGGATATTTGTTGCTGAAATTGGCTAGATATTAGGATATGACTAGATGTGTAAATATAAAGAAAGTGTCATGCCATGAAAGTAATCATTTTTAAGGGTTTCTTTTCCTACTAGCCTGGTTTTCTGTAAAATATGCTATGCCTTAATTTTCCACTGTGAAATTGATTAGGGTAGTGCAGGCTTCCGAGGAAGATATGGTGCTGCCCATGTTCTGTGGGAATAACTGGCCCATTCTTAGTGCCTTTATTTATGCTGATATACAATTACAGGCATTGTCTCGGCCCTAACAGATTTAGCGAGACAGTTTCCTTCAGGAAAGATTTACCAATATGAATAAATGAAATGCATTGGTTTTGGAAGAATTAATGCTCAGAGTTTACAAATGAAGTATGATAAGTCACTGGGGGTTGAAGGTAAAATAGGCTCTATTATCAACAAGGACTTTGCTGTTTAGTAATGCCTGCATATAGGGAACGTTTCAGTTCAATTAATTTTAAGCCCTGTACTTACTCTGCTGCCACACTGTTCACTTTTTACCTACCTGCAAATCACAGGGTGACTGTTTAAAGAAGATCATGTGTCTCAGAGTGTGTGGGTGAATGGAAGGTTAAACATTTTGACTGGCATTCAGGTAAGTCTTGTGCAATTTATCCCAGTGACACTGTACTTAGTCAAAAGAGTTGACAGCCATGGGGAGAAGAAAAGGGTGGGGGAAGGTGAAGGGCAGGCTCTTGAATGTGTCTTCCAGTGTTGCATTAGAATAAAAAGACCTGGGCTTTGATTCTTGGCTGCAGCTGAGTCCCTAGGAGGTATGGGGCTGTGCTGAGTGCTTGCCCCGGTGTTCACGAATGCAAGGTAAAAGGCTGAAACCTGGAACACCTCTGCTCACATTCTTCTGGAGGTGGCAGGCAGATGGGGAGATCTGTGACCTTGGCTGTATCCTGTAAAATCATGATTGCTTCCTTGCATGCATGGTCATAGAAGGGCCAGATATATTTCCTTTATGCATTTTGTACTCGTATAGCAAAGCAAGAGAGCTTAATAAGAAAGAAAATCTGTTGCTTTTTCTGCAGTAAGATACTAAAATGTGTCAAATATTTTGGTGTTCATAAATACACAAGATAGCCAATGTTTAGATAGTCCAAAAGGTGAAGATGGGGGTGATTTAGCGATACTTTTCAGCATGGAACTCAGGGTTTAGTGAGCCAGTTCTAACAATGATATCCACACAGGTATCATTGTACAGTAGCTAAAATAAATTAGGTTATGCCTTAAGCTGAGAGACAGGGAATCTTTTTGCATTCTTTCTAAGATCCTGTTTCAATCAGTGAAGTGCTTTCAGCATACGGGTAGCCACTTAATGGCTTGCACAAAGTTCATGTTCTTGCCGTTACAACTGGAAATCCTTTTTGTTTATTTTGTATACAATGCTCCTGAGAAGTACTCAGTCAAGTGCATTTCCAATTACAAGTTGATCCACAAGCTACATTTGCTGGCTCACTATCAAGGTTTTCTTGTGGTGCTAAAACATTGGCTTTCCTGAAATGACTGGGCTTCACCCAATTTCTGTTCTTTCTGGCTACCTATAATGTAAAATTGGGAAGCAATATTCCTTTTTGTAGTCTTGTACATCCAAGGTATATAGGTGAATGCCAGTTTCTGTTACCTTGGAGTTTGCGATATTAGTGATATTCAAAGTCTTGAATGTCTATGCTATTTCATATGATACAGGAATGTCATCAGGGGGCAGGAATTGCATGTCGTGTCATTATAGAAGACACCCAGGTATAAATTCTTTCTTTTGGATATCTGGGATATATGATGCTTGTGCAACTGGGCAGTTACACATTAAAAACAGCATGGTAGAAAGGAGCCGATCAAGTAGTTTTGTACAGCCAATGTTTATAAATGTATACGTGATTATGAAAAAAAATAAAAATCTGTCAGAGGGAGAGGAGCTAGTGGAGAGTGTTAACTGAAAGGGCATGGGAAATGAAATTTCACGTCTCCATAGGCCTTTGGAGGGAGTCCAGCCATGATTTAGAATCTGAGGAGAGGTGGGACACAGAGGCAATGAGGCAGCTGTGGATGGCAATGCATTCCTAAGCAGTTCTGCAGTTCTGTACAAGGAGTAAGAGATAAAAAAAGAAAGGCACACAGGCAAAGGGATGTTTAATCTGGTACATTATCCTCTTAAAAGTGAAGGATAGCCTGTGCTCTCCCTTGCTTTCTAGCTTGCTGCAGCAGAGGGAGCAGCTACCTGAGTACTTTTGCCTTCACAACGGAGAGTTACTGAGAGAACAGTTGGGCTCCAAGGTCATTGCACACCAGGTGCTGAGAAAATGTAAATACAGTTTATCTTAGAGAGGCATTAAAGGTGGCTTGCACCCTTTAACCTGCCTTGCCCCTCCCCACCCTCCAATAAACCACATATCTTTTTAGCATCACAGAGGGAGGTCTTTGATTACATTTTTTTTTATTTAGTTGCACACAATAACTGGGTGCAGCACAGCAGAAAGCAGATATAATCTAACTAGGGGAATAACATAATCCTGCTCTGTATAGGTCTAGGGATATCTGCTATAGTTGTTGCTATAGCATGATTCTAAGGCCACTTTATGAAAAGTTCTGTCTACTCCAATGGACATGCCAAGGGAGAGAGTTTCCTGTAAATACAGAAGCTTCCAGCAACTAGTAAAGCTATCTTATGTAGAATTCAATTTAGGATTTCACAGCCATCAGTTTCCTTACAAGTGCCTTATCCTGTACAGTCATTAAAACACATATGTTTTGCAGATGCTGGCAGAGTTTTCAAATGCGTAAAGCAAAATGGAAAAAGAACCATTTACCCTAATGTAAACAATCTTTCTTCTTGGAATAAGGCACTTTTTCCAAAATTTACTGGCTCGTTGCCAGTGGCACTCATGCTGCCTTCTTTCTGAAAAGTGTGGAACACCTGTCCTTTGAAAATCCAGTCTTTTCAAGATGTCTCACATTTGCAATCCCAGAATTAAGGCACTCTTTAGAATCTCGGCTGTTATCTTTACTCAGCCCAGGTGACCCCACATTGCACCATAGGGAATTTCCTTATCATTAATTTCCCGTTAAGTCTTACATGTCTCTCAGACAAAGCTCTTATTTTTGTTCTATTCCATATTAAAATACAAAACCAGATTAGCTAAACATAAGGCAATGCTCACAAATCCAGAATGAACATGGCAGTTTGACTCCATAAACTTGAAATCACATTCCAAATCCAGTTTTTCCCAAATTGTACTCTATAAAGCAGCATGTAATTTCCTTACTTACACATTTGGTATGTTGTGATTCTGGGCAGAAATAATGTCACCTGGAAAGAACCTGCTTCATAATAATGACAAAAAGAACTCTTGCAGCAATAGGTCAGAAAACACTTGCGGCTATGGGGATCTCCTATCAACCTTGTTTTTTCTCAGCCTTATTAATCTGGATAAAGCTAATTAAACATCTTGGATGCACTGGAGATATATAGAACACATATATGTCTTGTACCTTTAGTAGCCTTATGTAGCTTCTCACTTGCTTAATTACTGATACTAAAGTATAATCCTTCAGACTCACAGAACTCATTTTTATGCAAAATAGGGAATTACTCTGAGCCCAGGAGCAGAATGAGTGAAATACAGCCCTACTCCAATAAACTATGGTCTTTGAGATCCATTGGAAACAGAAATGGCAGACTGAGAAGAAGATAACTTATACTTTCCTTGAGATGCAGGTCTTTCATCTAATTCTCTTAAGACTTAAGATGACCATCTTCTGTCTCTGTCATAGTGAACAGGCTGTTTGAAAGAAGAATTCCAAATCTGGTCATATAATTTTCCTCTACCACAAGACCTGGTGGTGTGATCCCTTGATACTGATACAATCACTAATTCCTGTCTGTGATTCTTAGGTTTTATCCTGTATGCATGGCTCTGTCAGTTTTTGTACATGTACATACATGTTCTACGTATGGCTATATGGAATATCCTGCTGTTTTTATTTGTGGTTCCACTACACAGACAGTTGTGTAGAAACAGACATACTGTAAGATCACAACTGCATTAAGCCTTTAAGGGAAACCAAATGGAAAGTCATAGGTCAGTGAACAGGCAGTGGAAAATTTAGCTAAATTATCAGGGCAGAGCTTGAGTTTTGTGAAATATAATGTGTAGCAGCAGATGGCAACTTAAGCCAAAAAAAAAACCCAACAAACCACAAAACATTTAAAGCAATTGTGTAAAGGAAAAATAGATCTGCACACAAAGACTTAGTTGCTTCCTGGAAAAAAACATCAACATTGCCACACTTTTCATGTGCTGATTTCTATCACTGTACTCTGGCTGTGCAGGTGTGTCGTAAATAATTCCTGACAATCCACCCGCTATGATGAGTACTGAGTATAAAGGAGAACTGGTTATTTGGTACCTCGCACAACCCTTGCAGCAAAGTAGCCTGCAGTCTGCTTGAGGCTGGAAGGAAGGAAGCTCCACTGTGTGGCTGCAGAGCTGTGGCCTTCCCAGTGCCAGGCTGGTCACTGGCACATGTGAGAACAGCTTTGGCCGTTGGGATCTGTACCAGCAGAGAGTGCACATTGCCTTCTCCTGTATGTGCCTCTTGCAATAAGAGAGGTCCAATGGAGGAGATGTTTAAAGAAGCAGCTCCATGTACAACAAAGATCACTCAGTCAAATTCAACAGACTTAGGAGAACAAATTGAACAGTGACCCAGTTCTTCCATTCCATTTAATTGCTTTATTGAGCCAGAATTCCTGATACCAAGGGAATCCCTGAGGTCTGATAAATTTGGTGTGAAAAGAGGTGTTTGAATTAAACACTTTATGGATAAGGGGGGCACAACAGCTCAAACCAACTTTGACTATTCCTGCTTCCATTAAGAAACTGCAGTAATATTTGGAGTCTTCCTGCAGGTTTTAAATGGAAAGATCTTTCTCTGCTGTAACATAATGTTTAATATATGAGATGCATTGCTGATACTGTTATGTGTAAATCACCTTTCGTATGGAGAGCTAAATAAAGGAAGTTCCTACTCCCATCAGCCTTGTAATTTGAAGAGTGTCCAAAAACTGTGAGCAAAAAGTTTGTAGGCCTGTGAGAGGAAAGTAGCTTTAGGAATGTGTCCTCTACACATGGGATGGGATTTGACAATTTTTAATTTTACAATGAGGTGAGTGATAAAACTTTGCACTTGTATGAGTGATGCCCATATTTACTGAATAGTACACTTACTGGGTGTGTTTCTCATGACAAATATTTATGTCTGGTTATCCTAGTCCCCAAGCATGATTCATTCTCCCTCAGTTCATCAACAGCCCTCCATTTAAAAGGCCCTCTGCTGCACTTAGGAAATTTTATTTTCTCTACCTCTATTTGTACTGTTCCCTAACGCTGAACTCCACTGAGTGCAGACTGTTGCTGGTATGTTTAGGAAGTAGCTACAGTATTATGAATGTTGCTGTGAACTACTAATTTCAATGAAATATTCAATCATTCAAATGCATTAGCAACTTTATGTATATAAGAGAAAAGTAGTTCCAGTTGAGTGAATATAAGAACTCATAAGAGTTTCGTGAGGCCATTCACACATATAAAGTGAATGTGATCCTGATCATGCTCAACCCCAACTTTTTCAGAAGTTCATTGTTCTGCCATCAAAAGCTATGAATGCATGTAATTTTCTGCAGTAAGCACTAACAAAGATAGCTGTTTGGAAAAAAAAAAAAAAAAAAAAAAAAAGAAGTCTGAATGGCCCATTCTACATTTTAGGAATGTGAGAGATTATTTGATCTGGAGATTTCTAATAATTACATTTAACATTTGGAAACCCAAAACTTAAAGGTTCACATCAAGTTATCAACAAATCACAAATGCTCATTGTTGTCGGGCTTCCCTGTGTATTGCTTACAGCTTCCTCTAATTCTTCAGGACTTACTCATGGATGACTTATAACTCATGTTGGAATGACTACCATGTACAGTAAATTATGTAAGAAGATTGCACAAGGCACCTCTTTTGTGATGCAACTAATTTAAATCATTAATCATAAACCTAGGGTTTCTCAGCTTTAAATGCCATATGCAGCTGTTATATAGCCAGATGAAACACCATCTGAGGAGTCTGATGAAGTTGCTTTGTTCTTACTGGCATTTGTTGAAAGCCATACTCTACACATAAACCAAGAAGAGAACAAAACCTTGTTTCAAAAGTACAAGTTTTGTGTATGGGAAGGATGCTGGATTTTGAAAAAAAAAAAAAGCTTTATTTTAGCAAGGACATGATTTTATTTGGTCTTTTCTGGACACATGGCAAAATCTAACCCTAAGGGAAATCATTTGCTACAGCTTAGTGGTGTGTTGTATTGTTGTTTGACAAGATTTGTATACTATGTCTGTTTTACAAGCAGTTTATAAACCAGTCATGTTGATCGAAAACGGAAAGCTAAAAGGTTCTTAAACATTCAATGTGAGAGATGCTTTTTGCCTTAAAACAAATCCTCTTTCCTTTTTGTTAGTTTGACTAACACAAATATTTACTATAAAGATGACTGGAAAAAAAAAAAGGTAATCTTTTAAGCTGAAGTTGTGTATGTCAGCTGGAGTGTACCATTCCCATAGTGTTATTAATCATATTCTAGTCTATAAAACAATACTATGTTTCTCTGCATGCAGTACACTAGCTAGCTTGTGATTTCACTGTTTTCAGCCTAGCTTAGATTCTCCAGTGATATAAATCTTCAAGCAAAGCCTGTTTCATTCCAAGAGGTGTGTTTATCACATCACATCCACATATTTTGTTTTACTGCATCTTTTTTTCTGATCTTTTGACATTTTTGTCTTACTGTAGGTAACTGCTATACCATGTTTTTGGAAGGCAAATAAACAAACTTTGTAACTGTCACAAGCTACCACGCATGTTACAGTATGATAGTACTGTACCTTACAATATAGGGAATTATGATAAATACATAGGAGTGATCTGGACTGGTTCCTAACACCCTGTATGTGCTGATGTGAACCTCATTAGCTAGTAACTGTGTCTATATTTACTGATATCATGACCAAAATGTTTTATTTCTCTTAGATTTGGTGCTTATGCAAATAATTGTTCAGGTAAATTTAAATCAATTTAAAATCTTTCAGGCATTTCTAGACAGGTCTGTACATACTGATTCACCCACATTGATACAGGGCTATCCCCTTATACATATTTGAGCTTCCCCAAAGCCAGCAGTACTTTTCCTTGTGCTGATCAGGAAGGGACCAAGTATAATTGCAGAAGACTAGTCCAGTGTCCCCTCTGTACACACAGTGGCTGTGTATGCTTTCTGTCATTGTCAGATGAGAAGGCAAGGTTTGTTTGTGCATTATGGTAAACCTGAACTTCAGGCTGAGTGGAGGACTAATACGTTAGACTGCTAAAGAGAGCTTCACATTATGGTATTCTGTTACAGCCTCATAAGACTAGAAGACATGTTGGATGTACAGGAAAAAAAAAACCAACCAACCAACAAACAAACAAAAAACACACACCAAACCAAACCAAAACCCAAAAAACCTAGGTAACAAACAAACATTTCATTAAATCTGTAGACCCCAGGTATTGGTGCTTGCCAGTGAAAATGAAATGAAGTACTAAACAGTTACATTTTTTAAATGATACTTATGACTACAACTATACTGTTTCCATAATTCATGCACAAAATTATGCTGAAGAGAATGAGAGTCACTTGTCTCAGTGATTGGCATAACACCTTAAGAATGGAAGAGGAGAATTCGATTTTTGTAATGTAATAATTCTTTACTTGTGACTGCTGTGCCAGCTTTGAGTTACAAAATAGACAAAGATGTGAACCTGCCCCTGTGGAATTTATACTGTGTAGGGCCAAGTTCTCCAGTCCAGGTGCCTTCTGATGCTTTGATGACAGAAATGTTGCAGGTCAAAATTCTTTGCTACTATGAAATTTCTAAGATGTCACTCCACTTTCCACAGCAGGTCTTCCCAAGCTGTGCTGTTTATCCCACGGGACTGTGGGAACTAGTTTGAAGTAGTCCATGGACAAAATCCCTCTGGTTGTTATTTCCCTGAAAGGGACTGGCAGTAGCTGGTGGAGCAGTAGATTTTTCATGAAGAACCACATGTCTGCTCCTCTGCTTTGCAAGGCCTGGTAGAGAGCTTGGAGTTCTTGTCTCTGTTTTCAGCATGAGAATATGGGGAGTAGGATAAATCACCTCCTCCTCCTCCTCTGTGCTCACATAGCCTGGCATACAGTTGAGCAGTTTTCTTTCTATACTGGGAATACCCAAACTACCTAAATTAAGAAATCAGGGATTTCAGAGAGTAATTGAAAACTCTTGTGCAATAAATATGTTTTAAGAATCCATTAGCAAAAGGAGCAGCTTCCACAAGTTTTCTATCAGCAGTTAACTATGATTGAAACTTGCTATTTCTCCTTTCTCTCTCCTACTGGGTTTTGAGTCTTCTTTGCTGCACAACCTTACTTGTCGGCCACTTGCCCAGGAGGCTTAGGCAGTGTTGAGTCAGATCTTAGCTTGCAAATCTGTGTCTTGCATTGTCCTCTGTGTCCCAGCCCTCTTTGGCTGGCACTGGCTCGTTTTGCCTGAGGCTGCTGGTGGCTGAACTCTGTACTTGACACGGTGGAAAGAGGCTTAAAATATTGCAGTAGGTGCAAAAGTCAATGTGTCACTGTTGATGCCTGTAATTACCTTGCATCAGTGTAGCGAGATGGCATGCCACGCTGTTTTCCTCCGCTGCAGGCCATATATAGCCTGTTACACTTTGATCTGCTCAGCAAAACAGAATGGATTCCTTTTGTCTGTAAACAGCAGCTGGGTGAGAGGAAAAGGTAATGGAGCCTGAAGGTATTTAATGGATTGGTGCTAGCTTTGAATATATTTGCTGACAAGATAACAACCCATATGTGTGTTGCTGATGTCAATTTGGCCTGTACTCATTGCTTCTAGATCACAGTTGTGGTCTAGATCAATCTGCTCTGATTTTACCTTGCGAGATTTGATTCTGGAAGGAAAATGTGGCCTGCCTAAACTGGTGTGTTGTGCCTTCCTGTGACCCTCTCATCATATGTGGTATTTCAAATATGACTCCCCTTGTTCTTGGCAAAAAGGACAGACATATTCTTTGATGGGTAATTTTCATGTCCTGTTACTTTCTTCACATTTAAGGAGTTTCGACTATGCAAATAGAGCTGTTTAGTACCATTCCTCAGATGCAAAGCTGACTTAAAATGAGCATATGGAGTCATATGAAAGGTTTGTACTGCAGTTGAGGTGTCTCTGAGGGTCAGGGAGGAACAGCTAATTTAGAATAAATATTTGCATTTGAAAACATCTATTCTTGAGCTGGATCAAGTGACGATGGCACTTGAAAGATAGCATCATCTCATCCTACCTCATTCCACATTTTCTAACCAAGTGTTCATGGTTCGCATCTGCTTTATTTACTATCTGTTAGAATTACTGCATTCTTATAATATATTAGAAAAGAAACGTATCTTCAGACAAATATGTGATTTTAAAATAGGATTATAATTCCACGGCCTTCAAACACTCATGTTGCAATGAATAAAAGCAGACTTTCCTGATTCATGTTGCCGGGCAGAAATGGTTGTTAGCTGGCTCATGCTGTATAAAATGATATAGAGCAGTTCTGTCTTTGAGTATTATATCATATACTTAGTAACAAGCATAGGCTGTGAATGCAAAATTCATAATCCTTACAGTAAAGTGTAGAGTGTGAGACATACTAAAATTCTTAGCATACCAAGGGGTGTGAACTCGATTTGGAAATCTGATAGTGCTTTTTAACACCTCTTTTAAAGTGATGTAGATGCAGAATAATCTAATCAAGATGTATGTCCTACGTATGGAATGAAATCTGTTCTTAGCCAAACTTTCTGCATTCAGGAACTGCACATCCATGTATTAATAGTTCTCAACTAAAGCAATGTACAGCCCAGGTTTCTTCCTCTTAGTGGGCAGAGAAAATGTGAGATATTTCAGATTTTAACAGGATGCAAATGCTGTGTTTTTGCAAAATCTTTCTTTAAAAGTAAACATCAAAAGCAAGTGCAGAGGCAAACATGCCATCTCATGTATTGTCTGTTCACATAAATTCAGCTGATTACGAGTAATGCTTTTGATTGTGATGGAGAGCCAGGCCTCATGAAGGCTTTGTGGATTTGCAAATGGAAAGTGTTTGAACTCCCTTTTAGTGACAGCAAGACTGCTGCAGGACACAAACACAAATTATGTTCTACCCTTGTGAGAATAAACATGTGCCTCAGCTTTAAGCTTGTTTTGACCCTGGTTGAAGTATATTGAAACAAGGCAAGCTCTTTCCTTAGCATCCAAATTAGGGAATGCTGGGGAGAAAGGCAGTTTTGAGCATAGAAGTGGTAGGGGAAAAAGGCCTCCTATTGCCTTAGCAGAAAACAAGGAGTTACCCTCATTGCTTTCTGTCCTTTCTCTGTCTCATCTTTACACTGTTCCTGAAAACCTTTTAACTTTACATAGTTCACTGTTTTTCCCTCTGGCTGAAATTTCTGCCATGTAATTTCAGCTGCTCCTAGTTAGACATCTACAGCGGGAATCAATTGCCTAAATGAAGACATGTAGTGCCATTTCAGATGCCCTACAGAGTTATTTGAGATGCCCTACATTTTGTTAGACTGGCAGGTATGACTCAGGACTTATGGCAAATCTTTGCTCTTCTGGAGCAGCGGTGGTTATGCTGGAGCATCTCACAGGGGACTAGACCCTTGCATTTCGTTTCTAGCATAAGAAAATTATCTTAGCTCCTTGTGTGCTCAGAGAAGAGAGAGGCTGGCACTTTCAGATGGTGGTTGTGCGTGCCTGTCTTAGACATCTGGACAAATCAGTCATCCCCTCAAAGTATTTGTCTCTTCTTCTACCAGGGAGCCTGGGTGACAAGGTGAGTTTAGGATTCTAATTTGTGGATGGCAGAAGTTGGTTAGGGCAAATCATGATCTTTGTGTAAAAAAAATATATGGAAACTGTGGGCTTTAAATAGGAGTTTGATTTATTAATGTTACTGAGATGTATCACTTATTGGTGAACTGTAGAAAATCCTGGGGACATAACTAGCTAAAACTCATGTGAATTAAAGGTGCAATTGAAAATCAGAATTACAACTTTTTTTTTTCCTTTTTTTTTTTTTTTTTTTGGCTACCATTAGTTGCCCTTTACAGAAACACAGAAAGGTTTTTATTTGTTTAATCAACCAAGGCAACTTTATTCCACCATGTTACTGGAAGATATACACATATCTTTTCATATTAGGCCATTCCTCTCTGTTTTAAACTGGCTTGTTAACTGTTACCTGTCTAAAGTAGATTTGTTGCAGTTGTGATGGTCTGGGGATACAAATGGAGCATGATTTGTGAGAGGTAACATGATATTATCCTTTATTAGACCTGCTACTGTAGCAGGAGAAAACAGAAGAGCATTCAGCACACAAAGCCACACCTTTAGCTTCTCTGTTTTCTTCTATTATTTCAGTTCAGCTATTAAAAGATACTACTCCGCTTACAAGACTAGCCTCATTTATTACTGTCTTAAGGAACGCAAATCTATTAATAGTGGAAATGAGGTAAGGAGGTCAGGATTGTGAACAGAACACAAGATATAACCTTTAGAGTTGTCCCTGTCTCACTTCAATTAGACTCAAAATGATAAAAAGATTGCTTTGACATTCTAAAGCAGCACAGGAAACACAGCAGTGCAGTTTAGTGTGATACACTTTCCAACGCCATTTGCATGCCAACAACATGATTCTGAGGCTTGGCCAAGTTATTCAGCACAAAGCTCCAAGAGGGAGAAAATAACTTTTTGTGTCACTGTCATGTATCCTGACAGATTCACACAGGATGCGGGGTGAACACACACATCCCATGCCAGAGAACAGTCCCTGCACTGTCTTAAGGTGCAAGTGGAGGCCAGTGGAGTGCAAAGGATAATCAAGTCCAAAACTGGAACTTTCCCAATTATACAAATAGTATACAACTCCTTGCTTAATTTTATATCAACTTTGTGTGCCCTTTTAAATATTCAGGCTTAATTACTGATGCAGCATCCCTCACAGTAATTTTAGGGGATTCTGACATTTTGCAACAAAATAAGAGTGAAAGCAAATATATTGCTTGGCTTTGAATTTCAAAGCTTATGGACATTTTTTATGAATTTTATAGGAGATAAGTGACCAGCTTTTGGATTAGATCTGCCGATAAAGAATTTGCCACTGTAGAGACCAAAGGTGGTACCTGGTGAGACTCATCCTACAACAGTGAAAAAGCCTGTGCAAAGCCATCTGTAGGATATGTTAAAATGAGGTTTAATTAGCATGTAAGTGGCTTAATAACTGTCTGTTGGGTTTGAGATCTGAAGTGGTTGTTTTGACATGGGTATTTTGACTTTGGTATATTAATTATATGCAACGGTAGTGTTATTCCTTTCTGCTGGAAAATCTTGTGCATAATGGCCAGAAGTTGCTGAACTCTGAATATTTATTGTGTTTGTTTCTTCCCTGCACATATTTCCTTGCTTTCTTGCATATGTGGGAACATGTACGCATAGTTTCTGTGTTGGATTTCTTTTGTATTCTTTTTGTAGATTACTTCATGATGGGTTATGGTCTGCCAGTGATCTCTGGACCACAGGGTGAAGAACATTTTGAACCATCAACACAGTTATCTGTGTGCTGACGAAAGCCTGGAAAACGTGATTTGTTTTGTTAAAATGAACTTATGACATAATTTGCTGTTGAAAAATCATAGTGCATACTAGAATTTATCAATAAAGTGTCAAGGTGTGTAAGGTAACTAACAGATGAGATAGGATACAGTCTGCTGGGAATGTCTCAAATGAGGACTTCTTTGATGATTTTATGCCATATTCTTCTGTTGAGGTTGTAATGATGAGGCCACAAAAGAGGCATCATAGTGCACATACTGTGGGGTCTGAACAAATAAGAATAAAAGATCTGCAGAATCCTCTGGTTGTCACTTTCCAACTGGGCCATAGCAGCCAGTGTGGGAGAGACGCTGGTGACTGCACAGGACCACTGTTGCCGTGGGCCATTTGGCATCCCAGGACTCTATCTACTCCAGTGACTATTATAGAGGGAAGGTTAACCATAGTTCCTTATTTTAAAGGTTCCCCTGGGAATTCTGAATTAATTCGTTATCAAGGCAACATAATGTTCCTAGCCATACTAAGCAAAGTAACTGTTGATTAATGTTTATTTCCTTTCTAGATCTCTATAGGTCTTCTATAACACGTGATCCAACAATGTATGTTACTGATAAGGTATGTGATGTTGTCTTCATAACAACTTACAATCACTTTTTCTTAGCCACCAACATTTTCCACAGTACAGATGTTTGTTTTGTCAGCTTTGCACAGAGATGTTGAGGCATGTCCTCACATAGTAATTTCATACATTAGGTATGAATTCCTTATTTTCTGTTTCACAATGTGCTGAATTTTTTATGATGGTCATCAAGTTAGAACAAGCTGATACTATATGTGCTGAGATTTATGACACTGAAAGGTAAGTTTGCAAAAAATAACGAATGATAAATAATCTAGTGTAACTTCTGAAAACAAATATTGAAGTTAAAAAGTTGAGAGATTTATTTTATTCAGAGCTCTCAAATAATACCTGACTTTTATTTTTAATTTCAATGAACAAAATTATCTGTTTCAGCTAGTCCCTTAAAGAAAGGTTTATATTTAAAAAAACCGGTAACATTACAAAAAAGTGGATGTGGATTATTTGAGGACAATTATATCCTGAGAGACTCAGTAAAACCTGTTCTCACACTTGAGAAACCCTGGATTGGAACATGATAAAATGTTTTGTGATCTTATTCTCCCTCTTCATGTCCTAGTTCTTTAGGTTTATTACCATTTGAAGAATTTCTTCTGTCAATTCCTACTTTCAAAAGCTCCAGCTGAAAGATTGTTTTCCACAAATAAGCAACTTGGGCCTGACAGATTGATTCAGTTAAGGCTGTGCGTCAGATTAACATTTGTGTGTATTAAAACGTTAATGCTTTAGATAAAAGATCAATTATAAAATTGGTTCAGTTCTTTGAAATGGAGAAATTCAGACATTACTCTGAAAAGTATTAAAAGCTACAATAATTTCTATTTTAAATAATAAATAGAAGGTATGATATGCCTTATGCACTGTATGTTTAAGGGCAGTAGAAATATGTGATTGAGAGGACAACATATGGCATGTTAAAGAAAATGCTACTTCCTCAAAATCTGCTGTAAAAGAAAAAATTGTTTATTGCTTTTTACTTGGCTATTTACATAGCTATTTATAATTATTTATATTGCTGTTTCCATAGAAGAGAGCTCGGCACCGTATCTCAAGTACAACCCTTAAAGAATAATTGCTGATGTAGAAAAATTTGAGTAAAGTTATATATCTTTAACGTATAAGCTTTTCAGGTGAGACCAGTGCTGTTCATCTGAAAATTCTTACAAATTAAATAAGAACAGCAATGTACAAAAATTTTTAGGTGCAATAATCTGTAGTATTCTGAATAATAATAATGTTTTGTAATCTTTGTTATTGCTGCCTTTCTCAAGCCAGGACATCTAATCTCATTGATTTTTCCAAGAATGTTTCCTTTCTGGTGAAGTTTCTCCTTGAGCGTGTAGCTGTAGTGCTTCAAGATGTCACGAAACACTGTATCAGGGCATGATAATTTGTATGCAGTCACTCTAAAAGGCCACTGCAGAAAAATCTCTCTGTAGCATACATGAGAAACAAGTATAGTGCAGACTTGCTGTGGCAGGCAGAGGTCAAACCACTGAATAGTGACTGTGCTTACACAGTTTATCTTATAAAAATCAAGAAGTTTTGATCCAAGGATGGTATGACTATGTGCATTATATGGATATATATAGCATAACCCTGGAAAATCTGCTGCTTGTATCTGGATTTGTTGAACTGGCAGATCAAGCAAGTTAAAAACAACTGGAATAACAGATTTTCATTGCATATATATAAACCTTACCCAGTGACCTCAGTCAGACAATACAGTGCAATCTGCAAAATTATTGACATGGTTTGTATGTTCCTTAGGTAATGTTAATTGGCTGTCTTTGGGAGAATAAATTAGACTGATGGGCAAATGATCCTAACACATAATCTGCTCAAAGCCACTAAAGAGCTATGTGAGCACTTGACATAATGCACTGTCCTTCTCATCGATTGTCCTGTTCACAAAAAGTAAAGTTGAGCATAAGGTTGGAGTTTCTGCAGAATCAGGCCTTTATCATGCAACTAATATGTTTTTCATATAGATATATATTTACATTCATACACACACACACACACACGTTATTTTACATTTTAGAATGTTTGAAATAACTGATATAAATACAGTGGGTACTGATACTTTTTATGTCATAAATATCCATTGGCACAAATAAGATCTTTATCTCTTATTGCAATTTCTTGATAACAAATGTATCAATTAAAACTTTGTAGTCTTCAATGAGGTTCTACTCCTGCAAGATGAGAACAAATGTATTTCTGTGATCTACTGACAGTATTAGATAACAGTGACACTGGAGCTATTGTTATCCACTATCTTCATCCAAGTCTGATGAAGAAAGATATAAGAATCAATGACTTGGTGAGCTGGAAAAGAACTTTAAAAATGAAAGTGAACCAATTATAGTAAAATACTAAGAAAAGTGATGGATTGTCTACCTCTTGGTATATTTAATAAAGTCTGGATGCCTTCTGGAAAATATTTGGACAAACACCAGTGTTGTCAGCAATATAGAGGTAGGATGGGAAGCCATATGACCGTATTAAATGACCTTTGACTCCCACAGTCATGAACATTATATACATCAGGTCAAAGAATAAATTAAAATTAAACTGGCTATTTTTATCCATATTGCTGCATGTAAAATACTTGTAACTTAGTGATTCAAGGCCATAAAATTATAAAAGTGCCAAAAGCCTTCAAAACCCCACCATCTCATCAGTGAAGAGTTCTGTACCAGTCACCATGTCACGACACAGCAAGTGCAGATAGGAGAAATGGGACGGGGCACAGTGTGTGCATTCATACACACTGCATGAAGGTGTGTGTCTGGAATCACCTCCAGGGTAGAACAGGACGCACCATGTCTTGGATCTTACTGAAATAACATAGGTGGGAGAATAGCTTAAGCTCAGGGATGGGTGTGAGTCGGAACTCATGCCTGAAATGCAGTGTGGATCTATGTTATGCACTTGAAGGTTCTCTAGGTTCTGGAGCCATCGGTGATAAAATCTTACAGCTCAGAATTTACAAACCACTGTCAGGCCTAATGTTTTCAGAGTAGCCACTTGTGTTTATTGTGTGTTTCACAGAATCACAGAATGTTAGGGATTGGAAGGGACCTCGAAAGATCATCTAGTCCAATTCCACTTGCTTGTCTGAAAGCATTACATATGTGACTCTTTGATGGGCTGCAGTCTCGTGCCAGTTTATGTAAGATGCATAATTGCTTGCTGTCTATTTTCCTTCACAGACTACAGAAAATTATAAATGGGTTTTATAGTGACATTGATAAATCATGAGGTGCATCTTCTCGCTTGAAAATGACATCAACCCTAGCAGTGACAGCGTTAAGAACCATGGCTGGAGAATTACTGGCTGAAAGTCGGATGAAAAAGTTGTAAAATGTGCAACTATCCTTTTTGCCTTACAAAAGATATTGAAATCCACATTCAGACAATTCTGCATGACTTAGAACTAGGACAACTGCATATGCAGCAGTAAATTTGATCACAGCTCTGGGTTTGTTTGCTCAGTTGCTCCTGGAAATCCATCAGCATCTGTAAAAATGCACAGGAGTACAACAGATAATATCATAGTACAGGGCACCTTGTTCTCATTCACAACTGAATGTTCTCATGTATCATCATCAAAAACTCATGGGCGTGATAGGAATAGCAGGAGTCAGAGCTTATCATAGCACAAACCGATGGTCATGTGGTCATGACTAATAAACAGTCTGTATCAGGGCATGTGAGTCATGTCCTCTACATTTAACTCTGTGAGATAAGTGGTTATTCACATCAAAACACCTACCATATAGCCAGCACAAAATAAAAGAAGGTACGAGTTGGTCATCTTAACTGCCTCTAGAATAACATTTTCTTTTGATGTGCTGAAGGTGTCAGCAGAGCTGTGTTTAGGTGAGAAGTAATAGATTGTGACATGGAAGGCAAGACTGGGTGTAATTATTTTATTTAAAACTTATGAAATATGAAAGGTAGCATTAAAGCTGTTCACTTTCTACAAACAGCAAACGTTCTCAGTCTCCCTTCATCAAAACTTTAATATGCTTAATGCCAAGTGCCAGGCTACTGGATTGGTTCTAGGAAAAACCGTGTCTTGTTTTTCCAGAGAAATTCTTTTTTTATGGTGGGATGAATGATTTAATAGCATTGCCAATGAGATAAACACTGTTCAGGCAGACTTCAGATAGCAATTTGTATCTAATTTTCGGCTTTTATTTCTTATATTGTTATGTATTCTGTGTTCTGTTTTTCTTGCCACTGGCTGGAGAACCGAAACTGTTCCAGTGACATGTATGCTGGCTGGAGGTTGTTGCAGCACCTGCCTGAGATGCTTGTATAACAGGGCTGGGAACGCAACGTTGTGTGAATGTCTCCTCAGTACTTTAAAGGGAATTTCCTCTAACAGGAAAATCAGATGTTTATCCCAACTTTTTACTCTCCAGGAGAGTCCTTGGAAAGGGAATGAAAATCTGCAAAACTGAACAATTACTTGATTCCCTTTCATTTTCTACATGAGTATAGAGTTTTTAAGAACAGCTAAAGACCAGCCACATTAATAGTCAATGGTACAGGTTCTTAGGGCATCCTAATTATTCTTTGTCCTATAAGCAGTACCTAGTCTCCTTCCACAGCACTATGTTTTTGACCCAAGAAATAGCGTAGTAATGTAGAAACAGTTCCAGGAACTTACTAGAAGTTGCAAATTTTTGATATCTTTAGTAGTATGTTCACAAGTTACGTATCTATACTGTTGCTTTACTCAGTGGCTTTGCTTGGCTGCAGCTCGCAGGAGTAAAGATTGTTGAACACTGTGCCAAGTATGTTTGAATGAATTACTTTCTGTAAGGGAGCGATCTCTATCCTTATAAACAGGAATTTAACCAAACTTTCCCATAATACCTCAGTAAGAAAAAATGCTATTTCTCTGCTTATTCTCCAGCTGTAAGTTGCTAAAGATGTTATTTACAAGTTTGTGTATAACTTTTGCCTTTGGGAAAATTTTCATCTCTTTATTTCTGTTAGATAGCTGAGAACCATGGAAAGAAATAAAGAATACGTTTTGTATCAGTTCACTGCTACTTAGATATTCATTTTTGTAACATGCCACATTAATTCATAAGGGTTGAGATTCATCGCACTAGCAAGAGTTGTTATGAATGTGCTTTACTGAGTATGTATTATCTCTTGGATAGATTTCATATGCATAGATGCATATGCAGTATGCCTATGTATAAATTATGACTAAAGGATAGATGCCCTGATATTTGTTCAGATACTTGGAAATCCAAGGAAAATCATGTGTTCCTAGTAATATTACTTCATCTGTTTCTATGCCCTACAGTAGATTGTTTTATTGTTGTTATTCTACATTATGAAAACAGTGTATATTGCTTAGGCAGCTATTGCAGGAATCAGCTAAATGCAGGTCAAACAATGACTGTCCTATCTAACTGCTAAATAGAAAATAAATGTAGCCTAGTTAAGCAGCATTTTGGTAGAAGACAATATTAGTGTTGGCCTTTGGTCTTTAATATATTTATTCTTGTTTTACCAAGAGACTACACATCAGAGAGGTTCCCTCCATGTGCCATCTGTTTCCTTGCAATTGGGAATGGTAGAATAATTTTCTGAAGAATTGCTGACAAGATGTGGCAAGGGAACAGTAATCCATAAGGACGAGATTTCTCATTAAAGTCACTCAGCTCATCTGTGATACAGCAGCCTCTTGATTTACACTGGTCACCTCTGGAGCAGGGAGAACAGTAACTGGTAAGTTATATTTTTTATTGCACAGGCTAATGGTGACGTTCTTGACAGTAACTGGGATTGTTGTCAGATCAGTTTTCATGACACAGACACACTTATCTAAGTGAGATTATTCTAGTTAGACAGTTTATCATGATAACAGATATGACCATAGATGCCTCTTGACCTTAGTTACTTCATGATGTCTTAATGTTGGCTGACTGTTGTCATATCATTCCTTAGGCTTTTGCTAGAAAGGGCAGGCAGACGGCACAAGGCTCCTCATGAGTTAAAGGAGACTTTTTGACCTTTTGGTAGAGATCTCCTTTTTTTTTTCTTTTTTTTTTCTGTGTGTGCCTCCTGAGCTTTTCTCATGAACAGAACCTTAGAGCAGATCACTGCTTCTGCTCTTGCTGAGCAGCCAGTTTATGGCATATTGGCACAGCTGTATATGTCAGCCAGCTGACAGTAGTTTCAGGCAGACAAAGGAAATTGTTCTAGGACAATTTACAAATTAAATATTTGCCATAGATGGAGAGGGCAAGGAATGATATGATAGAAATGAGAGACAGAATTGCAGACATGGTGGTTGGAAAGGATCCCGCAGGTCATCTAGTCCAGCCTCCTGCTTTAACCAACACTATATACCTTGGAGGACTGAGACCATAGCGGAGCACACATAGGTAGGAAGTATACCTGGACTAGAACCCTAAGAGGAGATGTTCTCTTGAGTTAAGGAAACATGTCTTTCCACATTAAAATGAAAGATATGATCAGCTCTTCCCTGTCCCTCTATTTCTATATATCCATATTTCAGAATAAATACGGGCTCTCTTTTCAAGAGGGTCCTCAAAGTAGATGAAAGTACAGAGTAAGTTAAGCCTTCATATAACACAAAAAAAGGAGAATCCTATATAATGGGGTGGGGGGGAGGGGGGGCTGAAAGCAAGAATCCAGGATTATCACGTAAATCATTGGCTGGAATAAAGGTGTTATTTCTCATTCTCTGATAAAGAGCAGCTGCTTTGCTCGTGTTTTATTCTTAGTGTATAAGGAGCCCTGTGACAATGATCTTTTCCTACCTTACGCAAATCTGAGTAAAGAAGTGTAAAAGGTAGTCAGCTTTCTAGCAGAATCACATTTAGCCTTGAGCTGTCAGTAATGCCAAGTGAATTTCAGATCTGGAAATTTGTGTTCCTTCTGGTTTATCCATTGTTAACAGGAGAAAACCAAATTAAAATTCTAAGGTTGGAATTCAAGCCCAAGTCCTGAGCAGACTAAAAGATGTGCTTAGTTTCATGTAGAAATGTAGTTAAATGAACTCAGGACATGATTTCAGCCCAGTCTGTGTGGTTGGAGGAGCACTGCCTTGATTATCTATGCCGACGGTTGGTGATGCAATGCCATAGAATTTCAATGGGAGTCACAGTCTGCTATTTGTCTTACCTGGCAGATCTGAAAAATACATACTTTTTTCTAATGTTTCACTCCAAACTGCTTTGAACAGCAGTTATTCTACTCTTTCCTTCTCACAGATGCTCCAAGGAAAATATGAAAATGCAGCTGGAGACAATAAGAAAATCAAGACCACAGCACAAGGTAGAATACCTAACTTGAAGTAGCTGTTTGATAGACAAAAGTGAACATGTCCTCAAGCAGTGAGAGCCCCAGCTCTGTCATGAGGTGGTGGATGTACTGACCTACATCAAGGTGTTCTGCTTTGCTTTCTGGCAATACACATTTGCTTTGTTTTTGTTGTAAACCCTCTAGCTGGGATCCTCTGGAAACAGGAGCCTAGAGGAACAGCATGATTGGCTTGAAAGGTTATTTTGTTGTGACTGCTAAATCAGCTGCACTCTTCCACCAGCTTACCGTGTCAGATTCACATACTCATGCTCCAGTGCATAAGCACACTTGCGAGACACTAAATTCAGCCAACCATCTCTTCACTCCTCAAGGGCTGAGATAAAGAGGAGAGTAAGTGGCAGATACTGGAGGAAGAGACTAGCAGATCACAGGAAGCCAGAGTAACTGTTGAGTTCTGAGTCACTTAGTCAGAACAACTTAGTACCACCTTAATAGTACCAAGGATATTTTGAGCTAGGTGACAGAAATGGAAGATGGTAGAGTAGTCACTCCAATATCCCTCTCTCACAAATATGAAACATTAGAGCAAAATTTGGTTATATCACTCCAAGTAACTCCTAATGAAGCAACTTAAGAGGCAGTTCTAAGGCCTGACTGTCTCTGGCGTGGTCTTTCTAAGGTAGTCACTGCTGCCTCTTTTATGTTGGCTCTTCCTCCAAGCAGACAATCTATACCTGTGTGTCCCTTCACCTGGAATCTTTGCTAACACTTTTCTAGACTACAAGCTCCTTGAATTGAGTTCATGACTCTTACAGGATAATAATACAAAACATCTTAGTCAGCCCAACACTTCGCTTGGCTAATACCATGTAAACAGAAAAATCCATTTCTGTTGGCTGCAATATTGCCAAGGTTCATTAAAGGTGGTGCACATACACTTGAACATACTGGTATCATGCAGATTTGAAAGACTAGTAACTTTTTAACAAAAAATACAGAACACTGAAGATATTGTATATGAGGATGAAAGATGCATGGTTTAAATTGGAAGCTATAGAGGTGACACTGAAATGAAGGTAATGTGCCTAAAGAATGGTTTAGTGACAAATTATTTTTGCCAACAGTGAAAGGCATAACTACTTGTTTGCAAGTACACAATCACAACTTGTCCATAAATGCAAAACTATCCATGTAAATTACATATGGATTTTTCAAAACCAAATTTTCTCCGTCTTTGTTCACTTGCATTTTCAATCCTCAATATTTCCAGTGAAATAAAGAAACAGCCTGGGGAAAATATACTTCCTATGTTTAAACTCATAATTACAAACTAAAAAGAAATTTTAAGTGCTCCATACTTCTGAAATTTAACCATCTTCAGACTTCTTTCATCACGAACATGTGATCACAGCTGTGTGTATAATTGCAAGTTACATGAGGTGTAAGCAGCCTTGAAATCATCACATAGGTGAAAGTTTAAGAATAGTATTTATCATAATGGATCCTTTTGCTATTTCTTACTTGTCTTGCATAGGCAATGAAAAGGCTGAGAAGAGCAGCTGGTGATTTATTCTCTGTACCTGTGTCCCTTGTCACAACAGGATCCTTATCTACATAGAAAGAGGAGAAGCTGCCCCTGTTAAAAATGTGTTCATTGAATCAGGGTGATGCTTTCATTCAAGAAATATTTGCATGTACTTGGAAGTTTTTCTTTACTTTTTTTTGCTATCTGCGTTGCTGGTTGCATGCACACAAACACATGCAAAGCTTAAAAGTACTTAGGGAAAACCCCCAAAATGCAAAGCTTACAGTTTTTTAAGCTGGATGGTAGTCTCATATTTGACAGCAAATATTTAAATATATGCCGAAAAAGAATGCATTCACGTTGCCTTTCATCTTAATAGACATGGTCATTTTTATCTTGTGTTTTGTGATGACTATCAAATGATTATGGAATCAAGCAGTTTTGAAAAGAGATTTGCAACTGAAAGGTCACATGGCAGTATGGCAACTTGTTTAATGTTTTAAGAATAATACAATTTAACATGCTTCTCAAGGATTCTGAAAAGTGGCCTAGTGTTCCTCTGTGCCTGGTGTAATGGCGTTGTATTTGGAGGCCTTTTAAAACATACAAAGGCATAGCATTATTTAAGCAAAACTCTCCCATCCTGATGTTGACAACTAAGATGACTTAGACAGTTACATCAGCAATTGATGTTGACTAGAGCAAGCATTTAATGTTTATGTAGAAGGCTCTACCTCATACCAAATGTGTATCTTGACAGATATGTTATGGTATTAGCATATTAGCATGCATCAGCAGATACCAGAGTTTGGGCTTTGACAGCTGTTGGAGAGAGGAATTATAGCTTTTTATCATCTCCAGAGCACAATGATTCTGAATGTTACCTTTGGCACTTGCTAAGGCATTGACTGTCTCCCACTTTGATAGCCCAGGCAAAACAGAAGGTATTTTCCCCATGCTGCAGCTTCACTTAGATTCTTCCAGTCCATTAGTTTACAGTAAGGAGGCTTAAAGGGAGTCAAAGTTTGCTTCTACCTGAAAATGCCTCAGGCATTGTGGTTGTTTGTTTGGGGTTTTGTTTTGTTTTGTTTTCCAAACTATTTTCTCAAATGAGTGAGGCAGAGGATGTCTTGCTAAATAGTAAGTTAGGAAAAGATGTTACCACAAGCACATGTTAAGCACATCTTATTTAAGTTCTTGCCACAAGGTTAGAGACCTTAGTTTGAAATGCACCTCCTTTGATCTTGCTAGACATCCTGAATGAGTGTTTCTGGTCAGAAAACCTGCCTGTGCCAGTTTGGTTGTTGTGTATGGGGACTGAAATTGCTTGCACTTTGCATGATAAAATTGCAGGGTTTTTAATGAGACTAGAGCTATAGTCTTTGCCCATTGGCTTCTCAGTGGCAGCTTCAATCTCTTGTAGAAATACTCTGTAGAAATAAATATAGTGCCAAACAGCAAAAAGAGAAGTTACATGGCTGAGACAGAACATTTTAATTTATTAGAAGGGAATCTTTCAGAAATCAAATCTATATGCACCCATGAAAGATACAGAATAAGGTAAATGAGCACACCTCCCATCAACTAGCCTTCTGCATACTGCTTAAAATCTTATTTTTGCTGCTTTGGCAAAGAAGTACGCTTAGCTCCTACTGAGTTTACAGAAGAACAATAAATAATAGAGTTGAATTAGCAACTGTGATCTGAATGATACCATGGAAAGTACTCTGCAACTTGAGCACTGTAGAACTTTCTGTATACACTATTTTCTTCTTAGTTGTTCCACTGGGTGGCACAACTCATACATTGCCTTTTTCAAACAAATCACTCAATATTTGAATATGTTAAATTATTTTGCCGTATTATTTTGTGCTGGCAGCTGCAGCCTTGAGTTCTGATTACATTGCCTAGCCAGATGAAATAGGGTCATGGAAGGCAAGTGCCACTGTACTGTCTTTAATCCAAGACAAAACTACTCTCACACACCTCCTCATCTTACAAACTGTAGTTAGCTGACTTTGAATAAAATCTGATGTGTTAAGAAAACATGTAGCTTAGGACTTAGGAACAACTAAAGCTTTCCACAAACAAAACACTTTGGTTTCAGGAGAGAAAACAAAACATGTCCACTCCCTTTATGGGAACTACTTGATGACCCATATTTTAAAAAATTCTGAAACTCTCATGCTTCCCAGGGTGGAAGTGGTGAGGAAAATGTCCTGCACTTCAGGTGGATCCACCCACTGTCTTTATTAAATCCTTGCCAGTGTCAAGGAAGAAATCTGAATGTCCAAACCCTGTCTGCTAAGAGAAATGTCAGTTAGAACTCATGATAACTGTTTGTGTGGTTGCCTTGCTGATGAAGAATATCTGGTTTTGGTCTTCAACGTTATAAAATGCTCTGACAGACTAACAAGACTCAGCTGTTTCACATTTCTCCCCACTGTTATTTTCTCTCCAATCCTCTTTAAGGCTTTTCCTTAAAAAAAAAAAATAGATTCACCAAATTCACCACCAACTCCGCTTCAAAAGGTAGTTGAGCCCACTGCAGTCCCTATTTCTAAACCCATGAAGACCTTCAGACCTGGGAACTGGTTGTCTCCTGAGGTGACAAGGCTAATCTGTTACCTCAGCTTGTCCTCAGGCAGAGGACAGATGGTGGCAATAACAGCACAAGCATCTCCTTTTAAGTTATATGTTTGCTGTCTCTAATTATGTGTGATTAAGGAAAGAGACCCTGTGATGTTTAAATGAAGTATTTTGTTATAGTGACAGGTATGCTGAGATATTTCCAGATGTTATGTTTTTTTATTTGTAAGTCTGGTGCTGAAGGAAAACACTTCCATGGTGTAGTTGTTGTCCCTCTGTCAGTTCTTCCCCTACCTCCTTTTACTTTTGAGACCAGGGCTTAATGTTAGTGAAATCTGAAAGAGGAATAGGTAGGATGCACAGAGGTGTCTAAATGGGTATAAAATTTGGGAGAACTAGAGTGTGTCTAGAAGAGAACTGTACAAATGAAGAACCCGTTGAGAGAGCTCACATGTTATATGTAACATTTGGTTGTAGCTGATCAGTCAAAATATACCTGAGTATCCAATTAGCATTTGTGCACTGTTAGATAAGTTGTAATTCTGTTTCCTACCTGTCTCTTGCAGGATGTGGCTGGAAATAGTGCTGCAGGAGCTGCATCATGACAGTAGGGGACAAATCTATCAGAATACTGTTTCATTAGTTATGCTGCTCATGCAATAACTAATTTTAAATGAAGGAAATGTCTCAGTAGTCATGTTCATATATGTCTTTTGTGCAGGATGCTTTTGCTTTTATCTTTCAATACTCTGTGGTTTTTATTTTACAAATAAATATATCTGGGTTTTTTGTAGATTCACTTCTCTATCTCTAAAATCCCTTTATAGTAGGGTTAGCTCCTTTGTAACTATAAAAGGAGCAAGGCTGTAAAGGATATTCTATACAGCAGGTGACAGCTCTAGAGCAGTAAATCAGTATTACTTACTGAAGCTCATTAATTTACCCATATAAGCAAACTCCTACACCTCATTTTTGTGTCCAGAGTGCTTCAACTTTTCTGCTTTCTTTTTAAGATACAGCTGCTATGCCCCCAGATCTTTTTACACATGGGATAAATTCTCCTTGACTTCAGTGGAGTTCTACCAGCCAGAAATTTTGCTTCTGGCCTTCTTTAGGACTTAAATTGTGTGTGTTGGAAGAAAATGTCAGATTAGACTCAGGAGAAAAAGAAATACAAAAAATACCCATGTGTCTAAACTATGGGCAGAAAAAGGAAAGTGGGAACTGGTGCTGGATTATTTTCGTTTAAATAACATTTAAATAACATTTTTTTATTTGCTTGGAAATCCAAATGTAGCTTTAGCTTTCCCAGGTTAAATAACATTTCTGAAGTATTGTTTGGGACAGCAGACACTTCAGAAAAAGCTAATAGGAATAGAAATTTTAAGCGTCATTCACTGCTGAGTGCGGTTGTGTCCTAAAATAGAAGATGTCATTTTTAGGAGAAATAAGCATGGCACTTTTAAAAAACCAGTTTTTTCATACTCAATTTTTTTCCCACTTTGAAGGAAGTTTCAAAACACAACTTTAACTTCCTTTTTTTAGAAAAAGGTATGCTACAAATATGAATTACCTTGCCAAAGAACTTTGGTTTCTTAATTGCATCTGATATTTGTGTTGCTTCTGCAGTTCCAATTACACTGATGTATCCTGATGCTGTGTATGTAAATCAATGTCCTTGCTAGCACTTACATCTGCTGCATCCCTTGCTAAAGTGCTGTGGCTCTGCTGAGGGCTTGCCCTTGGTTAGCTTGCCCTTGCAGATGCCTGGCAGAAATGAGGTTCTGTGAGGGCTCTGAATGAGAAGGCGGGAAATTACACAAGTTAAGTCACTAGGACATATGTGTCTGTGCAGTGGTAGATGATGAAAAGGGAGTATGGGGTAGGGTGGATGACACTCTACCCCATAATGCACGTTTTTCAAACAGTAGCTTTGCTGGGTTGCCAAGGGGTTGCAGTTAGGAAATGAGTATTTGCCCTATGGACACTTGGAGGCTGTAGATTCTCTGCACTACCTTGTTCTTCATTTGAAAGGAAAACCTGTAACTATGCAAGCAACAAGGATGTTTGTGTGAAAGGGACAGGTTCGAAGTGAAGCTATGTATGAATGAGAACCTACAGGTAAGATGAGAGTGGTCTTGCTGGGACAATAGTGAAAAACAGGAGATAAAGTTGCTTGTCATGTTTTCTCTATTCTTTTCTGTTCTTTTCTCTCTTATCCTTTTCTGAGAGGGAACAGAGCTTCTTATCCCCTTAATGGCCTTTGTTTTTCAAAGTGCATTTTTCATGCTGGCAAATACCAGCTCTGAACATGATTATACCAGTAGAAACCTCCTTTTAGTGATACAGTTATTCACTTTGTTTAGGGAACAGATGGAAACTATGCTGGCCAAAACACTCTTTCCAGGGGAAGGTGTGCCACTACTAACTTACCTTCTGAGGACGTCCACCTTCAGCTTAGTTTCCTTCTTTAAAATCTGTGTTGGTTTTTGAAAGGAAGGCCAGGCTTTTGCTTATTGCACACAGGAATCCCAATGGCTGTAACTTGGAAATCTACTTCTACTCTTAAGAAAAGGAAACATTCTGTGTTACATACTACACAGGACATTTTCTTTATGAACTACGATCTAAAAATAGCCTGTATCTCATCTAACAGAACAGCAATGAATGCTCATAAAACAAAGTGAGAATTCATTATTATTTGTGGCTTCTCATTAGGGTGTGAATCTAATCCTTTAAACCCTAAATAGTTGTGGGTTTCCAAGCTTTTTCTCTAGTTATGATACTAGCCTGCCTAGCCAGATGCATAATTAGTTTCGACATCAGAAGGACTTCAAATAGAACAGTGCTGTGAACTGGGTGGTCTGGTTCTTTTTAAGTGCTTGCCTACTACAAAACTGTTAGACATAGAAAGCATGGGTTTTTTTCTTCAAATTTTAACTTTATGCCCTGGCATGCACAGGCAGCTTTGGTATTAGTACTAAAAATGAAAAGCAGTAGATGATTTAAAATGTTTTTTAAAGAGAACATTGCTCAGCATCAAACTCTGGGTTACAATAACAATCAAAGCTCTTTTGGTAGCTAGTTCCAGGTAAGAAGTATTCAGCAGGCTAATTTGTATTGGCTGCAGATGATGAAGAAAGTACCAGAAATTTCATATGATTAAGAATAATTTATTTAAGAGAACTCTCTGCTCTGAAGTGAATCATTAGCTTACTAGTGATCTCTTGGACTATTCTAGTGTGACCTGTAAGGAAGGAAGGCTTCAGTTCCAGGAATGTCTGTCATGAAAAGTGACTGTTCAGGATATGTCTGTAAAGTATGACTAATTTGCTGTTAATGTGTAGAAATTTCTGCTATTGCATCACTAATACTGTTGTTTTTTGGACCATCTAGCTTAAAGCTAGTACAGATAACTTTATCTACATTGTGCCTTTGATGGCAGGCATTTCCAAGCAGAAAGCATATTTCTCTGCAGTAATAGAAGTAAAGGCACATTAGTAAGTGGAACTACAAAAGCGAGGATAGAGAAGTGACATGGTGAACCTTGAAAAAAATCCAACATCCGTTTCAGTCACTCAGTGGTATTTAGATATCTATCTGTTGCGTTACCCTATAGAAAGCTTTCAAGACCTGCAGTTTAGGAAAGTACACAGTGAAGACTGAAGCAGGGACTGTGGCAAAAAGTCCAACAAACAAACAGAGGTGGTTAATACTAGCCATAAAGGATAAGGAATACAGAGATTGTAGTTATTCAGGTTGTGTAAGAACTTGCAGATAGAGATACAGGAGGAACTTTACAAATGTTAAGGGACATAATGTATTGAAGAGAAAATAAGCCTTGAATTATTTTGAATGATGAATTTGATGTTAATGACACCAAAAGGGCAGAAACACTTAGCTTTTGCTGTAGAATTGGTTTGAGTAGGGCTTTTTATGTTTTTAATTAAAAAGGCAAATAAAAGTATTAGAGTTGTTGAGAAAGCAGACAGACCTGGCAAGATCTCTGCTCATTACCTGGGGAGGTGTTGCAAACCCAATACCTGAAGGAACAAGAGAGATCTTTGTTGAAGCATATTCTTTAAATGAATGTCACCCTCAAAGTACTCACATTGGCTTGTGAATGCTCACAAAGAGTTAAATAATTCCAGACTGCCGAAGAACACAAGGATGACTTCAGAAAAAATTGTAAAATGTAGATCGGTCTCCAGAGGAATATACAGTAATTGAAATGGGACAAAATTCAAAAAGTTTGAGCTGGACTGAACTCCTTCAGTCCTGAAGTTAGTAAGGTAATTGGTGCTGTATGTGGATTCAGTGGTTTTCCTGTACATATCAGCTGGCAAAATGGGGATGTGAATGATCTAATGCCCATCTTCTATTTCAGTGTGTTCACATCAGTTTAACTACACCATAACTCAAAGAAAGGTTTTCTCTAGTGCTGTTCCCCAATGGCACGATGATACATGACATTAGATGTACCAAGTAATACCTTTTTGTATCAGTATATTAAGTAAACCTGATACTTTATTTAAAGAGGGAAAAGTATGGCTGAAAGAACCATGAATTCAAGATGTTAAGGTTAATAGGTCAAAATCTAACCTAGATAAAACTCTCAATGAGAGTTTTGCCTGGGCAAGGACTGTGGGATTTAGCCTTAAGAGAATTAACAAGGTACATCAGGTCTCTTCACTGTTCTGATTGCCAGAAGCCTGTCTGGACTGTGTCCAGAAATACATTCTCAATCACAGCAGATTAAAGCAGCTAATACAGGAAATGATGTGTACTGTTTCACATTGTCTGTTCTGTTTTTATCTAGACAGGTACAGTAATAACCATACAGAGAAAATAAGAGGGGAAAATGCTGTATTATTTTAATCAGCGGATGTTTTTCTCATCTGCCTGTGTTCTGGGAAAGTAATTATTTTCAAGTAATTGTAAGCTGACTTTTAAAAATCCTGTTGTAGTTCTTTCTTCACCTTGGAAATCCTTTTTGATCTTTTAAAGCTGTTGTGGATTCCTCCCCCTTTAAAAAAATCTCATAAAATGTTTACAAGTCTTGTTTATATTCCCATAACATTTTTCATTATGCTGTGACAGCTTCACTGAAAAATTATTTTAATTATCTCAAAATGAATCGCACAAAGAGGGAATATGAAAATATAAATCTTATGTCTGACTGTATTTTAATTGCTTCAGCTAATGAAAGAAGCATAAGATATCTTACACAATGTGAAAGCTAAATTGCACGAACAATATAACCAGTATTAGAAATGTGCTGAATCTGTAACACTCTGCTTCAGTGGGAAGATATGGGGACTCTACCTGTTTTGCAGGGCTTGTTTTCTGCTCCTGATATGGCAAGCTAATTTCAATGGGAAATGGTGTTGAAAACACCTCATAATTATCTCTTCTGTTCTCTAGGTCAGCAACACGGAGACATTGATGAACAAAACAAAGTGAATTTATGTTCCAGAAGCTGTGAGCCCTCTCCTGCCAACCTATCCACAAGAGTTCAGTGATGTGAGGAGTTCTTATGTGAGAGTGTAGTGTGAGCCAATGCCTTGTATATGTTATTAAAGTAAAATGTCCATTGATTATAGTAAGTAACCTATTCCCACAAAAGGATCAATAAAGCAAGATAAAAGTGGGCACCAGCAGACAACAGAATGATTTTAAATATATACACACAAAACAGGTCAGATCTATAGGTCTAATTAAATATTGTCTGTTCCCACAATAGAAATTTTTGCTTCATCAGTTCCTAACCTTGTGATCTTTGACTGAATTTTATCTAAGCCATTGCACACAGGCATTTTACTTTTACAGACTTCTGAACTTTCAGCTATTTAGAAGCCATTGGTTGAAGGTGATGAATTCAACAAAGAACAAGGCTATGACAGAAAACCAGTGTTCAAACCGTTGCTTTGTCAGTGACGCTTCCACTAACATAATGCAGGAATGCTGCAAGATTATTAACCAACAAATCTCCCCTCTGTAGTCTAAAAATATCTCCCAACTGGGTGCCTCAGTGAAATGCCATGTGTTATAAATGGCAAAGCTGATTTCCAACTTACAGGGATAGCAAGGAAGGACTGCAGGAGCTTTGATATTTAGCAGAGTGGTAATAGACATGTTGCCACACACGTAGCTAGCCCTAAGTAATTGTTTCCCCCTGCTTGGATTAGATGCTTCTTATCTTGCGATAATGTTGTAAGTCAAAATCCTTCCATTGCTTACCACCTTACCATTGTCTTTACAGGGTTGTGCTTCACTCCCTCCCAGTTTTGGGGTAATAATCTTTAATAATTTTTAAATCTCAGAGGGTTTCCTTTGGTTCACAAATATTGTCCTGGGTTGTAAATCTTTGTGATTAGTGACAGGCATTAAGGAAACTCACTGACTCAGGAAATTTGTAATGATTAGGAGTGGCTTTCACTTAGGTCAAATCAGCAGTGACAGGGCCTTTTTCCTTCTGATGCCTGCTTTAGGTTCGTACATTCATTGGGTGTTATGAATTTGTACAGCACATCGCCTCTTCTGCTAGGATGTTTCACCTTCTCTGTTTTCAACAGTAACAGTTTAATCCAGTGTAGTAGTGGGCCAGATTTGTCATTGGTGTAAATCAGAGTGATACTACACTCACTTATGCCAGCAGTTGATCTGATTGTATATATCTCTAATACCATGATACAGGGGCATCAAGCCAAAACTAGGAGGCATGTTCTGGAAAAGCTGATCTATGTATTGTTCATGGGAGAAAAGATGTGGACATTTGTAATTGGCACTTTCTTCTCACATGCAATAAAAACACACAGGACAATCTCAATTTCTCATGGTATATAAGGCAGTATGGCACACTAGGTGTCCAAGGTATAAAGTGTGTTCATACTCAGCTATGTTATTTTCAACTGTTACATATTTTTCTCCTAATAATGTCTTTTTTAGTTCAGATTTATTTCCTTCTACTTACCACCTTGTACTCCATCATTCTGTCACTTACCTGTATTGTGTTAACCTGTGTTGGGCAGAGTGATAATCTGACTCTATTAATATGAACACCCTTGCTACAAGGGAGCATCACTAGCTTCCTCTCTTCCATGGGAATGTGATCCTTTGGGAGTAACCTCTCACATGATATTGAAGCAGGGCTCAGGTTGCTAATGAATTTTTCTGTTATTTTGTTGATTTAAAAAAAAATTGAAGTATTATAAATAGAGTACATATATAAGTCAAATGAACAGGCAGCAATTTTGGGGGTTATGTTGCAGACACAGTGTACACATACAAATCAGGGAAACCAGCTGATTCTTACAATGTCGTTGCATGAATATGAATACATTTTCCTCAGCTGAACCTCTACCATGTTGAATTTGTTCCAAACTGCTGATTCACCTAAGGAATGTTCCACCATTGAGCAGCACTGTCTGTATTCTTTCAAAATTTTAAAAGTAACTACGTATTATTTCATACTGATCCAACATTTCAAGGCTTTATAGTCTTTCTAGACTGTTGTTTGGAACAAATAGTTTGGAATTGTTATTGTATGCTCTTGATACTAATTCTGTTTCACCATAATTGATGTGTTTACTTAGCTCACTCCAGTGACTTGATGAGCAAATAAGTTCGTGGTATGCTATCATTCTAGATATTGCAAAACAAGTTACCACAACAGGGAAGTTCAGTTCTTTAGATGAGATTATATGTAGCATTCTGCAGCATAATGAGTAAATACTGTGTGCTGAAACCATTGTAGCATTTAATGAACAGAGCAGCTGAGATTTACCACATAATTCTACTATTATTTATTATTAATTCTTCCTTATACTTGGCAGAATTAATGAGTGAATTTGAGCATTAAGTAGGAGTGAAAAAGCTCCACACTTCTAAAGGAGAATTAGTATTTTTAGGAGAAAAAACAGTAGGTTCAGAATCTGAATTAGTTTTGTGAGCTGTATTGAAGATGCTCCTTTATAATGATATGCAGAAAAACACTAGCTATAATCAGCTACAGACACAAAAGTATTATACAATGTATCCTGAGGAAAATCCGTGTGCTTTTACTGATGTTAGATGGAACAAATTTAACTGAGTTGGGGTCAATTTGTGGAAATTTTACCATTTTTGAAATATATTTGAAGAGCAAAATGATGTAGTTGTTTTTGAGCTAAACTGAATCAGGAAATGATCTTGGAGCTGAGAAGCTATGGAGAAGATTGTGCAGATAAATTTCTGTAGTATTCATAATAAGAACAGGAAAAATGACAGTATAAAGGAAACTGATTAGATACTCAGGAAACTCAGTCCCATTGAAGTAAATGGAAGCTTTGCAGCTAATTTAAACTGTACCATTATTTAAATATGTCAGAATGAAGCTTTGGGAGAGGTTCTTTGGGTTTGAGCCTTCACCACTGAAAATGCATCATTAAAGACTTTAATTTTAGGGGATTGCATCTGCAGTGTGAAGAATTATTTTTTTTACATTTCTTAATACTCTACCTCAATTCCTTAGGTATTTCAATATTAAAAAAAAAAACCAAAACAAAACAAAAAAAAAAAACAAGAAAAAGCCATACACACAAAAAAGCTGTGAAATTGCTCTTAATAAGGTTCTGCATGTTGAGACACATTCCCAGTGGTTACAATTTGTTATTTGTTTTCCTATAGCATCTAGGATGTCACCCTCAGGACCAAATTATCACTGTATTAGGCCAAAGCCCACATAACACAGTGCCAGCTCCAAAGAATTAAGAGAATATGAGAAGTTAGTGTACTAGTTCATGACCTGGAGTCAGGCCGAAGGCAATGACAAGAACTGAAATCCTGACTAAGGCTTTTGGCGCACAATTTTCAAAAAAAGAAAAAATTAATGAACTCAAGAAATTTCCATTATTATTTTCTTCTTCTCTTTTTTACACTTTACACTTTCCTTCTCGGCCCTATAACTTCCTCTGCCTTCCATCGAAAAAGTAGAAAAAATGAATGAGAGGAAGAAAAACATTAAAACATTTAATCTTGAAATTATATACCAAAATTGCTAAAAAGAAGAAATAATGCTTCCGCAGGAATATAACCTGTGGAAAAGCACAGTTTCATACAATTCCAGTACATAGAGGTTGATCTATAATAACCAGCCTGATGTGTTCAGCTGTAGAGCTGGCACAGTCATGGTTCAGTGTGTGATAACACACAGCAGGCAGAACAAGGACTATTCCCTGGCCACCTACAAGGAAAACTTTTCCCAGTATGTTTATTTAATAGTACCAAAGCTGGATTTAGATGGTGGAAAAAAAAATTCTAGTGAGCATCTTCTACAAAAAAAATACACACTTTCTTGTGGAGATTTGATAAAGCAAGTTCAAAAAATTACTGGAGAAAAATGATTTGTCTGGAAATAGAATGTCCTGAAATCTTGTGACTGCATCTTTGTTTCTTAAGGGTGCTTAATGGTAACATTGCAACAATTCTATGTACTAGGAATTTTATAATATAAGTCATTTCCTATGGGCCACATAATTTTTCAGTGTGCAATAGAGTAATGCAAAATGCAATGTATTCCTATTACAAATGACAGCAAAAGAGTATGACTATTTCCTTACATCATTTCATGAATTTTAACCCATTCAGTAGGATTTTCTTTTGTCTGTTCCTGCGTGGGGGAAGTTTTGTGTGTGTGTCTAGTTCTGCTGGAAATATTAGTCACATATGGCATTTCACCATAATTGCCACGGGTCTGCATAATTTTTACCCAAGTTGAAACATTGTCTATAATTTCTTGTTGTTTATGCAATCTGTAGAAAATGAAGCAGGAAAAGGTGGATGAGAGAAGCTGGGTTTGCGCTGTGTTGTAATCATGATGAGAGTACTGCTCATTTGTATCTCTGGTTCTGGAGTGAATGTTGATCTGTGTTTTGTGTTCAGTTATTGTTCCCAGAGCTCAGGAGTCACTGCAGTGCCCACATTTGAGCTCCATATAGTGGCTACTTCTGCAGCTCAGCCTACCCTGCAGCCACGTGGGCCAACAGCAGCTACAGCCAGAGTGATCTTGGCATATTGCTGCCCCTTAGGGGAATGCTGAGGACCTCTTTCTCTGTGTTTTCTGGCCTCTACTCTTCTCCTATCAGATTATTGGTTCAGTCTGGACACAGCTGATGCTGGACATTGTACTCGTGCACTGAATGGCCTGCCAGGACCACAGAGGGATCTTAAGTCCACAGACAGAAATCAGTGGTATGGCTCTCTAATCCTTTTTGCACCAGTCTTAAAATCAGATTAGTGATGAAATAGCAGTACACTCTGTGGCTCAAGAAGGAAACTGTTGTGTTCTGTACTAGTTCACACTGTAACCCCAGGGCAGCTGGTCTCATTCCTGCGTAGAATGAAGAACTTCAGTGGAAGCTCTGTGGGCAGGAACAGCCCTTACGTGTAGCCAGGTCTGGGTCAGATGAAATGACTGCATAGCCTCTCAGTCAGCAAGTGAAGAAAAATAAAAATGGGCCTCCAGTAGCAGACTAAACCATATCTTCTGTGTAAAAAAAAGCATAAATGTTTTATAATAGTTTGTTTGGTTAGTGAGACAGAATAATTGCTTATAGTACAGTTGTTACAGATAAGAGTTTAGGTTTTGCTGTGGTTTTTTTTGTTGTCAAATCAGAAATGTCGCCCATCTGGAGTATTAAATTTTGATCACTGAGTCAGAATGTTGGAGTCCTTTTGCTAGGTCCTCTGAAATTAGAATGCTGCTCTTTTGCTGGGCTAGGTCTCTCTGAATCTGGGTTTGTGCTGCTTATGTTATGGTTTACTCATGATTAGCAAAATATTAAGTCTCCTTTTCCAGGCAGAAATGAACAGATGGGGGAATCAGCTGATCTGATGAACCTTGTGTGTACATTTATGCAGTCAACAAACAATCAGAAAAACAGGGAGGATCGTGCTCAGATGTTACCCATTTAAAAATATTTATAAAATCACATACTAAATACACTGCCAAAGGGGTGGATTGGCTAAGGAAAGTTTATTATTATATGCATTATTTATCTGCTCTTTCATTCACAACAGGTTTAATTAAAAAAAACCTGCAGTTTTTCTAAATATTTGTTCAGGATGCTGTTCTTAAATGTAAATGTGGCATTTGGCATAACATCCATGCATCCATCCTTTGGATTAGAATTTTAAAGAGAAGTAAACAAATAATGAGTATTTCTTAGGAAGCATTTATGTGCTTTTCATTTCAATAACACCAAGTTAGCTGGCAAAATTGTGTAGAAAATAAGTATCCATGAGAACTAAGAAATGGCTGTGGAGCATATTCAGAGTCTCTTTGGTATGTTTAGGGTTGCAAAACCCAGCAAAGTCCTCACATAAAAATAGCCTGGACACAACAAAAGACTAAAACCAAATGATCTTCAGATGATAAGGTAAACCTGTATAATTACCTAGCCTACCCATTCCCCAAATAGTGAGTCATACCAGTGTCAGGGGTGAAATGTCTCACAGAACAGAGTCCAGCACCTGGAGCAGATTTGCCAGCCTTGTGGAGAGTGAGTGAGCCCAAGGGAGGTGTGAGAAAAGGGACATGTAGGTAGTGAAGTGTTCCCAGCCATGGCTCCCAGACCGGGAATGGCAGCGAGTCATTAATCCCGCATAGCTCTTGTGCAAGTTGGTGGCTATACTAAGACAGCAGGTCCAGACAGGGTTCTTTGGTACAGAATTGTATCCATGGAGAAGTACAAGGCAAGAAGAAGATGCCTAAAAGAATCAAAGTGGCTCAGTGCGACAATAATATTGCAGCCCACTTCAAGTTCATGTCAGTTTGGCTGGATGTTCCCATCACTTCAGTATTAGAGGTCTCAAGATCCAGTTTTGCACCTGGATAGTTCCCCAGATGCTAGGACTGGTAGTTCTAAAGCCTGACCTTGTGTGAGCCTCGCACAGCCCTCTCGAGTACTCAGGACTATAAAAGGCACATGTCCAACAGAGACAGGCATTTCTGTGCATCTGTGGGTAAACTATGATCAGAGGACAGTGACCGAAAGAAGGAAAGCTGTGTTGAGAGGGCAGATCTGAAAATGGGATTTACACAACTCCAACTGTGCATGATATTTTTTCTAACCTTGAACAAGAACCACCCACAATTGATTTAACACTGAACATGACTGGAGACATATAAAAGACATTTCGCTCATCTGTATTTCTAACTTCTTTGCATCAACCCAGCAGTCTTTTACTGAAAGGTGATTTCCACATTGAATGACAATCAGGCTACATTGCTATTAATAGAATTGAAGAAGTACATATCTGCTCTACCCTTCCCTCTTGCTAAAGCACCTGGGAGACAGCAAATGTTTCTGTTTACTAATGGAAAAGTACCTGGGCAGACCTCACTTGCCCTGGAAAGGCTAAAAAGTGGGCCACAGGCACTTTCAAGATAAAAAAGAAAGCCTAGATAGGAGACAGGCAAAAAACAGCCATGAACCAATATAGAGGAATTTTAGAAATTACCTGTCTTCATCCTTGTGAAGTGCAGCCAAGATGACCTTTCAAGACAGCTTTACTCTCTGAGATAGCTCATCCCATCAGAAGGCCTGTGATAGAGGAAATCAGCAATTTCCCCAGTCTCTGGGGTTGAGAAGCTGTCTTTCCTCTCTATCCTGCCCCTCTCCAGATACCCTTGCCACTACACAGCCCTGATTCATTGATAGGGCACCTCATTTTGTGTATGCAAGGAGACAGACACCATGTAGAAGAATGTGGTATAACAAAAGCTGAATCTCATTTCATGATAAATGTCCTTCAATAACTTTCCAGAAGCAGCTTTCAGAGCACATAACAACTGAGGTCATTATCATTTGGGGTGGAGAGGAAACTGAGGCAACACTTTGCAGTGCTTTCATACAAAGTTGTAAGTAAAATCACAGAGGCATCATTAAAAGTTACCAGGCATGAAAATAACTGTTTATTCTTTGTACTGCCTGAGAGCTATAGTGATGAACAGGGCTCAGTCTGTGTCTGTGCAAGCGCTGGGTGAACTTACAAAAGCATTTTGAATGTATTATGCACAATGGTTCAGTTTAAGGGCAATTTAAAGCTTTTACCAGCTTCTTTGGTTATCTTGACTAAAAGCTCCCTCACCTTCCTGGGCTAGGTAGGACTGCAAAGGTGGAAGTTATATGTAAAATGTCAGAAAGTGTTTGATGTGCATATTATCCAAAGTCTCCCATGTTATGTCTCACTTGGATAGAAAAGTTTGCATTCAATACACTGCCACTCTTGCAGAGGGCTCAGATTAATGCCCAAAATGTCTCTTTTCATGAAGGAGTGTCATGGGTAAATAATAAACAAAATTTCCCTCACACAGCAATTGCTGAACCCTGTTAACAAGTGAAAGAAGGTATAAGAATCTTTTGTCAAAATACCTCAAGAAATGGCATCTCATATGTAGTTGTTTTGTTAGTATATAGATTGTTTTATTAATATATTGATAAAAGTTTTCAAACTCATTTTCATATTTTTAAATATTAATGTACCTCTGGGCAGTTCTGTGCTGGAAAGCTGCCCTAACTCTTAGGCAAAATATGATCCAATGAGTTTATGAGTATCTCTTTGGACCAAATCTGGCATCACTTCACCTAGTCTCTCTCTGCTTGAGATACCTCAGTGCTATCATAACCCTGGCTTTTGTAATAACTTTGAGTAGGTACCATGAATTTTACAATAAAAATTAAATTTGCTGAAACGTGAATTTTGCTTCTGGTGTGACACTCAAAGTAGTTTGCTCTAGGTCTTGTTGCAGCTGGCTGTGTGAAGCCACAAAGTGTCCAGACATGTCTCACTTGATAAAAAGGTCAAGAAACGTGTCTTGACGAAGGCTACTTGGGACCATATCTTGGACTATTTAAATACAACTGAAACTGTGCCCATGTGAGGATGCTGTTGCATCTGGAGTTGAGAACTGCACCTTTTGATGGAGTACAAGATGTGAAGGTTTTATTTCCTCATCCACTCCATGGTTCATGGTCAATCTTTTGGATCAGGTGGCATCCATGTGAGTTGGTTTCAACTGGGTTTCTGACTGACAGATAAGAACCATCAAACAGACTTGCCAGAACCCAAGTATTGTCAAATGCTCAGAAAGATTTTAGGGTATGGGAATGACTCCAGTCCTTTTGTGAACTCGTGCTTGCACTTTGAACAGACACATCAGCATTTTCTGCACATTGCTGATGAACAGAGTCCTTGAAATGACTGGAATGGTGCCTGTGTGTTCAGTGCAGGTCTCCTTCTCTAAATGGCATATTTTACACTCTAGAAACACTTAATACTCAGGACTGTTGTAGTAAGCATAGTGCATCCCAAAACAAGTGTCAAGTCCCTGTAAATTACAGAGTATAAAAGCTGTAATTTCCCCTGTTCCCCATGGGCAAAGTGTAATTCATACATAACATTATTTTAATGGAAATCTCTTATTCTATTCCTTGGTGAGGAAGGAAAAGGTAGAAACTATCACAGTGCTTAAATATTTCTCCTTGGGCATTCATATGAATGTTTAAGTTGATTTTTCATTTCATTTAACACAAATACTTTACACACCCAGGGGAAATTATTTTCCATCATATTTTCAGTGTTATTGTCTTTCAAGGACTAATTTGTTACATACAGCCGTTCCAAGGTGGAGCTGAAAGAGGGATGAAAGGAAAACGAGCTGAACTTCAGTAATGGTTTTGAAAAACAGAACAAAACAATCAAACAAAAAACCCCACACTCAAATTTGTGGAGTATCGTAGGAATTAGCCCAGTCTGCTCTATTGCCCACTAGGCTAAGCGGCAGCTGATCTGCCTGCTTGACTCGTCTGGCAAACATTTGTTTCAGAATAATTTTCACAGTATTTGTAAACCATCCTGAGAAAACAAAACAAAACACCACAAAAACATTTTGTGGCCTGTGTCACAATTCCATTTCATTGCAGTATCTGCTGCTTTTTACAATTTTAAATGAGACCAAAATCAAGCTTAGTGGGAGTATTACAGTCATCTTTATCAGACTGTTTGGGATGGGAGTTGTTGCCATTAGGGATTACATCACTGTTTTAGGCAAATTGATCCAGATGCTCTGTTCATTAAGAATACGAATCTTTTTAGAAGAATAGGACAAGGAATTTTGTTAAAATCTTGGTGGGCTGACAGACAATTACTGTATTTCTAAATGTGAGTTTCGTGGAACTTGTGGCTCCTGAAATGGACTAAAAAGGGGAAATTAAAGGAAATACTTCCATTTTAATAGGCAGCTACCCAGAAAGCAGTTGAACAATAAATCTCTCATTGCTCTCACTGGAATTTGAGCTGAAGACCTGGTCTTTTCTCAATGGAGGGGAAAAAAGTCTTTAATAAAGGGTTCATCTGTCCCTTTGTATCACTACTTGGAGTTTATACAATGCATACACCATATCAAGCTTAGTAAGGATGAAACTGAACAGATGCTTCAGAAATTAGAATTTTCTGTGCATCACAGAGGAAGACAATTCTTAAAATCACTGGAATGTATGAAAGGTCTCATTGAAGTTAAAGTACTGTGTAAGGGTATGAAAATTCAGCCCGGAGAACTGTACACATGAGAACCTGGTTCATTCAAGTCCTGCTATGCCTTGCAGTATTGTTTCTCAGAGTGCTTCCAAGCACATTTTCCTTTCTACACATTTTCATCTGTTAGAAATGATCTGAGAAGCTATAGTTTGATGTATGCAGAATCTTAAATATAACACAGGATTCCCACATTTGAATGTAAATATTCTTCTCAATTTTGCACCAAGAAGAGCTGTTCTTCAAGGAGATCCTTTACTGACTATGTTTCTGTCCGGACAGACCCTTGTTTATACCAACGCCGTAGTGAACACTGACAAGTAGTTATTTTTCCATATGATTATCTTATTCTGGTTACAGGTCTTATGAGAGTAGCATGTTTCACAGGCAGTGAGCATTAGTCCCTTTTACAGAATACAAGACTTCATCAAATAAAGGATCATCTTAAATACTACATTTTGTGTTAGGAAGAAAAGCCTTTTGTTGATGCCAAAAATCTTTGAGGTTACTATGTTTTTACATTCTCACAGTCAGCTACATTCCTAGAAAACATTTGTACTTCCAAGTATTTAAAAATAACTGCTTGATAGTTCAGATAATATATTTTGTGGAACTTATTTTAGTTGTGGATGTTTTGGTGTGGGGTTGTTGAGGCTTTTTTGGTTTTGTTGTTTGGGTTTTGTGTGTGTGTATGTTTTGTTTAGGTTTTATTGTTGGGTTTTTTAACAGATTTTTTTTTTTTTTCCAGTGTGTTTTGACCAGCTTGAAATACTAGTTAAGCTTTTGGAGGATAAGAACATACAATCAGTAATTAAGAAGTGTATATGGTAGATATGTAGGACGACAGAGAAACATGTTTAAGATCAACAAAATTATGATTTGTGGGAGGAAAGGGAAAGTGGGAGGGTCAGGGGGTGAAAAAAGTAAAGAAAACAAAGACATTTATCATGTGTGCACCTAACACATCAAGAGATGAAAGAACAAATATAATCTGTCTGCAGAAGGAGAAGTTTTTTAAAGTAATTTGCAGTGATTTTTTTAGCTATATATGACTAAACTTTGCTAATCTTTTCCAAGTATATGCAGATATACATAAATGCTGGTTCTAGATTTGACATGGCTTTATTAAAAACAAAATGAAACCCAGCCTTCATAACAACATTTGGCTCTGGCATCCTGGAGGGGTGGGTGGATTCAGGGGTGGATTTTGAGAAGCAGTATGACCAAAGTGAGTGAGGTGCCTCAATACCATTGAATGTTTGTAACCTTCCATACTGAGACATCTGGCCCTCATTGTGCACAGAGCAATTAGCATAACTTGTTATTAGTGAAATCAGTGATGCCTGTGAGAGTCACAGGGATGTTTAACACATTTCAGAATCCAAGTGTTCAATGTCATTTATCCTTAAGGTGCTCAAAGAGTAATGAAAAAATTAGTGCACTGTGTGGAGCTACGCTTCTTTTATACATTCTACATTTATAGCTATTAATTCCAGCTGAATTCCTGTCAGCAGATATAAAAGCAGATGTATCAGATAGCAAAAGAAATACCTCTGCAAATATTTCAATTATGATGTAGAACTTAGGGGATAATAGCCTTGATGTGTCTCCTGCTTAATGAAGTAACATTCCTGTCAGATGGGTAATTGCTGCAGCAGGGCTCTGTTCAAAGAGATTTCTTGTCTCTGCTCTTACTCTGCACTCACCACTGTGATACCTCAGTTTCTTGAAGTTTAGGATGTTACTTTCCTTTTGTGAGCTGCAGTCTTAATGAGGACAATTGCTTCATGTTGGTCAGTGCTAGTTATTGGCAACAGCCCCTATATTGCAAGTATTCTCTGTGTGATCCCCATTGAAGTTAATGGGGCTGGAGGTAGAGACGTTTTGAATAACACAGTTAAATGGAGAGACTGATATTGTGTATAGTGAGATGAAAGGCTGAATTTGCATTTTGTTTAGTGGGAGCAGGGCAGGGAAGTGGTAGTGTCACAAAGTACTGCTTAAACCTGGAATCTGAGGTGTGAGGAGTGCTGGTCCAGTAGCACTTCTCTCTCTTAGTACATGTACTTAGTACCTGTACTAAGTAAACCTGTTTCATTACTGCCAAAGGTGTACCAGAAGCACTCAATGGTCTTGACAATACAGGGCACTGGCCCTCTCACAGAGTTCAGTGATCCCTCCACTGGAGGAAGTGATACTGTTCCTTATTAGTCGAAGCTGAAACAACCACCAGCCAAAAGAAAGGGAACAGGTTTTGAAAAATGCTATGCAAATATTTCTACTTTTGTCACTCTCTTCTGCTGTCTGCCTCCAAGCTGCATCAGGCCATTGGTCTGAACTGAGTCCCGACGCTGCTGATCATAGGAACTATGAAGAAAAACAGTGGCCAAAATCAGTCATGGGTCTACGCAGAGGAACTGGGAAGCAGAGAAACATGGGTTTCAGTCTCTCACTGGTTTTCCCGATTCCTTCTATCAACCTGTCATTGCTACTGCTGAGTTGCAGAATTGCTACTGAACCATTTTGCTGCTATTGTGATGAAAGCAAGGGCTCTGCAGGTTAGTGGCTAGTCCATGTATTACATTGTAACACTGTGTGCAGACAAATATTCAGTAATCTGAATAGTTTCCTATCAGTGTTCTGCCTTACATAGTGAAGAAAAGATGGGTGCCACAGACTCTTAAGGACATGTGGGTTATAGTCTGCACTCATATTAAAATATCATCACCAAAGCAGCTGAACAGAGAATGTGTACATTCTTTGTGCACCTATACAAACATATATATAGATGATGGAGCACCTGGAATAGATATCTTGTTTCAAACACTCTACATTGCTGTTAGTCTTTGAAGTCACATTAAGGTTTGGATGAAATGACATGCTCTCTTCCCCCTTCTGCTCGTTCCCAGGACTTTCTGGGTGGCCACAACAACTGCACACTTAGGACAAACATTGGCAGAATTTATTGAGCTGAATTAGGTCCATAATTAAGGCTTTTCTACAGAATATTTCTAATTGAATGTTCAAAAACTAGAGATCACTAACATTTACATAAGCAAATCACATTCTTTCAACAGGAAGTATGGGGTTAATGCTATTTATGGAATTTATATTGAATCCAGTTGAGATTTTGCTCAGAAAGGAGAAGTTTGAAGTGCATTCCAAGAAAATGAACTCCTGTGTTTTCCTTTTCTTTTAAAATTCAAATTGGTGCATATTCTGATAATTTTGCTTATGTCACAGCCAACTCCACTGACCTCTAATGACATGAGGAACCTTGTTTGATTATATAGCTTAATACACAATGTTACTTTCCCTTTGATTCAGTTGTTGACTGTAGTAATACGTGTCTTTGTGAATCATGAGCTGGATTTACCATGGTTTTAGTAATTTCACTGATGATGAATTCAATGTGCTCTGTTATTTGGAGAAAGAAAGCACTATGTGCTCCAATGCTGTATGCATTTTAAATGACGTAGATGCCTGAATTCATTTTTTCCCCAGGATCATAACTGCCACAATGAACATCTCCACAGAAGCACTGGTTTCCACAGGAGACTTGTCCTAGTGGAGCTTTTGGTTCCCACAGAAATGGGCATCATGGGAATGTGTGAGAGCGATTTCTGCTCCTCCTCTGGGCTTGGCCATATCAGCCCCACAAGAAAATGGAAAGCTGGCCACTGCAGAGTATAAACAAAAGTACAGAAAAGAACCTGTGTTTCAATGATCCATAAAGAAACTGTCATGAATAAACATGTACTTTCAGCATCAAAATACATACTATGGAATGTGTTTAAGGCAGACTGGATAAGAAAAAGAAAGCCATAAAACCCCAGCTGATTCAGTTTTCTTTCCATCTGCCCCTTGTTTAATTCTGGCAACCATTGCATGCTCAATATTTCCATTTCAATGCATTATTTAATGATAAAGGGAGTTTAGAGAAAGGGAGGAAGATAGTTTCACTTGGATAGCAATCAGAGAGAATTTCTCTAAACATCTGGTTCTGTTTAAGACAGTTTTTAAAGCATTTACTATAAAACGCTATTAGAAAGTAGCAAATGAATGCTGAGTGTTCTCACTGTGTAAGAAATGCATTTTTCCATCCTGGAAGTTTGCATATAGTTGAACTTGAGTCAAGTTTGTAGATGGGTTTCACAAAGACAACCTTGCATTATCTAGTGTGAGTGAAAGAGACTTGCAAGAACAGTGAAAGTCATTAAAGACCTCTTTAAAAAGGAAGTTCAAGAGATTATAAAGCCCAACTGGGTTCATTTCAACCAGCTGGATTTCAGTAATTGAATGAACATAGTTGAACAAGTAGTTAGAGATGAAAAGGGAGTAGTGAATAAAAATGGAGACAATGGAAAATTCATGATACAATGGTCTAGTCTTTTTCTCATTTGGACAGGACTCAGTAGATAACTTGGAGGATTGCCTGTGTCTTTGATATTCTCATGTTAAGTGAGATGCTCAAGTGCTAACACCGAAGGGTATGTTTTTAGCACAATTCATTATTAATAGCACATTTTTATTGTCTTGAAACACTTCAATCACATTTTTTTATTCACTAAAAAAGATATAAATAGGATTAGTGTCACAGCTGCAAGTAAATGTACTTGATTTAGAGATGATATTGAGTAATTGCAAACTTTTAAGTGTTCATTCATGGAGGAAATAATATAGGCCAAGAATGAAAATTGCTCTTTTGGACTCTAATGCTCAGGTCTTCCAGTTTTGCAAGTGAGGTGCTGTTGATGCTTTCTAGGTGGGCTGTAGTCAAATTAGTCCTTCCTATAAGGGTTTTTCTTGAAAGAATGAAGACATAAAAATTCGAGGGTTTCCTCAAATGCTTGGGCTGAAAAATGTAGGGTTTTGTATACTGTGACCATTCGACATTAGCCCAGAGTATTGGATTGATATTATGTAGTTGATACAGGACTGGCTCTTCCCAAGCAGGTCTAATCTGAACAAGCTGAGTTTACAGAGGGGACATTTTAAAATTTATTTAGTCCCTAGGATTTCTGTTTGCTTGCTGTTTATTTTGTTTTCCCTAAGAATCGGTCCTCACAGCTTCCTGGTTTGTGCTTCTGCCACAGATTTCATGTTTCTGGCAAAGAGTCTGATCCAAATCTAAGTATGAGGCTACAAGCAAAGAAGTTTTGTTTAATCTTTTTGTAAGTAACCTCTGTAAATAAGGTTGTTTGTGAAAAGAATACTCCAAATAAATATCTACACCTCTTCAGGTTTAGATGAATCTCTACCCTTTCTTTAAATGGACTACCAGCCTTTTATTTCCTCTTTCACACAGGTTTTCTGTCCACAGTCAGATTGTTTCATCACTTCTCATCCTCCTGAGGTGTTTTGTTGAGAATTAGTTAGTATATAAGAGTTGCCTAAATGAAGGTCCAGTTTGTGGGTTTATTTGTGCTGCTGAAATTGCATTTCAGGAACAACCAGCTGCTTCCTGGTTAGCTAGATCAAAAATGTGGGGCTAGGATTTTGCTGCTGAAATACAACAGCAGAAGTACTCAGCCATTGGCCTTATTTACTTAGCATTTCCTCTTCTAATTTAATTCAGGTTTTCTTTCACAGTTACTCAGAGCCTGAAGTGCCAAATCACGACTTTGCCACACAATCCAGTAATTTGACAAGAGAACAACTGCAATATATGTTAGAATTCAGCTCAAAGAGCAGTGATGAAAGATGAAAGAGAATTTGTATTCCAAGCCTGAAAATGTAGATACATCACAACTGTCTTCTCTTCACCAGGACATTGTGTGTTTTCAGAGTATTTAAACAGTAGAGTAACATTATCTTTAACTGGGTAAAAAAAGGAGTCCGGATGCCACTTGTGATGGTACTGTGAACCCTGAAAGCAATATGTTTTTAACACAAGAAACATTTCATAAGATAAATCACCTAGCTCGGTATTTAAATTTTGTACTCATGAATGCTAGGAACAGGTATTTTTATTTTTAGAGGTAGGGCCAGAGGGAGTTTGCAGAGTTTATAACATGGCAGATTTTTGACTTACTGTGCCCAAACTGGTAAATTTTCCTGGGATGGTTTAAGATACTTGTCTGTTCTCCACCTCAGCTCCTGATGGAGGTTACTGAACTTGTAGCAGGAAAAGCAGGATGAGGATCATGTGTTTGTGTCTTAACTACTCAGTGCAAACCAGATTTCATGGCCATGGAAGACAGAGATTCAGACACATAGTCCCTTCTATTGCCTCTCTACTGGAAGCAGTAACAGTCATGAGCTTGGAAATGGTAGGCAGGAATGGTGACTTCTTGAATGAGCTCAGAAAAATGTGCTGAATGATGTGTAAGGGCATTTAAACTTGTTCTAGGTGCAGGAAGTTTTACTTGTGCCACCTGTTATGCATGCTGTGTGGATGGTGGACACTAATAGAATCAAAGAAAATAAAGTAAGAGAAGGGCTGAAAATAAACTCCCATCCATACCCACCCACTGATCCTTCCCGTACTGGCACTACCCTTGCACTGGGTACAATAATAGGGTGTGGTACAGGATCTGTCTCAAACATGCCATCCTTATACTTGAGTCCAGCTTTGCCCAGGGCTCTATTATGAAGTTGAAGTTGGAGACAGAACCAGGCAGTGGTTCACATATTGCTTTAGACATGTGAGCTTTCAGTGGCATTATGGATTTTCAAAGGCAGAAGAGGGATTATTATCTCTTTTAAAAATGAGGGATTGAGTTATCTGGTACCTGCTGTATTGCCCTCTCCAGGGAAGCAAGCCTTGCTCTGTGGGCCAGTTCACATGGGTCAGCTCACACTCTGTAGGTTCTGGCAAATGAACCTAGATGCCTAAGCTGTACCATACTCAGCCGGGATCCTCATCAAGTCAGATGTGACATTCATCTGATCCTGTGCATGGTTCTCCTTTGTTACTGTCCTTCTGTCAAGGGCTCAAATACTCAAAGGTGTCTGCTGCAGCAGCCCAGAATGTTTATTCATAGTATGGCACAGGGAGCTTGGACCCTTGGATATGCTGAGGTGGCCTGCAGAGTCTCATAGGGTGACAGCACAGCCTGCTGGGTCCTGTTGGAGGATTGATGCTGGTGGAGAGGAGACGAACTAGATGTGGTCCATGTCCTAGCTTCCTACCTTGCATCTAGTTTGGATCCAGCAGTGACTATTCTGTACTGTGATTTCCTCTTGGAAGGAGCTAGTCACTTTGCTCTGGAGGGTAGCCCAAAAGTGAACAAAGAGATAGGCAGTGTGGATTAGCAGAGGGCCACGTCCAGATGTGAAAAAGTACTGAGATCAAGTGAGAGAAGTCCTATCACGAAGCCAGGATATACCCTGGGTTCCAGACTAGCACATATAATAGTTCCTTCCTTCCTTCCTTCCTTCCTTCCTTCCTTCCTTCCTTCCTTCCTTCCTTCCTTCCTTCCTCCCTTCCTTCCTTCCTCCCTTCCTTCCTTCCTTCCTTCCTTCCTTCCTTCCTTCCTTCCTTCCTTCCTTTGTGACCAGGTCACAGTTTATGCCTCTCCTGAGTGTCTTTGTGTACACTATAGCTTCAGTATGACCCTCTCATAAAGTAACATTGCACCAGAAGAAGCCAGAAAATAGACATGCTTAAGTGCAACTTCCTGACATTTTAGAACCATTTGTTGAATTTGAAGGATGTGTGGCTGTACTGATAATTTAACTTCTACTAAGGTGTGCTCAGAGAAATGGAATGACCCACGTAACCTTCCCCATGACCTCTTATTCCACATTTCTGAGTGCTTATATATATATAAGCATATGTGTGTATATATATATATATATATATATTTTTTTTTTTTTTAAGGTGACAATCAGACAAGATGTAGGCTGCATCAGGAGATGACTGTACTGAGAGGTGTTTGAAGCTTAAAATGGCACCCTAGACAGGCTGCAATTTGTTTTTTGGATTTTAATGCTAACCACGTGAGAAGCCTGGCAATTTAAAAATTGACCATTTCCTTATATCACATGAAAGAAATGCATGGAAAGTAAACTGTGATACTTTGAAACTACAGTACATTTGATTGCCCAGCATCTACTGTACAGCTGTAGTAAGATTTGCAAGCTTTTCAGGAGCGACAAAAAGGATTCGCAAAAGCACTACTACATTTCAAATACTTAGCTAAAATTATTTTAAGGCAATATCAGAATAATGTTGCTATTTAAAGGCACCTGGAACTTTTCTGTTAAAAATTGTACTGATTTTATGACATTCTCCTAGAGAAGGCCTGTGATCTAATGTTTCTAATAATGGAAAAACAGTGAGATTTGGGTTGAACTTAGGGTTGTCTATATTTATTAGGAAGCCTACTCCTTAAAGCATTCTGAAGCAATTCAGCAGCATTGAAGTACCTTGTGAATATCTTACCTTGGATACTTTCTTGGAGCACTTTGTCTATATCAATATACTTGTATAGTGTGCTGCTCAGACAAATTAATCTTATATATAAGTGCAAATCATACTGAAAGAACTTTTTGCACACACACTCGTACACATCTGTGTGCATGAGTGCATGGACAAACACATCTTGAATCAGTGAGCCCTGTCAAAGATACACTTTTGCAGGCATCAGTTTGTCTACTGAAGGTGCCTTCTGCTGGCACATTGTATCAGGAAGGCATCACGTCTCTGTGAACTCCCAATAAAAACATCTAATGAAGATGTAATTGTATTTAGAAATCATGTACTGTACTTCCATGTATATAATACACGGAGGGAGCTACACTGGTATAGGGGATGGCATAGGCAGGCACATAGTCCACATTTGAATTTAGTGCCATTAGATCTGTGTGAACCAACTGCACTTCATGGCCATGACTGTTATTTCGTTGTCGTAATAATATGTTCAATGAAAGAACAATTGTGCATCTGACCACCCCTATCAAGGTGTACCCAGGAGGAAGAGGAAGGGAACACAATCTATGCAATGAATTCTATCACCAGTAAGGTACCCTATAGATTTCCTTGCAAACAACATTTAGGAGGTAGGCAAGGGGACTGCACAGTAGGTTATGTGTGTGAAAATTAATATTTCCCTTAAAATTATATTCTCCTTTGCCTACTGCTTACAAAAAGTTGGCACTGCCACAGTAGATCATTCCTAATAAAGAAATGCTGTACTGATATAGTTAGAAACTGTTCTCTGTTTCTGATTGTCTTTATTCATAGTGACAGGTGTGTTATGCCCGGAGGAAAATATAGAAAAAAACAATGACGTCACTCATTTTCACAACTCTGTTCTGGTAAAAATAACTGCTAAACCCATAGGAATACAGAGGCCCTTCAGCTGAACCCCAGTGACAGCCCTACTGCAGTTACACCTTCATCATCTGTGCCTTTCTCCCAGTGAAGGAAAACACCAGCATCTCTCCTCCTGGAGGCATTACATATTCTGGATTACATGCACTCTGGAGTTTATTAACCATAAGGAAAATGAAGAAACTAATTAACACTTTCAAGCAGTTATTAGTGTGTTATGTGGACATGTAATCTGCTTGCTGTATTCTTATAAGTGTAAATGTATCAATTATAAAACACCTTAGAAGCAGGAAGAGTAAGCCAATGGCAGGAGTTGTTAGAGCAAGAACAAGTTACTCTGTAGAAGACTGGCTTTGAATAATTTTTAATTCATAGTTTCATTTACTATCTTAAAAGGAATAAACTTGGCTATGGCTGGGATTGAGTAGGGAAAAGGGTCTGACTTTTGGAGGACTCACTGTCACTGGGTGAATATGTGAAAAGGTAAATAATGGAAAATAATGGAAAAGTATTAAGACCCATTCCAGATTTTCCCTCCAGATCATGTTTACCTCAATTTTTGACAGGTCAAGGCACAATGTCATGGAAATAAAATATGCAAGAAACATGTACATTGGAAGGTGCCATGAATATGACTAGTTAGCAGCTGGTTATTGTTCTCATCATTCTGTGATTGTTGAATTTTGGAAACTTTTGGAAACTGTGACCTCTTCAGCTCTGGGCAGTCTGCTTAAACGTGTTAAAAGGCTGTGGGCTGCCTACTTCAAGGTTGTGCTGAGGAGCAAGAAGTGTGGAAATCCTTCGGCTCCTCATAATGGTCAGGAGGCTCAGCCCACACGTCTGCCAGTATTGTGACAATGAACTTGGAAGCCTGACCTCTGAGCCTGTCCTGGGGCACACACCAGAAAGCTTTGTTGTCCCAAGCAGACTGCTGTGGACCTAGGGAGGGTTTGTAGGAACTCTAAATTCAATTTATTGGAAATTCGCAAATCATGGATGTTTAGAGAGAAATGCTTTCTGTTTGCCCTGTTGATACCACTTGATGAGTATATTTTGTTAATTTTTTTCTATCATTTCTAATATACCTAGCAAATTCATTAGGAGGACTGAGAAATGTCAGCAGCTCTCCTTTCATATTGCCACCCGCAGGTGGCCCACGCTGTGCCAGCTGTGTGCAGATTGCTTGCTGTCATGATTAGGTTGTGATTGTGCAGCATTTCCATTTACACTGGTTTTGCACTTCCCCATGGTTTAACTTCTTGACATTAATTGTCTAAAATAATTAATGGGATATTTTGCAGGGATTTTTTCCAGTTCTTTTCAGTTTCCTGAGGGTCCCCTTATTTATTTTTTTTCTGAATAACTTGAACTCTCCACTTTTTACCGTCAACTGCCAGACATGGAGTCTGGGCCTTTAAAATCTTCATGTATATCTCAGCCATGAAGCATTTACAGTCAGTCTTTGATGGCAGAGAAGGAAAGTAGCATTATCTATTTTGGGTTCAAAACCAGCAAGTTTCTGCAGAAGCCATGAGAGGAGCTTTATTTTTTTTTTTTAATTATTTTTTGTTTTAATTTCTCAGCTGGGAACTGCTTGAACTTTATTACCATGCTGGTTTTTGAAACAATAGCTAAACATTCATCAGAACCCCTTGCAGCAATGAGTTTTGTATAGCTTCTAAAAATGTTTTTTACATTTTAGTTTCTAATCTAATTTCCACATCCTGTTTTCTCGACGCCTTTATCTGCTCCAGTGAAATTGTTCAAGGGAATTCCATAATCATTAACTCTCTATCTGTGTTTCCATTATGACTTTTCTTTCCTAGAAATGGAAAGAGGATGGCAAAATTGGTTCAGTGCTGTGAATTCCTCATTTTTTTGCTACAGAAATTTGTATATAAACATAAACCCCAGTGCAGGTATGTGCCACCCAGGAAAGAAAGCAGCAATGCCAGCACATCACCAGTTATCCCTCATTTCATTGTTGCCTGCTTTTGTGCCTGCTGTCAAAATGTAGTTGGGCAGACTTCAAAATTACATCAGATTGATATGACATGGAATTTGTATCACATTGCCATGTCAGGGATGATATAATGATAATAGCAAATAAAAAGATCAGATAATGCTTGGCAGCTGTAACACGTACAGCGTTTAAGAATTAGCCTCCAAGTCTATTTCACCAAGGGCAAACTGTTGCCTTTCAAGCACATTAAAGTATTATTCTTAAGAGTCAGCAAAACAATGGAAAGTTTATTTTCACATCAGTACAGTCTTATTTTTTTTCTGTCTCATCTGTCTCCATCCTCCTTTCCATGGACTAACATATGCTCTTGTTTCTGGTTCAGACATGTTGGAAGCTCCCTGTATGGAAAACTTGCACGGCTAAACTCACAGGGAATTCCTCCATCCATTAACTTTTTGTAAAACTGATGAAGATCAAGGGTTACCACCACCTCTATTTATTTTAATAAATATTATTATTATTATGTTAAGATATTTCCATTTATACTAAGGTTTTTTGTAAAGCTGTGTATAAGCACATATATAATTTATGCTTTAAAAAGCCAAAAGGTTTTGTTAGTTCTTACAACTGACTTGAGAGTATTAGACCTTGACCAGAAACTGAAATAAATGTATTAATATTTAATTTAATATGTGAAAAGCCACCTGACTCTCATTCAGGTAGTAATAGGAGCAGTTAAATTGGGTCACATTTAGGTTTTAGTTCAAAAGGTTTGAACTAACTAATGGAGATGTTTTAGGATTAACTATCCTTACATGAAATTTATGAAGTCGGACTTGCTTTCCAAGACATTTTCAATGTTAATCTTTAACAACTCTGTAACTCAGATAATATTCTAATGTAAACATAGTGTCAACCAATAGAATATAGGCACTGAGGCTATTGTGAAGTACTTAGCTAATATTTATAAATGAATGTTGCGAATTACATAGTTTGAAATTGTTTTTAGATGAGATTTCTATATCTTGCCTCTGGTTTGTATCCAAAGAGGTAGAGAAAAAAAATTTAAATACAAGAGCTGCTAAGGGTTTGGTTTTGCTTAAAGGCCTATGAAATAAATGGAACTTCAGGTGATTAAACAGGAATATCTCATTGATTTTACTGTGCAAATAGCTGATATTTCCAATAATACTTCCCATTTGACTCTTTACAGTGATGCACAAATTCAAGAACAGGCATTTGACTGGACTCTTCATCCAAAAGTTTATAGGTGAAGGGTGGCTTTTGAAAGCTTACATATCCTCCAATGAATACATTGGGAATTATCTAAAATTTAGAAATGAGAATGAGCCACATGGTTCTGGTTTCTGAAACCATTCTCAATGTGTAGAAACACAAATTGTAAGCATATCAAAAGTCAGTTCAGTCAGTTTTAACAAATGAGTCCTGGAAACTTTCAAACAGCATTTACTTGGTTTTCCAGTTGACTACTCTGTCCATTCAAGAGTAAACAGAAACAGAGGTGTTATTTAAAAGGGGATAATTTAGAGGAAGAGGCAACAATGTTGGATGGGGGTTTTTTCACTTCATAAACTCCAAGTTGGTATATTGTAACCAGAGATTTCTCTGTTATTCTAGTTACAATTAGTTAAAAATTAATCTAACTCTTGATAAACAATCTCTCCTGTAAAAATCATTGCATTTGTTTGATGCTGATATAATATCTATTATTCATATAACTAGTCTAAATAGGGTCTAGTTAGCACATGGGCAGTTTTTGCATGAAAGTGGTTGCAGCATTTGACTTATATCTTACAAATTGTATTTTCTTCTAGGGATGAGTGGGTTATTTTATACACTTCCTGATAATCTCAGGTGAAAGTGCATGGCTGGATTTGCAATATTTTGTGATGGTCACAACACTGGCCAGTTGGAGGGACCTGCAATTCTTAACCTTCCATCCATAGAGTATCCCTCTTATTTGATCTAGACAAAATATTCACTGCTTTTCCTGAGTGAGCCCTGTATCTATCACTCTTTGTAAATATCTTAAAGAGTCTTCCTTAATAGTAATGCAAAAGGACCCATCAGACATAACTAGAGGATTTTCCCAGGTTTCTTCTCTGGAGCAGTTTGTCCCAACTTCTATACAAAAGCAGTGGCTGGTAATAGAAGTGCAGGTTGTTCCTGAGTGGTCATTTCTTCAGAGCATGGTGTTACTACTCAGGGATGGACAGTTTTTCTTATTCATATTATCTGTTTTTTTAAAGGTTGTTTTGGTTTGGTTTGATTTTGGTTTACATCCAGAGTTGCAGTAATTGAAACCTCATTGTAATCAGAGATTCCTGGGAATATCACAAAAGATTTTGTGCTATCATGCTGGATATGGACACTTCGCAGGTCAAAACAAGCTAGAGTAACATCTGTAACCAAGACATGGCACCAATCTATTTGTTTCAAAGAATGTAAGTTTGTTTTTTCCACAAGTTTTGATACAGGTCAGTGATTCCATTAATGTCACCTGATAAGCAAGCCATGGCCTTTATAAATTAATGATCACATGCCCTTGGAAACCTAGTCCTTGTTTTAATTTAAAACAGAAGTTCTTTGTTTCTGCAAGGGTTTTTTTCCCCCCTATTTGGAAGCAGTCAACTATGTATTATCTTTCTGCCACAACAGTTCCTGAGAATGTCGTGGAAATGATCAAAGTCCTGTATTAATTGCGAGGTATTGTATACTTAATCACTTTATTGTGATTTTTTGGGTGGAAATATATGGTACATTCTTCCAGAAATAGATGAAAACCAGCAAACACGTAAGGAACCAGAGCATTAGGATCTCTAACTTTTAGAACAGCACTGCTAGTGAAACTGCCTCTTCTTCCCTAATGTTCTCCATGCTTCAGCCTAGATGTTGATAGGATTGGAAAGAAATCTCTGCATAAGAAAATGTAAATATGGAGTTTCTACTATCTCTGCATTATAAAAAAATTACTTTTTTATCACTAATAACAATTAAAGGTGGCTTGACCCTTTCAGGAGAATTAGAATTGTTTCTAACATCTCTCAAGGCATCAGTCTACCAATGTACTTGAAGCACACATGTAGGCATCTACAGCTGTGACTTTCTCCTGTACTTGAAAACATATGCCAATCTCACTAGGCTTATCTGTTCTTAAGGAGGGAACACTATAAAGCTGCTTTAAAAGAAAAACCTAAGTAATAATGTGTGATTTCATTTTGCAAATCTACAATCTCAAGTCCTTAGTTTTTAATACTAAGGGGAATTGATTTCAATTAGACCTGTCTTCTGAATAAAGAGACAGTTAAGCCATCTAACAGGCTGGAGTGGGAAAGTGAAGTTAATGTTTCTGACAAGAAAACTTGGGCGTGGAGGATGTTCCATTCATGTCATGTAGAATTTAGTCAGATTCTTGAGTCTATTTTACACATACATGCCATATACAAAGTACTGTCTCAAACATGAATTTCTGATTGACGTGGGTAGAATTTATGAATGGATGGGAAAATTCAGCTTTTTTGATGGAAACCATAAGAGGTGTTCAATTCAGCAGAAGTTACGTGTGAACAATGGATGAGGGGAGAATAATGTTGAGGGAGACTCAGTTCCGTGAGCTCAGTCTGAATTGAGCTTACACCGGGATGCTCACCGTCTCCCTGTTGGATTTCTAGTCCATGTTACACATTAGTGGAAAGAATTGTCATGCTAAAAGCCAGCACTTCAGCCGAGCAGTTGCCACTGACAGTAGAAACCTCCACATTCAGATGAATCCCAACCTGACCTCTGCAGGAGGCAGAGGTGCTATTTTATATCTTTCTTGAAGTGGAAGCATATGTATTTTTTCCAGGGACTGTAGCTGTTCTTTGGTATTCCTCACCTAGATCTCATGACTGCTAAGAGATGGGGTAGTGTGAATTCTAATCGTCTGTATCCTCTTATGCTCTGTACGAATTCCCCCACAACAAGAAACATGCAGCTAGTATCTGGTAGCTTTTTCTGGCTGCAGCGTTAAACATCTCAGACAATGCTAAATGTGTCTTGAATCTCATTCATTGAGCTGATTGCTTTTGAAAAATGAGCATCACAGGAGCTGAGGCTCCCAGGTTGAAGTTACAAGTTATGTTCTATTACATGTTTACAGGCTCATTAAAAAACAAACAAGCAAAAATACCCCACAAAAAAAAGAAACCCCAGACTATTCTGAGAATGGAACAAAACTGAAAATGAAACGATAAAATTGAGCCTCATGCTTTTCAGGGCAGCCCCTGTTTACTGAATGGACTTTCCAATCCTTGATCATATCCATCTTTATTTATGCTTGATAATGTTTTATTAAAAACTTGAAGGGTATGCAAGTTAGTCTTGTAGAATAAATCTGTTCTTTAGGCAAGGAAAACCTGGTGTACTTTGGAAAGCCAGCCCTGAAGCCTGACTTAACTAGTCAGGGTAAAAATGGCTGCACAACCAAATGGATACAACTGTCTCACAAATGGTGGGTCTGACCGCAGATTAAAAAATGGTCAAGTCTAATATCAAAGTACTGTGACATAAAATATTCCTTCTTACCAAGCATCTGGGTCTGTACTACAGCTGTCCTGCTCATCACACCTTATCCTGGAAGGTGCAGAGTCTTACCAGATCTGGCTGAAACCAAGCTCTGGATACCTTGTGCAGTGAGGTCATTACAAAGATGCTTTCACATTGCACAGGCATGTTCAGAATACAGTTCTTACAGCAATTTCCCGTGTAAGGCATTGATGAGACAATAGATCCCTTTGTGAGGCTCTGTTTGACTACAGAAATGAGCAATTGTTCACATTATATTAAATAAATCCCTCGACACCCTGTTAAAAGGACCTATGTTTAGCTGAAGACTTGGCATGAATGTACTTCCAGAGGTTTAATGACCTTTCACTTTTTGAGGTGTTCTTTATTTAAACTAATGAAAATGAGCTCCACTTAAAAGGCTTTTAAATGCTGATTAAAAATTAAATCAGCTGTTCATTATCCCCAGGTGGCCTTGTTCTAAGAGCAGTAATTCAGAGAGAGTCAAACAAGTAGTCTTTTTTAATGTAGCAAGATCTTGGCTTGGGAGGACTTAATTAGAACTGTTTATTAATCACCAGACTTTCAACTTCTCATGCAAATGTGTCACCAAACACAGGACTTCTCCCCTCAATTTCTGTCCCCTTCTTGTTAGGAATATGGAAGAAAATCAGCACATTTCCAAAGGTTCCTTTTGGCATATACAGCAGAAATGTAAACAGCTGTGGTGCTTTGCAAACAAACAAAATATTGACCTAGAAGGTACCATCACATTAGTAACAATAAACTGAGAAAACACCTATAGAAAGTCTCACTTTACATATTTGATTATTTTGCTCTAGGGCTGGAAAAGTTTCAGAAGCCTTTACACTAGAAATCATAATGAACGATGATAAGACGTCAATGGATTAGCTTGTGTGTGTGTGTTTTGTTATGTTCTGTTATTGCTGCTGAGAGCACTGTTCTGTGATTTAAGTAGTTAAACATGATGTAAAATGCTAAGAGAACAAAATCTTAAAGCTTATAAAGTATAATTTATCTGCAAAGCAGGAGCACTCACTGCTCAAACACCAAAATTGTTTTATAGAATTATTAATGTACTTTTTAGTTAGAAAATTTCACTTGATAGAGTACTTCCTGATCTTGAAATGCAGGCTTAACTAGTGAGAGATATACTTGGACAGAGCAAAATATTCATGATCGCTTTGAGAAATTATAAGGTAGTGCATTTCTGAGAACATTTAGACATACGAAGAAAGGAAACAGTGTTATACCATGTAAAATCCTGAGTTCCACGATAGGTAACAGTTTCTTTCTTGTTTTTTATAGGCTCTTTGCATGTCAAAAGGTTGCGGGGTGAAATATGCCACAGTCTTAGGGAAACTATGCAGCAGGAAGGGTGGAAAAAACAATCCCTTGTTGGGGAAAGTTTTTGAAATGACCTGCATTGCACAGAGGCTGGGGCCATGGCTCCTGTTCCTGTCTAGCAGAGTTGCCTGTTCATTTGCCTGTTATAGTGACTGCTGTAGGGATGCACTAAAAGTGCATCCTTGTATTCGCACATCATTTGAAAAGTCTGACAGAGCCGAAAACCTCTGTACCCCACATGGCTGCAAGGAAAACTGGCTCAGTGCTAATAGCCAGCTATTACTTCTCTGATTCCCACTCCTGAATGCTTTGTCTGGTAAAACTTGTAGGTGGCCAAGACATTCTTATTCCCAGCTTTATGAACTGGAGAAGAATAGACTGCACTGGTGATACTATGAAGACGGCTGTGGAGACATGAATGTGTCCTCCCAGCTTGCGGGAGGTTTATGCAGTCACACTCACGCGCCTTTTACCTCGTGACTTTCTAATGGGTTTTGGAATTGGGCACATGACACCAGGGAATGCAATGTGTGCATCTGAGGTAATGAGCAAACACCCCTAAATGGGATGCCTGGCTGGAGAAGTACTCAGACTTTGGTCAGTGAAACTTCAATTTCCCTCCCACCCCCCAGGTTGAGAGAAGCTCTTATTTTTTTTTTTTTCTGTCTGCATTGTAGAAGGAATAATAATTTAATCATAGTGTAATATTCAGCTTTAAATGTCAAATTCTAGGAATCCTTTCTGCACCAACACCAATGCAGAATAGATTAGTGGTAACTGCATGTCTAAAATAATGAAAACACTGATGTTTTGAAGAATGTCATTGGCTGATAACTGTATTTAATTATCCAGTGTAATTGGAAGAAAGTTATTTTCCAAGGTAATGAATATTCTTTCTAAAAACTTCTACTGTTCCTACTGATGAAGAAGCTTCACTGTTGTCCATGGAAGAAATGTGTTTGTAGAAAGAACAGTGCTTTGAATGCAAAAAGCAAAGATCTGTAAATCTGAAAAAGTGTATTAAAAACTACATGGATGGGGTAATTCTAGCTGTCTGCATACGTTCCTATTGCATGTAGTATTGTACATGCGGCAGAGATAGGATTCCATCCTTCTACCTGTCATATGTTATTATTTTTCAGTAAATGTATAGAAGCCTGTATGAAGAGCTATGCCTTTTGGAACAAATTTAGAGAGACAGCAAATATGCACACACTAATAAATAAAGAGCATAGCATAGAAGCTCCCTCCTCCCTGACTGTTTCTGATTTCAGAAAAATCCTGTAGATTTTTAGTCTTTTTTTCTTTAAAAACAAAACAAAACCCCCAAACAAATAAAAGAAAACAAACAAAATAATTTGTTCTGAGTGACTATAAGAAATTGTCACTTCCTGTTCAAAGAAATGCTTTATATCCTCTCCACCTCCCGTGGCAACAAAATTCTTTTTTTCCAGGGGAAGGAATATCTCTTCAGAGAGGTCAGTACTGTGTTCACAGGGGAAAGAGATTTAACAGGCTCTAAAAGACTGGGAATGAGAAAATATTACTACAAAGGCTTGTGTTTTGCACGGCACATCTCTCATCAGAAATCAAACTATGATGTTCTTTCCTCTCATCAGCAGCTCTGGTGCTTTTTCACAGTTGGATGGCACTGTTGTTCTCATTGTTAGCAATATTTTAGAAAAATTTCAGTACAGATGGAGATACCCCTCCAAAAATGGATTTTTCCCCCCAATAGTCAAGACTTTAGTAGTTAGTTCTGGTGTGTGTTCTTAGCTTTCCTCCATGATAGCATTGCTAAACTAATATGATTCCTGGCCCCTGGGCTAGATCCAAAGGTCTTGTGTTTTCAAGTGCCCAGTATTACTTACTGTGTCCCACTCTCATGTGCCTTGTTTACTTACGGGAATAAATCACTGGCTGCTGTGAAGCGTGTTAGCTCTCCAGATGATGTATCGGGGCAGTGAGGAGCTGCTCATATTTCAGTTCAACCTAAACAGAGCATTCTCTTTCTCATTTAGATGTCAGAAACAATCTAGTCAAAATAGCACAAAACGCTGTTTAGATTTATTCATCCTTCTCTACAGAGTAAATTAGTCTAGTTGGAACATGGCGCTGCCTTAAGGAGAGTTTAAGCTGAGCCTGGGTGTTTACCTGGACAATTGTTCCAGACTAGGATCCATCAGGCCAGCTACAGCAGCTCTGCTGACAGGTGGTGACTTGTTTAGTGGCTGTGACTTTACTGCTTGCTATTAAACATTCCTTGCAGATTTAGCCCAAAATGTGACACTGCATCCTTCATAAAGTTCGAATATTTTCTTGCTTCTTTCTATTGTTTTGAGTGTATTCAATGTTTATTTTGGAGTAGTTTCAATTGGAAAGAATTTGGTTTAAAAGCACGTTCTCAATTTATGGGTTTTGTCTTCCTCTAAACAATGTCAGCATTTCTCTACATGTAAAAATAATTACACTTAGGAAGCTGGTGCAATAATTAGAGCCTTAGAATAATTATTTAGTTCAGGCATCTAAAAGAAGAGATAAGACTGTGATCAAGCCTGGTCAAGCCTCCTGGTTTGTTCTGTTTGTGCTATTAAAGTAAGGTTTACTGGACAAGAAGATTCTGAAGCATCCAAAGACATTCACATGTGTTCTATGAAATAGATGCAGCCATCATTCAAATACTCTTTGAGAATATTCATTTTCCAAGCAGTTTATTACTATTGTGTAGGGATCAGTGAATTGGGTATTGTTACTGGTACTGCGAAAATTAATAAAGAATTATTGCCAGGGTTTTTGTAATCAAATCTCGAGGAGAATTAATTACTTTGGGCAGACCTTGAGTTTAACTTTATTTAGAGGCAACGTGTATCAGGAAAGAACATACTTATTTCACTTTTTAATTGATTTAAGAGTTAGAAATCTTCTGAGGAATGCCACAAACACAAGTGCTATTCTGAAGTGGTACAATCTACATTTACAGTTCTGATTTTGCTGAAAGATATGTAAAACCTGCCATATCTGTGTGCCTGAGCAGACTCCAGCATAAAAATTATTGTTTCCAAAGTCCCTTTTAACTTAATCTCAGAAGATTACCTATGTATCACTCTCTTTCAGAAGACAGAATAAGAAGAATAGGTTAACTTCATCAGCCTATTGTGTCTCAAATCAGTGACATTTTGTTGGGTTTTGCCATTGCCAGCATGGAAGATAAAGGCCTTTTTATGGAAGCTGTTGTGTTGGCCTTTTAAAAAACAAATCCTGAGAGTAAAGAGAGGATCTTGTGATGAAACTCCCCAAGTGAAGGTGTGAGCGCTTATGCCTGGAAGAACTGAAAAATGGCATTTGAAATAGGTCAGGCTATTTATATAACTGTAGGAAAACACACCCTCAAGTTTTCCTTTGGGAAATTCTACAGAATTTTCTATCTTGTTGCTGTGGAATATGTGTAGTCTCATGGAGTAACTATGAAGTCAAACTTAGGACACTGAAAATAAAGAGGGTGTGTAAGGAAGTTGCAAACTTCATTCTGGAGAGAGGATAAGATAGTGCTGACAGGACTGCTAACAGCCCTTAGGCCACAGAATCAGACTAGAACTGGTAGAAAATAACTGTGCCCGTAATACATACTATGTGGTCATCAAGTCCTCCACACTGTTTTGTTCTTGCCTTAAGTCCTGGCTTGAGATACTCTTGTCCAGATGGCAGAGTCAGGTGACTGGGAGAGGCGTTCTTCTCCTTGGCTGAACATTTTAACACCAACTTGGAGCACTCCTACAAGCTTCAGTAAGAGTCTTGCTGTCTCCTATGGATGTGTGGTCAACTGATATTGAGGAAAGACTTAGTAAATTATTCCATCTATCTATCCATCCATCTATCTATCTATCTATCACCTATCTATCTATACTTGCTAATGTAGGAATGATCCTCCAGTGCTTGGAAGCGAATGTCCAGCCTAGATCTTCCTGGAGCCATAGGAATCTAGGAATCTAGGATCTTCCTAGATCTTCCAGACGTGCCATAAAGACAGCTAATGGACAAGATGCAGTAAATATCCAGCACACCAACCAATCTACAATTTGATTTCAGTTTATGCTACAAAACCTCTACTTTTTTCTTCAGGCTCATGGGTTTAATTCATTCAGAGACTGGCTTCTTTGCTGTCTTTGTGTTTGCTACTCAGTCAGTGTCAATATAAATTTCCAATACTGCTGTAGAGGCATCTATAAACTATCCAGTAAATGTAGAAGTATGAATCACTAAATAATATTCTTTCATCTATCAATCTAGTTGTAGGTTCAGAAGATGTACTGCTGGTATCTTAGGGATTGTCAAGGTGTTATTTTCATGAGAAAATAATTCCTGTCACATGCCAAATATAAGGATACAATATGTCTGTACAAATGCAATATGGGGTATTGTTATGAGGGAGTAACAAAAAATATTGTATGGACTAGAGTAATTAATCACTTGAAGGCTCTAATTCGTTTTGTTGCTCAGTCAAAACAAACCAAACATAGATGTGCAGAGTTGGTCAGCCTTAAAGATTGCTCAGGGGTGTCTTAAACCTCGTAAGAGAAAGGTGATTTACAGTAATGAAGCATCTTTGAAAAGTTGTTTTCTATCCCTCTTTATTGGCTTGGAAATGTGTTGGCAGCTGAGATATGATCAACAAGTCTTTTCACACTCCAGGCTTTATCCAGAACACTTCAAGCCAATGTCCCTTTTCAGTTTTCTACTACATAATTTGCCTTCATAAGTTAAGTGTGCATCTTTAGGACTGAATCCCTGAGCTCATCTATTTTTTTGGAAAAAACTGCAGCAGCTGATGTACTTCGCTGTTCACACACACAGGCCAAGAAAGCCAAAGGAAATGTGGATGTTCCTTTGCCTCATCTTGCAGAGATTGCTGGTAAAACACAATTCAAGGTTTGCAACTGAGGTTTCTCCAGCAACTTGGATACAGGCAGAATTGATTTCGTGGTGCAAGAAGAGAGATGTGAATTAATCTCACATTATTTTCTAACACTGTTTTGAACATTCACCCTTGAATGTTCAATCCTTCTTCAGACTATTCTCTAGGCATGAAAAACCCACAATGTGGCTTTTTCATAGAAGAAAGAATTTTATGTTCTCAAAATCTTGTGGAAATACATGAGCCTTGCAAATGCAGAATTTAAAAGTAGTTTCTAAGTAGTGCTGAACACACTTTGTGTTAAATGTTTTAGCTCAGATTTATTACACTAAATTTATGACCTCTTAAACATGATGTAAGAGTCCAGGCCTGCAAAACGAGAAAGGCAGAGTGTTAATGCTCACATATTAAAAACATCTGTACCTAAAGTACAGGAAAAAAGCATTAGGGTAATATCTTGGCTGTGGTCTTCCAAGATGCTTGAAGTTCCCTGCACTCTTTCCCTAATAACAAAATGTAAACCTGCTCATTCAATCATAGGTTTGTCAAGATGCGGTTTCACAATACTTTCTAACCCATTGCAGGAAGTCAGTGTAGTTCTACTAAATCTCCACTGAAAGTTCTTCATGTAGTTACATTCCCTGTTCCTTAATTGCCTGGACATCTCTTAAGCCAGAAGATTTCTTGGGAATCTAATTCTTTCTTCCTCCCTTTGGTTGCAGATGTTCTGGCCCCAAATACATTCCCCCAACCCCCTTCCCTGCTGCCCCTCTACAAAGAGCAGAAATCTAGGCTGGGGAATCCAACAGGAAAGGGGAGCAAAGAGAAAGCAGAGCTTATTCTTGACTGTAGGGATAGTTCTGGATCCAATAAGGCTTCCCTATAGCTTCCATAAAATTGTGCTGATTCCTACCATCTGCTCTACTCATCCAAGCAATTAACACATTAGATGTTTATCTTCTTTTCTCTCAAATTAATTATTTAAGTTGCTGCTTGATGTGAAAGTTTAGACCATTGATGTATTGGCAGTGTTAATATTTAATGATCTAAGGCATAAGGAGGGAGAGGGAAATCAATATTTGTGCAGTGTTTTCTATCTCTGAAGAGAGCTACAAAATTTTTGCCCTCTTCTATGTATGCATGGATGGCACTAATGTTAATTGAAGCAAGTGGATTGGCTGGGTACGGAAACTGGGCTCTCAGTCTCATGGTTATTTCATTCTAACTGTTCTTACTGGTAGCAGAAGCCAGAGGATGCCCGATTTCTGTTACATAAACATGTTTAAAATGTCAAAAATCTTTCTTCTCTGAAAAGGCAAAGTCTTTCTCTTATGAAATTTCCTGGTCTTGATAAACTCTCAAGTATTTCAGGATTAAAAGTGAGGAATCCATTTCTAGCATGCACATGCCTTTCAGGGAAATCAGTTTTTAAAGGTACAGAAGGAAGAGGATAGAAATCCAGTAACATATGGGGAAACCTTTGAAGCTGAAAGCAGTTGTGTTTATTTTCAGCAACTCAATAATCTTTGGTCTGTCTTGAGACTGGTCTGCTTAGACCAGGTGTTCATTTCTTCGTATACTTAGTCTTCCAATAATGCAGCTGTTGTACAAGAATTCTCTCTTTCTGCTCATAAGAATTCATAGTGTCTAGCAAGCTGGATATGGATAGACTTTGTGTTTTCCTTTAGCGCTGAGGAATTTTGTAGGTAGGTTGGAATTAAATTCTATAAAGGTACTGCGTGGATGGGAATGGGAACAGAGGCTGCCGCTTGACAAAGCAAAAAGTCAACGAATTGTTGCCTTTGCAGCATCATTTGCGTCTTTGGGCTAGAAACCAAGGATAAAAGAAAGTTATTTTTCAGGCTGTTGTAATTCTTGTAAATGATGAGCATAAATCGCAGAACAACTGAGAAAGGAGACAATCATCTATTGCTATTCCTTGTGGATTAGCTGTCTGCATTAAAAAAGGTTGTGTACACCTTGCTACAAATATCCATGAGATTGCAGCTAATGACAAGACAGAGGAGGGTCTACTTTTTAAAATGTTCTTAATCTGAAGGAACTGTCAATCAGGCAGTAGATTGAAATTGATACAGTTCCAAAAAGCTGAAACTGTGAAGTCAGCCATTCTGTTAAGCTCGCTTGGATTCATTGTTGCTGCAATCCACTGTTGGAGGACTTACATCTCGTTGCCTACTTAGCATCTGGAAAGCTAGCCAAACACCCTTGGGGAGAGACATTATCTGGTTTCTGATTTGCTGCTTTCTGGGTTGGGGGAATTCTGAATGACAACTAACTTAATTAGGACATTTGTGGGGAGTCATCCAGGACTTACGGAAGGGCTGTCCAAGTACTTTTACTGGCCAGATTTGCAAACACCAGCTGGAGTGTGTTTGTTGATTTTGGTTTGTTTTATGATGGGTCTCGAGAGTAGCAAAGAGCTAATACATTATATACCAGTGTTAGATTTATGTCTGTACCAATTGCATTCAGAAAGGCACTAATGCGTCTTTTAAAATTTGAGTTTTAGTATTCCTAATAATTAAAAATAGAAGGTTAATATTTCAAACAAAATTTGATCCGAGTCAGTATTAGAGGGAGTTATGCTTCGAGGATGCAACAGAGTTTTCACTGTGATCAGAGTTGGCCAATTATTCTGAGCACTACTGTGGCAGAGTTACGTTGCTGCAGTGGAGATGTGGAGCTGGATTATTCTTTGCCTCCTCTGTAGAAAAGTTAACTTTGCCAAAATGTTCAATTTGGGGATCTTTAAATCTTGGGAATACTGTTAATGCTCAGTGAATGGTTCTGTCTTTTCCTCTCAAAGCAGGAGGGAACAGTCAGGTGTTGAAACAAAATATTTTAACAGTCAAGAAAAAACTAAATTTTACTTCCAAAAACTTTTCACTTCTCTGTGTGACTTGTCAAGGATCTGTGTCCACCAGTCTACCAGACTGGACCTCACCTTTATGTCTCTGTGGAATGCTTTGTAGATCTCTGGTAACCTTTTGCACCGTGAATTTAGGCTTGTATCGGCCTTTTCTCAGAGATATTGTCTGCATTTCCCAACTGCATTGTTGCCTGCTCAGGAATTGCTTGCTGTTGCAAATGATTAGACCTGTGACATGGGTGTAACATGTTGGCTGATGCTTAAGAAAATGCTGACTAGCAGCATATGGGAAATGGCTTCTTTTCATTACCCTGAGTCTGTGATTAAATTCCAAAGGAACTTTTCACAGTCGTCTAAAGTATATCTGGTTGCTTAACTTTTGGGTGTCTGACTTTGCTTCTGTGTATCACGGAATGATTAAAAAATTACCTCCTGGGATTGTCAGTGTCTGTGATGAGACTGAACTGAATAATTGGACCTCACATCCAATAAATATTTCTACTTAGAAAACTGTCTTTATAGGGGAACAACTTCCACATCAGATTTCCTCTAACACCCAGAAAATGCACAATCTCCTTCACTGCTTGTGGCCTACATGTGAAGTTTTACAGTGACCACCCTGCTGAGCTGATTTGAGATGGGGAGGTGACAATATATGAATGGCTGGTCCTTCATCTTTAATTGGAAACAGTCAGAGGGAGGAAACTGAGTGCAGTGTGTGTTGATGGAATTGAAGCTGAGATGGCTCTGGGCCATTGAGAGAAGATGACTGGGATATCATAAATTCTTAGTAACAAGACTTATCTAGAAGGTGCATGTGAGAGTAAGGAATAGAAGTATTTGTTAGATGCTGGAGGTCATTGGCCACTGCGACCTAGGAAGTCATCTGAATGCTGAACAGGCAGCGAACACTGAGGTTGTAGAAGTACCTAAGATCATTTTAACATATAAATAAATATTCCTTTCACACAGAGACTGTCTCTTTAATGGAGAAGCAGAGCCACAAAGATCAAATACGTTTTCTCTTGTTGAGCTCAGATGTTTGTGCTTATCTCTGTCAAACTCACTGCTTGGCTTCTTTGCTTCTAGGTTCTGCTCAGAGCTCCATGTACATTGACGGCACAGTGCCTTGGGAGGTTAGGCTGAGAGAGGTCCTTCAGAGTCACACTCTCACTAACTCAAGGTACTGAGCAGCATTAAAGCAACCTCTCTCAGAGCGATGCCCTGGTTCTAGGGGTGAACACATCCAACTGAAATTAATGGCTCTTTACCAATGTGGAACTGGCTTCTGCTTAGAGACATCAATTGTGGCAGTTTCTCACACAGAGAGAAGGGGAATGGAAGACATCTAACATATGGGAATGCTCTATGATTAGCCCATGTTTTATATATTGGATGTAGGATGATGAATGCATTCTTTTGTGTGTGTTGGCAGGATTTTATTTTAGACACGTGGTATATGGTATCTCAAATACAACATGATTTGATGCAAAAAATACCATATACTGACAACTAGGATGAAAAACTTGGTATATATGCTGATGATCTCTCAATTATATTGATTACATATATGTAGAGTGTACATATAGTCATGGGAGTCCGTTGATCAAATGTATTTTCATGCAATTTTACAGAAGTTTTTTTTGGCCTCTAGGATCTATAATCTTATGCAAAATATAATTGCTCTGTATTTACTGTCAGACCTGTTAGTGAGGCTAGGATAAAGAATACATTACTAACTCAGTGTTCCTCCACACGCCCAGAATCTGAAAGAACTGAAAATGATGTTGCTGATATCATGAATAGTAGCATTAGTCCCTGGTTATTTTATCATTATTTTAATAGCATGTGGAGCCATTATGCCAGATAGCTGATACAATTCTGAACGTGATTTAAAGAGTAGTAAGACACTGATCATTCCTTTTATTCCAATGTGAAGAACTACTACTTTCATGAGCCTGTTGGTAGGAGTAATATGTTGTGCTCTTGGCCCTGCACTGCAGTGTCCACCCAGGGTGGCAGGTCCATGAGCAGCAGCCCTTGCGCACTCCGGCTGCTGCCGAGGGTGGTCACAGCTCCCAGTGCCATCTAGTGGTGTTCTTCATGAAAATAAATGGGGATAGAATCAAAGAAAGGAGTTTGATTTCCCGGTGTAATTTCCCCCTGGCTTGGTGAATTCGGTGTGAAACGGTTAAGAACTCTAATAGTTATTCGTCTAAGCTCAGAGGGACACTGAAAAAGCCTCCCTTTTTATACCCGTGCATGCTCCTTTGCGCTTGCATGGGGCCAGAGGTAGCTCTGGGAATAGGGAAAGGCTGAAGGAATGGGAAATCGGAGGGATCAGAAACATCTCAGAGAGCCTCAGAGGGCACTTATTTTCTGCGCAGTGCTATGGTGTCTCCATGTACTGTCTTTCCATCCTTGTCTCATTCTTTGTTAGGGGACAGAAAGTAGGCTAGCTGGAAACAAATCAAAACAAAACAAAACAAATGAAAAGGCTAGAGGTTGCCTATTTTCATTTACCTGGAAATTTTAATGGGTTCATTTAACCTGAGGAAGCAAACAGTGAGAAAATCATGATTCCTTTCCCCTTGCTCTTACCCCTCCCTCCCACCCATTCTGCCAAGATCTCTCTTAAAAGCTCCCTTTTATATCTCACAGGCATATGTTTCAATTTTCACTTGCTGGGTGTGATATTTGGTAACATACGGATGAGTCATATTAATAACTTATTGAATCTAAACATAAACTGCCCTCAATCATTGCTAGATGTGCTGTAGCCTTTAGTTGTGTGGTAGCACCTGTCCAGTCTTAATCACACTGTGCTGTTTACTGCACCTGGGCTTTTCTCAAGTGTGTTAGAGCTAGAAACCTCATCAGTTCTAGTTCCAGCAGGAATATATCTCTACTCTGATTTCCTGACGTGAATTGTCATTTCAGCCAAGAAAGGTCTATGAAAATCCTTCAACACAAACCATCTGATGAGTCTTTTTAATTTAGAGTAACAAGCATTAAAAACTGTGGGGAAGAACCATTTGAGTAATATTTTTACTTTCAAAATAAAATATTGGCAAAATATAATGAAAATGTTAAGAAAACAAACACTGAAACTGTGTGTCAACATAGTCACGTCTGCTATAAGCAACATGGGAGCGTTACTCTGCTGTAAATTGCTATGGTCTTCCAAGCTATATGACACCATGAAATCTGTCTCCAGATGAGACTGACCAAGTCAGAAGTCCTATACTCCGCTAAAGTTTATAATTTTGCCTATATAAAATCCTCCTGACAGAATATAGTGACTCCGAGCTCTTACTCACACTGAGATTTCAGCCTCTTCCAAGTCTCCCCTCACTGTTTCATGGCCAAGATGACACAGAACAGCTTCTCCAGTAGGAAAAAAATATTCAGTGATGAATTCCTGAAGGTGTAATACGAGCAAAGGAGTTAATTTTCTCCAGAAACACTTGCTTTTTGTTTGATTATTAATTCCCTCACTCTCCAGGAAAACATCCTTAGTCCATGTCCCCTCTTTGATTACTTTCTTCTCAACTGACCAGCCGGAGAAGTTGCATAGGAAGCCCCACAACACTTACTCGTGCCAATGCTAAGGCAGGAGCCAAGTGGTTGGTGTGTTAATACTTAGAGATGCATAACATGTGATTTTTCACCAAGAAGTAAATATGAAATCATTATTCTAGAGGAGACTAAGGTATGTAAGAGGATATATGAGCTGTTTGAGAACCTAGAAGGACAACCAGTCCTTTTGATAAAGAGAGACCCCTAACCCTGAGAGTCAGCTTGGAGTCTGATTTGCAGCTGGCAAATAAAAAAAAAAAGGCCTGATAGAGAGAAAAGAGAGATCAAATATGATCTTGTTTAGATGAAGGAAGCTGCTCTCCTGAGAGGAACAGGGTAATGCTTGTGTTGGGTATCGAAGAGGCAGCGTGGGTTATTGCTGTCCTGATTTTTTGCAGGGTAGAGTTCCCATGTTCTTTTATCTGATGATGACTTGTACAGAAATAAGCTGTGGCACACATCACCCTGCTGCAAGAGGCAGAGCAGAGTGGTTCTATATGTTGTACAACTTTGCTCAATAGTTGTTTATTAGCTGTACCTAACTGAACATGTAACAGTCTGTTCAAACCAGGATTAACAATTACTTTGCTTCTGTTTCCCTTTTTTAATGTTTTCTTTGAAGAGGTGGTTTGGGTTTTTTTGTTGTAGGTTGTTTTTTGGTTGTTGTTTTTTTGTTTTGTTTTGGTGTTTTTTTGACTGTTCTGAAGCTTTGTTGTGGTCATTACAATATCTTGTTGAAACATTCCTGGAAATATATTTTAAGCCAAATTCTTATGATATTTCTACTGGATTGAAGTTTCTTTCCATTTTATACTACTAGAGCCAGTTCTTGTTTTTATGACGCTGTTGCTACAGTTCAGGATGTTGACCCAAGGAAGTCTAGTCCAGATTTTCTTTTTTAGGTTTTCCTTTGAAGCTTTCATTTACACAAAGGGAAGAGGAACAATTTCTCAGTGGGCAGCAAAGCCATTTCAGCTTACAATGGTGTATTCCTAGCCTTGGTCTGTGAACTGCAGTCTTTCCCAAGGAGGAATATATTACCATCTTTTTATGTGGAAGTGCACTCAGCCTTGACATTGGATACATTTCTGTTCTCTTTCAGTACAGCAGATATCTAAATCTGTTCCTGATTTAACAGTACTAGACAGATGAGTCTTGTCTTTATTCTGCAAAACAAGTGACTACAGATATTTATATATTTTTAAAAAAGATCTGGGTTTATGGGGGTAAAAACACAAACAAAAAAACCCCAAACAAATAAACAGAAAAATGATATAATGCCCCTTCCAAGAAAGCAAGGAAGGAAGGAAGGAAGGAAGGAATCAAACAACAACAAAAAAATCACAAAACCCAAACAAGGTTCATTTTCTAAATACTGAAATGAACCCAAAATTCCTAGGACTAGGCTTATGCAATGTTCTAGAGATGTCAATAGGACAGGAGTAGCAGGGTGCTGTCAAAGAAGGTCACTGATGGGGCAGAAAATCAGAAGGATAAAAGTGAGAAAACTTGAGAGTTGAAATATAGTTTAATAAGTAAAGCAAAACTGCACACACAAGCAAAGCAAAATAAGGAATTCATTCATTATTTCCCATCAGGCAGAAATTCAGCCATCTCCAGGAAAGCTGGGTTTCACCACACGTAGTGATTACATGGGAAGAAAAACATCCCTGTGAATGATGCCCATTCTTCTTCTTTTCCCAGCTTTTATTACTGAACATGTTATCATATGGTATGGAATATTCCTTTGGCCAGTTGGGGTCACCTGTCCCAGCTGTGTCCCCTCCCAACTTCTTTTGCATTCCCACCCTACTCACTGGTGGAGCAGTATGAGAAACAGAAACATCTTTGATGCTGTGTAGACGCTGCTCAGCAATAGCTAAAATGTCAATGTGTTATCAACACTGGTTTGGTCACAGATCCAAAACATACCACCGTAGGGACTGCTACACAGAAAATTAAACTTACCTCAGTCAAAACCAGTACAGCAAGGTATGTAATTGCCATCAAGAGAACTGAAGGAATGGATGTCCATGAATGGTACGTATCACCTATCAGAGAATCATTTTGGATGTCAGTCTAACTGGTGAAAGTTGAAATAGGACTGGAAACCAAAGAATCATCCAGGGGAACCACAAAGGAAGTTTCTGAAAGGATTGCTGCTGCACCAAAGTTGCAGTTGAAAAGGAGTTAGCTCAGGGCTAAAAAACAAAACATACAGATCATTCTTGAATATGATTACCAAGCAGCAGTGCCCCATATAGAATTAATTCAGCCAAAGAAAAGGCATATCAACTGCAAAGGAATAACCAAACTGAATCTAGGAGATGATCTGCCATAGCGAGAGTTTACTCTTTAATGATGAGGTCATTCCAAAGTGACTACAGCAGCTGCTGATGGGATCTGAACCCTGAAGCAACAAGTAGGTTTCAAGTACTCATTTCAATTGGCTAATTTCAGCCATATTCACTCCAGAAATTTCATTTCAGAAGCCTCAGTTGTCAAGGCAAAATGCAGTATCTGAAAGCAAAGTTTTAAAATGCCTTTTAAACTCATTTTTATCTAGCAGATGCTGTTTTATGAAGAAAGAAATGATGTGCTTTCCTTGGGCTCTCTTGATGTAGAATTTTATTCTGTAGCAATGATTGTGGTTATTGGTGCTTGTTGCTGAGGATGTTCATTAGATATCAGCTTCAAATAGAAGAAACAACCTTTGCTCCTACTTATTTTTGTGGGAAAAATGATAGCACACAATGATTGCTAGTCATCGGAACTCTTTTCTGACAGTTTGGTCATGCAGCATGCCTTAAAGAGATGCTTTTGCTAAAAGAAGAATTCAAGTGTATGTATCCAAGTGCGACCTGTGGCATAGTGGAAAATAAACAATAATTCAAAAAAAAGGTAGGACTTTCTGATTTGTGTTATCCCTGAAAGCTCTATGGATAGTTAATGCTTTTTCAGGGATCGTATATGAAGGTTGGTTAGTATACAAGAGAAATTAACTTTTTTTTCTTAACATAATAGATTAATTGTTTAGAAATTGAAAGGAAGATTCTGTCAATTAGTGATGTGAATGCAGATATCAAGTGATGCGATACTGCCAAATTACTTTTGTGTTTAAATCACCCTTAATTTAGACTTTCTAAGAGTTAGTATCTTTGGAAATTTGTGCTGGTGGTTTGAAAAAAAAAGAAGGAAAAGGTAAAAAAAATAGAACAGCTTCTACTGTTCTTGTTTAATGTGCTAAGGATACTAATGGATTAATGTTAGATATAATGATTTCTCATTTAGAAGATGACTTGCTGCAGTTCCAAAATCAACCTTTCTTGTCAAGGTTGATCTGTTGTCAGTTTATTTAATCTGTACCATATAAAACAGCAATAACAATCAACAGGGTGTGGATTAGAATGTGGTAAGTGTATTCCCCAAGAGCCTGGGAAAAGAGTGCCAAAGGCTGAAACTCAGTACGCATCTTCAAGCCTGTAACTGTGCTTAGACAATGAAACCTTCAGCATTATTCGGGAGAGGTGATACTTAGCATGTTTGTTTTTTGGAATGTCAGTGTTTTGTGCATAATTAGTAAACTGACTCTTTTCAATTCTAAATTCTGCTTATTCCATTCACTTTCAGCTATTTGCTGACAACCACATTTTAGTATATACTGAGCTGGTTAGAAAGTCAAGCAGCTTTCATGAAACAACTTCCCTTCAAAGCCTGTAGTAACACTGTTGATTGTCCTAAATGGCATTTTGGCTCCTTTGACTAGTCTGTCTTCTTTTACAGATACAACGTGAGATGCAGGAGAGACAAAACAGACAAATGTATGTAAGGTACAGCTAGAAAGATTTCCATCTGAAGTGGGTGAGTCTTGTCCTCACTCCCAGAGCAGACTGTTAGATCAGTGCCGCCCTCACATCTCCACCCTTTTTACCTGAGCTTCCTGCTGTAATGTTAGCATAGAGATTTTTATGGTCCATTCCCTTCGCCACAGAGGGATGAATCGGAATTGCACTTTCTTAGTTAAATGGATTTCATCAGACAGTATAAATTTACTCACAGATGAATGTTTCATGGAAAATATTTGGGTTTCAGGAAGCTTGGACCAAAATGCCAAGTTTCTAGACAAAATGCTACATACCAGCTGGCTGGAAACGTGGTTTGAAATCCTTGCTCCAAGGAGCCTCACAACCAGGGATCATGGTCCTGTCTTCATACTGAATACTCTGGGAGCCTCAGCTCAGTGAGGACTCTGAGGACTTCTAGTCTATTCTTACCACGGCATGGGAAAGGAGCTAAAAAATTCCTTATGTCCAAATGTCCCGAGTTGCTCCTAGGGTAGAGCAGCATAGGGAAGCACTGGGGATGGACAAACACATCTTCTTTTCCCCCACATTAAGAAAATAATTTCAGAATGAATGTTTTTCCACATTAAAATGTTACTTTTAAGAATGTTTTGTGTCCACAGGAATTTTTGAAATGTCAAGCTTTCATACTCATCTGGAATCCAGACTGGGGAAAGTTTTAAGCACTAGTGGGTATGGTTCTTGAGAAATAACACACTATCAGCACTGAGACATGATAATCTCTGCTTTTCACAGAGTATTGTCTTGTCTGGAACCTCCCGCTTCTTGATGCTTATATATAAGGACCCACACTAAATAGCAGCCACCTTTCAGCTTCCATGAAACAAGTTGTCTTTTTACAGCTGGGAAATTGAAGCCTAAAAGGAATGTCATTTGCAGTGTCATGGCTTCAGAAAGCTTAGTTGAAAGCTTGGCACTATCTTGATCCTATCTGACTCACAGTGCCTTCCACTTACTCTTCCATCCACACTCCAAAAAAGAGACTCCTCCCTCTCTCTAAGGAATATTGCCACTAAAAGTTGTAAACAAAATGCTCTACCTTGTATTATTTTCCTTCTTTTTCCATAGCTAATCTTCGGGGCCTTTTAGTGGCTTCATATTCCCGTCACTTCAGTCCTGGACACCTGGAAAAAGTCTCACTGTTCTAAGGGGGAAGAGATGGGAGGAAGTTGCAACCACATTCTCTATGTTAGAATGAAGGAACTCTGCCTTTGGCCAAGATCTTTTTACTTTCTTTCCAGTTCTGGGTTGTGTTTTTCTGGGAAACTTGCCTTTGAGTGCAACTGGCAGCAGTTTTGCCTTTTGGTTCCTTGTCAAGGGGTAAGTCTCTGTGTACAGGCATGCCCTCAGACCTCAGGGTCTAACTGAGCCTGCACTAAGCTAATGCCTTGTGCTCTCTTGCATCCAGCTCTCTGTCACCATATGCAATCAGGCTAGGAAAGGTGAGGGTATAGTTCTGCAACATGAGCAGAGCATTTAAATACGATGTTATTTTGTCTTTTTATTGTATTCATAAAAAATATTAATGTGAAGGTACAATAAAAAAGAAGAGTGGCTTTATTAAAAGAGAAAAAATAAGTTTGTAAAATTGTGCCAAAATCTCTGTAAGGTTCATCAAATAAACTGAAGTCAAACAATTAAAATACATGTGAAAATAGCAGAAATTCAGAGTTACTTATAAGATACAGAGAGGAAAGTACTTCTGTGCCTTAAAAGAACAGAATGTGTATTTTCTTCACTGGAAAATATGCTGTGTTTTGGTGTTCAGGTAGTACCTGATGTGGAGCAGCTGTTGGGTGATGCAGTGGCTTGAAGCAGAGACCTGAGCAAAGTGCTGGGGCTCCATGGAGATTCTGTAACAATATAGGACACCTCTCAGTCACTTTTCCTCTTTGGCTGATCCCAAATGGGAGTGGGATAAGCATTTTCCTTCTGACTTAAGTTAGAGCAATGACTAAACTGCCTTTCCTTCATCATCCCTTAGATGTGCAGGCTACCTGGCTACTACAGACAGTAAGGAGGCGGGACTGTCTCCATCCTCCCCCTCATGGAGCTTAGACATTGCGTGGTGAAACTGTTGGAAAAACTGACTTTCTTTTTCTGTATGTTAATTTCCATCCTCAAAGCGGTAGAACTCATCGGAATCATTGCTCTGGGTTTTGGCGCTCGGGTGCCAAAAACACTGTGAGTGTAATCGAAGCATCTGCAACTGCTCTTGCTAACATGGAGCTGTCGGTATCTACTAGCAGAGCTCATGCCAGAGGTTTCCCCTCGCTGTGGGTGCTAATAGGATCTCCTTCCTTCAGCTTGTTGTTTGTTTTCATGAAACTTGTAGGAATTTTTCTGTTCAATTGCTGTTGCTGTGCGAGGTTTAATTTACATTGGCTACTGGGTGTCCAGGTTACTAGGGGAAGAAAATGGTGGCAGCAATGGACAGGCACACAAACATTTGCACGGTATGATCACACAAGTCTTGTTTTCTTGTGTGTTCTTTTTCCTTTTTCTAAAGCAAAAATGTTTCTGAATTTGGCAGGAATTTCTGGAGAGTTGGCCGGAAATGTCAATTTCTTTGACAAATTGACTATTAAAATAATTTCTTCCAGTTCCATCCAGTAGCCTTGGTTACTCCCCCACATAGACTGGTAAATAGTTTGGTGAAGAGTGGTCTTTTTTATTCCACCACCTTGGCATACAGCTCATGTTATAGTGTAATGCAAAGAGCCTTTCTTACCTCAGAATGGAAGCAAGGGTACCAAGACAGCAGATATCCCAGAAGAAGACTGTCAACTTCTATGCCTGCTGCAATTTTAGAAAAATATTATCATTTTATTTAATCTGAAGAGGCATACCGTTGGACAGAAGGATAGTAGGATAAATAATTTGTTGAATATAAAAAAATCTACATCAAGAGCACAAATGCATAGTGGAAACAACATCCTCCTATGTTATTTTTATAATATGTGAACTTGATGATATTAAATAGAATAAATGTGGATCTGATAAAAGGAAATACTACTTTTATTCAATGTCTGGTAAGTCTGTTTAATTCATTGTCAAGGAAGGTTACCAAGAATGACACTGTAGTTGGATAGTTTAAAAGGGCTGAATAATTTTATGACCAATAACATTTCTAACTTCTTAAGCTATGTGAAATCTCATAATTCAAAATGTATGTTGATAGCAAACCAGTCTTCACTACTTTTTCCTTCCACTACATCACTAGCTAGATTTTGGCTTCAAGATGCTTTCTGCAGTCAAGCACTAACTAAAGACAGGATTTCAGGATGACTTCCTGAAAGCAACTTGGTAACTCCATAGATCCTGTACATTGCAAGAATTTAGTTAGACTGTGATTCTGTCCTATATGTGATAGTAACGGAAGGATTTTTTTTTGTTATTAATTCATACAGTTTAGCTGTTAGTTTCATCTTCAGTGCTGTATCAAGCTCTATAAAGGGTTGATCCAAGTAAGCTTCTCACCTGTAAAACATGTGCAGTCCTCTTTCGGACTGCAATGGCAATCTCATCTTGCCACAAGCCTTCCCGTTATCCAAAACATGATTTGTAGCCTTATTTGACATGAAAACAACAACAAACGAAAAAAAAACAACGAAAAAAACCCCACAAACCAAACCCAAAAACCAAACCCAACAAACTGAAGTCTTTGTAGTGCTTCTTACACAAGCACTTCCAGATGAAATCAGGAAGATAAATGCACTTCACCAGGTTTCTCATTTTTATCAACCTCTAAACACTTTCTAAACATCTTAAGACTTCCACTTCAGTGAGTCTTAAATCACTTCTTCTTATGCAGTTTTAGGTGTACTGGACTTCTAAATTCTTTGTTCTTCTAAATAGTATTTTAAATGCATGGCATTTGGTTTTGCTATTGTAATATTGTCATCGGGGTTCTCTTGTCCAGCCATGAAGGAATGTGGTTGTATTTCCTGTAGCAGAAGTCTCAAAAAATTGCATTCTAGTTCTAAGATTGTGTATTTTGGATTATTAATTTGAATCTTCTTTTTTGGACAGGGCAGTTACTATGAATGAAACAGCAAATAACTATAATCTGTACAGTTAGGATACTATTGTAACTTGCATTTGCTCTCCTCCCCCTGTAAACCAATCTACAACTGAGACAAAAATAAAATGAGATGAATCCAAGAAGATGCAGAGATCTTTTAATCTGTCTTAGGATGGGGTTACGGGAGGTTGATCTCAATGTGTAACCTGTTGAACTGTCAGTTCCAGATCAGATGGAATTCATGGCAAATGAAGAGGAGGAAGACACGTGTCAAGAAGGATAAAACCTCTGACAGTAGAATAGCTCAATAGCTATTCTAGACCCATTGTAGTCATATGTTATTGTGACTTACATAGAAGCATTCCTTTGCCTATATATGTCTCTGGTCTTTCTTTTCTGTTCAGAGTGCCTGAGAGAGAAGTAAATTATCTGTTGTTTTGTGTGACCTACAAATTACGCCCTTCAAAATGGTTCCATTTGTAAAAGATTTACCATCGCTGTGCAATATTATTACATCACATATGACCAGAAATTGCTGCATTCTGTTGTAGTCAGCTGAGATGTCAAATTACCTGTGATTTTCAGTAAGTAATGGCAATTTCTTGAGATTTGTAAGATCTTATTTTTCATGAAATTCACATAATTTTTATATTTTTTGTGCTTGTGTCTCTAGGAATTTTCAAGTACGGTAGCAGGTTTTGATTAGACATCTAAAAATACAGGAATTGCTTTGTTGCAACTGATTACTCTCTGGTTTAAAAGTGCAAACAGTTGGGAACAAAAAAACAAAATATGACTTTGACATGGTTGGCTTTCAACACAAACAGAAAGTAGTCACGGCAGCCGACTTTGAAGTACTTCATAATATTAAGAAATGTTTGTCCTCTGCCTGTTCATTCTAAGAGACTGGATTGGTTTGCGGCCATGGTGCTGAGAGAAGGGTAACTGGAATGGATTCAACTCAGAATTAGCCCAGTTGCATTGGTTTACCTGAGGTGGGTAAAGTGTCATGCTGTGGAATCAAATTTTCTGTGAGGTATACCAAGAACTTCTTAGATGGGGGGGCAGAATTTCACTTTGTTACCATTTCACAGGAAATTCAGTGAGCATTGCTTTTTCCAGGAATAATTTAAGTTTCATATCCAGAAGTATTTCTGTTGTGTTTGTACAAAGGCAATATGAAATAAAGCAAAAAACCCACAAGCATGCTATGGCAATATATAGGACTTTACCATTTATCACTGCTGTAATCCAGTGATCTGGACTGTCCGGTACTAGGGACGCCCATAAAACCTGATGTTCTGCTGATCTCATTCTATCTGATCCTATCTCTTTCCCACCCTGCTTGGCAAGGAGCACTTGCGTGCCAAGCCGTGAGCGTGTGTGAGCTGACCAGCTGCAGCAGCACTCTTGGGAGAAGCTTCCATTTGGTTCCAAAGCATGGGTGCAGTAAGAAAAATCCTTTGTTGCTCTCTTAAAGAGAAGACAGTGTTTTAAATAATAAAATGACAATGCAAAGACTAGAGGGAAGAGCTGTCACAGCCTAATTGAAAGTTCGTTATGCTGCTTATACCATTATTGTAAAACTCTTTATCGTGTGTCTGTAAATGTGCAAATTAAAAACCCAGAGGTAATTTTGTATTTTATCTGCATGTAAAAAGATTGTGAAATTATCATCTCTTTCATAGTTAAATAACTTTAACCTGTATGGTGACCTTTGAATATGCAAATAACAGAGCTTTGTTGGATGGAATAAATTTTGTTAATTGTAAAATGATAAGTGGAGAAAATCTGAAGAAAACAGGAATTCATTTTGAAATAATCATAGTGGAAGGTTTATGTGATAAGGAAAAAGGAAACTTTTTATATTTTTGTGCAGGCTCAGAATAATGATTGTCTACTGCTGTTCAAGTCTGTGATTCCACAGCTGTAATCAAAACCAGCAGGAGAATTTCTAACTTACATCACCAGCAGCAAACTTGGTGAATACATAATGTGTGCCCAGAGACTTAAAGAATTTCAACAGGCTCGTAGGTAACAGGGCATTTTATTTTTTTTGTTCTCAGTTTGTAAGATGTCTCTGAGAAAACTTAATGTTGTGACCATGAAAGTGAATAATAATTAAACATATTTCTGCAGGTCAGAATGATCATTTTCACATAAAGAGGAGACAGAATATAATGAACATGAGGAGAGAATTAATTGCTCTAAGGCATAGTACAACTTGGTTTTGCACAAATCTGTACAGTCTCTTGTCAAGACAAGGCATGCTGACTTGTGGCGTTGCTTTCTCCAGCCCTGCTCACCTCGGTGTGTGTGTGTGTGCACATCAACATTTTCACTGACCATGTCTTGATTTGGTGATCTCTGGAATGAGGTGGGTTTGGATTTCACTTTATACATGGGATCTGACCAGAAACTTCAGTGTAAGTCTCCAGAGGTTTAGTCTCCAGAGTCATAGTCTGCTATACTGTTCTAGCCATTTTGGAATGCTCCCACATACCATTACACTTCTAGAGGCAGCAAAGCATAAGCAAATTTCACCACTGATCTCAAAGGGAACACTTGCAATCTCTCGATGTCCTTTATATCTCACTTGCAAGCAAAGGTTTGGAAAGAGGTGGTAATAATGCTTGCAGAATACAAAGAATACAAATACAAAGTGTACTCAAGGTACACTTGCTTGAAGGTATGGTTAATGGTTAAGGTAGAGGAGGTCTGTGCTTTTGGCCCATTTACTGCTGATAAGCTATCCACTGGCGGAGTTAAGATTCATGACTAGGCATAGCAGACTTCTGTATTACCGTAATAATGACTCTTTTTAGGCAGCTTGAGCTCTGTTGAATTACGTACAAAAAGGAATGACAGAATCAAATTCAAACTGTAAATCTGGGTGAATTCTTTGAATGTCTTTTTATAGGCATTTACTTATTTTCATAATTTCTATATTAACAAATGTAAATTACAGACAAGTTTTTATCTCTCATTTTCTTTTCAGAGTGTATTTACTCTCCATTGAGCTGTACCATGACCAGTTCAGATTTACTGCTTTGAGGGTACATTGTTTGTTTTGCAATTCTGCCCTGGAAAATCAGAAGATAAAATCCTTTTGTCTCATTAGATCCTGTGAAACTTAGTCTTTCTCACAGTAGATTTTTCTGATTACTGCTTACTCTGTAAGTTTTGACAGGAAGTTAGACAGACTTGGAATTAAGATTCCAAGGGGCTGCAAGCATGCTATGTTTTGACTACTGCATATGAATATTTGTAAAGGCTGCAAACTATGCTGTCATTCAGAAATACACCATGTGAGCAAAATGTGCTTTCTCTGGCTAAAGTGTGAAGAGCTTTGTCAAGGGATACAGACATTTTTAAAAAGGAAAATCCTTAAATACAGGGGTAGTCTAAGTATCTCAAAAGAGCTGACAATAATCTAAATCATTCTTGAGGATATTTTGCTGTAAAGACTCTTCTATAACATTCATATGCTCCATGCCATAAAGAGAAAACTCTTAGGTTGTTATGTTCCAAGAAGTGCAATGAAGGTATATGAAAGCAGGGAAAACTGAATTCTAACATGTAGGCAAGTTATGGACCATTTGTTGAAATAGTCTCATATTTATACCTTTCCTGGTAATGTTTTTACTGAGGGGGTGAGTGCAGAAACTTCAGCACTGCCAACACAAAAGTAACAGCAGTTTAATTTTCTGTCATTTTCTCACAAACTCCTCCCTTTGGGATTTCATTCCAGAGTTCAGTACTTCTGTTGTTACCTGGTTTTTTTTGTAGGCATCCAGATGATCATAATGGTATCATGGGGCAAATCCAAATGTAGGCCAGACTCTGTTCCTTTAACTCATGGTGCACAACTAGTTCTTCATATCAATCCATAGCTGAAATCAATGGCAATTGGTTAGCTTACATATTTTCTGCTAAATTAAACCTGTTAGAAATGATAAAAGTATCAAGGCCTTGAGGTTTGCTGGCACAGAACAGTGTGTGCTTATGCTTGGGAACTCCACATGTGCCAGTGCTGCCAGCTGGGGACAGCTCTGGGAACACCATGGCTCTAGTACACACCTTGGGACTGTAGGGGCCAATACTGTTTTGCCTGGGTCAAAAACCTTCCAGGAGCCATCCTGTTTAACTGCATAGATGTTCACATTCAAGTGTCTGGAAGCGTTCAGGGGCATTATTTAATTTATTATTGTGCTTCAGTGTAGCTGTTGTGGGCCAACGAACTTCAGCGAAGAAGTAGAAACCAGTTACCAATCCACTGCTTTATGTGCTCCTGAGAGTACAAGCAGAAGTGTTTGGGCAAGAGCAAGCTGCAGAGGTATCGTGTTCTGAACTAGGATCCTGCACAGATCAGCCTCAGGAACCCTTAATGGAAATTTATTTGCTGTGTTGGAGAAAGCTTTGTTATATAAGTAACTCTGTGTCTTATCTTGTATTTAAGCTTCCTTGGAAAAAAAATAGATGATTGCAGAAAGGGTTCTGGTGGTGTGCGGATTGCTGTCAATGAAAAAGAAATTGTGTGCTTTTATTCATTTTTGTGTTGCAAAGATAGAAGAACAGCGAATGTTGGAAACATGAGCAGCATAGTAACACATGCATGGTACTGGGTTCAGGGGAGAATACATATGCCAAAAACTCATTTGTAGCCTTATACTGATAACAGACTTATCCCAACAGGTAAGTCAAAGCCTGCAGATTTCGAAATCTAAAAGACTTGAATTCACTGATGTTTGTATCTACTGATTGCTAAACATGTAGAGGAAGAAAGTCAGCTGGACCAGAGTAGGATCCTGTCCTAAGAATGTGTGAAAACTTGATTTTCTATAGCATTGACTTGCTTTGGGTTTCTACTAACAATAGGAAGATATCTGAGGGAATCTACTTATTGTTGCCATTCCTGGAATGGAGACGAGCTCATGAAGAGAGAAATGCAAGCAACAGCTTCCCACACATCTTCTTGTTCTCACTGTTCCCAAAGAAAGCCAGACCTCATTTGATTGTAGCTGATTTGATCAGTATTCTGATCCACTGGAAGAAAACAAAAGAAGGAATGCCTTCCTACAGGAAATGGGGGTTAACTCTTCAAAGCAGCTACATTCTATCAGTGTGCTCATTTATCTTTTCCTGAAAGAAGAGATAATTGTACCTCTGAAACTATAATGTTTTTAATGTTTGCCATTATTAGGTAGAAAAGTGTAGTCATATACTACCAACTCTAGTGATAAAACTGAGAAGCAACCATATTCTTAGGCAGAAAGGCTATGTTAAAAATGGGAATGGACTATTACAGGAACTTAATGGGGAAAAAAAGTCTTTTCCAACACCATATGGTTGTGATATAACACAAAATGTTTTCCTGCCAAGATATCACATCACAATGGCAGGCTGCCAGTAGCTTCTCTCTTCCTCATTTAAACAACAAAAATATCCAAAAAGAATTCTTTGGCTGAATCAGGCCATTGCTTATAAACACCTACTATTGGCTGGTACTCAAGTGGAAAACTTACTGAATCACTTGATATTCAGGCAAGCTATGGAACACTAAAGAAGTTTATATTTTGTAAAAACTGCCAAATGAAAATAGGAGCCTTAAGTCATTTTTAAGTCACTTTAAAAAAATTCTCCCAAATCTCAGACCTGTTTCTAAAATTGTGGTTTAATGCAATTTTTTTCTTCTTCCCACAAGTCAACCTGACAGTGCTATTTAGTCATCCTTTTTCCAGCTATATTTGAATATAGTCAGAGCCCAAAGTGAATGAGGCCAAAGAGGTCTGAGCTGTCATTAGTGTCTGGGATCCCAACCCTCTTTGTTATGAAGGGAACACAGAGAAGTGTGGAAAGCAGTGGAAAACTGGCAGAACTGCCCCTCTTCTGTTTTCTACTTGGGGAAAGGGTCCATCTCCCTTGGGTCACTCCTCCACTTTGTGGATGGGATGTTGTCCTGCTTGAGCCTGTCCTTCAGATTTCCCATTTACAGGACAATTGAAAGCAATGGTATGGTAAGTAGAGCTGGTGAATACTATGTGTCTTTTGCACTGTTGGATGTGTGTGGTGTGAAGAGGTGTACGTACCACATGGTTGTGCAAAATTGTGCTGAAGTCATTATAGGCAGTATTCAACTACAGTAATCCCAGGGTTAACCAAGCCTTTTGCCTACCCCAGAGTAACATGCAAATCTGTGCCCCATTTTTAACTGAGCAAGCATCATTCTCTTCTACCTGCTTCCCTCTCAATGCCTGTGGCTTTGTTCTAATAGCTGTGTGTGTATAAGCAAAACACTTCCAAATCACATCTAGTATCATCTGAAATGTTACTGTTTGAAAAAAGACATGGTCCCTCACTGGGTTCCTTGAAATGTGCAGGTAGAGGGCTTGACTACATGTTCTTGTATGTAGCTGAGTCAAACCTCCCTGTGGTGGTGTCCATTCTCCCACATCCTGCATGACTTTGCTTCTCCTAGCACAATATCTCTATTTACAGTAACACAGGCTTCCACCAAGACAAAGGTGCCTGTGCACTACTTTCTGTTGTTATCCTTAACCAGTGTTCTCAACTGCTGTGAGATACACTGGGAACACAATGATACTTGTGATTTACTAACTTTTATTTTAGTTTTTGTGTAGCTTGAGGTCCATCTTTCAGAAATGACTGTAAGTAATAAGTGATCCTTGTCCATGAGACTCATTGAAACAAGGCTGTATAGGAGCAAGGTGGGGAGAGTAGCCTCTTGGGACATAGAAGGAGGGTAGAATGAAGAGGATTAACTTCCCTTGCTGCTACTATGACTCAATAAAGGACTTTATTCCTTTATTTATTTTTCTTGTCTTCTTCCCCCCCTGCCTCTTTGTTTTGCTTTTTTAAACACTTCTGCAGGGCACAATCCTACTTTCCATTAAACTGTTTAGCAGTGACTCATTCTACAATAAATCCTTTCATGCTCTAATTTGAGTATAATGTTTAATATTGTCTTTGCTGCTGCTTAGACCTGTGATCTTGCAGGTGTTTTTAATACCTGTTTTGCTAAATGTTTCACTATACTGTGTAAGTGTGGGTTATGTGTTGTGGGGTTATGTAGTTTTGTTTGTGGAGGTTTGTTTTAGTTTTATTCTTGAGTGAGAGCGTGTTATAAATTTGAGGTAAGGAACTAGTGCAAGCAACAAACAATTGTTTCTGATAACAACAAAATAACCAACAAAGAGCCTGGAGTCTATAAATAGAGCATCACACAATAGAAATTAGATAATGGGAGACTAGGGACTATAAAATACTCAAAGTGGATAGCTCATGGTGTTTCATAACTCACAGGACATGTTTTTATGCTCTGTCTTGGATATACTGTCTCGGAGTTCTGAGAGTGGCTGATGTGCTTTAGATGTTTTCTTTTAAGACCTAACCGTTCTGTGGGACAAATCATAGTTTTCTACTTGCAGGGTAATTTCTTGTTCCTAGTAGGCACCAGTGTTTTCAGTGCAGCACAATGCAGTATGTTGTCCTTCTAAAAAGCTTTGGTTTTCCTGTGATATGAAAAGTTGGTGCTATTGCACATCTGTTGAGACCATGGTGATAGGCTTTTAAATAGCAAAATGGAAATTTGTCAATGTTCATTATTGGAAACACTTCCATAGAAAAGACACTTTGAGAGCTAGTTTAGATGCATGGTCAATTCCTGATGTGTTTCCTTGTAGGCCACAAGCATTTTCAGTGCTTTAAAGAGAACCAACCGTGGCTGCAGAGCTAGTTAAAAGGACAACTTGCTATGAGAAAGTTCTGTCCAGGATGAGTTGTATGGAGGTAGACACAGAAGTATTGGTGCAAATTAAAATGTGATCAGCTGAAGATTTCCTAAAAGATGTATTGGACTTGCTCAGTTTGCTTTATTCAAACTGAGAGACTTGATGTAAGCTATCCCATCTACAGAAACAGACCTTTAAAACACAAATGTACTGCCTTAAAGCTTTCCTGGAAGAAACAGTTCTGTTAAGGAAAAAATGCTGTAAAAATCTTCCATTCTCTGTTCTTGCTCATTTTAAAACTATATTATTTCTTATATGTAACTGTTCAAGAGAGAGACTCTAACTTCTAATCTGTGTTTTTAGTAGCTGTTACACAGTATTTTCTGAGGCATTGCTCTGTGGTGTTACTGACTGCAGTAAACCTCCACGAGGTGAGAATAAAGCCTTTTCCAAGTCTAGTTTTATAATGTTGACTGTCTCTGGGCCAGTCTACTTGTATTTCATTCCCTCTTTCTGCAGTGGAAAAACTGATGTAGCTGGTCTTTTTAATAAGGAAATGGACTTGAAATCATCTGATGGGAGTAGTGTTGAGGTAACACGCTTGAGAGAAAATAAAGAGCCTGTTCAGACTCTTTTCTTGCCAATTGTGAGACCTTGCAAAAATTCTAGAAAATTGTATCCAGACAGACTCAGTCTTGATTTTAGGCAGCTAAATGTTGGCCACTGTGGTACATAGGCTGCAGGCAGAATGTGAAGGTTGAGCGTCTTCTTCAGGAGCAGCCCAGCCTCTTAGTCTGTTCTTTCATAATGGTGCGTGTAGGGCAAGCTTGCTAGACAACCTTTCTATTTTAAGAGTTTTTCCATTGTGCAGTGTTAGAGCTTCAGATTCTGTTTGCATGTGTACACATTACCTCAGCCTTTGCTTGGGCTGTGATATACAACTGTCATTTAACTTTCCAGCCTTCAAAAGAATTACTGAAGTGTGTAATCTTTTGATATAAGGTGTCTTTTTCTTTCATTCCTCTCAAATTTCAAAGGGATTGTTCCACTTCAAAGATCTCTTCTGAATGTGTCTATTTAGTGTGGGTTACACTTATTGTAGGTTATACTTATTGCTTCTTTTATTTTTTACCTGTGAGGTTTTCGAGGCCATATCTTTGCTACTACAGTGAGGTCCAGAGCATTCCTATGTAGGAATTAGTGTTTCTTTATAATGCAGCTTTAGAGTCAGTATTTTATGAGTAAAAATATAGTTGTATCTAAATCCTGTGGAAAAGAACCCAGTACCTTTAGTCATATTAGCTTTCAGTTCTCAGCACTGATCATTTAAATAAAGGCATCGACATCTGTAACTCAGGTGCATTTATGTGTCAGAAGTGGGCACACTTGTAACTTTGCCATGTGTTAGTTGTATATGGATTCTAGGAGATGTTAATGGAGGTTTTAAAGTGTCCTTAGGCCCCCTCATTTGTGCGTGCCTGTTTCTTTTATCTAAAGTTGCCCAGTTGCTAATTTACATTTGCTTCTCTCCTGACCATCTCTTTAGCAGGTTTGTGCTACAATCATTAGTCTATCTTCAGCAGTTATGATGAGTCTTAATTTGTGTCTGTATGCAGCCGTGATATCTCTGCCTTCTCTGACATCTCTCAGGAACTGCCTGCCTCTGTAGTGTTCAGTTTCTCCTCAGTATTTCTTTTCCCATTTGTTTTAATAACTGAAAAATTATAATATTGTGAAAAGAGATGTAGGAGAAAAAACTAAATACTTCAAAATATAATGTGATGGAATTGGGATAAAGATTTTGTAGGAGGCATATGTACTTTATGTATTTCATAAATATTATTATGACCAGTTCTTTCCGAACTTTTAAAAGAACCTTGTGCTTTTTTTGTAGTATTCTGTATCTTGAGACTAGAATTGCATCCTCATTCTCTGGATGTGTGTCAACAGTCACTACGGGGTTATGGAGTATTGTGCTGCAAGGGAATATAATACAACCATTGTAATTAGCCCTGGCTACTACAGACTGTATTGCTGTCCTTTGAAATCAATATTAGTATGAATTGATGGCGGTATAAGAGAGACTAGTCTCTAGCCCCATCAGTTTAAACTTTGAGGAAAATAATAAAAGGGAAATACAGTAGTGAAATCTTAGTTTCTTTATATCTGATTTCAATCTAAAGATCTAAAATCTCACTGCTTCATTTGTTTGAATGTTTGTGGATTATTCTAACCTGGCATCTGTTAGTCTTATAAGAATTTCCAAGCAGTCCTTTATAACCACCGCTACTCTTCTCACCTTTCTCAAGTCTACACACTGCACTGCAACACTGTAAAAGGTGCAAGAACTCACATAATAGAGTGGTAAGTGCGTTTGTCCTTCTAGAACATACTCTGCTGCAGCACAAGTACCTTGTAGTGCAGAAATTGCCATAGTAACTACTCATTTCTTATTGATTAGATGGATAAAAATTCTCATAATATACAAGCAGAGTAACTTGCTGGCATATGGCTTCAGGCTACCCCTGTGGCTTCTCTTACTTATGCATTCTCTCCTTTTTCTGCATGTAAGAGGTCTTTTTTCAATGAATTAATATTCCTTGAATTAGAAAACAAAATATTCTCTTTTTCTGCCACAATGGAGCTTAAAATTTAAGTTAAATTTGATATGCAGCTCACAAGGCAGAATGTGAATTCATGTTGGTTTCTTATTGTATGAGGATAACTAGATTTCAACTCAACCTGAAATCTGGAAGGAGAATGGGGAAGGACGGAAGAATGAGTTCTCCCCTTCCCCCTCACTCGGGGAGAAGGCTAACTGCTCTGCAGAGCCAACCTTGGAGAAAAAGAGACTCTTTTAGTTTGGCAGTTGTGATAAACCTCTTTGGAAAGTGCTTCCTAAAACACTAGAGTTGGTTGCATGAGAAAATGAGTCCTGGTTTTGTTTCTCTAGTAGTACTATAGACATAGTAATGTTCTTCACCAGTGGCATTGTGAATGCTTACTGAAAGCAGGATTAGGCCTACAGTGAGTTATAGTATCTGACAGCTGTCCTGGTTCATGTACTGCAGTTGCTGAATGTACTCTTGTGTCTTGCAACCCTGAAAGATGCTCCAACAAGGCTTCTACCAAGTTGGCTGTGAAAGACAAGCTTTTTGTGAATTCTATCAAGGGACTGAAATTGTGAAGAACTTAGGCAGGATGCCGGATAAAATTAAGCTCAACACATTCCTCAAATGTGAAACACCAGTTTATTCATGATAATATAAATTGAAAGAACAGCAATACTCAACCAGTTTTTACACTGTAAATCTATTCTAAAGCTGTTCTGGAGTCTTCTGTAAGGCCTAGCTGTTAGCTATAATTATATCCATTTTGTATGATTATTCCAGGAGGCTATTAGTTCACATACATTAAGAGACTGGAGATTTTAGAGAAATATTCAGTTCAGATCTTCTAAGCTGCTATTACAGATGATACTGATGCAGGTTTGGAGACCTTTCCCATCTCCCAAAATTTAAAACGCTGGGTTAGGGCATCATTTTTACATTGTACCACCTTTCAGCTACCTTATTTTTATCTGCAGACTGGCAGCCGCATTTAAAACTTCATATGACCTTAAGATTGAAGGAGATATTAATCCATAGGGCTACAGGAAATGATGCTGCTGTTTCAATAAGCAAATCCTTAACAAACAAAAAAACTGCTCAGGAAAATATCATTTTCTCTGTAGTAGGCTACAAACAAACAGAGGAAGCTCTTTAGCAGCTGTAGATACCTCCTGACTTTAACTGGAAGAAATAGGCTTGGCTCTTGTTAATCTTTGGCCTGAATTCTTGTGTGCTCGTGTGAAGACTTTCACAGGCAGCAGTGGGTAGTTTTGTGTTTAGTGTCTCTTGTCTGTGTACTGAGATATGGAAAGTGGCCCAGAAAGCAGCCAGAAACATAGATGGAGGAGGAGCAGCGGTATGTAGAGGATAAGGTAAGAGTCTGGGTGAATAAATTAACTTTTTTATATTGTTACATCGCTTTCCCTCACACTACTTTAATGCAATCTAAAGGGAAAAAGCAGGACCCAAATGAACCCAAATTAGGGCTTTTCAGGGTTGTCTGCAAGCCAGACTCGGGACCACTGGAATTCTGTATTAGCAGCTTGCTGGAGATCACGGGAGTGGAGCTGGCTGAGAACTCTTTCCCATGCTGCTCTGAAGGGCCAGTGAAGGTTTACAGAACACAGCCAGTGTGGATTTCCTAGTCATTAGTATCTATGCTATTAGGAGTCTGTACCACTGTATTTCCCTGCTGGTGCAATGACCGTTCATGGGAAACATCTCTGCTACTTCCGCCATCATACCCCTTTTTATTGCCTCACCATTACAGATTAGGAATAATCTATTTTCCTTGCTCTCGCAAGGAAGGAAAGTCTTCCTTCCTCATGCAACAGCATGACAAAAAATGGAGAATTGAACACGAAGACCAGAGGGCCAGGGACTCTTCAACCTGGTGATTTCAAGGTTTACCTGTATTTTATTGATGTAGAACCAGCAAAACAGTTTGTGCGGTTTTTAGACGCTAGTATTCTGTTTTAATGATTGTTTCAAATACTTAGGAAACCTGCATGGAAAGAATAAATTCCAGGGAACTTACAAAACTTTTGTTTTGGGGGGAGGGTAAGAAGAGAGGGAGCGAGCAGGAGTTGTGTTTGTGTGTGGGTTTTTTAATTTTTTTTTTTTTTAACCAGTACATTGTTCAGGGAGTATCATGCTTAGTATTTACAGCCCCAAGATTTAAGATATTAGTAATGTTCATGTATTTCTGAAGTGTTTTACAGACATCTGCAGGGTGTTTTCATCAGTAATCTCACACACATAACAAAAATAAAAGATGTATGATTAGGCATTGCCCGATGTGTATGGGTGTCTTAATGCATACGTGTTTGTGTGCATCCGTAAAATACATCCTATGCGCAAATATTAAACACGTCTTCTCTGGGATTGTGCTGTGATTTGTGTATTTGGAGATAAGGGTTCTGAATAAAGAAGAAGCTATCCAGAATAGAGTGGGATTTACTACAGTTGCTTTGGGTTTTCAAAGCAATGGCTGCAGTCAGAATCTGGCCTAAGTAATTAACTTAGAAAGGATGGAAAGGAAAAGTAGCATGTGGAAGATATAATTAATGGGAACATATAACAGTCAGCTCTCACATAATAAATTGGCAGCTATGCTGGAGGTAACTGCCTTTTATTTGCAAATACAATTGGAATTTTTTAAAAGTAATTGCACATTTTCTTCCATTTCTACTTGGTCCCAGAGAATACAGTACAGTACAAATACCAACAGAAATGCAATAAAATAATGGTTGGGTTTGTTTTTTCTTTTTTAGGCTTAGGGCTATGATCTTATTTGATCCAATGTCCAAAGCAAAGGAGGAATACATTTTAGCTTGGGAAGAGACAAGTACTAAAACATTTTAGTGAGGCTTAATATAGAATAATCTAAAAGGACAAGGCAGGAACAACCAGAATAAATAATAGTAAATGGCTAGATAACTATTTGCAGAAGAGATATAGTAATGTAATTCTCCTGACTTGAGTAAATAATGGTTAAGATAAATGTTCTGAAATCCTTCCATTTTGAAGGCTGGAATTTTCCCCCTTTGAAAGTTATTGCAGCTTTTCCCGAACAGCAAGCATGACATCAGTTGCTCTTTAGATATTCCACAGATTGCAGCTTTTCCTGAATAGCAAACATGAAAACTGTTGTTCTTTAGATATATCACAGATGCTGGCAGACCTTCCAGAAAATGTGTTCTACATCTACCTAGCGCAAAGCTGTGGAACCTGCAGGGTGACACAGTGTGTCCCTACAGCCAGCTGCAGATCCTGCTGGAAACCTGGGCTGCAGCCTGCCCTTGCAAAAAACACTTGCAAGGTGAGGAGAGCTTGCAACTGAGATGTGCTACTGTGACCAAACATACAAGCTACTAGACTTAATTGCTATTTCCAGCCTTCTCAATGAAGTAGAGGGAACTGCACATCATTCCTGCTGCTACCTGGCATGTGTGATCCCCTCTGCACACAGGCGGGGAGACAAACTACCCACCATTTATGCGCTTTTTTGTTTGGGTCTTATTTGGTTTTTAAGCAATCTGTTTTTTGTCATCCCTGGTAGCAGGGAGGAAAAGGGAAGTCCAAATCTATTCCTTCATAAGCGTGAGGGAGGATCTAGCCTGTTTTGTCTGTGAGTGGATGAGGATGGGATCTAGTAGTGGAAACCTAGCATTGGAGTGAGTTCCCCTCACAGTAAATCTGATTACAAGCTTTACTGCTGTTTAAAATGGAACAGCCTGAAGGCCAGGAAATACAGTTCTTTGTAAAATATTCCTGCTGTAACTAGTCTCTGTATCGCTGACCTCAGGGGATCTTGCATTTGCTGCAGGCTGAGCCTCGTAGGCAGTTTGTTGCTGAAATAAGCCCTTTAAATAGACAGCAAGTTTAAAAAAGTACATCCTGCAATTTTTGTGCTGATGAATTTAGAATGATATTCTAGCAAGCTCAGTACCCTCCAAATTAATTAGCAAGGATCCTTTTAACAGGATAATTACTCTATCAGCAAGTGGTAAACTCAAAATGAATGTGAGTAGTCCTGCCTTGCATCAACAAGGAAGAGATGTGTTGCAGTTCTACCAACTGATTCTAAATTCACCCTTGTGGGAAAGGTTTTAGACAGCACAGCTGGTCAGCAGCAGCACTCTAGCTTTTTTACTTCTAGACTTGAATTAAAATCCCAAATTAAGTTACACTCCATTCTCCATATGTCTGCCACACAATGTCATGCTGAATGATGACTGGCTTTTAATTTCTACTGGAAAAAGGCACAAAATAAGGAGCAGGGGGTGTTGCACATGATTACTGAAGTATAAATGTTAGAAAGGGCTATGAGGTATATCAGACTTCTTTATGGCTGCACATTTTCTTCTTTCATAATGGAAGGACTTGATTCTGCATAGAACAGTACCAGTTCACCACAAGTTCACATGGTTGGGGGTTGGAATTTTTAAATCTTTTAAAGATTAAACACATCATTGCTTATCAGGCTATAGATAAATAAGCATATGATTGCTGCAGTGGTGGCAGAAACACTTTTATTCTTCAAACCACATTCTGTTTTTAGATAGTGGAGGCTTCTGAAAATAAGGTTTAATTGTGAATTTTTAATGAGACTTTACCTTAATTAGGTCACTTCATATTTGCTAGACATTTGTAATATGCTTTTCTCTACTCTTTTAGAATGAATGTAGAAATTTGTAAAAGCACCTGCCATTTTCTGTGAGAATATAATTTTAGGCAGAATTTTAAAAATCACTTAACTTTCAGCTTCTATTAGCTAAGGCCAGTGAAGTCAATGGCTTTACACCGATATAAAGTGTGTTCTTGGAAGAAATTAATCAGGCCCTATGTTGTTCACTCCAAACATCAAAATAGTAAATGAATAATTATTAGCTGTTTGTTAAAAATTGATCTTGACACTCAACAGACTGAACAATCTTTCACATTAATTCATGGGATCTTGTGGTGCTTCATAAAGTGTAAAGCACAAGCCCAAATCCTTCTGTCTAGATTGTCTCGTCAAGCTTGAGCAGTGCCATTTTCTTGCTAATTAGATTGCATGCCTGAGTCAGGCTACTTTTAAAATAATATAAAATAGAGACATTTTAAAACTCCTGTCTCAACTTCAAGTATAGTGAAACCAGAAAAAAAGTCTTTATAAATATTTTGGTGGCTTTTTTTGTTGTTATGTAACTTCATAGATATAGAAAGGCAAGCACCTCTGTAGAAAATGTCTGGGACAAATGCAGTTGTCTTCTAATGATCTGTGGGCCTGCCTTTTTCTTTTTTACTTATTTTTATTGATAAGATTTAGGCTACTCAGACCATGCAGTTTTGTTTGTGCTGTTTCACGATGTTGCATAGTTTTAAACTGAATCCAGCCAAGGCTGAGGTAATAGTTGGACAAAACTTTCTTAAATTTCCATGTCACAGTAACAGCAGAAATCTGTCATCTGCCTTCACTTGCCTGTCTGCACAGTGTTGCTGCTGAATATGCTCACATACACCGTGAACATATTGCTCATCACACTCTACTTATAGCCTGACCACTGAAGTTGGGCTATAGTAGAGCTAAATGCTTCTGTCCTTCTCATAGTGGACAGGCTTGTCCTTCTGTCTGAATACATGCAAGTAGATACCTTTGGTGTCACTGTGCTAACGTAAGAACCAACTTTGTTAGTGTGCCAAAACTTTCTTGCTACTACAAACTATGGCTACAAAATCCCTGTGGATAATATAATAGGGAATTAGTAAAAACCCAGCATACAAAAAAACCCAGATACAAAAATGTCCTATTTCTATGGCTTTGCTTCAGAAATTTCTCCTACAATTTAGAAGAAATTGTTGATCTCTTGGTGGAAGAGATGACTTAGGCCCTCGCTCAGGCTGTGTTTGATCATAGAAACAGGCTAAGCCCTTCTGAAGAAGCTGTGGGAAATGCAACCTCTTTCAAGTCAGTAACTGTGCTCACTGATCTTCTGGTGGAGCCTGGGATTGCTCTTTTGGAGGAGAAGCAGCAAAGTCTTTCATTTCAGTATCTTGGTCAGTGGTAGCATGAGTACTTGCGTTGTAAGGCTCACATGGGCAACAGCAGACTTCTCCTTTCCTGCTCTTCTGCAGAATGGTGGCACGAAAGTCCAACATTATCACTGCCAAACGATACAATTGTAGAGTCACAACTAAGATATTCTTAGCTGTAAAAAACACCAGCATCTGATTGAATATTCTGAAGTGACCCATGAGGATTGACCGCACAATGAAGAAGGGACCATCCTGTATGAAGAGGCTGACCCCAATGTTCCACAGTTCTGCGCTGTACCTGCACAGCAGCAGGTTGGGGATCCGCCTGGTTGATGCTGTTGGTTTGCAGCCAATATGCTGTACTGGAAATAAAACACAATTATTTTTAAAAATAATTCTCTGAAATTGAACCATGCATTCAACTGTGAGCAGTTCAACAAAAAGCATATCCCATTTCACAGTATCACAGTATGTTTGGGATTGGAAGGGACCTCAAAAGATCACCCAGTCCAATCCCCCTGCTGGAGCAGGAACACCTAGATGAGGTCGCACAGGAACATGTCCAGGCGGGTCTTGCATGTCTCCAGAGAAGGAGACTCCACAACCTCTCTGGGCAGCCTGTTCCAGTGTCTGTCACCCTCACTGAGAAGAAGTTTCTTCTCAAATTTAAGTGGAACCTCTTGTGTTCCAGCTTGATCCCATTACCCCTTGTCCTATCATTGTTTGCCACAGAGAAGAGCCTGGCTCCGTCCTAGTGGCACTCACCCTTCATATATTTATAAACGTTAATAAGGTCACCCCTCAGTCTCCTCCAAGCTAAAGAGCCCCAGCTCCCTCAGCCTTTCTTCATAAGGGAGATGCTCCACTCCCTAAATCATCTTTTTTGCCCTACGCTGGACCCTCTCCAGCAGTTCCCTGTCCTTCTTGAACTGAGGGGCCCAGAACTGGACAGAATATTCCAGATGGAGTCTCACCAGGGTGGAGTAGAGGGGAAGGAGGACCTCTCTCGATCTACTAACCACCCCCCTAGTGGGTTCCTAGACCCTGTGGAGAGAGAGGCTGTCATCAATCACAGCAGCAGTTATCACAAGCGGGATCACCTATTCACAGGGAACACAATGTTGGGATTGTGCACCCTTATCTTCTGGGATCTGCTTTGGCAAAACCCACTAAGCTCATGTTTAAGTAGGCATTTGTGTGCTCTGCAAAACTGGACCAAAAACTGCTTTCCCTTTTCTATCACACAAAACTATCAGCATTTATATGCTTTTAAAACAAGAAGCAGATCACCTAATCTTGCTGTAACAACTTCCCCAGCCAGGCTAATATGTATCTTAGAAAAATAAACAAAAACCAAACCAGCTGCCATGCTGAATGGGAACAACCTGAGCTGCAGTACTTCAATTTGTTTCAGGCTAAGACTTTGCTTTTAGAAGACTGACCAGATAGCCGTTGCCTTCTTTATCTGTTATAGTAAGAATGAGTCATGCCAGTGTGGGGCAATATCAAGCATTATGGATAGGAACAAGCTTCGATTGCTGCTTGCTATGTAAAATTTGAGCCACAGTTACTCATTCTTAGCCTTCTGGGTATGAAATCGCATCAACCATTGGGACCTGCATGGATGCATTCCCCTTGGCTATAAAAGTTGTGGTGAGCTAAAATGCTCTTTGTGGTGTCTAGAGAAGGATCAGCAGAAGGGTTTGTCTGTGATAATATGGCTGCCCCTTATGGAAATTAGTGGAGATTAACTAACCTCTTAGGCAGTGGGATTTTGTTAGTTTTCAAACATAGCTGCTTGTGATGCAGCAACAACTGCCAAGCATTTCTGCTCACCAAAAGAATTCTATTGTTTGAGTCAATGCTGGGAAAAAAACAAGATGAGACTCAAGTGGAAAATGAGCTGTAGTATAAAGAAATTTGCTGAACCCATTAGGCAGCGCTATAGCAGCGGCTAATTTTTTAATATGTTTTTGTGCCATTGCTGTTTAATAGTCCTAACTGCATTGCTGTAGTCAAATAAGTGCCTATAAATGTCTATTTTACGTCATGTTTAGTGTGTGAGTAAACATACTGATGCTTGAATAAAAAGTACTGTACAACTGTATAGACCTACCTAAAATAAACTGTACCCACAGTAAATTTCAGGGAAATATGTGTTCCATCGCTTAATTTTAAACAGATAAATGTAATTAAACAAAGAGAAAAGCAATAGCCAGGAAAAAAAGTGCACAGTACTACAGGTTACTTAATTTAAATTCAAACAGTGCTTAAATAACGATAGCATTAATTTATTTGGATAATTTTGATGTGTATGGGTGACTTGAGGGTTGTTTGTTTGTTTGTTTTTAAACCTGAGTGTTGTGCATATTCAACAGAATATATTTTATCAGTAACAGGAAATTTAGCTGTGATAAATCTGAAATGTGGTGGCATCAGTTTTTTCAGTGTATGAGTTGCTGTGCTGAAATATTTTAATACCTTCAGTGTTGAATATGGAGCCTAGTGCTGTCCATGGAGAAAAGACTAATGAAAAAAATCCTGGAATAATTTTTCATTATTATTTTATTAATTATTTTAATCAGTGTGTCAACCTAGTCATCAATTTTATATAAGATGCTAGTGAGGATAATTTCTCTTTGGACTGGTACAGTTGAGTTGCAAACTTGTAGTGACTGGAGGACAAAATGCTTGGAGTAGATGATTATTGGGGTGTCTCATCATTTTGCTTGGATGTACAGAAGCCCTTTTGCCAATGGACAAATAACAGCCTGAGCTGGCTGAATGTTGGGCCTGTTAGTTGAAGATAAGGGTGCACAATCCCAACATTGTGTTCTCTGTGAACAGGTGATCCCCCCTGTGATAACTGCTGCTGTGCTGTGGTTGATGACAGCCTCTCTCTCCACAGGGTCTGGGAACCCACCCAGATGGGACCATGATATAATCCAGGACCAGATCTAACTTGAGAGCTCACCTGGGAAAGTTTCAGGCAGTAACAGCCAGCTGGAGCAGATGCTCCAATACAATATTGCAATTCTATTGCTTTCTGGGAGGAGAGAGTTTTATCAGGGAGATCAGAGGTTAACCAGAAACAAGTGTTTCCTCAAAAGAAACCACAATGGTTTTTCTTCAAAAAACATCATCATATGAATTGCTCTCCACCAGAAGCCCTTGGTGTAGCCTGTAGTGTGTGCACAGCCAGAAGACATGCCAGTGAAAACTTAAAAGCCTTTGTTCTCATCTCTTGTCTATGTGCATGTACTAACCTGCAAGATCAAGTGGAAACTGTAACATACTCCAGGTCCATACAGCAAGAATTGCATTTATGAGAGCATAATTCTTCCTGTGGGAGGGGAAAAAAGCGATAAGAGTGAAGACTCAGTTTCCTTATGTGATAACAAAAATGTTTCCTGTGGTATTTGGAATGTAATTTAAAGGGTGGTTGAGTGAAACACTGATTGATTAATGCATGCTTGAGATGTAAAAGTAAGGAAAACAGAGGCACCTTTTGATATAGAATTTTTGCTGTTCAGGTCACACGTTCCAGCTACGTAATTACACTAAATATCTGACATTAATCTTATAATGATAAGCATATGGCAATAGACTCTGTGGCTCAAAGAGGAGATATCTTTACCATTGTAGTGATTATACATTCCTTGCAAGCCTGAAGCTTCTCTGCCAAGTGGGAAGGACCTCTTCTGCTGCTGCAAAACCTTTTATTTGATATTTTTTAGGAAAAAAAAACAACTATGTCTGTAAAAGAGGATGAACGTCTTCTGTGATTCTTTTTCTTTATGATGGATGTTCATAGCTCATCTTTCAGTGCTGTGAGGGGGAGATGGTCTTACTTTCTCTGGGAAAGATCACAACATTGAAAATTCACACCATACTACGCCATTCCCTTTCTTCTTATCTTTGAACACTTTGTCATTCTATCATGAAGAAAGTACACATGAGATAACCAAAGAAGCAACTTGGATAATTAATCACTAAATCAAACTCTAGTTGCTTCCTTGCTAGTCTAAAACAATTTGTTAACCTGCAAGAGGCGTACTGTCTATCCAGTGTTCCAGGGTGTAGCTATGAGAACTGATGCTGCAGGGCAATTAGGCTGGTTGTTTGGCTCTTTGTACCCTTTTACTGCGATGGATGCAACGTGCTTCTCTGCTGGCAACAGATGAGTAATCCTTAAAGCTCCTAGGACTGTTAGGTCTTTTACAGAGGAAAAAGTGAGAATAGGAAAATGGAGTCCTTGAACATAGCTGCCTGTTATCTGTGGGGAATATGGTTCCGCTGTTCTAAACACTGCAGATCGCACGAACAAATCTTCAAACAAAACAAATGTCTCGCACTATGCAAATTATTTATGTCAGCAAATAGACCTTACCGAACATCTTCAATGTCCAAGGTTTCACTAGCAAATTCAAGTATATCTGCTGCTGTTCCCACAAACATGAGAAGCAGTTGAGACAATTGGTCCCGAGTGATTTCAACTCCAATGGGGAGAAGCCATCTGCCAACCACTAGTAGCAGTAGGAAAGTCTGGTGGAGAGCCAGTGTCCATACAGTCTCACAGATCGTAGAGAGCTGATTCACAAAGACTTTAGCCTGTTTTAAAAAGACAACAACAATAACGTACTGTAACTTTGGGAGATTGACATTATAGTTGCCTTCAGATACTGTATGTGTCCTTGAGCCTGCTTTTGTTCTCCTTCACATTGTATTAGAATAGATAATTTCTATGTGGTAGGCATAATTTGAAAAGGCACATTAATACAAACTTTGGGTAATGAATATGAAGTCTTTCTCTGCATACCACGCTTCCTGTTCTCATTTTTCAACTGTCATCCTTTGCAGAATCATCACCCAGACACTTTCAAAATCCAGTTACTGAGGTTGGGAAGAGAATGGTAGTAGGAGAGTCTTCTCTTCACACAGAGTCTTTTCCTAGCAACAACAGTTAGTATGCAGCATGCTGTAGACCACTTTCACAACATGGTTTCCTGAAACAGTTTTTGCTTTTCCTATTTTTAGTTTTAATCACTGTGTGAGAAGCTTCCCCAAATAGACACAATAGTCCTATCGAATTTCTTTAATATCGTAAGAGCTCTACTACAAACAGGAAATGTATCCCACCGTCTGAATGATGTGGTGATCTGTTCCCTCACTTCCGTGACTGCTGTCTCTGGATTGATTGAAGTCTTGGTTGCTGACATTCACCTGAACTGTTCCGGGCTCATTACCACAGTACTGTTGTGAAGAAAAACATCACACATGCATAAACATCGTGCACAGGGAGCAGATGTGCTCTGTGGCTGAGAGAATCCTGGTTTGCTGAACTGCAGCGGGTTTCTTTGTGAAAGTCAGTTGATGCTTACAAAGGTATGCGCTCACTCTGAATGAAGTTCCCCTCTTGTTCAGAAGGGAAGAATTCCTTTCATGAGGAGAGGAGTGATGCGTTGGTAGGTCTTTGAGAAAGTGTAGGATTCTGCTATATAAGAGGACGTAAATTCAAAGGCTGAGGGAGCAGGTGACACCTTTTGCGCTGTTAAGACCACACTCTTTGACTGCGATCTGCCTGCAGCTCTCCTGAACAGGCTACTGGGTTTCCTACATAGTCTCTTTCTGTCAAAACCAGTAAAACACAGTAAAAATTTGTCATGGTCAAGCTCTATATTCAAACTTTTTCTCAAAATATCTGCTTCTCATCTCTACTGTCCATAAAAAATGCCATAGTTGTATCCTTCTGTATGGTTGAAATGAATAATTGGGATAGGATCTTTGGGTTGTATTCTTTCCTTCTCTCCCCACCTGCACCTCCTGCCTTCTAGCTGTGCCTTAATTTGCAAGGAAATTCATAATGTGAAAGGTGAGAGTCAGGAATAATTAAGAAAAATGGGCCTGTGGTGTTGCCTACCCCTCCAGAGTTAAAAAAAAAAAAACAGGTATTTTTACTTTCTCTGAGTACCCAGTGCTATGGGAAATCAAATGTTGGCTAAAACGTTGTTTCAACTGCAGTAAACCAGTGGTGGGTCTGTGTCCTGAGGTCTGCAGCACTGCATTGACCTTCTGCCTTCACCCCCAAGGCTGCCCCAGAGCAACTGGGGTATGTGGCTAAAATCTACCTTCATAACAATCCTTTAACATCTCTCTTCACTGTAATAAAAAAGGGATAATTAGAAAATCAAACCATGCTGTTATTAAAGACTTTTATCTTGTCCTATTTGTGCCAGAGAACACCAGATGATTTGCATTTCTCCACTGGGCACCCCACCATTTTATTTAATGGGGAGTGATTTTCTGCAACAATCGAAATGTGTTCTGGTGCATACTGAGTAGCTGTGTTCAGCATAATGCCTGCCAATATCAAGGCAACATTTTCCAGTGAATGTCTCATTCTAGCAAATTTTAGACTTCACTTTGATACTTTACTTGGTCTCTGATGTTGCTCAGTATCTGGGTAAATGCTGCCTCTTGTCTGACCTGATCACAGATAAATGGAGAAACTTCCCATGGTCTGAAAAATCTGCCAAAAGTCAGTGCTTGTTCCTTTCCTAATTGGTGGTAAAGGCTCTTAAACTGAATGCTTGCCTTATTGGTACAGTGGGTGTGAGAGTGTTGAAAGATTGACACAGAGATGTGAGGAACGTGATATTTCCATTTGGAGGAGGGAATTCTAAAGTTCTGGGCATGGAGACAGTGCAATGGAGGGGCTGGTACTCTGCCAGCTACAGTCTTGTGGGGCTCATCTCCCTGGGTTAGCCCTTCAAGCAAAGGAAAGAGACAGAACAGCCTGTTCAGAGAATCTTTCAGAATGGAAAATTAACTGGTGCTCTAGAGAAGCCTTTTTATTTGTTGACTGTAGAAAAAGTCTGAAGTCTATAGAGACCAGCCCTCAAGGTCCAAGCCAGCCTTTCTAAGTAACCCCACAGGCAGCGTGACACAGTCTGCAGGGGAGATCATGACCTAAAAATATTGTGTAACTGGGGTAGCCACCCCTGAATATTACCAAATATCTACCTTGTAACAAGTAACCTGGGTAAGGTAAAGGGCTTACTAACTCTTGCTGGAAAATGAAGGCTAATTCATTGTGACAGGCACCTTGCTTGAGGAGGAATTTGTCAAATTTGAGGCAGGGCCCATGTAGGGCACCCTGCTGCATTTGCTGTATGTGTAAGACAGTGGAAATCCCTTCCCAAGCACTGTTATGAGAAGCCCCAGTGAGTAAATCAGGTGACTGAAGGACAGGAGTGAAATGGGAGGTAGCAAGAGTAAAGGTCCCTCTCAGCAGATGCTGTGGCTCTCCCCACACCACCCCAGAGCAGAGCTCTCATGGCTCTGGAGCTGCTGCTTTGCTCAACCTGCACACAGGGCAGAGGTGCTGCAGGAGTCAGCAATGGGGCTCTTTTGTTTGTTTTTCTAGTGGCATAAAGATGCAGAGTATACTACTTTAAGAAAATAAATTCACTTTGTCAGTGTCTTTTGTAAGTTCCTTATATATGTTTTTTGCAGCTACTCCTAGGTGAATGGAGGGTTACTATTTCAGTGCAAGGCTCCATGAACTCTGATTGAATGGTGCTTCTCAGGGCTGGGTCCGTATCTCTTCTCAACTGCATGCAGGCAGGAAATGGAAAACTGCATCTGCACATCCAGTCATTTAAGTGGAGTCCTGATTTTTAATTTAAGAACATTCATAACTTGGTTTGGTTTGTTTCTCTCGGAATATTTATTAAGTGGTGATTGTGGTGGCGACTCACTTTGAAGTTTGGAGAAGACCATTTATTTTTGTCACGTATATGCACGTAAATAGAACTGTTGTGCCAGGCATATTTGCCTGGCCAATTATGTATGTGTAGTGACTTAATGTGGATGTGACAAGGAAAAAGTGAATACTAAGTTTCACAGGTGGTTGATAAACATGGTTTACCTCTTTACTGCCAGAGCCCAGTTACTCTTAGGTATCAAGACTGTGTGCACAGCTAAACAGAAATGCCTTTTTTTTTCCTGTGCAAAAATAAAACAGGAAAAATTTGTACACATTTTGCATAAATTCTAGCTTAGTTTACTTCCTTTGTTTTGTCTGAGATGAAGTTTACATTCCTCTGATTTATAGAACATCTAATCAAAACAGAAACTGTGGTGCACGACATGGTGGTGTCCTGTTGTGTAGCCTGCAAGAGTAACCAAGGCAGAGTTCCCTCAATCCTGCTAAGGTGCTTGGAAGCTGGAGGCCTGAGTACCTTTTGGAAGAGGCTATTCCTTCCCTGGAGCGGGCCCTCTGCCAAGCAACAGGTACCCCACTTACTCTCTGTGATGTGTTGGAAACAGTGTGGCCATCGCTATGGCAACATGTGTGATGTCAGAAATTCAAAGCAACTGTGACTGCTTCATTTTGCTCATACCGGAAAGCTGAAAGGTAAAACAGGGATAGAAGACTGCTTAAGCTGTTTTCCAAATTGAGGAAGATAATGGGTGTGGGAGGGAAGAAATGGTGAAAGACGTAAGAACACTTTTAGGAGAGTGTTACACTAGAATTTTAGCTGCTTAAGAGAATCCTACCTCAGACTGGGTCTGAGGAAGCGGGCAGTAATATTAACTATTTCCTTAAAAAGTTCAAGTTAAGGTGGCTAAAAATAATTACAAGGTTTACCAAGTATCAGTCTTATTACTGACTGGGAAGCCTACATGGACTACGGGACTGCTAGTCAGGTAAACCCTGCAAAAGGTGGTCAGTTATTGCTTTCTGTGGCAGTGATGCACCAGACATTTGAAAATGTAACAGCGGTATTTGTTTATCTGAGATCTTACACAATATTAAGAAAGACTGTTTAGATGTTTTAATGGATTAAATGGGTTTAATTTTCTTGCCACGCTATTTTGCAGACAGCAATTTTTTCACTCAGTACAGTTCAATTTACTTTATAGTCTCTTCCAAACATGTATTTCATGCCCAAATACTTTATTGCAATGCAGTAGTTGCTATGCAGTCAGTATTTCACTGTTGATATATGAATGGTATTACTTATGTCCAGTTCTGCAGTACTCAGAGAGGCAGAACTGCCTCCGCCTTAAGGAAGAGAGGCTGCATATTAGCACGTGCCTTAAAAAACAGCACCCACAGAAGCAGCTGATGTTTCCCGTTAAAGATTAAACATGAAAGTAAAGTTCTACTGCCTTAAAGACTATGAACTGTTTTCATGGTGTATGTGTTTTAAACGTGTGGATCTGGTAGCTGCATCATTACCTGTTCTGTTAGTATTTTAATAAGGAGAATCCTAGCAATACTTCAGTATGAGGAGTAGTACTAGTCTGAGCGCTGTGTTTGAGATTAATGATTAGGAGAACTGTTCCCCTTCTGGAGGTATTGTTTTTGAATCTATTAGATTGTGTATTTCCAGAACTCTCTATCCTATCTCTCCAGGTATAAACTAAGCTGTTAACTTGATATACTCCCTCTTTAATTCACAGTAGCAGTATATCAATAAGAACAAAGTATGCCATGTTCTAACATCATTTTGGGAAATAAACTGCTGCCTTTGACTACAGAATTAGCCTGTTTCTTGAACTAGATTTAACTATGACAAATGTTCTCAATATCCCCATTACCTGTCTGTGACTGTTTAAGGAGATTTGGCAAAACAAGAAGACAATAAATTCCTGCTGCTGTATTTAGAAAAAGCCTCAGGCATTTTCAGTGTAAACACAATTTTGAATATTTGATTATGCTTCCGTGGGCTCTAACAATGTTTCAAAGAAGAAAATGAGGCACTACGTCGTCTTAGTCTAATTTATGTATTTTCTTCTGTTACTTTTTGCTCTTGTTCCTATCAGGCCCCTTTCTGCTGTGGATATAAGGGACTGCATATGTGCAAATGCTGCGACAGAAAAAATCCCCTTTTCACTCTCTGGGAATGCTATGGGGACTTGAAAGCAGCCTGCATGAGGAGGTGGTTCACTCCCGTGAGGTGCTTGGCTAAATGGTTCTGTTCTGGCCCTAACCCATCTGTCAGAAGAACAATTGCTTTTAAAAATGTTACCATGTGTTTTAGTCCTAAACTGGAATCCAGACACCCTCCCTCCCAGATTACTATACAGCACAAACAAAGGAAGGATATAAACCCTGACAGACAAATTATCATGTCAGCTACCTGTAGTAGCAATCTGTGACTATTCTTCTAGGTTGCAGCAAATATGAGGTAATTTGAGTTTAAGACCCCTTTCACTGATACCTGTCTCAGTTTTGGCTTGCTTGAGTCGTGATATCTGCCTGTAAGTGCTGTGAAACTCATACATTATTTTACAAAGGCCTCTAAAGCAATGAAATTCTTTCACCATCCTGAGCAAGATTCAAACTGGTGGCCTGGGGGTGAAAGGCTGTTTTTCAAACTTCTAGTTCTCTATTCCTTGGGCAAATACAAATAAATGGTCATATTTTTAGCTAGGAATGAGGGTCATTATTTGATATTTAGGAAATGTACAGCAGTCAATAGAATAGCTGTATCTGGATTGGGAGGCCTACCAGTATAAAATACAAAATTGGAACAAGACCTGGCAGACTGCTGTCTGTATGCCCAAATCCAACCTACCAAATACTGCATCAATTTCAAACTAGTCCATCTTGTCTCATAATAAATACCTGAGTCCCATGATGAATTTCTAGTAGCCATAGCGATGGTACTGTACAAATCAGATACAAAAATATTGCTGGTGAAAACCTGTGAAGGAAAAGATAGCTTGGTATTATATCACATCGTAAATACCAAATATCCTATCATTACCTGCATTGAAAAGTATCTACCTTGTGCCTCCTGCAATATGGGATATTAAGAAATAGGGTAACTGCAAGTAAGAGTTGCTATTTTTTGCTGAATCCTCATGTTGTCAGTATTCTGAATTATGTGTTTATTTGTATATCCATCTGAGATCAGATATGGAAGCTTATTTAAAATCTCTTTTTAAGAACTAACCAAAGGCACTCTGCTGTTTGTATTTCCAACACAGCATTCTCTGTACTTAAAATAAAAGAAAAGCCTCTAGCTAACATGCTCTTTCTGTTTTCATGAAGGGTGAATAAATACATCGAGTCATTTCACTGAATGATGCTGGGATAAAGGCTGTTGATCAGAATGCTGGGCACTAACACAGGAAATATAGAAATAGCATCAGTCTGCCCAAACCAAGCATTTCTTCAGTAGGAGGTCTTTCAGTGCAGGCTAAAATTGTTTATAAAAATGGGTCTTGGCCTTCTTTCCCTATTTGTGTTGGCAATTGTATAATTCTTTAGGATACCTGTCTCTAATTCTTCTCTCCCTGACAGTCTTCTATATAACTTACAGTGGTGAAGCTTTATTATCTTCAGCTTCTTGATCTGAGTTTATACAGAAGTACCAGAGACGTTTCATGACTCTTTCTGCAAGCACTGATTCTTATGAGGGTTGCTGATGTTTTCTTACTTGACAGGTGACAGTTTTGTTTGGGGTGTTTGTTTGTTTGTTTTGGCAATTCCTATCCTTCTGTAGTAGGAATGAGGTCTCATGCCACCGATGTTCCATTTAGCTCTGCCATGGTATGGAGTGATCATCACTGCAATGCTCCCAAGATGCACAGCAGCCTTTGCATCACATATACGTACTGGCCTGGGACAGGGCAGTGGACTCAAACTCAGGATACTTGCTTGATTCCATCTACCCTGTCATTGGCATATTCTGCAGTGAACTGAAATTGCTTGTAGGTTTGTAACTGCAGAAACTTTTTGGTCAATTGTTGTTGTGTTTATTGTTTATTCCTATCCTGAATGTATTTTTATTTTTGTAATCATTACTTTTCCAGTGGAGATTAAGTACTGAGGAAAATAAAAAAAAAAAAGAAAGCCTGCTGTTCAGGAAAATTACTGTGCTGCTGAGCTGCTATGAAATGCATCAAACAATCCCCTCCAACTAAGATAGTCCTGGGGTTTTTTCATGTTGTGTGGGGTTCTTTTGTGTGTGTTAGGTTGTTGTTTGGTTGGTTTTGTGTGTGTGTGGGAGTGAGGGGGTGTTTGTTTTTAGTGGTGACATTCTTTTGTTGTTTGCTTTTTTTAAAAAAAAAAAAACAACTTAGCGAGTGATTCCGTGGGGGTTTAGCCTGGTTATTTTGGGAGAGAACACACCTTTCATTTGAATGGGAGAGCTAACATATTTTACAGTATTTCCTGTAGGACTTGAGCACATGAAAAATCTATCCAGCTGGCAGGTTAGCAATACTGAGCTAATGACGCCAGATCAGGCCAGGAGACTTCAGGGGCTTTAACTCTGCCTTTCTTTCCAAGGAAGCAATCTAGAGGAAATATTACGTGGCCAGGCCCATGATAATACTTTTTCTCCACTTGTGCCATTAAATTTTTTTATGCTGATGTAATAGGTAACGGTCTTTTGCCAAGAGTGAATGGAGAGAATACAAGGCTCTTGGAGGCAGGAGAGCACTGTGGCACAGTCTGCCCATTGCCTGGATCACTGGTTGTCTGTGGGGTGCTTCTATAAATGCAGATGATACTGCCTGTTCAGAATGTGAGTGTTTTCCACAGAAGAAGAATATAGCAGAATGTTAGCCTGATGCAAATAGACATTGGCCATTTGTCTATAGTTCTTACCTATAAACATGCCTTACTGTCCTGCTTACAGTACCAGACCACATCCATTTCAAAATTTCCTTCTAGATAAATTTAGCCCAGTCTTCTAGCACATGTATTCATCTAAACTGAATCTGCTTTCTGCATCTGTTTTTTTTTGGATTTTCCAAAATCTGCCATAGTGAGTCTTCCTTCATGAAGGCTCTGCTGCTGCCTCTTCTCCCCAGTGAATCAGATCTGCTCACTCTGTCTCGTAACTGTGCATTTGGAACTCTGCTGTTGTTAAATTTTCCTGTGTCCCATATTTAATCACTGCTTTTATTACACTCAAATTTAGAGCATGGAATACTTGTGTGAATTGTCACACAACATTACTTCTTTATAATGAGTTTCACACGTTGCAACGAGGAGGAATTTAAGCTCATTGAAATACTCCAGGGCTTTTTTTGTCCTGGATTTCTTTCAGGCCCTGCCTGCAGTTTGAGTTTTTAAAAATAAAAGGTCCTAGTGAAATCTTGACAATTAGTGACATGACCACTTCCTTTTTACAGAGCATTTGTTTTGGCTGGCTGAGCGCTGATGAGCTGTAGATGGCTGCAGTGATTCTTTAGGTGCATGTAAAAACCCATGTGCTTGGGCAAACTCTGCTCTAACTTTTTTGTTTATTTCTCAGGCAGCCTTTCATGCATGAAAATTCTCCTCTGGAATAGACTCTCAAATCCAAATATTTAAACCACTCTTGCTCTACTGCAAGAGAGGTTGCTGCTCATCTTTTATTTGTCACTGAGTTTTGGTTCATGCACTAGCTTGGTGTTAGTGGTGTTGGAAGGAGCAGAGACAGGGAACCCAGCCCCAGGGAAGGAGGTGCAAACCAGGGAATGGCAGAATAGGGTAAGAAATGCAGGCCATCCCCATGGAATCATGTGGACCCCCAGCACTCTTCTGCACCTCACTCGTGTGGTCCCTGCTCCCCCAGCCCGCTGGATTGGCAGCTCTAGAGCATGTACTTCTTGCCTTGCAGCTACATTTCCCACATTTTTCAATATGCATACACGTGGAACTGTACAGAGTGGTTCCCAAGTAGTCTGCTGCAACATTGCCCCTCCTGAAAGCCCTCTGGATTTGGCAGTGGACTAGCCGCGGCTTTATCAGTTCTCCACCCCCCAGGTGCAACAGGGGAGAAAATGCCATCCCCTGAAAGCCTGGCAGAACCAAAGTCAGGTCAGCAACCGCAGAAGGCAGCCTCACATCTGCAGCAAAGTACATGCAAAGAAGCAAGAGGGGCTCCGTCGGAGCCAGTGGGATATGCTCACCATTTGTAGCCTCTGCCTTGCTTAAACTTGAGGGTGAGCCCTGTCTCCAGGCACAGGAGAAGATTGAGCAGTGCCAGCAGCCAGTACTTGGGTTCTTTCTTCGCCGCAGTTACTCTCCAGACCCCGATGAGAGAGTGCAACACAAAGAGCAGGCGAGTAACCAGCGCGTTGAGCAGCACCATCAGCTCCATCCCGGCCCCTCCCCGCGGCCCGCACCGCGGGGGCCGGCGCGTCTCGGAGCCCTGGGCAGTGTGCGCACCGCAGCCACGCAGAGCTCCTCTTCTCTTCCATCTCCACAGAGGGGCCCATTATAACAAAAAAGAAACGGCATCGCCCCTCCTCCAGACTTCCTGAAAACTTTTGAAAGGGTAAAAAAAAAAGGAGAGCTCACGCTTCCAGGCTATAGTGGTTTGTAGCACTCGGCACAGCTCTGGCTTAAGGAGGCAGGGAGGTTTCTATCGCCCACAGTAACCATCTCTCTGCTAGCCCCACTTGCTGCTCTCATCTTGTAGATTTCTAGCAAAGAGATAAAATGTAAGAAGCAATATTAATTTGAATCTCCCTTGCTAAAAGCTCCCCTGCGTTATTGAGATTGCAAAACCCTCTTTCCTCTCCCCTCCTCCTGAAATAGATACTTAATATTTGGGAGCTTTTAAAATTGTTAATTTAACATTGCAATAAAGAAAACAGAGACTGTGTAGTTCAAGGTTGGAATCCCTGTGTGCAACAAAAGTTAGAAAAACTAATCAGTACTGAAATCTAGTCAAACCACTATATTGTACAATCTATACGCTGCTTCAGAACTAATAAGCAGCCCTAGTGAGGAACTCCAGAAATCAGGCTGAAACATAGGCTAACAGTAATGCTACTTAACAGGCCAATAGGGACATATACAAAAAATACACAGAAGTTTGACTGTTAGATCAATTACCTCTAGACTGACCTTTAGTGTCTTCCATGGGAACAGTTTGTGAAGTACAGAGTATGTTTAAAAATTGCTCTGACGTTTCTCATAGCGACTATAAATTTTATTTGAATTTACACTTGTGTAACCAAAGAGAAATTTTTTCTTGATCAAAACTATTACTGTGTTGCTCCAGTTTTGCATTAATTTACCGCCAAAGCCCTTGAATTGAGATACACGATTGTGAAATACAAATGGAGAATTGCGTCCATGTAATGTATTGTGGTTCTCCAAAGGTCCTCACTTCCTAGCTGATTTAATTGGAAATATCCTGTTCTACTTTAAACACAAGGAGATATTCTGCTAAGAGTTGTGTCCTTTGTAAGCAGATATTTTCTCTGAATTGCTGAGATCCACGTTTTCCTCACTGCAAAACCAAGCTTCTTTCTCTATGTAGCACTGAAACTGGTGCTGGCCAGCTGACATCCTTGGGGGTGGGGAAGACAACTTTAACCCTGCCCAGAAAAAAAAACGAAAACAAAAGGCTATTCCATGGTATAGATCACTCACTCAGGAAATGCCTGAGTAAATAAATGGACTGTGCAGCGTGCCTCTTTGAAGCAACAAAACCAAGTTCCTCATGCTCAGAGGAAAATTAATTCAAGTTAAGGGGCAGCTACTGATAATCCTCTGCCAGCAGCCACCCTGCCATATTATGCCTTGAGTGCTGTTGTTTCACAGCCCTTCCGTTGGTGTTAAGGTCAAAGCTAGTTGAAGAGGAAACAGGGAACAGATAGACTGAGAGATTGTTTAAGCAAGATACTCCTCCGTGGGCGTGCTTGATGTCTAAGAAATGACATGGGGGAACTGGTATGTCTAATTGTTCATGGAGATCCTAACAGTACAGATGTCTTCGACTTGGAAAGATGGTCATCAGTGGGACATTCCCATGACATTGTGTGTTCAGGAAGGATGTGGTGAGCTTTGTTGATAGCTAGTGGTTCTGCATATTAAAGACACTTTGGAGCTGAAGTGCTTAACAAGGTAATCTCATAAATGAATAATCCAGACTTCACGTTGGTGCAAGCCCCAAACTTTAGTAGAAATAATATATAATGTTGACTCTGCCTAGCTAACCAATGGACCACGATGGCAACAAAACAGGCTTAGCAGAGAGACGAGGTAAGTAGGTATGGATGCCTTCAGTTATGCAGTCTAGAGGAGGCAAAAATTGCATCCAGACTTGATAGAGGATGTTTTTTGGAGCAGCTCATTCAGGAGCCCTTGAGGGCAATGCTTGACTTCAGTCCTGAGTATTTTACAGGATATGATGTAGAAAGTAATGGCTGAAGAACCCCCCTGAAATGGGGATCTTAATGTGCGTAGACTGAGCATCCTCACAGGAGTAAGACAAGCCAGAGTTCTCTACCATTGCTGTGCTCAGCTTCAAAAAGGAAAAATAGATCAGGAAGGACCTTTGGTCTGACCTGAAATGGCTATGCTAATGGAGTGGAGACTTTTCAGTCCCTGAAGAAATCAACTTGGAGTAAGAGCAGGACAGTTCATGCGTATGGTAGGTTGGTAGTGTTGGTTGGATCCAAGCTCAAAGCAAGACTCATTGGTAGGGAGTGTTCTGCTATCTGGAAACTTCATCCGTGTGAATGCTGAGAATTGTCTTCGAGAGTTAGATGCTTCCAGATGAACTGCTGTACTCTGGCAGATCCTGGACACGAAGTGTGAAGACATCATGGTGTGTGGGATTTTCATCCAAGACACCTTGGCAAGACCTACTGCACATCTCTTCCTGATAATAGCCAAATGCTGCATTTGGGAAATGTTAAACCTTATTGTGCCCTCGTGCCAGTGACCTTCTGCAGAACCTGGGAATCTGGCACTTCAAAAAGCTGTGCTGCAGAATTTTTGTATGTGCATTTGTCTAATTTCTGCTTTCAGGCTGAGTCACTATGCTGATTTCACTGAACAGGCCCCGTAGCTGCCAGAAACTTGAAATTGCACTAGTTCCCAAGAAGAAACTAGGTTTGGAGATGGATCACAAGCTGAATGCACGTCAGCAGCACCATCCTGTTGTGAAATGGGTGGTCATATCAGTACGTAGACACAGAATGGAAACCTGCAAAGCATCTGCTCTCTTCCACTTGGGAAGGTCTGTGCTGAAGTGCTGCCCTGCCTCTGGTCACTGAGGGAGAATCCAGTGGAGAAGTGCAAGGGTATTTCTATAGTAGGAAGGTGATAAACAGCATAAATAATTCATTTTTAAATAGCAAAATAGAGATCCTTAATAGGTTGCAGTGCTTATAGAATCAAAAGACCCCTGTTCAAGCACCCAGAAGACTCTAGTTTGGACAGGAGTGTGGGGGTCGGAAATCTTTTGTGGGGGAATTCGAGTGCAGAAGTTGTGGGGGTTTTAGTGATCACATGCAGTGTTATTTCATGGGGAGCTCTGACAAAAGGAGATTGTCTCAGAATTTACTTTTATTGCTTACAAACAGGAATGTTTTGGCAGTGAAATTTGGGATGTAGTGGCTATTTACCATCTTCGGTTCAAAAGACTTTGAAGATTTGATTTCTAATATTCATAAAGAAGTACTTACAGGGTATTAAGCAAGCTGAAAGAGTCTGGGGATAAGAATGTGTCATAAACTCAATGCAAGTCAGCAATGCTGTTCTGCTATGAAGAGGGCACAGTGGGATGTATACACAGAACTGTAACATGCCAGATTTGAGTTATTATTTCTGCCATCCTTGAGGCTGGGTATGACCGCAGCTAAATTACTCTAATTCAGGTGATGCATTTCTGAGAGTGAAATGATGGGATAGAGTGTCCAGAGAAGAACAAAATGGCAGAGGAAGGAAAAAAAAGGTGCTGTGTGTGATTCAGTCTAGAGAAGAAAAAGGAGCTGAGGAGAGTTGGAAGTGGCCGGGTATTCAGGAAGCTGCTGCATGGAGACCAGGAATGGCCCATTTCCTGGCCCCAAAGCATAGGAAAGGAAGTAAAAGGCTTAAACAGTGAGAAAGATTGCAGTTAGATTTCTGGAGACATATCTTGCTAGGAGGGACAGTGAAGCACTGAAATAGGTTGTGCAGAGAGATGTCAAATCTCCATTGTCTCCAGCTTTTAAGCACAGATTAGGGAAACATCTGTCCAGGAATGACAGCAGTTTAGTTGATTGCACCATGGGGCAGAGGGCCGACTAGGAAATCTCTGGAGGTTTCTCCAAGCCTTATCTCCTAGGGCTCTAATGTTTATTTCTTTATTATCTGATCATTGTCTTAAGTCTCTGAGGAAGTTTGTTGCTTAAATTAAATCTGCTTAATTTTGCTTCCAATAGGGTTCTTAAGGAGGAGGAAATTGTTGTGTTTTCTGAATGCTTGACTGCAAACAGTGAATAACTGACAGCCTTGTAGAGAGATCACAACAAGTGGCAATTAACATACACATTGAAACAAATGGGAATGATTCAGTTTTACATGTGAAACAAATCTATCCAATTCTGGCATAAGTGAAAGCCTGACGATTGCCGATCAAATGCAAGAGAGGAAAGGCAAATCTTTGAAAACATGATAGAAGGTACTAGCTATAGCTCAGGAAGGGTGTAAGGGAAATGGATAAAGGAGTGAAAAAACAGAGTATAAAAAGATTAGCTCTCCAGTAAAGAGGCAATGTGATTGCAGAAGCATTAAAATCCCTGCAGGAGATTTACTGAGGACTCGGCTCTGGATTAGAATTTGATATAAAATAACTTAACTGAAGTCATACAATTTCTCTGTCATTTGTAGATGAGTTAATAGCATATGTTCCTGGAGGATTACAGTCAATGATTAAGGAAATTAGGTTTTGTTTGAATTTAATTTAGTTGTATAAAGCTGCTACAATAATTTACAGCTTTGATATTTAATATTTAATAACCCAGATCTTAAAAGAATCCAAGATATAGCAATGCCATTATATATTGAAATATTATCCCCATAAGTCATTTATATTTGCTAGTTGATAAGAATGTTCATCAACTAGATGGGCTCAACAGGAGCTACTTGATAAAAGCCAATGTGGTTTTACAGGTGGTGCTGAGGAGATCTTTCTCTATCTGTTATCCAGTAAATCATAATTCACTTAAAGAGAACTTTGCAGTTTCAGTAATCACAAGAATATACCTCTTGATAGTTTTCTTTCATCTATTTTCCTAGCTTTTGACTTCATGAACATTACAAATCCCATCTCTTCTTTCTTATAAGCCTGCTTCTGCCCCTCACCTCCCTTCCTTTTTTATTTCTTTATGCTTTCCTCAGTCTCCAGTTTAGCAATCCATTCTGCCTCTGTTCAGAGGAAAATAGCCATGTAAAAGAACATCCCCATCTGAAAATCCAGTCTCCAGTATTTTCAAGCACTTTTCTATTAGCCATTAAGTTTATAAGAGCTACAAGATGCAGCCTGAGTCCCACCCTGTACCCACACTGCCAGCTGTACAATCCAGTCTTAAAAAATACTTGTACAAGCTTGTCATCCAATGTGCAAAACTGTGCTTTTCAAAGAAAGAGAGCGGAAGGACTCCAGTGGCCAGCCCATTCTCATTTTCTCTCATTCTCCTTTGTAACCTGGATGTAATTTTCACTCCATGCTTCCCTTTTTGTGCTTGTAGTCAGTTTTCTCCCTCTCTATACCCCTTTCCTGGAGGATGGGGCCCATCAAGTGGTTGGCTGTTTTGGATAGCTACTGCCTGTTGTGCCTTCCAAGGCATAGATCTGACTCAGGAAAGTGAGCTTGGCACAAACTTCAATTCATATTTTGATTCATTGTGAGTACAGCCTTTGAGAATGGAAGGTGAAAGCAGTTCCTTCGTGCAATTGTCACTTATTAGTGGGCATGGATCTGCAATGAGCACCCAGCCTCTGGCTGTAGGGTTGGATGGTGTAAGTTGCCAGAGCTCTGCTGACATCAAAGCTGTGTTAGCCCCAAAATATGGCACAGAACGATATGGTTTCCCCTCTCTTAAAAGCTGGGCGAAAGATTACGAGCAGCTTATAACTCTCTACAGTTATAAATATTTTCTGTTGATTTTATAGTTCAGGAAAAAAAGCTGTCTGGAAGGACCATTTTTTTCTTAAAGAACTGGAGGGGAAAGAAAGTTAAGTATTTTTTAGGATTTGTAGTTCCTCCTCCAGTCTGGACTCTATTTCTGAGAATGCACAGGACTTCTGCAGCACTGCATGTTTCAAAGAAGAGTAGAAGCAACCTTGTTCTGCAGGCACCATTTCAACCATGGTTGAAGTGGGAGTGCTGAAGTTACAAACACTGAAAACCATAGCATTCGTCCTTGGCAAAGAGGAAAACTTTCCATTTTGGGGTAGGAATCCTTCAAATGGTCTTTCTAGTCATTGTCTCTCCTGTTTTCTAGTGTAAGAATTGTGTGGTGAACCCCCAAAAAAATGTTATTCAGGTTTGGGACACAATGAAATGGTGGCTGGGTGCAACTATTGCTAGTGAAAAGGTTGGCCCCTCTCACAGATGGAACATGAGGTGTACAGGCGAAATATTTCAGGCTTTGTAATGCAGTTGTCAAGTTTGTAAGGTAAAAGCTAGTGGTAATGCTTTTTGTTTACACTGTGGATACCTCTGCGTAGTATCTTACAATTAACGTCTTCCTTCGTGGAGAGTTCTCGCTGGAATTTGTATGAAAGTAATTATTATGGCAACAAGTCTAAGCTAATGGGTCTGAGGCCAAAGTAATACAACCAGTGTCTTGTTACAGGCATGATGTCTTGGTAATTACAATTACATGCATTTGATAAACCCGAAGTGTAAGGGAGTTCGATCAGTTGGCAAAACATTTAATATATTTTAAACAAACAAACAAGCAAAACCAGAAAACCCTGTAATTTTAGTACTGGATATATGAGAAGACATGCCTCTCACAAAGCCAGACTGTAGCTCATCAGGGGAGCCATGGATGGAAGGGCACTGGCTTCTCTGAACATCTGTACATGATAAAGTGTCTTTGTTTGTTGTGTGTGCCTTTTCTATATATATTTTTTTTCCATGATATAAAACTTGTGTAGGCTTTTGCCATAATCACTCAGAACAGTTAAACAATGGTACGTGGCTATGGTCCTAATAAGGCACTTTCCTCTCTGACAATATTGGGGTCCAGTAATTGTCTGCATGTATGTGTATATTTTGTCTGTTCCCTGACATATGTTCAGAATTTAATGAAGGAAATAATACTGAAGCTGTGTACAAAACTCCTTTAATGTTTCTACAAGCTAATTTGTTAAGCTGACTTTTTAGTCTGTGTGTTGGAAAGGACTGAAAGACTGGACTGTACCACAAAATACAAGTTGGCAGATTGCAAAATTATTGCATGAGTGCAGACAAGGGGAGGGGGAACATATAAAGGAAACAATTCTCCCTTCCACAAAAAACCCTCAGTCACAATCTGCTAATCATATTCATCATCACTGCAGTAGAAACATAATGACATGGGTCTTTGTCTGAGAGCAAGGCTTCCATAAAGCTGTCAAGATGTTTAATTCTGTTCTTCTGTTACATTTGAGTGCCACAGACCTGCTGAGTTTAAAAAGAAAGTAGTATGATTAACAATAATATTTTTAAACTGGAATACTCTACTGACTTTCCTGTCTTCTTGCTAACAGGGAAAACTTCCTAAGGACAAAAACTTCCACATCTTTGTTCTTTGCAAAAGATATTCAATTTTACAAACAGCTTATTTCTAAAGACTGCACTTTCTGAACAAACCATCTGCTCAATCATTTTTTTTTCTTGGCAAAAAGCAAACAAAAAAAAAAGAGGCTTAGTGCCAGATTTCTTTTCTGTGATGTTTATCCATAAGTTATTAATACCTATCTGACACTCAGAGAGATTTTTAACTTCTTTTACTGAGTAAAACAATATTGTTCATTTGTCTGACAATATCAAAGGATGAGTGAGCATTGTTTCTGATCGCCCCCACCATAAGGCTAACAATACCAGCTTGTTTATAAATAATGTCATCTGTTGCCTCCTCTTGAGTGCTTTATCCCATTAACTATACTCCCCTGTCCTTTATTTGAGACATTTGCCTGTCCTGGTATACATAATAACTTGAGAGACTTGAGTAATGAGAGCTTATATGGTATAATAGGCTCGTACAAATATCTTCTGGAGTTTAGACTCAGCAATGTCACAATATGTCCCTAATGGTCTTTAAACTGCCTTGAAGTGTCAATTCTGAGTACTGCTGATGGGAAAAGTCAGTTAAAAAAAAAAGGCACATACACAAAAAACCTCCACAAAATACACAAACCAAACCAAAACAACTAATGATCCCAGAGAATGGCTACTCATTCTCACGAACTTGCTGAGTCTGATAAAGCTGTATTTGAAATAGGAAAATCTTACTGCCAGGAGAATCTTCAGCATCTGACAAGAAATATTAAGGAAAGGTTTTAGGCTGGATTGTGTAATTGTCTCCTGACTTCTCTGTGTTTAGTATAGACTAGTAACAGCACTACAGGATTCAAATAAGAAGACACAAGGAAGGGTCTGTTTTGATGGATCTTGTGTGCATTTGGAGCAGTTTTATACTCAGGTTCCTTTGGAGAAAAGTAGAAGTACATCAGAGTACTTACCATGCTAAATAACAGAGGACAAAAACAGTAGAGTCTCATAATGGTTTTGTTTTGGTTTGGTTTTTTTTAAGAGCAAAAGTATTTCATCTTAGAGTTTCCACTGGAGTATTTCAACCATGCCAGCTTCTGTTAACAGTTCCTATGGGAGGAGATAGTCCTGTTGCTCTTTGAAACATCTTGGCAGATTTATACTCTCCAGTACCTCTATTGACTAGGAGCTGTGGAGTTCCTGTTCTGGAAGTCTGATTAGGATTTTCTCTTTCAGTGTTTTAACATGAGTTTTGTAGAAATCAACATTTATCTAAATGTACTACACTTTTAAAAATTCTACTAATTGATTCTTTTTGTTGGTAATTGAGTCGGAAAACAGGGGCTCTTCTAGAACAGGATTCATAAGATTCTGTCAGTTCTCTGCTTGACAATCTCCTTCACTGTCTCAAAGTCAGACAACACAGTTTTGACGTGTTTACTGGAGGATTTGAGGAGAAAGGTAACTTGTTCACAGAAGGAGCTTTTATTATTTTGGCTGCACCAAGTAAAACCAAAATCTTTTAGAGTGAGCTCATTAAAATGTAGAGCTCGAAGACTATCAACCAAAGGGACAGCTGCCATATTCAGAAGTTCTATAGAAACAGGCCACAATTACAGTTATATCAGAAAAACCTTGCTTTACTAATTACAGCTAGTCTGTGCGGTTTCAGTTTTGTGTGTTTGGTTTGTGTGTGTGTGTGTTAATTTGGTGGTGAAAGGAGCCAGAGAAAGAGAGGTGAGCATGGATGATGAGGGCCTGATCAAGCTGTCCAGAACTACTTTTATTGCACAGAGACAGTATAAAATCATATGGTGAGGTAAGATAGTTTGAAATGCAGCCCAAAATGCCCAGAAGCTCTGGGTCCTGATTTACAGTACTCTCTGAGTTGAAGACACTTTGTCAATTCTTTCATTCTGTGGTGAGTCAAGAAATATTTAGTACTTTTCCTGAATATTGTGAAATCTTGGGCTTTTCTTAAAGTATGTCTAACTTCGGTTGGAAAGAACTTTGCAACTCTGAGATTCAGAAAAACCTTTATTCTTTAAATACACATAATGTGTGGGGAGGATCTGGCTCCTGATCCTTGTAGCAAGAAATGTTGTCTTCTGTGACCCTGAATTACCACAACTGTTGTAAAGGTCCAATAGGTAACACCTGGATGCAGAGGAGTATTGAACAAAGCAAACCACTGGTGCTAGAGAACTGGAGATTGAAATTAATATGCCAGAACTGAGGCACTAGTATGACAGAGTGAATGGCACATGAGCATATGATTTATAAGCTGTAATTTGGCATACTTTGAGGTAACTTAATACATGTAAATGATGTCCACATTCTGAGACACTGATGTTGAAATACAGATGGATGGTTCAGTAGTTTTGGATTGCTCCAGTTTCTACATAAGCTTTCTATATATATTTAACTGATTAACTCATCTTTATGGCTGACAGGTGTGTTTTTTCTCTTAATTGTCTTACCCATGTTTGATGGCAATAATTAGCTAAAAGTCTGTGAACTGTCATGCACAAATGAAATGGATAGTTTCTGAATATAATATACTTCTACAATGGAGAAGGCTCCACCAAAAAAAAACCAACAACAATGTGGTTTTTGTATTACCGTTTGTTACCATTATTTATTATTTATTAACTTGTTTATTATATTAATGGACAGTATGAGGAGGACTATACTTGTACTTCACATTTATGATTCTCACATTTTGTCATTGTATTTTAATAGCTTTATTGTGATAATTCACAGTAAGTTTAATTAAATTATCTCAAACTGTTTTACTGCACTTCACCCTTTCAAAGCATTGAAGGGTAGTGGGACTGTGATTTGAAATAATATACAAAGTTAAATAAACTTCCTGGCTGTTGCTACGGACTATGAGAAGTCAGAGGAGAAAGCTGTTGTACCAGATGTAGAAATCAGGTGGTGTTAGTGTGCAATGAGAGGTCATAGTTAAATTAGAGCACCAAAACAGGCACAACTTGAGATATGCTGAAAGAGGCATCTGAAGGAAGAGATGAGCCTAAACACTGAGGAATGGACTCTGAAATGACTCATGTGCTGACTGGTGCTACAGGTTCAGGAATCTCCCAGTGTGGTGCTTGGATACGCATTCTTGAACGTGTAATAACACTCAGTTCTTGAGCCTGACAAGGAACCAGAAAGGCAAGATGTGGCTGAGATTTCAGATAAGGTAGAATTGAAACTATATTGGAGATGCTGAAGCACAGATTTACAAATGTAGTAAGAGGTGAAAAAGGATAGCGTTACTTAGGATGATGTCAGTAGTGAAGCATGAGTTAATATATCAAGCAATAAATGCAGTATATTGTACAGTATCCTGAAGGAACATACTGCATACCCTGGGGGATATGGATGAACTGTCCACCCATTCCTGGCAAGCTCCATGATTTTGAAGTCCTACATACCATGGTTACAAAACTGAACATTTAAAGAATGAGGCATTTGGGAACTGCAACCAGAGCTGCAGTATGCTGTAGATAAATATGTTTACAATCAAAGAGTTGAGTAAAATGAAAAGAAAAATGGAGTTGGCAGAGTTGATTTCTTATAATCTGGAGTCTCTGGCTTGTCCTTTTTTATTTTGAGGCTGTTACCCAAAGGAAGCAGAGAAGTCATAGGATTACTGAGTCAGTGTTTTACAAACTCTGTGGTGGTGGGTTGGAGTTTGGTGGTTCTGGGTTGTGTGGGTTTTTTTGTTTGGTGTGTTGATTTTGTGGGTGTTTTTTTTTTTTAGTTTTGCTATCAGCTGTACTGCAGGTTCATGCAGACTGTCAAACTCATCCTTTTCCATCTTCCTTCTAAGTAACATAAATAACTTCTTAGTACCAGGGGTTTTTTTAAGTATTTCAGTAGCGTACCTGACCTCTTCAATCTGTCACTACCAGAAGTTGGTGAGGGAGGAGACTATGCCCATGCTTATCTTTGATGCCATTTACCTCTTAATTTGCATTAATGTCACATTACAAAAGGAGAATTTTCTTTGTGTTAAGAACAAGATACTTAGTCATTGTTGCCCATGTATCATACACTAATAAAACTGGTAAGAGAAGAATTGTCACAGTAAAGCATATTAAATAAGGGACAAATGGAATATGGAAAATACCAGCATGAGTCAAAATAATTAACCTTTAAAAACTGGCAACTGCTTTTGCTATAAATAAAGCTGCACCAAAGAGGTTAAAAAAATATGCTACATGCTGTCCATGGGTACAGACATAAAATATTCACATATGTGTAAAAAGAGCTATGAAATATCTGATAATAACACAGAAAGTTTAAGTGTCTTTCTTTTGCCAGGTATTTATTGTATTAAAAAAACATCCTTTAAAATATAGGGTCTGTGTCCTTGACAAACTTGCAGGGATTTAAATTGGAGGCTCTGAATGGGATTATTCTATTTCTTGCACTGGCCTCCAAGGGCAAGCTTCTAATGGAGTTTTGATCTCTTGTATTTGCATATAAGAAGGTATGAGCCCTTGCAGCAGGGTATGCAGACCTTGGTCGATGGGTGTTGCTCAGGGATCCATTTTAGACGTGATGTCTGCATGAGCAAACCTACCAGCATAGGAAAGGCAGATGCGCTATAAAGCTTTGGCAGATAAACAATTGCTATGTCATGATGGTGTCTACTGCACTCAAAGTGGTTTAATGCATTGTTGTGTCTGAAGCCACTAAGGAAGGAAGCTAAAAATCAGGCTAAAAATAGGTTGATGAATGAAAATCCTCTTCTGGTTCTTGAGGAGATGTAGACCAGGAAATCCCTGCAACTGTCTGGGGCAAAAGAAGAAAAGACATCTGGATATGTGTAGCAGAATGCAAACCCCCCTCTCTCCCCCGCCCTCCCTCAGTATGGAAGGAGTAGGCACATCTCCCTCTCCCTCTGCTACTTGAGGCTAACAGCTTCTTTTGTTTGGCCCCAGAGCACCCTGGCCAGGGCCATTAGGAGAAGGGAGTGCCGAGGCACCACTGAGCCGCTGGGCACCTGCGGCCAGTGTGGGGGATGTTTGGAGGCTTCAGGGGCACCCACAGCCAGTGTGGGGGTGCAGAAAAGCTTCTAGAATGCCTACAGTCAGATCTGATCAGCCAATATAAAAATGGGTTTCTTGTCGAGACTCCGCCCATTGTCATGGGTCTCTCGGAGCACGAGCAAGATGCTGCCACTGAGAGCCCCGCTCCCCGGGATGGAGATTCCGCTTGCCTTGCCGCCACGGCTGTGAGTAAAACTTCTCGCAGGATTGCGAGTATATTTGTACTTTTCGTGCACATATGCACGTGTAACTTTCCGTGCTCCATATGAGCATGTGTAAAATTAATCCTCGCAGAATCGCGGGTGTATTTTCCTTCCGTGCACATTTGCATGTGTAACTTTACGTGCACATTTGCACGTGTAACTTTCCGTGTACATTTGCACGCCTACTTTCCGTGCTCAATACGAGCACGTGTATAAATTATTTCCTCGCACAATCGCGAGTGTATTTTCCTCCCGTGCTTCCATATAAGCAATTTTGGCGCAGCGAGCAGAGTATCAGAGACGGAGGAATTATTTAGAGGGTTGAGTAACATTTCTGCAGCAACTTGGTGTCTCGCGGTGTGTTTCGTTCTGGCCGTTTGCTTTAGCTTAGCGCAGGATGTGCGTAAACTTGACTTCCAAAGAGAGGAAGAAGTTTTGCGGCAAAACAAATGCGTGGGCTTTTTAAGCGAACGCCCCTCCGCCCCCCCGCTTCTCAACACTGAAAACAGTGTTGATGAAATAGGAAGAGAGAATGTGCGCCCTCTCATTGAAATGGAGACGTGTACGTGCTTTGTTTGTGTTGCCCCGTGTGCCAAGGGTGATCGGATATTGTTAAGTGGTAGTTCGGACGCTTCCCCACTCCCTGCCAAGGGATCCGGTACTGCTGGCACTGCGACCGGTTCGTGGGAGCCTTGGTGAGTTCGCTATAGCTGGCTGCTCCCCTCCCGACTGGCCGGTCCCGATTGCCCATCGCAATCGAGACCACGACCTGTCCCTAGCCGCAATGTCCAGACGGTGCCCTCCCCGTACCGGCAACTTGGAGGGTCCGGCGTGGCAAAGCCCCACCTCGCGAGTGCCAGCGACTGCCCCGGGACTGGCGGCGCGAAACGGAGCAGCCTGAAAGAGCTGCTAGAAACACATGTCCAGTACGGGCGTGATCCAAAAAACGGAGGCAAACTTCTCCCTGTGAAGCTTCTGCCGCCTGTCCGCGCACCTCCTCCCAGCTGGGTGAAGCCACGTGCATGCACACTGTGGACTGCCTGTTGTATTAGTTGCTGCCCCTTAATAATTTTCCTCAACTGATATCCGAACCTTTATTTAAGTCACTTTGGAGTGCTAAAACCCTGTTTCTCACCAGTTTAATAAAAGTTGTTTTGGACCCTGTTGTCCCTTAAACTAACCTCGGGGTACCTCCGTGACAATATGGCTTTACCGTTTGTCTCAGTTGTTGCTATATCACCCCAAGTTTTCAAGTACAGTCCTGTAAACCAACATTACCTGTAATGAAGTGATCAGTTACTGTGAAATTACAGGTTGAGCCTGCATTGATAAAAGAGACACCAGTTTTCAAACGTTTCCTTCTAATAAAATACTGCTAGCCAAGTTTGAGATAATGTAATTGAAGCTTCATATTGCAGTCCTAGAACAATCTGGATATGGGCCAAGAGATTAAGCTGAACGTGCTTCAGTAAAATTGTGGAGGTGATCCTATCCAGGAGGAACTTGCCCTGGGCTCTGACAAGTACTCTCCAAGCTTAACCAAGTCAGCTAGTCTGAGGCCTTCTCTTGGTGGATACTGGTGAGAGGCTGCACCTCCAACTAGAGCAAACCCATTCCAACCCTTGTCCGGCTGTTGCCTACAGAGAAGTGGATTTGCTTATACTATGAAGGTGACGCACATTCTATTTGTATTTTCCTACGTATGACCAAACACACTGTCCTGTGACCATGCTACGTCACTGCAACACGGCATAGTTAGCTTATGGTTGAAGAATAGATGGGAGAAGGTGAACTTAAGCAAGGTGGCAATTACTCCAGTTAGCTGACAAGAGCATTTGTGGATGCCCTTGTGATGAGACACCTTTGCAGGGGAGCTCAGCAGTACCTCACCATAAAGCCTCATGAGGCTCCAAAGCTCCAAAGAGCGCAGGAGTCTCCTCACCACCATGAGCTCCCTCAGCACACCAAGCCCATCTTCTCTACCACGCTGACTTACTATTTGGCACTGAATCAAGTTCAACTCCTCAGCCTGTCTTGTCTATTCAGAGACCCGTGACTTAGGCTCAGGCTTGTTAGAAGGCAGCTGACAGCTCTGTGATTGACAATTTTCTCTTCACACCTAATGGAACGTTCTTACGATGAAGATACAGGCCTGTGCCAGAAAGCAGACTTTCCAGAGGGGGCAGTGTAAGACCATGGTATGGACTTCCCCAAGTGCTAGTAACACAGATATCGTATCCTTCTCCAAGGGCAAGATACATCTCTTTGATCTTGGTTCCTCTAAGATAAACATTTAGCTGTGTGCAATTTTTTCTTTTGATTTCCTACCAAAACAAAACACTTCACTGCAAATGCTTTTCCCCTTGAGAGACAAGAGTACTAATGACACATGACAGATGTTAGTCATGGTTGCTTCGTACACTACTGGAAGGCACTTGGGTGCTACAAAGATGTTTATGGCATAAGAACTTTTAGAATAATGCAACTAGGGCTTAGATTGGTATTTAAAGTTAATCACTGGCTTTCAGTTTTTTAGCCACTGAGTTGACAATTATTTTCAGGCCATGTGAAGGGCAGATTTCAGGAAGGAAAATAAGTTCTTTTTCTGCCCAAGATCAGTGCGTCAGTAATAGATGATTCATGTTCAAGGAAATTTGAAATCCAGTCCTTAATGCTGAAGTATGAGAAGTGCATGTGTGTGAAAGGGGAGAAAAAATTTGAAGAGCTACTGAGGGAAGCAAGTCTCTAATGTTCTTCCCTGTCCCACTTACAATGCTGACAAAGATGCTAATGGACCTCTGTTGTGCACGTATCTATTTCGATAACCATAATGCAGGGGAAAAAAGCATTAAATTGAAGTGCTGCTTCTCCAGGGCACTTATTGAGCTGTTCTACAAAAGCCCAATCTGGGCTTCTAGCTTAAGCACTGGCTTCAGATATTAAATTCTAGATACTGTACACATGGCATGACTCTTGTCAGAAAGGAGCTTAGGGCCTGTAATTTTCACCTATTCTTACAGTTATCCGACAATACCTAGGTTTTAGTGTTACTTAGCATAGACTGGGTCAATTCAAACACAGGCAAGATGCTTAGCATTCCAAAGGACCATTCTAGTCACAAGGTTCAGCAATTTGTATTACATCCTGATCTGTACTGCATCTCTCTTTCCCAAAGCCTTGCAGAAGATGGCTTAGCTACTAACTAGAAGATTTGAACTGTCATTTTGGTTGAAGATGTATAGCACAAAGTTTTTTACATGCCTCGGCAAGAACATCTGTTTGGCAGCTGCTTCTGGTTTCAAATCAAATACCTCATCCTACCTCCCCACTGTTACTAAGAACTACAGATGAGAGGAGTTAGCTGTGGCTTGCTTCCAGTTTTGTTGTGTGATCAGCTTGCACACCAATGGGACAACTAGAAATGCAGAGAGCACTCGCCAAGCTTGGCTTTTGAGCTGTCAGATAATCCACAGCATGAAATTCTATAAGAAAACTGAGTATATGCAGAAAATATTTCCAAATGCATTTGAACTGACCATTTATTTCCATGTTTTGATAAGATCTCATCCAGTATCATGGAAGAGATATGAGCATCTCTCAAGTCCAATAAACATTGAAGCAGGTCTTTAAATGCCCTGTGAACAATCTCTTTACTCCATATGGAATGATACAGTGTTTGTTACTATTCTTATTTTTTTCTGTGTAAGAAGAGCTATAATACCTCTGTAAAATGGCATTGAAGACAGGACTTGTTGCTGGGAGTATTTTGATTTTGACTTGTTACTGCATCCACAAGGTCCCAGCTTGCAGGCAGTCCCACAAGAGAACCTCCCAGCACTGCTGGCAGGGTTGTGCTGCCTTAGGGCTGCTGGAGCAAGCAGGGTGCTAAAGGCCTTGTCACTGCGGCTCGGCCACAAACCCTGCTCAGCTCCCTCCTGCTCTGGAGCTGTGGGATCTCAGAGCACCGTAGTTCCTCTCTGCTCCAATCCCACATGGCTCTGAGGTCAATCTGCGTAGTTTGTGACTCATGGCCATGTGAAGGTTTTGCTCTATTGGCTGACACTACCAGCAGTTGTGGTCGTCCTTCTGCAGTTTGCTGGTTCTGCTGTATTTTCATGCATGCAAATTGCATTTGCTATAACCAAACTCCAGTTTTTAAGTACTGTGTGCCTAACCAGACCTTTGCCTGCCTGATACCAGGAACAAGGAGGAATCCAAGGTGGGGAGATGACTAGGGAAGGGAAGATTGCTTAGAGAGGGGAGGAGCTGGGGTGAATTCCCATCATATTTACTGTATGTGATTGTGAACCCCAGTGCACCCAGTGCATGGTTTCAGATACCTATCAGATGGTATGTGTGAAAATGTAGTAGTTCCTGGCATAGACTATAGTTTGATTGAAAAATACAATATTATATGGTTTGTGCAATACTTGGGAATAAAGACTTTTTTTTTGAGAAACAAGAGCTGATATAGCTCATTTGCCCCAAGACCAAATGAATAGAAAATTCTATTGTTCAATTATTTGGCTGTTTTAAGTAAGTGCTTGTTTGTCTAGTTGTTTGCTAACAGTTGTTTGACCAGTAGCTTGAGTTCATTTACGTCAATGAGCCTTCTGGGTTCACAGCAACTGTGGGAATGGACAACAGTTACCCAAATGCAGCTTTTTGTACTGATTTTGTTCAGCCTCTGATAGAAGTACTTGTGGTTAAAAGGAAACTTCAGTACAGAAAAGGTGGGAGAGAAACAAAGGGAGTGAATTTCAAACCACGTAACATTAGGGTAAATGTTGTCATTAAAAGTATTTTAAAACACAGCTATCTCTGCAAACAATTAGCAAGGTCTTTTAATAGGTGGGGGCATATTTTTAAGGACTTCTTTAATCTTTTATGCTAATCAGGCTCTCACATTTACAATTCAGCAGTGTTCTCCATACAAATAACTTGTTAAAATTCTTAATTAGATTATAAGGACTACAGGAAAAAGTTGTTCTAAAAGTAAAATTACAGACTGTTATGACTAATGCTGTACAAATTAGCACAGAGTAGCTCAGGCCAAATTATCCCTGAGAGTCTGCAATTAGGAGCACCTGCTATTAGTACACTTGTTAAACTTTTATCAATTAATCATTACTTCCTCGAATAACGAGAACAAAACTGAATGTTGTGAATATTGTGAGAATAATTAATTGCTAGTGGTGCATTGCTGACTAGCTCCATTATTACTTCTATTTTAAAGATTTTCAGAAATGTGTCTATTGGTTTTATGAATGCATAAATTACACTAATGTACTCAGTATCGGTTGGGTTTTGGTTTTTTTTTTTAATCTTATTTAGCTGGTAACATCTGCTCACACACTTATCTGAGTCTCAAAGACTTTCAGAGGATGAACTATGTAACAGAACATTATTTTTATATTGATTTTTTTTTCTTCTCTTTTCCAAAATGGACTCTAAACTCTGATACCTAAATCCTACTGTCTGAAAACACTAATCTTTGACATTGGAAAAAATATTTATGGTTTAGCATTGTTAACGTTTCCTAAACTTATCTGTTTGTCCCAGCTTTATGGACCAGAATTGTCCTGCTTCTTTTTCAATACATACATCAAGATATAAGGGAGTATTATGCCACTGGCGTGTAACTAAAGCGGATGTTTTAGTCTTTCATTTTTCAAGAAGCCTCTGTTTCCATGGGTCTTAGGCATTCTGAAAAGGTCAGTGAAGTAGAATACTAGCTAGTGGTTCAATAAACTATGTTATTTGAAGCCTTTTCCTTTATGCTAACTGGGTGTTGGAGTAGTTCTTAAATTTTGCCAACTCAGGACTGCTTTTAGCCTTGTGTAATCAGAGGCATTGCAGTTTTAATATAAATTGGAAAAATCTAAATTGGAGAACATGTCATTACAGCTGTTGAGTGAAACAGCAGATCACTAAAATACATGATGCTATGTTACCAGATTCATAAAAAATATAGGAAAATCTGGAAGTTATCATGAGATACATGAAATGCTATGAAATGGCTAGAATTGTTTATCTTGGCTGTTCTGAGATGAAGTCACTAGATGGATGGAATCACTCTGAAGTACAGCCTGTGAAAACTGCCAGAAATTAAGATTTCAGAAAGCTGAAAAAAGAAAAAAAAAAGTTGTAAATCAGCCAGCAGGGGAAGAAAAAAAAAAAAAAAAAAAAGCTAGATATTTTCAATATGCCTTAGAGATGTAAATGGAGAAGGTATGGGTGAAAGACCCTCCTCATTCACACACCATCAGAGCTGTAGGGAAGATCCACTTTCTGATAACCCTTTAGATTCTGGACCACTTATCTCTGTGTTTTTTTAGGCCTTAACCTGGTTGAAGAGGAAATTCGGAGCAACAAGACATTTCTGTGCAGTTAGTGTCAAAGCAACAATCAAAGTCAGCCTGAAGCAGCCATGTCATCCAGAGCCATGTTCTTCTCTGATGCTGCTCTGTCCAAACATCTTCAGGACCCATTGTATGAGAGTACCTGGCAGGACCCATCTGGGTTTCAATTATTTCATAATACAGTTATACAAATTAATCTGAATTCAAATATTTTTACTGAGAGCTCAGGCTTGAGGTGTGTGAACCATGGAGGGGCACAGTGGAGCCCTGTGAGGGAAGCGTGGTGATGGTCAGGACAGAGGTACCTGTGTGATGCATAAGCATAGTGAGCAGGTCACTAGCAACACCCTCAGCAAATGCAATGAGAACAAAATGTTGGCATGGTGAAATACAATATTCACCAGAGATCTCCCTTGATTATTTCTTCTGTGATCAATAAACTGGCCAAAGGTATGGTTTCAGCAAACGGCAATGAAAATTACAGAGCACCTAGTGATGATCATGGGCAAAAGCATCAAGATTTTTGACGTTTCTCATGCTGACTTTTCCTTATCTCCCAGCTTAAAGGCCAGATACTTTTGTCAGATTAAAATTCTCTCCTTCTACACCTTAATAAATGTAAGACAAACTGAATTTGTGTTGTTAAATGAGTCTTTTGTACAAAGTGATTGTGTACAATCCCACTCATGTTTGCACAATGTGAGAACTGCTGCAAATAACAAATAGCTTTGGTCGTGATGAGTGACTGTCACCGTAACTCTCATTCATCTGAAGCTGCTACCACACCGTAATGAAAGAAATGGGTGCTACTGGCTCTGGTCGAAAGAAGGAAAAAATCTGAAACCCTTGGGACAGATGCTGAACATAGCAGCTCTGATTTTAAAGAAACTGTAGGGATTGACATGAGTTGAGTATATAACCACATAAGGATATATAGGTCACCAGGGAGCTGACGTTTCAAACCCTTCTGCTAGGCATTCCCTTTGGCAGTTTTGTTGGCATAGTTGAGAGGGAATAATGAGGAAAAATAAAGGGATTAAAGTGACCACCGTGTGGCACTTTTCTCTCTCTGCTTCTCTATGTTTAAACAAGTCATCAAATATTTAGTCATTCTAGATGCCTGTTCAGTCCTTTCTCTTCTAAACATATGGCAGGAAGTGTCAAAAGAGTAGATACTTCTCACAAGAATTTCAGCATTTTCCCATTTGGACTTGGTGGAAAGTTTTGCTACGAAAGCTATTCTTGGAATACTAGCCACTTCACCAAAATGAGAGAGAAAACAAATAGGTATCTTAACAAATACTTCCCCAACAATTGTAATGCACATTCACTTTGCTTTTGTTTTCAGATCAATGAATGCAGCTGCTCTCACTTTACTAGGCTAATTCCTCACATTCTGACTACTATAGGCTTCTCTTTTTAAACTGTGCTGCCATGGGCCTGTATTTGAGTTGTGCTCACAGCTCGCTTGGAATCGATAACTGTAGTGGAGAGCTGGTCACAAACTGCAGTAATAGAATGAGAGCTGTGCTTTGCCTTGTGTGTGTGTGTGATTCATATGCAGGGGAAGAGTCAACATAAATGTTGGTGGGCACACAGCCAAAAATCAGCTTTACGTGTCAATGCTTTTCTTTTTTCCAGTTCTGTTTCTGCTGATCTTGCAGCAAGTGGTGATAAAAGAGTTCTTGTGTTTTCTGAGCAGACAAAGGGCTCACCTCTCTTGATGGTACACCAGCACCTCTGTTTCAAGTCATGATAGGAATGTAGTCAGAATCAGAGGTACTTATGGGTCTCGACTAGCTGGCTGTACGTTCCCATTAGAGCTAGTTGGCGCACGTTAGAATGGCCCCATCTGTATGCTGGACTGCTCCAACCAAATCTGCTGAGATGGATTGATCCAAACCATCAAGGGCTGAGAGCAAATTCTTCTGCCTGGTCACAGAGCATCTGAGTATGAAAGAAAAATTATCGTGCTTCAAAGATTTGTTGAGAATGTTCCTGATAGCTTACAAACAACCATGTATATATCATGTATAATATCACCACTCATGTGTATGTTAAAATTTTGTGAATCTAACCTTTGGAATTATTCCAAAAATTGCAGTGGTATTTGGATGAGTTTTAGACTTATACAAACAAGCCTGTTTTGTTTTTTATTGTTCTATACCAAATAATTGCCCATTTGGACCCAATTTAATGGAATGACAGAAGTCAGAGATCATTGAGATTTTACATGTTTCACCAACCAGGAGAAAAGTTGTCACGTCACTTGTTACATACCAGGGAAAGTCACAGAAATGTAGAAGGGACAGCTACAACCAAAGCTTGCATATACCTTCCCAGATATTGAAGTCAATCAATTGCAACACACAGATTTTAAAGAAATCGATCCGTTACCCTGTTAGTGTTCCTTGGGGCTGACCAAATTGCTTTCACAATACTACCCTTGCTGACCTTTTTCCTGTGATAATTTAATTGTTTAAAAGTTGTTTTTTACAGACTGTGTCTTGGAGATGGTCAATTGATTGATATCTGTGGGAAATTTGCCAGGGTCCTTGAAGTACTGTTGTAGTTGCTTAGAACACGTTTCAGAGAATTCCATGGCACTGCAGAGCCTGAGCTACATGACTTACTGAATAAATGTAGCTTATGATAATTGTCTGTGGACCTTAGTTTTAGCAATACATTGCGTTTCCTGTTCAGTGAAATCAGTTTAGTCAGTAAAAGACTGGTTTCTTTGAATGTAGGAAATAAGTGAAATCCAAAATTGGATACATTATAACAGACATCTTAGAAACCCCACAGGACAAATGAGATTAGGTTATGTGCACAGGCCCTGTTAGAGGTGACTGACTCTATCCCCTTCCTGAAAAAGCTGTTTTACTTGCATACATGCAGTGCTAAGTAATTGCCTTATATCATTAATCTATTTTTCAGTACAAATTGGTCTTATTATAATTGGCTAGTGAGAGAGTTAATATGGCAAATGCTTCTAAAGCATTCTAAAGCGTTGCTGCGTGTAAACAGGCAGTCTTAGATCTGCCTTTGCTGACTGGCAAGGCAAAATTTGCAAGTACTCTCTTCCAGCAATAACAATTACGCTGCATACCATGCAGCAATATGTCATCACTCCTTACTTACAGCAACATGGTAAGGCTCACTGATATTACCAGACCTCTGAAAATACCCTGGAAACAGTTAAATTTCACAAGGACAAACTCTATTCCACTGTACCCCTGCAAGTCATAAACAGCAAGAATGCTGTAATTTCTCAGGTGAGAGAGTTAAACCGTGGTGAGTGTCAGCATGATTTATAGATCTTGATTTGTTTAGGCAAAGGGCAGTGTGTCTTTGTGTCTTGTATAGGTTGTGCATATCTGCAGAGACAATCAGTGTTTGACTTTACCCTGTATTCCTGAGTAACTCCGTGCTCAGTACTGTTTGCCTTTAGCAAACATTCTTCACTGTTTTGCATTAAGTATTTTCAGTGATTGATAGTTTTCTTGTTCAAGGATTGATAAATGTGAATCTGCTTTTCATCTTGGCCTAAAGGCACTCGTGATGGAGTGGAGCTTTTAGGGCTGTTTTTTCTTTAAGCTTTGAAAAGAGACTGAAAGATTTGATGTTGAGTCACTGGGGAATGTGAGTTATAACGTGTGGCTCAGTCTATCACTCATTATGTAGCATAATCAACAAAGTGGCCAGTTCTGATTGGAATAAAAATGCTGTCAGTTTTCTTGGAGAACATCAGTGGATGAATATACTGTGGCATACTTCAAGCCTAACTCCAATCCGATAAATAAACTATTCTTCCTTATGAATGAAGAGCAAAGTCACGGGAGGCTTGTAGGGAAGCACTGGACAGAAGACCAGAGCAGAGAGGGCATCTGTGTGCAGATTGGAGCAAACATTTTGCAAGGTCTTCAGCAGCAGCATGTTTTTTGTTTGTTTTTTTTAATCTTCATTAAAAATAGTGGTTTGAACTGTAGAAAAGCACATCTGCAAGGTTTGACACGTGTGAGATCTACGAGTCAAACCAGTGGGGTCTGTCCCAGTGGTATGTAGTTGAGAAGGGAACAATGAACGGCGGATGCACCGATACACAGTGATTCCAGCATCAGCCTGCAATGCACTTGGGCAAAATAAGAGACAGGCTTGTTTGAAGGTAAGGGCAAGGGAGATAATGAAGGTCCTGCAATCCCTTGCCCACAAGAAAAATTTGAGGTATATGAGTAAGTTTGGGGACTGTGAGCTTTTTATTTTTTGTGATATAAGGTTCAAAAGAGAATAATCTGTTTCTCAAAGCTTTGTGCCATGTATATAGTCCTATGGAATTCTGTGCTTTAAAAAAAAAAATAAATCATGAAAATACTAAGTCTTAGTGCAGTTAAAAACAAACAAAAAGCCCACACCAAAACAAAATAAAAACTAAAAGCTGTTCATATCTGTGCCCTAGCACTGATACTTACAGTCCTTGGAACATCTGAATTTAGTTTGGAAACAGTGTTCAATATAAGAGGAAATAATCTAATAAATAGATTTTAAGGCTTAACATATGTTTAGTTAAACCAAAACATCCAGAAAAATTTTAGCAATGAAAGTGTTAAGTGGAAGTGACGAGAGAGCATTAAAAGGAGATAAAAAATCCTTTATGAAGTTACAAGGATAAAAATCAAAACCTTCTGATGATCATATAGCTTTTGCATCGTAACAATGTAAAAGTGAAGTATTTATTGCTGAGCCAATTTAAAAACTCAACACTGTTACACTAGCAAAGGACACAGCCATGTCATCAAGGGAGAACAAAATTCTTCAAGATTAAGGTAGCAGCTTTGCCTAATACTTGTAACCTCGTCCTCCTGCTCTGGTGGACTCTGCTTTACCTGCTGGCCTAAGAAATCTCATGTCTTTTATTGTTAATTGGAAGGGGAAAAAAAAAACAAACCACCAGAGTGGTAAAAAAGTTGATTACACATATAAAACAGTGAGTAACATAGCAAAGTCAGAATATGATTAAAGGCTTAGTTTCAATATTGTGGAAATGATATAAGACATTTAAATCATAGGACCTGAAATGAAAACATCTTCAAAGGGAGGTAGGCAGGGGTGGGGAGAGAGGGAAAGAAAGTGTCTAGTATGTGCCATACTAGCTTAAGTGGAAATGTTGCCCAAACTAATTCTGTTTCCCTTGTTTGGCTTGTTCTTTTTTTATTTTTTATTTTGCCCTCATCCTTGTTGTCTGCCTTACCTTTGTGCTTGGAGGGAAGCAGCAGCCATGCGGACTGCAGCTCTCGCTGTGCTACTTGAGCTGCTTTCTTGGAAAAGAAAAGTAGCTCATTAATGCAGGAGATACTCTGGGCCAAAGGGACCATGGTTGTCGTGTGCAGGAACAGTGAATCACAGCAGCTGAGCTAGAAAGGTAATATACATGGGCTTCTCCTGTCCCAGATGAGGACAGACCTTTCAGGTACTGCTTGAATGGCAGCGATTAAAGAAGATTTTCAGGTTAAACACAAGCACTCCAGTTTCCTGTATGTAATGGTGGATAAGAATTTGTAGTAGGTATCTTGCCATGCATTAGATAACAAAGCTGTTTGCTGTGGAAGGAAACAACATCTTTTGAACCCTTTTAAGTTGTCAAATACATGTCATGAGGTAAATAAAAGTTAAAGAAAAAAGTACTTATAGAAGAAATTATATACAATAGGCATCTCAAAAGGTGTATTTGTTTTGTGTAGCAGTGGCATTTGAATTTCTCAAAAAGCAATTTATTTAAAATATCATGTCTGAAAAAAGTTTTGGTATGGAATTTTAAAAATGCATCAAAATTGTGAAGTTTCATAGTGGACTTTCATTTGGGGGACAGCTTATTTATGTATTTAGAAGACATGAAACTAAGTGATGGGCTGTTTTTCATTGCAAGGAGCAAACACTGATCAAGGAAAAGAAAACCACATTTGCATTAGAACTTAGTAGTAGATGCTGTTATTGACTCTTTAAATTGAATACAAACAAACAAAAATGTTTCAGCTATTGTGTCTTAATGCAACACTAGTAGGAGAGCATGTTTTATTTGTTATTCTTGGCAAGCTGTGAAATAACGTGGATCAATTTATGTTACTTTAAGCAAAATATTTCCAAGAAACACTTTTAGAAAATAATTTAATTCCCCTATGTTTCTTTTACCTCTATAGCAATTTTTTGCCAAAACATGTTTTTCTGTTGGGGTGGGAAGGCAGACTTTGTCATTAGCAATGCTGTTTTTAGCAAGCTTTCATGCATGTACTTGTGTACATACAAAATCTAATTGATTGTTATCAGAAATAAGTCTAATACCACAGAAATGAGGACAGCTATAGAAGAAGAAACTGTGAGGTGCCACCCAACCCTTAAGCCTGTGAACAAAATCCAAAAGGTAACACATGAAGTACCGTCAGTTGGAGACTCTGTAGGTTTACAGTAAGAATGGCCAATTTTTTGCAAGCTTTGAGATATCTTTTGTTCCCAGGCAGGTAACGTGAAGCTGGACACACTGCACTGTCTTTGCACATCCCAGCACCTGGCCCAGTAACCTGATATTTCCTCTCCCTACCCTGACAAGGTGCTGAATTAATCCCCCACAGAGTGATAGCTCCTGTTTCGCCTTTTTGAGTTTTGGCTGCTTTTGTTGGTTGGCTGTTTTTTTGGTTTTGTTGTCCTATCAACAGTTCAAATCTGACAAAAGCTTCCATATAGGTCCACCACTTTTGGGCCCTTCCTGATTGGAACCAGTGCAGTTCCAGTGATTTCAGCTGACCTGTATCTTCCCATGTTCAGACTGTGTCTCAAGGACTCAAAGAGGATGAATGTGGGTTGCCTAGCGTGATACCATCACAACTTTTTCTGGAGGCTGAAATTTTACTATACATAACACAAAAAAGTGTAATGGAAGTCCTGTTTCAGGATTCTTGCTTTTTTTTTTTAATCTTCACTGTAGCCTTTACCACTTTCCAGATAAAAGAAATTAAAATGACCAAAATGAATCTCTTGAAACCTTTAATCAAAGTATTGGAATGAAAACAGGGAGATTTAAAACTCGGAAGTCTTATCTGCAGGAGGTAGCTAATATCGTCTGTTCTTTAAATAAAAAATATTCATATCAAACTGTTGAAGTGAACTTTCTTTGAGAAAGGAATTAAAGCAAAGTAATAGCTGAGCGCCAAATGCACTCTTTCACATTCCTTGGTTTTACAGAGAGTGAGGGGAGGTGCAAAGCAGCTGAATGATGACAAGGTAAGTGCAGCAGTGGTTCAGGTCTGTGGCTGCCATTTCATCTTAAGATCCAGCAAAAGCCTCTTCCCGCTCCTTCTCCTTTGATCTTTTAACAGGAACTGGGGAGCAGAGCTAGTGGTGAGGATACTAATCAGCCAGTTTCTCTTGCGGCTTTTAATTGCACAAGCAGCAGATCCTGTTCCCTCCAAACTCTGCGGGCCCACTTCAGCCTGAGCCTTTGGAGGGGGCATGACGAGGGATGGGGGGCTACTGGGGGCCAGGCTGAGCCCTCTGGGCAGTGGAACAATCTGAGAGATACCAAGTCCCGCTGAATGTGCAGAGTAAAATCGGGGCTGTGTGTGTGTGGTATGAGAATGTACATTCAAGTCACTGTAATGATGTTTGTCTCAAGATTGTCAGTAGCAGATAAAACACCTCATTGGAATGTGATATTTAATCAATTACCCCAATATTTTTGGTTCAAGGCAGTCCATATTTGGGTAGGGAGCACCATACTGAACTAGTTATCCTAAGCTTGTGTTTCATGCACTGGAGCTTAGAGAGGCCAGCAAATTGCTCAGTAACACCACCTGAAATATCCTAGCATATATCTGACAGCTCATTGAGAGAATATCCTGTAAAATTGATGACCTGACTCCATTACTCAAGAATAAAATTGAGTTGGTGGAGTGAGGTAAACATTGGTAAGGGTGTTTGGATGCTGTTACAGGAAATGAATTCCTCTGCATATATGGCAATATTTATTTTACATTTTGTCTGCTTGAATAGGAAATGAGCTCATATTTATCTTCTCTCTATAGCAGGAGGAAGGGAGCTCCAGGGAAAGTACAGCAGCAGTCTCTAAAGGTGTTCAACTTGAAAAACTGTATCCCTGAATTCCTGTTGCCCTACCTTACACTTAGGCTTCTGCATAGGATGGAGAGGGCAAAAACCCATCGAGGTGGCCATTCTGCTTGGAAACTTACTTGCTGCAGTGTTGTTGTGGAGGGGAAGAAAGAGTGTTCTTGCTGCGTGAGGAGCAGGAGCTCACTCCCCCCATCGTTTTTCACAGTGAGGGTTCACCCTGGATCCCAGAGCTGTGGTCCAGGCACCAGCTCCATGGGATGGGCTGGGAAGGGAGCTCTGCTGTGGGGGATGCACACAGACAGTGTTTCAGTTCATTCCACTGTGCCTCACATTGCTTTTCCTATGGACCTTTACTGCCCTGCTGGCACTGGTGTTGTCTTGGTCAAGGTCTGTGCCCCACATCCCTAGTGTGGATTGCCCCAGTGCTGAGATTTCTTTTTGTCTTTAGGGAGCTTTCAGCACTCTGCTGATTAGTCACACTCCAACAGCAACAAAACACAACTGAAAAAAATAGACTTTATAGATTGTTTCTGCACTTATCTGGGATAATTTACCCCCCCTGACTCTCCTCAGATGTTTGGCCATTAAGACTTTTCTGGCTGCATTTTCAATGTCATTGGAGATAAAAGTACATAATGTATCACTTAGGGACACAGACATCAGGTAAACTTGTGACAATTCCGGACACCTGTGGATACATGAATGAAATCGATGTTAGTTCTCACTTGCTAATCAATCTAAATAACACAGTAATATGGAAATAGGAGGTGGTAAAAAAAAAAACAACTTGTGTAATTTATTTTCTTCATTTCTGCATTAGGATCATCTTTCTGTGTTAGGAATTAATATCATCTTTAAATACTTCTCTTGATCTGGTCCTGTTTAAGTGAATAGCAAATCATAAGCTGGAATGGAATATAAGACTTGTTCTATGTTTTGTGTTGAACTCATTCATGCACTGCGCTTTATTCCTCATTCATATGATCATAGTGCCCAGGACCTGAAAATCTTTTCCCCAGCAGCACATGGTTATCTTGTAGAGCAAGTTGTGCTTGAGAAAAGTTTGTAAGTTTGAACCGTAAAAAGGAAAGCAAATAGTGGAATGGAAAAATGTTTATCGAGGTAATCGACTAATTTATATTTGTCAGTTGTGCTAGAGTTGAGTGAGGTTGTTTTTTGGGGGGTTTTGTTGTTGTTTTTTTTTTCCTCTGTACTGTAACACTCAAAAATGTGATAGCAGAGAAAGAATCTTATCCTGTTTCTTAGCTCAATAGTTGTTCGGGCTCCATAATTTAAAAAACACCTTCTCACAGAAAGCACTTATCTAACATGGCCATCATTGATGTAGTGACTGAATGCTTCATAAGCATAAATTTCACTTTTTTCACAAGAGCAGCACCCTGAGCTGAGAATAGCTAAATAGATGGGGAAGAGGGGGAGATAGGGAAAGAAGTGCCTTGCTTATTTTTCTCAGCTATATGTTGCTGAAAAGCCAGACTTTCCTCCCCTTGTTTCTAAAGGTGCTGTGATCTTTTCATAAATGCCAGGAGGGTCTTTCCTTTTGTCTCTGCATGGTGGAGGAAGCTATGACAGGCCATGGAGAATGTGGAACACAAAAGAACCAGCATCATAATTACTTTAAAAAGTGAATATTAAGCCTGATTATGGTATGGGCAAGTGGGGCTGTAAAACATCTGGCCTTTGAGGCTTAGACTGAATCTGGACACATTCCAGTTTAACCAGGTTTAGTGTTCTAATCAAGTAGTGAATGGAAGCTAAGACAAAAGAGACGTAGCTCATGCTCTTTCTTCCCTCCCAGCTGGTCAGTATTTTTCTTCTAACATTTTTTAGTTTACCCATTTTATTACAAACATACCTTAGTTAGACTCTACATCAGAAACCTTAGCTGGTGGTTTAGCAACCACTATCGTAAGCACGAGAGAGTATGGGACCTTGTCCTGACCAGGTGGGGTGCACGGAACCCAGCTGCATGTCCCAGTCACTCTTAGCCAAGATGCTGATGTAGGTGTTGCTCCCAAGGACACACCTGCAGAAATGGAACAGTGCAAGTGGAATGTGTTTTGCCTGCTACTGACATTGTTACTGACCGCCTTCACTCTACCATTTTAAACAATCCACCATGAGAGGTGGCTCACCAGCTAGAGTTTCTCCTTGCGGCCAGTGGCCTGAGAGTATTTGGCAGCACAGCCAGTGTTTTTATATTATGTCTTTTCTCTATAAAAGTGTGGGTACTCAGCACCAAACAGCTTTTATTTAAGTACTTTTATGGGGTTTTTTCTTCCTGAAAACTCTAAAGTTTATTAATTTGTATCCAAAATGTATTATAACTTGGTTATACGTTTGTTTCCATTATGCCAGCAGCAAACACTATTTCATTAGGCTTCTTTTTCTCTTCAGCTTTCCTGTTCTCCTCATAGCAGTTCCTAAGCATAATGCAACTCTGTTTTCCAACCTGTATGTAATCACAGCTTTTATTTTTTGTTTCTTTGCTAATGAAAAGAAAAATCAAATTAATTTTTATCTAGCTACTGGTAAAGTACAGAGGGAGTTTACTGTAATTAGGACATTGCATTACAGAAGTGATCTAAAGAATCCTGTTAAATGTCATTGCTCTTAGCAAAGAAACTGCAGGAGTTGGAAATGGAATTTTGAAAAGGAGAGTTGAGTCATTTACTTTGCTGTTCAGTCATGTTCACTGATGTACTCATGAGCTGTATTTTATTTAACAAGTTGGATTTTCTTTCTGCAGTAAAAGATTAGGAGAAATCTTTGATATAAACCAGGTAATTCTACATTTGCCTGCTCTTTGTTTAGCAGCTGTTACGCCACCCTCCATCCCCATCAGAAGCTGGCACAGTGCAGGCAGTGACAAGGTGCATGATGACAAATACCTTCCATGTCTTGTTTCCTGTTGATTCCATACGCCAGATTCTTCAAACCACTACAGAGTAAGCCCAGTGCTGATTAGATCTAATTCTCAATCCTTCAAGTTTACTTTTAAATAATGTAAATTTCCTTCAGAATAAGGCCAGTCCTTCAATCTTATCTATCTGGATGTAGCTTGTATTATTAATTCGTTGGAACGAGATGCCTTGGACATCAGAACGGCCACTATTGACTGGATTGCAAGATTGGAGCCTAAATAAGAACTCCTGTATTCTGCAGGGAGAAAATACCTCATGATGACCTGCTCATATATAGCACAGTTTAGGAATTAATCTTGCAATCAAGTTGAATACAGGATTAGCTCTGAAACTCCTTTCTTGTACCTGACACACATTACACTAACCTACATTTCAAAGAGCCAGGCAGCTCCTTTAGGAAAGTGTAGTCATTGTTCAGTTGCTATGAGTTGGCAAATGTACAACGGTGGAGGCTTGGCTCTGGCTCCTTCTTTACTTACTTCAGAACTGGTGAGAACAAACCTGGCCAGTGCTCAAGACAGAAATGATTACATAGTTTATGGAGTTGTTCAGATGAATTTTATTGTGCTTACTCGTTCCCCCTGCCTGCTCGAGGCTTGCTTGAATGCCTCGCACCTTGGCTGCACGTGTGAAAGCCCTCACTCTGCAGAGAGGAATTTGACCTCTGTTCTGAGTTTCCTGCATCAGTAAGTCTATATCCTCTTGTTAGCACAACTGTGTAGCCACATAAGAGCCCCTGAGCAATGTACAACATGGAGGTGGTGATTTTGTTTAAAGTATTTTTCAACACTTATAGAAACATTTCCTTAGATGCTGAACTGTCTGTATTTTCTAACATAAAAATCAAATGCAGGTTGGATTGTAAAGGAACTTATACCTATAGACACAGAGTATAATACTGAATATATCAACAGTATCTCTCCTCAACATGTACAGAACTTTGAAAGAAAAAAGATCAAGCAGTTCTTTAAAGTTCAGATCCTGAAATCAATAAAATTTTCATCTGCCTCCATCTGCCCTGCCCTACCCTACCTGCTCTCTAACAATCTCTAAATATCTTTAGACAGAGAAATGCATTGTAGTACTTTGGACTGAGCTGGTTTGAGGATAAAGTACACTCTGCAGAAGAAACAGGAAAAGAAAGTGAAAAGAACACAAAGGCAAATATTCAGGGGTGATCAAACATGCCAGGTCAGGGTGAAATAGATTATGAAATCATTAAGATCTGGCAATTGAAAGGAAAGAGTGCTTTTGATAGTTAAACAGTGAAACTTTATTGAAAAGTGGTTTGGATTGTAATGAAAACAACATCTGGCTGTGATTGCTAAAACTTGATTGCAAGAGGGAAAACTGAATGATGTTATCTCACACTGATTGACATTTTAAAAACTTGAAAAAATGGACATTAAAAAGGAAAGTTAGACAGATGTAGCAAAGCAACATCTGCTGGAGATGGACAAGCTTTCCCCAGGGACACATTGCCAAGCAAAAATAAGAGCCTTATTCTGATTGCCTGCTGCTACAAATCAGCATTAGCTCCACCAAAGTCAAACTAGTTGTGCCAGTACAAAACTGGCATAAGATCAGAATCAGGTATTGAAAGCAAATCAAAGTGATAGAATATGGCAAACTTTATCAAGAATCTAATTAGTTTGGTGCTATTGTCACGTGTAGCTGAGTTTGTAACCAGGTTTATCTTTTTATCATTGATGAACATACTCCAATATTGGCAGCATGGTCAGATATTCTACCAGATGAAACACCCAGAGGACTATTGTAGACATACAAAGCGGAGAAAAGGGTAGGCACGGATTCCTCCTTTTGTACAGTACTTTAGTGAGAGAAAATCTGTGCTTACTTATGCTCGAGGATGTTTGAGGGTAAGATAGGGGCAGAAGGAAGATGTCTCAAGCCTGCTGTGCTCTTCATCTTGCTGAAGGCTCCTCAACAATAGTTTCCACCGATGCAGGGTGGGTGTTCCCCAGCCAGGGTTGCCTGGCTCTGTGATGTACCCAGATCCCCAGCTCTGGAGTGCTCTCTAAGCTCTGCAGCCCAACATGCTCCTGCCTCCAGGCTGGAGGTGCCCAGACTCGTGGCAGAGCCGTCAGTCAGGTTCTGGATGTGCTGCTTGGACTAGAAAACAGACATACCAGCCTCCTGCTGCTGTTGGCATTTATAGAACTGACACTGGTATCTGCTTTTCTGAGCCTCCCCCGGTGTGAGGATCTCCTCATGTGTATATAAGTTTCATCCCCTGCTGAGTTAAAATAAATAAACAAGTAAATAAATCCTGCAAACAAGAAAATGTGCATTGCAGCCAGCCTTCCATATTACATTTTTCTAAACAATTCTTTTGTTTTATAGGCAGTTTTTATTTTTCCCCCTAAACTTTGACCATGTGTTAAAGTGAGAGCAGTTTCTTAAAGTCGTTCTTAACTTGCTCTAAAGAGTATGGGTGTGGGCTGCTGTGTTCTGACAAATAATCCCTTATCCTCCACATCACGGACTAGTACTGGCTGTGAGACAAAGAATTAGAAGTGAGTGTGAGAGGACTTATAAATCTGTTATAGGGGAAGGTGGATATGACAGAACTAGGAAGGGGCAAAGTATTGGAAAATCAAAATGGAAAGGATTTCCAAAATAATCTTTTAAGACAGTGTTAGTAAGGAAAATGTTTTAACACCGTGTTTTGTTTTTATGTGACACACACACAAAAAACTCATAACATTCTTATGCACAGAACATAATTCCATTTAATTTTACCTGCTCTCAGAGAAAATGCAGGATTAAATAAGTCTCACCACTGCTAACTATTGACTAACAGAAGAAAGGATGAATGCTTTCCCTCCCTTTCTCATCAGGCAGTTAACTGCCTGCTTCCTTTGCCAACTCTATGTACTTTGTGCTTCAGCAAATTTCTTTAAGCTGACAGGAATACAAGTAATGTGTCTCATCAATCAAGCTTTCAGCCTGCTTCATCAAACTTCTTAAGCTTTTTTTTCCCCTGGCTTTCTGATTTGTTTCTGAATCTTCTATCTCTTCCTCTTAGACATCCTCCAAAGAGCGTGTTGTACAGTGGTTTTCTTCTACAGAAACTAGATTTATGGGATTTATACCATAGGGGAATCTGCTTTATAGTGACCTTTAGCTCTTGGATATTAGCATATGCTTTCTATGCTAAGGAAAAAGAAAACCTATTCACTTTTTGTACTGTGTGCTATTGTTCAAAGTGTGGTGGCTCAACGGGGCCACCAAACTGAAAGTTAATACATAGCAGTGCTTTCTTGCTTTACAGACAGAATCATTTCCAAACAGATAATTTGCCCTGGCAAGAAAGATCAAAAGTGTTCACAAACCTTCATAAAAGACTGGTTTTAGGAAACTAGCATAATCCAAGTAGTTCTGAGTTTTTTAATAGCATAAATGGATCCAAACTGGAAGAAGATTATCTTTGTGCCAAGTTACTTTAAATATTTTTGTGATATCAGGAGGTGGAAATGTTATATCTGGAGGCCTGGAACTTGTGTTAGTTGGTTGTTTAATGCTATGTAAGTCTGCCCTTTCTGATTCTCTGAACTTGGGGATTATAATCTTAAGGTTTATCACCTTTGCAGAAATGTGCTGAAATTGGGGTTTTTCTAGGTTGTGGTATGTGTGTGGGAATGTGTCTGCTGCTCGTCTCAGAATGTACCAAAGTGCCAAGTGCAGGTACCCAGCGTGTGCTCTCTCTGGGCCCCAGCTAATGCCCGAGCAAACGTTGATCTGGGGATCACAGAGGGGCTTCCTCTCCATGGCCCTGACACCGGGCTGGTGTCACTGCCTGGAACTGGGTTGCATCCACCTGACCTGATGTGCAACCAGAATTGTCCGTGTCCATAGACCTACCTTGACATGGTCTTACATTTGCTCTGTGATGGAAGTAGGCCATTTTGACAGCAAATATTATGCATCCAATGCTATTTTAAGTCTCCATATTCTTTCTGACATTGTATCACTAATCACTTTCTTGGCATTTACCAAAAACTCCTTTCTTCTTTAACCATATATCAAAGGTACTGGTTTCTGATGAATTTGAATTCATGGCTCACTTGGCCTTCGTAGGAATCTAAAGAAATGGTGGCTGCTCTTGAAGCATAATTTCAGTATGAAGTTGCAATTCCAGTTTATTACAGCTGGTGTCAGTCATAAATTCTCTCAGAATTCTATCCCTAAGTGGAAAGTTCATCAAATGACCAATTTGCATTTGCTTTGTTTAGTGTTTGTATCTAAAGAAATGAGAAAAATATTGAAAAAAATCAGAATCTTGTAAACAGGTTCTAAGCAAAAATTCAGCTTCATTTCATCAGGCTTGAAACATGGAGATGAGCCTTGCAAGACCTATAATAATACATTGTCACCTAATGTTTGGAAGCAGTTTATAATTTCTCACTTGTCTTCAGTGTCATGTACTTGAGGTCTTGTCCCTTTCAGAAAGTCAGCATTTTTCTATCTGCCTGTAGTCACAGGTATTATATGTATGTGTGTGTGTATATATATATATATATATATACATATATATATATATGTATGAGTAGTGATGGATATTGTGTCAGAATGCATTTGATATTGCAGGTTGCACAGTTGTCATTGAGGATTTTACTTGCATGATCTAATTTATATTTTAAAAAATGTTTTTTCAAACATACTTTTTGCAGCAAAGTTTAACCCTTTTATTTCGAAGCTATGTCTAAAATAATGGATCCCTGAGCTGGAGTGTCTTGCTTATATTTAAACATTAGTTGATAATAATTTTATGCATCATGTAGATCTTTACATAATGAAGAGATTTGGCATTCATCTCATGCAGTTATATTTGCTTTTTGATGACAAACTAAACTGTCACGGATGTGTGTAGCATTCCAAGTGCCCTCTACCAACGCAGCCTGATTTGCTTTGAACTTGTGTGGTTGTATTTTAAATCAGGAACATAACATTAAAGCACTTATTGGAAATGCCAACTTCTGAATACTTAACCCTTCCCAACTGGAATACCTGTGGGTTAAGTGTGTTTTGATGTAAATAAGTGCCATTTTCTTATTGTCTCTCAAAGAACTTGCTCCTTGTTATTCCACAAATGAATGTGACCCTCAGTTTGCAAGTCCCCACTCTTCTTTCCTTCTCATATGCAATGATCTGTGACAATAGAAATAATGTTCAACCTTGTGTTGTCTTGTTAACAGCATGTGGTTAGAATATTGTACTGCTATTTCAGTAATATTTTTACACTTGTCCCCTACTGTCTTGGCTGGTTGCCAGCACAGTGATTTATGCTTTGTTTGCCTCCAGATGTGATTATTGCTTTTCTTTCCTGGATGGGCTATCTGGGTGAGTTCTTAACAGATTCTTGAAGCTTTCAAACCAAGGACTTGTTTAAACTAATTTTCAGTGAAAAAAGGGAATAGAAAACACCCAGATCAAGTTTTGATTTCAATGAAAATTTTGAAACTAAATTATCTTGGCTTTAAACGATGATGTAAGCTTATAGAGATTCAAAATATGTTACCTAATATTTTTAAATGCAGCCCTGGGGAAACTTTTCTATGACCCTTAGTATGTTTAGTAGAAACTCCTGACTTTATGGTGAAAAGACAGCTTAAAGAGAATATTTTTATAAGCCTTTGATTTCTTTTTTCCTTCACTTTAAAATTTACTTTAATGCCTACTTTAAGATCTGTTGAACTTTAAGGAAAGTGGAATTTTATTTTCCTAATCGGTGCTGCATTCAGAGCACTTAACCTTATAAATATCTTCTGTTTCAAGTAAGACTCTCTTTTCCTTCTGTTTCAAGTAAGACTCTCTTTTCCTCTCACCTTCCCCACCAAGTATCTGCAGACAATAGTTGACTTAAACAAGCTAAGAATAGGGCATGTGTTGGAGGTGAACACAAAACTAATCATGTTCTAGTGGCCAAAGCAAAGAATTTTTGATAATAATAATAATAACAATAAACCATTAGATTTTATCCTTCTATCAAGCTCCACCCAATATACATTCTTCTGAGTTTCTTGGCTTTAAATATGTATTGCCTCTGACTTTGGTGTGAATGATAGATACACTAGCATAGTTTTCCATAAGATGTAACAAGAAAATGCATTATTAATTTGGAATACATATGAACATCTTTAGAGGAAATTACTTGAATTCAGACAGCTGGAAAATGAAAGCATTATGTATTGACCTAGCGTCATTTGCTGTGCTGCTAGTGATTTCCTATTCATTTGCCTTGGTACCAGTGAAAAGAGTATTGTATTTAAAAACACAACTGCTTGTACTACATCATTTAGAACAGTATTCCAAAACGAGAAATGACTAAGGAGAACCACCACAGCTATATCTAATCAAACAAGACACATTCCCATTCCGTGGCCTTTAAGTGCTCAGGTTCTATGTGTATTCATTTGCGAAGGCATCTTCACTTCTGCAGCAACAGGAGGCACATCACCCCACTTAGTGCAAAAGTGCCCCACCAGCAACAGGAAATTGGTGGTTTTTTACAGAGGTCCTGTACCTGTTAGCCTCTGAAAGTCCCTGACCCAAGGCAAAAAGGACTTTTTAAAATTAAATAAATAACTGAAGAAAAAACACAAAATAGCAATGTGCATGTCTAGATTGCAATTCTTTTTATTAACAGCAGAACTGTGTGCTGCTTGCTCTTTAGAATCTGTTTGCGCTACTTTCAATTACTTGCTGAGAGCTGCTCAGATCTGGCCTCCATGTCATTGTTTGTCTTGCACAGAAACATGAATCAAGTCTGTCAGTCTTTTGATGTGTGTGCCAAGTCAACAGTACAGTCATTGTAAGTACTTATCAAAAACCTTGCCGTGTTTTTTACCAATGAAGACAGAACAATTTTTGCCCCTTTGCTTGTTTTTATCACTCTGTGGAAGATTCCTTTAAAACTGACATTTATTTGTCAGCTGGAAGAAATAATCTTGTCAGGTGTTGTTCTTAATTATAGATTTTGAGATTTAGGAAGTTTACATTTTGTTTTTCACTTCAGGACATATCTCAAAAAGTATAAAGTAAATATTAGAGCTAGCATTGCATTTCATATTTTCTTACTTTGGCAGTTACATTATAAAATTCCTGTACCTGTAAGGAATCAGATCTAGCAATAGTCCTTCCAGAAAGCGGAGGTTTGGATAGGTAGACATTTACCGAATCCCAAAATACAGTTAGAAACAAGCTATCCTAATCTTTTTATGAGAGAATATTAAGCTGACATTGTCAGTTTAATTTCATCAAAAGAATAAATGTCTTGTTGCCCCAGGGACTCCAGGAAAAGGTATTTTGAGTTTTGGTCATTATGCCAGGCATAATAGTCTCTTCAGAATCAGTGTTATGGTCTTAAAATAGGAAAACCTGCAGCATACAGAAAAGAATATATCAAAAAATATATACGCTTCAGTTTCAGTTTTAAATGGACAAAAGCTCTGAGACAAGATAAAACTACAGTAAAATTCCAGTGCTGGAAATTAGGTTGTCTTTGTTTCTGTATCTAGTATTGTTAATCTGGGTGCTTTCATTAGACACATAGCTTTGATTCTGCAGTCCTTTAAGTTCAAAGCAGTTCTAATTGAATAGAAGATGCTAGTGTCATAGTTTAAGACCAAATGACAGTGCAGAGACTAAATAGATTCGGATGTCAAAACACTTCAGTCATAGATGCATGCAGGCTTTGGAATTACACTTCTTCCCTGTTCTGTGGAAGAGGTGGCATAGTCCAGGAGAGAAATTAACAGGTTAGATTAATCCCTCCAGCCATGCCACTTGTCCTTCTTTAGCTATGGCCATCCTCCTCCTTGCAGGTGTCCCTGGAGATTGAAGAGATGGTCCCAAGACCTATTGCAGGGCCATGGGTCCCCAGGTCCCCAGCTCCTCTCCTGAAGGGACCCCAAGCACTGTCAGTAACAGCCTCGGGCAGAGAAACCCCGATTCTTGGCCGACTCGTCCATGCACTTGGTGCCTGGGAACTGGCTCAGTGTTGCTGGTGCTCACAATCTGCTCCTCTCAAAGGTTCCTCACCATAGGTGACTTCTCCATTCTTTAAACTAAATTACTGCATTGTGCTACAGGGTTAACCTGCCACGGTAGGTTATTCTCTTTAAAATAGGTCTGCAGTGAATTTCTCAAATGTATATTCGTTTATTAGATGCTAGGTATTAACTCTGGAATTACTGTATTTTGATTCTCACCCACAGCCCATTACTCTGATACCTAATAATAACCAACAGCAGTCAATTTTTTAATCGCTTTTATTGTATTTAAAACAAACAAAAGCAGCTAATTACATTGCTGCTAATGACATTTGCCATAAAGCTTTGGCTACATGCTTAGTTAAAATAAAAATCAACGGCACCAACAACCACCCCACATCACCAGTCCCATTGGAAGAAAAAAAATATATAGAACACTGCAGCTTTATATAATGCAAAGATTTTTTCAATTGGATTTAGTCCAATTTATTTCCAGTAAGGAGAAAAAAAAAAGTTCCTCTGTTTAAAGCATAATTAAAAAAATTAATGGATTCATTTGCATTCTTCTATCAGTTATCTATGATTCATACTTATGTCTTGGAATATAATACATAGATGAGTCATGCAGAGAAACAGCCTCTGCATAGGAAATTATGCTGTCATTTTAGAGTAACATTACTTTCCCAAACCAAAACAAAGATGGGCCACTAGTAATCACAGATAAATCTCTGCAGCTTTGGAGTTCTTGTTTAGAAAACCCACTCACTGCCCTTCGTGTTTGCAAAACCAGGGCCTGATTCAGAGCATATGGAGTACACAGTTACTAGTTCCCATTAGGTCTGGTGGTCCTGGGGACCTCTCAGGCTCACGATTTCATCTTCTGTTTTTTTCTAGGAACAAGATATCTTAAAGGACAGCTTGAACTTTGGTGTCCTGACTGAGCTGCCTGCCAGGGCTGTTCTCCCTTTCCTGAAGCTGTGTCCACATCTGAAGTCAGGTAATTAGGTGTCAGGCTTCGTGTCTGGTACATGCAAACTGTAACAGAACGCACAATTAGCAATCTTTGCAAGTGACATGCTGAGAACTTCTAATGTAAGACCTGTCATGAAGTTGTGTCCTTTGCACATTAATGTGTCCTCTTAAAATTTCTGGAGGCTCAGAGAATAGCCTTGTCCTCTTGTTCTCTCCTGTGTGAGATCATTGTTCAAGATGGAAGGAACTAAGCCCAAGAGCTTCCTTGCTTATCTAGGACACTCTGAATAATCCTGAATGGTGGAAATGGTAAAGAAGGAGAGAAAAATATACCAACAGCATCTGCTGCCTGCCAGACACGTTGTAATTCCCTTGCCTTTTAAATAAATGCTATTCATATGCATTGCAAAGCCTGCAAGAGGGTCAACTAAACATACCAAGATTTGAAGCTGTGTACACAAGAGGCTGGATATCATTCATACTGTGGTTTTTGAGTCCAAATATGAGTAAAACACAAATTTTCCCAAACCCTGGAAATACAAGACTGCACACCTTTAATCATGGGTATATAGTTCACCTGATTAGTGTTTTCAGAGCATTAGTAAAACTCACAGGGGGAAAACAGACTTGAAAACTAGAGTGCATGCATGAAATATCAGTGATTATGTTATATATGCATCTGAGAATTCTACTTTATTCAAGTCAGGATCTAATTCAGCTCCCATTAAGTCGGTGGGAATTTTGCCAATGAAAACAATAGTAACAGGATCTGGCCAAAATAATTTAATCCACCCTCTTCAGCTGCTGTGCTCACAGCAAGAATGTTGCCATTAAGAAGTTTATATGGACATAAATATTCACTTTAATTTCCTAGAGTTTGTCTACTTGCTTAAAATTGCATTTATGATTAAAAAAAGAGCAACACAGTGTATTATGGCTGCATTTTAATCACTATAGGTTCAGGAATAAATAGAAAAACAGCTTTAATATTTTATACAGATTATATTGCAATCTTGAATTAACAATTCATTTCTTTCTCTGCTGTTTTTTTTTCCTGTTGGTTCAGGTTTCCAAGTTACTGTGTGAGGGTGACTGTGATGGGTTTGGATTTTTTTTCTCCTATGATTGTGTTCTGGAAGATTGTCACTATGCTCATTGTATCACTGCATCACATCTTGCCTCATGCTGTGAGTCCATTCCAAGACGAGGAAAGGTTTAGGAGTGTATCATACTACAACTGTGTTTAATAGGCTGCTACAAACCTTTGGAGGATCCAAGACACTAACACAGGGAAGTCTCCAATAGATGAAGAGTTTTAGAAAATGGCCTTCAGTGGCTTGCAAAACCAGACCCTGCTTGTCAGTGCTGCCCGTTGCCTGTGAACTTCATTAGGAGCTGCCCGATTGGGAATGGCTCAGGTTTAGCTCCTTGGCTTAGAACTTCCTCAGGCAGGAGAAGATGCCTTGTTTGGGGACCTAGTGGCTTGTCCCTCTTGCCTGGTGCCTGTTCTGAGTTGGCTACATTTGAGTAGCTCTGCAGCTTCGTGCCCATCTTTTCCCTCCCTTTCCAGGGTACAACCCTGAGGTGTGAGCTGTGTGACCGTGCGGCTGTGGCTGGCCCTTCCCATGGAGGCAAGCACTGATACATGCCAGTGCAGGCTTCAAGATTTCTTAGGAATGAGGGGAAAATGTAGTTCTGCTGTTGGCTGGAGGCAGCAGGAGAACTGTATCTGCTGTGCCTCCCCTGACTCTTTTCTTCTGATGCCACTACAACCTTGTGAAATGCATCTTGTCCTTTGTTACTGAAGTTAAAACGGCACAAAAACTTCAGCTCTTCTCCTGCCTCCTGCCTTCCCTCTCCTAGCTTTCGACTTTGAGTCTAGCTATACTGCCTCCTCTTTCTGAATCCTTTAAAATCTTTGGAGGTTAATGTAATGCACCACTATAACACCTTTTTATGGCTCCACAACAATGTCTAGTATTCTCATTAGGAAATCTGTTGATTTTCCTACCTTAAAGTACCAAACTGGGCCAGGCAAAAGGAAATACAGGAGGCAGTAATGAGTTTTAGGTGCCTAACAACGCCACTGAGAAATTGTGTATCTAGACCCCACCTCCTCATAGGCCAAACTTTAAATTAATTTTAAAATTTGCTTACTGTTTCTTATTCTTGCCAGAGTCTTAGATAAGGTCTAAGTGGTGGTATCTGAACGCTTCTCTCTGCCATTTCTGCTGACTTTGGTATTGTGACTCACTATTGCCTTCCCCTCATTGTCTAATCTCGGTTTCTATGATGGTCTCTGTACTGCAGTATAGACATATGTGCATTACCTATGTATTTTTAAAAAAAATTAATATTATAACTGCAAAGGCTGTTGCCCAGGAAATATTTGGATCATTTCACAGTGGCTATCTGAATCCTATTAGTGGGTAGTGAAGGTTACAAAATACTCTCTCCTGAAAATATTTGGAAGGATTTTATGTGTCTCTGCTAAACCATTTAATTCTGCATTCTGACTAGCTGGTTATAAAGTTGATTGTATATTAGATTTGGTTTATGAAAAAGTGACGGCAAAATTCAATGGATTGAATTAAAATCCTGAATAGGAAATGAGATATAAAAACATTCCTCCTGGATATATTGAGTTATGAGTTCTGTGATGGAACATTATTTTCTATTTATATTTACTGAATTATTTATTCCAAGCGGATCAATTACAAAGATGACTCTGAAAACAAAACAAGATCTCTCAAAGTATAGTTCCTTGATTTGGGGTGGGAGGTGAGGGAGGGTTGGTGGGTTTTTTTGATTACCTAACCTATTGAGAGAATCCATGAATCTTTATTATACTACTTAATGGCCTGGAAACACATTACAACAGCATAGTAGCATATTTATAGCTATATAAAGTTGAATTGCTTTTAATGAGACATTTGCATACAATTATTGCAATCACACAGAAATGGAACAGCTACCTCAGCACATTTTTGAGACTTTGACTGAAGAACTCTGAGGATTTCCCTTTGCAGCTGCTGGAAAATTGAAATTCTGATCCATTCTCTAGGCTGCAGTACTTGCACTACCACTCTTTCTGGAAGGAGGGAGCCCGTGTTGTTCCAAATTAAACTGTAAATAACGATTCCCCTGAGAAGTCCAATAGGCTCGGTGCAAAATATGAGTAACTAATGTTTTCATGGATGTCAGCTCACATAGTAAGTCTGTTTTCTATTTCAATTAATATTTTGCATAAATCAGTGTCTCAGTAAAATAAGCAATACCAGGCTGAAAAGAACACAAAGCAACTGTAATTAAGCCACATGTTTAGTAACGTGCTGAACAAACAATGGAAAAAATTACTCTTTGGTTACTAAATCAATTGTAATCAACCTCATTCCGCCCACTCATCCACCTCTATGAGGGGGTAATACAGCTGTAGATATCAGGAACAAATCCAGCAACTAAATTAATAAAACCAAATTGGTGGTTCAGCTACACGTGTTGGCATGAATGTATTACTCCCTGCAGCTTTATCTCTATAAACATCTTTTTGCTCCCAGAGGGCACTTTAAAATACATACTATTAAAATAAATAGAAATAAATTACTCAGCCTTATAATTAAAACATCTTTTAAGATTTTCTCTGCCTGTTGCCAAATAATTTGAAATATGATGGATTACTGCTAACAAACTATTTATCTCCAATAGTCAAATATAACCTATGGGCTTTCATTGCTTTAATCTATATAAAGTGAAGGTTTTCAGAATATCTGGTGTCAGTTTGCTGTCAGGCAGCTTGTCAAGCTCAAAATGGTCACGTAAGATAGGGAGGTTCAGTGGTGCAGTGACTACCGTCAAATGGTACAGGATAGCAAGTCAGTGTGATTCTGCCACTTTGATGTAAATACAAGATACTACAGGGTTGTCATTCATCAAACTTTGCATGATAGATGTAGCAGAGGAAAGGCATTTCCTGCCTACCAGGGTGAGGGGGAAGATGCAAACGGGCAGGTTTAACATCTTCTGTAGCCTGAAGCCAAAAATTACATTCTTGTGAACTACATGGAAGGCTTGGCACCTGATCATGGCTGCTGGCTGTTCTGCTGTGGTGTTTCACTTGTTCCTGCCAAAAAGGAGTGGTGCTGATAACTAGAAAAGCATTAAAAAGTCACTATTCCCTGTCTGCATGGTTGCAATAAGGAGCAGGACAGCACCCATGCCACAGGAGAGAGACGTTGCTGTTTAAGGCACTGACACCTGTGTACCCCAGGCAGCTCCGCTGGGCCTGTCCAGAAGCTACTGTGAACAGAACTGACATGGACCAAACCTTGGCATTCATTTTAAAATGTGCTGTAACACACAAATTTTGGTGGAATACACACACAGGTTTTATAATCATTGCTAACTGCAGCAAGGGAAAGTCAGCTCAGCTACCAATGACTCTAGTTTAGCAGAATACTGCTAAATTGCAGTATTCATGTATTATACAAAGTGTCTGAGAATTCATCTTGGGTGAAAAGCTCACAGAAAGTGCTTAATGCTTTTATCTTATTAACCTGTGACTATTAGTCAGTGAACGTTTAAAGAACTAAGTACTGTTAAAAAATGAAGGCCATCCTCTTGCCAGCTATTTGGTAGTCTTTGAAGAGTGGAGATGCTTATGGGGTATGAAAGAGAATGAAAGAAGCAAAAGTTTCTAATTCCTGGGTTGAAATTGCCCAGAGGTGCTTGTCCAAAGAGGGAAAAATACAGATTCCCCAGAGCCTATTCCTAAAGAGAATTGCAAACACCATTACTTTTCTGTATTTCTTATGTAAGATTCCACTAATCAGGATTTCCCAGATAAATGAACGTCAGCTAAATCTTAATTTTTGTGGGCTTCCTACAGTGCAGCGATTATTAAACCAAATAAATACCTCCTGCAAATATATATATGCAATGCTAAAAGAGTAATTCTTATTGTAAGAAAAAAGCTTTACAGCTTTACTTGTGGTTTATAAATATTAATGAAGTAATTTTTAGTACATCTTTGTGAACTTAGAAGATATCTAGAAAGTGTATGCAATTATTACATAATGAAATCAAGAATTTGAAGGAAGTGGAGACAAATCTTGAAAGAAAATGTAACTTTGCATGTAAGGATCAGATACAGACGTTCAGTGATTTTTTTTACTTTGAGGTGTAACTTATATTAATGTCTTGATACTTTTGAAAATCTTGGGCCCCTATTTTTATATTGAAATCACTTTTAAAAATTGTTAGTGGCTTGGCCAAAATCACAAAAATGAGTGAGAGATAAATTTAAGAGCTGGAAATGGAAGTCCTTATTTTCCTTCTTATCTGCGATAACCAGGCTATATGTGTATTGGACTGTGTTTTTTTGTTCCAGCTGTCTTGATTGCAGAAATATACAAATGCTGCCCATCTAATGGTCCTGAAGTGCCAGTAGGTTCAGCTTTGAATACTCAGTGAAATCAGCACAGACATTCCTGGACCTGCTGCTGCTTAAATATGTGACCGAGTTAGCAGAAGTGCCACCTGCAGCATTGAGCTGGTGCTCTGCTGCATTCAACATTTGGTGAGAGTCTACAGGAACAGCTAATGAAAATATTAAGCTACAGAGAAAGCAAAATAGTGTGGAAGAGTTAGTGCTTGTGGCTGTATTTGCAGATCTTCAGTGGGAAGTGGAATACTAGAGGTGCCCTACAAGCCCAATTATTTATTTCAATGTTGTTATCTTATAAGGTAGTTGGAACAATATAGAACATGCAAATAATCCTGGCATTGGAATGCAAAGCTACTCCTTTGGCATAGAACTGCTCTTCTAGAGAGGCAGTTGGGTGCAATACTGTAGATGGCGCTGCACTAAGGAGACAGGTTTGCTGATGAGAAGCAGCTGGCCAACGCTGGAGCACATCTCTCTGTGCTCTATAGGCATTCTAGGCAAAGCGTTAATAATAAACCCAAATATTCTCACCAAACCTGTAGTCATTCCAGTCTTTCATTCCACCTTTTCTTTATTGCCAAATGGAGGGTAAGTGAAGTAAATATTGTGACCATATGAAATAAATCCAGGTGAACCTGTATCTATAAACTTACCATACAGCAACTTGTTTGAGATCTCAGTTGGTAGAAGAGGTCGGATTTGGTTTGGTGTCACCAGCTGGCAAGGGACCAAATGTACTGCTAGTGATTGTTTGCTGTTTTGTTGACAAAAGCAATGCCAAGAAGTGCTCGAGCAACTGGAGGATGAGAGGCTGGATGGGATGTGAGTCAGACTCTGAGTCAGCTCAGTCCTCCCCTCAGCCAAAAGCTGCTTTACTGTCACTGCCAATGCGCTGGAGAAGCTGTACCCCTTCAGCTCCTCCTGGCTTTCTCAAGCTGTGCTTCAACCCATTTAAAACCTTTGTGTCTCATGGTGGTGCAGGCACCACAGAGCGAGGGATGTTCAGGGGAGCATCTGAGTCTCTCCCAGCTCGACTGGCGGGCTGAGGTGTTGGGGTATCAGCTACTTCCTAGGAGTGGAAATGTCCTACAGAAACCACGTAAAGCTCAGTGGTCTTACTGGGTGTTTATATGTGTTTTAAGTAGAGTAAATCAAACAGAAGTACAGGATAAAGAGAACAAATGTTCACATCATCAAGATTTATAACATCAAAACCCAGGAGAAAAATTTGCAGTAATGATCTAGCAGATGAAAACAAGTTGCTTTGCATTACTAATGGACAGTTTACATTACAAAGCCACCATCCCATATTACACAATATGCATACATTAGATAACGTCCTCCCTATCTCAGGTGGAAAAATAACATTAGCACAAAGCCAAGAAGATTTATGGTAAGAATTAATCTCTCTCTATTACTCTTTTCCGATTAAGTTTCTGTGTTTCTGTTTCATATAAACTACTTCACCGGCCAAGCTAATTCCTGGAGTAACTCCCTTGGCTCCAGTGGAAGCACTCCAAAGATGATTTTGTGGCTGCACACTAAAATAGGCCATACATCGAATAGATGGATGTTGTAAAACAAAATACGCATGCTAATTGGCAATGACATCATCCCATCACGCCCGAGCAAGTGGATTGCTTCTAGCCGCCATTACAGCTATTTCTATTAAAGGCCAGTGGTTTATTTCATTTTTCTTCTTATTGTTTGTATTCTAATCAGCAATTAGCTCCTTAAAAACTATTTTTTCCTTTTGTCTGTAGACAGATACTGCGTATGCTTTTAGTGTTACTCAAAGCTAATATGACTTTGTTTGTTCTAATGGAAGTGTACTGTTGTACTTATGCTGCTTGTCACCTTGCAGCTGAACATCTCAAAGCACATTACCAATCTCGTGCGTCATAACACTCAGAAGATAAATAGGTACTTTTATAGATATTCAAGAGACAAAAGAAGTTAAAACTCTGTCTTGCCATGAAAATTTTAATGAGCTTAGAGTGCTCACATGTTGGGAATGGTCCTGGTACATTCACAGACCAGTTGTTCCTCCTGGTTGAAATCTGAACGTGGCTTGGTGCATCTAAATGGACTTCATGTTGTGGGTGGAGGTTACATTAGCACACTGACAGTTTGTGTATGGTCCTGGGTCTGCTGTAACAAGCTGTCATGTTTCTTCCTAACATGTGTTCCAGATCACTGCAGAATTATCACATCATCAAAGTGATCAATGCTCTTTTGAATCCAGAAGGGAACCAAATATAAAAGGAAACTGTGCCTATGCACAATTTCAGAATTTTAAATGGGGGCCGCTGCAAAAAGGCTCATAGGAAAATCCTGCGACACACTGAGGTGAGAAAAAAGTCTTTAGAGTTTTAAAGCTTCAGATCCAATTTTTCCAGAGGCCTCAGCAGTATTAATCAAGACAGAAAAAAAAAACAACCCAAAGTTATGTTAATTATGCATGTACAAAAGTCTGGGAAATGTGAGAAATCTTGAAATTATGAGAAAAGAGTTTGATGTTCTATTTCATATTTAATTTCATTGACACACCCCCATAAATACCAAAAAGCTAAATTGTCCCTGAACTTTTTAAAATGCATATGGACTGACACTGAGTGTATGAACATTTTCAATCCTAAGGAATAAAATTGAGAAAATGGCAAGCAATCAGAAACAAAAGTTACATTACATGCCTAACTATTGTATCTATAGCGGCCACTACTACTCCTATTATAATACACAAGAGAATTTGAAAGCATTTGGATTTGCTTTTTCAGCTGACAATCTGCTGCAGGTGCTGTGCTATTATAAATAACTATTCAGCTGTTATGCATTATTGTCTAAATCACCCTTTTGAACCTGAAGTATAAGCTGTACAAGCCATAGATCAAATCTAAGAAATTGGCTCTTGTTTACAATGTAGTTATTTTAAAGGAAGAAAATACCCAGGAAATCAAACTCGCAAAGAATTTTAATTATGCTGCTTGTTCCTTGGAGCAGTATTACAGTTTTACATTCCAACACTGTGTGCATGGGAAATGAAATACACATCACCTGTTAACAATACGTACACTGATGAATGCTTGGCTAAAAGTTGGTTTCTGCTTTGGTTTTTTTAATTATTATTAGTATATAGGGTGGGGACAAAGAAGATTGAGTCAATTTTTTCCATAACCAGATAAATATTATCAACTTTGTAATGATTTGCATTTTATCAATATCAGATGACATCATATAGAGAATTTTTTGGACAGATACAGAAGTAATTATTATTACTGTACTATTACTATACTACTATTACATGACTGATAATGGGATTCGTAAATATCAGCAAAAGGTGTAGGTAATACTTGAAAAATGGTTTCCATTATAATCCTCTACTTGCAGCCTCTGATTTTTACTTCTCACTTGGCATCAAGAATTTATGTGACTGAGTTTAACTTAAAAAATGCTTTATTTGGATTGCATTCAGATTCTCTATATGGTCAACAAAATAACTTTTCACTGTAAAAATATTTCTCTTATACGTATATGAAGCATTCGGTTGCAGTTTATACTTTAAAACATGGCAGAGGCAGTTAAAATTTAAATAGTCCTTCGGCAGGAATAAAGTCTTCATTAGCTTGGGTAACAAGGAAAAGCTAGTTACCAAAAAGGAATGCATGATCTGTGTGATAGTGTAAAAACAAGAGGTACAAAAAAAATTAGATTGTGTTTGGTAGACCCAGGAAACAAAATGTCAGTTTTGTGTAGGAAAGCTCATAATCATCTTTTGAAGCTAAATCTGGTTTTTGGAGCTTGATCTTCTCTTCATCAAAGGGAGTTTCAAAATTTATATCAGAGGAGGAAATCACAGTTGAAAGAGCACGCCCGATCCTCCATTTTTGGGACTTCCCATTTTTGTTGCATACAAATTCTAATTGCTAATTTTATAAATAGGTAACGGCTCAGTCCCGCCACCATCGTGTCCACTGAGCTGCTCTGGCTTTCGCTGCAAGTCGAGCTGTTGTCCCACACAGGGGCTGTGGGGCTGTGTTATGGGAGCCCTGGCCGGGGTGACAATGGGTGGGTGTGTGGCCAGTGCTGAGCAAACCAAGAACAACTGGAAATATGACTCATGCAGCCTAACAAACTGCGTGCTTCTGAAGACAAATGCTTTCACAGCAGGGTTCCCAGCAAACAAAGGAAGCCACGGCCTTTACAAAGTACACAAATGCAAGAAATACTTGTATACAAAGTCTGACTCACAGCTCATGTAAAGAATATGACAAACTTCTTAGTCTAATTCATTAACTCTAAATAATGTCCTTTCAAATGCCATCCCTAGAAGCTGTTTCTATTGGGCCTATTTTTTCTCCTTTTGCCACAGATTGTTTTTAAATTATGGGAAATGACAACAGTAGAACCAAAGTTTGATTTTTCACAGATGAAACTACAAAATTCATGGAGTAATGTAATCCAGTCAGACAAGTGAGTAAATTATATCTTGGTTGCAATGATGCACCACTTGCTGAATATCAATAAGGATATGTTCTCTTCTTTACAGTTAAAATAATATTTGCTATTAAAGTAAATGGCTCTGAATGTCCCTGGCAGCATATGCACAGATGCCAAACAGCATTAAAACTTGAGCAGAATCTTATAAGTTCCCTTTGCAAGGAAGAGGAAAACTGTGTTCACAGATGTTAAAACAAGGAGGCTGATTCATTTCCATTGCTTTACAAGAATGAAACTCCATTAACTTCTATCATCTTCCTTCAAATTTCTCTTCAAGCAAATGAGAAAAGCATAAGCTCATGTTCAAGGAACGTTGTCGAACAGTGCACTGAGGATTAATGCACTTAATGCACTGCATTCTACTTCTGAATTTTCTGGGAAAAGCATGTGGGTAACTCTGCTCCCCGAGGACCACAACATGCCATGGCTTTTCGTGACTGAGTAGTCCAAAGTAGCAACAGAGTCTGTCTGGGTGCTCAGGCTGAGGGACAGACTGAATGACATGAGCTGTGCCCCATCTTTGGCTTCCTTTCAATTTTGAATTTCAAGAGACTGAAGAACTCAAGAATGGGTTAGACTGGGTTAGGTTAATTACACTTTCACTCTCAAAGAGGCTTCTATTAGATTTTGCCTCAACTAAATCAATAAATTAATAAATATCTTATGGAAGCATTTGACCCCAGTTCTACAAGAAATCCATGAATGTTCCATATGACATCACAGGCAGTGCTTGTCTGCAGTTAGTGATATCCTTAGCACAAATATACAGGCTGGCCTCAGGTCCTCTTTTCAATGAGTTTTATTTTTACTAAGAGTAATACACTTAAGCTCTCTAGAGTTCTGCAAATTCATTTTTTACTTGCAACTACATAATCATTTTGGAGTGAATATGGACATTAACTCCTCCTTGCAGCTCTCTCTAAACATCTGCTTGCACAGCAGATATTTCACATTCAGAATCCAGGAAGGAAAGTGCTCCCAGGACTGATTACTGAGTTATATACCCTCTTATTTTAATGTACTCTGCCAAGATGAGTCCATAACCTCAAATGAGTCAGGGAACAAAAGGGGAAGGGCAATAACAAACAGCTTCATCGTAATTTTAACCATATTGCCTAGTGATCACAGAATAACCTTTATGCTCAGATATTTAAGGAGACTACATGGACACATTCTTCCTGAGCGTGCTCGCCCACTCACTGGGATTTGTACTCTGCGATTCCACGTACACAAGAACAAGACACATGTGCCATTGACCCCAACTTTATTACTCGGTTCTGGTGGTGGGACACTTAGGATTTTTTGTGAGACAGCAGAGTGACAAATTTCACTCTCTTGAAAAGACCCCTCTCTGTGGAGAGACTCTTACTGTGCTGACTCTCCAGATATCACTGCTATAGTTGTCATCCTGCTCCAAGACATCACCTAAGCATTATGCTATGTCCCAGTAACTCAGGCTTGCCAGTCCATATTAAATAAGAAATATTGAGACACCTTGGAAGCTGGTTGTGTAGCCCAACAAGCAAACTGTTCACAAAGGTACAAAGAAAAAATACAGCAAATTTAAGCTGGAAATAGTGACAAGCTTAACGTTGCACACTGATCCAGGCTGGCAGAAAAGTCACAGGGCATTTTTTTTTTCAAAAGATGATTTTGTAAGCTCCAGTATACAAGCTAACTTGTGTCCTGGGTAATTATAGTCTCTCGACTGAATATGCCCCTGTAGTTTCAACTAGATGTATTTTTTCACTCACTGTGCTATATTGTTATATGCTGTTCTAAAAGCTGGTTAACATCATATGGAGAAGGTGGCAAAAAAAATCAATAGAGCTTCACAACAAAGACATGAAAAAAGTAAAATATGAAATTTTTGAAACAAATTATGTTCCCTATTTGGGGGCCAAAGGGCAAGGACAAGGGAATCAGTGAATTCATTTTTTTTCACAGGCTTTACTATGTTATCAAAATGTAATAATAGTTTCAGACTTTTGTTTTACCCGGTTGTGCCTTTTTATCTCCTTTGGTCTGCCAACAGAATGAAACAAGAGTTCAAACTAAAAAGTCAAGTTTTGACTATCAGGATGAAATTTGAAGATAGTTTGCCCAAGATACAAATGTCTCGTCTTTTGCATGAAGTTTAACATTAGTACAAACTTGTCAAGATTAATGGTAGTTAATATCTTTAGGAAAGATATAGAGGAGATGAGAATCTGAGCTCAGAAGGTAGTCTGAAGAAAGAATATATATGTATGTCTTATATAAAAATAATACTTTAATTTATGTGTAATATATAATTCATATTTTATAAATAATATAAATATACGTAAAATTGTATTTAACAACTTAATCTTTGTTTGCCATTATAATATATTTTGTTGTTTAATTTGGGTTATTCCTTCTGGCAATTTTCCTTACTATGTTAATTGGCATGTTCTGTACTGAATAGCTTGTCCCCCTGAAGAATATAGCTCTCAGTCAGCAAAAGGATGCTACATTAAGCTTTTGTTAAATTATATATTTGCTCATTGTCACCAGTGTACGCAGGGCTGTACGAGACTTGGAAAGTCAATTCCTGTCCTGAGGGGCTTAGACTCACTCAATGGTCTGCGCTGTTCTTTTTGTCTCTTGTCTTGAATTTGTGGATTGTTAGTGGATTGTTCTAGTCTGAATGCTGGGACTGTGAGGAGTCCTGCAGATATACAGATGTGGGATTTGTTTTAGCAATGGATAACCTTGTGGTTAGGTAGTCTGAAATAGCTGTGCTCTAAATTATCCATATTGCTTTTTCTTATGTATCAGGTCTCATAGTTTAGACTCGTGAACCAAAAGGTACGTAGAGGGCAGAAAACGCTAAGCTTTGTTAGTTCAAATTGATAGCGTACCACAATGTTATATGCACATTTATGTTACTTTTACAATGTAATACATAGTAAGGGACTGTTTAAAACTACTGGGTTAAACAAATTGCTAATTCTTCTTGAAGTTCTTGTTGGCAAGAAAAAGGATAGGTCCTCTGGAGATGGCCTACATGTACTTTTAAGTCTTTTCTATCTAATTTTTAGGATTTCTGTGAACTTCAATTCAATTTTTTGGCACCAGGTATATCAGTCTTTGGCTAAGATCAAGAATAGAATCAATCAAATATTTGCTCTTACCTTCTATTGAGCCACTTTTCTTTATGGGGAGAGGATAATGAAATCATTGATTAAGTACATGTTTTACTTCTTTCATTTCTCTGCAAGCGGATTGTTTTGAATAATTGAAAACTTATGATTTGCTAAGTTTAACTTGTGCTTTTTTATTGCTGGGTCAATTATTAATGTTACAAGTCTCTCAAAATTGCTATCAAATCACATGGAAATTTTGCCTATTAATTAAACAGACAGAGAGATTCTGAGCAAGATTGTATTCAAGAATGGTGACCTCAAAGAAACAGTATCTCTCCCTAAATGACTTGAGATGCTGTCCATTCTGCTGCGGATACACTGAAGCAGTTATCTTCCCGTACTTGTGTCTTATTTTAGTTGGACATTGCTTGTGAAATGGCAGAATTATAATTTTGTTTTTAAAACAAGTTTCTGTGACAAACCTGGGATTTATGTGTTTCTTTTTCTAGTAAATAATCGTGCCCTGATTTTTTTTTTTTTTTTTTTTTTTTTTTTTTGGAAGATATATGATATGTAAAACAGAAGAACATTACCTAGAGGGAATACTGTTCCCTGGACAGAATACCTGTGATGAATGTTATAAAGGAGCCAGGAGGGGATGATTAATGACTATGTTAATGCACCTATGTACAATAATGCATGACTCCTTATTAAGAGCCATGTAGCACTAATGTACTGTGGCTTTCGCAAATCACCCTTTTATTACTAAAGAGATCAAACCTGAACACTGTGTGCAAGATCTCCACACGTGCCCCTGTTTTGCTGATCCCTGTCCCACAGGGCAAGAATATCGTCAATTTGTTGTTGTGAGGGCTGGCAGCCAGGGGAGCTGTATGTCCACCTGATGTTGCTGTAACAAGCAGGGCTCCACTAGGGATTTCCATCTGCTTTTCCTCCTGAATTTGCCTGCGTATAATTACTGTGCTTGGTAATGCTTAACTAAAGGTGAATGGAAACATATTCGCAATTGAATGTTTTCGTACAATCTCTATCAATAGGAGCATGTGTGAACAGGCTTGGAGTTTACAAAAACCTGGCTTTCTAAAAGGCAGCTTCTGAAAACACATTCTTTTTCTTGAATTAATAAACTTTATCTGCTGCTGAAATGCAAGGACCTTTGCAAGCAAGTAACAAAATCAGACTGAATCACCTTGGTTATTAAAACTTTGGATGACTTGATGGAATATTTTGGAGCCCTCTTGCAGCTGCTGTTTCTGTTCCAATTGCAGGTGGCCTGCACCATCAAAGTCCCGTGAAGCTTCACATGCACTTTTGACCTTCTTTTCCCTTCTGATGTGGACCTGGGTGATGTAGGTGAGTCTGCTCCCTCCCCAAAAGATGTGATGTCATCAAGAAGAAGGAAGTAGTCCTAGGAAGCCAGTAGTGCAGTTCATTGTGCACTGAGCAGCTTGGAATTGCTATCTTTGTGATGCTTCGCTGCATCATGACCAAAATGAAAAACCAAGGACCTGACAAAAATTGAGGAGAGCAAGTGGGTCTTTGCCCAGCTCCTGCCAGGGCTGAGTGCAGGTGGGCCACCTGGTTAACTTCAGTAGGCTAAGGGTGGCCCAGGCACCATGAGCTGAGGTTTAATCAAAGGTAGAAGGAAGAAGAGTGTTCCCTCTGAGACACTCATGTGCTGGTGACACCAGCCTTGGCAAAACATCTCAAAAACCTGAGCTCTGGTTGCTTCTCAGATAAGTGGAAGAGCACTTGTTGTGTAACACTGTGTAAAGCCAGATTATCAAATAAGGTCTGTTTGAATTACACACGCTAGAACAGATACCTTCAGGGAACCTTTACATCTAGCGCAGCTACACCAGTGGAGGAGGAGGAGCTCTATAGCGGGAGCTGTTCTTCTCTGACCTCGACTGTCTGTGACCATCATCAATCACGGAAAAATCCACCATGGTTACCTGTAGCAGGAAAGGACAAGATCAGAGTTGTAAGATCACTACTTCTGTGTTGCACTTACAAGTCTTGCATTTGAAAGAAATTAAAAAGCCACCTTAAATACTCACATGTGCATGGAAATGTGGGCTTTGTAAACTTGAAGGATGCACATGAAATTAAAAGGAATGGCTTCGTGCTACTGTTGAATCTTTTTTTGTCAGTATCCTTTTTATATCTAATGTTTGTGACACTATGTAAAAATTTAAAAGTAGGAAGTTGAGGAGCTCACTACTGGAGGTGTGGGCTGAGCTTCAATCACTGCTCAGCTTCAATCAACCCACTCAGTGCATGTTTTGTGTAAGAAAGAATACAGTCCTTTAATATTGAGTAAGAGAAGTGGAACTAGCTCCTCCTAAGGGCTTGGAGCCTCCACGTCTTTCACATTGAAAATGTCCCTGGAAGTCGGTGGGCACATTCAGTGTCAGAGGAATGCAGGGTTAAGTCAAAAATCTGCCTGTTTCTGACTAGATAACATCAGAATGAATGTACACAATGTTATATTGTATCTAAATATCATATTTAATTCCCTAGTTTTTACACCTTACCGTGTGCGGTGCTTGAAGCTCTGAATAGTGTTCTTATTTGGTTAGATTTATATACTCGGTAAAAGGGGAAGTCACTGCAGCTGTAGTGCTGTCAGCTACAGAGAACAGCACAAATTGTAGGAATTCACAATGTGGGCTCTACACAGAGCTAAGAAATTCTTTAAAATACTATGAATAATTCTACAAAACACTGCAGGATCCAGCTCTCTGAACCTCACTCAAATGGATTTCTGACTCCTTTTGGAAGCACGGCTGGTGTACGTGTGTCATCAAGGGTCAAGGTGTTGGAGCAGAGAAAGGAGTTACATCCATGTTGAATCTCACACTATAAATCAGAATCTTAGTGGGTAATGGGCAGGTTCTCATCTCTTGTGACCCTGCTAAAACACAGCTACTGTACTTAGTGGTTTGCACATTTTAAGAAACTGATGATGACAACCTTCAGGAAGTGGCAAACTGCTCAGAAACAGTCGCAGACCTTGAAACAGCTGTAGAAATCCCAGGAGGTCCTTGCTTAATGTGGAGCACTGCAATGAAATTGTTTTGTCATACCAGCTCCCTCAGCACAACAACAAGCTTTGCAAAAGAAGTTACCTTTTTCTTTGTTCTCATTACTGTTTGCTCACCAAATGCTTGCATTTTATTTGATCTTGCAGCTAAGTGTTATCACTCTGAATTGTTGCTGTTGCTGCAAGTCTGCATGCTACACAAAGCTGACAGAAAATATTTAACTATAGCTTAGTTTACTAGTCTTCCAAGTTAAAAAAAAAAAATAAATTAAAAAAACGGGCAAAGAGGAGAAACAACAAATACAGATGTATATCATAATGAAAATGTAGTTCGTTTGCTAAGTCTTCTTCTACTTACTATAGTATGTGCATAAAATACGAACATTTAAGTCCAGATCCTGAGCTGGACTAACTCTGTATCCCTCCATCTGTCCTCACAGACATTCTGATTTACACCTGCTGACATTTGAGCTGTTGTAATAGGTGTTGATGTTCTTGGACTGTGTTTAGGTTTAGGTGTTTCGTTTGAACATGGTTTTCAAGGAGCTGAAAATGTTGGGATGCTGTTAGGGTAACTGTAGGGATAGCTGCATGATGCTGTCCTTAATATTTGTTATTCGAACAACATTTACAGTAGTCACCGGCACTATTTGGATTAGGGAAACGGGGAGATCTAAATTACCGCAGAGAGCCCCGCCCACCGCCCGGGGAGAGCCCCGCCCCCCGCCCTGGCCCCGCCCCCGTTGCCTGGGCGACGGCGACGCCGCAGGCACTATGGCGGCGCCGGAGCAGGAGCAGGTAGTGCCCTCCGAGCCGGCCCCGCCGCCCTGTCCCTCGCCTCTCACGGGCGCCAGCTCATCCCGGGGCGGTGTGAGGGGCCGCCGTGCTGCGGCGGTAGGGCTGGGGCAGCGGCGACCCGCCTCCTGCGTGCCCGCTCCTTTATTTTCAGAATTTTCTAAAAAATGTCTTCAATAAGCTTCAGGGAAAGTAAAAAGGGCAGAGTGTGAAAAATGCAGTGTGGGTATTGCACCAGTGTAACATCCCTCCCACGGGAGTTTAGGGGAGAGACACCCACCCGGGGCAGCTCCCGCACCAGCAGCCACGCAGGCCTCAGTGTTCCCAGCCTAGCTTGCAGTCGGCCACGGGCTCTTATTGTTAAGCATTTGACTATTTCTTGGCTTATTTGTGCTGGTACCAATCTCTAACGTTCGATTGTTGAGGGACAGGCATGCAGTTTCCCTTCAAGGAGCACTGGTGGGTGGAAGCGAGCGCACCCCTTGCTGCCAGCGACAGCATGGGCATTTCTCACCCTCCATCGCTGCACGGGGCCATAGTGCTCTGAAGGGTTTCCCAAACCCATGTCGTTCTCCTTATTTTCTTTTTCTTTTGCCTCCTACATTGTTTGTTTATTTGTTTCATTGCAATTTTGACTTGGTTGACAGAGGCGTGATTTCTGACAGGCGACTCATGCTGTACTTCAAAAGAAATACAAGAATACAAGTTATTCCTCCCAAGAACGTATGAGGTGTTGTGTCAGCTCAGAACTTCCCCCTCACGCCTGTCTGTGTAGTTGTAGCTACCATGAGATAATATCATTCTGGTTGAACTGCTGTGTTTTCTTACATGGCCGAGAAGTTCCCATTGCTGTTGTAGAAATGATTAACCACTTTCAGCCCATGTTGCGTCAACCTGCACAAACCTGCCCTAGCAATTGTCAGTACAAAAGCTTAACGTTTAGGTTCCCTTAAATAAATAAATCCTCTTCCCTGTGAAGCATATTATTACATATTCTAAATGCTCTATGAAAAATATATGTGTCTTTCACAGGGTTCTCTGTTCGTGTTCTCTGTAAATATTTTGGCAGTTGGAACAGTGGAACGCTGGGGTAATGCAGTCAGTTAGGTCATAGTAAAAGGATATAAGGTGTACTGTATGGGAAACGACAGGCTGTCAAAAATATATTGTACATCCATTTCAAAAGTACCACTGAAATTTTCATCATTTTTACTTCGTGGCATTGTAAAAGAAATCTTTAGGTGAATTCAGTCAGTGCATTTTTCCACGTATTTTCTATTCTTTATGCTTTGAACTTTGTTCTACACATAATAACTTACCTTTGTGATATTTCCTACTATCCTTTATGATTTATTTTTATTGTAAACTCTGTAGAATTGTGGGGTTTTTTGTAAATCCAACTATATAGTCTCCAGTTTTTGCTGAAGGTATCTTTGCATGGTCTATAAGTAAGCTGTAGGGAACACTAGATTCTATCACTATTTTTGTTATATTGTTTCTTAGATCTTGAGTGAACTCCTTTTGATTTAAATTGAATATTTTTATAATTTTTCATACTTGTAATTGTTTTCAACAGAAAGCATATTAGAAAATCTAAATCCTAATCTTAGTAAGTCTTGCCACTGCTTTATTTTAGCAATATTTTTTCCAGTAAGAAGCCTGCAGCTGTGAAAACATCAGTAAAGTTTAATGTCATAAGACATTTAGTCATCTATAAATCTTCACATTTGGACCGTACGAAACTTTTGAAACGTGTTTTGTTATTGAAAGGATACTATCAGCTTCTATTGCTTATAATGGTCCTCAGAAAGCTTTGTCTTTTACTTTTGACTATCTGCGTATTTCTCTTTTGAATGTAGCTGAAATTAGTGTTACTATTTTTATTCCCTTATTTGTTTGACGACAAAAGAAATATTGCAACTAAAAATAGCAGCTATTGACTTTAACTTCCCACTGTGGGAGCGGACAAGTGGGGCTTTTTAAAAACAAACAGGAACAGTGAATGCATTTCTGTTTCTGCCTTAACTATTTATGTAGACAGCTTCAAGATTTTCTGCCTCTGCTGAAGTACTTGACAGCTTGATAACAAAATGTGTATAATACAAATAACACCCTGTGTCGCTGGTGGGTTTATTTGGTTTGTGGTTTGTTTTTGGTTTTTTTCAATTCCATTCTGATTAAAGTTGTAACTGATACGCAACACTCTTCCAGGTTACATCTGTCCTGCTGTCAGCGATGTCACTCGGAACAGAGGTGGCTGAGCCAGTTTTAAATGAACTAACACAGGTACTGGAAACCATCGAGCTGCAGCAGCAGAGTTTTTGCAATTTGCTACTTAACTATATCACTCTTCTGCTAATATTTTTTGCTTCGTGGTGGTTTGTGAACCACCAGCTGAGAGATTCAATGAAGATCTTATTATTTTGTTTTAGACTATCTGAGCTGGTATTTTGATTCGATGCTGTTGACAAGGGATGCCAAAAGCATTTGGAGTAATGTGTTGAACAGCCAGAAACGTAACGTACATTCAGAACATCTAAGAATTATTTTGAGGAAAATAAACCAGCAGCAAATAATTCTCTAATAGCAGTCTATATTTCGGTAGGTTAAGTTTACTGCTGGGAGGATTGGTTTAGGTTTTTTTTCTTCCCAGCACGTGAGGGTAGTGTTACCAGAACTCACCTTGGATTACCTCAGTCAGTCACTATGGTTAACGATAAAATGAATGGCAAATTCTTTGACATCAGTCAACACATATATAAAATAACTTCCCTTTGAATTTGGAATGGTTGTTAAAGACAGCAATCGAAAGACAAAACAGTATTCAGTCAAAATAATTATAAGCTTTTAGTTGTGTGTGTGAAGTTCTGTCCAAACAAAAACTTTCTGCAAATTTAGTATGATTCTAATGATTTGTGGACTTTCACTCCTTTCTAAAATCACAAAAAAAACATTGGTAGTTTTAAAATTAATTTTATAAATTATGTACTTTGTGTCCTGTAGTTTCTCACTGGTCATTTGGAACAGTATTTCTTATTATCTGATACCTGTGCTTGCTGCAGTGGACAGTGGTGCCACAAATCCATCCTTACCATGAGCAGTAACAAAGAGAGGAACACTCTGGTGGGGGTGTTGCTGCTGGGAATATCGTTAGACGCTAAATGGTGAAATGGGAAGCGTTCACCTTGCCATGTAAACCATCAGATTTTGATGTGCAGATTACAGAGCCTTGTCTGCAATACTGAGCTGCAAGAGCTTGAATATCTCTTAAAGTGCAAACTTTTGTTGGTTAAATAATATGTTTCTAATGCTAGAGGACCTTTAAATGCATTGAAAGATATTATAGGTGACAAGGCATCTAGAGTTATTTTTACATAAATTTTTGTTACCTTATATAAATTGTATATCACTATAGTGCAACACTGCATACTAAGACTTCAGTAAATTTTCCAAGAGGTCCTTCTAGCTGTTTGTAATTCAGAGAATGAGATGAGCCTTAGCATCAGCACATTAAGTGTGCCCGGCCTGACAGTACGATAAGGGTTAGAAAGTTTTGTACTTGAGTGAGCCAGGTACATACTGGAGGCAGAATAAAATTCCTTTTTTGGACCAGGTTTTTGTGACATGATGGATGTTGCCTGATCCCTCTCAAGACATAGAGAGGAATTAGTTGGCCTAAGATTCTTGGGAGTTCAGTTTTAAAGCTGTTTTCCAGAATGTTCAACTTTTTGCCTACTAGCCTGTTCCTTACAGCACAAATTGTAAGTCCTGCAGGTAGTGGAGAGTGTCTTTGTTCTTACTCATGCCTGGCCTGTAATCAGAGAGGAGAAGCTGGAAGATAGCTTGATGAGAACAAAACCACTATGCCTTGAAATTTCTGATGCTTTTCTTTCTGATATGGTGCTAAATTCCTCATGCTATACTGATTAAGTCCATTACTGACCAGCAATATGCCATTTATATAATGGTGCAAAAATACATAGTAAAGTATCTTACGTATTTGACATTCTGAGAGAAAGAGATGAAGTGGTATTAATTCAGTTTCTAAAACATTGATATCAGTTAATATTTTAGTTTAGCTCTTAGTACTTCTAAAGAATCTCTTGTTCAACAAGTTTCTAACACCACTGTTCACTTCAGGAAAGCATACATATTTTTCCTAATTATTAAAAAATGTCTTTCAATAATTGTATAATATTAGAATGTTGAGCTTGTGGTTGTTTTTTTTTTTTTCCTAGCTAGGACATGCAGCTTAGATTATATCATACACATATTACTGGCTGTAGGAGTACTTCTTTTTATACTACATGAATTATTGCTAATAAAAACAAATACAGAGTGACATCATGCTCATACCTATGTGAAGGAAGCCTTTGTTTACTTCATTCCTGTTGTTCTGATGAGACGTTGTATTGGATCCTAACTTCTTTACAGCTGGGAACACTAATTTTTCACATTAAAGTACATGTGAAAGTACTCTAGTTCTTAATTAGAGGGGAAAAAAACCTTAGTCTGTCCACTAAATGTTGCTCTCAGTTTTGTTTCATCAGTCTAGGAGGCTGTAATTCTGCTGGTCCCGGAGTTTTCAGCATATCTTGCAGTTTGGCAGCAGCAGGGGGAGCAGTGTAGCTTTATTTGGGGGCTCTCCTTGACCAGTGCTAGAGTTAGTTGATTATTAGCCCAGAACAATGCTGTTCAGGCTCAGAAATCAGCTCATGTTAGGAAATTTTCCACTTCTCTCTCTCTAGGTGAGCTAGAAACATTAGTCTGCCAGCTTTGCCTTGCTGTGCCTGTGTAAAGCCCAAGTCCCACAGATGCAGGAGTGTAGCTGCCACGAGGAATTGTGATCAGGCTTTACTCAGAGTGTTTTGTGTCCTGATGCAGAAGCAGGCCAGGCCAGTTAGGCTCAGGGTCACGATGCTGGGAGGGACCTTTGGGATGTGAACTGGGCCAGCAGGGACCTGTGAGGATGAGGCTTCTTCACCTTTCTGGGTAACCTATTCCAATGCCTAATTATCCCCAGCGTGGAATGTTTTTCCTTATGCTGCCCTATGCTAACGCACTGTAGATCCCTTCCAAAGGGAATATTCTGTTCTGTTCCCATTGTTCCTCGTTCCCCTGCCATGCACTTCTGTGAGGAGTCTGATTCTTCTCACATTTTATAATGCGCTTTGACACCTCACTTTGCTGCCTTCATATTCTATTGTGAAACAGGGGGGGTTGTAGATTTTATTTTGTAGATTTCTTCCTGAAGTCTCTGGTCGAATGTTTTTGGTCAGTGACATGCACTAAATAAAATATCATCAAATCTTCCTACTTTTTGTAAGACCATTGCATTGTTAATTCATGATCAGTTTTTTATCTCCTATAACATGTACATCCTTGTATTTCCTATAAGGAGCTGTCTTCTGTATTACCTGTGCTATCTTGGATCTTTTTTTTTTGCTTAGGGAAGGAGTCAGTGTAGACAATAAATCTGAAAATGCAATCAAGTACAGAGTGGAGAGCAAATAGCACAGTAATGTGTATGTATACTCATAATATCTTAAGCAGAAACTTGTTTTAAAATTTAATTACTGTGCAATCTAGTATCATGCTGGTCAAATCTAGATTAATGGATTTTTTTGCACCTTTATAATTCTGTTGCTGTTACTTGCAAGTTAATTTAATCTTGTGCTGCACATAATACGTCACTATGTTCCCATATGAATTTAAGATAAAAATATTCTTTTCCATGTATCTGCTTAGCTTTTCTCTAGTGAGAATGTGCTAGGGTATAGTGTTGCTGCCGTGTAATTACAGCTGTGTTACATTTTTGGCATTTGTTGACTTAATCCCTTGCATACTTCCTCAAAATAAAAATTTTATTTAGATAAGTTACTGACATAATAAAATAAACCCTTTCAAATTATATTCCTTTATATATGTGTGTGTAGGAGGAAGATGGAGATCAGGAAGCTGTATGTGAAAAGAAGATTATTAACCGGGCATTTCTTTCTCTTTCCCAAATTACTGCTTTGACCGAACAAGATGCAGAAGGAGTTCAAAAGTAAGTGGCAATCATAGCAGTGCTAGAACCAATATAATAAATAAAAATTATAGACAGTTTGTTAGATTTCTTTTTTGATGGTTATGTCGTTATTCTTTAATTGTTCAGTTAAGTCACGGGTATTTGATATGATTAATAAAAGATAGGAAGAAATACTGTTGATCTCAGATCCACTTTGTTTTACTATATTTCCTGTATCTCTGGATTTTTCTTTGACTCCTTTTTTTTCCCACTGATATTTCACGTTGATGTAGTTTCTGATAGTTTACAATAGTATGAAATATGCTGTAAATGAAATACGAAATGTAAATAAGAACAGGCCAATAGAAGCCTCACTTGGTAACTTTTTTTCTAAACCGTTCAAGATTCTGTACTGTAACATGAGTTATTGAAAAATCAGAAAGGTTTTCAAAGTTCAGAAGGGGCTGGAAAGCTTTGGAAGGCATTAGTAGGGAGCCATTATGGTGCACTGGGGAAATCGGAGGCAGCCAAGGACTTCTAATGTAAGCCCATTTTGTCTTTCCTGTAGCAACACTCTCCTTTGTTATTAGTGTGCAATAGCAGCTAAATTTAGGAGGCCAGTAGTTCAACCTGGGACTTGAGACTTATATTGTAAGGATGGGATTTTTTCAGAAATTGTGTCCCCTAGCAAATTCTTAGTGAATTAAAAGGCAAAGGGCTGATTCACTGGTCTAGTTGGCGGGGGTGGGAGTGGTGGGGAAATAAAAAGATCCGACCTTGTCCCTCTGAATGGAATAACTGTTTAATAGAAATTAAAATAGTATTCCTGAAATGTATTCTATTTGTCACTGTTCCAAGGAGAAAAAAAAAAAAAAAAAAAGTTAGATCTGTGATTTCTTTCAATTTTTCTTAAAAAAAAAAAAAAATAAAAATTGTCCCCATCAATTAATTATAAAAAAATATTCTTTCACTGTTTTCCCTTGCATGTTAAGCCTCTTATTTTAGAGAAGGCTGAAGCATACAACTCACTGAATACCAAAATGTCCTTAATGGTGCAATTTGTTGTGAAACTTTCCTCGTTAAGATTAAAAAAAGAAGAAAGATCATAATTTTTTCTTAGCTGATTCCATGTATTTTTTACATATATTTTCTGTACAAGTGGAACATAAGGTATATACTGCATCTGACTGAAAAGAGGATAGTCAGAGGGTATTTTATGCACTCTAAGCAGTTTAGCAGCAGCACTGACATTATGTTAGTTGGCCATAGTGCACTATGTCTGTACACAAAAGCAGCGTGAACGCCACAGCTAGCATTAGAAAATCAGAACTTATCTCATCCAGTATGAGTATTTTCATGTCCTGCATTCCTGTCTATCATGGAGCTTTTTACTGGCGTCCATCTCTGTAGGACTTGAGCACCTTCCACGAAGGAAAAAATAGCAATCAGGGCAACTAGGAAATCTAAATGCCCCATCTTTTCCCAATCATTTATAGCTACTCTTGTCAGTGACATGCCTTACAGAATACTGAAAAGACAAGTAGTACCGGCATTGTTAGCAGCATCAGAGAAAATCTAAATCCCTGAGAAGCTCTGATTATGAAAACACAGAGTTGGCAGAAGCTTCAGAAAGAGAGGATATGGACTGTTTCAAACCTTGGAAAGTTCAGCTGGCCACGTTCCACTTCTATTTCAGGACACAGTTAAGTGTTTTTAGCCGACTTGCATGTGTACAGCCGTACAAATTTGTCATGCAGAACAAAGGAATACATGTTTTAAACAAAAATGATTGGATTATATGCTTTGTTTTGTTAGCTCTTGAGGCTTTAATTAAAAAAAAAGAAACTCATCTTATTTGACAGTGTATCTCTAGTGACTTGGTGAAAACCCTGAAAAACTAATGGTTGCTGCTCAGTAGGTCTGAGATTTAATGCCCTTCTTAGGAAGAATGAGAAGCGGTGAGGGGGAAGAAGACTTTGCTCTTTTACAGGAGACTAGAAACTCTGGTCACAACTGGCTTCCATATCCTCAGGTAGATTTAAGAAGGCAAGAATTGCTTTGATGCAGAACTGAACTACCTGAGACATGGCTGCAAACTGGAGTCCTAGCCCTGATCCCCTCTCTTCATGTGGAAAAATCTGCATAATTATTATAGAAGACATAACTAATTCTCTGTTTGGCTAGAGTAGACATAAATGTGTCAGCAACATTGTATGGTCTCATACAAGGCAGTGTATTTTTTCATTGCTTTTTCAAGTTAAAGTGGAAAAATTTCCACAGTGTGCCAGTAAAATAGGATGAGGCTCTTCTTAAATGTCTTAGCCATTATGAAAGTGGAATTTAAACTTCTAAATATTTTAGGTACTTTAAGTAATTTTATATTATATTATTTACATTAATTTTCAAATGTAATTTTTCTTCAGAGGCTACATGAAAAGTAATCTTGAAAGGGAAGAAAGAACTTCTTAGTACTGTAAAAATACCTCAATCAGAGTGAAAGAATGGTAGAAGAAACTGGAGACTAGTTCTTCCATTTCATCCTACAAACCCCTTCCTCAACAAACACTGATTTTTATCTGGGATTTTCAGTGTATTTATCTTCTTTTTTTTATATATATATGCTTTATATTTTTTATTTCATTAATCATTTCTTAACATTTAAATAGTGTCTGTTGAAACCTGTAGGTATTTACTTTTTTCAGTTGTCATGTCCTCTGTTTATAATCATTCATGCCTAGAAATTGGTGTAGCTAAGTTCCAGGAAGATGTATATATATAATATAATAATAGTAAATATTATCGATATAGCTACAAGCAGACTAAGTTAAACTTTGGAACCTATATTTTAGTTTTTAATTTCGTTATTTTACTCTACAATTTCTTCCAGAAAGCTAGAAGAATATCTGAAGTTTAAACAATTAAAGACATCTTTGAAAGAAGCTATTTTGCTAGATTATTATACTGCGGGATTTTGTTGGGCTAAAGAAATGAACTTCAGTCTTATACAGCTCTCAGGATTCATGGATCTATTAAATTTCCTGTTGGAGAACCTCAGTGGTAAGTATAATTAAAAATGGTAAAATAAATATCTGAAGTGTAAGGTAGGAACGTTTTCCAGTCATTTTAATAAAGCCATATTTAATTGCAAGTAGTTGTAAAATGATTTCTTTTCCTCTTGAATGTTGGCATGTTATATCTTGTACCTGAAAATAATTCTTATTGGCAGACATTAAGCTTTCATTAGAGAGGACTGTAGTCTTTATAGTAGAATATCCCTCATTCTTTGTACAGTATGTGTTACAAAAGGGCCAGGTCCTGAAGAGACCTCATCTTTGCTATGGTAAAATAAATAATAATTACAGTAGAGTGAGAGCAAGGAGCTCCTAAACTCCAATTGCAGCTGTCTCAGTGACTGACTCACTGTAGCCTTGGGCACATTTCTCCGCTGTTTGAGGTATTCAGTACATCCTGTAGCATTACAGCAGGTGAATTACATTTATTTTATCCTTGGAGGTCAACTTTTAGGCAGCTTTCTATATAGCAAATACTGCACTTCTGGCACAAAATATATCGGTTAACTAAAGACTGGTGAGGGAAGTAAACTGGCATCACTGCTGAAGATGAAAAATGACAATGAAAGGACTGTAGCTCCAGTGGCTACAAGGAAATTTGCAACAAAGCATGTAGCTTGGGTCTAGTGGGAACAAAATAGCCAGAAAAAATGGTAGCAGCCTCCTCTAAAACCCATTTTTCAGAGATCACAATGCTTACTTAACATTCACTTTGAAGGTGATTATGTCGAGAAAAGTCCATCCCAGAGGAAGAGCAAAAGGACTCAGTGGTTCCATTCAAAGAGAAGATGAATATTTAAAATCAAGCTCATAATAGTTATTATACTCTTTCATTGTAATTCAATTCAAGGGCCTTTCTGACTTGGAAGTTTGACAGAATATGTACGTGCTTTATGATCATTGGAATTCCAGTTGTCCTTCCTGTCTCCAATGAGAAAGTATCTTAACATATGTTAACTATATTAATATAACAATGGAGAAGAATGGAAACATGTCAGAAAGGAGTTTTATGAGACTGTGTGTAATGCATGTGTATAGACGGGCTGGTAGCACAAGCGACAATTAAAGCTGACTGACATTTTTCAGGAATGTGATCTTAGTTGCATAAAGCTTTGCCAAACTTTAACTCTTTAAGCTGAAATTTTCCATGGCAGTGTCTGCCTCTGATTAATATTTATATATAAAATTACAACTAAAACAGTTCAATGGGCTTGCAGACAGAGGCTGTGGGAAAAAAAATGTATTATTTGTTGCCCTTTTTACATGAAAGCTCTAATACCCCTATGCTTTGAAGTAAAGACATAAGGTTTGGCAAGTGAGTGTTGTGAATTTGCTTTTTGCTGTCCTGTGAAAATCCATTTGTATTTGGCTAAGACACATGGCTTTTAGGGAAAGAAAATGCAGTTTGTAAATGCTTACAGGAGAGTTCTTATATTTTTTTCACAGCTAAGTTCCCTGCATAATCCATCTTATAAAGTTTGCTGTAGCCCAGGGCTGAGATGAATTTCCTTGTAATTACTGTTTTCAGCTGGTGCAAATTCCAAGGCAGAACATTTCAACTAATAGCAAAATGCTAACGTCTTCTGCGTTAATGACCATTTCCATTCCCTTCCTTACACTGGACCTGAGTGGCCTGGAGAACTGAGCTTTTTTAACCAGAACAGCAAGGCTTGCATGGAGCAGGAATAATGGATTTAGAGTTGGAGGGTACTGGAAACTCATTTAGGGCTGGTAAAGGAGAGGGGAAAACTGAGGTTTGGAAACTGGAGTGTTCAGTTGACTGGGAGCCAGAACGAATTACTTACGTGATTTGATTCATCTTCTATACATCAAGGGCAAAGGGCTCCTTACCTCCCAAAAGTGAAGTGAGAGCCTTTCTGAGAGAGGCGGCTGGGGCCGAACATGGTGTTCAGAGGAAAGCGAGAACTGGGACTAGGTGGTGACAGGCCGGGGCGTTGTGACTTCTCGTGACCTTCTGGCTTCACTTCCCTATAAGCTGTGATATTTCTGGTTCTCTCTCTCATTTCCCATGGCTTCCATTTCCTCCATATTCTCTGTATTTCTTTCTTGTTTCTTCCATTATGGTTATTTATATTGTGCTGCCTCCATTGCTGAAACCTGAGGTGAAATTTTCAGTGTTTTGATTGCTGTACCACTAAAGGACAAAACTATAAAGACTAGAATCTTGTAAGTTTTTTAATTTGTTTTGTGTACAAAGACCCAAGGAAGCAGACCAGTAGAGAATTTAAACAATAAGGAAAATAAATCTATTTCACCACTGGTGGGTATTTCCTCATTTTCTACTCTAGGTTTTTTGGACTTAAAAAGAACAAGTAAATTGTGTATTCAAAACTTTTGTAAACCCCACCATGGCTCTAGTGAAAGCACACACTGTACAAAACAGAAAGATGAATCATTTCTTTTCAAAGGTTCAGTGAAGACTCTTATTTTTCAGATTTTCCTCTTTGTCAAGACAGTTAATAAAAATAATTTAAATTTTAATTCAAAGCTGCTTTGGTATTTGGTTTTGATTTTCAGGGTAAAAATGTAATTATCTGTTTGGGGGAGTGGGGTGTGCAAAATGTTTGATGATACATATGGAGTATTATGCATATTGATGTTTAATCAATTATGGCTGTAAGCACTTTAAAAAAAATTGGTTATGCTTTTTAATATCTGTTCCCGTGTTACTGGTTTATATTGCAAGGACAATCTTTTACAATACATAAACAGTAGTAAATTTATTTTAAAGATAAACACAGTATGCATCTCAAATTTACATACTATTCTGCCTGTGTTTATCTCTGCATAAGTATGAGACCAAGCTGTGGTATCTCAAATGTCCATTATTGTGATCCTTACATTGTGAGGGTATATCAGTGATTTTGTGATGGAATTTTAATGCACACTTTATTGATAAGAATAATGGTGACACACAAAAATGTATGACTGGTGTTGCCTTTTAAGTTTCTACAAAGCTCATAATATAACTTCTTAAACTTCAGTAAGTCTTATAACTAAAATGGGTAAAAAAACCCACACCACCCTTTTCTGTTCATACTTCATTTTTGTTCTTCGGGATTGCTTTGCAGACAAACATATGTCCTTAGGAGATAATTTAAAAGAACTTGGAAGAGCAATGGCTGGAATAGGAGAAACTGATTCAGAAGGAAGTGGTGATTTGTATTTCTTCAGCATCGAGCAAGCCAAAGCAGTCATTGATTACTTGAATATCAGGTATTTCTGCAGGATCTATTATTTCTTATTTGAATAATTTAATGTGGTGGGAAATTGGCTGATAAAATAAGTTAAAATTATTTAATTGGATATGTTCATACTGTGGCAATATACTGCACACACCTAGCTTTAAAACATTAAAAAGAAGAGAGAATATGCAAGTAGCAGTAAAGATCTCTGCCTCAAATGTCAAAGCCCAGGAAATAAATTTAGATTGGAAGTTTATCACAATGCAAGATTATGCTGAAAAGCTTCCTTCTGGGTTTTGTTTTGGGTGATAAAAGGGAAAGGGGAGAGTGGTGTATATAGAATATTCTTCGTTTGCTTTTAAAACATTCTACTTTTAGATTCCAGTTGAAAACAATCCTAGGTCTTGTAGTATTTGTCTGGCCTTGAAAGCTGTAGAGGACTTTTATAGTGGTTTAAAGTTATGTGCTTTACAGAATTAAGGCTACAGTCGTATATAAGTCATAAAAAAGTTGCATTTTAAAGTCAGCAAAAGCTCAGCATCTAAATGAAAAGGTTTCATGACAGGTCTCAGCTCTAAACAGAGATACGGAAAGAGAGAAAACCAGCAGTAACTCAGTTATTTCTCTGAGAAAAAAAATAAGGGACTGATAGCAGCCAATCACACCTCTCCATGTAAAGTCTTCACTCTACAGTAAAGTACATTGAACTTTCTCCCCTGAGCTGCCACACTTAGGACAGTGGCTCTGCTCACATACCAGTGGTTCCACTACATGATGGACAGAATGGTCCTCAAGCTGCTGTGTCACACATGAATGTTGGGGGCAAGGAGATGAGAAAAGGAAAAGGTACTATTGTAATATCGGCTCATACGTTGTGCAACATCTGCAACCTGCAGCCCCTTTTCTGACCTGAATAGTGATTAGAGAGAGAGATTTCATGGCAGAGGGGCATAAAATTGAGTAAGATCATGGCTGATCCATACATAGAATTTTTGGGAATTTTATGGCTGTTCTTTTGCTAGGAAAAGTTTAACACATCAAAGAGGTTTTTTAGAATGTTTTCTTGGATGCAGAAAATAATTTTCTCTTGAAGACAGACAAAAATACTAGAATGGCTGACAGCCCTCCAGTTTAGGGTACTTGGATTCATACTGGGGATTTAAACCCATCACAGGTGCTTTCTCTTACAATTGGGCTATGAAGTTTGTCTCTTTCTCCAGTTCTCTACTTTTTTTTCCTTTTGTTTCTTTTTCTTTGAAAATATAAAGAACTCTAGGTTCTTCCCAAATGAAATATGACCATCTCTTTACATCTCAAATTTCTATAGTCAAGGCAAACCAACGCACTGCCAAGTACTAGCCATAAACTAAAATAAAACTTGGCATTTAAGATGTCTCACACAACTTCTTTTACTTCTCCCTTCTTGACTATGCCTTTTGTATATTTATTTGGAACAAATGTTCTTCCCAAATAGCATGTCTGTAGCTTTTGTGTAAATTATGCTTTGAAAGGTATCTTGTCTAGGAAGTCATTCCTTCACAGTCGCAAGAATTTCATCCAAGAGATTAGGTGCTCCATCCAACTGCCACTGAAGTATTAACTGGGTGGGAATAAAATCAAGCCACAAGACTTTTGCAACAGAATGGTATTTTGGCCACCAAATATGTAGTTGTATGCTCAATTTATAATAAGTATCTGCTGTTGCAAGTCAGGGATATACACACAGAAATGTGTCATATGTGTCTAGTTTATACAATCCATTATTCCAGTCATTTCGATTTTTTTTTCTTAAATAGGAACTGAGTCAGCACACTTGTTATGTGGGTGTGTTTTGAACTTCATGAACTCAGAAATAGGTTGACTGGTTTTATTGCAATTCATATTAATGTATTGCTTCAACATTTTTTCTTATTCTTCACTTTTTTTTGTTTAATTTTAAATGATAGGCCTATCAGGTTTTTGGTTTTTTTTTTCTACTCATGATAGTATGACATGCTTTAGTTCAGATCACATTTTCACAGATGAGCTGTAAACTCATGGGATTTATAATAGAAATGGGGACAAATGCTTAACCACATTGGCACAGACTGTGCAGCAACTATAATGACACCTTCAGGTTTGGTGGAAGGTGACAGTTATAATCTTTTTATATTGTCTCCATGTGCAAACACACATCAGCGTAGCTCTTGACATTTTCTTTCAGGAAGCAGTGAAGCTAGAGAAATTTGTCATTGTTAATCACCTTCAGATTCTCAGATGACATCACAAGAGGGTCTATTCTTAACAATCTTAGTTGTGTAAAATTATTTGTGTGGAATTGCTAAAAATGTTGGTTGAGAATTTTTTAATTGTTCACAACAGATACAAACAAAAAAACCCACTTTATATAATGCCTGAGAGAAAAAAGAAAACTACACTGTTTTTTCAAAATAAATACTAGTGTTTCATTTGCATGATTTGATTTAAAGAGCATTAAATGGAGGAATTATTTCCTTGATATAGGATTGAGTATGCCAGGTTGAAATGTCAAAAGCAATGACTTCTGTTTTGGGGAATATTATAAATTATCTGTACCTGTAACGTGGTCTGTAAAGAATATCCTAACACATTTAGAGGGAAAGGGAAAGAACTGGTTTTCAGGTGCTTTAGTCCTGGCTCCTGTCCAAAGCACTGGAATAGATAAAAGAAAAAAGTTTGAAATGTTATGCTCTGCCTGTGCAGTTAGGAAGATCTATATCTTATTTCTTGTGTGTCTGTGATGTTTGTAAAATATTTTTTGTCTTTTTCAAATAATCCATGTTAGAATTTTACCAGATAATAGTTGTGTAAGTGAGGGGAAGTGTGTGTGTGTGTGTGTGTTCATAAACTGGTGTGAGTCATTTCCAGGCTGTCCTAAGCCTGCTTCAACATAACTTCTGTACCTCCACTGAAACATGGCATGAATTATTTGGTGAAGTACAGCAACAAAAATGCACTGCAAATGAAATGGCAAATATTGTAACAACTTAATTGCTTATGTGCTTTGAGTTTGAGGAAAGGGAACTTGCATTTTATGATAGGCAAATTTCTTATGCAAGTTGGTAAACACATTTGTTTTTTAACTAATGCTATTGCAATGACTGAATTAAATGTAACTGTAGAATAAAACTTTTATATGTCACTTAAGGAGCCAAATGTTCAATGAGGCTGCTGTAATACTTTCCACCAAATTAGGAAATGCATCTGTACAGATGTGCAAGAACATCTGCGTCCATTTGGGTAAAAATGAATTTGAAAGTGTCACAGGTGTGTGTGATTGACTGCTGGAAGATGTCCTGCCGTCCTGTCAGAGCCAGGCCATGAAGCTGGTTTAGTTTCCTAATTCCAAGCTGCTTTCACGGCTGGCAGAGCCACTGCTGTACCTCAGCGTCACCACTTGGACTCTGCTGATGCGGAGCAAATAGTCCCTGTCCGCAGCATTTCGTGTAACCTCTGTGACTGCGGCAGTGCCAGTGGCAGCATGTAAGTGATTCAGGCAAGGACAGTGAGCTAAAATATGTGCCAGGCATATGTCACAAAGTATGACAGTCAGCAGCATGTGCCCCGCATCGACTCCGCAGCAGCATCCCCATTACCTCCCAGAGCCAAGGGTGTATTTTGGGCACCTGTGTGCCACCGCAGCAGCCTCTGGCTTTGCCCACAGTTGGCTGGTGTTGGGTGGGAGAAAAGCCTGGGTGCCGTGGGGCCGGCGGGCAGGGGACACCTGCGGGGCTGTTCCTGGAGCTCGACAGTGCCACGTCTCAAAGGGCAGCCTGTGCTGGACTGTGTGGCCAGGCACCGGTATTATAAACACATTTTTGTGCCGTTGACAGGGCATCCTGCAGCTAGTAGCAGTGTCCTTAGCATCAGCTGGATAATTATGTATGTTGGTTGTACTAGTGACTTCATAGACCTGTAGGAAAATTGAGGTTGGAAGGGACTTTTGGAGGCCACCTTGTCCAAAGCCCTCCTCACAGCAGGCCTCGGCGTTCCAGATGTGGCAAAGAGGCACTGCCATCCCAGTTAATGAAAAGAGCCTGTGTCATGTCTTTAGCCGGAAAGCACAGGAACCAGTTACAGATGTTCCCTGCAAATATTGCTGTATCTTTCATGGGTACATCAGGCAGGAGTGTGATAAACTCTTGGAATCATTCTTCAACCTGGACTTGCTATGAAATCACAGAGCTATGTTTTAAATCATATGTCAAAATGACGTGACAGAAGCCAGAAGTTCTGTATCATGATTTTAAGAGAACAAGTAATTGTAACAGATGGACTGTGACAAACCAAACCTTTGATTAAACAAATGACATATCATTGATCATTAGGAAAGGAAACAAGGAAAATTATTTAAAACACGTGAAAAGGAAAGCCATATATGTTTTAAGGAAGATAAATATTTCAAGCCAGTGAGAAAGTCTACTTAAAGTTACTTTTGTTGTAGTACACAAAACTCTAGTGTGTCCATCTATTTTTTTTTTTAGTTTTTCTCTGAGGAAATATTGCACTGATTTTGAAATGTGACCTTGAGAGGATTAATGCTTCCATTCTTTCTTGTTTTGATGTTCCAAGACCAAACTTGCTCCCTGGACTGGCAGCCCATCCCAGAATCTGAAAGTTGATTTGGCTTTGTTTCATTCTTGTTGACCATTGCTGATAGTAAAGGCATAAGTATCCTGGTGATAAGCATTTCAGGAATTACTTTTTTCAGAATAGAACTTTGTCTTCTTGGAGTTCAATTTCATAAGGACAAAGTGGATGTATTTCTAAGTATCATACTGTATTTTCTACAGCCATCTGATATTAAATCCTGTAAACTGAATATTCTGCATATTGTACCTGAAGTTAAACAACTGTTTCTTTTTAAAATTTGGAGGATTACCATGCTGGAGAGTAACTCTTAGTTTAACAGATTTTTCTTATATTGTTACCTTTCCAAAGATTTACAGCTGTAATGGTACTATATGCTCTTCTTTTCCAGCTTATTTAAACACTATAAAGCATATGAATACCTCTTCCACAGTCCTGGAGAAGAATTTGTGATAAGTAATGAGGTAAGTCATTTATATAGATGGAACTCATTATGCAGAGTTATTTAATGAATGCGCCGTGGCATATGTTTTATATTGCTCAAAGCAATTTCATGTCAACATTACTGCATTACTAAAGTAAAATGGCTGATTAAAGAATACAAGTTAGATGTTTTGATCCTCATATTCAAAATTAATTTTGGATTTCAAAAAAGTGTAAATGTATTGCTTGGTTAAGATGTTAGTTGTGTTAAATCAGGAATATTTTTGTGTATGCATTCATAAGCTGATGTATGTAATTTGAATTTCAATGCATGAGTCTGACTCTATTTTAAAATCAGCAATCAAAAATCAGAAAATGTTGTGTTCCAAGCCTAGTCTGACGACAGTCCTAACATTTGTGTGCGTGTGTACATGCAGAGTTTCCTTTCTCATGTAGCCACCATCAGTTAATTATACTGACCATAAAGAAACACGCTAGAAATTCAGCATTTTGAAAACACTCAGTTAATAACAGTGAATTGGCTTGGCTGTAAGCTTTGTCATGTATTATAACTTATACGTGCAAAAATACACAGGAAAATACATGGATGCAGGATGTGGCCTTTGAGCAAACAGTTTCAATTCATCAAATAAACCTTCATTTGGCCTGACTGTGTGTTTTGAGGATATATGCTACAGTACTTTGAAAAGTATTTACATTTATAATTGATATTAGGAGATAGCTGGTTGCTCAGAGAGGCACAGCAGTGGATTTTTTTTGATGGCATTTATACTTTAGCTTATCAGTACACAGTGAAGTTAATGCACTGGAAAATTTTCTTTACATGTTAAGTGGGTGGTTTGACTCTGTAAATGATGTGGGATAATTTATTCTCGTGTTGCTTTTAAATAGCCATTTTATAAAAAAGAAAGACTTCCTGACATGGATGTAAACATTCGGAAATTATTCTCATCATTTGTCAGGTGGGTTAATACTCCAACTATGATGAGATCAGTGACAAAAGTGTCCTTACATAATCAGAGCAGGACTTCAGTGGTTTTCTCTTAGGGTTGCTTTTTTATATTAGCTAGTTAAACCAATGGCTGGTTAGCACATTCTAATTGGTAAAATTATTTTTAACAAGGCTTTGATTAAGTAATTTCTCGTGTGTATCTTATCAGTTGTGGACTAGCTTGGAAGAAATGTCTTTGTGTTTTCTTAAAACCTATTTCTGGATGGCTGAGACCGGTGTCCTCTGTCCTGGCCACGGCACAGCAAGCTGGGCAGCCCCACCTCTGCTAAGGAGCGGCAGAAATGTGTTTCTGTTAATTACTTTGATGATGAACCATCAAAGGGACAAGTGCAATCTGCAATTATGACCATTGCAAAAACCTTCCATACAATTTTTAGCCATAGCTCTTTTACGGCCATTTCTTACCTATGCACCAGTCCAGTTTAATCCATCTGTTTTGTATTCTGAGTTCACAGCAGAGAGTCTTTACTTTGTCCAGCCACGCTGCAGTGCCCAAGAAGATCAATACTTATATTCCTGTAGAGTTTATATTGATAGGGTGATACATTGTACTTCAGTAAGTAACAGTTCAAAGCATTGAAACTACACATACAAATTTATGGCACTTATGGCGCTTGCTTTATGTGTTAAAAGGTGATGAGAGGTGAACCCAACATAGACTTGGAGCTCTGTTTCTACAACTTTGTTATATTTAGGCTGCTTATCTGCAAAGGAGAGCATTACCTGCTGCGTTGGCCATCCCTGGCATGAGCAGCTCCAGCCCAGACAGGCGGTGGGACCGGTGGGGTTTTGGGATGTGGAGCCACATGTTCTGCAGTGCACAGGGGACAGCAAGGGGCAGCGGGCAGGCTGGGAAATCTGTGCTGAAGGGCCAACCGCTATCCTGCTATGTAGATCAGTGTCTTACCAAAAAAAAGCCCATGTAGACACACCTTAGCCCATAGCTCAATGTGATCCTTGCTCTAAGCTGAGTGCTGCTAATGTCTGAAAAGTTTTATTTTAGCTCCAGCGATAAAAGTCTGTTCTTTTGGAATGGGGGACTGTAAATTGTAATGGCCAGATTTGCCCAAATAACAAGCACCATGGTGTTCCAAGTGTTCAATTACAGTATTATCTCCTTTTGCAAATGAAGACTTTGATACAAGTCAGTGAAATGACTTGCTTCAACTGCAGTGATTTACTTTGACTGAAATGCTTTGCTTTGGCTCCGGGAGTAAATTTGTCCTTCACATTTGCTGAAAGCATTATCTACTAAATAAAAGTCCAACAGCCTAATGAGAAGACCTGCTTCTTTGAAAGAGATGCAGCTAAAACAAATAAAAGCAGCACTTAGTCTTGTGATGAATATCCTTTTAGAGAAACTGCAGTATGTGTTTTCCAGAAAAATCTTATAGCTATGGATTGTAAACTCATTGGATTTTATTTTTTCTCTAGCACAGGCAATTATATGGTGTTCTCAATCAGGTTTCCTTTTTGATCTTTCACTGCAGTTATTTCCAAATGACCCTGTCATTTCCTGTGTAGAATAAAATCAGACAAGAAAAGGGAAATGACTCAAAACTCGGTTAGATTATGCATACAATATCTGTGGCCATGCCATTTAACAAAATTTAAGTTAGTTAAATGTGGCACATAATTAGTGGAGCTTCACAGTCTGATTAGTATTATGCGTTTGATGCAGCTTGCATAATAGAACCACCTTTGTAAAATATAGACAGTATTTAAGTGTTAAAAAAAAAAAAATAAAGTAACAAACGCCTGGATAATTTAAATATATTTTTACCTTGGTTAAAGCCTTTAAACGCCTGAGGTGATCACATTGCATAGGAAAAAAGGAGGTTAAAACTGAAAGACATGAATGCTTGGTTAGATGATAAAACACACATCATACATCTAACCTACTTTGGCAGTATTTAAAATTTAAAACTTGCCTTTCCAGCTATCAAATCCCTTACTTCTCCTTCATTCCAGATCTACAAAGACCTATATATTATGTATGCATGAATACCTGTTAGAAAATATGATGGTACAAGTTATTACCGAGAAGTGTTAGGATTGCCAAGTAAATTCGTTGCATTTTTTTTCTGTTACTATTATGAGCAGTTCCCCACATTTAGAATGATTGCAGAAGCAGCAGCGCTTTAGCTATTTCATGGCTATGATCCAAAATAAAATGCATTTAGCACTAACATACCAGAGTTCTTCAGGATTATTGTTGTTAAAGATACTGGTTTTTCCCTTTGCCTGTTCCAGAGGTTTTACTCTGTAGCTGTGATTTAGTACACCTATATTAGCCTGCTATTCAAAGAAAGCAAAAGGAGTACAAACTAAATCTTGATGTGCAGGGATTCAATGGAGAAATTCCTATTAACACATGTCAGATCTTATAACAAAGATTTAAACTGTTAAGACATGTATTGTGTAGAAGTTTTTATTCTTTTCTTTTTCTATATTCAGTAATTTATTTTGCTCTGATGATATATTACAGCACATCTTGTATTTTTTTTTCTCACATTTACAAATTGTACCTTATACTGCAGTTTATGTTTTGCTGCTCTCTGTTGTGTATTTTTGGATGGAATGAGGCTAAGGTCTTTTGGGATTATGTCTGCTTTGAAACATTTCCTAATAAAAATAATGTGGTTGGTAAATCTAGTTTTATTCCTAGTTGCTTTAGCCAGCCTGATGGAGTAATCTGCTATTTTATGGCCCAGATGACTAGCTAAGTTTGACTTCTTGAAATAGTAGTGTACAATGTAATTTTCTTTAGAGATGTCATAGTGGGTCAGGTTGCAATAAAAATATCGAAGATTAAGTTTAATGGCAGTGCAGATTCAGTATTATAGCAGTCACTAGATATCATCCTCTGTACTTAGAGTTCCAAACCGGTTTCCATTAATGCCTTCTTTCCGTGTACTTCTTACTTTCTGAAACATTAAGCTTTTGGACTATGTCTGGTCTTTATTCAATTGTGGGTTGGGATTTTTTTTTATTTTTTTAAAGATTGAACAAAATCCCTTCTGTGTTTGAATTAAGGGGAATAGGAAGAATATACTATTTGAAAGCTAATAAAGCTTTTTTGTTTTTCTGATGGCAAAAGACCTGAAGTCTTGGGACTTGACTTTGATATATAATCCTCATTAGGTGTTGCATATTTATATTGATTGATCAATCATTGTTGCAACAAATTTGCTCAATGATTTCTTGAGAACTGCATTTTAAAGATGTATGAAACCAGAGCATATCAGTTCACACTAGAGAGACTCATTCCCCGGCTAATGGCCTGTGTGCTTTTTGAAAGCTTGGACGTTTCAGATATTTATAGTGCTTAAAAACCACTGAGTTGATTTTCTGTAGCTTTGTTTTGTAAATATCACCATGGCAAAGACATCGTGACTACTTTGAAGGAAATAAGAGCATAGGACTGGAAGGGACCTCTGCAATTGTCAGATCTAGTGCCATTTTCTCATGGGAAAACATATATAATCCTCCTCAGAAACCTGTCAAACTCCAGCTTAAAAAGTTATCTTCTTTGTCTTTGCTTTTCCAGTTAAAAAGCTGCCTGGGTGGGAGGTTTCTGTAATGGTTATAAAACTTCTGATTTCCAGTCTAAGTGTATTCATGACAAGCTCAGGTGTGTCTGTCCTTGTGCCAATTTGTGCCGGTATTGACCTTTAGTTATTGTTCCATCCTCAGTGTGTTTTTTTCTAGTGTATGAAGAGACAGCAATCTTCTCATCAGCCTTCATTTAGCTAAGCTGGAAGAGCCTTCTCTAAGCTTTGCTTTTAAGGTAGGCTATGCTGGTTTTGGCTGGGACAGAGTTAATTTTTTTCACAGTAGCAGGTGTGGGGCTGTGTTTTAGATCTGTGTAGCAAACAGTGTTGGTGACAAACTGATGTTTTAGTCGATGCTGAGCAGCACTTGCACAGAGCCAAGGCCTTTTCTGTTTCTCACACCATCCACCAGCGAGTGGGCTGGGGCCACACAAGCAGTTGGGAGGGGACACAGCCGGGACAGCTGACCCCAACTGACCAAAGGGTATTCCATACCATATGGCATCATGCTCAGTATATAAAGCTGAGGGAATTAAAAAAAGGGAGAGCATTCGGAGTGATGGTGTTTGTCTTCCCTAGTAACCGTTACATGTTATGGAGCCCGGCTTTTCTGGAGATGGCTGAGCATCTGCCTGCCCATGGGAAGTAGTGAATGAATCCCTTATTTTGCTTTGCTTGTGTCTGCAGCTTTTGCTTTACTCATTTAAATTGACTTTAAATCAACCCTTGAGTTTTCTCACTTTTACCTTACCAGTTCTCTCCCCCATCCTGCTGAGGGGGAATGAGTGAGCGGCTGCGTGGTGCTTAGTTGCTGGCTGGGGTTAAACCACGACATAGGCTTTTAGTACCTGCATTCTTACATGCGTTCCAGCCGCTAGTCATCCTTCTGGCCTTTTTCTATAGTTGTTCCGCTTTAAATCAGTTTTGTTTGAACATGTTTGACCAAACTGATATAATATTGATGCTGAGATAAAAGCCAGGATTTGCACAATATCAATAAAGTTTTCTTGTTTGCTATGGGGAATAGCCTACCTGATAAGTCCTAGAATAATGTTTTATACTTGTATCATGTGGCTGTCTCATCACAGATCAGTATTCTGGTTCTCCTTTATTACTGCATTTTCCAGCTGAGGTACTCCCGGTCCCCAGGAGGTTTTAAAAAAATTATGTCCCCACAGTGTCACCTCACAATTTGTTGTTGAATACAAGAGTGAATAGTCTTCAAGATCATTCAGTCCCATCTGTATGACATTCCTGTCTCTTTCTTTTCTTTTGTCTAGAAAATTAGTTATCTTATTAAATAAACTATGAAATGAGTCTGGCATTGTGTATCTTTGATAAACCAATGTTGTGTTATATCTCATTTTTCTTTAATTTCCATGTCCTTTTTTATTTTTTTCCTTCAAAACATGTTCCTCAAGCCTTTACTGCTATGAAGATTAAAACTACAGCTTCAGAAGTTCATTATTTTACAATTATGAATGCTTAAAACTAGCAAACTGGTACTTGGTCTTTTGATGTCTGAGGGGAAATTTTTGATGTCTGCTACAGAAGTGTGTAGTATCCAAGATGGGCTTACTGAAGTAAGCAACTGGAGAGCCAGTGGGTTTTGTGACAAAAGTCACTGATATTCAGTCTTTTGATCTTGAAGCTTGCCATGGCTGTAACCAGAGAGATCTTGAAGGACTTGTGATTAATCTGAATGAAAAGTGGAGTCTGTTGGAATTGTCTGCAGTATTACTTGAAATCAATTTTACTTGAAATCAATTACTTGAAATCAATTTTAAGCCTGTCTTACACAATAGAAACCAACCTTGTTTTTGAAAGGATTGTCTTTGGCATACCCTGTTGCCAGTAGTGGAGATGTACTGACCTTTAGCAGTTTTTTTTGTATAGGTCACATGCTTACGGTCTTCCACGGCAATTTTAACATGACTGAATTTTGGTATTAATAGCTGAACTGTGCTGCCCTGAAAGCCAGTGAGAGCTCCAGAGAGTTAGTGGAATTCATAAGCCAGTGTTGAGTACTTTTACAAATCTTGCTTTAGAGAATGATTGGCAAAATATTTTTTAAATTCTTTTCTTAAGAAACATCAAATACAAAACAAACCTTCTTTTTCATTCAGTAACGTGCGTGAAGTCATGAAAGTAAAAATTCAGGCAGGAAAAATGCCAAATAGCTGACATAGGCTATGCCTTCAGTATGCTGAGCACCGTGGTTCTGACCCAGCCAGCGTTTAAACAAGTGCCTCCTTTTAAGCACTTGGGAACCTTTATTTCAATGGACTGACTCACATACACAGAGTTAAACTGCGAAGTGACTGAGGTCACATTGCTCAGCACCCTGGAGGATGAAAAGCTAAAGACAGCAGAGCAAAAAATATTTTGAAGCTCATTGGAACTTTTTATTTCATTTGTACAGTTGACAAAGCATCACATTTTTTGACTGCTTGATGTTAAATAACAGAGAGAGGAAAAGAAATTGAACTGTTGGCAATAAAACGTTTCTGGAACTGTGCAGGAATTAATATATACACAGATGTGTTCTCTGAGTTTTTAATTATTTATTTAGAAAGTGGCTTGATTTCTGTATGCGTGTGTGTGTATGTAAACATACATAGTTCTGTTAACAGGAGTAATGGTTTATTTATTTGCTGGAATGCAAGTCAGCTAGAAATGGTGGGCTTTGACTGGAAGGACAGACTGGATATTAATGGCAGAATATTTCTGCTATTCATCTGAATGTTGTAAGATCCAAATGACTAAGCGCTGTATCAGGAAACTATTGCACATGTTTTAAAATATTTATCAATCAGTACGTAAATTTTCACAGAATCACAGAATGGTTGGGGTTTGAAGAGACCTCTGGAGATCATCTAGTCCAACCCACCCTTACATTTTAATGGAACACAATGAGATTGGCAGAAATTTATTGACTTGGGGAAATTTTAAAGCCATTAAGCAGAGTACCTGAAGGTAGACTACTAGTATATAAATTTTGGGGTTTTTTTTTCTAGTATTCCTGAATAGCTTACTCTTTTGATGCCCTTTGGAAGTTCTTGTTTCGCTTGACCAGCATAAAGCCAAATAATTGGAGCTGAGCAAAGATCAGTAATTATTTTTTTTTCATAGAAGATTCTGAGATTTTTGTAGTTCAATTTAATTCCAGTTTAAAAGAATAAATGAACTTTTTAACAGAATTGCTCTGCTTACATGTCTCTGTTTAAACTCCTTCACTCTAAAGCAGACCTCTTGAAGATGGTTTTGGAGCCCAAGCCCCATCCTGGCACCATACAGAGTACTTGGCTCTGCTGGAGCAAGGTCCACGTGATTCTGGGATCTGCGATCTGCCCCTAGCTGTTCATAAGACATGTTTTTGGGGAGCCAGGAATCTGGAAAGCAAATTGCTAGGTCAGCCAGCATGGCAAACTGTGTCAACTTTGTAAGTAGGCTGGTGAGAACCAGATAGGCGGCTGCTGGCATGTTGATAGAAAGTAATTTGCCAACTCCATCCTAATTTTTTAGGTAGTTCAAAGAATAACATTTGTAAGGAATCTGACAAAAAATAAAAGAGATATATTTTATTCAAATTATCCTGGTATGTCCACTGCAGAACAATACTATTTTTTGTTAAATACTTCCATGTAACATAGCATGGGTCAAGGTGCTATTCAAGAAAGCACTGTGTTTCATTTATATTTTGCTGGTTCACATTTAGCTCTTTTTTTTTGTTTTTTCAGTTGTTTGCTAGCAGATACCACTTGGGTCCTTGCTAGTCCAGTGAGACTTACAGGAGACTGGTTTGCCAGAGCAGTTGGTGTATTTCCATAATTTTCAGCATCATTTTTGTTAATTAGCAGACAGAGATCCGTGAACTATTTTGTGCCCCCTACCTCTGTCTGTAGCTTTTCATCATTTTAAAGATTAAACAGTATTTATAAAAGTATCTGTGGAATGGACAAGTGATGTGATATTTCATGGGAATATATCCCCATGGGTGAATATTTATGTATCGAATTCATACATCTTGTGCCTTATGTTATGCATAACATGTTGACATATGTATAAACAGCATGTCATTTCTTTACTGTGAAGTTTTATAATCAATATACGATTTTATAAATTTTTATCCATTTAGTTGGTGTTGTGAGGAAAAATGTATTTGAAGTTTAAATACTAGATAAGTTTTGCAATCCTTTAAAGTCCCTTTTTAAAATGCACCAGAACATTTGTATATTTTTCTAATTTCACCTTGGATTTTACAACTTGTCATAAGATACATCATAAAGTAGTTTTACTGAACATTGAATCTGATGTATTTGAATATTTAATTCATAAAACATTATTTTGATTTCCTATAAATATGCTAAGCTCAGCAAAATGTGGTGTTACCAATTAGAAAGCTGAGTTTTATAGGATGTCTGGTTGGTATGCGAGGTAACTTATATTGCTACTTAGGCTTACATGTAATAAACCTTAGCTAGGAAAATTGTTTAAATTTCAAAGAAAAGATAATAAATAAAATGAGGGCATAGAATATTAATGTGAACAGTGCCTTTATTTTGTTAAAGCATTCAAAGTTAAATAGTGGTGGTCTGTTAACAATCTAGGGCTATTTGGCAAGTCTTTAAACTTACTCAATAATCAAAACATAAAAGGACAATGGAAACTTTTCACAATAAAAGAAAAAGGAGTTGAGTACAGAAACCAAACAAATTATTCTCTGCTTTTTCTTGGTAAGGAGATGAACTTTATAGGAAGGGCAGCAAGCTCTGAGTTCGGGTTGCTTTTTCCTGTCTTTGTTATAAATTACATCTGTCTGTGAAGAATCCTCTCCAGTTACTTTGTGCTTCATGGCTACAAGGGAGCTGTGCACGTCGATCTGGAATGGAGAGGAGAAAGACAGACTGCGGGAGCCTTCTTGTAATTTTACTGGTGGTTTTTTTCACTTAGGGAATGGCAGTTCTTCACATTAATTTGCCTTGCTTATTAAATATACTGATGGGTAAAATTCCTAAGATCCCAGCTGTGTAAATAGATTATTAACAAAACAACTGTTTTCTTCTGTGTTTGTATTATTTGTTCTTTGTAGCTTGCTAGACTTTTGGAAGAGTTCAACACCATTTAGGTTCAGCTTAATCATTTACAATGTTTTTATTAGGGCTTAAATGAGGAAAACATTTAGCAAAGAGATGGACTTTATCCAAAGCATAATGCTTTCATGAGACTCTGAATGCACTGCAACAATATTATGAAGCACCAGAAATATGGGAAGAAGCTACCAAATGGTGCTGGAAGGAGAGTCATCTTCTTAGGCTAAGTGTGCTCTACACATCCTCCTTTCCCTGGGCCTGGTGAGCACCTAAAGAGAAGCAGCTGAGGAAGCCCACGTGCAGACAGGAAAGAAAGGGACCATGACCAAGTTCCTATACTATTTAATTCCCCATTTGATCCCGAAGCAGGAGTCATCGACAGCTTGCCAGAGGCAGAGCAGAGAAGGACATTTTATCCTTCCAATCAGCGTGGGCTGATGACCAGGTCCCACCAGCTCCAGCCCACTGAGCTTCGCTCTCTCTTCTGCCTGTGTTTTAGCAAATAGGTTCCTACCTGGAGCTTTCATCCACCTTAACTAACCTTGCGCTTTGGGAGTCTCTCTCCAATCCACTGCATTGCTTACAGAAGCTAAGATCTCATTATGTATTTCCCGCTGTTGCACTCAGAAAAAAACAACATCAAATAGATGGACTGTATTGCGTCTCTTCAAGCTGGGCTTGAAGAGACAGTAGTTAGTGTCTTAGAGTATTTAATGATTAAGACTATTATTTGAAGTGTTTTATGGTTTGGCTTCATGTTACAGTGTTGAAAATTTGGAGTGAATTCATCCTGAGTCTCCTCTTGACCAACTTAAACAGTTGAGGAAGAATGCTTAATTGTTTATATCTAATGTTTACTTGTCCTTAATTGTAAGAGTGGGCAGAATCTTTGGCTGATCTTAAGACACTAAGGTGGTATTTGTATGAACTTTATTTGCCTTATTTTTTTCTCCAGACTGATTTCACTCTCAAAATTGTCTTTGTCTCAGACTGCAATGCCTATGCCAGAGCCTGCATAGGTTCTGCCGAGTTGCACTGCAGATGATGCTTTGTCCAGGGTAAAACCTAAGCAAACATGGATGTTTTCAGCTGAAATACATTAGTACTGTGCTCTCCACTTTTCATGGTGAGTGGTCTCCTTTGTTGGCTCTATAAGAATCCATCAATATTGTAAAAATGTGTTGCAGAAAATATTGTTACTGCTCTCACAGCATGAAACATTTTGCATTAATTACATGCTAAGACATGTATTGCTCTATGTTCTTAGTGTTAGAATTCATGTGCTTGGTGAAAGTTTTGTTGTCTCTTTGTTCTATTTAAATAACTACACAAGAATATCTTCTGTGCAATTGCTCTGTACTTTATTTTGTGCATATCAAATTTGCCTTGTCAATACAGTCTAAGGAAGTGGCATAGATTCTAAGTGATAAAGATGAATGTTGTGTGCTTCATTTATGGCTAGGCCATGCAAATATGGTCTTGGAGTTGTGAAAACATCCCATGGTTGAGACGTTTTGGATTCTGGATTGAGCCAGGCTCTTAGCAAGTTCCAGGCACTAGTGGGCTGTAATTCAGGTCTATATCTTTAGATTTGCTGAATGTTATGTGTTGTGAATAGATTTACAATACATGTAACCATTGACAATGTGTGTAGATTCCATGTATTACTCTTGTTTAATAAAACACAGGAGTGATAGGAGTGTTCCTTATAGCTTATTCTACTTTTAATATCTACCTAGCATTCTCTCAGGGTTTTTCTTAGTATTAATTTTGTATTCATGACACCCATTTATCATTTTCATCTCTGTCTGTTATACATTTAAGACTCTTCATTATTTTCTTTTGTTCTAAGGAAAATACTTTGCCAGCTTTTTGTATTCTTTGAGAGTTAGGATGTGGTCGAAGATTTACATTTGGAGAAATATTAAATTACCAGTAATGAACATATTTCAGATGAAGTATTTAAAGATTTTACCCTCACTTAGGCTTGTTCCAGGAGACTATTTTCAATTTTTAGCATTATGGTTGTCCCTGCAGGCCCAGATTAAAAGAAAGTGAGGGCTAGAGGCTAAGTTGCTGACTTCTTATTTTCCTTTTTTCTTTGTCTTTTTTCTTTTAAGATCTACCAGTGGTACATTGTGGTACACTCTGCTGGATTTCCAAAAACATCATTATGTTTCTGTCCATTTTGAGAATGACCTCTTGAGTCTATTTACAGGTGCATGCATGCTTGTATGTAATTCAGTACTAAACCATTTGTATCTGTTTAATAATCACATTTTGTTTGAGGAATCAAGAAATTGTCAAGATGGAAGTAAGGAGCCAAATATTACTCATTTTGCCAGGACAGAGATTTTATCTTTCGTTCCTCCCTCCTTGCTGTGCTTGCAAATATAAGTCTCTGAATTGCTGAGTGTAAAAACAATATCCTTTTCTTTGCAAACCTGGCACAGCAAAACACAATAGGAGAAGACAGGATTTTAGTCTTATCTCCGTGTTTCCTAACTACTGCTGGTTTGACTTCAGTTCCTAGTCTTGTTATTCATACTGTTTTTATTGCAGTGTACTTAATTGTCTCTTTGTTCTGATCAGTCCTCAGTTAAGTGGGTAAATAATAAAAGAAAGAGGGTAGATAATCAAGTTACCAGAAGTAATTGGTCAGTCCAGGCTTTACTGGAACTTTGTAAGGAGCAGAAAGAACAGGGCTTTGGTGTCAAAGTCATAAATGCCAAGCCTTTAAACCTGACAATGCAAACACATTGCTACATTGGCACATTTTGTGTGAATTTAAATTACAAATTATTGTGTATGATCAGAATCAGAGCAACTGAAAAATCGTACAGCATGGATAGACTTTATTAATTTTAGATGCAAATGACAGACATTAGACAAGCTTAGAAGTCTGACAGACTAGAAGAATCTTAATATTTGACAAGTGCAAGATAAAATGAGAACTTGTCTTGTGGATTACTTTTATTTTTTTTTGTCTTTAATAGTAGCAGGAACTTTACACAAACTAATAAGCAGTGAACCATGCATTAGAACAAAATGTAGGATTCTGTGCTAAGGAAGCTTATGTAGGAAACAGGAAAGTTTAAAGAGTGTACCTTAAATGGCCAACAGGACATGGTATATTAAAAAAGGGACAGTGCTTTGTCTGGGAATTGGGAATTTGAAGTTTTTCTGTGCTCAATTGCCATTTTAACACGTTTACCACTTTGCAGACTATAACATGGATTGTTCTTGTTCCACTTCGTAGTGAAGAAATACAATTAAAAAGACAACTTGTTTTCTTCCTTAGCACTTAATGTACTACCAATTTTAATTAATCTGCTTAATCAGATAAGTGTCAATAACTCCAACCTATGCAGATATATAGAATTTTTTTATTATTATTTTCCTTTTTATTTTTCTGCCAGATCAATTGTGGAAGAATGGATGAAGAGTAAAGAAGTATCATGACTGTTAAACTAAACCCCGCTCAGTGTCATTCAGTTGTATCAAAGGCCATTTTAATGTCTGTCCTTCTTTTACTGTTATCAGATATAAATTTTGAGTGTCTAGTTAGGATTTATAATCCAATTCTAGTATCTTCAATGCACTGTACCCCAAGTAATGTCAGGGGATCTACTAGAATTGCATCTAAAATAGACACTACATTACTACAATATGTAATGGTAGCAAAATTGGGCCCAAACCTGAAAATCATTGACTTCAAAATTATTCTTGCAAAAATGCAAACATACCATATTTACAGTTGTATAAAATACTGCTATAGCTTTATGATATGTGTGTACATATAAGTAGAGTAGAATGTGCTGTATTAGTTCATCTTAGTGATCATTCCCATGTAAGACTTTATATTTAAAACATTTTAACTAATTTTATTTTATATTTTCTGTAGTAGATTAAGGAGCCTAGTTAATTTTCAACACAAAGAAAAGGTTGCTGCAATATTTCTGCAATATAACAGGAATTATATTTGTTAATATAATTTGGGATCATTTAAATTCTAATCACACAGACCAAAAAAAAGTTTCAAGTAATGGCAAGTAAATTTAAATTACACAACAGCAAAGACTTTCATACCTTTGAAAATATTTCAGCACTGTCTTTTTTTCATTTGCTTTGATTATCCATGATCACAGCAGCAGCATTCTGTTGCTCTTGCCATAATTTCTAAAGCATAACTGTGCTAACATGAAATATGTATATATAGGTACATTTGCCAAGTTGTTTTAATTTTTTCATTCATTTTCCAGCTCGTGTGCTGGGAGGAGCTGCTGATTAGTACACTGGCTGAAGCAAAATAAAGGAATTGTTGCAAGAGAAAATGGAGATGTGCAGGGAACACTTGCAGGAAAAAAAATAAGCCTTTTTACTGTGATTTTGGAGTGAAGAAAATTAGATTTCTGTCACATAAAACCTGCCTCTCAGACCTCTAAGATAAAAAGCTGCAACACAAGACACTTGGTGACCACAGTGGGGAGGAAGATTCTGTCTGAGGAAGCATTTTCCTAGGCTTCTGCAGCTTGATGCCCTCCTGTCCGGAGACTTTCCACCTCTTCAGCAGCACCTGCTGCTTATTGTAAAAATAAGAAACGGTAACATAGCACCACTGTGACCAAAATAGTATTTCCCAATTTTTTTTATTGCCGTGTTTAACCTCTGCTTTTTTAATCATATGCACAGCAGGAGAAAGGGGATGTGCTTTAACAACTTCTCAGGTAGTAAGCAGTGCACATTTTTAGACAGAAATCATGCTGTCAGTTGGAAGCAAACAATAAGGCCAAATATATTTAATTTTTAATAAATTTTGCATTGTGCTATTCTTTTAATTACATTAATCAGGCAGGCTCCAACACTGCAAGCCTTAGGGCTTGAAGTGCAATTTCAGTGCTTTGTAATAAATTTGCCAAACTTTGGAATAAAGATTAAATAGCTTAATATTAAACATTTGCTGGATTTAAGTTTTACTAACCCATGCACTTTATAATTCATATTTTTCAGTGCAGTGCAGTGCCACAGCAGAAAGATCATAATAGTAATTGTGAGTAAGCATTCCTTTTGCACACAGGTTTTGCTTATAAACTAGATGAATAAAGGGGCCTGGAGTATCGAGGGAACGCTAAAGATCTACGGAGCCTTTCGCTTCAAGGTCATTGGTTCAAGCACACATCATTAAAGACAGAAAGTGAACATCTAACTGCTGCTTCGTAACAACCGTAAAATGAGTTTGTGGTGTCAGTGGAGACAAGCAAACGACACAACCAGTTTAATAACAAGAAAAGAGGTCGGACTAATGTACAGGTCCAACAAAGAGGAGGGATCAGAGATACCCAATTTACCAGGCTCCTGCCTTCCCCTGCCTGCAGCCCTAAGGTCTGTGTTCATTCTGCAGCCTGGGATGGTTAGAAAAGTCATAGCCACACTACATGGTCTCGTTTGATGTCACAACCTTAATTGAGTGGAGCTGGGTAAATACTAGGTCAGAAGGGATCTAAGGAAAGTTCAGGTAGAAGATGGTTGATGATGAAGTACTAGCAAGCCTGGTGGAATGCTGCTGGGGCACTGCACAATAGGCTCTTTGAAAGAAGATGCAGATCTGATACCCCGACCACTTTTCATTACCTCAAGCATATAAATCACAAGCAGAAAACTGTTGGCCATGGTGTCCTCATGACTGCCTTCTAAGTGAGTAATTACAGCCTGCCAATGTTAATTGTCCAGTGAAGTTAATTGAATGAGGTACTCTCTCTTTTGATCAGTTGTGCAGTGTTATTGTTGTTGAAGGCTTTTTTAAAGAAGCAGTTGGGTTTCAGTGATGTGATCCCTTTATGTGAGACCTCTAAGATTAGGTATGTTTAGAGGAAGGAATGTGTGTAACATGGCAGGGAGCTTTATTAACCATTTCATATTTACTTGTCAAAATGAAGTAAATAGCTTCTGTCTACTGGTGTAAAAAGTGCGTTATTTTCCCTTTTGTTCTATGAACCATTAAGATTTTAAAGGGTATTGTTCCACAGCTGTCTTGTCTCTTCCTTTTGTCTTGTTATCTTTCTGTTTGGAAACCTGGGCTGAGACTGTACCTGGGATGTCTTTGCTCAATCTACATGGGTTTTAGTGCAATAAATTGTTTGAACCATTGTAAAAGAGCCCTATGACTACTTCTCCTGTCTATAGTAGCTTTAGTTATCAACAGACACAACAGGAAAAACAAACAAAAAAAAAGCTTCACGGAAGTAGTTAATCTATTAATAAGCTCTCTTAAAAACATTTGATGAGTAAAAGGGATAAAGTGAGAAAGACCAGAGAAAGAGAAACTCAGCCTTCGAGACACAGGGAAGTTCAAAGGAGTTTGCAGGTAAAATATAGACATATGCAATCCCGGCTTGGTTTGCTTTGTTTCTTTTGCCCTTTAGCCCTTGTTACTTGTATACTTAAAGTTTTTGTACCTTTGGAAGAGGTTTTAGTCACAAGTTTTTTATGGTTTTAATATGTGTACACATTGAAAATATTTAGTCTTATTTTGTGCTTAATGTGGGATTTTCTTTTCATTCTCAACACTTGTCTGGAGCAGAAAGCATTTTTTTAAGAACTCCTACCTGTCTGAGCCATTGAATTAATCTAATTTAGCAGTTGTTAATTTATAGGTGACTTCACTTAATTGTAATGGGGAAATACCACTAGAAGGTTCTGTAATAGAATTTTATAAATGAAATTGTGGTTTACTTGTATATAAGTGGTGATGCTCAATGAAAGGATCTCTGGAACTTTCCTGATTTTATTAATTCAATAACCTTATCCCGTGTCTGTTTTTATGAGGAAACTGAAGTTCCAAGTGTTTTGTTGAAGAAGGTAGATGTCTTTCTGAGTTAATATGACAAAAGCTTCTACATTAAAAAATACATTTCAACCTCTAGGTATTCACACATTGCAAGAGTATTACTGCTTTTCATAAAAGATTCCATCTAAATTCACATCATAACTTGGTTTTGACCAGTGACAGTTTAAAACCCAATCAGGGTTGAAAAAAAGGAGTCAGAGGTCAAAAATCAGATATTTTTGCAGTAATCCGGGGGAAAAATGCATAGTATATGTCAGAGCTCTTCCTGAAAGAAAACATGGGAATTAATCCCTCACTTTGCACCTTGCTTTTTTCACCTCCAAATTTGAATACCTGCCTTTTTTGACATTAAAGTCAATTACAATTTTAAAATGTTTTCTTCTCCGTAAGAAAAGGACACAGACTTGAAGTAATTTAAAAAAAAATAGTTCTTCAATCACAAGTTATGGCAACCTATGATATTTGTTTGGGGGATTTTTAGGGTTTTTAAAAAATAGATCCAACAGAACTTTACGTTTCAAAATACTAGTGCATCAGCTTTATTGGAAAAAGCTGAAATTGTTCAAATGACCTCAGTAAAACAATTTGGACTACGATTCCCGGAATGCTCGTGAAGCTGACATGTCTACATGTTCTTAAAAAGTCATAATCCATCATTCTGATGCTAGATCGATGGATTATGACTTTCTGATGTCAGATCTGTGAATTAAGGCTTTTTTGAGTACAGCCTGCTATCCAATTATTGCCCCTATTCATATATTATAAATCATTATTTCTTCAGCAGGTAGTCAGCAGTTTCTATTTCCTAACATTTCAGAGCCTTCTTTTTTTAGCCATTGTGACACTGCCATTGAGCAATCAAAAACAGAGAGTGCTGACCTGAAAAATAAAGCTTCTATCACAGCAAATCATTGAGAGAACCACGTTCAATTCTAATTCTTGTAGTTTTTGTAGAAATAAGGGGAATTAGATTAGGTTGATACAAATCTCATCCCCTTCCTACACAAACAAGCAGTATAATGAATTAGCACAAAAGTTGTTGGCATGTATTGACTTAATTTTTAAGTGCTCATGCCTGAGTTTCTTGAAAATAATGCTTTTGTTTGATAAGTTGATTTTTTTCTTATACATGAAGACAAATCAGCTTCTGATTTAAAGCTGGGATTTGCCAGTACGCTACCTTAAGTGATTGTGTCTATTAGGTGCTGTTAAACTGAAGTTCCTTTGAATTAGTTATTTATAGAGTAATAAACTTCTAATGCAATGGAGTATATGATAAAAGCAGAAAATTCTTTACTGTAACCAGTTTAGGTGTGTCAAATCAAAATGCACCTTTAACAACTTTATTAAAAGATATTCAGAAAAAGAAGAGCTATTTTAGAACCTACCGTGCATCTGGAGATGTCATTAAATGAAACACAATCATGCTGTGTTGGAGAGTTATCTCAACAGATTTCTCAGGCTAAGTGGATTTAGGTCTAGTTCATATGTGGATGGAAAAAATCAATAGTAAGATCTTGTTGTTCTTTATTCATCTTGCTCTACTGATAGTTCTTCATTAGGATGCAGTTTTCATGCTAGACGGCTGTGCGTAAAAGTTGTCCAGTCACTACATCGCTGGCAGAGCTGTTGTCAAAGAGGATGGTAATCAACTAAAGGGAGGGTAGTGTAATGAACGTGGTAGAATTTGTCTTCTAATAACTGTTTGCTCTAGTCCTGCACCTGTTATGAGAGAGCTGTCAGAGCACTGGCTTGTGCCTCAGTTTCTCTATTTGAGTCACCACGTGGATTCTAAAAATCTGTGTCCCAAGGATGTTCCTTGGCACTTTTCTCAAAAACAAATTTGTGAATCTCATGTTATACCCCTGTTGCTGTTCAGTCAAGGGTGTTATCTGAAATGCCAGGAGAAAGTTAATGTAGTATTTTGCATGTCCTGCCATCAAGTAGTCGGGGGGTAATTCTTTAATATGCTGCAGTTTAATTCTTCTTAAAGGAAGTCATTGTCATGGCATATTCGTCTTGTTCCTTACAGTTTATTTCAGGAGTTCTGGACGTTAATGGCATCCTCGCTCCCACCTTCTTTTTCCTGTCCTCTCTTTCATGTTTTCAGGTTTTGGCCATTAAGACTTGTAGGTTGCTGCACAGTATTAGAAAGAGCTTGTTTGTTGGGAGACCAAAGAAACAGATATTCTATGAATGTTTCTGGAGAAAACATTAATTCAAGGGCAAGTGCCAGCACAGCAATGGAACCACCAGCATGGCTTCAGTCCCTTCCTTGCGTTAGTTATATTCCCAAGGAGACGCAGCTTTAGAGCCCAGTTCTGCTGATGGGAAGTCTGGCAAAGCTCCTTCTGCCATCCATGGAAGTAGGCATTAACCCGTTTTCAAATTTCCTCTGAAATGCAGTTACCCACTAGATGGAGACACACTATTTGGTACATTCGTGAATCTACAGATGGTAATCAAACCCACCAGCTGCTGCCTGCTCTTTCTGGGCACCTGGCCAATTTCCTGGCCGTATGTTGACTGGGAAGCAGACAGTGACACACTTTGATCGAAAAGCTTGTATGATGATTTTTGTTGTTGTAATATTATTGTTTTTTTAAAAAAAATGATAAAAGAGATCAAGATGTGTATCTTGATCAAAGGGTACTGCTGTCTCCTTCCCCATAAGCAACTTCTAATTTATAGAAATCAGATTGTGTGGAAAGCAATCAGCAAAGGTTTGAGGTCTTTCTTGTTCTCGCTGCCAAGAGATGCTGACAAGTGAGAAAATTAAAATCAGCGAAGGTAGGGAAAGAACTAGTAAAACACTGGCTGAAATATAATTATTTGGAGTTTACAATTTTAATAATATTAGGGCTGTAAAATCCAGTTAAAGTGCTCAGATTGGCTACTGCTTGTATTATAAAAGCACCTTAGGATCTTCCCCAGTGGAGGATGTTTCTTTGAGACTAATTTACCATTGAGAGACAAATATATCTGTTAAGTTACTTGTCATGGAGAAATAACTTGTCTCTGGTTTTGGGGTCAAATTTTTCAAAGGTATCTCCTATCAGCTCTATTTCTTCCACATGGAACGGTGCATCCAGTGTGATTTATTAGGGTGTGTACATAATATAATGAACACCTGCAAAGAACACTTAAACCAGTCAGTTCTATAAATGTGAAGATAGGTTGTGCAGGGGGACTATACAGAAAATTGGTCTGTGATATTTAGTTAGGTCTTTTCTCTTTAGGTTCTCTAGTAGGGTCTTTTTTTCAGCTCCTGGTATTGATTCCTTCTTTAAAAGCCATTTTTTGGTTTGGATTCTTTAGTCCTAGGCTTAAACAAGAAGTAGCAATTACAGATTTATGCATGTATGTGTACATGTATGGATTGTGTCAGCTGGAGAAAGACTGTGTTTTGGTGAATATTTCTGTCCAACACAAAAACACGGACTCAGTGGCAGTGGTGAGTTGCTTCACATTCTGCCAAACGTTAAAATCAAAATAAAGAATCATATGACAGGAGGACCTGGGATATGTGACATTTGGTCTAGATGGAGCAAGGGATTATCGGAGGTAAACAGCCTGATGTGGATAAGGAAGGGAATAGGACCCACCTCCAGCAGTCTAGGTAGTTATGAAGTTGCGATTTAGGAAAGCTGACAGGGAAAACGTGCCACTGAAAGGAATAAATAGATAAATCCCTTTGACATCATTGTTTTGTTGGGTTTTGGTTGGTTGGTTTTTGTTTTTTTTCCATCAAATGCTGACCATCACAGACACATTGTCATTACCTCATCAGGCAAAATGTGTGCAAGCTTTGTGGTCACATTGTCTTTGCCTGTTCTTGTAGAACAGAATTTCTCAAGAAGACAAAATGCAAGGGGAGGAGAGTGTACAAGGGGAGTAGTGTACAATTCAACCCAGTACCCTTCGTATTCACTTATTCTATAGCTGACTCAAGATTTTCCCTTTAACGTTTGAGGCATTTGCTCTTGATCCTGACTTGTGTTAAAATTCCCTGTGATTGTGGAAACCTTCTGTGAACAAATGTCAGATTTTTGTTGGTTACTTGTATGTGTGGTAGTTTTCTAAAAGGTGAATTTAACTTAGAGTTTATAAGGGATAAGGAGTTAAGTGAGGGGTGTTTGGTCTGTTGCTTTGTTTGGTTTTTTTTTTTTTCTGTTAGGAGAAATTATTTGGTAGAGACGCTTGTTTCTTCTCATCCTTTGTTTAAAAAAATTTTGAAATATCCACATTTGATTATACAGTTTGTCATGAACTTCCTAACAAGTCAAAGCAGAATGAGACTTATTGTGTTTTTTTCACCAGAAACCATTTCATGCCCCAACAAAAATGGAAATGACTCCTCAGAAACCTTCCAAACTGAAGTGGGAGGAGATAATCTGTAAAGGGATGTTACCTTCTCAAAAACAACCTCACATCATCCAAGGTGTGGTCGGCTTTGGCAGTTCACCAAGAGGAAACTTATTAGATTTCAAATCACCCACCAAGCCAAGCTCTGCTGAGACAAAGCTTCATTTAACTCTTGCGTTCACCAGACCAACCCTGCCCCTATCCACAACTGCATTTTTATTTAGCGTGAATGACAGTGTTATAAGATAGAGTTAAAACTAACAGAGATCCAGTATAAACAGATTTGCAAACATGTACTGGAATAAGGAGAGCCTGTTTACAATGGGATATGAAATTCAAGTGTGATATAAGGATGTGGTGGTTTCTTTTGACTAACAGGCTATGGTGAGGATACTGCAGATTTGAGTTATATAGAAATGCAATTGTAAAGAAGTACTGATATCTTAGGTTTTTGAGGGGGTTTGTGTGTACTGATCAAATATTCTGGTGCTGAAACAGGCTAGTTTCACATAGAGAGGTGACTGAAAACTGTAACTCTGAAATTTGAGACAAAAATTGGCTTACTTCTGCATTTCCAAATTGGAAAATGTATGTTAATAACTTAATTTTGATGATAAAAACATGAAAAATAAGTCTCTAAAATAGTGTCGAGTCAATTTTCTGATAAAGTAAATTTGTTTTCCAATTTGTGATTAAAATGACCTACAGTAAGATTTTTTTTTTTTTTTGAACTAGGTGTTAATTAAAAATATGGAAATAGATTTAAAAAAAACATTGCAGTTCACTGTGGAAGAATTACCCTAACTGATTTGTTCTCAGAGCCATGCCTGCTTTGAGATGTTTTTAAGATGTCTAAGTTACTGGTTGTTTTTCTGCATGATTGTTTCCAAAGCAAAATGTGATTCCAATAATAACAGTAATTGAATTTACAGTCCACAGGACAAATTGTTGTTTTAACAGAAACTTACACACTCAGGCAAAGACTTTGTTTTTAGGTCTAGCAACAAAGAACACAAGCTCTCCTTTTTTATGTGACTGTATATCCTGAAAAGTTTTCTAATGTTGTGTATTTTTAAAAAATCTATATTGTAGTTTTTAAATTGTGTTAGCAATTTTTTTTTTTTTTCCGCTTAGCTCGGAATCAATATTATTTAGGTCTTTCTCGCTGGTGTTTTTTTGTTTTGTTTTTAATCCAACCTTTAAGATGTTAGAGCAGGTTTTTTCTGTGGCATCAGCTGGGGGTGAATCAATACAGACAAGGCTGTTCACATCTAATGCACCTGGTGACTGAGGGGAGCTTGTCCCTTTGCCAGCTGGTGGTGCAGGAACATGCAGAGCACAGGGCAGTTGTGTGACCAGCCCTGCCTGGGGAATACGCAGGTTTTGGGGGAGATGGGTGGGAAGGGAAGCTGGTCGAGTGCCGGGGTCAAAGGCAGGAGGTGGCACCTCTGTCCAGCTTGGGGCAGTGATTACACATTAGTGTGTCAACAGCAAAAGATACAATTTCTGCTGTCAGACTTTCTCAGCAGGAGCTCCCAATCACTTCTTGAACCCTTTTTGTTTCAAAAGTTTTCCTGTTTTCAGGGGAATCTTCTTGGTGTCTTGCCTTCCCAGACATTGTACTCATGGTTAGATAAAGCCTGAAGACTCCGCTTGCTGAACTAGGAGAAATCTGGTGGGCCAACACACTGTTCCCCAGACACACCTGCTCTAACTGGTGTGGTGCTGTTAAATCCCACTGAGTTTCTACAGCAATCCTTTGGGAAAAGGAAGGGAAAGAAAGGATTATTTCAGATTTTTCCCTGTATAGTTAAGGGGAGAGGTAACCGGCTGTACTTGCTGTAGTCCAGGTGCATTAAGGAACCATTGGGTTCTTGACTTATCCTGGTTGCTCTGACTGTCTCCCAGTCTTCTTTGTGCTCACTACAAGAAGGGGTTTAGGGCAATTTAATTCTTATTGGCCATTTGGTTTCCAAAGGCTCATGCTCTTGTGCAGATTGTTTTTCTGATAGTATGAGACTGTAGCAAGTCTTCATAAAATGAATGAAGCGTCCTCTCAGAAAGAGGTACCAAAATGCATCTGGCCAGGTATGCTCTCACGTTTTTATCGTAGTGTTTTCAGCATTCTTATCAGGTCTTTCCTGATTAAATGATTTGGAAAAAGAATTGTACAACAAGGAAATGTAAAGCTCTGGCCTGATAAGGTGTATGCTATCAAAATATTAGACTGCCTATCATGCATTGAGTTTAACAGAACCTTTTTTTAATGCTTTTCTAATGTGATCATGTGATTAATAAAAAAAACCCTTACTTTTCGTAATATTTGTAGACCCAGCTAGGTGGTTACTGTGGGCAAGGTTCTTATGCAGTTTTGTTTGGGTTTTTTTTAGTGTGCTTTTGTTTTTGTGGGGTATGCATTGTTTTTAAAGGGTTTTTTTTAAACTCAAGCATTTAAAATGGTGAGACAGAACCCCAAAAATCGCTTGTTTTGTTCCTTTTGCTTGCAGTCTAGTTTTTGAGCTTTCAAGATTTATGTTTTCAATCTTTCCTCTGCAACCGTAAGAACTAGACACTAACTTTATTTTTAAATGAAAGCTGAGATTCTCTTGTAATCCCGTAACTCTAGGAGATTTGGCAAAGCTAAATACAGTGTGAATTTAGAGTGACCATTCCAAGGTGAATCATTTAGTGATGTGTCCTCAACATGAAAGCCAACTGGGCATTGTTTTTTTAATGTCTTTTATTTTCTCTTTCCAAATAATCTGCGAATTGGCAGCAATAATTGGAAGCTTGGTAAAAGCAGAAGTAGATGACTGTAGCCCAATAAAATCAGTATTATTTCTTTTCTGGTTTGTCAGGATATTCTTACAGAATCTAGGTATTAAGGGCATTCTGCATTTAGATATCTCTAGAGAGGAAGGCTTTGGTTGTTTTTGTAGAAGCACCCTTTTCTACTCAGTCGAGCATTAAAATTGGCAGCAGTTCCTGGAGCAGCAAGAAAATCCTGGTTGTTGCCCTCATATAGTTGCTGAAAACATTAAGAGGATATGTAAAAGCTTTAAGTCCAAGGAAAAATATTTGTAACTGTGACAGTGTGTTTCCTTACAATAATTCATTGGTAAAATGTAGGAAAGGAGGAACATGAGCTATAAATAATATTCCTTATGTAAACATAATGGCAGTAGCAAATTCTTTTTATTTAAAAATTAATATTGATGTTCATTAATATAAATTACCACATTTCAGATGACTCTGATGTCCTTGAGGCCAGATGTCACCAACTGATTTAGAGCTTCCTGGGGGGAGGAGTAGATCCTGTTTTGTCAATGTAGGCACCAAATTGCTTCAGATGCTATTTTGGAGTAGATTAATTAGTGATGTAATGTCAACAAAGTTGATCCACATCTCCAATCACAAACATGGAAAACTCTCTTTAAAGCATATTAACTTGAATTCTGAAATGCAAGAAAAATTGTGATAAGGATACCTTTGACTTACTGAACTTTTGTCTCATTTAAGGAAAGCGGTTTGAAAACCCCTGCCCAGGAACATGCATACGGAATTTCCATGTGCATCATCAGCAACTGGGAAACATACTTCAGAGGCCAAGTCTAGTCTTTCATTGACCTTCATTCTACTTTAAACATTAATGCAAATGTGTAGGGTGAAAACATTCAGAGGGTAGCTCTGCTGCCTCAGTCACACTGCACAGATCATATATCTGGATTAAGTTTTTGAGCACTTCATAATATCCATCGGTCCTTTGGACCTTGTGTGCAGCATTGCTGCAAAATAGGATGGCAAAGGTGTTTGCAGAGCTATCGGCTGCCTCCCAGTAACCTCCTCACCTGTGAGGACGCTGGTGGGCGATGCCTCGGAAGGTGGGAGGGTGGATTTATTGTGTTTACATGTGCTGGCAGGTTAAAGAGGGGAAAAGGAAAAAGGCAGGCTCATTTGAGTCAGTGTGAGATAGCGCATCTTTGTCCATTAGTTATTCATTCAAATTCAACCACATGAAATACAGGGAGCTAACAAACCGTATCTTGTAAATGCCTTTTATTCCAGCAACTGAAATTCAGCAGATTTGTAGGTGTGCAGCTGGGCATGCTTAACATGAATGGCAAACTAATGTAAATCCTGTATGAAATATTTTGTTTCATAGCAAATCTCATATATATACAAGAGAGAAGTCTGTGCAGGTCTCTGGTAGCATAGGGTCCTATGTCATACAATTAGGAACTACGGAGATTATATGAATATAGAAAATAACACACAAAGAACACCCTTTTAAAAATGTACCTCTCATTCATGTAAAATCAAACCCTTATCCATTGAAAGGCTATTAAATGGCTTTGAAAGATGTAACAAGGCTTTAGAAATGGCCCATGCTGAACATGGGATATTTTTTCCAATCCTTATAAATAATGATTTCCCTATGTTTGGTAAGATTAGCTACACAGAATTTATGTTAAGACTCTGCGGAGAGGAGTACAGAATTTCAGATAATATTAAGCTGAAAAGGTGGTTTTAAAATGTTTCTATGATACAAAAACCTTGTATCAAAGGAGCAAATACACCAACCCCTCAGTCTCTTTTCTCATTTATGAAATAAGTAAGCATAAACTATAAAGTCTAATTTTCAGCAACTATGTTAGTAAATCCAAACTGACCTTGACCTTAGCTTTGCTAATTTCCAAACTCTGATATTTATTTCCAGAGTAGATTGTTTCCCTTCATATCACATACATAAATACTGCAAACCTTTCCAATGACTTGAATTAGAGTGTAAGTAAATAGCCAGTTTTAATCTACATAATATTTTGAGAGCAGACGTTCTGTGCTGTGACTATTAAGATATACCCAGCAGCCATTTGTATAATACTAAAACCTCTTACATATATTATTAAAAGTAATGCTATCAGCCGGGGCTTGTTTTATGTCACAGAAACTTAAATAATAAAATACAGCGTGGATAAAATCTGCAATAATAGTAACTTAAGCAAAATTAATTTCAGTAACAGATAACATCTGGGGGAAAATGTAATTGTATATTGGTAAGTTATGCAAAGCTAATTTTATAATAACTACCACATCTATGGAACTTGTTTACTAGAACACTTTACCAGTCTTCTTTCCTGCCATTATTCTGTTTTAGGAATTTTCCTGTATACTATTTTATTGTCTTTGCTCTGCCTACATTTGTAAAAAGGTAATTTGCCAGCTCTCAGCAAGATGTGTGGGTTGATGTATGGAACAACAGGACATTTCTTATACTTCCCTCTCTTCACGCACATGTTTATTAGACAGCATTGCAGAGAAGCACCGCGGCGTGGGGCTGAGCGTGGTGGGCACCGTGCTGTGCCGGCGCTGGATGCCACCAGGGTGGGGACGTAGAGGTGACGCTCGGTGATATTTCCTGCACCAACCTCAGCTGGATGCTGGAGTGGCCTCCAGCCTGCTCTGACTTGCCCAGGTTCAAGTGGCCTTTCGGCACCCCACCACACCTACGAATTAGTGGGAATTTTGCATTTAACTTCTTCATGCCCTCTCTTTCTCTGCATCCCTTTATCTGCCGCTGACACTGAGATGCCCTTTAAATTTGTGCAACTGCCTTACGGTTGCTTTGTGTTTGAATTCTAGTGCACCCATTAGACTGCAATGTGCAGGAAAATATCGCCTATTAATTTTAAGGCATTATCATCTTGCCAAACTCTTTCTCACATTTCGATAGTTATATTGATTCAAGGGGACACTTTGAGTAATACATCTTTGTCATAGTGAATAATGCTCACATAATGACAAATCTTCAGGAATTAAAAAAGGAGGATGAATTTTTTAATGTAGGTCAGTGGAAATAATTCACCATAAATTTACTCAGACTTCAGAAACTAGCAACATTTTTTAAAGCTAACTGTAGCTGTATGAAACTTACTGTGTCTCCTTCTCTGTTTTTAAATAGATTTTACTACAGACCCATTGGTGCTATTAAACATGAGGTTTTGTTCAAAGGAAATACAAAGACTTAATTGTATTTTTTAAAGGAAAGTATTGCATCAGAAGGATTCATTTAAATACGTTTGTTGGCTTCGGGCTCTCACCACAATTCATTCATTCTAATTTTCCCCTGGACTTGTTAAGGACACAATGTATAGGAAGGAGCAATGCAGAATGGCATTTTTAGGTCACTATATTTTGGCTGTAAACTGTAGTGCTGCTCATAAACTTATTATTACTGAACAAAATACTTGATATTCTACATTGAAGTTTCATAGTCTTTAAAAAAAAACTTTTGGCTGAATGTTGAGACTATTATGGCTCATTAAAGAGACTAGTTGTGCTGTAATTTAGTTATTTCTTAATGATCCAAGGGTTATTATTAGATGCGGAACAGATGAGTAAAAGAATGGCTCCCTTTAAAAGGACGCAGTGAAGTAAAAATATTATTCTAAAACAGAACCTCTGAAAATATTATCCGTGCTATAAAAACATATTTGATCAGCCCAAAATTGATTTAAAAAATCTAGTCTCGTTTTTTTGCACATTATTTCATTTTTTGACATTTTGACTGGAGGGAATTAATGAAATAATTATTTAATCTAAATAAAATATTTTGAGTGAATAGTTAACTAACTAGCCAAAAAATGTTGTTTTAAGGAAGCAGAAAGTAATTGGGAATTCTCATCCAATTCAGCTAATATTTTTAAATAAGAAAATATAAGGTAAGACATGAGAGAAAATGGAAATATTTGCTAAATCAAGAGAGCTCTAGTTTTAAAAAAGTAGAATTTGAAAACAAAGCTTCTTTTTGTTTCAGAAGGAATAACATTTAGCTCAACGTAAGGCTTTTTCATTTCAATGCAGAACTAGAACTTTCTGACTATTCCTTTTGTGATCTGTAGGCACCAGCACAGTGCTGTAAATTTTGAGTCACAAGTAATACAGGAATATGTGTCTATAAAATCTGTTTTTCCCCTCACTTTAAATTCTGAAAATCTTTCTGTCAGCCTTTTGGGTCCTTATAACCATGGGCTAATGCTCTCTGCCTTTTTTAGGGAGCTCTTGCATGACAAGGAATCTTGAAGATAATGACAGAGTCCAAATGTAACTTCTATAAAGCTTTTTAGGAGTACAGAGACTTTTTTTTAATGCAATGAAGTGAAATGGCCAGGTCCCTTACTTTCCATTTTTGCTCTCACTTTTGCAAACGTATAGAACCTTTAATATTTTCAGCACGTTTAACTGTAGCAAGTAACTAAACAAACCAAATATTAACCTTGCTATGATTTCAAAGGTATGAAGGAATTAATTTATGGGAGCTGCAATTACCCTGATGTGAATTAATGTGGTTGATTTGCAGCATCCAAGCAAAATCCTGTTTGTAACAGCTGAGTCAGACCTGGAACATCTGCCTGGAATTCTCGGTGGGCGCTGCCCTTTGTAGAGGCCCCAAACATATCGTTGTAGTAGTATATTATACCCTGCTGCTTGCTTGTTCATTTTTGTCACCCTGTTTGGACCATTAGCAATTCTTAAATTATAGTTCTTATGGCCTTATTTGATGCAGTGTCACTAAAACTTTACTCCAGCGGACTCCTGTGAGGGAATAAATACCCTGGTGCTCAGCTGGGCCCTTCAATTCAAAAAGTTTAACGGGATCCCTGATCAGAAGTGACAAATTTGCATTGAGAAGACTGCATGTTACCTAAGCTCTGCATTTCCTAAACTTAATTATCCACATGAGTAAGAAGCTGTAGTGTTACGAAATTATGAAAATCATCTGTTCTTTCCAAGTATTATAAAGAGGCCCCCTTGAGATGCAGCTAGAAATTAAAGCTGATCTATAATAATTTTCAGTATGCTTTCCACTTCTCAGCACCTGGATAGTAACAAAAAAGGTATTGGTTTATGTCTGCCAGCCATTTTGTTTTCATTTTTAAAAATCTGCAATAAAGCTCTGCACAATAATTAAACCTGAATTACTTTCTCTCTCTCTTTTTTTTTTTAATACTGCCAGTATATGACTGAACTTGCCCAACCTGCAGTTCCCCCCTTCCCTGCTCTGCTGGAAGAAGAAATACCTTCGGAAATCTATTCATCATTCATAGTATCACTAACAGCTACAGAGGCAGAATCTAAGGTATAGAGTTTTGTTTCTTTTTTTTTTTTTTTGTGAGTCTCCTACCTTATTTATTCTAATTGGAGCCTGGTCACTAATGATATTTATTCCCAGAATGCGGCATGCATTCTCTTGGAAGACCGAATGAAGCTGCTTTCAATGCATTAATCAGTCCACAGAGGACACTTGAGCACACCTCTGGGCTCTCTCCCCATGTGACTTCATAGCCCCAGGATCTGCCTGGGCAGTGAGAGATGCTGACAGTCGGTCTGAGCAGGAGTTCTTGAAAGCAGGCTTGGTGTGGTGTCACTTGGCTTTGGGCTGATGCTGTTCTGTCTTCTAGGGAGCAGGAGGATGCTCTAACTCACGTATGTCTCATGGCTGGTTGCTGCAAGGCTCTGATGAAGAGGGTGACCTGGAAGAGTCCCATTCCGAGGTGGAGTCCTGCGAGCCAGACGCTGTGGCTGGCGTCACTGATGAGGATCAGAAGTCCGCAGTGGGTGAAGAAATCCCAAATGAAGTTATTGGCAACCTCGAGGTACTATTACTAGAAAGCTATTCACTAATTCTGTCTATGGTTAATTAGCTAGCTCAGCCTTAATGAATAATAAACTGTATTCATGCTAAAGCTGGCAAAAAAGCACATCCATATGCTGTAAAAATGTGAATTAGCCTCTATAAATAACTCCTAGTTTAGTCAGCTTACATGTGATGAGATAAAAAATGTTCAGTAATATAACAACATATATCCTCAGCATTACTATGTGTTAAGAAACATGGGCCAAATTCTGCTCTCAGTGATGTCAGTGATAAAATTCTTTTTCGGGGGTGTTCAGGATCAGCTGCTGTGATGGAGCATATGTGATGTGCGCTTAATATAAATTGTTAGATGTATCTATGTTACACATCTTTCAGTCTGTGCAAGAAATAACACATCTATGCCAATTCTAGATTTCATTTGGTAGGTGCGTAACTATACAAGAGCTGCCTTAATGGAGCAGGTCAGATTTCGGTATGTGGCCTACAGACTCTCAGGACTCTTGAGTTCTTTCCATGGGCTTCATGAAAGGGAAGGAAGCTCTTGTCAGCGGGCTTAAATTTGTTGTAGGGTGATCAGCTTCTCTGCGGGGAGGTCTGTAAATTGAAACATATGGAAAGCCAGCAGAGTAGATCATTGTTATTTTGTAAACTGTTCCCTCAAGCTTATGAAATTATCGAATGCAAACAAGCTAGAAGTCAGTTCCACCAAGGAACTGGTGGAATTTGGTCTTATTTGCAACAACCAGGTGGCATTAGGGACTTAAACTTTAGATGCAGCATATTGGACACTGTTGACTAAGCAGCAGTTTATTAAATATCTAATATTATCTGAAAATAGTGTGATATTGATAAATGGTTTTACATGGATTATGTATGAATGGGAAATATAAATTAGAATAATGATGCTATCATTAGATCTATCTATTTCATTTAATATTCCATTTCAACATGTCTTCATAAACAGAAGGGAACCTGACCTATGTTGTCTTATTCCTATCCCTACCTATAGAAAAAACTGAAATGCCTGGTTTTCATTTGACCTTGATTTCATTAGTATCAGTGCTAAGGCTTTTTTTTCTTGACAGAAACTGCACAGATAAGAAAGACGCCTTTTTTTTTCCTTTCTTCCTTCTTTTGCAGCTCTGGTTATATACACAGAAAATTATTTGCTTTTACTTTTTAAAAGTCTTCCACCACTGTATCTTTTCCACCCAATTTCTCAGTTTCTTTTCCTCTGAGATAGTCTTATCATTAGATTTTTACCAGGTATATGGTCAGACTCATACCATTTTGTTGTTATGTGTGAACTGTGATTTCACAATTTGCATTATGTCTCCAGGGAACATAAGGCAGCTGTTGATCTAGTTGAGTCTAGAAAATAACTTTTAATCTGAAATCACGGTGCTGACACTCAGTGATCACGACAGGAGCCAGAGTGAAGTGAGCTGATTTTCACTAGAAGGTAAATCAGAGGCAGGGATGAAAAAACTGGGGAAGAAAAGGCAGCTAGGGCAGCTGGGAGAGGATTGGCCTGGAGGATCCCACAGCAAAGCAGCTTAAATATATGTAGAATGTAAAGCAATAGGGACTTATTTGTTGATAATTGAGGATGTGGTGAAGACCACCTCCAAAAATACAAAGTTGAGAGAGAAGTTCCAGGTTTTGGTGCTAATCTGAGCTGCTGAGAACACTGAAAGTGTTTTAGCTGTGGTTATCCATGGATAGATAGGTGGTATAGCACGAGTAGGGATTTCTAGGACTGGCAAGCCAAAAAGTTCCTAAAATGGCAAGGTACTGCAAGTTTTTCTGGGCTGAATCCATTCACTTCTTAAAAATTACATGAAGTCCATCAAGGATGTAACTCTGAGCTGCAGTGATGAATGCTGATATTGAGAAATATACATAAATTCCCCATAGACCCCCAGTATTTGTGGTCTTTTTTTTTCGGTGATCCCACATTTCCAAATGCTGTAGAATTAAAGATTACTACACATTATCATTGCCAAAGATTTCACTAAAATACATCACAACCCTTGTACCTTCCCCACAAATGATACATACTTAATTAAACACTCAATGCATACAGCAGTCTGGATTTCCAGAATGAGATACACATTCCTAATTGTGTTTGTAGTTAATAAAGACAAGCAACATCACAGAAATATGGGGTTTTATTGTTCATTTTCTGTAATGCTTTCTAATCCCAGCAATGTTTCAATAAAATGTATTACACCAGCGAACGAACATCTGCAGCAAAGGCAAACAGTGGCAACTACCAAACCCCAAGGCAATTTCTCTGTTTTGGTGTTTATTGGCAAAGGCTGTTGGAGAATCCAGGCGAATGAGCCCTTGTCCCCAGAGCAGGTTCCGAGAGCTGTGGCCGTCTTGGGTCACCTCCTGCTCATGGCCATCACACCGCACGTCGGGGCCATGCATGGCAATGTGATAATGTGTTATCACGTATGTACAGGCTGAAACACCGTTATGTCTGCAAAACAGGAAGGTGTGTAGGATAATGTCTGTCCCACCACACTACGGCGTGTCAAAACCACAAAGACAATGTGCAGCCTGAGATAGCTCCATCACAACCACCTTTTTCTGCTGATTTTCTTTGCAGGCGGAGATAAATGAAAAGCTGCAAATGGAAGAAGCTCATACTTTGTGAACAGAAAAATGAAAAAGTCCTAAATAGCCAGATAAGAAAGGTGATGTTGAATCTTAGAGAAATTGGACAGTAGGGGATGGTGGCACACACAGAAGACTGTAATTATTTTTCTGTAAAGGAAAATGGTTCTGTTAGCACTTACCTAGAAATAGTTCATCCCACTGCCTCAAATTTACTGTGTTGTTATTTAGTTCAGACTGAAGTTGAAGGCAATAAACAGAAGGATATGTAATTATAAAACATCCTCAAGTTCAGTTTATTTCTGAATAGAAATCCCTATTTAAAAAAAAAAAAAAATCTGTAGTTTCACTCTTTTCTTTTTACAGTTGTGAAATATTTAACAGTTTCTCCTTTACACCTAATTTTTTTTTTCAGGAAATTTTGTTAGAAAGAGAGAAAACATCATTTTGAGGCACTGCAGAAATAACAAGGAGAGAATTTAATTAACAAGTAATTACACACTTTTCACTGTAGTTATTCATTAACAATATGCATGTTATTTCATTTTAAATTGCTTCCTAAGCTCTTAAACAAATTTAATATCTTAGACTTTTTATTTCCACCATATTAAAATTGCATAAATGAAGAGTTTGCACTTTTACAGTATTCCCAAGAGGAGTTCCTTTTGATTTCAGTGGAAATTTTTCTGGAATGCATGTAACCTTTCATCTGTGAATGTTTCCATATTTTGTCAGACGTTACGGAAACGTTTCAAACTCAAAAGGAATCTAACCAAATAAATTACCTCAGGAGAACCAGTTTAACATCTATGTTTTAAAATCACAGCCCGTACTGATTGTTGTGTTATAGAACTCGGTGCCCTAGGAAGCATGTTGACTACAAGTCATGCTTCAAGCGTAAAGGCTGGATTGGATTACGTGTTTAATGGAATATTTGAGAAACTGAATGTTTTATTCATTACAGTTTCATATTTGTTTCCTGTTAAGTAAAAAAATTTAGGTTTTGTTTCATTTCATCCCCGGTTTTTATGGTGATAATGAAAAAAAATTTCCCAGCCCGACTCAGCCCAGTAAAAAAAAAAAATAAAAAAAAAAAAAAAAGAAGAAGAAGAAAATAACTTGAAATACTTTTCCTGGCGGCCTCGAGTGGCGCGGCCGGGCCCGCGGGGCGCGCTCCCGTCGGGCGCGCTCCCGCCGGCTGTTGGAGCGGAGCCCAGGGCCAGCAGGGGGCGCTGCCGCCACGCGGCTCCGCGGGGAACCGGCTGCACCCCCGGGATGGGCACCCCCGCGATGGGCACCGCCAGGATGGGCACCCCCGGGATGGGCACCCGGGGTTGGGCACCGCCGGGATGGGCACCGCCGGGATGGGCACCCCCAGGCCGGCGATGAACTGCTGCTCGTCCCATAAAGCCGCGGTTTGAAATCCTGGGCGGGCGGTGTTTTCCTGGGTCTCATGCGTTGAGGAAAGATCCTCGCCCCGGCCCGCGCTGCGGAGTGGGGAGCTCCGTAAAAGATTCACTTCCAAGTTGTCTTGATTGCTCTTCCCAGCGCTGGCCAGAAAATTAGTGAGAGCTTCCTTTGAGCTATTAAAAGCTAACCACTCTGCTTTGAACCCTGAAGAAATTCAGGAAGAAATATTAGTTTTACCTTTTTAAAAATATGTATATATTTTTTAAAATATTTCAGTTTTTTAATATAGCTAAGATTCCTGGTATGTTCTTTGTTGTTTTATTGCTTTGAAATATGAAATATTTTGGCATCAAAACTTTCTGAAATCAAAATGTTTTATTTTGATACATAAATTCATCTCCCAACATGTTATGCTAATATCACGAAGCTCCTTGGTTTTGAATTTTAAGGTGAGAACAGAACTTCTGAAGAGAGCTATCAGTATAAAAAAAAAAAAAAAAGAGTATTTAAAATACTTCTTAGTGAAACGTGTTATTGGCAATTTAGCATTGTTTAGCACTTCAGACTTAAATCTGAAGGCTGCAACGTTCCTGCTGTAGCGCTATGCAGAAAGAGACTAACTATGATTTATGTTAAGACCAATGCTAAACAAAGACTTTTGCCTATATCTCTTCCTCCCTCTCCCACATTTCATAGAACCTCTGGGAAATTCTAAAGTGCTTTGAAGATGAGAAATTGTATGTGAACATCAAGTATTACTCCGATGATTTGTTAGCATTCCGTCTTAGTACATATGCATAACAGCTGAGGTATTGCAGAAATCCAAACTGAAGTTCAAATCCCACAAACTGTATTTGTAACTATCTTCCTGCTGAACTAAATAATGCTACCAATAAAAACAGCCCCAGGGATTTTTGGGGAGCGGGAGGAGAGGATGGTGAGGAGGCTGAAGGAGGGAAGATGGGTAAAAGGTAGATGTAACTTCTGTCTAAGCAGGCAGAGTGCGTGTTCTGACACAGCATATGAACATCAAATTGAAGAATCCTTTAATGTCTTCAGAATGTTAATATGAAATGCAAAACGTCATTCTTTGGATAGATGGGTAGGAACAAAATGTTCAGATGCAATATGGTGCATTAAGAACAGTCTCCATTCTGCATTCCTGGCTTTTCCACTGTTTTAAATCAGACTTGCTGTTTCTCAGGTCTCTCATGTCATGCTGAGTTGCTGCTATAGTAATCTCTAAAAATAATTATGCTGTCATTCCTGGGACCTACAGTTGAGGCTTTGGTATAACAATGTATCTTTTTTTTTTTTAACATTGTTGATGTAACATAGGTCCTTACGTACACATACTTGATGTGGTTACGAGCAGGTTCCCACCCTACAGAGCTTTCAATTTAAATCAGAAAGATCCTTCAGAAAGGAAGGAAAGACATGTTACATTCTACTTTGCCTGCCAGAGAAGTACTGGTCTTGCAGGGAACAGAGCACAGACAAAACATTGTTTTTCCTATGTAGTATGTTATATTTAAGCTTTTTAGCATCTTTGTGATAAAATCCTGGTCTTCACTGGGATTTTATAATGAGACAGTGAACAATTAGTAATTATCCTCTAGTAAAAGAAAAGCTCTATATTCAGGTAGTGCTTTCCTGTATTATACTGCCAGAGTGATGGAAGTTTAGAAGAGATAGAAAGCAGTTTTTCTAGTAAGAAGCTGGCTTGAAAAAGATGGGAAAGAAAAAGTCAAAACAGTGTTTTACCTGTTTCATAGCTGTTTGTCATGACCTTTTCTTCTCTTCTGTGTCAAAACTTGATTTGAATTTGAAAATTACCACATTGTTTCCTTCCTAAAATTGTAACTGGCTTTCCTAGGAAATTTGCTTTCCCAGAAAAGCCACTGTGCGTAGGCTTCAAATGCAGCTTTTCACAAGTGAGAAAAAGACATTTTCTTCAATAACTTTCACTGCCAACCTGACCACAAAATGTGTGCACTGGTCCATTTAAATCAGACTCTTAAGCACATGCTTCAGTTGATGACCAAAATGCATTTATCCAGGTGTACTTCTTTATCACACTGAAAAGGCTCCAGAGCGTGGGTTTGATCTGGGCTGACCCAAAAGCATGTAGAACAGAGCTGTAGCAGAGAACTTTAGCGTGCGTTACGTACATGGCAAGGCTGGTAAAGAATTCCTAGTGAATTCCTGTACATTTCCTGGAGTGTGAGAGGGATGTTCCTACTCCTGTTGGCACCAGTCAGCCTGGCACATCACACAACAGCGAGAGATATTGCAGGTAAGTGGTCAATTCACCCTCTTTTCCCTCCTCCTCCCTCATTTTAGGACGATGTTACACCTGCACCTGCCACAACATGCATCTCTGCCACGGTTCATGAGGAAGTGACAGCTGTGACAGAACACTTGGGCAGCGTTGCTTGCCATGAGCAACCCAAACCTGCCTGTAACATTTCAGCCCGTTTTGTTGCGGCACTTCAAGTGTGCAGAGCAAGCTCCGGGCTCCAGCGGTTGTGGATTCAGATTACACCTACGTGACAGAAAAAGAAATCAAAGGATAGTTGCAGTGACTCATGTAATTGACAGTCCCATTCAGATGCAGAGCATTAAACAGATCTCAGAATTACTAATACTGCAGAAAGAACAGAATGTAAAATATTTCTAGGGTAGAAACAACCTGACTTTTTACATAGTTGGCTTAGTAGCCCTCTGCTTTAAAGCTTGCACTGTCACAACAAAGACAGCGTTAAATGTGAGGTTTGTGTTCATGTAGAATTCTGCACTCACAGCATTGCCTAGGCCAGCTGATAGTTGTACGTATTTTCAATATTTATGCAGCTGATGCAAAGAACCGAAAGGGACAAGGTGAGTTGCTACAAGTGCCCTGGCCAGGTTGGGCAGTGGAAGCAAGACCTGTAGCCTGACAGGAGGAGATTGTTTTGAGGCTACGGGGAAAAATGGTGTGTAGAAGTTATTCACCTAAAATGAGTTTAGTCCTCTCTTCATGGAAGAAGGCTGCTGTAGCTGTGTCAGTTGGGGATGCTGATGTGGATGGTGATTCATGGTAGGAGCCTCTGCAAGGTGCTTTGAAGCACCTTCTAGGTGACCCCGTTCCTCCAGTGCTGGCAAAGAATGCCTCAGGATTTTGCCTCCCTCCACTTAGTGAGTCCATATGAGTATTTCAAAGTTTTCATGTAGGTCTTTTTAATTCTTTCTGAAGATATCTCATACAACACTTTCTTAAAATTTGAATCTTACATATTTTAAACTGTAGCCAACACAATTTTCTTCTCTAAACAGTCATTTTTTTTTTCTTTTTTCTTTTTTTTTTTTTATGATTGCATTGATTGTAGTGTTAGAAATGTCATGTCTGGACAGAGCAGGATCCAAGCGTACTGGGATCCTTCCCTTGGCATTGACTATGGGAGATGCTTAGGGAAGAGTAAAGGAAGAGAGGACCCTGAGAGAGGTCCACCACTTGAAAGCAAACCCTTCTATCGATCAGTGCTGCAGACACTAGTGGAGCCAAAGTACATACCCAGACCCAACAGGGGTTTGAATTGAAGGACATCTCCCCCAGGAATTTGTCTAGTTTGAACTCAGTTGTGCTCCTGGCCACACGGTACCATGACACTAAATTCTGCGCTTTAATTGTGTTGTTGATTAACCCAGCTGAAATGAATACAGGAGGCTCAAGATTACTCATCTCAAACTCTCAAGGTCCTCAGTCTTACTGGTCGTTTGTGCATGTTGAGGTGGTGTCAGTGGTTAACCACGAAGACGCTGACTTTTCGTGTGCACTAGGAGCAGCTGAGATCCAGGTAAGAGGAAGCCTGTGTTGTTCTCTGCAAGGCTGAGCCTAAACTTCTGCCACCTGCCCAGTTACTTTTTGTCATTTCTTTTTGTGCCATGTCTAACAATTATAATCTTCTGAAGCGGAGATGCATCAGTCAATCTTTATCTGTGTGCTGAGGGACACACACATGGCCCTGCTTAAACAAGACACTGACAGGGAGGAAAAATGACCATCTTTGGTCTGTCAGGCAGATAGTGGATATTTTGCTATCCTAATCATCACGGTAACAAGTTTCTTTGGAGCATATAAGTCATGAATTACTATGCAGCTCCAAGAGGAAAACTTTGCCCTTTTATTGTTTTCCAAAGAAATGTTCTCAATTTCTTTTCTGCCAAATTCATATTACAGATCATACTAACAAATTTTCCCAAGCCTTCTTGACCTCCTCCCTTCCTCATAGTAGTAAAAGAAATTTCACTCATCGCTGAGAGATGTAGAAGATTGCTAAATTTTGCTGATTTAGGAACTGAGTGAATGAAACAAGCTTACAAAAATGTAGATACCACATTGCAGAATGCAGTTAGCTCCATTAATAAGGAAAATGGAACTTGCGATATTTCTGCTGTTTCACAGTACATTAGTAAATGGCCTGCTAGTATTTTATTAGGCTGGGGGTCTGCAAGCGCTCCTCGTGTCAAGGCCAAAATTGTGCACACGGCGCTGGGGAGTGCTAATTTTGGGAAGATTTTTCTTTTCCCCTCTCTTCCCCCACCAAATCTGTGCCTGGTTTTACTGAACCAAGACAAAGTAACAGTGATGCTTACTGCATTGCTTTGAACCGTGTGTTTTGTTTTAATTGGAGTTCTCAACATTTAGTGGCACCAGTTCCTCTGCTACTAAATCATCCGTAGACAGCTGGGTGAGCTGCCAAGCCTCTGGTCTGAGAAAGGGTTTTTGGATTGTTTGTTTTCTGAATGAGCCAGGTGAGAGGAAGCCACGTCTTTACTGTACTTCTCTGCTATTCACAATTACAGTCTTGTGTAATTGTCACAGGACAATTTTGCCACTAATACCATTTTTCTACTGGAGTTTTCTTACCAGGTGGCTGTTGGGATAAAAGCGGGATTCAGATTTTGTGTTGGTTTTGCTCTGAGATCATTCAAGCCTTTTTTTTGAAATGTCACATTTCAATTTAACAAATTGTCAGTTCATGCAGCTCCGATGCCCCAGAAACCATTTCCAATGACATACTATAAAAGCAGGACTGATATAGATCACTTGCCTGCATTTCAAAGACATACCTTTGGATTACAGGGTTGCAGATGAGATTTTAATTCTGTGGAACTCAGTGCAAAGACGTTCATTTGCTACCAAAGGCTCCTGCTTTAGGTGTTTTTTTTAATTCCACTCCACTTTTCTGTGAGTAATGTAGATACGGGGGCTGAAGCAGTTGAATCAATTATTCAATTGAATTAAATTACTATAAATGCCAATATTTCTGTGAAATTATTATTGTGTAGGGCTACATGAAGATGTGTCTTTGTTATATACGACAGCTTTTGATACTGCCTCCCAAATATAAATTATGGGGCTGGTTTTTAAGCCTTTAATCACAATCTTACTGACTCCCTACTCAGGCAAAATGCTTCTTGCTCTCAATAGGCATATTTACCTTGGCATGACTCCAGTATAACCCAGTACAACAGAGGTGCGCTGGGACTGGTTGGGGCTGTGGGGCTGGGATGGCAGCAGCTGCCTGCAAGGGGCTGAGCCCCCGCTCCCCCCCCATCATCACCTGCACCCGGGATGAGGATCTGTTTGCACATCTCTGCGCTCTGAACAGGTTAAACGCGTACGTGTGTTACGTTATTGAGAAACAGAGTGATTTAGAAGGACACGCATTATTCCTCGTCTCTGTGTCAACAATCAAAAATGAGCTTTTGGATTTATTAGTTCCCAGTCTTGCACCTATCTTAAATCATTACCATATAATAAGGACTCTGTATGGTGCATTGTCAATAAAACCTGATATTGAGAAGATTACTGATCGTCTAGTGCAAATGGAGAGCACTGTAAATGATTTAGAGAATACGTGTCAAACGTTAAAGCTATCTAATACCTTCTAAAGTAGGTTGATACTCATAAATCTAAGATAAATGACCTGTAAAACCACTTAAGAAGAAATAATACTCATTTAATCAGGCTTCCAGTGGAAAGACTAGGTAGGAGAGAAATTCAGAAGGAATTATGAAATCTCTTCTAATTCAGTACTTCAATAGGGAATGCAAACCCACATTTGATAAGCAATTTTAGTTAGCTAAAACTATTGTTGTAATAGCACTAAATTATGGCACCACTGAAAAAAAGACCAGACCAAAGGGTTTTTATGGTTTACTGAGCACTCATTTTTCCAGATTCAGCACTGGGTGTATCGGATGGAGATATAAAGGGTGTTTATTTGAATTATGTTTCGCTGGATCCCAGGGATAGAGTGTTGGTTTGTCTGCTCTCAGTGTGGCTGTTCCTGTAGGTTTGTTCGATGTCTTCCCATGGGAGGAGAAGGTGTCATTTATTGGGACAAGCCTGGTTAGAACTGTAGTGAAACAAACTTAGTGTTTTCACATAGTTGAGTGGTAACTTGTACAAACTTAGTCTATAGAGTTTAGTGATATTTTCTGCACTTTGATTCCAAAGAAAATCTTTTTCCCCCAGGTCTGTTTTAAAGGTGGCTTCATGTGGGTGGCAGAAAAATTAAGTCATAATTTTCATTACTGGAGTTCTGGTTCTTCAGTTCTTGTGCAGACAAAACTTCCATTCTCTTTGATAGGTTTTTAAGTCCACTTGTTAATTCTCGTTCATCCTTTTGGCTTTATGACTGCTTAGAGCTCAGCATTGCTGCCAGCATTTATTAGAACTTGACGCAGAGCTTTTCTTGAAGCAACTGTAATGGTATATTTAGCCATGGAGAAATGTTTCCAAAGAGCAGCGTGCTGTGACTCATGTGACTCCACTGCTGCTCTGGTGACCCTCACAGACTTACTCATTGTTTACATAGTGGCAAACAAGATCAGATTCTGGCTTGATGCCTTATTTCACTTCATCCAATAAATGTGCAACTTGCAAATGCATTTCACTTCAATTCACATTTTTTAAGATAAACTGAGTATCTAACTTCTTTCCTCTTATTGTTAAAAATACAGACACTTAAATGCTGCTCTGAGTGGAATTAATTAGTGAATGAAATGCAAGTGCATGTGGTCCATATATAATGCATTTATGCTGCAAAAATAACCAGGGGATGACATGGATGTGTTTAAAATGTATTATCACCTGCTTTATTCTTGCTTGCCCCCACTGAGGGCAAAACACACATGCAAGCATACATATGCTTGTTATGCAGCGGCTGTAGTTAGTATAACAATTAATACATCAAGTTGTAGCCGTGGTGTTTGAATTGGCTGTTTCTGTAACAGAGGTGCAATGTTGGTAGCAAATTTCCATTGTTTGTGAATTTTGAGATACTGAAATCTATTCAAAAAATTGCTTGTTGATTTACTCTATATCTGGCATAAAGCTACAGTCATTTTACTAAAAAAAAAAAAACACAGACAAAAAAACCAAAACCAGTTAAACTGAGCATACAATGAAGAAAGATAATTTCAGAAATCTGTCAGCCTTTTGAATATTGCTTTTCCATTTCCTGAGAATACCTCAGAGGAATTGGGTTTGCTACTCTCAGGCAGAGCAGCTGTTGCATGTATATGTTGTATGTGCATTGTGTGCGTGGTGTATTTGTTATTAGTTTAAAAAAAAAACAACTCAGAGGCCACAGCTGGACTGACTTTTACCTGGTGGTTACAGGCACTGGAGTCTCTGGCTATGGACAGAGAGCAGGGAAAAATTCGCAAATGATTGAGATCTGAGGAAGCCTCTGAGGAATGGAAGCTGAAGCTTTCTGGCATGTAAAATGGCTTGCAAAGGGCGGAATTGCTTGGAGCTGATCAATTCTTATTTTCATGTCAGTGCTTTTTAAAACTTTTGATTTAGGTGTTTTTTTAAGAAACACTAAGGGATGATAGAAAGATAATGATGTCAGGTAACTAGTTATGAGTTACGGTACAGAGGTAAAAGTTACTGGCTGTCAGGTAGCTAGTTAACTAGTTATTTTATGGTAGCTAATTTGTCAATGAGTCTAGGAGATGCGAGTGGCTCAGGCCAGTTGGCAGTGGAAGGCCATTGGTGTTCCATTAGATATCCAGAGTTTGCGTTGTTGAACCCCACTGTGCAGCTAAACAAGCGACCAGGACAGTGGGGCACATCCTGACCCAGGTCAGCTGCCAAAACTGGGTACGGCGAGGGGTATGGCAGCTGGGGACCTGTCGCCTTGTCTGCCACGTGACCTACCGAGAGACCCTTGTTACTCACTTCTGAGCAGGCAAATCACACATGCACACACACTCCTTGGTTATAATTAAGTTAAAATCCTGCTAATTTGGAAGCATACCTATCACATCCTCTTTTAGGAAGGAACTATTATTTCTTCTTTTATTCTTTTCTGCTTGAATCCCAAGCTATCAATGGCTTTCAAAGAAAAAGGAGTTTTTCTTTAGAAAAAAGTCTATTCAAATTATTCATGATTTATATCAAGAAGGGACCTTTCCTCTTTCAACTAGTAGAAAAGGGATAGTTTGATCTTCCCTGAAATCATTTGAGAACCTTGTACATTTCTTTCCAGAACTAAAACTTTCTTACAAAGCTTTGGATATTCAGCAGAAGAATAACTATTACATAATTGAAGCTCAATACAATACCGTGGGGCTAATAAATGCCCTCCCGGTTCTATAGAAAATGTAACGAATCATAATAGCACTTATTGGGACTCGGCCAGGCACAAATGACAAAGCTTCTTTTGAAAGAGAGTTGTGGCCAGAAATACTCTTGGACCAAAACCATTTTCTTAACTGTCAGGGGGACATTTACTACTTTTACTTTTCAGCCTAGATTTTATGTTGATCCTGCACCACTGAATAAAATCAAGCTTGACAGAGCTGCTACTGCAGCTGTTACAGATGTAAATGTGAAGAAGGCCATTTAAGATGACTCTGTTTCCCTGAACATGTTATTTGGAAAGTATTTAGATTGTATTAAAAATGGCTTGATACATCCTTATTGTGTGTTTTATAAAGGAAGAAAAAGATGCTACACTATTAAGTGGTTTATTAACATTTATGATCACAGGTCTTTTACTTAGAAAATAATTGTTCTATTGTGTGCTGCAAAGCTGCCTGCAAACAGCTGGCCGAGGGATATACTGCTTTGTATTCTCCAAGAAGAAAATATCAAATTCAATTGATTAATCAAAGGGGACATTCTTTGATGGAAGGGAACCTTTTCAAACTTTATTAAAAATATTGAATAAACCATGAGCAATCAAAGTTCATAATCTGAACCCTGCTCTACTTTCTTGGATACAGCAAACCTTCAAAATAACTCATAAAGCAGGAGATGAGATGTCGTCAATAAAATTAAATAAATAAATAAATAGAACCCCAACCTCAGAGCATCATATTCCAAAACCTCTATCTTGATCTGGATCTCAGCTACACCATTGCAGCTCCACTGATTTTACTGGAGTCACTCTGTGTTTTCAGCGTAGAGGCTGATAATAAGAATTGAGCCTTGGGCCTTTTGTCAGTGACTAATTCAGAAACATCCTCTCTCCCTCTGTCTTTTCATGGAGGGTTTTTCCCCTATTCTGAAAGAAGAGATGAGATTACTATCGGTGAAGCTGCCTAGTGACTAAGGATAATCGAGGTGTGACCTAGAGGCTGAATGACTGTCCCCTCTGTTCCAGGAGGAAAGCAATCATATGGCCAAATGCAGGAGGGCTGTTGGGAATGAAGAGAAGTGAAATGGAAATTCCCAGAGCCAAGGAGAAAACACAACTCAGACAAGTGGGACTAGTACATCTCTGTCTTGCAATCGGCACTGAAATCATGGCCCCTACGTGACATATTATGTGTAAAGGCATCGTGCTGCTCAAGATCAAATTCAAGTGGATGTTAGCAAATAAAACGCTCATATTTAGCAGCAGGAGAAAGTTGCTGGAATGCTTACAAGTATTTTGATGGGAAAGAAAAAACAGTTGAGGGAAAGAATAATTGAAGGTATACAGGCACAGAGTGATGGGAAGCGAGCACGCTGATGGTTCACAGCACAGTAGTCTGATGCCATTTTTAGTTAGGACACAAGGCAGAGCAAGTTTGGAATAAGAAGCACCAAGACAGCACAGTGAAAGCTGTCCTCGGTGGCCACAGGGCCTCAGCTATACAGACCTGAATGAGATCGTGGCCAAGCACTCGGCCCACGTGGCTATCTAGGACAGCAACAACAAGAAATGTGGGGTTTTGATATGGACGTCCTCTGCAATGTTTTTTTTTCCACAGTGGTTTTCTGTATTGTCCTCTGTCTGACCATGTTCCAAGCAGAGCTGGAAGGACAGAGCTGATGGCTGTGCCTCAGTCAACACACAGGGCTGAAGCTCACAGGGGGATTTTCACAACCACAGCAGACGAGGAGGTCAGGATGGGTGAGGTGCAGCTCAGGTCTGGGGTCACCTCCAGCTGGAAGGTGGGATTGGAAGCAGGGGGGAGGAGGACATCTGAGGATAACCAGCAGAGGCTCTCCAAGACCTTTGCTCTGAATGGAGCAATTTGTCATTTATTTCAAGTAGCACTCCTGACCCAATGGTGAAAAAAAAACCCTAAAAGTTTTGTTTGTTTGTTTGTTTGTTTGTTTTTTAAAGACCCCACTCTGAGAGCTTTTGGACCAGCACTCTTGCCTGAAAGAAGTGTTGGAGACCTGTCAGTAAAGCCTCTGTCTCTGGAAATTAAGATTGTCCTTGGGATCAGAGAGCTTTGCAGTGAAGACCCTTGCCAGTCCCCAGCCAAGGTAAATATAAACTCTCTAAACCTCTGATTAGTTGTTTGGGTCAGAAGAGACTGAAGTGTATAAAAAGCAGCCTTCCTACATGTCATCCCACCCTGTGCAATACTGCTGTTGAAAGGGCTTGTCCTAAATACTCCATCTGATAAGGCAACACATTAAAAAAGCAAAAAAGGCACTTTATTAAAAAAACAAGCTCTTTCATGGAGTGACAGATGAATGTAGTGACAGATTAATATAAATTTTAAAACCTGAATGTTATCCTCCAAGGGGAAAAAGCTCCTAAATACACATGCAAAACAAAAATGGCAGAGAGAAATCTCTGACAATGTATTGCACAGAATCATTTATTAGGTCTCTGTAAGTGATCATTTACATGAAACTTGCATTTAATCTAGTATTCAACCATTCCCTTATATCTCCTGGCTGAATGTGTGTGTGGGAGACAGTGGTCCCTCCTCCTGTCTTGTCTCCCTTCCCCTACCAAGCTGCTTTTTATTTTCTGGAGTATATGTGCATGGGGACATGGGGCAGAGAAGGGCATTTGAACATCCCAGTTTCAAACTCATCTCTCTGATTCTGGTTTAGACCAAAAGAGGAAAATAGCCACTTCTCTTTAAAGGTGAGCAAGTTCTTTCAAAAACAAATAAAACCTCAGTTGGCCACTTGGCAGTACAGCCCTTTTGGGTTAAAGCAAGGGAAACTGTAAGCTGCAATGTGGAGCGGGGCACACAGAAATACTCTCTTCTTTACACTGTGCAGATGCACTCTTCCTGGGATGTCAGCAGTGGCACGTGTGCTAACTACAGACATCATTTACATGTGCTGCCAAAGCACCCAAGCAAGGTATTTCAGAACCAGCCCTGTGTATCTGCATGCGTGGCAATCGCTGAAATCGTGGCACTGTGAACTCAGCTTAAACCCTGAATTTCTGCTAAAAACGGTTGCACACCTGGGTTGAGATCTAAAGCAATCGCCTTGAGCTGCTCCTAAGAGGATCTTGCTCAGGGAAGTCACCATGATGTGAAATTGTCTCCCATCTCACAAGAACGTGGCTCATGGCTTCTCCAGGCCACGTTGACACCTCTTGGCAAAGGTGGGTTGATGGCACAGGTGTAATATTCACTTTGGAGACCTCTGAAAACCAGAGTGCTTGTTTCCTGATGTATCCTCCTGTGGTGCATGCCCAGCTGCCCTGCAGGTCTCCACCGCTGATTTCAGCAAGTGACAACCGAAGGCATTTGAAACTGAAAGAAAGTATTTAAATATAGTCAGGAACAACAGATAAAATGACCTCAAACAATCCCACATGAAGTCCTTTGTTATTTTCAAAGCACTTTCCCAGCTTGACACCTTTGCTTCTTTGTATCCAATATTAAATTCAGAATGTTTTATTCCAGTGCAGTATATGAATATAAATATGTCAAACCTCACACTACCTTTTTTGTGCTACTGCTTTGAAAAAGGACCCGGAGTAAACTCAGTGTAAAGATAGAGAAGAATATCAAGAAAATTCCACTTCTGAAACTTTTGTTCCCTGTTGTCCTGTAGGCATTTAGAGCAGCTTTCCTCCAGCCAGCACGAGTACAGCAGCGAGGAGCAGCCCGGCTGTGGGTGGCAGCTGCTGGGGAACGAGCACACGGAGCTGCTTCAGGTGTTCCTTGTGCTGGGGTCGCACACGGACAGACTGTCCATTACCCCCCCAACACACCTGCCCTGCTCCTCCCTGTGCCCATGGCTGCTTTTCTTTATACGTCTTCTCGTTGCTGTAGCCCAGATGTTGCCAACCTCTTGCCAAAACCAGACGTTGCTCTTACGTAGCTGCAGAAGTGGCAGAACCAGTTGCATTCACTTTTACATCCTCCTGTTGCTCCAACATAACCCTCAACACCACCTCTCATCTCTCTTAGTTGCTGCCATTACCTGTGTGGTTGATGCTTCTGGAGAACTTAATTCCATGCTGCTGCTGCCCTCCAGTCTGCTGAATGTGCCATCCTGCTGCTGTTTGCTGTTTTACAAGGTTTTCAGCACACAGGTGAGTACAAGGAGCAGCACAATGCCATTTGTGCTGCCCACAGCTCAGCACACATTGGTCCTGCTGGTCAGGAGCTGAGATGAGGAAACCCAGTCCCATCTGTCAGAGAAGGGTCCCAGTTTGTGCAACGAGGACCAACATAAAGGTGCAGGAACTGGTAACCCCTCCTGGTCCCCTGTCACCCTTTCACCTGGGATGCAAAAGGTCAGGAGAAAGGGTCTGTTGTGGTACCTCTAATTTCTCCTTCCTTTTCTGATAATTGCTGTGATTAACTGGCTTTGAAGTTACCTGACAGTAACTGGGTGCAGGTTTGGGGCCCATGTATACACAGAAATTGAAGTTATTCAGTTTGGAGATGTCTGGAATAGGCATAGCTGGCAGCACACAGTGAAGCAAATAGTTGGGTGAATTTGCATCTTATTCAGTATGTCAAAAAAAGTTTTAAGCTGTGACTTGGAGAAGTCCAGCCAGGAACAATAAGCTTGTCTGGAGAATACTGGTACTAGAAACTAAGGGATGTGGAACCTTGTCCAAGGTAAATATTGACGTGACTCAAGATGAACTAGTAAAACATTTAATGAAGCTGAAAATAAGGCATCTGGGATAGATGTTTATTGTTGAAAATGAAACATTCGAGCAAAAGTAGCACAGTGATGATGGAGGTTATTCATAGGGAAGCCAAGTTGGGGAAACATCATCATCTGAAAGAAACTGACTCCAGCTATTTGTGAAACATGGAAAAAATTAGAATTATAAGAGAGCTAAAAATGTAAGTGAATAGCAAACAGTCGTTATGGACATTCAGAGTGGATTTTGGAGACTGAATCATACCAAGGGACAAATTACTCAGGTGTCCAGAATAACTCTATTGACTTTGACAGATTTCTCTGTATTTGCTTTTGTGTAATTGAGAGTTTACTCCCTTATGCTGTATGAGAACTGAATATTAAGACACTTTGAGAAAAAATACTGACTTTCATTCCAGTATCATTCTCTTGATGACAGAGAATAAGTCACATTAACTCCATAAGGCATTTCAGGAACACTTCAGGAGATTTTCCCTTTTGTGCAACCGGGAAAAAAATACCCTTACACAATGCTGTGAAAATAATCAGAAAAGCTCCATTAAACTGGAAATGGGAATAAATTGTGCCTCTATATTAGAAGTCTTACTCACATCTAAGTCTACAGTGTTATCGGAATGCTCTGTTGTAAAAATCCACCGAGCCAGGCTGTGGTGAGCCCACATTACATTCACACATTCACCAGTGGTGGAGATATTGGGGAAGAGATGCCAAAAATGTAAATTGCCTGCTTAGGTGTGCTCAATAAACCAGCTGTTTTCTGCCTCAGAAATCCAAGACTAATGCGTAAGGACTGAATACACACAAAAGGCACACTTGATCCATTCCCATATAGCGTGTGTCTAGTTGCAGTGGCATCATCACTATGTTTTATATATATGTATGTATCTCTCAATTCAATAAACTATATGGTGATCCTGCACAAGTAGCTGCAGTTCTCCAGATGGCTTCATAGTGCAAAACAAGGCGCCTGTTCTCCCAGCCCCCAGGCACAGGATAATCTGAGCACGTGGCAGAGGAATAGAGGCAGGAGGGGATGCCCAGGCAAGGCAGCGACCAGGAGATGCTGCCGTGCCAGGGCAGCAAGTCTACCCTGGCTCCTTGGTGCTCCTGGTGGACTCAGGAAAACAGCAATTGTACAGTTTGGCTCTGCTCCATCTCTCAAAACCTTATCCTAGGAAGAGGCAAACACTACAATCTCTCTTTGTTCTCCAGGCAACTTTTTGGAAAGCTGGGGTCCATAATAATTTAAGACTTTTAGCATAACCATCAGCTTCTTGGAAAATCCACAGATAGCCCATCCACTTCCTTCATCTATTTATTGAGGTTTCCTTTGGCTAGCCTTCATGTTAAGGCCACAATCAAATCATAGTTGCTGGTAGATTTTATTACTAACATAAACAAATAGCATGTTATTTTGTTATTGTCCCAAGCTTCAAAGCTGAAGCTGGTCTTAGCATCCATAGATTCTACCAGCACTGACATGCAACTGGAATACAAAGGAGGTGTTCATAATATAAAACATATGTTGCTTATGTAGATCACTGAGCATCACTTAAATGCTCTCTGCAAAGCACCTCAGTATGTTGATCAACCACCAACCTCAGCCAAAATAATGCTGGAGCTGCAAATGCTTGGAGACGCTGCACAGCAGTGCAGGGCTGTCCCGAAGGATGCTCTTCCCTGCACTGCTCGCCCCGCAGAACGGTGTTGACACAAGCGGCAGATGTGCAGGGTCACTGCTGGCATTGCTCTCTGAAACTCATGCGCAGCACAGGATCTAGTGAATATAAAAATACCTCAAAAGCAAATAAAGGCTTTCTGTTGTCATTCCCCCACACACACTATTTTATTGGTTTTTTGCTCATAAAAATATTAGCTGATTAGCTCACTATCAGAAATGCAAAGCTGCTAACTAAAAGTTGTGTGCAAAACCAGATATGTGTAATGCCTTGATAGTGGTAGGGTGAGATTTTTCCTTTTCCTGCTTCTTTACTTTTAAAACCCAGCCAATCTAACTTTTTTTTTTTTTTTCTTTCTGTCATTGTACCATTTGGCACTATTCCCATAAGTACAGATTGCAGCATCTGCAATTAATATAAAGTTCTGTAATTGTATCAGTCTTGCTCATTTTAATGGTCCTAAACAAGCAACTTAGCTTTGATGCAAAGCAAGATGCAGTCAGTAGATAAAGCGCTCTACTTACAGCAAGCAAGCTGCTCTAACGGGACTGGTATGTTCATGTCCATGTAGTTGATACTCACACTGTTGAGGAACAGAATGTGGACTTAAGTTCCTGGCACACAGAAACTTAAGAGGTTACTAGTAAGTGGAATCATGGATGATAAATTGCAATGTAATTGCACTGATTTGAGGAAAGCTTATTTCTGTCACCCACTGTCCATGGAGATCCAGCAGGGAGGTGTTTACAAGTAGAGGGTGACTTTTCTTCTGCACTGCTAGAGATTTTGGCATCATTATGATCGCAAGGTGAGGCACCAGCTTTGTGGGGGAGATACAGTCGTGCAGGAGGTGAAATTGCATGCTCTGAGCGTCCTGGCTCTATTCATTAGCCCAAGTCAATGCATTGAGTAGTGTTGTACTGATCACAGAGAAGCCTGCCCAATATTTACAAGTTACCATTTATTATGTGCGCTTCTTTTTGCCACATGGCTGTAGTGTCGAAAACAGAAATTTAAAACATTTCAGATCTCTTTTAATTGTGTCTAAAAATATGGTGGCCACGTTGTGGGTGAGAATTTGCCACAAGAGAGGGTTTCCTGGTGCTGCCTGTTTATCTGCGGCCATGGCCGGGCAGCATCCATCACCGGGCAGCGTGTTGCCGCTGTGACATGTGCTCTGGAAGCAGAGAGGCTGCTCTATGAGACTCTTTCCCAAGAGCAGCTGCCCCAGAGTTTGCAGCTCTGGCACTAGTTTTTGGTACTGTGGTCCCTGTAATTTCCTCCAGGGTTTTCCTGTGAAGAGGGGACATAGCATCCATGTGGCTGATGTTATGGTCCAGATAAATTGTGGGCCATGTGAGGCACAGCACAAGTAATTGCTGCTGATGTGTTCCAAGGAGCAAGTCGCTCATCTCTCAGCTTCTTTTTTCCCTTTAATTCCTGCATTTCTAGGCTTAGTGTGAGAGGTTTCATTTTGTTTGTCTGAAAGGTTTGGAAAGCAAACTGTATGTGGATGGCCCTTGACTGTGTATGTATCCTTTTGAAAGCCATACAATGACCACGTCACAACTGATGCAGAGGTGTTGCCAGTATGGTTCAGCATTTCCTGGCTTCCTGAAGTAACGGTCCCTTGTTTGTTTTTCTAGAGGCAGGCAAAGTAGAAACATAGCTGTGAACAGTAACACAAACCTTGCTATTACCAAGCTCTTGGCAAGCCGTTTTAGGAATGCTTCTGCTTTTCCTACATGTATATAAAGCCTGAGAGAACTCTCTGACTGCAACATATTTCAGCTTAAGGGGAAAGCAGAAATAAAATCAGGCTCTATATTTCATGTGTTCAGTAATGGAGGGTGGAGCAGAAAGAGATAGGTGCTTTTCTGAAAAAGAATGAAAGACCTGAGCAGCTGATTCATGATGAAGCAACATGCTTTTAGCTCAGAAGGTTTATTGTATCTGAACTTCATGCCATCCCTCCAGCCGATATCTTAGATGAATCAGCAACTTGCTATTTTTATCTCAGCTGTACCAATAGAGTTTATAATATTGTTTTCTCAGTGCTATTTATACATCATCACATGCCTCACTACTCTGGGCTGTGCTTTTTTTCCACAGTCTTGGGTGATGTCATGGTGAAGTAGGCAGTTACAGCGAACAAAGGCTTTCTTCAGAACAGCAACGATTAAAGCCTATGGCAGAGTACGACAGCAGACGCCATTGAAATACAGAGTTTTAAGGTAGCTCTAGACAGGGCTTTCTGTGCTTCAGTAGCTGGTCCCCTTGGGGAAGGCTTGAAGAAAAGTCCTACGGCTTTAGTGCCACACCTGGCCTTGGTGACAGAGGTGTAGGGAGCAGTGTGCTCTCAAGTCTGGGGCTGCTCTGCATAGGGGACTTGCTAATGGTGTAATTACCCAGAAGGAGAGAAAAAAAAATACTAAGAGAGAGAGAGAAGAAAAAAAAATGAAAAAAATCTCATTCAAGAGATGAGAAGAATGAGATTTTCTGCTGAACCCTTTCTATATCTTCTCAGTCATCCACAAACAGAGAAACAGGCTTTCTCTTTTCTTCTGCCTGAAGATATTCATCCACCTTGCATTTTTTTGCTGTACTGGGAGGTTTTGGGGATGCCTGTGCAGGCCTGACCAGCCTGGAAGCCTGAAGCCATGTCATGTGCATCTTCCCGAAGCCAGGAGACTGAAGCCCTGTGTAGTATGAAGCAGTGAAAGATCCACAAGTGATTTGCAAAGGAAGAATTAGGCATCCTCAGTTGATTGCCTTTTCACTTGTGATGTTCCATTGAACCCAAAATTCTTCACTCTGTCCCTATTTCCCAGAGCATCATGTGCATTTCCAGCTATTTATCATAATTCCAGCAACATGTCACCATCAACAGCTGCGTTCTTCTCCTCTGCTACCTATATTTGAGCTCTTGGAGTTGTAACCACCAAAACTGCCAATCAGTGCTGTACAGACACAGCGTGTGGAGCTTTTCCCTAGAAGCTGTTTCTCAGGAGCTCCTTGACAAGCATGTCACCGGGTCACGGAGGGAGGCAAAGGAAAGAAAGTGATACACCCCCACCCTCTGCTCATTCTTTGCAATATGATCACAATAACTGAGCAATTTATTTCAGGAGTACTCATTGGCTGGACACAATTCTAGCTACCCCAGAGACAGAGCTGGGACAGGTTTATGTTGTGGTTTTCAACCTCTCTTGATTTGCAGACCTCTACTTCAATTTTCCAGTAGAGGTTCAGCCCCAGGTGTGGAAAGCTGCTGTCAACATGGTGAGTTTTTCCCTCACTAGCCTTCACAGACTCTCCAGTGTGTCCTACAGACCCTCAGGGAGCTGAGCAGAAGACCACTGGCCTAGCCTTGGGGAAAACCGGGCAATTGCTTTTTCACAATTACAGTGGCCACCCCTCGCTTGGGAATGGCCCTTCGCAGTGCTCTGACATTTTTAAGCTCCCCTCAAATAACTTCTTTCCAAAGCCTCCTTCCAAGGCTTGGCCCTGCACAGAACATGTCAGCATCTGATAAAGGCTCGAGACAGAAAAAAGAGTGGTATAAATAGAAATTAAGGAAATCAGGAAGAGGTGCCAAAGCAGCAAAACCCTAATGATAGCTGTGGCTGAGTGTGTGGTGCAGCTTCCAGCACCCGCCAGAGTGCCAAACCACCCCTCGGTGTTCTTAGAAACACCTGTGTGTGCTGTGTTGCTGCCACTGCCTGCTCAGCCTTAGATGGGCTCTCGCATCTCCTCGCAGCATCTTTAGAAAGCTGGGGTTCCTGTAGAGCTTTGGTGCCAGCGCCCCAACCGAGCCTGCAGCAGCCTCTCTGGGGCTGGATGTTTTTTCCATGCTTGGTAAACTGTGCTTGTGCCATCTGGTCAATGCAAATGGCCTTACCCTACCTCCAGCCAGACTTTGTGGAAGTTGTGGTCTACCTATGTTGTCGATTTGGTCAAGATACTATATGTTTTATTTCCCTCATGAACTAGATGAAACCTGGGCCAGATTCCCAGCTGGTAAAAATCAACATGACTAAGGTGAAGTAATTTGTACCACCTGATGGTCTTTGTTATAGCCAAGACTGGAAAGATAGAGCACATCATTTGCTACTTATTCATTATTGATGTCGTTTTTCCATAGGGTCATTGATCACAAGTGAATGGGAGATAAATGGGTGAGAACCATTCCCTGTAAGCAGCATAATAACAGTGGGTTCCAGACTGAGATTCTTCTAGAAATGGCAAGTGGTTTTAAAACCCTGTGTGTGGTGCAGGCTCTGCTCAGGTAGCCCTGAGCACCTTGGCCAGGCTCCTGCCATTTTTTGCTTTTCCGCGGAGGGCAGCTTGCTCTTTGGGTCCCCCAGAGCGATGCTGCCTGTCACCCACCCCCCAGCCTTTTGTCAGTCTCGTTTTTCATCATAAGTTCTCTTTATTCTGCAGATTAGGATGTTCTTAGTTTGAAAATACAGGTGTTCTTAGTTTGAAAATACAGTCATGGTTTTAGAAAACTCTTGGAATGAGAAGAGGATATGGAGCTGGGAAAAGGGATACAACAGCATGTCTTGGACTGCTTAGCCTATGCATATATTTTGGCCCTACTGTATGTTGAATTGAGGACCTGTGCTTTTGAGGAAGGAAACTTAGGAAGGCTTATCAGGTCTTTATGTGATGCTGCCTTGCTTGGATTTATGCTGTTACAGATTGCCTTCTGATGAATCTTTCTTGCCTTTTGCTGTGTCCTGATGTCCCTCCTTGCCATCTTAGCTTGCAGGTATGTAGAGTGGGACTCTGAGGCAAGGGAGAAAGATAATATTTGCTCTTCTATTAAGAGCTGTTGGTCTCCTGAAGCTGAGGGGAGCTGCCCAGTATGAGCATAATCAAACTGGAGGTCTTCAATGCTGCAAAATGAATGGTGAAACTCTAAAGTGATGTTCCACGGAAAAGTAACATAACCTTTTAGACCAACTGATACACCCGGGAAAAGTGGACAAGGTTTTGGGCATGTGGTTCTGTGTAATTAAAAGGAGCGCACTGAATGAATGGGCCTGGAGTAAGGAAGGCAAAAATAGGAACAGCCATCTGTCAATACACTACTGGATGGCTAATTGGGAAGCCTCAGGTCTCAACTGCTAATGTCCTGCCTCATTTCCTGGCAAAATAGAGATGGCAATAGAGACCTCTCCTCCGGGACCAGGCACAGCTCAGGGCAACAGGGTATCTGGGTGAGCTCCCTAACGCGCTCCTGCAGCAGACAGGATGCTGCTGCATCTGCCAGGAGGCACGTCTGTCCTGAGGGACCATCACCCGTCTGTGCCCAGGTAACAGGAAAGTCCTCATGGCATAAGAGGTAGGAAAAGGACTCAAGGCAGGTTCATATCTGTCATCTCCACCTGCGTGGGCAGGAGAATTTCCTTCACAGTGAACAGCCCAGCTGCAAAGCCTGAAACAGCTGGGGCTGTTAGGTTTATCAATATGAGATCCTTACTTTACTTTGAGACATTACCTCTACAAATGGTACTTGAACATTATAAATATATGTGTAATGTATATGTAATGATCAATTTCATAGTCACAACACACATTGGAAACATCGTTAATGTGATGATATAGACAGAAGTTAGTGTAAATTAAAGGCAGGAAATTCCAAGGTATTGTTCTTATGGAAACTGTGACAGCTGAATTATATGGGCTTGTTAAGGAGCTAAAGATAACCCCATTCAGAGTAGATAAAAACATTATGTATGAGCAAGGAAACTGAATTACAATTGCAGTGGAGCCATAAGTCTGAATATCTTGACTGTTGTGTGCAGTAAATGGAAACTGCACCATGCCATTATATTAAGTTGATACTTTTTATTTAGGGACAAATGTTGAAATTCTTTGCCTTAAAACTCCATTGGAGGTAATGGAGAGTTTTAAATCAAGAAGGATTCAGACATGGGGATTCAATTGTGCAGGTAGGATGGATGTCCACCTTGATAGTTTCTTCTGTCATGGCCTGGTGGTGGGTGTAACTGTGGAAAGCATCCTGAATCATCTTCAGACTTGCCGGAAGGAGACTGTGTGACTTGTAAACAAATACTGGATCTCATTTCTTGCTGGTCACAACCTTTTCTTCTGGGACAAAGCCATCTGACAACAGCCGTGGCACACCTCAAGGGCCTGGTAGCCCTTCCCACCGCAGCGTGTGTCTATTCACAGGCTGCATACAGCTTCCCAGCAGCTCTCGGGATGGACACTGGGATGAAGGACCCAACACATCTGGCTGCCATCAGCCACGCTGCACCCTGGCAGCTGCCAGGCGGTTGGCTTGGCAGAGGACCGCAGGGGAGAACTTTGGGCTAAGGAGAGCATCCTCCATTGAGCTCACGACCACCTGTGTTTGGGGAGCACTGGAGAAGCCAATGGGTGTTGGTACCTGCTCCTCTGCCCAGTGCCCATCCCGAGGCACATCCTGGCTGCCGCTGGCCCTGCTCCAGGCAGGCAAAGGGATGAGACGCTTCTGCCGGCAGATTTGGGAGGGGATGCTCTCCTTTTAGCATTAAGTCTGAATTTTACAGTATGAAAATCTGATTAAAAAAATGTATTTCAGGTGGTCATTCTTCATCCAGTATTCGAAACCTGGCATGAGAGCACCAGCTGTGCACAGAGACTCAGGGTGCAGCTGCTCCCCTGGGATTTCTCTCCAGGCTTGCGCTCTGCCCAGGCTGTGGCACAAAATGATGGCTGGGTTCTCTAGGGTGGCTATGGGAGAAGTTTTTTTCTATAATTTTATTGCAATGCCACTACTTTGCCACTAGTTTTCCAACTCTGAGACAGTCACTGGTCTAAGTTTTGTTGCCGTAATGTTACACATGTGGAATGTGAGACATTTTGCTTCTGCTTTACTTTGTTTTAATCGGGCTTCCTTGAAATGTCATATTTAAATTAGAAAAACAGCAAGGCTGTAGAAATCTCAGCCACAGACTGTTAACACAGTAACTGTGTACAGAGCTTGGCATGAGACACTGGAACTACCTGAGATCTCTAATTGCCACCCATAAATATCGAATATCAGTATGTGTAGAGAAGGTGAGTGCAGAAGACAGAAAATAGTTTTACTCTATGCTGTAGTATGATTCATGCTTTTAAGATCAAGATTAAAAGTCTCTGTTAGGTTCCAGACTATGAATTTATTTTCATTTACATCAAAGGATTTAAGAGCCTTCAAAACCCAGCACTTTTAAAAATAACTTAAAACATACTGTCTGGCAATGTGAGTCCCAGTTAGTGCAGAAGAAGCCAGGCTCTCCTCATATAAAGCAAATAACTGAAAAATCAGAATTAAAGAAATACATTGTCCTCAATTTAACTCTGACAGCTTGCATTGTATTTTTCTTTCAGGAAAAAGACTATGAAACATGGGCCCTTGTAGCTAGGACATAGCCCTGGGTGGTAAGACCTACAGATCAGCAAAAACTGTGTACCATTAAAGCTCATGCAAAGGTTCGGAGCCTTGATTTGAATTATTTGGCTTGTTTGTATTTCAAAAGCAAAACTACTGAATTCCCCCTTGAAAACCTTATTCCAGTGCAATTTTCCTCAAAACACAGCCCAGGTCTGATCAAAAGGTTCTCAAGTCTGCAAACCTTTTGACAAACCTGATGAATGTTTACACTTTCTAAGTAAATCTCAGACCAAGCGCATTTGCATGGGCTGGCATCTTGCTATGGAGGGATTCTTTCCCCCGCCGCCCCCTAGTTCTTGCCAAAATCCTATCCATGCCCTGGAACTGGGCTTTCAAGGCTGGCATTCTAATATTTTTATCGGTAAACACACCAGCAGACACAAAACCAAATATCTACACCTAAACAAAATATATAGCTGTATTTGTAAAACCCCAAATAAAAAGCAGTTTTGTATTTTGGTTTAATGTAATGTCCATTCATGTGGATCAGACTGCACAGCGTTTGCTTGTCCAGACCACTAAGATAATCCTTACTGCATATAGAAATACATTTTAATTATGGAGCAATAAATATTGTGGCTTTTTTGCTGTATGCACTTTTTTATCAGCAGACAAAAGCTGACATTTATTTTACTGATAGCCCTGTATTTCCCCTCCCACTACCACGGCAGCAGAATTTCCCTTGCCCAAGGAAATTGAGAGGATCAGAGCACATCTGATGTTCCATTAATTTAAAACGGCTGCCAGGACTTGCATATTGTAGCAGCTTTAAAGTGATTGAATTTGGATTATTTCAAACTCTGGAAAGTCCTGCCTTGCCTGACAGAGGCATATCAAGTGACAAAATAAAATATGACCCAGCTACAAGAATATCTGTGCAGACATACATTCTCTTCCTTGTGCACACAGCCTTGCAACAGGCAGATTAGAAGCAATGGTGGAAAGAACCACCTTATTTATTTCTTCCTTTTTTTAGTAGCAGGCCCCTTTTCTTAAGCGGTAGCCCAGCTAAGTGGAGACACCTGGTGTTTGTTGCAGCAAATTCACTAAAAAAATACGTTAAAAGGGCGAGAGGAGAGCAGGGGCGCCTGTCAGGTGTTAAATTAAAGCACTAACGTTTGGGTAATAACCATTTTGTAATGCTGAGTGAGTAGCTTGTGTAACGTTGTTCCAAAAGCAGAAAAAGTTTGCGCACGGCCAAAGGAATATTGAAGTTTCACTACACAAGAAATATTGTGGCTGCCAAGGCTTGATTACTCAAAATCCGCAGCATTATCACCATCCATCACTGCCGTGTTTTTAATGACCAAACTAAAAAGAGAGACATCAAAGTTGGGGCGGTGGTGTCGTCGTCATTTTTCGAGAGCAAGGTTGCCTAAATATAGGATAAATACTAGAGCCCGACATATTTTTTGACCAAAAAAATTGAAAAATCATTTGAATGCATCACAAAACATATGTTATGTTTTGCTGTAAAAGCCATGAAGTTTATGCAGTGCTCTATTATGGTGACTGCTTGGCTTTTCATGCATTCCTAAATTACCATGTAATCTAAACCCTTGTTTTCAGCTGCTCTATATTGGAAAGTCCCTTGCAATAATCAAGATGATTACAGGCTAGTGCAGAGAACAAAACTTGCTTGTATTATTGCAAATAAAAATGTAGTTTATCAGAAATTTTACCTTTCAAGGGAAAAATAAAAATAATAATAATAATAAACTTTCTCTTTTCCCTTGCTGGAAATATTTTAAGCATGGAATTAATTTTGGCCACTCTGTGACTTAAAAACACATGGATACTTGGTGTAAAAATATGTTTCTTTCCTGTAGGGACTTGACTCTAATTGGTGTGCCAAAACTATCTCACAGAGATTTCATTGTCTTATCTACTTACATCATCTTAATGTGATTTTATTTTACTTTGTCAAAGTCATATTAATGTAAATGTGTTCTTGATAGCAAACAGAGTTCTTTTTTATGCTAAACAGGATTCAGCTGACTCTAATAAAACAGCTTGCAATCCATTAGGCTATAACTGTAATATAGTTATTTTGTTTCCCAAATAAAGACCATGTCAGAAAGCTGTATAAGGATTTTTGTCTTGTTTTTCCACAATAATTGCTTGGGTGGGGTTACATTCTGATCTTTAAATGAATAGTATCGCTTGGAACAAACACTTCATATATCTTTTATCTTCCCCTTGCAATACAGTTCTGAGTTTTCTTTGAAAATGCAAAGCTACTTTTCCAGATAAGTCATCAAAATGTTTCCAAAGTATTTTAACTGCCAGATTAACTATATCTTGAATACAAAGATAGATGGCTTACATTCTTTATGCAGAAATCCTGCCAATGCATAGCAACTAGCAACAAATTAATTTCTTTTGCAACAGTGGGGAGGGGGGGAAGAAAAAAAGGAGAAAACCCTGCTTTGCTATGCAAAGCTCAAAAAGGTAAATAGATATTTAAAAAGAAAATAAGGTTACTTGTTCTGAAAGGGGAAATCTGTAAGCAAAGAACAGCAGATTAAACATACATTTGCTCTCTTTACAGAATCTGTGTTCTAGCCTTCTCTTAATGTATTCAGCTAATTAAGGACTGCAGTGACCTTGTGGCAGATTTTGAAATCCAGGAATTTCTAATTTTTATTTTATTTCTATTTCTTTTAATGCTGCCTCCCCCACAGAGCTTAATACAATCTGTTTTAGGTCAAAGTCTGTTTATGTCAGCAATGTTCATACTACACAACTAAAATGTTTTAATGCATTTATCAACTGGAAAATATTGCAAACATTTCATTTCCTTTGATACAGACACAAAAAACCCTCTGCCTTCATTGCAAATTCTTGTTCATATGAATCATTCTGAGTAATATTTGCTTTAACTTTCGTGTGGTTCTACAAACAGTCTTTATATGGCTGGACTTCAAAGCTGGAAGAAATAAAGGTTAGAAATGTGATAGGAGCAATCTATTATTAGGCATGAAACATTAAACCACTTTTAGTTATAAGCCTTAAAACCTGAATAATCTGGGTTTTTAACTTGCTGCATATTTATTGTGTTTTCAGTTACTTAAGTCATTTAGCATGGAGGGACTGTTTTGAACAGAAATATTTTCCATAGGAATCCGAACCACAATTGGGTTTAATTTTTCCTAATATTTCATTTAGAAAAACTGCAATATTATAACAGACGTCTCATACGTCAAAGCTGAAATACTCTGCTCGGTGTTTCTTGCAGTGTAAAATTAATCTCTTACGAGCGCGCTGACCTGAAAGGCAGGTTTTAGTGAAATAGGAAGGGGGGTGGGAAGGGAAGATAAAATCTCGTTCTTCAAATAGCAGGGAGTGTGTGGGGGGGAAATAACATAGAGGAATGTCACAGCCCACCAGTGACATCGAAAGACAAAACCCGACCCAAATGTGTCTATGAGAAGTTTCTTTGCCCAAAAGACCTGAGAGGAGCTGCACATCGCGGTGGGGGGTCGCGATGGGTTCGGGTCACCACAAACCACTCAGCTGACAGAGCAGTAGGAACGACATTCTGCATTGGCAACGTTTTGTTCTTGGTTAAGTTTGTGTACTAATACAGTAGATTAAAAATAAGACAGACAGTCAAAATCACGTAACATTTCAAGTCAAACAGGTCAGCCAGAAATAAACCATCATTTTAAATCCTTGTGAGCCTGGGAAAGCACAGGGGTGCAGCCCAGGCCTGATCCTGGTCCCACCAGCACCAGTGGGAATTTTACCATTGACAACACAAGCCTCATTTCCTATTTCTGTTGATTTCAAGCCTAAAAAATTCATTTTGTTTCCTTAGGTCCTGCTCTACCAACTTATTACAGCCCCTGGCTTTCTGGCTGCCTGGGGCAGGGTGGATGGGAGATGTGCTCACCCCTTCCCACAGATTCCACGCTGGCTCCTGCCCCTGACATTGGCTGCCACAGGGACATTGGCTGGCATGGGGACATTGGTTGCCATGGGTCGTGTTGCCAGGGAGACCTTGGCAATGTCAAAAACAAACCCAAAACATCACACGGAGTGCGTAATATTCAGAATTACGGTACGTGTAAGGGGAAGGTGGCGCCTCTGGACTGCCCTCCTCTCCCGTCAGTGTTGGGGTGTTTGGGGGAATTTGATGGCTCTCCTCTCAGCTACCTGTGGGACTGTCCTGGGGTAGGTGCAGGGCCAGAGCCCCGGGTCCCACCTGGGCTGGGTCTGAAGGACAGAGGGGTCTTGGGACTCGCAGACCAACTGGGTGAATTCACCTATGTGTGACAATGGGAGCAATCAAGCGAGTCCCCCATGCCGTGGCGTTGGGAATGGCTCACTTGGCAGAAGCTTCCCCAACGGGGAGTGGAAAACTCTTGCTGACTATTTATATTTTGGTGGGTTGGAGAAAGGGGCCGTGCTCACCCATCTCATTAGTGTAAAAAAGGCATCGGCAACACTGTAGTCTCCACCTTTCCTTCTCCCACACTTCTCTGGGGCACCTGGTCCTGCGCCGGCCTGGTTTCATAGGTCACCCTGCAAAGACAGGGTCTGCGGCGTGGGGCTGCACATTCACAGGCAGCAAACGTGCACAAAGCCAGAACCCTTGCAGACCGAGGAGCAATCGCCCTGGCCAGCAACAGCAAAAGATGTTAATATTGCTGGGGAAGGTGAAAACGTAATTGAAACCGTTTATTTGGGGGGCTTGTGGGACTGAACAAGGTGATAGTTTCTGAGCAACAAACATCTGTAATTCACTTGTCCTGGTCTTACAGGCTTTTAATTTTCTCTACAAATTTAGTTAGTTAGAGAACATGTAAACACCAAGAACTGTACAGGGTGATCCATTAAACATTAACTTACTGTAGACTTAGAAAAACTCCACTCTTACAATATTAAAAACATAAGGGGAAAGATATGCCAGGCTAGTGAATGAAGCCAGCTGACTGCTGAGAAGAGGCTATGGTTTTGCTCCTTAGCTTTGCCGTTTTCAGTAATCTGACTCACTGAGGTATTTTTAGACACAGTAACAACTTCCATTGTCAAGTAATTTTTTGTTTGAATTTTACTCAAATTATGCTGTCCTCTTGCTCCCCAAATTCCTTTCTTCAGCAAGGCAGTGGTGCCCTCCATGCCCTGAGGAGGAAGGGGAGCTGGGGAGGACTCTGATGATTTGGACCACATGGTGGAACAAAGTAGATCTCAGCGTCAGGTTGGCAGGATATTTCCCTTTCTTCAAAGGTCTCCAAACCCAGCAAGTTTTTCTTTGATATCTTTCCAAACGGATTTATCAGTGTTGGGGCATACATTTGTTTAGATTGTTCCTGTAGGGTGGGACTTGCAAAAGAGCAGAAAAGTGCCAAGTGCCAAATTCTCACCGTGTTCTCCATAAAGATTTCCTTAGCTTCCTTTGAAAATCCCAGCTGTGCTCCCCATCGCTCTGCACATCCCTGCTGGAAAGGTGCCCATGGTGCCCTCACAATGTGGGCACAAGGGATATAGGAAAGATTGTGACATTTCAAAAAAATAGGCGGAGGAAGAACTGGCTCTAGACGGAGAAAATGCATGAAAACATGGAGGCTGGGGAGGAAACAAAGAGGGAACCGGAGACCAAATTCCCTAGACCCATCTTCTTTCTTCTTATCTTTTGTTTGATTGTTTGTTTTTAGATATATGCTTCCTCTCTGCTTACTACTTCTCTCAGGTTTGCCCCAAAGTGTTCTTTTTCAAAAAAACACGAGTGTACGCTGTGTGTCAAGAGCAAGGGCAGAACTTAGACCCCACAGTCAATTTCTGTTCATGCTCTGGGCTTGAGACACATTGGGAGAGATGCAGGTGACCTGCTGGCACCAGGTGTTAGTCTGGTCCTCTTTGGGCTCCTAAAGACAAAGCAGATGCTGCTGGCCTGGGCCAGAGGCCATAGGGAAGTCAGAGGTTTGGCAACTGGCCATTTAATGTACTTTTATGAAAAGCAGTAGCTAGGAGCTTGCTAATTTAAATGTACTACCTCAGAAGTGAGCAAGAGATCCATAGGGAGCTGTGTAGAAACATGCCGGCTAGTAGCTACAGAATGACAAATGCACTGATGGCCAAGCGAGGGCTGCCAGAGCTGTTTGTCCTCCTGCCCTGGGGAACGGGCCTGATGAGGGCTGTTTGGAAAGGATGTCAGAGGAGGAATTTTTATTTTATGAGTAAGGAGATACAGAGGCTGTTTCTGATCTGTTATAGGTGTGTTAATGATTTGTGAGCTACAGCAGGGTTGGTTTGCATGCCCTCTGGTTTGTTTGTAGACTGAAAAGATTCTTCCAAGTGCTCTAACGTCATATTTGTAGTTGTGTACCTGGCTGGGGTTTTTTTTAATGGTAAGTACCTAGAAATTGCTGAGAGCCACAACATGTCTTAAATCTAGTTTGTCCTTGCAGACTTGTATGTTTTATTAAATCTCCAAAACATGTAAGAAAGGTCCCTATCTTATTCTTGGTAGCTGAATGTTTGAAATAAATCAAAGGGAAACTCCGATTTCCCTTACTGTCAGGAGTGCCTAACCAAGCTCCTTTCAAAAACCAATTCCTGTGCCGATATCCAAGGATCTGTCCCACGTCCCACTGCTTCTTGGTTTCCAGATAGAATTTAAGATGTTGATTTTGCCCCCAAGTCCCCATGGCTTGGTCTTGGCAAAGAAAAGTGGTTCTCTTAAGGCTGGTCTTACATCAGGAACTAACTAAGCCTCAGCTCATTCCTTCTCATCTCACATGGATCCAAGGATTAAATGTCGGCTCTGCAATTCAGCGAGGTTGGGCACAGACCCACTGTGTCAGCTGTGCCCATTGCTGCAAGGAGGAGAAGGACAGTGGGGTGCTGGGGCAGCGGGGGCGCAGGGCTCTTGGGTCTGCATCACTGGGGAAAGCCAGTGGGGGGAGCCTGTGGGGAGCTCTTGGAGAGACTCCCCAGTTTGTCACTGGGACGTGGGACAGGTCCTTGGATATCGGCACAGGAATTGGTTTTTGAAAGGAGCTTGGTTAGGCACTCCTGACAGTAAGGGAAATCGGAGTTTCCCTTTGATTTATTTCAAACATTCAGCTACCAAGAATAAGATAGGGACCTTTCTTACATGTTTTGGAGATTTAATAAAACATACAAGTCTGCAAAAGTCCTTTGTCATGCGCAATCAAATCAGCATTGCAAATTTACCTGAACATGGTGCTCCGGCATAAGCCTTCAGATGACATGTAAGGCAGTTGTGGTTTGATGGTCTTCACTCAAAATGTTGGCTAAAATATTTTTGTCTTTAGATTTATTTTTAGAGTTTATGGTTGAAAGATTTCAGCTCTGGGCAGTCTTTCCCTTGGCTTTTAGCAGCAACACTTGCAGTTGTGTTTCACATAATTAAACAGCCAACAATACTTAATGAAGAAATAAATAACATCAATAAAGTAGTAAATAATTATATGCAGGCAAACACCAAAGACATTATCCATCAGGCAACAGCTGTGAGCATTAGTTTTGATTAATCAATAATGTTGTACAATAGGAGCAGGAATGCTGGCCAGGCCTCTGGGGGAATCACCTACGCTTTTCTAAGCAGCACGCTTTGTTATTTTAAGCAGAACTTTCAGCAGAATCCTTAATTAAATGTTACAGCCAGGAGCTCCTCCACCAGCAAATGCCCCACTTCTCAAAGCACACCAAGCAGCAGGAGTTTAACCAAGACTGATTTAAAGCTGCATCTGTAGTTGGTGAGCTTTGCTGACATGTCGGTGTCAGGGGATGCTATTGGGTACCACGTCCATCAGCGATGGAGCTGTTTGGCGGAGGGCGCTTTGGCGAGGTTTAGGTGAACCTCCCAGCAAGGGGCCATCGGTGCCTGGTTGTGCTGCCTGGGGACAACGAGCCAGAGCTCTTTGGCCTCCAGAAAGGTGGCAGCGGTGGCTGTGGGGCCTCATCTCAGCCCAGGCAGCTACTGGAGCCAGGGCCTGGACTGGATTTTGTTTCGAAATGTAAATACGGCTGAAATTTCACATGCATGCTGCAGCTCCTCTGGAACCCAATACAGGCATGTTCATGCTGAAGTCAGAGAGGTCTGGTTCATCTTTAACGTTACCTCCTGGATGCAGGAGCCTTGATGAAGCTTTCAGCAGAAATGGATCTCCTCCTGGGCGCTCCTGCCTCCAGCGCATCAATTCCTGCGGCATCGACAACTCCTTGGGCAGCAGCCCTGAACTGTGCCGAGATGTTCCTCTCTGATCAGTCAGCCTGGCTGCAGGCTTCTTCCTTTGCTTTTTATTCTTTTTCCCTTCTTTAATGTATAAAGAGCTTAAGAGAATGCAAAGTTTTCATAAAGACTAGATCTCAGCCTAGATAACAGGCACAATGTTTCATAGCCCTTAAGCCTTTAAAAGAGAAAGGAAAAGGGACAGGAAGGGTTTCTGGCATGTCAGAGATGGGTTTCCAGAACCCGTGCTCACATCTGGATGGCTTGCTCCTCGTGGGGTCAACCCCTGACTACTTCTTGGCATCTGAATAAACGGCAGCACCACATCGCTTCTACCAGACATCCGATACTGGGGACACCTCCCCACCAACAGAGATGGGAGCACCAGGAGAAAGCTGGGAGCGAAGCGAAGGACTGTAGCTTGGCTTGAAAGACATGAACAAAACAGACGTGCAGACTCACACCTGAAGGGTTATTTTAGTTCTGTGTAATGGCAGATGCACCTGCAAACATCACAGGCATGGGGCAGGCAGGTTACCTGAGCTGGAAACAGCAATGCTTCATAGAGGTATGGACAAGGGAAAGCCCTCAGGTCTTGTTTGAGAACTGGTGGTTTGTAGAAGGCAATGAAGGAAACATCTGTGCTACTTAAAAACCCAAACACTTCCCAAAGATCAGTCTTGGAGCCTTTTTTTCCAAATCCTACCAGAGGGAGGACCAGGAATGGAAACCTTCTTGCACGATAATTGCCGATAGCACACCAAAACCCCGAGGGTTTCCTTACCCACTCCTCGACACACAGGCACTAATAAACTTCCGTGATAACATTAATATTCCTGATAATCTCTGTGGGCTCCTTCTCCCAAAAGTGAATCTTATTATCATCTGCAAACGTGGAGTGAATTTGTGGGCATTTAAAGGTGTAGCCTGCAAGTTGTGGCATTGCTGCCTGCCCACCACCCCTCATCAGACCCATTTTCAAAGCACCTGCCAGCCGGGTACAGTAGCACTGATTGCGCTCCTTGGGTCTGGCATGGAAAACAAGTACTGCCAAATCTACGCAAATCCAGTTCAGTCCTCCCAGATAAACAATACTGAGTGAAATCAAGTGAAAAGTGCTCAGGGTTCCTCTTCAAGATCAGAAGATATGATTATGGGTCTCCTCCTTCACTTATTGGGCTTGTTTACCTGGAGGCTGTGTAGACCCCATTGGGTTCATCATTCTCCATCATCCCTGTTGCGCACTCAGGGGCATAAGCTGCACAAACACGTTTCTCTGTGTGGATGCTAAGGCTGGTGAGGATAAATTGAATATGTTTCCTGCAAAACAAAATCTTAGTTGTGTTTTTAAACAATTAATACAGTGTAGATAACATATAAAATCCATGGCTTTTCCTTTCCCTAGAAGACAGAAAAACATATCAAGAGGGCAAAGGTATGGGTATGGTATGGCTCGTTTGGTTTTTTTTTTTGTTCTTGGTCAAATGGTTTCACAGAGTACCCCCACTGTCTTCAGGAACAGTATTTATGGCAGGTATTAATTTGTTCAATGAGACAAATTTTAAAAGAATACAGAGAAAGAAAAAGCTTTTGGTAAGATATGGATCTCTTTCCAGAAAAGCAGTCTTAATAACATATAATAGATATTGACTCCAAAAGAAATCATTTTTCTAGGTCCAATTATGAAGTACCTTAAATAGTATTTTTTTCTTAATTGGAAGAAGGTTTCTGCAGACCTTTTTTCTCAAGCAGACAATATTTGGTCTCTTGTGAATTGCATCAGATAAGGCAAGCGGATGATATTCAGGTATTTCTCTGCAGTCCTGTTATTCCTGCTTTGTTCTACTGAGCTGAAGTCCTATATTTCTGAACCCAGGAAGGGCAGATCTCAGCAGGCTGCCTCCTTTCTCACTGTCCTGAGCCTGTGGTTCCCACTGACTCTGCTCAAATGGGTTTTCCCTTTGGTTCCTGTGTTCTGGTTATTTTGGTGGGAGGTGGCAGCGATGCCCCCAGGGGCACAGTGCCAGCAGCCCTGGCAGCCGACCCTGGAGCTGCCCCCACGGACCAAACTGCCCTCTGATTTCACCAAAACTGAGAGGCTGGGGGCGAGATCTTTTTGAAGAACTGTAATTTTCAGAGCCCTTTTTATTGCAAAGACAGGTACACCACTTCTCAAAATCATTATTCAAATGTGGCATATGTTTTGCCGCAAATTTTCAGTAGAACTCTTTCCAGTGATTTCCAAAATAAACGAGACTTTGCATAGCACTTTTTTTCCATATCTAACATTGCCTTCCCGGCGTTGCAGCCAAGGTTTCCTTTTAAAGGCATGTGCATGAGATTATGCAATCGTAGTATCCAGATACCCACAGCAATTAAAATAAATCAGACTAGGTATAATGAAGATGAGCCAAAGCATCTGTTTCTCAAGAGGATTTTAAATAAATAAATAAGTAAATAAATGAAACACGAGTTCTGCCCTCCCCAGAGGCTTGGATCCATGTTGGGTTAGTCCTCAGAGATTCTTGTACTTCAGAAATGTATCCAGTGCTCACATGCATAAGGAAAGAAGTTGGAAAGGAGAAGAAAGACTCTCTGGTATAAGAGATATTTGTGTTCCCTGGAAACAGTGGCTGGATAACCCTGTGTGTTTGGTAGATCTGGACTTAGAGATCAATTCCTTTTCCCTTCTAGTGTTTTAGTTTGACATGTGCACCTGAATTGAGAGAAGGAGGAATGACTTCTGCATCCTTCGCAATGTTTACCAGCCAACTCCTGTGTTTATAATCTGCGGTTATTTCAGCCTGACCGCAAGGCCGATGAAGCAGGAGGGGCAGAAATGTCCATGTCCCGCCAATGCCAGCACCGGGGAACACAGCCCTCGGACAGAGAAGCACTTGCTCTTTGAGCTGCTTGTCCTGCGAGGCAAGAACCAGCCTGCAGGCCAAGGAGCTGAGGTACCAGCAGCTATTTTGCTTTGTTTCTCCTCTACCACCACTTGGCGCCAGATGCCAAAAGCCTTTTTCAGGCAAAATTCGGGATCTGCGAGTTGCAGGGCAGCCCCCAGCAAAGTGTTTGCTGAGCTGCCTCAAGTATGTACTTAGGTAGGAACGGCTTGAAGGCAGCTTAGCCAAAGGTCAAAATTTGCTAAACTGTGCTGGATAATTGACTCATTGGTTTTGTTGCGTTTGTAGCTCAGACAGAGGATGAAGACATGGGAATAAATGTGTAGAAGTGTCTGCTAGAGCTTACAGGGAAAAATCCATATGCAAAGGGAAGAGGGAGTTCCCAGCAGTGGACACACCAGCCCCGCGTCCTCCAGCTGCAAGCACGGGAGGTACTTGGGGGACTGCAGGAGCCCTTTCTCTGTGTCACTGCGTCTCATCCCAGTGCTGGTAAAAAAATATGCTTGTAACCAAGAGGTCAAACATCCTTGCACAAACCAAACTGGGAAAAACAGAAAAACTCAATCCCAAACCAGAAGAGCAAGAGTTGCTATAAGCACTAAGAGCCGGACATGGTATTGAGAGGCAATGAGGAGATGAAGTCCCCTGCTTTCAAGTGAGGGCAGGGCAGAAAAAAAGCAAATTTGGAGTTTGGCTGGTTCATCCTTAGCCTGGGAAACCCACTTTGCCCTCCATGGCTTGTTCCCTGGAAGCACCAGCTTCTCCCTCCGAGATAGCTACTTACCCTCCTCTGGGGCACACCAAATTTATATTAAAAAAAACACTTTCTCAGAAAAAAAGCTATGATGGCTGAAACCTGTTAAGTGGAAAGAGGTCAGCTTGTTTACTTAAACCGATTTAAATCTGGCAAACCGAGAATAGCAACTTGCTTTGACCACTGACTTGGGTAAATATGGCCTGGCATTCTTACGACTATATTTCCAGCTATCCCCATCACACAGGGATATATATACATATGTATATTTTCACTAAAAACAGTTGAGTTACATTATTTGACAGGAGCTGGATGTGAGATGGCTGGTGTGCATGTTTCCTGAGCACCATTTGGAAACTGAAGCCCATCGAAAGCCCTACCAGGCAACATCCCCTTCTGAGCTTTATGATGAAAAGAAATACTTCGGGTCATATTTAAGATCATTTCCAGTGGGGAGATTTTATTTGGGATTTTGTGAGAAGGCAGCTGTTTTTAGCAGCTAAATTATCATGTTTTGTGAAGTGATATAGGCAGGAAGGGAAAGCCAGGGATAGCTTGCTGGATAGTGACAGTGTTTCAGCTTTGAAATGACAATTCAGCCCTTCTGAATCCAGATGAAATGATCTCTATGGCCTCGGCTCCCTCTTTCTTTCGCAGCCGTCCATGCTACCACCGTGCGTAACAAGGCATAATTTTACATAAGTAGAAGTCTGTGCTCTGAGCCAATATACCAGTCACACCTGATTGAATATTGCCATTTCAGAGCTGCCATCTAATCACATTTTTCAGGCTATGTGAACAAAATAATGCTGTTATAATTACACACACTGTTTGTGTGTATGCGCGCCTGTGTATTATATATGTATAATGACATTAGGATGATAATATAGCTGTTTCTATTAGCTCTGTGGTATTAATAAGGTATGACAGAAAGTTATTTGATACCATTTGAAATCCCACTTGCATTTTCATATTGCTCTCAGATGTAATTCAGGGACTTGATTTTTATGAGTTATGGCTCTGATGTCACTTGTATTTTTGCCCATAATAGGTCCCACTGGAGCAAAATTCATCAGACTCAATTAACAGCATCTGAAAAGTGTATCTTGGTTAGCAAGCGATCAGGCAGAAACTGCGTGGGTTCTGTTTTAGCTGACCCATCACCCTGCGCCACTACATGAAACCAGCTCTCCAGGCAGCAGGTAGCAGCCACCTCAGCTCACTGTTACCACGAGAGCTGAACAAATATTTTTGGGGCTGCTGAAACACCAGCTCTTCCCACCCCATGGCTGGACCCCTTATTATTGCGCTCATAATGATCTGCAACCATCCAGGCACCCTCCTAGTTTCTGCATTTGCAGGTGATCCGTCTCACCACAGTCACTTTTTACTGTTAAATCTCTCAACACTCAGTGATGATTATTTCTCTTAACCAGCCTTGTCCAGGAGCCCTGGGGCAGTGGGGTGCTTGTTCCTGGTGAGCTGCTAGCAGTCCTACAGGAGAGCTAAAAACGTCATGCAGGATGATAAAAAAGAAATGCACAGTAAATAAAAATAATTCCAAGTGCACATGTGAATTAAAGGCTGGGATTTGAAAGCTGATCTCTTGTGAGGTTTTATGCTTGGTTAGGTCACTGATTTGGGCTGGTGGATTTTTGGGAGAGAAGAGAAACGCTATGACTCCTGGTATTTTTAATGTTTCGATCTGGTGATTCCAGCGTCAGATCTAAAGGACTCCTGAAGCGAGAGACCAGTCCCAAAATCTGCTGAAGTGAACACAGGGCTTCCCAGTAACTTGGAAGGGCTTTGCATCCCATCCCAGGTGCCCAGCGGGGGCTGGTATCGCCCTCACAGCTCCATCTCCCACCCTGCATGCTCCCTGTAAAACTCCTCTGTGCCTTGAAAGCCTGGAAGAGAAAAGCTCGGAGTAGCAAATGAGCAAGTGAACTCCAGCACCCCAAAGCCAGGCACAGCCCAGCTCGCCGACTGGGTCAGGCTGGGTTTCCTTCCAAGCATAAAACCAGGCTCGAAGACTCCAATTGCTTCCTGTCTCCCAGCATGCCTGACCACAACTATTTTTAATTGTAAGGCATGAAAATAAAGCTATTTAATAAATTAACACTTCACATGCTTTTTGGTTCAACTCTGGCTGTTTATTAGAAGCAGCCTTATTTTGGCTTTTATGCGTTCATTTCCAGCTACTGCTCTGTCTGATCCCCATCTTATTTCCTTTGTAATCTACAGATCTTTTGTTGTTATCATTGCTGTGTTTTATGGTTTTGCATTACTTTATTGACTCGGCATACTGTAGGCTTCTTTTTTTTTTTTTTTCCCCTCCCTCCACTGAAAATAGCCTTTTATGAGAGGCTTAAGCAAAAGCCTGGAATGTCCAAAGGAAAGCACAGGAACATTACAACATTTTGCACATTTCTTTTGGCCAGAGAAAGATACAAAATATTCATACAAAGAGACTTATCCAGTGCCTGCAGGACAAAATCCAACTTTTGATTATATGTGGAATTTCAATTTCTACTATAAACAAGCTGTGTATTTTTTATTATTATTATTTTGAAGTATAAAGAGTTGGGGGGGTTGAGGGAAGGCTCCTACACAATTGCTGTCAGAGCAATGATGAACACGCATACGTTTGCTGCTAAGAACGTGTATTCTTGTGTGCTGCCACCGTCTCCGTTGCTATCCCATTCAAAATGCCATCAAAATTAGAAATGTAAGCAGGATGCTGATGGTCCTACCAGCCATCAGCACTGGCTGAAGAGACACCATGGTCTGGGGGCTGGAGCCATGGGGATGGAGGGTGAACCACCCCTTTTGCCCTTGCTGGGGTCCTTTCCCTACCCCATGGACACTGGGAGGTGGCAGGGAAGGGACCTGTGGGACAGTGGGTGGATGGCCACAAGCATCTTGTCCTCTTCTGATGGCTCCATGAACCTTTGCCTTGAGTGAAGCAAATCTATACCTGTGGGAGACCAACTGTCCCCTCTGAGTGGTGACTGACCCTCAGTAATTGCCTTCTGCTGGTGTTTAAGACATGAAGCTGGACCACCAGCTCACACTGGAAAACAAACTTGAGATAATGAAAGTTCAGTAAGAAGAAACCTACCTACTCAGGGGACCTAACAGACGTTACAGATCTGGGTCTAGAAGTGAACTTCCGATCATCCCACCATCCGAATTCTGGCTTTAGATGTAACCCTCACAGACATCATCTCACATATGGACTTTGGAGTTGAGCTCCCCCAGAATGTGGAGGTGAGCTGGAGCCCTGCAGGAGCTCAATGCATGGAATTGTGGCTTGGGTCACTGTGCATAACCCCTGCCTCCCAGTAGGCTGCACAGATAAGCAGTCTCTGCTGAGAGGACCAAAATGTGCCCTTGTGTGGTTATCCAGCCTCACCACCTTCTTGATAGCAGCCCTAATGCCATGGTTTGGAGGGATGCTCCACTTTCTGAGGGGCAAGATTATGGCTGGTGAGAAGGATGGGACTTTGCAACTATCAAAGCTGTGAGTGGTCCTCTGTGCAGTGGCCAGGAGCTCAGGGCCAGCACCGAGGCTGCCAATGGTGCCGGGCCCTGGCTGCTGGGGCAGAAGCAGAGGGATTTAGGCACAGAGACGGGAAGTTCTCTTCTTGCTGCCTGATTATATATTGTGGGAAAAGAGCAGCCCTACCTGCCTGAGATACAGAAAATGAATAAACAAATAAAAACCTGCTTGTGCCCAATACATTGTAACAATCATTTGAGGATGGTTTTATCTGTATGAGAATATAACCCTGATTAAACATGCCAAGGTCAGTGAAAACAAAGGTGGATTTCTGAAGAAATGCAGGTTACTCCAGCCGGGAGTTCACCGGGGGTGAAATGGAGCACCGCTCACCGTTCTGCAGGGACATACTGAGCTGTGGGTTTCCCTTCCATCACCTCCCATACCTACACAGCCCTAGCAAAACATCCTCCCCTGGGTGACTGAGCTCCTGAGCACAAAGCACCAGATTTCAGAGGCCAAAAGAGCTGTTTTGCGCAACCCTCCCAAGCTGTTCTGGTTTTGCCCCTGCCCTGCCTGCACCTGCTTTCTGAAGCCCTAGGAGAGCACATCCACTTTCCACAGCCTGAGCTCCAGCACTTTCGTCTTTGGCACGCCAGTCACCTGAAGCAAATTCTACTTCCCTGGCACTGGAGATCTCTTCCACTTCACCGCAGGATGAGCTGAGAGGCTGTGGGCCCACAGGTTGTACAGGCACTCAGGGCATCTTAGGAGGATGTAGAGCAGGAAAGATTAAACCTTTTACAAACTTGAACAAAGAATTTGGTATTTACTCCAGAGGATCCAGAAGAAATGTGGTTTCCCCCTGGAGAAGCATCCAATATCTTGGGGGCGGGGCCAGAGCACCCACCCAGGCCCAGGCAAGTGCTGAGGGTGTCAGGATGAAGCCCCCACCCAGACTGCACCACTGCAAGCACTGCCCAAAATCTTGTGTCCGTTCTGTGCCTTCTGCCTGGGGCCAAGCAAGCCCTTACCTGCACCTTACACAGGGGTTGCTCCTTCTTCCCTGTCACCAAAAAAATAGAATTCCCTACGGCTGACGGTGGGGTGACCCAGTGAAGTGTCCAGCCACACCATGGCTGTGGGCGCGTTATGCTCCATCGAAGCCATTTTGCTCCTTATGCACAACACAGGAATCTGGTTTTGCAACGTGGAACGCGCGTTTCCATATTCGGTGCACTTCCAAAGCGCCGTGTACCGGGGCCGGGGCGGCGACCCAGCGGTTCGGCCCCCAGGGGTCGCCCCGGCCGCAGCGCCGCCGCCCGCACTTGTTGCTGCCCCCCGCGCCGCGCTGTGTCGTGATGCACGCAGCGCTGACGTCACCGCTGTCGTCATTATTAAGGATCGTTATTTATTTATTTGCTTGTTTATTTATTTATTTCCGTCTTCTGCCGTTTCGCGGCGGCAGGGCCGGACCTGCCCCGCTGGGGCGGCTTCAAACGTGTGTCCGCGGAGGGGGCTTGGAGGAAATAAACCAAAATAGGGGGTGAAAGTACCAGCATTAGAGAACGGCGCGGGGGGGGGGGGGAGGGAAGAGGCAGGACTCCGCGGAGCCGCTTCTCACCGCTCCCCCCACCACCCCACAGAGCCGCAGTTGGCTGCGCTGGCGCGCAGCGAGGCAGCACCCAGGAATAAGGGTGGAGGGGACAGAACCCCACCGAAGTGACCGACCTGTCACTGCCTGGGGTTGGGTGGGGGCTCTGCGGGACCGGAGGGCCGCGCTCCGCCGCCGGCCGCAGCAACATCTACCTGCGGGGCTGCAGCTCATGCGGCCCCGATGGAAACTTTCCGCGCCCGGCGCCGCGGGCGGCCCTTCCGCGGGTGGCCCTTCCGCGGGTGCGATGCCGGGAGAAGCGACCCCTTGCCCCGCGGAGCCGGCGGTCTTCACCCCCCTCCCTCGCCGGGGCTGTCCTCGGCGGCACACAAATCTGCCCGCGTTAGCGCGGGGTCGCGGAGGCTCCGCGGGATGCGCAGAGCCCGCGGCTGTCCCCGACGCTTGGGGCCGACGTGGGGGTGACGGGCAGGGCTCAGGTGAGAGGCCTCCCTGGTCCGTAGGGCGCGTAGCCGCCCTGTCCGCCATCCCGCGCCTCTCCGCGCAGCGGCTCCGGCAGCAGCCGGCGGATCAGTAGTGCCGGCACGTCCCGCTGCGCGCTCCGCGGGCGCGCAGGGAGCGCGCTCCTCTCCGCCGCCGCGGGACGCGCCTCCCCGCGCCCCCTCCCTGGTTTCGTTGTTTTCTCTCGCCGAGCCGCGTCTCTCCGCGCAGCGCAGCGGCGCATGAATATTGATGTGTTTATATAATCGATAACCCACTTTCTTCCTTTCCCGGAGAAAAACGATAAATAAATTAAGGACGAGCCGCCCGCCCTCCAAGGGCCGCCAGGGCGCCGGGCTGGGCCTGCCGGCAGGGAGGGGGCGGCCGGGCAGCCCCGCTCCGCTCCGCAGGGCCCGGCGGTGGGAACGCGGCGGCCCCGCCGGGCGCGCGCGGGGACGAGCAGCGCCCCTCGCGCCGCAGGAAATGGTCTTTATATTAGACATATACAGGCAGGTCCTGTCAGATCCGCAGCGCGCCCGCACGCCCTTTCGGCCCCCCAAAAATCGCCGGGCGCCGCGAGGGCCCTCGTCGCCGGCCCGCCGCCCCCGTGTCGCCCCCCGGGGGCTCGCCACCGCCCCGCGGCATTTTTAGCGGGCCGGGGCGGGCGTCTGGGGGCCGGCCGGCATCGGGCGGCGGCGGCGGCGGGGCGCGCCGGGGCGCCGGCGGGGCGGCGGAGCGGGGGGCGGGCGGCGGGGGGGGGCGTCGCCGTAAGCTGCGGGGCGGGGGCCGGTGGCGGCGGCGGGGCGGTGCGGGGGCGGCGGCGGCGGGGGGCGGCGGGCGGCGGGGCCGGCTTTGCCCTGCCAGGACCTGCCGGGCTCCATTCACGCCAACAAGTTTGGGAGAATGTTGAGTTCAATCACGCCGGAGCCGCGATGGAGCGCAGCGCACTGCAGGTACCGCGCCGCCCCGCGCCGCCCCGCCCCGCCGCCGCGGAGCCTCCGCGCCGCTGCGCGCCCCCTCCCCTCCCCACCGCCCTCCCGCCCTGCCCTCCTTCCCTCCCTCCGCCCGCCCTCCCTCCTCCTGCGCGGCGCTGCGCGGCGCGGCGCGGAGCCGGCGCTGATGCCGCTGCCGTGTTGTTGTTCCCCGCAGTGGGTCGGCGCCCCGTGCGGCTCGCACGGCCCCTACGTCTTCTACAGGGCGTTCCGCTTCCAGCGCCGCGGCGGCGGCCGGGCGCGGGTCCTCTCCCTCGGCGACTTCTTCTTCGTGCGGTGCCGCGCGGAGGAGCCCGCCTGCATCGCGGAGCTGCAGCTGCTCTGGGAGGAGCGCACCAGCCGGCAACTTCTCTCCAGCGCCAAACTTTATTTTCTTCCCGAGGACACCCCCCAGGGCAGGACCAGTGACCATGGCGAGGTGGTAAACGCAGCGCCGGCCCCCTCCTCTCGCGCCCGTCCCCACCTGCATGCCCGGGCTCGGCTACCCCGCCGCTTCCCCCACCCGCGTCCCTCTCCTCGCGGTGCGTGGCGGGGCAGCGCGGAGGGGCCGCGCCGTCGGGGCGCTCCGGTGCGCGCTGCCCGGGAACTTGTGCGGGCGGGAGCTGGGGGGGGGGGAGTCGGGGTGCGGGGCGCCCCCGGCCCGGCGGGCAGCGGAGTGCGTGCGGGGCTCGCCCTGCCCTTCTCCGGCTTCGTTAACAAACAAAAAAAACCAAAACAAACAGAAAAGAGGGGAAAAAATGTTGGGGAGGATTTCGATATTGTTCGGGGCTTTTTTGTAGTATTCGATATGTTTAAGAGGGCGGAAATTACGAAATGGAGGCTGAAGGAGATCAAAAGCTATTGAGCTGGCAGGGACGTGTTGAATAAAGTGATAAATGACAGGTACGGGAATAATACATTCAAATAACTTGCAGATATGCCTGGGCGTATTTCGGAGCCGCCGCGCGGCCGGCGCAAACACGCTGCGCGCCGGCACCCCCCGCTGGCGGCCGCGCAACCCCGCGCCGGCTCCGCGCCCGCCCCGCGCCGCCCGGGATGGGGCCGCGCAGGTTGCGCCCCCGCTCCCCGCCCCGGGCCGCTGCCCCCGCCCCCATCCCCGCTCCCTCCCGTTATTTGCTTTTCAAATTTATTGCTTCAGCACGGTCCGTGATCTGGGGAGGGGGAAGGATGAGGTACCCAGAAAGGGCTGCGGGGATGGGGAGGGTCCCCGAGAGGGGCTGGAAACGGAGCGGGGGCCGACGAGATGTTTTGGGGGAACTTCTGTTGAAGATACCGGGTGGGGTATAGGTACAAGGAGGGGCGGCTGTCCGCAGGGGCTGTTTTCAGAGGCACGCGTGGCTATAGGTGCCGATGTGGCCGTGTACCCATATACATACGTACGCAGTCGAAACGCGTTTCAGAGCCGCCTTCGCTCGCTGCCACCTCTTCACTTTAATTTTCTGTGCGTGCCACTGAGATAAGGGAGCCTTTTCCTAAGAATCAGGGAGATGACAGTGAGCAATGGATGCTCTGAAATTGCCCGTGGTGACTATTTAAAACTGTGCCTGTGTGTGTCTTGTGTGTGTGTGTAAAATGAAAGATATTTAGAAGGGAGGGGGGGTGGGGAAAGGGACACAGATCATTTTAATACGCCTTAATGATCAGCTCATGTTACTGTGGTAGGAACATCAGAGAAAATTAATCCTACCATTACGAGTAAAATGCTGCTCTGGTACTAGAGTTCTCAGCTGCATGTACCTTACTAATAATATGCACAATTTTATTTATTTTTACATGCAAACACCGCTAGTAATTAGCTGTGTGATAATACTTGTGCATTTCATTGGGGCTTTAACTGATGTCATTCTGCATTATTCAACCATATGAAAACAATTTTCAATTAAGATAGTGGCACGCCTTGAAATTATGCAAATGCTGGTTGTATTGTGCAGAATAATTATGACAAATGTAAAGCAGGTAAAAAGTTTCCTAATGCAGTTGTGTTTTACACCCCGGTGATGTCATTTCCCCTCTGGCCTAAGTTAGTCATTCATTAGCAGAGTAGCAGCAGCAGCAACAGCAACAGCTCTGAGTGATACTTCTCTGGCAGGGAGCCTACAGAAACCGGCACTGAGAGCCAGGGCCTAGAGAGGGCAACATAACACTCCCATTAAGAAATGTACTTTGTTTTCACTTACTCCATTAACTTGTTTATAGACATCGGAATGATTTTTTTTATTATTGATTTTTAATAGTTTGGAACAATTCGAATTGCGCTCGGGGATGCACAGGCAACCGAGAGACAAAAGGCTCGGTGCTGGCTGGCGCTTTGCAAAGCGCTGGCCGTTGGTAACTGGCTTCATGGGCACGCAGGGGAGACTGTTTCACCCAGCTGCCCCACAGACGTGGTTCCTTACGTAAATGACATGGCTATCTGTCCCCAAAGTGGCGTGGGACTGCTGAGGGGGTAAAATACCTTGTCTTTAATTCAGGGAGTGGGGATGAAGTGAGTTGGTGCTTCAGTGTGTATTGCAAATCCACAGTGTCCGGCACAAAGGGTGCCAGCTGTCAATAAAATTGTTGGTGATGGGAGCGAGTGGTTGGATCGCAGGCTTGCGATCGAGCCCAACAGAGATTTAGACATAGTCCCTAGCAGCTACCCGCGCTAGCAGCATGATTAATAGGAGCAGCTTGCTGCCTGTTTTGTGTAATAGCAGCATTGACACTATGACAATATTCAGCTAGTGGCTGTGAGGAGGGACGAGAAGCAAGGAGGTATGTAATGCTTCTGTTACTCAGAAATTTCTGATGGCGGATTTTATCTGATTGCCAAATGTTTGAGCTAATCAGTGATAAGTGTAAATATAAGTCTTTTTATAGCTAGCTGAATTCATCATCCAGACTTAAATATAACCCTGACGGCTGCTAAAACTGGATATTTCCATACGCTGGGGCCCAGACCCAGTGAAGGGTTCAAGCCCAGGTGTGCTTCCACAAAGTGACCTCCTCCTCTGCCTAAGGCTCAGCATCCCCTTAACCGCAATCTCAGTGGATGGCAAACATGGGATGGGGTCAGTCACACGCTGCACATATGAGCACTCCTGGCTTTTGATGTTTATTGCATCCCAGGCAATGGAGAGTCTGGGTCCAGGTCTGGCATCAGGTTTGAAACAGTGGTCTTGATGTGCAGGAGCGGTGGAGACGTTTTTGTGAGAGTGATGCTGTCTTGGAGGATGCTGTTAGGTGAGCTAGAAGAGTTTTGCTCTACTTCACTGAAAACTTTGTTGCTGCTTTTAAAACACAGAGGCCCAGTTGTGCTGCCCAACCTCACTGTTAAACCCAAATGCTGCAGCAGGTGCAGTGCTGGTTGGAGAGTGGGAGCAGCCTTCTTCTCTCCAGTGGGGAAAAAGTGGTTGGCTGCTGTTCCGGGGGGAGGGAGGGGGGATCACCACTGAAACGGAGAAAGCATCTGTTTTGCTGGAGGAAGTTGCCTCCTTGCCCTGGTTTTCTTGGCTGCTCTTAGGCTGGCATGGTCCCCCATGCCACCTCCCGCACGGGATGGGAAGACCTCCGTGGTGGCAGGTGCCTCGTGCAGGGTTTGGAGGAGGATGCTCGGGGCAGCTGTCAGAGCACACACTCGTACTTGAAACGGTTTCATGGGGCACATGTAGGAAGCAGCCCCTCAGCTTTTCCAGTGCCCGACTGTGAGAAGTAGGTGCTGTCAGCCAGCTGGTCCCCTGGTGTAGTCCCCTGGACCACAGAGCTCAGGGAGCACAAGGTGGGCTCAGCCCCTGAGCCCTGCAGCCCACGGGGTCCTGGCTGAATCCTCCTCCAGCTCATTTACTCCTCTTCTGCTCCAAGGGGCAGCGTGGGGCTGTGGCCTGGCTGACCTTTGCAGAAGCAGTTCTAGAGCAAAATGCTTGTTAGTGCCTTGTATTTTCATGTTTTTGAAGGTGTTGGCATTAATTAGACTAGGCTTAAAAATAAATATATCAAAGCTAGTTCTTGTTAAATCCAGGGATGGTATTTGATGTGATGTGTACAATTCCTAAAAAACCCAAACAAGCAACTGATTTATTTTGCATGGTGTGACGTTCCCTGCACTGCCCCGTGTCACAGTGAATGCTGGCTCCACCGAGGCCGGCCTGTCGGTGGGAATCTGTATGCCTTTGGTTCATTCAGCAGCAGTTGAGTTTACTACGAACTCTTGTTGATTTCATCTCTTCTCCCAAACTGGGGATCTGATGCAATGCTTTTCGCCTTGCAAATAATCCTTACTCATGCAAGTAATTTACATGAGTAAGCGTTGCTCATACAGAGAAGAGGAGACAGCTAGTTTCCTGTAATTGTTTCCCTAGCAGTATTTTGCATTTTCAGACTAATTGGGGCAGAGGGGAAAGTCACTCCATAAATATATGGTTTTTTATAATTGCAGAAGAGATTCTTCCAGAAAGTTAAGGGAAGCAGCGGGTTTGTTCTCTCTTCATTTTGGAACAGATGCTCACAGCATCCCTCAGAAGCCTGATGTGTTTCTAAGGGGCTCTTCATGTGCGGAGGTCCTACCTCAGCACGTGAAACTAGAGCAGGTTGGCCCGAGCGTGGTGTCTAAGACCGCTGGTGCTTTATTGCCATCCCCCTTGAAAAATGTGCTACTCCCTTTGCACGGTAGTAGATTTTTTTTTTGAGAGAGACATAGGAATCTGTACACTCTGATTTGAAATGAGAACGGCCCCGTTTTAGTCTCCACGTTGTGCACCTTATGCTCATATCTGTCAACACTGATAATGACAACAAGTTTCAAACATGCAGATTATGATTATTAAAGGGTGCTTTAAAAATCGTGCTAATAGCATCAATCTCCAATGTACACATGCTCAAATTAATTCAGCTTTGGAAATCAGGCGCACCGTAATAGCAGTGTTAGAGAAATGGCATTTGTCATAAAATATCATGGTTTTTGTAATTGCATATCCACTCTGTATATTTTTATCTCTCTCACCACCAGTAGCATATGCTGGCAAAGGAAAGAGAGGGCAATGATATTGCTCAGAGAAGCCACATGTTGCTAGCCATTAGCCAGCAATCTGGCATATCTAGCCACTTAAGACAGATTCCCTTTTTTTTTTACACACCCCCCCCCCCCCCCCCCATTTTTTTTGCCCTGCTTCTCAGTGCATTCAGACTGTAAAATACACCCACTGCTCTCCAGAGTTGCTGTCCCCAGTCTGATCAGTGGCACTGAACATTAAACTCTTGTCTTTGGAGAATAATAGGCCTCACATGGTACACCCTCAAGCATGTTGAGATACTGTGCAGGCTGGAAAATAAAAATGTTCTAATTGTGTCTTTTAAATAAGCATAGGAGTGAATTAATTAGACTATATTTTGTCTTTAGTTGCTTAGTTACACAATAGTATTCCTAAGCACAAGTAAGATAAATTGGCTCTTTTTGTGCTGCTTGTCCCTTAATCATAATTACTGTATTGCTCAGGAGAGTAACACATACATAGATTTTGCATTTTTAATAATATTCAAACAATATGCGAATGATATAGAAAGTATGTTCTGATTCAAGCTCTTATATGCTTTTATTCAGGAAGAAGTTCTATTGCTAGGGGAGCAATATTTGCATTAGTTGCTCAGAGATGTAGTTCTGGGAAATACATAATTGAAATATTCTTGCAATGCTTGTTCTGGCCCTTTCATTCGCATTCAAAATAACAATGCCTTAAGTCTCCGAACAGTCATCCACTCTTGATTTAAGAGCTTTTTTCTTTGTGTGTGTGTGTGTTAGTGTGTGTGCAGTGTGGGTTCACACCCAGCTCTAACCCTGCAGAGCCTAGACGTTTGCGTGATTCATAGTGTCGTATCAAGTTGAGCTTTTTATTTTGTAGCTAAAATGCAGTCAGAAGGTCAGATGAACATCGGCATTTTATGGCATTAATCCAATGACCTTAATGCTTGGCAAGCGTCCATGTTTCTGTGCGAAGGTGCCAGGGTTATAGATAATAAAAGAGTTTGTTTTCATTTTCTGGATATTCTAATCTTTCTTTGCAAAACGCAGCCTCGGGTTTGGGGGGCTTGGGGCTGCTCCCGGGGGCAAAAACTTTAATGTCTTCCTGAGTTGTTGAAAGTTAGCTGCTAATGATGGGCAGATTGATACAGATGCGGAACAATGGAAGGTTCTGGCAAGAAACCCCCTAGACATGCTCAGTGGATGTATGTGAAAATTGGCTCCATTGTTCTGCTGTATGAAAAGCAAGTAAATTATTTACAGATATTTGCTAATTAAAGCACATATTGTTTTACCAGCACAATAGAACACAATATAACAAAAGACAAAAGAATAAGCTTGCATAATTTAAACCTGCTAATGCAATGTACTCCTTGTTAAGAAAAATATAATTATGTAATCTACGAGGAAAGCTTTTCGTACTGTAACTGTAGTAGGCAAAATTAGGAATGAATTGCTTGTCAGCTTGCCTAAACTAAAACAGCTCTTCGAGATCTGTGAGCTATCTGACGGGAAAACATTTTGACTGAAGCCTATTTTCTCTTTGGTCAGAACTTCTATCTGCAATGACAGATATAAATTCAATTTGAACCTCTGCTTGGGAGTGGGAGGAGAGAGAACAAACCACCCCAGAAATGAAGGAGGAGGCACGCAGTAGAAATGTCAAGTCTGGCTGCTCATAGCCATCCCTCTGTGTGCTCCATCCCCACCCCACTTCTGGCCCAAATGTACCAGTATCCCACAAAGCATCCTACAGAAACGCGGTGCTGCCCTGCCCCAGTGTATCACTTTGGGTTCCTACTGGGTCATCTGGAAAAAGCTGCTTGCTAATACCAGGGAAAGTGAATACCATAGGACTTCACCTTTGTCTTGGTCTTGTCTTTTGGAACCCAGCAGATGGGATGAACACGTTGGGATGTACTGCTCTCTGTCAATGCGAGTTTCAGACAGCTATGTGTGGCTGTGCCTAAGCTTGGGAAATACCTGTCACCCGAATTTAACAAGATCATTATAGCCCTTTAAAGTAATTAGCGAAGGATTAACAGATGAAAGGTTCTGCCTTGGCCTCTTTAAAATTCTCTCATGTGCCAGGTAAATCCCTGGGCTGTACTGTTCTGTTCTGAAAGCTCTCCCTATATGTTTGTGGGTGGAGAGCGATGGTCCCCACAGGCTGGCATCTCCAGGGAGCATTGCAGGCCCAGAGCCCAGCGGTCAGTTCCACTCCAGACATCCTTTGGGACACATCTGTCTGTCCTGGGCTAAGGGGTACCTGAGCAGATGGCACCAAAATAGGCACTCGGGGCAGGGAAAGGGGAAAAGAAAGACCCCACAGTCTTAAGAAGCCCCACATACAGATGCAGTCCACAGCAGGTGGTAGGGAAATGGGACCTTCTTACTCTGGAGAAAGTCTCTGAGAGCAAAGCAGTCCTGTACAAATGTTCTCTGCCTGTTCGGGGCTCAATATGGTCCCTGGAGGAAAGCTTGGGTGAAGTACTGCTTGTAGGACATGAGTCTGGAGACCTGGCTTCAGATTCCTCACTGACATTTGTTAAGTGGGTTAGGGCTGAATGGAGATGGCCTCATTTTCACCACTGTCCCAAAGCTCTGGTAGCATCTGTATGGCAGAGAAGAGCTCTGGACTGCAGACTGCTAACAGGGCTTTTTGGTTTGACTGTGTTGTCAAGTAAGGGTGATGGTACCTTCCTCAAACATCCAGATAAATACTTTGCTACAGTAGAGGTGCTTATTGGAAATAAGCCCCTTTCTTCCTTTCTCCATCTCCACAACACAATCTTCTGCCCCTCCAAGGGATCTAGAGCCGGAAACCAGATTCCTGAGGCAAGAAATGTGTTGTTGCTCAAGGTACAGGAAGGTTCTTGTTACCTAAATCATGAAAAAATTAAAAAATACATGGCATATTAAAAAAGCCCAGAATAATAGAGGCCTTTATGCCCAAGTGAAATATGGAGTTCTATTATCCTCGGTGAATGCAGTCCATAAGAGTCGCACTGTATTTTTTGCTCCCGTGGATGAATGTGTTTTCATCAGCAATGTACTGGGTTGTAAAATATGCCTCCCCAGCTATCTACCATGCTAAAGGTTTCAGTAAAAAGGCTTTAAGATGTTTTCTAATGCAAATTGTACTGATCAGATAAATGACACGCAGTGTCTCGTGTAATTATTGGCAAGAGTTTTTACAGTACGTCTCCTGTTTCTCTCTAGGCCGCATATTTGATGTTAGGAGACAGCCAAGCAGGTGTTCAACTCACTCGTGCCCTCCAGAATTCCTTAAATGACCTCTGGAAGCACTGGAGTGAAAACAGTCTCAGCATGTCAAAATTTTGAGATATCTCAGTTGCCGTAATTCTTTTAAGGCTGCCTCGGCGTGTTTTAAATATAAATCTTTCCTAGTTATTGGCAATGAGTGAGGAGTTGTGACGTACCGTATGCGGGTGTGCAATCAAGATGTACGACCTCCTTGTGCTGCCCTGTGACTCCCTGCCTTGTAAGAGTTAATATTTCTTCTAAAAAATAATTATCCGCTTTAAACTATTATAACTGCCTGACCTCTTTCCCTGAATGTAAGTATTTCAGCCATCTGCTGAGTCAGGCAATATAGCATTCTGTGCTTTCAGGAGGCTGTGATGGTTGCTTAGACAACAGTGACATAATATTTAAGCATAACGGCTCTCGAGAAGATGCTGTCCCTTCCTCCCTGGATGACTTCTCTGAAAATGCAGATCTGATGAGCTCTTTAACAAAAAAAAAAAAAAAAAGAAAGATGAGAAGGTTTTGTATCACCATCTTTCTTGAAACATCTCCCTGTTTGCCACTTGATAGGTAAAAGTATCGTACTTTGCTCAGGAGTCTTGTAATATGTGCTAAAATTATAGGCTGACTAGATACCTGGTTTTATAGAAACAGAAGAAAAAGCGTCTCTTTATAGTCAGTGCTTATTTTGAGATTTAGACAACTTTGTGGCTGGGAAAAGCATTGCCATTGGTCAGTCAGAATCCAGAGAGGCCCATCCGAGATAAATCTCATTCCTGAGCAGTGCTGGCTGTTGCCTCCTGCAAACCTCATCTTGCTGTAGTGAGAAAAAACTGCAATTAAAGACTTAGCCATGCAATGGAGACCTCTTAAACATATAACTTCAGAGCATAGTTAATACACCATAAGTTGTTTTTTTGTATAGATATATATATGCACTGTACGCGACGTGGGTGGTTTTTCATGTTTACACAGAGATATAATTATGAATGACATGAAGGTTATAAGCAAATTTCTTTAATCTTCTAAAGGTTTGTTAGTCATGTGTCACTGTGTACCTGGGTTTTATTTATTCAACATCTGTATTCCTTTGTCATCTCATTGAAAGGGTTTCTCTAGAAGGGCTCCTGCAGTAGGTGCGCAGCAGATGATACAGAATGGCTATGGGGGCTCCTGCAGCTGGCAGAGCCCTGTAGGTCCTGAAGCAACTTTTGTTGTAAGAAATTTTTGCTCAACAAAGGTGACCCTTTTGTCACCTGCTGCTCCAAAGAGTAAAAAAAAAAACAACCCAGACCAACCCACAACTCATAGCTTGGGTCTGAACGCTTGGAAAGGTTGCTTAAAGATGTGCGAAAGCTTGGCAAGGTGCATCGAGATCCCAGAGCTGATGAAATCATTGAGTGACCTCTGTTTGGGTGGCGTTGGGGCAGATGTCCTCCTGTGTACACAAAATGCCAAGATGTCGGGAAGACAGCCTCTCTAGAAGCTGCATGTGGCTCAGGCTCCTCAGAAAGAAGGGGCTGAAGCTACCTGCTGTATTTTGCTGGGTGACAGTGTTTGTACGATTAGGCCGCAGGATGAAAATTGATTTCACTAAAGCATTTGACACAGTCTCCCACAGCATCCTCGCAGCTAAACTGAGGAAGTGTGGACTGGATGATCGGGCAGTGAAGTGGACTGTGAACTGGCTGAAGGAAAGCAGCCAGGGAGTTGTGGTCAATGGGACAAAGTCTAGTTGGAGACCTGTATCTAGTGGAGTCCCTCAATAGTATTCATCAATGACTTGGATGAGGGAATAGAGTGCACTGTCAGCAAGTTTGCTGATGACACCAAGCTGGGAGGAGGGGCTGACATGCCAGACGGCTGTCCTGCTATCCAGAGACCTGGACAGGCTGGAGAGTTGGGCAGGGAAAAATTTAATGAAATATAACAAGGGCAAGCCTAGAGTCTTGCATCTGGGTAGGAACAACCCCAGGTTCCAGTATAAGTTAGCAAATGACCTGTTGGAGAGCAGCGTAGAGGAAAGGGTCCTGGGGGTCCTGGTGGACAGCATGAGCCAGCCCTGTGCCCTCCTTGTGGCCAAGAAGGCCAATGGCATCCTGGGGTGTATTAGAAGGGGCTGGTTAGTAGGTTGAGAGAGGTTCTCCTTCCTCTCTACTCTGCCCTGGTGAGACCACACCTGGAATATTGTGTCTGGTTCTGGGCCCCTCAGTTCCAGAAGGACAGAGAACTGCTGGAGAGAGTCCAGTGCAGGGCAACGAAGATGATTAAGGGAGTGGAGCATCTCCCTTATGAGGAAAGGCTGAGGGAGCTTGGGCTCTTGAGCTTGGAGGAGACCGAGGGGTGACCTCATTAATGTTTATAAATATGTAAATGGTGAGTGTCATGAGGATGGAGCCAGGCTCTTCTCGGTGACAACCAATTATATGACAAGGGGCAGTGGGTACAAACTGGAACACAGGAAGTTCCACTTAAATATGAGAAGAAACTTCTTTCAGTGAGGGTGACAGAGCCTGGACCAGGCTGCCCAGGGGAGTTGTGTGTAACCTCATCTGTGTGTTCCTGCTCCGACGGGGAGATTGGGCTGGATGATCTTTTGAGGTCCCTTCCAGTCCCTGACATTCTGTGACTCTGTGAAAATGTCTCTGGAGATGCGATCCCTCTTTGGCGAGACTGGTGTTGGCAGTGGCGTTCAGAGGAGGACCGTGGTCCAACCTGTGGCTGCTGTGGTGTGGGGGGAGTTGGGGAGGAGGTGGCTGGTTGTCTCTGAATTGAGCCGAAAATAAACAAGCTCAAAAAATGAGTGTTGAGAGAAGCAGGTCTACCCAATCCCACTGTGTGTAAGGCAGGTCAACCTAAGGCAGGCGAGATGTACGAGATATACAGGGTAATTTTTCTGTTTTCTGGCTAGAAGTGAACTCACCCGTGTTTCTGTGGTGCAGCCATGGTGATTCCCAGTGGTACAAGGGGAGGACATGAGGCCAGAGCTGGTGTGGAAGGATGGCTGGGTGCTGGAGAGGTGGCTTCAGCCACCTTCACGAGGGGCTCGTCCTGTGGCCATTGCTTCTGCATGCCAGGCCTGGCCCCAGCCCTGCTTCTTTCGGGGCAACCCCGAAACCCCACAGCAGTGTCTCTAATGTTAGGAACGGCTCTGGATTTTGGGGAGGTTGGTGGCCACGGAGCTGCAGTTGCAGCGGGTGCGAGATGGGCATTGCTTCACCCTTGTTACAATAGGCTTGCTTTTTTTTCTTTCTTTTTTTTTTTTTTTTTCTGTGTACACATCATGTGCGTGTGTGCGAAGGTTGTATTCTCAAAAACAAGTTTATTCATTGATGATGTAATAGTGATTGTACTTTTCTTTTGGTTAATAAATTGTCTGCTCAGCTTACTTTGTATTCCAGCCAAAATTAGTCATACCAGTTCTTGGAAAGGATATGAAGAAACTAGTAATTGAAATCATAATCATTTGATCATGAGAGCTATTTGGAAAATAATATTTTAACCAAAAACACGTCTGATCTCCAAGTCAGGGTTTTTTTTTTTTTTAAACTGCTGCTAGATAGATTTCTCTAGTGTTGAATATTAGAAATTGTGTAGTAGCTGGCGATGGTATTCAACATCCTAAAAGAGGACTTCATCCAGAAATTGCTGAGACTGTCTGAAGGCAGGCTGATGTTTATATATATGTTTTATTTTTTTTCCATCCTGACATTTAATAATCACCATGTAATAGCTATAAAATACATAGCAACTACAGCTTTTTTATTTCAAGTGGATGGTGTAATGAAATCGGGTGAAACCATCCATTGAAATTGTACTTTGTAGTACCCAACGCTTGTTTACAGAGTATTGACGTTTGTCATAAACAGAGATTTAAAACATCGCTGTTATTGTTTGTTGTTCAGAAGAAGCTCTTATGCTGTGCAATGATAAAGGAAAATATTTTTTTACAAGCTTGCTTAGCACATAAACATGCAGTTCATTTCTGACCAAATATTTGTTATTGCACTAAATGTAATGAAGGTGCCTGCTTATAAAATTATTTTGTGTTATATAAGGGAGAGTGGAATATCAGATCTGCTTTTTTTTACCACCAGAGATACTTCAGGTTTTGTATTGTGTGTAGCTTATCACAATAAAGCTTGCTTTTTTTTTTTTTTTCCCTATTGAGCAGTATTTTATTTCCTGAGGAATTTGTTCAGTGGAAAAAAAAAACACAGAGCGAATCAATTGTGCTTTTCTCTTTGTTTAATAACTCAAAGAATTCCTGTCCCTTTTGCAAATACTTGTGTTTATTTGAGAGAAAAATTGGATTCTGGTTTATTTATTTCAAGAACCTGTAACCTTACTTAGTGCTAGAAATGTGCGGTGTGCAAGGTGTGGTATGCAGCCAGCTCTCATTACAACATAAATTATTTCTGCCTTTTTAACTAAAAAATCTTGAGTGTATCTTGCTGGTTATGTGTGTATGTTTGTTTGTTTGTTTATTTTTTTGAGGCTTTCTTGAGCCATTGCTTGCTGGAGTCAGCTATAAAACATTCTGCTTATTCATCATGACTGAGAGGAGTTGATTGTTTCCTGGAAGGGTAAAATTCAGCAATTAGAGCTGTTTAATTCGAGTATATGTTCTGGAGGCTAAACTAAGTTTAAGTGCTTTTCTTAGAATGTATGTTTAAGAATGGAAAAAAATTACAGTTCTGATCTTGAAAAAGGTTTTTAAGAAACATGAGAATGTGCAAGTTTCTTTTGGTGGGAAGCACATAACATTTATGTAGTATTTCTTTTGGGATTACATCACAGTTTTATTTAATTTTTAGGACAAAAGTTAAATTCAATATTTGTGTATAAGCCAAGGGAAAATGTACCATAAACACAGGAATTTTCTGGTGAGTCAGAGTTCCAAGAATCTGAGATTTACTTAGTCCATTTATTTCAGGACTAGCTATAACCATTAGTCATCCAGCCATGAATTTTTACATTTGCAGCTAATTGCACCTAAAAAACAAACTTTCCCTCAAGGCTTTGGGTTATGCAGAACGTGATTTGGCAACCTGCATTCCAAATGCCTTTTAGGATCATTGCCCCCATCCTAGAAATTGTCTTTAGATCTTGTGTATTTGCTTCAAGTAAACAACTAATATTTCCACTTAGGTGGCAGGAGGAATAATTTAAGTACTAGCTGTTATGCATTACAGAAAAATTAATCTGCTAACAGTAAGATAGGCTTTTCCATTAGTCTACAGTGGGGTGGCGTTTACAGGTTTATCAGTCATCGTGGAGCCTCGTGTGACGTGTCGTCTTCTCGTTTTACGGCTTCTTGCAGGATGAAGTTATTGCTGTTTCAGAGAAAGTTACGGTGAAGCTTGAGGACTTGGCAAAATGGGCACAGTCCGATTTCTCCAAGTGGAAGTGTGGTTTCCGGGCTGAGCCGGTCGAACCGATGGATGTGGGGAAGAATGGGCAGAAGGAGGCCTTGACGAGATACAGACAATCCACGCTCAACAGCGGCTTGAACTTCAAAGACATTCTGAAGGAGAAGGCTGACCTTGGTGAGTATCCCTTACTTTCTACTGGGGCAGGGGGGCTTGTGGGGGAGCAACTTTTGGAGGCAGATGAGCCTGATCCTGCCGAGCCGTCGCCAGCTCCCAAGGTATGTCTGTGCTTGGGGCAGAGGTGTGGTGATGAGCTGCCTGAGCAGGATGGGTGGTGGTGCTGGTGGTGAGCTCATCACGGCTCCTTCCAGCTTAGCGTGGGGTAATGCTGTCATACCCGTCTGCTCTGTAGACATGTCCCTGAGCATTCAGGCTCAACCCTTGAAGATGTGCGCACAAGTAATTGCCAAGGGCTCTCCCTGGGGCTCTGGAGACTGGGGGATCAGGTCAGAGCTGTGCATGGGCGGAGGAGCCATGATACGTCTTCCCGAGGCCTCCTCCAAGAAGCAGGAGAGAGCGGAAGCCTTTCACTTCTCACATCCCATGTTTCAGAAGCACAGGATTGTCACCTGCTTCTGGAGCTAGTCTTGTCTCTGTGCGGTCATCTTTGTGTGGTGTTTGGTAGAGAGATGTCGCTTCCTTAGCCTTCTATAGGTTATCCTTGTGAGATTTATGTAACTAAACAGTGTCAGCCCCCTGTGAATTCCCTGCTGTTCTCTCCAGATAGGGCTGTGTTTTCTTTCCCTGTCCATTTTTAGGGAGGGAAACAGTAGCTCCGCTACTTTGGATGGTTGCAGGCAGGCTTGTGGCTCTGGGTCTGCTTTGGTGCGCAGATACTCTCACCTCTCACTCCCATCCATGGTGGGAGTCCAAGGTCCAGGGGAGATGAGTCCTCTGTTAGTAAACGTGCCTGTTTGTGGTATTAGGACCTTGGATGTGTAATAGCTGTCAGAGACAGTGCTTTGAAGTGCATCCCAGGGATGTTTCTCTATTGTACCAAGCTTCTAACAAATGTTCCAAGTTTGAAGAGTATCAACTTTAGGCCGTAATGCATGAAAAGGTAAGAAATTAAAAGCTAAGGCTGATATATGTGAGGAAATGCTTTTGTACCTACGTGAACAGGAGATGCCGCGCCAAGTTCAGTTTTATAACAGCACGACTGTATTGGCATCGAAGCCAAGTTACACTAAGCTGAAGATCTGTCTTGGAGGATTTATCTTCTGCATCTCGTTTTTCTGATCTTATCAAATGGTGAAGTGATTTTGTCAATCTCAGGTTTCACCATGAGATATGTAGGTTGGAAGATTAAAGTACAGTTGGAAGTTGAGATATTTTTCATTCCATCTGTGGGGAAAAAAAATAACCTGTGCAATTCTTTGTATTTTCCATTGCTTTTCTCTGTGTGTTGGGGTTTTTTTCTGGTTCATAATTACATGCCATAATTTTCTCTGCTATTGCCCCAGCATCTTCATTACGCACTACATTTATTTGCATTTGTTTGTTGTGTCAGAAGAATCTTAATGTTTTTCAGACAACTTTTGTGTGTTAATGTTTTCTTGGTTTTGTTTTTAACAAACAAACAAACCCTTGTGGTAAGTTACAAAATTGCGATTATCTGCCCTAGGAGCCAAAGAAAATGATCTATAAGCCCAAAGGTTATAGTTTCATGGTAGGCCTTTGAAAGTAGGGGTTATATTGAAAACGTTTATGGAATGCAAACTATATGGTGTAATTTTGATAACCCACATTCTGAAGTTGCTCATTTTTGGTTGGTGGCTTTGGCTTTATTGTTTGGTCTTTTTTTTTCAGTAGAAAGGGGTATTTTGACTAGTGTTTGATTATAATTACTTTTTTCTTTGTCATGACTGGTTGGCAGGAGTGAAACCAAAGGTTCAAGAAGACCTATAGCTGAGTTAGCTGAGTAGGCACATTGACACAGGCAACCAATCCAGCCTATGAAACGCAGTCAAAGACATTTCTTAAATCTAAGCATATTTTGCTTCCCAGATCTGAGAAAAAACTCAGAACAGTCATCTTCATTGCTCATGAAGCAGCCCTATTTGGTTGCATCTTGCAGGCAACCCATGAGCTCTGGTGTTTGGCTGAACTATGGGATAGAGGTTTGACACCCACTGGATGAGGAACATTTATTTTTCTCATTCTGAGAGGCTGGTCAAGGTTGACATTGCGCTTTGGGAATTGCTGTCTTCCTACCTGTAGGCAAAGGCAGTAGCATAACGTGCGGTGTCCAAGGCACAGAGATTTGAGCTGCCGTGGTATTATCTTCTCTGCTGTCAAAATGGCAGGTTTAGCGCCTGTTGCGATGTGTGCCCACAGACCTTTTCCAATGCTCAGCATCTTGCCAACAGAGCAACGTTCAGCTGCAGTGGTCAAAGATTTACTAGCAATAACTTCTGCAGTAGGTCTCCAGCACAATGGGATGAGGTAGTTTTTCTCTTAAAATAGGGTTGTAAACTGTGAGGGAGCACCGTGTGGTCACACAAAGGTCTCTCAGGTGAGAGCATCAGCACAGCTCTATTAGCCAAGGGTAATGAGCCCAAATGGAGAGGTGCTCTCCTGCACATCCATCTGTTCCCACCTCCACAGCACCATTCCCCTTCTGATCAGATGCTCAGTGCTGTACCCATGGGGATATTCTGTGGAGGGCTGGCCCATGGGGCAGGGTGGGTGGCTGTGATGGGTAGATAACTTTGTACAGAGCTTAGATCTGAAGGGAACAAATCCTTTTTTGTGCTGGTCTGGCAGGCCATGCATGAGTCTGTGGTGATGCCCACATTTAACCCTGGCTATATCTGAGGAGGTTGCTGAACCAGGTGTTTGAAAAGGTCTAGATAAACAAGGTGATCTCCTGGACCCCTTTTTTCTTGGCCTGTTTCCATTACAGAAGGATCCCATAAAAGTGAGTAGATTGTGAAATTTTTCCTATTAGATGTTTTTTGAACCAAGCTGTAGAAGGTAATAGGAAATTATATCCCTACTACCAAAGAGCTCAAAAAAACTCTACAGAAGGAACAAAATCGGTTTTCATACATGGTCCAGAAGTTGGTGGAGGGTGAAATAGCCCAGATAAAATGAAAATATGGCAGATACAGAGCCACAGAAGTGGCACTGTGCAAACACCCTTAGTTAAACACATTGCTGCTGGGAGCAGGGCAGCTTCACACAGTAACCGGCCAAAGTGGGGCCTCGTGCGAGCAGCGTTTTCCCTGGACCACACGCTCCATGGCACTCGCTTGGCCAAAACTGAGGCGACTCCTGGTTAATCCACAACCCAGAGAAACCGTGCAACTATAATTCATAGTTGACCCTAATTCAGATTTGGTAGTTCTGTCTCCTTTTTTGTTCTTTCTTTTTTTCTTTTCCTCTTTTGTTCTCTTTTTTTCCGCTATTGTCTCTTTTTTCCTTTCCTCTTTTCTCTTTGCCATTCTTTTCTGCAGAAACTGGGGTTTTTTTATTTGTTTTTTTCTGTAAAATGCCATTGTTTTTACCAATAGTGAATTATGCAGAACTTTTCCTTAGGACTGTATTAAATAAAAGATCTAGCAATGGCATTTTTTTGTGAGCTTCACGATTTCAGCCTGAAAAATGATTTTTAAGAATTATTTCTTTCTGCCTGTTGAGGTATTTATGTTATACATTTTGTCCCTTTCTACAAATAATGTCAATATTGAATGCTAGCAGTTTATGTCTTAAGCCTATTTATAGCTTTCTGAATATTTCTTTCAAATGTTGAGAAAAATAAAGAACAACAATGCAGCATATAAAAATAGAGTTGCTCAGGAATGCATTATTCATAATGAACATGAGAACCTGTTTTTCCAGAAGAATTGGTCTGATTAAATCATTCACTACTAAGGCCGCAAGTTATTTATTTTTGTGTTTAGAATTATTTAGGGGATATTTCTTTGTAAAAAATGGACTTGTGTACCCATATTTGGTAAACCAGTGGCAAGTCACTGAAAGAGGAATTATTTCATTTTACAAAATTTTTAGCAACTAAGCAATGTAAATACTATTGGTTAAATATAGCAAAGTTGCATATTTGTATTCCTTGGGCTATAGTTTGAAAAAATTCAAATTATTTTATATAACACTGCTTCTTACAGACTTCCTTTAAGTGAAGTATGAAAGCTGCAGTGTAAGCTTTATTGGCCTATAAATATGTCATTATAGTTGGACTACATTTATATGCTTTGGATTGTTGTTTAAGCCAAGAAAATATGTCTCTACAGGTTGACTTTTTATTGAAACCCTTTGAGGCATACAACAGAATGTATTTTAGGCCAAGGTTATTAAAACAGCATTTTCATTTTTGCAGCAGACTCATTGTCAATTATGCTGCCACAAACTGTCTGTGGATAGGCAGTTATGAATGGTTTCATCTCTAAATGTGTCTTTAGAAAAAGAAATAAAAGATAGAGGAGTCAGAGCTGAAATTGAGAGAAGGGACTGAGGGGAAAATGACTGAATTTAGTGCTCACTGGCTCTGTTGGTTTGGGTTAGGCTGGGCTGTGGCGCTGCCCGTGTTTTGCTGAGGAATGAATGGCCCCTGTCCCTGCGCCGGGGAGATGGGAACCGCCACTGTCCTGGCCATCTGCATCCCTCGTGCTCACGGGTCTGTCATGAGAGGGCTCTGGGTTTGGTCCCAAAACCGTCATTGCCTTTTGTCTGTCCTTCAGGAGTCTTCATCACACCAGAATGTGTGGTTGAGGTTGCCATGTGGTGGGCACTCCTGTTCCTGCATGGGCAGCGTTAGTCATTGGGACGAGCAAGTTCTGGTGCTCACTGAAGGGTTTTTGCTGCAGTTTTTGCTTGTTTGTTTGGGTCCAGGGAGGGAGAACCCAAAGAAAATTTAGCAGTCAGTCCTGTCCCATGTCATGCCCCACAGTCATACATTTAGGGGTGTGTATAGATATTTGTTCTCTATGAAATCCAGTAAAATCAAGTACTACTTCTAGCTGAGATTTATATTTTAGCAGTCACCCTTTCCCGGTCCATAGGTAGTTTTCCAGCAGTTGTCTCCTGCTTTGCTTGCTTGAACCCTCTGGCAGAGCTTGTTGGCCAGGGCTGGCTGCTGCAGGACTGGCTCACCCTCTCCTCTCCTTCTCTTCTTCACCAGTCTCATAATATGCACAGCTTCATCCAGGAGATCTGGGCTCCTCATCAGGCACTAGGCTGTGCCACAGCCCTTCTGATTTCACGTACTGGTGGCCTTGCAGCAGACATGACTTCTCCAGGTGAAGATTATCAAGTCATAATGTAGTCAAGCTATAATATTATCAAAACTGATGATCTGCAGCTGTAGTGTGCTCAGACACTTGTGGTGACTTCTGAACTAATGCCGACTCTCCTTTTTCATTGTTTGTCGCGTGCTGCTGAGGTCAGTCTCTCCTGGCTTAACTTGATGCAATAATTTTCTGACCAACTAATTGTTAGCTATTCAGAGAACAGCTGCTTTGGATATTTTGTGCCTAAGTCATGCCTCAAACTCTCTTCCCCTCCCCTTCTTCCCTGTTTGGCTGCACTTTTTGCTTCTTCCTTGTGCCTCCCTGTCCCCATTGCCCTAGCCGAATGCCATTTTGATCTTGATAAAGCTCCTGTAAGTGTCCCATTATCCCATTTTCCCCTCTCTGCCCTTGTGCACCGTATGTTGTTTTTTGTCTTGTGGGTCAGAGTGACCTCTCTAGCTCATTTTAACCAGTCCAATTGATACAGCTCTTCTGCCATAGATGAGGCTATTACCTGACTTGTCTGTTGTGCTCCATGGAGCCTGGAGGGAGGAGGACGGCTCCCTTGGGGAAAAGGACTGTGGCCTGGCGATCTCTTCTGTGCTTGTGCAGCTCCCAGCACATGTCAGCGCAGAAGGAGAAGGCTGTGGAGTAACACTGTTGGGGTTGCTCTTCAGAGCGGCTGTGGAGCAGGAAGGCTTCCCTTGGTTGTACATCTTCTTTTGGTTTAATTACCGCTTACCTTTAGTGTTAACATGTTTGGGATCAGAGGTAACCTGAGGTGCTGAGCAGACAGACAATTTCGATTTTGTGTGAAGAGGGCAAGTTAAATGCTTATTTTGATAGTTTGGTTAAGATAACTAATGCTTGTTGGCTTCAGTTGCTGGCTGCTTTCTAAATGCTGAAAGGTGATGCTGTTAAGTGTGGTGTACCCTCAATAATCCGTGATAATGACTTATTTTCTCCTGGAGGTGACCCTATCTCCAGTAGCACTTTGGAGCTCCACTCCTTGGTTGCCCGTCTCTGTTGAGCCACTGCTCTCCTCTGCACGTTCCCTAGCCACCCTGGGAGGAGGTCGGTGGGGTCCTCAGGACGTTGTCTGTAGCCACCTGGTCCTTCTTGAAGCCATGTATTTGCCCAAGCAATGCTGGGATGATTTAAGTGCTGTTAATTTCTTCCTTTTCTCTGGGGACAGCCTACTTCATTACAGAGGAAGAGTATGGGGGTGACAAAAACATTTTAATATGCAGCACTGGCAATAGAAGCCTTTAATTTACCACTGGATTATGTTGAGCCTCATCTATTTGTGGCTCTTGAAAGGAGTTCTAACACCATACATCTCAGGCTTCAAGTGTACCTTATCAAAGAGATAAAATTTGGATTTCTTCTCAAAGTTTGACCTGCCTTTGAGCTCTTTTAAAAGGGGGTGGTAGCATTGCCCCTGGGAATTGAGGAGGTGGGTATTTTGTTCTTTGAAATGCAGAAGATCTGCCAAGAAATGTAAACAAAATCTCACCTAACTTCTTTCTAGGTAGCCCCAAAATCACAGTGCCTGTTCCCCACCCCCACCGGTTCTTGCAGGAGGAGCAAGCTAATGGGATTATCAGAATTGTGCTGATAGCAGTTGTCACTGTGTCAGCATTTTCAATTATGTATTGGTATGACGGGGCACTTTGTCGTTGGTGTAGAACACAGCCATTTGCAATTGCAGTTCTGGTCTATTTGGAAACATCAGGGAAGGAATCACTGCTGCAAAACAAGAGAGGAGGAAGAGTTAAATTTTAGTGCCTTGTGAAGCTAGAGGGAACTGCCCCGCATTCTCCTAAAGCCCAAGTTGCAGCAGTTTGCACCGTCAATAAGAGTTTTGTTGCAGCCTCTGGTTGGAACAGGAGTGGCCTACATAATTACAAAATAAGTAGATAAAAATAAGGACCATTCACAGACAGCGTCAAAGCAGCCAGTGTGGGACAGTGTCCCTTTAAAAATGTTTGACGGCTTTTTTTATTTTTGTCTGTTTTTAGCACTGAGATTGACCTTGCCAGGCTGTGTAATAACCCACATGTGTCTGCTCTCCAGGATTTTTTCCCTTCTAGTCACTGTTGGATCTTGTGTTTAATTCTTACTGACCATGAGGTTTTGTTCCAGTAACTGGAAACGTGTGCCTCCTGGTGCAGCACTGCTGTGCTCTGAATCTGACTTTATCTCAATGTCTGCCCTTTTTTTGCATTTTTTTTTTTCTTTTTTTAACTATTGGGTTTAGAGGGTGCCGTTTTCCTCCCCAGCCTTCCCTCTAGTTTCCGTCCCTGCCCATATTGTTTCTGGGTCCCAGGGGGACCTGGATTGGGACGTCTATTGTTTTGTGTCCCTGTGCTTCCCTTGCCCAGCACCATGGAGGGAGGTGATCTACGATCTCCTCTGTGCACCATGCCTGCTGGTTAGAGGTGCTGGTCCCTCATACATCATAGATGCCTTTTTCCTGCATTGTATCCTTTCCATGCAGCCAGCCAAAAACTGGCTGGGTACCAAGATCTGTAAACTGAGCACCTATATAACATTGTGAGGTGGGCCCTGAGGACCTTCTTTCTCCTGCCCGGCTACTTTCCTGTGCTCTAATTCCACACTGCCAGAGCTCAGGACTTGGACTCCCATGGTCATCTTTGACTCTGAGCACTCTGTTAGTCAAGTTGAAGTTGTCTTCCTGCCAGCTCAGAAATCGTTCTGGCTTGTGACCTGTGCTGCTGTGCTGAGATGCTTGGGCTCTTCTGTGGGTGCTGTTGACACCATGGCCTGATCTGGGTGTCAGTTCCCTTTGGGGAATAGGGGGAAGGACCCAAGCCAGACCCAACTTACTCACCACCTCCCTTCTAAGTTGCTCTTCATTACCCCCATGCCCAGAAAGATGACTTGCCTTTTGTTTACAGGTGCACTGTGACATGCCTGGTGTTTGGGAATGGAAGGGCTAAACCTACTACATGTATAAATTAGAGTGCAGTTTGTAGGAGTGGGTGACAGAGAAAGTGTGTATCTAAAAAATGTAACAACATGAATTGTAACTTACCTGGTAGGTTTTTTATTGGAGAGCATTGTGGCATAACCTTTATTCATTTAGTAAAATCTGCACCATGTAAAATAAGTTCCTCCTTAATTTTCCTGCTAATAGTAATTTGCATGTAAAAACAAATCCTCAGCACTGTAAACCTTTAGCTTGGTCTCTCTTGCTCTGTTACATTGTGAAGGACAAATAGTTAACACCATGAAGAAGCTTTTGTTAGCGATAGATAATGTGTATTATTTTAGCAGGAGGGTATTTTAGCAGCTTGTGAAAAAGCAAAGTGAATTTTTACATGTGCACGCTGCTGTGTAATTGATATATGTAAAAGCTGAAATTCAAAATAAGCTTCTAGAAGAGCACACATTTGATTTTCCTAAACATTTAAATATATGTATCACACCCTCATTTAAAGATGCTAGTTAATGACTTTATGAGCATGTTGGCAGCCAGAGCATTACGTGTGGTTTGAGAAATGTGTCTGGATATGCTTGGTAAGCAGTATTGTTCTGACAATGTACTAAAGGCCATCTTCAATTTGACTGTGCTCTACTTTGTTATGCTGTGAAAGAAAAAGATAATTCAGCAGAGCATTGTGCTGTCGGCTGGAGACGCCACACTTCAGAATACAAATATTACTAAGGATAAATGAATCATTAAAAGAACAGTAGCATAAAATATCTGATGAATGAACTCCAGGAGTCTCTGCTGGAATAAATTTAGCATTCACGGACAGTACTATAATATGTGAAATAATAGTATCAGTTCTACATTCAGATGCCAAAAACATTTATGGACCCAGAATAATTGTGAATTACAAGGCTATAAATACATAGAACGGATTTGGTGATATCATAATAAACCATGAGAAAGATGCTAGACTGGTTTCTAATGTTACCAGAACCTTGAGATATATTTACAACCTTGTTCACACTCCTGCAGTTTTAGGGGGCAATTCTCCTCTCACAAGACGTTTGTCATTCCCATTACTGCCAAGGGGAGTTATGCATGTGTGTCATGAGCAGAATAGATCCTTACATGTTGTGCAATTCCAGGATCTGCTAATAAATTGAAAATCTAATTTAAGAAAAAAGTGGGAAACGTTCCCTCTCGTCCTCCTCCAAGTTCCCTCATCTCCTGTTCTGCTCCTGTGAACGAGGCAGTGAATGGAAAATAGGTAGAAGATGACAAGGTAACTGCTGTGTTCCTGAACATTTTATTCACATCTGTATCGGTTTTTTTTCCCACTTTTTATTACTGAGAAACAAAGCAACCCAAGCCCAGATGTTCTGGTCCCAGGTTTCTTTAAAGTGCAGGCTAATGCATTTTAAAAGCATGTTGTAAATACCCAGGGAAGGCTGGGATTGTCAGCCCGTTCACCAAAAGGAAGCTTCACTGTTGTGATACCAGATCCATGCCTGATAAGAACAGTTAATTAGGAACTGGGGCCGAACCTGACGTGATACTCAAGAGCATGTACAGCTTTCAGCATGTCCCGCGTCACCTGTTTGTAATTAAGCCTGATGTCTCCTGCCTTCCTGAATTGGGGCAGATACTTGGTGTTGGTTCTCATATCTCAATATGAGCTGGGTTACAGCCCTGGTGCTGTGGGACCCCTTCCCCTCCGAGCATCGTCCCCCTGTCCCCAGCCAGCTCTAGGGGATGACTGGCCTCCTTCTTCTTGTAACTCATTGGCAAAATATGCATGTTCAGCGTGGTGCAGAGCAAGTCTGCTCAGTAATTCCACATTCCTTACTGTTGCAGGAGGTCCCTCCGCTGACCAAGCTGCAGTCGTTCTGCTCACCCTTCTCACAGATTGACACTCCTGGCTATACATCCACCCCTTCCAGGGCATTCGTGGCATTTGTAGTGGCAAGGGTCTATGGCTTGGTTGACTTCCCTCCATGTGGTTCCTGTTTGACTCTTTGCGTCTTGGTAGACTAACCCCCTGATGATTCATGTCCTTGAGATACATCCTGGACCTTCCATCTTCGACAGCTGATGGAGCAAAGAGAAGATAATTACAGGACCAAAAAAATACCAACAGTGAAATGGTTTTCATCCAGAGGGGTCCTTGTCAGCCTTGTAGATGACTTTAGGCTGGAGCGTGTGTCAGTGATAGGTCCTCGCTCAGACAGCCACGGAGCCTGGATTTGCTTCTATCACCCCCAGTTTATTTCATTGTCTTTCTCTCTTGGATTTGTGCACTTTTTTTTTTTTTGCTATGGCAAGGTCATGGGATTATTGATTATTTGTTTTTAGTTAATTACTGGTGACTTTAACTTGATATTCTTGGCAATAGTTGTGTGAGCGCTCATAAAAATCCTAGCAGACAGTCTGTAATGTAGTCTTAATGCATGTTTTTTCTCTTTAATTATGTTAAAACCACAGTCTTCACTTTTTGTTCACATTAAGTATTTCCAGATTAAAAGCTTTGTGGGTTGAAAATTAAATGATAAGGTACTATAAAAATCTGTTTCAAGAACCTCAAATGTTTCAGCTTCATCTTTGTTTTTAGTTTCCTTACTCCCTGAACGACCCTTACTTGGGACAGTCACTGTATACCTCTAGTTTTGTTGCACAGAGAAAATAGCTGAAAAAGTCCTTTTATACTTGTGGTTTTAATCCTCTGTTCAGATACATAACAGTGTGGCCCCATAAGTTCTGTGGTGCAGTAAGAAAAAAACAAAACAAGAAAAAACACCAACCCAAATAATTTTGGCAGTTCAAATGCAGAAACTAAAAATAATTTAATCTGCAGTGTGAACATAGTTTCATATTTATACTAGCATCTGGCCTCAGGAATTGAATACTCCATTCTTTAAATAGCTTTACTCTGGCTCTTGAATGCTTTTTGACTAGAACATTACCCTACAGTCATACACCTTGTTTACATATTTCTGTTAAAAGGCAAAAGAACTTACAGTACTTCAAAACATCGGTACAAGCTCCCTCCTCCCCTCTTGCCTTGGAAAAGGAAAGTTAAAAAGAAACAAAATGAAAGAGTGGTCTGAAAATGCGTTTTAAATTTAGTTCTCTCAGTTTGCTGCTGGGTACATATTTTACTGTCGTTTGTATAAAAAACTGAAAGAAAAATTTTCCAAAGAAACTGTGTGCCATTCCAGATGCCCAACAGTAGTCAAACACAAATTTATGTGCACTTTGTTTGTATGTTTGTTTTTAATCTGGCAAATGTCTTTGTCTTTAAAAACACTTTGCCTAGTGGCAGTGGATCATTTTTGTTACCCATATGGTAGAAATAACGAGTAGGTCCCTGCAAAGGAAAAAAAAAAATCAGAATAATGTAATAAAAAGCTAAACACTATAAATGGGTGGCTAATGATTAGCTTCTTGCAATCTTTAGGGACAAAGTATCTTTTTATAGTTTTATGTTCCTTGCCCAGCCCAACTTCAGGAGGAATTGCATTTTTAGAACTATATATTTGAAACTTCAGCTAAGCTTTACAAATTTAGTAGACCCCTATTTAGTGTCTGTTGGTGATTGTAAGTCCAGCCTAATATTCTTACTGCTATTTTTTCATTCACATGTCTTGAGGTGAACCTGGGAGCAGAAGAGAAAATATCCCATTTTTAAACCTTAATCCAGAATCCATTTGTATGAGTCACTAAAACAAAATCATAGTGGTTTGGCTAAAAAAGGCTTCATGTCCGAAGGGAACGTTCCTTAACATGCTGGCGCGTTTCCCACAATGTTTCTTGAATGTGTTTTATGTTGTCTTTGTGCTATTGTAAACCATCAAAGGTTAGATCTTGCAGTTTTGTTGGGGGGGAGGCTCCTGGTATTTCGGGGGACGGGTCAGGTGAATTGCTGGAGACAGCAATAAAGGCTGCTTCTCTCTCTTGCCACTGTTTTGTTTGGTGAGTGTGGTTTGGGCTTTTTGTTAGCTTTCCCTGTAGGGAAGGTTGTTGCTCACTTTGTTTTTTAGACCTGGGCCCTCTGACTTGCATATAATGAATGTGAATAAACCAGGATTTAGCCTTTGGTGATTTCAGATACCATGTGATTTCGGGGCACGAAACATGTGATTTATTGGGTAAAGCCTATTTAATATCTTAAAAGCATGGAGTAGGAGATCAGATGTGAGCATAGCAGCCTTAAAACATATTCCCTGACAACATACTTGAGAACATTTAGGTCTATATGAAATTTACAGGAAATGAGGCCAATTTTGTCCCTGCTATTTTGATGGCAGGATGTGCAGGAGAGAGCGTGGACAGGAATTCATGTGTTTGATAACATGAGCCCAGCATATTTGCACAAATGGAATAGAAGCATTTTTTGCCCTCTGCAGCAGAAACTATTGGTAATTTTGCTACCTTGTTGAGAGACTCTTAACTGATCGGACATACTGACAAATCTGTATGAGTTAATATGAAAAGTGATTCCCTCGTCTTTGGCCCATAATGTAGGGCGCTTGCACAAAGCTGTACCTCTTTGGCACCTCTGTAGGTTTGGAGTAGCACAGGCAGTTGAATCTTAATGGGCAGCGTAGAAGAAAGGCTGCTATTCTGTATTAGACCATTTTTCCCTCATCAACTTGTAGACAAAGTCTATATAGCAGTAAGAAAAGATTTATGGACCTTTTACTGGGAACATACTTGTTGAGCGTTGCTTCCAGAACAAGAGACCCTCATGAACAGTGCAGCAGCAGCTGCCAGAATTACCTGTAATGATTTCTGATCGTGCTAATGATTGACCATTGTCTTCTGCTGCACAAATTAAATTTTCTTTTTTTCCCAGGAATGCTGGGCTACTTAATGCATGGGTGGTTTTCTTAAGTAAGCATTTCACTTTCTACTTTTTAGGAAAACAATGCAATTAAAGTTATTATTTGAAGAGGAAGATCGTGACAACAGTGCTTGGAAATGTTATTGTCCACGTTCTGAAAATGTTTTGATTGCATTTGTTTAAAAATATGGCTTGTACCTCACTGGGCATGTGGCAAATTTCTTACTTAAAATCATGTAGCATTTCTTAGGCAGCAGGTATTTTTAGTGGGACATGTAACTAAGGTTTTGCAAATGTTTGGTTCGGCAAGTAGAAACTTGGAAAATAGTCTGTGATTCAGTTTTCTTTTGTCTTTACAGTGGTGTTGTCACTTGTGTTTCTTATGGTCATAGTATCTCCAGCTGGATCACAAGCTCTCAGGAAACAGAAGTCCTTGGGCCCAGTCCCACAACGTCCTGAGGGGCGCAGATGGTGTAAGGAATGCTCTGAGCTCAGTGCGGTTGACAAGGTGCCTCACAGTGGCACGCACTGGCTCGAGTAAGAAAAGATCTGTTGTTTGGCCTTCCCCTACTAATCCTGACTTTTTCCGTAGGTACCATCCCTCCCTGTTTTTCAAAACCCTCTAATACCACAGGCTTGAATTGCAGGGGAGCTGTGGTGCCATCAAGCTTGTCCTGATGCTTATGCAGGAGCCTGTGGGCCAGGAACAAAATGCTTTGCGTCTCTCAGAAATTCCCGTCTCATATCGTGCATAAATGCACCCTGCAATTTATTGAGGTGCTATGAACACAGTGGTTGCTGTGCAATAAGTTACTATTCATTTGCATATTCAGGTCTTCACGGGCATTGCACGAATTAGTGCATCAGTTGCGTACTGAGGAGAATTACTAGACTGGCGTGAAGTGTTATGGGTCATTAAACCAACAACCCCACCTTCATTTCATTGAAGGTACCTACAAATCCCATCCGTTTTCCTCTGTACAGCTTGTTGACCCAAGGATCTGTGTGGAAGATCAGGCTGCTAGCTTAGGCAAGTTAGATGGCCTTTAGCAGTGGTGAACTAGTTTTATAGTGCTACCAGCCTATTCCGTTTCCAGAAAGTGAAAGTTTGAAGTAGGTCCCGAATCTGGTTTCTCACATGCGAGATCGTTTTGCTACCCGTGACCTAGAAACCAACAATGAATGTTTAAATTACAGAAAGAAGAAAATTCTGAATTGATTCTAAGGTGAATGGAAGTTGAATAATTCCCTGAGCTTCAAGTGGGAAAAGAAGAAAAGATGACTGAGTTCTAAAACAGACTTCAATATAGACAAAGAAAATGTTATTTTAGTATAGATTAAACTCATGACTAAGATATAGAGGGATTATTGTGTCTGTTTCAGATGTAATTTCATGCCCGAGAATTTACGTTGAAGGCAAACTGGTCTGGATCACATTAGCAAGGGCCCTGTTTTGCTGTCAGTTTAATTAAATGGAAACTGCTGGCAAGGAGACCCGAAGAGGTTTATAGAAGCAATACTATTTTGTGTGTTGGAGCAGGAAACTGTTAGGTCTTCCAGTTTGAAAGGGACACAGAAATGAAACCTGTGATTCATTCTTGTTTACAAACTCCTGGCTAGTATACAATGACCTTAGTGATAAATTAACTGCAATTACTTGTTATATATAGTGGGCTTTACAATAGCTGCAGACTTCGGAGTTATGAAAACCATGACCTTTGACAGGGAGGTTGGAACATGAGGTTTTTCCAGACAGTGCCTAGATCTTCTAAAGTATTCATGTTTCCTTCCCTGTTTCATGTGAGTAGATTGACAAGATGTGCGGTGGGTGTTCTGTTTGCTCGCCGCAAGATTGTTGTCAGGCAGAAACCCCCCAAAACAAAAAAGCCCACCCTTCGGGAACATTGATTTATCTGTTAACTGTGCCTGGCAAGCTGCCTTTTGGCTTTGATTTCAGAGAGAAACATATTTGGTTACTTTAATAGGCAAAAGCACTGAACCTGACTTGTAGGGGAAAAAATTGTTTTCTTTCCCTTTTTCAGTTCTGTTTATCATATCCTGACGTTCTGTATCGTACTTGTGCAACAGTTCCAAGTTGGAGTAAGGAACAGGAGAACTGGATCTCAGGCTCCATCAGCCTCATTATTTGAGAGCCAGCTTTTCTGGGTGACTCAGTGGAACTGAGCATGAATGTTTATGCTGGTTAATAGCCACCCTGTGACACCAACCCTGATGATATCAAATGCTATTTTGTTCTCGAGAATTGTTCACATTACCTATTTATATCACCTCTTTTTATTTATACTTGGTTACACTTGGAATTTTTTGCTGAGCTTGACTTGACTTGCCTATCCCCCCTCAGATCTGTTTGTTCCCTCTTTTTTGCTTATTTAGATATATCCTCTTTGACTGAGGAAATTCAAGTCTCACCTATTTTCAGCTACTTCTCCATTTTATGGTGTCAGAGTGTGTGAGAATAAAAGTTGAGAATTTGAGAAAGTAAGGGTTTTAATCACGTTACAGTAATTGTATCCTTTATTGTGTATGTATATACATGTAGTTATCCATGATGAAACTGCAAGTGTGCATATATATATATATATGCATGTGTGTGTGTGTTTATACAGAACTCTGTGTTGCTGAGCTCTGATAGCCATAAAGCACTTGGCCAAAAGAGTATCTTTATGAAAGACTTAACATTTTTTACGTAAGTAGCAAAAGCAATAAAATACATTTTTTGAGACCTACAAAGATCAAAAGTAGGGAGAAAAAAGAGATTTATTTATTTATTTATTTATTTTTTTAACTGTAATAGAAGCAAGAAAAACAACAAGAAGGTTCTTTGAGATCTCCGTCCCTCTGAATGCAATGTTGTTTTTTTCAGTGAAGCTGTAGGAGGAATCTCTGTTTTATTATTAACTTCAGTCATGCTGTAGCCCAGTGCCTCTGGTAAGCACGAAGCTCCGCATGTCTGGGAGGTCGGCGGAGATGAGATTTGGAGGATGGTTGCGTAACCACAGGTGAGGAGAGGGAAGAAATGCCTCAGCCACCTTCAGTGCTTCTGCCTCTTACAGTGACACAGTGCAGTCCGTCTGTCCATCCTGAAGCACTCCCCAGTGTTCTCATACGCTGGGCACAAACTCTGCAGGGCACGTTCAAGCAGCTGCAAGGGCTTGGGTCCCTTTGTCCCTTCCAGCCTTGGCTCCCTGTTACGCTGGTGCCAATGGCTGCGATGCAGACGCATCCGTCATACTCTGGAGCTGCGGGATTCCTCGGTGCAGCTGTGCCGATTGTGTTGGAAAGCTGTAAGGAAGCAGAACCTTTCTGGAGGACTTGCCTTTCCAGGCAACCTAGGAAGGACTTTCCCAGTTGTAGTGGTGGTGGGACTCAAAGCTGGTAAAAACTTTCAGTCTCTAGAAAGTAAAATGAAATTCTTTACCAGCTAGTTTATTTTTTCTTTTCCTGCTCTGCTTCGTGACAGAACTTTAAATCATAACGTTGATTTATGATTACAGGTATTTTAAAGCTGTAGTATGCTGTAACAAAGCAATGCCAGCTTATTGTTTCTGGCCCTATCCAATTATACAATTGAGTTTAGGCATGTAATAATGTTATAACAGAAATATCCATCACAATAAATTGAATTTCATGAAGTACAATGCAAGAATATTTATAGCTTGATTCTCAGAGCCACTTTTGGGTCAGAATATGCCTCCTTGGCATGGCCTTTAAAAACAGGAGAAAATCTGAAACTTTTCTCAGTCCAGCCCCAAACCTACCACAACCCATTGCCCCCATGGGCAGGGGGCTGGAGGTTGACGGTAAGCAGAAAATGATAGAGCAATTATTTCCGCTAGAAAATGAGGATCTGGCATTATGTGTATAGTAACACAAAGTCATTATTTGGCTATGCCACTGTAATGAAACAATAAAGATCATACTTAATTTGAGTACCATCTCCCAGGAGACTTCTCGCTATCCGTCTACCATTTTGGCTATTAAAACAAATTTAAATTGCTGGTCTAGTTTCCCACTGCTGTTGAGAGAGCGAAGCGGGCAAAGCCTCCCCTCCTCCCAGCTCTGCTTAAATGTAGACCTTTGGCATTCCAGAAATCTGACCTTGTTTGTAGGGAATGGCTCATTTTTCTATAATGTAATATGAAGCACTCTTGTGTTTTGATTCCATGAACTAGAGAGTTTAATGTTCCAGCTTGCCATGATAAGGATATGATCTGGTTGAGATAGAAACATTAAAGGAAATTAGCTATTGTACTATTCTTTAACATATTGTTTGCCTAGCAGTTTAATTTAGAATCATTTGGAATAATCTTGGGAGTACCTTTGAAAAAGGATTTTTTTTTTTTTTTTAATTTTTTTTTTTAATTTTTGTTTTTTAGTTTTGTTGTTGTTGGCCCAGATCAAAAGTGGAGCTTTAAGATATTTCTCCTAAAATAAATGTGAGGCCGCCTCATTTACAGTCATCGTGCCGTGATTACTTGCAGACATGCTGGAAATGTGCATGCGCTTTTCTCCATTAGAAGCCCCCGATCTGCTCAGATCATTAGCTCCCTCATGACTTGGGTTTGGCAGCAAGCCAGGGCAAGCTCAATCTGGAGCTGTAAATCTCAAGTTGAAATAGCAGAAAGTGGATTTGTAACTTAAAAAGTGTAAACAGTTTGGAAAATGAAGTAATTTCAGAGTATGATTGATTGCCTTAAGATTGCACTTTAAATTAGCCTAGGGTCTCCGATGCAGATATAGGCACTAACTGCTCTTTATATATTTTCACTTTTCTTGGGAACAATAGCATTGCTGCTAGAGTTTTAAACAATGTATGCTTCTCCTAGAGTGACCTTTGAGGAAATGAATAGTTTTATTGTGTGTCCATTACTTTGCCTGAAACAACATTTTTGAGTTATTAATTTGCCGTGGTCTATAAATAAAGGAATCTAAATGCAAAGCAGCTGTATTATGCTGCATATAGCTCATCAAACTTGTGCTTAAGCATCACCATTTGAGATTGGTAATGTATTGCGTAAATAATCTTTTTCCCTCTGAAAAATAAGGAATGTTTTGTGTAGCCTGTAGTTGCTGGATATTGGTCCTTGAATCCCATAGAAACAAAAATAAAGATTATTTTTAGCACAAACAATTAGTGAATGTTCTAGCGGGCTGGCACGCTGCATTCACTTTTTCAAAGAGCTTGGTTCACTTAATTGCGTAGTTGAGAGTCAGAAACGCACCGAGGGTGTCTGGAATAAGAAATGTGGGGCTTGTGTGGTCAGTGCTATTATTCTCTCATCTCCATGTGGACCCTGCGTGTGTTGATGCCCTCAGCATCCTTTGGAGCAGGAGTGGTCCCCACAGCACCCTGTGCCACTCGCTGCTGGGCCGTCACCATTCGGGAGTGGTGGCTGAAACCCTTCTCTGCTCTTTCCCAAAGAGATAAAGAATCCATCACTCGTGTGTTCCTGCCTGCCACGGCAGTGTGGTGTCTATAGTCTCTAGTGTGGAATACTGCCTCAGTGTGAATTTGTGGGTGTGGGCATGTAGTTTACATGTATGTCCTAAGCATATATATTCTGTGCATCCAGGACTGCTGCCCTCGCACATTCTTTAACATTCGTGGTCATGCTAGAAATTAGGAGTCTAAAACTATTTAACTGGCATTAACAGTGGTTACAAATCACAATAAATAGCTGTGTGTGCTTGACGAGAATATATAACAAAAACTCTTAGAATTTTGTATCAGAGCGCGTTTTTCATCTCTCTCCTTGTCCTAGATTTGGTATCTAGCATTCAGCAGATATAAGGCTCTGTTTTGTCGTTCTTCTGGAACCTCCTTTCCCGGAGAGTATTTTTTCCCAGTGTTATCACCCCTCCTTGATCTTCTTTTCTTCTCTCCCTCCACGTTTGAAATGAAGATTTTTGCACTAGTGAAAGAGGTACGACTGAGAGGTCTGAGCACAGGTATGGGAGCCAGGACCTGCTGAGAGCTGAGCTCAGTGACTCATTCGGTGGCCTTAAGCAAGTCAGAACATCTCAGATGAGGTTATTTCATATGTAAAACAGGGAAAATAATACCTATCTATCTACCTGCCTCATAGGAATGCCCTGAGGACTAATTAGCGTCCATTAAGTGTTTTGAAATAGACAGTGCTATCTATTATTAGAGTGTGCTCCAGACTAGTAGATAGTATGTTAGGATTGTTTTCTGTTTGGGAGCCGGCCTCTCTGCTGGGTGCCGGACCAAAGCCCATCAGGAGCCAAGCAAAAGCTGCCTGGTTTTTCTGGAAGTTTGGCAGGGCTCTCCCGGCCGTTCCTGGGCAGATTCGCTGGAGACTGACACTCTCGCTGAAAACTTGGAAAGGGAGTTTGCCTAGAGAAAAGAGTGGGAGGATACTTGATTGTTCTCCTCAGATCATAGGCATAACTTGCCCTGAAATCCTTTCTCACCCTGCCTCCACCTGAGGCCTTTTCAGATAATTCAGGTAGCACAACTTCTCTTCTTCTGCAGTGATGGTTTCCTGGTTCTGCAGAAGAGGAAGAGAAGATCCTGTATTAGTTCTCAGGAGGAGCTTGGGGCTGGGCTGGTAGGTTCCCATCGCAGAGAGCCCTTTCTTATTCAAAAGGCCATTGCTCTTTCTGGAAGAGCAAATGCCTGTATTTCTTCTCTTCACCGGATAACAGACTCCTCTGCGAAGTCCTTAGGAGGCAAAATGTAATTCTGGGGACAGGATACTAAACTCTAAAGATGTGTGTCTGCTGAATCCTGGGAGCCTTTTCATCATCATAACCATGAGGGTTGACTGGCAGCAACCTTTGTTCTCTGGCGCATCTTCTCTCACCGTATACTTTTGTACTTCTCTTAGAGATGCCATAATAATCGAGTTCAAAGGACCCAGCCCTGTTCTCACTGAAGCCCACAAGCCTGGTCTTTCTACCAGTGAGACTAGGACTCGATCCAAGTTGACTTGAGAGAAGTTTGATTTCTCTCCATTTTCTCCTCTTGCGTCTTTCAAGCCATGAGTAATATGCAACGAGACGGGAAAGCCTGTGTGAAATTTTCCAAGGGAATTTTCTATATTTTAATAACATTAATGAAATTGCTTAACACTTCATCAGATTTTTCAGCGTACATTGCTGAGATTTTAATGCCTCTCTGTTTGGGTGCTCTGACTTTTCTTCAGCACCAAAAGACACTTCTCTTAGAAATGGGACTGAGGGCTCTTAGGAGCCTTTGGCCCAGTGATTGCACCTTAGCCCTGCAGAAACCTTTTTGGCACAGGTATGGGGAGACTCTCTGCACCTCCTCTTGTGCCTGCAGGAAGGGGAAGGGATCAGGAAAAACTGTCCCACAAGCTCTTGCGCACCTGCAACTCGTTCCATTTCCACAGAAATGGAGCTGTGCCACAGAAAGACCCGACGCTATGACCCTGGTCACACAGGAAGGCTCTGGCATTGTGCAATTGGTTTGTTCATCTCGTGCTGCACATCACTCTGGTTTTGGTCCTCGTGTCCTAGAAGGGGGAGTACGTTGGTTCCCTTTTCCTTTACATCTTCTTCCTCCTACTCCTCTTCAGCTGAGTCTGCTTCATTGTGATGCAGAATTGGATTAAATGAATAACCACTGACTTAGTCATCTACCTGTAACAGCTGTTGAAGCTACATTTGGTTTGTTTTTCAGAGCAACAATTTGGGGGTTACTTGGTGCAACATGAGAGGTTCAGTGATGAGGTGAGGCTCCCTGAATAGCTGGGGGAGCGGGATGTGGGGGAGTTGGATTGGGGGCCTGGAATTTGGCCTTTCCTCATGATAGTCCTTGTATTGAATTTCACCTCGTCCCTGGGAAGGAGAGGAACCAGAGTAACATTGTGTTGGGGAACAGGTCTGTAATGCATCAGGATGAGATAAATGACAACAAATTCTTGGAAAAAATATATGGCGTTGGCATTTTTGTAACTGCCATTTATTGTTTTTAAAGGAATGGCATCGTGCTAATTCTAATTCTTTGCTGCTCCTGGATTTAAGCATTATTCACTGCAGATGATAACACAAGTTTATCTGTAAAATTCTTTAACTGTGGTTTTTGTTTCCCAGCTTGACTTCTTTTTCTCTTCTTCTCTTTGATTGGTTTCCAAAAAAGTTATTAACATGTTGCAAAACAAATACAAGGGGCCACTGAAGCTTATTAAAAATGGTTTCTTTTGTTCATATCTGGCAGTTGACAAATTGTCTTGTGCTCTATCTTACCTGCTCCCGTGTGAAAGGTTACATGAGGAAATGGCTGCAAATAAATTGCCATTGAATGTTGTTGAAGACTAAGCATACAGCTTCTCTATTAAGGACATCTTTTAAAGCTCTCTATTCAGGCTCCCCCCTGCATGTCTCTCTAACACTTGTCTGTTATATTATGTTTGGCACAGAAGGAAACATTAAATAGAAAAGAAACGTCTGACTGTGGTGTTTCTAGACCCTATTATCCCCCTGTCAAATGCCCACATGAGAAGGGTACAATTTTTGTCCATATTGATGATGATTTCTGAAGGTTTCACTGACCATCTTCGGAGTGAATTGCTAGAAACAAATGAAATCGAAAAGCATATTTTTGCAGCTTTGGAAATCTTACTTAAATCAGTGTAATGAGACGCACTCAGTAAAATGTAATTATTCTCACTTCTCCATGTGTCAAAGAAATCAGCAGTATGGTTAGGGAGCGGAGGGTTACAGTGAGCTTGTTATTTTTGTGCGGAGCCAGATACAGCTTGTGTGTAGTAGATTGTAAATAGTAGATAATGCAGTTTTTATGTGTACTAAATACCCTGCAAGAATTAACGGGGTTGTTACTTCATTAAGGGTTTCAAAGAGGGCATAAATGTCAAAAGCAGAGCTCGACTGTTTAAATCACTGGACCGTTTCCACCCTCCACCCCTTATTCAGAGACCTGGGACCAGCAGCTTCTGCCGTTGCTATTTCGAGGAGGGCGCAGTTCCTCCGAATTTTCAGAATGATAGTGAAAGGGCCCCGTGTGAAACACCCAGATAAGTCTTTTGACTCATACTTTTGGGGGCAATGGAAAATGAAGGTGGTTGATGCTGCCATGGGGAAGAGGTGGTGTAACAGTCCCTGCTAAGGCAGGCTGCATGTGCTTCTCTCATTTGTGTTTGAATGGTGTGCGGAGGTGAAAGAGAGAGGAGACGACAGGAGACCCAGTTACTCTGATATTAAGCCCCGTAACTCAGTTTAACTCTCAGTGGCTTTCCTTTTTTTTTTTTTTTTTTTTTTCCCCAGTATTTCATGCCATTACATTTTCCCAGGCAAGTATGGATTTGTTGTGGACCTCTTGAGCACAGAGGGCAAATGATGGACCACAAGTTTAAAACTCATTGGACCAGAGAATATCTCCAGGGGGAAAAAAAAAATGAGCACTGAAACAGGGAACCTGTGAAGTCCTTGAGCTTGCTTTTCCAGTGGTTAATTGTCATCGTGGTAAAAATGTGTGCCCCTCTCTTGCCAGTGGCTCTAGTTGTGCGTTTCTCTGCGAGTTTTTCATTCTCCAGTATTTTCTCTGTGCAGTGCTGCACTTCAGAAGAAAGGGACACCAAGACACATAATCATAGTCATAATGATAAAGGTCATGAGAAGGTGTTGCAGGAAAAGTTACTGGATGTGACCCCCCTCATAAAGGCGCTTTAGGGGATGTGTAACTTCAGCCACGGCAGCAGTGGATGTACTTGTGTTGTAGCATAACTTCCATGCTCAAGTATTTGCAGGATCATGCTTTATATGTAAGTACTGAAGCGTAGTTCAGTGGTATGTTGGATGGTGTTCAGAGATTGCTGAAAATGGTGCATTAAATAGCACTTTGAATTGCAAAGTGCTGGTTCAGTTTTGTCTATGAGAATGATAACACTTATTATCTGATAGTTCCCTGTACAAATCTCACCTCAGGAAAAATTAAATTATGTTTGAATTCGACTAAAGCAAAGTATATCATTATTTCCTTTCGTTATTAAAAGGGATTTTTACTGTTTGTTTGTTAAAACTGAAGCAGCTGCCATGTTAGAGCCTTAGATGATTCAAAAGCAAATACAGAGGCAGAGCCATTTACAGTACAATTGGCTTGTTTAATGTGATTTAATTCCTCTTCTTGGCTTTGTCATATTACCAAATTATATTTTCAGGGCCCCCCCCCTTTTTAATTCTTTCTTCTTTTTGTTATCAGCAGAACTGAAGCTGCTTATCAGTAACCACGACAACCAGGATAAATACTTGTTTTAAAGCTGATGCACATTCAACCTGAATGGTCCATATGACCCAGAACATTCAAGAGGACGGGCAGCATGTGCTCCCTTCAACAATCAATCTCCCCCTTCCCCCTGTCTCCATCTGCTTTAGAAAGAAAGCTAATAGGGCAGCTAAAAAACCTTTTCTATCAGAGTGGTTTTCTGAAGCCGTCCATGGCAGTTTGGGTGTTTGCTGCCCCATACCTGTGACCTGAGGGGTAAGGAGAGGAGGTTTTGGGAGGCAAGGAGACAACTTCATAGCCCAGCTCTGAACGTGGCCGCATCCCCAGCATCAGCTCGCTTTTCTCGAGCTCCCACGTACCCAGAAACCTCCCCAACAAAGATTTCTGCTTGGCCTGTTCGCTCTCTCCATTGCTCTCTAAGTTGCTTGATGCCATAGAATAAATCCTTTAAGCTCTCTGTCTCAGTTTCTCTCTGTGTGTAATGGGGATAATAATTTTTACTCATCTCCATAAAGCAGTTTGAGGCCTGTGGATGGAAGGGTTATATAAAAGCTGGAAATGACGATTGTCAGTCACTCTTCTTTCGAGTCTAGAAACACCTCATAAACCCGCTTCCAAAGGCGCAGGAGGATCCTGGGAGCGCAGGGTAGGAGTTGCAGTTACGAGGGGCTGCATATTGGATTAGGGTCTGAAAAAGGATGTTGAATGCCTGGTTGGAAACTTTTTCAGTATTAAATTTCTTTCATCTTCTTCAAAAATTGGATTTATGATTCGAATTCAAAGTGATTTAATGAGAGAAATATTATGGAAGATTTGATTATATGGACATACTGTCAGTCATCAATCAACATATTTGGTTTCGTCCCTGTTAAATAGGGCTACAACAACTCAGATCCAAATCACCAACTGTAAAATGTTCTTCAACCATGTGCTTTAAGTACGTATTAGATGGTGCTGTCTTTTTTTTTTTAGTGACTGTATTGCTCTTGGGTTGAACAGCAGTTTCAATCTCCAGTAGATTTGCAAGTATTCTCTTTCTTTCAAATGTTAAACTAATCTTAGGAATTCTTCGAACGGCTGGTGCTCTGCTGGCACTGTGACAGAAAACAGAGGGCTGGGGAAGTGACACAAAATTCTGAGAATTAGCTTTGTCTCCTCCTTACAAGGGAAGAAATATCTGATACACGCTGAATGTTTTTATTCTGTATGTTGGCAGAAATGGCTTTTGCCTTTTGATCAAGTTAAAAGCAAAATCAGGCAGGCAAATGTCCACCTAAGAGTTACAGGCAACTTGTTAACATCATCATTATCTGGTAAACATAAATGTAATCACTGTGTTCGGTATCCTGCAACAGGTTGCCTTTGTTCTTGATTGCATTAGCATTCAAATAGAGGGGGTTCTCAAAGCAGGGATGAGTAGCACAGGTCCTACCAATAAAGTGGTATCTCTGTTGTGTCAGTAATTTACCCAAATTTATTTAAACCCCAAAACACAGATTTTTCAGATTTTTTTAGCCCTAGTGGGGCTAAATCATTACTGTATTTGCATTTATCTTTGAGAGAAATATGATTCTTAGATTAATATTTTTAGGTCTTGTGATTAATTAGCCAGCCAAGGCACACCAAGTGGCATTACTAGAGTGAACAAAGACCATGGGAATGAAAATGCAGAGTGGATTGGAAGATCCGTGTTTGTTAAGTCTTTCCTGATAACTGGAGAGTGGATTGGTGTGCTAGAACATGCAGAAGTGGTTCCGTGACAGTGATACAGGTACCTGAGCTGCTCAGCTGTTGCTCCAAGATCACGGCAGCCTGGTGCGAAGGATTCTTACATGGATACCTACCAGGGTTTTTAGCCTTGTCTGCACAAAGGAATCAATGCAAGAAGTGATCAAGTACGAAGCCAGATATCATTCTCCAATGAAGGTTATTTCATTGGGAGAGCCATCCTTTCTCTCATAGGAGTACTCAGAGATGTCCATGATGGTTGTCATTGCTTCTTGGCCAGCTGCAGTTACCTGGGCGATGATTTGGGGATATTTGCCAGGTTATGGCTGGATGGTGACATGAGAAGGTGTTCCCATTGCATGATTCCTCTTAAAGGTCATAAAGACCAAATTTCTTCTTCCTCCTCCTGGTTACTCTTTCATTGTGCTGCTGCTTCTGTTGCTTTTGGACTTTCTGAGAGGTTCAGGTTTTCTAGGTAATTGAGTAGTTCATTTCTATCTGCTGGAAGGCTGTACCATCTCCCTTTGGGCTGTGCTTAGAACAGGCAGCTTTGAGACGTGCAGAGCCTGTCTGACCTGCAGTTGTTTGGTTTTGAAGGGTCAGCTATGCACATCTTTGTATCGTTTACACCTGTGTTCTCATGCCCATACTGCAGAAAGGTCTTGCCAAAAGAGCGGAGCAAGGCAAGGATCATGTCTTAAGAGCTGGAAGAGCCAAAGTCCATTGTCACAGATGAGATCAACTTTTTTTACCTGGGTGGCAAGTGTATCAGCTGGGAGGGGATTTTTTAGTATGCATTTGGACTGTTGCTTTGACATAGAGCAGACTACTTTGTCATTTAGGTGGAATTAATTTCTCTCAATTTGATCTGCAAATTAAGTGTCTAGACTAAGGCTGGTTGTCATTGATGAGGGAGTAGTAGCTCCAGAGAGTAAGTTGATCCATGTCTTACAAAACGGTGGTCTGGAAGGAGATCTCTCGGACTACAGAGGGATCTGCACAACTGTTGTAGACTAAATCTGCATTAGTAGGTGAAAAGAACCCCATCACATGTGCTGCAGTGGGTTGCAGAGTGGCTTGGGAAGGCAGTGACAGCCGAACATTGCCCCGCAATGATCAAGAGACATCCCATCCTGGAATTCACAGCTGTGTTCATTCAGCACGGCCAAGCTTCGCCATTCCCGGTCCCTCCAGACATCTGGATGCGTCTTCCATTACCTCCGTGTCTGCCACGCATTGATGATGTGGTCAAAGCCTTGCATACAAGCAGTGATAAACTAAATATGATCTGTGTATCCTCTGGGAGACCCCCTTAGTAGCTGAGGGCAATGAGAGAAGGCAGAGGAGCGAGGGCACCGTGCGGGAGCGGAGCTGGATGGACAGAGCCCTGCAACTGCCTTCATTTTGGCTCTATATTCCAAATAACTCGCTTGCTCGATTTGCTACCCACACACCAAAGCGTTGTCCCATTTTATCTGTTTCCCCTGATACTTCCATTGCTTATCTTATGAAGATCTGTGTTAACATTTATCAAAACAAATGGCAAGCCTGGGACCTTTTAAGTAGTTTTTTTAGTTAATAAAACCAATCTTCTACTTCTGTTATGTTAAAAGTACATTATCTTTTTATTACAAACTCTCTACAGCTCTGTCTGTTTTCCTTCTTGGCAATTTCATGACTGCTCCAGTTGATTGCTGTATGGAGAATTACAAAATCATTAAGGGTGGGGTTTTACCAGCTGACTTACAGTACAAGCCATTTCTCAAAATAACCACAACAGTGCAATACTGATGTGTAATTTACGTCACAGTATGTTTTTATGAAATACTTTGTGGCTTACTCATTTAGATTTAGAACTGAATATCTCTTCTCTCGCTTTTTAATCAAGCTTTCTCCTTTTTTTTTTTTTTCTCTACTTTTTAATATTTTCCACTCTTAGGCTTGGCTTGGCTCCAATTTACCAGCTACACTGAAGAGGAAAAAATGATTTGATTTTTTCTTTCTTCTGCCTGCAGTTTAACTGCCAGTGTGTTTTCTTCTTTGATGTATACATTTGTGTTACCTGCCTTGGAAGAGATGGGAGATTTGTGGTAGAATATATTGCATAAAGGTAGAACAGAGAATTGATAAAGGAGATGCAGAAGTTTGGAATTTCAAACCATACCAAGCGAGTGATGCTGTTTAGCCTTCTGCTCTAGTACATTTCCTTTTTAAAAATGACTTTCTGTATAATGTCTTGTAATTAGAACAGGAAATCATTGAGTAACTGCAAGAAGAATAAGAGCACTTAAACTGAAAAGAAAATTACCTTCCGAGAAATTATACTCAGAATTTTTTTTTTCCTTTAATTTTTTTTTCTTCCCTTCACATTACTGTGTTGGCAATGATAGTAACAGATGTACGTACCCTTATCTGTATCATTGTTCTGCTTATGTTTTCTGGGGGGAAAAAAAATCATTTTCAGTAATACAAAAAATGAATGGACAGAAAATGGGAAATGCCTAATTACAAAAAATATTCTCTGTCACAACAGAGCAGCAATTAAATTGAAACTTCAATATAATTATCAATAACAGTCGAGCCTGGAAGGGTGCCAGGCGCATAAAGTTGGTGCTCAGCCTTTATGTGGTTGCTAGGAGCACGGCAAAAAGTATAAAGCTTAGAGAAAGGAATGTCTAATGTAATAAAGTAACAGAAGGTAGCATAAATCATTGTGAGAGCGGTTCATATTGACATTATTTTACTTAAATTGGGTCGAAACTAGACATTTAGTCTTACAAGAGGCACAAATTCATATTTCTTCCACAGAAATAACTCTGTGCTTTCTGGGAAGAAGTGGAGTGTGCTTTCCTAGCACCAGCCTCGTACATATTTGGAATCTTTTAAGCAAAAAATCTTTAAATGTTTGTTTCTGTTGGCATCCAAACGCATTTGCACTAATACGATTAAAAGAACTAAAGGGCAAAATACTTGGCAGCTTTTGCAGTTGAGGTAATTAGGTACAGGAAGGAACATGCATAGTTTTTCCATCAAGCTCTATAAAATCCTGGTGTGAAGGTCTTTTTAAAGAAAAAAAATGCTTACTGATGTTGAGAGTAGATTATGGCGGTTAGCAATAACATTATGGGCTGATGTTTCCGAAACAAGCAAACAAAAAGCGAGTTACAGTTTTGTATTTGTCTGTTCTCTCTGTAAATAGTTCTGGCTCTAGATGGATTTGTTAGGAATTCATGCTTTTAGCAGGCGCTTTTTTTTTTTTTTTCCTTTTGGGGCTTTTAATTGTCTTGCGTTACATATTAAAAATGGTTGTGCTGATTTGAAAAGTCAGTTCTTGCATAGATTCATTGTGTTTGGCATTTCATGCGTCTCTTACTTACAAAGACAACTTGAAGAACATGTAATCCAACATAAATGCCAGGCTGTGCCAAATTCCAGCTCTTTACCCCTCACAAAGGAAACTGTTGGATTACATTGATGCATATATAGGCAACACTCGGAAAACAGGGGTGGAACCTGGCCTCCTAATTACAGTTTCTCTGTTTTCTTGAAATATATAAATAAACAAGAAATTGACATTGGAGGCAGTTATTAAAACACACAATTATGACATAAGCATGGGATTAGAGTGATTTCAGTTGAGCCTTACAAGCAGCCTGCTGTAGGTATTGTCTTTTAGCACGTTCCCTCTGTTGAATCTAAAATGAGATTCAGAAATACAGCATCTCAGTTAAATGTTTTTAGAAATTATGTTGTTTTCTTGACTTCAACGATGTGCAATCCACATTTTGATCTCTACTCCTCCTAAGAGTAAACCCTTTCTGATCATAGTTACGGAGAATACTCAGCAATATACACTAAACCCACCATTAAATGTCACGTGTTAGATTTTGCTTGAAGAAAGAAATAGTTCTTTGCATTTTATTAGGGATTGGTCTACTTTGATTTCTCTTTCTCATGTGGGCGTGGTTGAGAAAAAAAAGTCTTTGTTCCTGGAACACTTTGTTTGTCTTTCACTAAACAAATCTTTAGTTTATTCAGCCTTTGTTCATTCTTAGAATTATCTGTTGAACCCGGAGTGAATAAGGAGAGGAAACAAATGCATCATAAAGTACTCACTGGAGTTGCACAAGCGCGTATAAGAATGATCCTGTAAAAAATGACTTTATTTTAATTTATGCCAGGATTTTGAGTTAAGTTGTCAGGGGTAGAAAGTTTGTATAATTCTGTGCAGTGACTTACAGCACATTTGTCTAGAAACTAATGGTTTACTACAAAGGCACATGGGACATACATTTATATACACCCTGTTTAAAAAGCTGACCACATCCTGGCATAAAAAAAGTTGCTGTCAGATCAACAGATTCAGCTCTCCACTATCTATACAAAGGTATAAAGTAGTAATAACTGTTAGGCAGGCTTATATGAAACTCTCAAAGGAGCTAAAGGATGGATCGTATGCTTGTTAATTCCTAGAACAGTTTTTCTGATCTGATTTTTAGAGTTTCTTAATAAAGATGAGAGGGCCAAGGGGCTCAGTCGTGCTGTTGTGTGGGGGATACTTCTTGTAAACAAAGAAAAGCTTGACCACATCCTTATCGACCAAAAGAGGGTTTAGGGCCATAAATTTCATTTTCTTAGAAATGTCAATGCTGTTTACCAAAACGTATTACTCTTACTTTTTTACACAGATAGTTTGATTTCTCTGCCTATGTCAGGCTAGTGGGGAAAGTTCTGAGTTTTGAGAAGCGCTGGCTTTCAGGAGCTGTGTCTGTAACACCAGCACTTCCAAGTCCGTCTGTTGGGTTAATTTTTTTTGCAGCACTGCATTCGTCTTCAGTGATGACATTCTAGGTGATATATCTGCTTCTAGAGACTTCTTAAAATGTAGCCTTCTATGTGTCAACATTTCCATTGCCTCATGCGAATCAAGATGAGTTGTGCCATCGTGTTTAGTTGGGGAGAACTGATCTGACATTTCTTTCAATATCTGAAATGATTTTTACTTTAAGGGTAAGAAAGATGATTTCAGTATTGGTAATGGGTTTAAATAGTAGACCTTTTGTCTCTGACAAAAGAAATAGCTGAGTTATTCAGTAACCAGAGTAGAGCAGAAAATGTAGAGCAAATGCTCTTGCCTTGTCTTCATTGGCATGCATGGAAAGCCATGTTCAGTTACCCCACCTGAGGAGATAAATGAGCATAAAAATTAGTGCTGTTAAGTACTGGCTGCATACCTGCAAATGAATAATTTCTCATGTTTGCATATCTGGTTGGTTCGTGGGGTTTTTTTGCTCTTAGATTTCCTGCTGGTTATCATATGATGAAACTTGATTGTGATATTTCAAAATCTGTCGCCTTTGTGCCTAATATCATCTAAAACCTGGGGGAATAGAAAGGTCTGAGCTCCAGATTGCTTTATATTTTGAGCTCACATTTCGTCAGTATGAGCTGTTTGAAAATTCATTTGCTCGTTGTGCTCTGCAGGTGTTTTATTGAGTCCTGCTGCATTTGCAGTTAATGTGAGGAAAGTTATTTCCACCTATGGGGCAGCTCAGCATCAATGGCCAGGTCAGACCAACCCACCTCCCTGCCCAGGGGCCCCTTGGGACTTGCCAGCATCAGATACTCAGAAGGAGAATGAATAGCTGTATGCTTTGGGGCTTGTATATTATTATTTTTAAAAGACGTTAACTGGTGTAAACATGAATTCAGTAAGGCTGTGTAGGGAGCTGAGTAAAAATGACAGTTAATGTTTCTATCGAAGCAGCCAAGTTGGCAAAGCGTGGAGAGCACTTTGGTTCAGGCTGTTGGCCAGCTTCTGGAGAGACGTGTTTTCTTGCTTATCCAGGTAGAGTCTTTGTGGGTAAGCATAGGAGAACTGAACAGAAAGACAGAAAGTAAGCTGTTTCAGTAAACTTTTAAAAATTTCTATTTTTAACCTCTCTTTCAAAAACCACTGTACTATAAAACATAGGTCTTGAGAAAAGACTGAATGTGTGGGCTGTGAGTTTTCTGAGATGCTTGAGATACAGCTCTTGTTTTGTATTTTTCTGGCATACTAAGAGTATTTTTTTTTTCTTTTCTTCATCCAGGTGAGGATGATGAAGATTCAAACCTGCTAATTCTCAGCTACCCACAGTACTGTCGATATCGTTCCATGTTAAAGCGCATTCAGGACAAGCCTTCTTCAATACTAACAGACCAGTTTGTTTTAGCCCTGGGAGGCATCGCAGTAACAAGCAAGAATCCCCAAATCTTCTACTGTCGGGATACATTTGATCATCCAACTCTAATAGAAAATGAAAGTATATGTGATGAGTTTGGTAAGTCACGATACAGCTATTTTCTTTTTCTCACAAGTAAAGGCATTTTTCTTCTTTTTAAGTGTCCACTGATTTCCAGTGGCAAGATGTCGTTCCTTTGAAGTGAACCAATGCTATTTATGGTTGAAATGTTAAGTACCAAATGTGCTCTTTCCTCTGTGAAACTGAAGGCTTCTAGCCACTAGTGGTCTTGGTATTACAACCTGAGTTTATCACAATCAAATATAATGCTACAGGAGTAGAGTGTGTAGCACAGTTACTCAGTATGAGTGAAAGGATCCCTTGGACGGATTTGAAATTTATCTACCGTAACCATTCGCCTATATCCTGTGTATTTCCAGAAGCTTTACAAAGCGTGGGGTTTAAGTCCTTGTTGGTGCAATATGCTAAAAAATGCAAAGCAGGAGAGACTCCCAGTGTGTCCCGTTGCAGAGCACTCATCAGCTGTGCATGTGCTCCCAGGGCCCCGAGCAAATGTCAGCTATAGCTGGTGTGATTCTGGCCTTTCAGAATATGGGCTTCTTCAGTGGGGGCTTTGCCACTGCTACGACCTTGATTTTACAAGTGCAGAGACACTTCTGGGAGGTGACCTCTTAATTCAAAGGATGCAGAGAATGCTCTGCAGCTCCAGGGGAGTGTGCTGCACCTTACAGCTGGGAGAGAGGGCTGCAGAGTTTGGCTCCTGATAGCTGCCAGGTGATTTCGCACTTCTCTTGGTGTATGTCAGATCAACCCAAGGGCAGCGGATGTGCTGCTGAGTGTGTGGCAGAATGCACGTTGTGTACACACCCAGAGCAACTCCAGTTAATGGGTCCAGTGTAATTTCTGTAGCAGTGTACCTATGCTGTGAGAATTAAGTTCTGTTACCCATATCACCAGACAGATGAGCGCTGCGGCTAATGCGGCAGTCTGCTTGCAGAGCAGTGGGTGCGCCTTTGTGGTGTGAGATCCCTGCATCTCCGCGAGGAAGCTCCTGTGGTCTCAGAGAGAGAATTCCTGATTGTCCATTTAACATACAGCAATAGCAGTGAGAGGGAAGGGGTTTGGCGATGCCTGCGATGGGAGAATCGTCTCCTCCTTTTTCCCAGCTCCAGCACGCTGGCTTTGAGCTTGGTGCCCAGGCCAGGCCTTGTGTTGGCAGAGAAGCACCAACCCAGCTGGTGGCATTGGGGCGTTTTGTGAGGTGGTGCAGGACTGTTCCTCAGCTTCCAACAGGCAGGAGAGATCCATCCTCGTGATGTGCTGTTGCTGGAGCACGTTACTGCTGTGGATAGTTGTAATTTTGTGATGTCAGGCTTTTGCAGGATCAGGCCCAAACTGTCAAGTCTGCTCACGCTCACACAAAACATTACAGGCTTTTAATGAACTATGAATAAAAGCGCTTGTTGCTCTTAGGGGGTGGAGGTGGTGAAAAAATGAATGAAATGCCCTGGAAGTTGGGTCCAATAACACAATAGTATTGTGTTGGTTTTTATTTACTCTGAACTCCAGCTCAGAATATAAAGTTCAGTTTTAATCAACTATCCTTTCTGTATGGGAAAGGTTATTTTAGGCTTGAAGGCGTTTGATGAGTGTACCATCTGCTTTCTGTGGAGTATTTTATTCAGGGTCATTCCTTGATTACAGGTTTGTTGAAATAGTTGGATCCATAATGTAAGTGTATCATGGAATATTAGTAATAGATGAATCAAAGAGATGTGGAGTGATGCAGAAACCATGCGTAGTGAACCATAGCAAGTGCTTTGTTCAGTCTCTGAAAGCTAACTATGCCATTCTCTTGACCTTTGCGAGGCAATTATCTCATTATCAAACCAGAGCCACAGAAATCTTAGCCATAGAAATTAAAAATATGTATTTAAAATATAGTTTGGTTTTAGGAGCAGATTTTTAAAAAATGCCTATAAAAACAAACAACAAAATTACTATTCTTTAAAAGTGTTTCTTATGAAAATAATGATGTGGTATGATTTGCAAGCCCTGCTGTGTTAGGAAGAAAAAACTGGCCAAGGTATGGTTCTGCTCCTGAATTGCAAAATGTGTGGTGTCAATTGTACTACCTTTGTTGAAGGCAACAGGCAAAGTGCTATTTTATCCTTTTCTTTGCTTGCAGGACAATAAAATGTACAACACTTCGTTATCCAAACAGTTTACATTGATATCATGTAGATTGATGTCACATGTGGAAAGTGATGACTGCTAAAGCTAAACAGAGGCAGGGTGGTACAGTAGATAAATGGATTACTCTAAGGCACTGGTATTTATCAGTCAAATCTGAGGGGAGACCAGATTACAGAAATGTGACTAAAATTCTTAAAAGGTGTCTATAAGGAGATCCAGACACATTTAATTTGAAGGGGTTGGATATTTCTTACCTTGCAAATGAAAGAAGCGTGCAGAAGGAGCAAGGTAGGAACGCGTATTTGCTCCTCACCTGAAATTCTCCAAACTCTAAAGCGAGTACAAAATTTGGGAAATACAGTCTACTAATGTCTTTATGTGGGAAGTGCTGGCTTCTGATACGGATGCCAGGTCTTTTTGAGAAGCGTTGCTGTTGAGGAAGGTGTTACATGTTCTCTGAGCGTTGGAGTACTGCGCGACAGATCCAGCATGTCACAAGTGAGACACCAGAAATACCTTTACAAAGAGCCCCATTCACTGCAGCGTGTAAGCTGTTGTCCTTGTTAGGTGGTTTTAATAGAAAGAAATGTTTTTCCAGGAAGTATTCTCTCTACTTTTATTACACATTTTTAACAAAAAAAATTCTTTTCAGCTCTGAGTCCTCATAACTCCCGACCTCCCCTTGTTTTCCGCCATTCTGTAGGGTGTAACAAGAATAAATAAAGCAGGAAATGTGGAATTGTTTTAAGCAAAACCAGGACAAAAAAAAAAAGCTTTATTGAAAATAAATAATGCAGAGGGTTTTTTTGGTGTGCCCAGGTGGTCTAGGCAGGACTGTTCTTGCAGAGCCCTTTCCTGGTTCTCCTCTGACTGGGTTCTGTGTGCCACAAGGTCCTGTCAAGGCGGCCACTGGAGAATCGGGCTGCTGAGGAGTCGGCTCGACAGCTGGAAGGCTCAAACATTTGCGTCTCTTTCTTTGCAGCCTGCCAGGGAAAGGCTCGCTCTCCATTTGCAGAGGGAGAAGCCTCCAGCTCCCGTGCTTGTTGATCTAACTACTGATTAGTTAATCTAACTGCCTTAGAGGGTTCCCCTCCAGAATGCAAATAGTCTCAAAAGCTTGCTTCTGTTGAGAAAGCAGAAGACACAAGTCGTGCTTGGATGTCTTGATAGCCAAAATTCATGGGTATGACCACAGTCGGACTGTGTACGTCTTTCTCTCCTGAAGTAAGAGCAATTAGAGGTCCTCACCAACACAAAACAGCCTGTGTGGACAGTGAAATGCTGGGATAAATGGCTAGGAACAAGAAATCTGAGATTTTTCAACCCACAGGTTGGAGTAGAGTGGAGTAGAGGCTGGAGTAGAGTTGTCCACGATTGCTCCCTTAAAATAAAAACATGTGCCAGCTGAACAATTCATTTCTCTTCAACTCAAGATCATTGGTAAAGGCATTTCTCAATCTTTTTCATTTGTCAGCCTCTGGGGTTACTGTTATTTGATAACTTGTAAATGCATGTAATTTATGGGGATTTGCTGTGTCGTCAGATATGCTGCAAGAGAGAAGGAATGAAAAAATCGTGATCCTAACAGTTTTCATTATGAACTGAAGATGTAGATGGAGGCCAGGCTACCTGTGTGGTGTCCAGAAGGTGTATCTGAGGTCACTGGGCAGAAATGGGTGAGCAGCCGTTGCTGGAGCAGCACACAGCCTCTGCGTTTGCTTGTCCCAAGAAGGTGCCTCAACCTTCTACTGCACTCGTTCCTGCTCCACTGCATCGAGTGACTCCCACGGCGCATTGTTGAGTGTGGATCCTTTGGCAGTCTTGTTGTGGGCTGCATTTCCAGATGCAGGTGGGCACCTACAGCAAGGGAGCCCGGAGATGTTTCTGTCATATGAGCTCCACCTTCTTGAGGCTTGGGGACTGAAAAGGTGGTGGGAACAGAGAGACAGCTGAGAACCAGGAGGGTCGGGTGCTTGGATGGTGGTGGATTCCTTACAGCTCCATCAGCTTTCCCAAGTGAAGATCTTGCACAGAAGGATTTATTGCCGTGCTTTGCTTAGATAAATATTACAAATTCTGCCTGCTAAGGATGAACCACTTACACTTTCATTTTGTGAGCTTGGGGTTGCTTTTTGTACAAACAAAAGTAAGAGAGAAAACAGAATACATTATTTTTTTTCTTGATTTTTAAAATCTATTTGGTAAATCTTAAATAATTCTGGATTCTTTTTAAAGCATGCTGGGTCCAATATGCCATTAAACAAGCTGTTTGGTCCCTGGGGTACTGTAAACACTTGTTCACCCCCAAAAGAAGGTTAAAAGTCTAATTTTTGCATGTAAAGGCCAATTTTTTATAAAACACTTCATACAAAGAAAGTGAGAGAACTACATCCTGCTGTGGTATTAATATCATTTTTTCTCTGAAAAAGGAAACTTCTTTGCTTTACTATCTATATATATGTGTAAAGGGCGTTGCAGTCTTCACTTCCCTCCTCTCCCTTTCTCCTCCAGTAAAACTTAATATATTGCATGCACATCTACATTAAGAACAAAACAAAAACCAAAACCTTCACCAACTAGGGATGTCCCTGTAACACAATGGAGAAAGCGGATGCTCTGGGTTCCAGGGCTGGCTGGGGAGTGAGGAGTGAGGGATGAATTACTGACCTCTGAGCCCACAATTTCAGAAGGACCCACCTGCTCTCTTGTCATCGACCAGGGAAACCACGTAAGGACAGCGCTGTGAAGAAGAAGGGGCTTTCTAGGGATAGGTCATGTGCCGGAAAAAATGTGTTGAATGAAGGCGATTGCCGTCAGAGTGTAGAGTGGTACCGTTACTCCTGGTTGTAGGTGAAATTTGGTCTCTACTTTCGTTGTGCATCTCAGTTTTATAGAAGTTTGTGACTCCTAGATAAAATTAATTGTTTAGGGGAAAAACATAATAAAACAAAACCTTGGCAGGGTGTGAGACATTAAAAAAAAGGGGGGAAGAAGAATGAATGTTTCCAGTCTAAACGAAATACAGTTTTCCTGTTGGTGACTTTGTGTGAGTCAAAGTTGGCTTTTCTTTTTAAACCAGCTCTGGTACAAAAAATGTACTAGGCCAGAAAGGGTGGGTTTTTTTAATGTATTTCAGCTGACGTATCAGCATTATTGATATTGACTGTTTTAGCTACCTGCGGGATAATTTATAGCAGTAAAATTCAGAAAACCCCAAAGTTTTAAGATAGATGCTTCGGGTTTCTTTGTTTTAACACAAATGTGATGTTAGAGTGGAATCGGTGTTAGTGCTCCTCTGCTAAGACTAAAACGTGTAAGTGTTTAGAAATGCGACAGGAGGAGTATAGAGGCTTTTTATTAGCATGGATAACTGGGATCCTGATAGAGCTTTATGGCAGCATCTCCTACAGTGTGAAAAATATGCAGATATTTTCCAAGGTCCTGGGCAGGGTGGCTTAGCTAAATATTTCAAATTTTAACTCTCTCAAAACAAAAACAGGACATAGCTGGAGGGGAAGTAGCGATTAATGCATAATAGTGCTATATACCATATAGATAAATGTACATTTCCTCTTCCTTTCCACCCCACCTCTGTAAACATAAGCTTTTAGCTTGAAAAAGCAAATCTGGCAATGTTCTGGATTCTGGTCAGACTTCTTTCTTTTTTTGTTAATTCAACTGTAGAGTAAGATATTAATGATCCCCAGATGTTGTTTATAATGATTGATTTTTCAGTTGTGAAAAAATACTTGCAGTTTTTTTAAACAATTGATATTTTCTAGTGTGCTCTGCAGCATTTGAATAAAATGTCTGAAGGCAGAGCTGTTTATGTGCCCAACATAATCGCTTCTGTTAAGTGATTTCTTCATTCTTAACATTTTTAGCTCTAATTGCTTTTTCCCCATACATCTAAAAATAAATATTTGCAAGTTTTGCATTCTGTCACTCATTGAAATGCATAAAATATTTGTATACTCAAAGCAAAAAGGCACTGATAAGGGGTCACATTCTGTCTCACTTAGTGGCGTAAATCCAAAATAACTCGATCCACTTCAGTGGCTGTTACTCAAGATTTTCACCAGTTAACCAGAGGCAGAATCTCACTCAATGTTAACAGCAAGCTGTTAAGTGAACATAAGTAATGTGTGGTAAAGTAAGATAAAATACCTTCCTGTCTGCAAGAACTTCAATAGAAGAAAATGCTGTTAGCTTCTACTTTTTTTTTTGGTGCACTTTCACTAGCAACCATAGCCTTAACCAGGATAAATATTAAGACAGATTATTTTTCTCTTTGTAATCAAGACTAATTTCTGGAGAATGCTGGTTTTATGTGAGATGCGTGAACACAGCTCCCCTGCCCAGGCCGCTTGGAGAGTCCACGTGGCTCCTTCCATTTTCGGGTGCCCTTGGGGGTTCGTCGGGGAGAGAGGGACCGATGCTGGTTGCACAGTGTCACTGTCCTGTGGTGCTCCTACATGGCCTGGCTGCTCCAGGGAGCATCGGGGCTGGGAGCTGTGGGGTGGCCGATACGGGCTGCATGCTGGGACAGCCCCAGCTTTTGGGGCTGGCACGGGACTGGGGGTGAGATGCCCTCCCATGAGCCCAGGGCCTGGGTGTGCCCACATCCTGTCTGGCGCCTTTAACTTCTCCTTTTTAATGGCTGATTGAAGAGTTGATTATGTGATGGCATTGTGGGGTTTACGTTTTCTTAGCCAGAGTTTGGCAAAGTATTAACGTGTGGTTCCAGCAAACAAAGGTAACCCCAGCAAGTGAGCTGTTCTTCTCTGCCTGATAAATGTAACTTGTTACATGGGGTTTGTTATTTATTACACATGCGTCTTTTTTATTGGTGTCCATTCACTAAATGATGGTAGATATAAATGACTAATTCTTCCTATATAAGATTTCCACTCGGTAGCTAGTTTTATGATTCAGCTATCAAAATCACTTCTTATCATTATAGTGAGAAGTAAGGTGATATGCATTCATCATGAGTGTGAGAGCCATGTCCCTTATTCATGTCTTAATTTCTGGAGCCATCTTTTTTTGTTTGCAGTATGACTTCATTAGAGCACCCTCGTTTGACCATTCCCCTGGTGTCAGTGCCTCCCTTGAGCGCCAGGACTGCCCAGACTCTTGGGCTTTGTCTCGGGAGAGTTTTTGGTCCCACACACCCTAAGCCTCACAAGCAGCGTCCCCAAGGTGCTGGGAGCTTGGGAGACCTTTGTAGCCAGGGAAAGGCCCCTGTTCCCGTGCCCATACAATGGAAAAGAGAAGTGGTTTATGTCAGAATATGGTCACATTCTTCTGATTAAACCCACTCAAAAAGAAGAAAAAAAAAAAAAAGACAACATTGTAATATTTTCCAATGACTGTTTATCATGAATTACGTCAGCCTTAGTTTAAATTGCTATTATTTCTCCTTAATGCTTCTTGGTGCCTGCATAATTTACGGCATTGGCAGCTGCGGGACTATGAAATAACCTTTCACAACCACCATACAATAGTAAAGAACATGGAGTTTTTGTTGTTAATTATTATGGGAGTCCTTTAACTTTTTTACAAAGTGACATAAAATATTGTTGAGGTATTTATGGTTAAAGCTACTTTTACATGGATCTATTTTGCTCCTGGCTAGTTCTTAACTAAAGCAGTCATTTGTGGTTATTATGCCTTGGGAGATATTATGTCAGAACTGGTTTAAGAGTATTATTATGTATCACATGTCATATATTACATGTCAGCACTTGAGGCTGTCTTTCAATAAAAACAAATGTAATTTTAGTTAATGGTCTTTTAGGTATAGGCCATTTGTAAATTTACCTGAGTTCATTTGAAAGCATACTAAAAAGCTTCGTTCTCCCGGAGTGCACTTGAGTAATTTCATTTTGGCTTCAGATGGAATTTTCAAAATATTTGTCATTATTTCAATTGGAGGGTGCTGCCTCGAAAAAGCAAATAGTTTCCCAATACCGAGGTTAATGTGCACGTTTTAAGGAGCTGTAACTGTTACTCATTACTTTGTTTAGTTTTCCCCCTTAGGAGCTCAGGCTTCCCAGGTTCCCCACTGCTCAGGATGATAGGAGTATCCCAGGCAACTAAGCCACCTCATGATGATACTTCCCTGGGCCGCTTAAATGAGTAGCTTATACCTTCTAGGTAATCCGTGGGGTGAAAAGGGGTATAAATTAAAGGTTGCAGGCGAGTTTTTAGGTTTCCTTGAAGTTTCATTTCAGATCTGGAAAATGCAGACTGACACAAAGCAAACTTTGAATTAATATGCCATTACCCTTGGTTCCAAATACTGTGCATGTTTTCCAGTACTTACTTATTTAAAGCAAGAAATGAAGCATATAAGGTGTGCCAGAAAGTTTACAAAGAACGAAAACACATAAATGACTCATGCGCACTTTTTCTGATTTTTTTTTTTTTCTTGATCTGTAATTAGTTAATTACTGCTAGGCAAAAAGAAAAAAAAATGAGGCATGATTTCTCTCCCCCTCTATCTATGTTTGAGCAACATAACAATGATCAAAGCCTCTATTTGTCTCTAGTTACATTTTACTCTATGGGACTACTGTTTTTGGTGATTCTATTGTAGGGAATAGAAACCCTGCTGGGAAAAAAAATCGGTCTCTATCCCTCTACAAATGCTCACGCTGAAGATGTGAAGTTGCAAACGTGAAATTAAAAAAGCAAGCAAAGAGCAGGGTGAGCATGTTGTCTGTTGCTAAGTTGGAATTTAATGAGAGGAACATAAAATGAAGCTAAACTTGCCTGGATGCTGCGAGATTTTTTTAATATTAGGGAGCATGCTTGATTTCCCTGGAAATGAGTGAGCAATCTGAATTTAGAGTTGCTTGGTGTGGGGAGGGAGTGTTTCGTTCCCTTTCTTAGTCAAAGGCATTTCACAAGCCGATTGCCAGTGAAAGGGGAATCTATAATTACGTAAGACTGTAGCAAACTTTTCTGTTTAATGAATGAATATTAGGTATTTGGGGTGCAGATAAAAGATGGTAAAAAAGGGAGAGAGAGCTGACGTCTTAGAGATTTTAATAAAGACTGAAGTTAGTAGTGAAAAGGTCAAAGTGCCATTTGTTGAGCCCCTGCTTCTGGCGCGGTTTCAAAGCTCCCAGTGCTGACTGGGGGGCTGTGATGTGTGTTAATGAACAGTTGTGGCACTGAACTGAGATCATGGGTTGGTCACATGAATATACATAAAAGTTATGAGTAAAGATTTTTTTTTACCCCCTCTTTTTGCTGCAGTTTGGCTGTTGGAAGGACTAAACAATTAAAAGAAATGTTTGAAATGTTTGAACACCACATTATGTCCCCTAGACTGTAAGGAAAATGAGCTATGAATAATAGAATACTGCTCTAGTTAAATATAGTTATTGAAAATTGTTTTTAGCTACAGATGTTATGCCATTTTAGAAACTTAGACTAAATAATGTCAGATCTTGTTTGCTTTTTTAGTATGTTATTCATTTATTGGGAAATTCAAAATTTAAAACAGCTGGGAAAGGGTTTGGTGTTCACTATGTAATCTTTAAAATGTGTACATTTCAGACTTACTCTTATAGTGCTGTTTAGAAATGACTGAATTGTATATTATAAAGTTCTGTAAACATGCTCTACCATGTAGATGACAGGAAAACATGAAATGGGAAAATGTGATAATTCTGGAGCTAGATTTTATGTATTACAGCCTTGATAAAACAGCAAATGGCTTTCTCAATTTAAATAATTTGTAACTTTCCAGGAACATGCATGGGTGTTATGAACAGTATGTCTAAAACAGCGGCAGAAAATAATGTTCGTTCTCCTTTAATTCTCGCTTTGATGTTTATGTCAAAATGAAGGAGTTAATTTATCTAAGAGTTTCACTGCATGAGTTGGACTGTACAAAACCAATCATGTAGAAATAATAGACTACCATTGGAAGTGCTGTACTATTGCAGTTTTAATAGCTCTTCAGTTCTGCTCAACAATTAGTCCATACATTTTATAGCTGTGTCTTTAAGAAACTGGCACACTCAGCAAAATCACAGTAATTGGGAGATGATGCAATGTGGAGAGAAATCAGAGGAAGAAAAATAATTGAAAAATGGTGTTTTGTTCGGGTTTGAGTTTGTTTTCTTTTAAAATTTTAAACACTGCAGTAGTAATTACTGGTGGGTGAGACTTCTGCAGAATTTAAATTTGATGTGGCTGGATTTTTATGAATTTGTTTTTCAGGCAAATTGCAGAAGAGGCAAAATAAGGCATTAAAATTCTTGCTATAGTTTTCTCTCTCTGAAATCAAGTAAAGGCATTCAGGGTGATCCAGAGGAAGGACTTTTCCCAGTGCTGTTTGAGTAAGTTTTCTTTACCTGTCAGCATCTTCATAAGCCATAAATCATGGACAATATGTGAATTACTTTATCATTTACACAAACATTTAAAGAGACCTCGGCAATCCCTTTTCGCTTGTGTCCACTGGAGAAGGTACCACTGTGTCAGGGCATGAGCATCCATCCTCCCAGTGGTAGCCAATGCATGCTGGTAGTTTCTTTGCAGGACCTTGTTTCTATGCGTAAATACTGAATATGAAGGCAAATTTTTTATTTTTTTTTTAATTGGGTTTTTTGTAGGCTTATTATTGGCAGTTCGAGCGTTATAATGTTTTTTAATTGATTTATTGTCCATTACGAGCCAAAGGCCAGTGAAGCATTTTACATTTCAGCTGGAGTTTGGGCCCTGGTACTAGATGTAGCTGTATCTTGGTCTTTTAGTGATCAGATAAGCATTTCCTTGTGCTTTGGGGCTGCTGTGTTGGTCTTAATGCCATAAATTACTTGAGGGTAATGATAGATAACCGACTGATGAGAGTAGGAGAGCAAACCTGGTTCTTAGATGAATAAGCAGGGGAATAGTGAGAAGAAATAGAGGTGTTACTGCTGCTGCATATGACGCTAGAGGAAATCATTATCAAACCCCCTAAGAGCTAACATTTTTGATAAGTCAGTCAAATAATGATGGCTTTCTGCAAAAAAAAGACGATGCGATTTCATGGGATAACTGCACTACTAATACTCAAATGTATTATCCTGAACTGTGGGCTGCAAAGGAACATGGAAGAGCAGGAAGAGTTTAGAGAGATTTTTGTTTCCCCGCTTTCAGCTTTGTGCCCAACTCTGATGCCCATGCTTTGCACATTGCATTGAAATATTGGACAGGGTTAAGGAAGGAGCCAAAACCCAATTTGTAGCATGGAAATCTTGCCTTCAAGTGAAAGACTAAAGAATAGCAATCCGTTTAGCACATGGAGGAGAAGACTAAGAAGGGACTCAATCACAGTCTTTTAGTACCCTCATGAGGAGACCTGTGTCGGTAGAGACCTCTCTAATTTGGCAGACAGACACGTAGCTGGACCCCATGCTTCCAAGTGAAAGCAGATAAATTAATGCTGAAACCAAGACACAATTATCTACCAGTGAGGGGTAATTAAGCATGGGAACAACTTAGCCAGGAGTAACTTAGATTATTTATTACTTGAATCTTTTAAATCAAGACTACTTTCCAAAAGCCACGATCCTTACCCAAGGAGGAAATACTGTCTTCATCCAGTGGTCACTGATATCGTATAGGCAGTATTTGCAGAAAGTAAACAGGGCACTAACATCCTACCAGTTCCTTCTGGCCTTAAAAATCTGTTACTTTATTAATAATTTGTAGCATCTGGGCTAGTCAAGGCTTGACTATGTTGGATCTCTTGTCCATTATACAGTACAACAAACCTTCCCAAGATTTGCTTACACTCTTAAGTAGACAAGGTGAAGTTTAGCATTTGTTGGGACTGGGGGCTGAGGTACAGGGTTACGGAGGAACCTGGTGCATTAGGAGCTAAATCCTGGTGTCTTCACTGGTCCACCTTCGTGGCTGTTGAGACCTCTTGTCTTCTTTGTTCTCCTTACCAATCTCAATCCACCATGAGCGGCTGCCTGTGTCGGAGCTCCTCTGCTCTGCTCATCAGTCCCTTTCTCTGTTGGGGACATCTGCTCAGGGAAAACTAGATCTGGTCCATTTTAGGCTACTTCAGTAACTGCTACAGAGGGCTGTCTCCTCAGTTGAAGTATGGAAAATGTAACTCAGTTGCATCTCATTTGGATGTGCAGCTACACACTGCAAGATCTAGAGACTTAGTGTACCAACTTCATGAGTCTTCTCTGATGGGTCCTTCACAGACGTCTCCAGTCACCTTACCTTTTGCGTAATAGCTTTAAACAGCATGTTAATTAAAAAGTAGGTGTTAGCAACAAGTGAGTAATAGAAGAGGAGGAATTTATTTAAAATCGGCCATTTCAGCCCACAGAAAGGATGAGAGAATATGTGAAAAGACTAATGGTGATCATCCTGCTGCCATGGGTGACATTCGCAGATGCTGCTGCTTCTTCAACAGAAGGGCAGTGTGCAGCCTTCCAGCTCTGTCATCACCTCCTGTGTTTTGCTCTGGATTTGCAACTATAGTAGAAGTTAAACTCCCAATAAAAACACCTCTTTGCTGTGGGGTGGCATGTTTACTTTAAGTAGGTGTTGATGATTCTATTTCTCACTTCGTTGATTAAATAAGTCACTTCATCTTAGAAGTCTTACAAACCTCAGCTGAACTTTGCTGAGATGAGCCTGTGTCCCATTACCTACTTTCACAAAGGTAGAGCATGAGTGTGAAAAACAAGGAAAAGATTATTCCTGGGGTCTTTAGAAGTTCTTAGATCAGAATACCACATTCAAAATTAGCAGTATGGTTGCCCTGATTCTTTTATAGCATCCTGGTTTTGCAATGAACCATAATAATTTGACTGATTTGCCAAAAAAATGATGATTCTTCAGGGTTTTTTTGGTGTTGGCTGTTTTGAAAGGCAGTCTGTAATTAAGATGAATACGTCTACATTGTGAATGTTTAGTTATGGTAGAGATGGGTTTGTTATAAAGCAAACAAACAAAAAAAAAAACCCAAAATTACCTAGCTGCAAGTCCTTGCAGTTGTTTAGTTTAGAAGTTTTAAGTCAATTCATGGAAGTCTGTGTTTACTGTCGTTAGAGCATGATCATGACATTGGAATGTATTGCGGAAAAAAGACGCTATAAAATGAAATGCACGTTTACGGGTAAGGAGCAGAGAGCACTTAGGATCAGCAGTGAAACTGCAATATCTCTTTGAAGTGTAGCAAAGAGGAGTACTCACCACTGCCATTTTGGGTTTAGAGGGTAGTGAACTGACACACTCAGTGAGTTCTAGCACTGTAACAGCAGCTGGACCCAACGCCATTAATTTCAAGAAAATATGGACCGTGATATCCCAATGACAGCAGTCAGAAGAAAAAAACTAGAACTGAAGCACTTCGTTTAAAATAAAACTTTATTATAAAGTCCGGTCTCCTAAGATGCTGCTTTTGTGCTGTGCTGCATGTGAGTAATCTCCATGACTCATCTCGCCTCTGACATACTGCAGCCATCAACGTTACCAGCCACGAGTGTTGCCCTTCATAAAGGAAATATCCTATTTTTGGTGTGGCAATGTCCTCAGTTTTAAAGAATTTTCCTCTTTTAAAGTGCTCAGACAATTAACGCCTCATGCATGTATTCAACAATGGTTGCCTAGCAACCATCAGAAATATTCGGGAGAGCAAAGGCAGCCGAGATGAATGAGCAGAAGCATCAGCTCCCATTTCAGGTGAGCTGGAGAAGGCGTCAGGGCTGCACTGACTGTTGGGACCCGAGCATGAATATCGATGAAAATCAGACAATGCCAAAGTCTTGCACGTCAATCAGATGCGAAGATGGGGTGAGTTGTGCAGCCAGAAGCAGTTGCAGGAGGTTGCAGTCGCTTGGGCTTTGTTAGTTTCAGGAGCCTAGACCAAAACAATGTAACAATCCTTAAATGATGGAGAGTCCACAAACACTCCTTGTTTGCTGAGGAAAGTTTTGCTGCCTTGTGTTGCATTTCACCTGCAGTTAAGAGAAGGGCTGAAGATCCCACTGCCTTTGGTGGAGGTTTTTGGGCATGGGTCTAAGTACCAGGTGAACCCCTTGCCGGAGGCTTGTCTCCAGCCCATCTCTTGCATTGCCACCCCACTCCCACTTCTTCTCATTTTGCATTTTAATTCTGGCATAACTTTTACTGTACAGGAGGTTTTCTCACTCTTCTGAGTCAAGTCTTTGATGCCGTTTTTAGCATTGGAAGATGCCATTGGAATGAAATGGAAATATTTTCTGCAGTAGCAGCCTTCAGTCACTATGGTCTTTTTTCCTTTTTTGGGGGTTTTCATCAGAACGGTTGACATGAAAGGCTTGGTCTAGTGTGGGAAACAACCTTATCATGCTGGGTTGACATACTCTTGGGGACATCTCTGTCACCACGATGCTGGTGTGGCCATGTCCTGTGCCCGTCCGTGTCTGTGGATGAGCTATGGTGCTGCTCCATGGTCTCCCCAGTGGTTATGCCATCGCTCGGTGTGGTGGGGTGCAGGAGCACAGGGTCCTGGGGTTTTGGTCTCTAGAAGTATTTTCAGTTGGTTTATTTTCATTAGATACCTTAAAATTGAAGAGCCTGATAGTTGTCTGTTAGCGTTGCTCAGAACTTTTTTGACTGCCTGCCCTGGTTAGAAGATGATTATGACATTCTGGCATTTTCCTGTTGGATAGAAAAATTGGATTTATGACCATCTCAGCTTCAAAGGTAAAGGTTAAGAGCAAGATTATGATCTCCTTTCCACTCATGTAAATCCACAAGAGTCAATTACTTTGGATTGACAGTGATGTGATTTAGATCAGAATCTGGCACTAAAGCTTTTTGGGGTTTGGTCCTACATCCATTGACTTCAGTGCCACTTGTCTGCTGACTCTTTGCTTTTGGTATGTGGTGGCAGTATTTGCATGTGGAAGTGCCTCAGGGGCCCCACGTAAAACATTGGTTCACTAGCTTTAGTGGGGGGATTTTTAGATTAGATGTTAAAATCAAAATATGCAAGGGGTGATTGGGAAGTAACAGAGGCACAAGGGTAATCAAAATAATGTGATTTTTAAGATTGATATCTGGTGACTTAGAGCTGAAAAAAATCCCGTATGTATCTTGGAGGTCTGAGGCTTTTACTCTTTCTGATTATAAAAGACATTTATTTCTGGCCTTGATGGCTGATGACATATCAAACTTAAAATATGCCATGATCCTATAGTCTGGTAGTGCTTTCTGGCACTGGTCAGGGACTAAATATAGCCAGTTTTGAACTGCTGTGATAAACCTGGAAATAATGTTCAGCAGAAAATTCTCAGACAATTCCATAGACAAATGTGGAATACGAAATGACTTTTCTGGATCGCATCTGGTTTGTACTGTATATGCTTTTCTGCCCCGTCTCTCGCCCCCTTGTTTTCCAACTATCCTACAAATGTTTGTGGTACAGATAAATCTTAACTGAAGCATCTCAGTGGTTCATGTTAGTTCATGCTAAAGCAACAAATAACATAAAGGGTTTTTAAACCCCAGCTATTCCACGCATTCCTTTTGGCTTTGTAAACCATTTTGCCTTGTTTTTACAAAAAGAAGGTGTATTTAAAAAAAAAAAAAAAAAGGCGTACATTTCCAAAAATCACTGATTGTCTTCAAATGAACATAATCCAGGAACATGCAGATTCTTGCATTGTATTATGGGATTAGTGGTATTCATCTGTCATGCATAATGTGAAGGTGATATTCAGAGGAAAAAACCAGCCTTTTTGAAAGGATTTTTTTTTTTTTTAATTATATACTCACATTTGTTTTCTTTTTATTTTTTTTTTAACTCATATACTTCTACCAGGCTATGTTTCATTTCAAGATGGTGTCTTTGCTAGAAAGATAATCGAATGTAATGTCTTCCACAACCTCTTCATATGCATGACTGCATAAAGCTTGTGTAACAGTTTATTGTTATAAAATTAGTATAGCATAGCATAGAGCAAACTGGGCCCCTGGCCAGATGAACTAGACAATGAATAGTTATATAAGGTTTTGAAGCACATGTATTAGAACACAAGCGCCCTGTATTTTCTTCTCAATTGTCTGCTGTTTGTTAATGTTTCCCTTTCAACGTGATTGCATCTCAATTTAATAGCACTTGCCATTTCAGGGTTTACTGTGCCAGCACTCGCATAGTTACATCCCCTCTGTGCTGCAAAGCCTGCATGTATATTAAAACTGAACTAGGCATGGTTAGCTAATGGGTACTTCGAGAGATATGCACTTATAGAATTAAGTGATGTATGTAATTGTTAATTTTATGTTAACAAGTTTGAAAAATGTGTTTCACCAATAATTGTAATGCTGCATTCTGTGCAAAGCGTGACATTTTAATTCTTGTTGAACAATTTCCTACCTCTGCTCTGTGTTTTCATGGCAGGGTATTATTTTGCAATCAAGATAAAAGCATTATTTATTAAAGTTCTAAAATATTACATTACTGGAAGTTTTAAGCTGCAGATCAATCTCCTGTTTCATAAAAGCATTTCATTGATTTTTTTTTTAATTTTTTTTTTTAATTGGTCTTTGAATTTAAACTTAAGTTCCACATTATGGATTGTGTACGATTCCAGAAGCAGAGGGATGTTTTAGTGGAGACTCGGTGCTGTTTTGAGGGAAGCTGTACCTGTCACGGAGCTGTGGGAAAGGCTTGCCTTTGGCATATGCCCCTTTGGGACTGTCAGATCCCAGCCTGCTGCATGTTTGGCACAGGGAGCCCATTGACTTGGGCTGTGGGAAACCTACATTCAGCACTATCTATCGGTCCTTGTGTCTCTTTCTGTGCCTCCAAAGGAACTTCTGTTAGAGACTTTTCGTCTTTGGGAGTCAAATAAGAACTGCTCCGTGATTTCAGAGGTGCAAGACAGCCTTTCTGCAGTGAGGTGGTGCTCAGTAGCCTCTGGCTGCAGTAGCCCAGGTGTCACCCTGTGAAAGAGTGACACTTACACCTGGATTTGTGGTGCTGGATTTGTTTACTTTCTGTATGTAACCTAAACAGCGCAGAGGTCTGGCTTCCCCCACTGCCCCATGCTCCAGTCTTCCTGTTCCTCAGTTCACCGTGCCAGGCACTTGCCTTTTCCTCCCCTTCTCTGGACGGTCCCGGCCACATCCCCATCCTCCCCAACCAGCGAGGGAAGGCAATTGAGAAGAGGGCATCGCTACCACCCCCTGCTGAGGTCAGGAGTGGCTGTGGCCAGGATTTGACTTCCCAAGAAAGGAGGATTTTCTCATTTGCCACGAAAGAGAAGGAAAGGGCAGGATGGGAGGAGCATAATAGGCTCAAAACTCAATAAAAATAGCAAAGGAAACAAACAGTTTGTGCCTAATTTGAAACCAGCTGATCTCCATGGTGATTGCAACAAATCTGTGCTACGTTTGACTGTTTAGTGAGACAAAGGTTAGAAATAGGAGTTCACTCGCCATGCTGGACTGTTTGAATGAACAGAGGAGTGGGAGGGTTGGGACCTTTGCGGTCATTGAGTGACCATGTGAAGGTGCTGGGGGGAGTTCGGGGGATGACAGAATTGAAACTCCGAAGGATTTGTGTGTCTTCCTTCCTCGTGCATCTTAAGAAAAATCAGCTTTTTTACATTTCCTGGAATTTTTGTTTTCAACAGTGCAGTTCTGTGGAAAGAAGAGTCTGTAGGGCTGTGGCTTCAGACAAAAATAGCATGATAGAAGACCAGCAGAAATCAGGCAGTAAGCTTGAAACCTTAGCTAAATAATAGGACTAATATACTTGCCACAGTAAATAATAGGACTATAACTCCGCTAAAGCTCTTGATTGACATTGTCTCAAAGTAATTCCTTATGTGAAACAGAAGCCTGAGATAAAATTTCAGACTTAATTTACAGATATTTGAGACGGAGGGAGAAGGGAGTGCATTAATCCTTACCAGAGAAGAAATTCCTGTTCATGTTAGTCTGAAATACTGTCATGTGATGAGTCAGAAAGTTTTTATTGTGCACGTCTTCGGAGGTCAGGGCCGCTGAGCTTTGGCATGCGGACTGAGCAGACAGCGTTTGCAAACCAACACATCCCCTTTTGCTGAGGCCACAGGCATGGAAAGCTTCCTACTTGCCATAGGTGTGCGTGAGTTTCTTTTTTTTAAATGTAAATTTTAGAGGGGACAAGATTATACTTTTGAAATCCTTAGTCATAATGAAAAGATCTCCAGAGGCAGCTGATGAAGACATTCAGAGTGTCTGTTACACTGCATCAAGATTTAGAGTTTCTTGAGTAAATACTGACCAATTTGACCTTTGCTTTTCCTCAGTCAATATTTATCTCTTGGGAAAATGAATCTTCATATTCACCTTAGCTGAAGTCCAAGTATACTTAATAGTGTGCTTGGAAGTCCAGGAGAGGTGCTGATTTGTCTTGTTATTTTTATTTGTTTAAAATTAGATATACAGAAGGTTTGGCAGTGTCAGGTCATGGCTGGTGGGAAGGCTTCTAGGAAAAACCTGGATCTGATGGCAGGCAGAGTGGGCGAATCTGGGAGTGGAGCGATCCCTTAATTGGAAATGGGGATGAGGATTCCCGTACAGTGTGAAAACCCTTCCAGATGCTGTCAGAAGGGGACTGATCAGGATTAGTTAATAAAATTCTTGCTATGTATTTGATCAGGCAGAAAAAGGTGGGTTTTGAGCTTTCTGAACTTCCCACAGTCTTCCAGCAACCTAATCCCGCAAAGCACAGCATCAGGTATTGTGCAGACCTGAAGAAAGGCCCAGCCCAAGAGACTGGTCTGCAGGCAAGGGGACAGTGGCTCGCCAGGCGAGCAGGTGGGCTCCAACACAGCTGGATGATGCTGGGCTCAGCAGCCAGTTGCATCCCCATTGCCTTCTACAGGTCAGTATTAAAGTTGTTCCCCAGCCCTTGCTCCCTGCTGCTGGGCTTGTGAGCCAGGCTTGGAACCCCTACGTGCTCCCAGCTGCTCGAGAGCCAGGGGTTGGTGACTGGGAGCATGGAGCAAATAGTTTGACATGAGCAAGCCATGTCAAATAGGACTGCGATGCCCCCTTTGTCATTTCAGTGGCAGTTTCGGTATTTTGGGGCGCTGGAGCTGCTGGGGGCAGGGTCCTTGGGCAGGGGGTCCTGGCACCTCGCTGCTGCTTCCCTGCCCGGCTGCACTGTGTCTCCTCTTCGCCCATCTCAGCATCACTGGGTGCTGCTGGATAAAGCCTCCTGATGGTAACAGGGGCAACGTTTTGGGGTAGAAAAGGCAATTATGGTGCTTGTGAGCTATGCTGTGAGAGCAGGAGCAACCGGGAGGCAGTGCCTTACAGATATCTGCTTATGCAAATAGAATCATTTGTCTTTTCAAATGTTCATTTTGCCTTTTCTCTGATTATATTTTCTGAGTTTCCATATGTACTTCTTGTGATATTTCAATCTTGTCAAATTAAGAAGAGAAAGCCTTACAATTAGCTTAGGGTATATACCAGATAAAGTAATGTTTGTCATTTTTACTGTGTAATCAGTCAACAATATTACAGATGCCCTGTAAGTTTAAAAAGAAAAAAAAGGTCTGACTTGTTTTTGTGATCTTGTAAGTATCAAAGGTATTTGTTTGGGGAAAAGGCATTGAGAAAGAAGGGAATTTTAAAATTGCACAATTGCAGTTGAAAAACCAGAGCAGGCAACGTCATGTGTTGCTGAAGAGCACGCTGTTTAATTTTATAGTAGCAGTATTTTAAGAATGCTGACGGTACACAGGAAAGAAGTGAATAATTCTTATTGCAAAATCCTGATGGTTTGTTGTATTCACAATGTTAAGACTTAATTGGCCCCGGATTTCTGTCAGGAAAAACAGGACATTTGGAGAATAAAAAAAAAAACAAAAAAGCCAGCTGAAGCAGTAGTGATTTATCAAAGCAACATTCGAATGAAATAAAGATTTGGCATCCTTACTTAGGATAGGCTGGAAAATGCATTTATGTTTTCATGTACCTGTTTTTTTTTTCCTGATGTGCCTGATTGACTTGTTTTAATACCAGTGTTATTTACATTTCAGGGATGGGCCTCTATTATGCAGGAAATTGTCCAAACCCCTACAGCTGTATTTTAAATTGAAATGATTTTTTTTATGAAGTGATTGTGCAGACTTAATTTAGTAATCTATTATTGAATTTATAGGTTCAGGCTGTATAAAGACTTTATATAGAACGAAAATGGGCACGTATGAAGATCTATGCTATATATACACCTGGTTCTGTATATTAAATCTTTTACATATGTTGTCCATTTTCAGAAACAAATAAACTGCTGCTTTTGAAAACTCAGCTTCTCTTCCATATTAGGGAATTCTGCAGTCTCCCTATGTTCCTTAGCTTCAGTATAATGCTAAATCAGTTCGTACATTAGTCTATTTTTAGTTATGAATGAACTTTATGGAGTGCAGCACGCAGAGCGATTTCAGAGATTCTCGCTCATAAAACCCGTGTGTCATGCGCCGCAATTACAGCGGTAAACATCGTGCAAGCTCCGGGCTTCCAGGGGCCCAAGCACAGAAATTTCCAGGAGGGAAAAGCACCCCCAGTCACCCTTTTATACGAAATATTACATGTACAGTAAATCTCATCACATGAAATCAGGTTAAATTTTGTGACCTTGGCTGCGGCGAGCGGGCTGCCTGGCATGGCAGCCGGGTAACACTAGAGGGCAACTGAGAGTTTTCTTTAACCAAGCTGGAGCTGGTTTTAATATCAACTAAATGTTTAAACTCGGTAAGGATTTATTTTCCTGTCTGCAGATTTCGCATGTGTAACCTCTGAGTTTCCATTGACAGCAAATAATAATCCAGCTGAAGTTTCTTCTGGGGGAAAATACAGTGGGAGCAGGTCAGAAGCCTGCTTTTGCCCAAATAAGGCTTTTTTTTGCAGACCCCGTGTGTTAGATAATGATCAACTGACAGTCGGTCATGAGTTAATAATGCTGGATGCTGAAATATGCATACCATGTGGTATACAACAGTTCTGCGGGGAGAGACAAACACAGCTATAATTAGACATCTGAAACACAAGGAAGTGTGTAAATTGTTTAATAGTCCCTCCGCTTAATTCACTCAGATAATTTCCTAAGAACCGGTATTGACAACGAAAGAATATTGCACAACTGACTTGCTGTTTAGTTTAAACCCTGGCCTGTTCAGATAAATTAATGAGTACAGCTCGGTTTTATTTGGATTTTTCCAAGTGCTGAAGAATTACAGGGGCTGTATCACAGAGATGTGCTCAGTTCTGTTTGTGTCGATGTTTGAGACGACTACACTGGATTCATGGGATTTTTACTTGTTTAAAGCTGGGCACGTGATCTTACCATCAGGACTTTAAAAACGTCAATTTTTTTTGGTGTTTTGGCAGTTTTGCAGGTTCCCTTTCTACTCTTACACAATGTGGCAAAGTTATTGGAGTTACCATCACTGCATTGTACTGATGAAAACATGCAGATCCCTCCTCTGCTCAGCAACGCCGAGCAGCATCACCTCCACACCCCAGCATCAAAGCCCCGTGTCAGGTGTACCCCAGGGGTGCCAGGGCTTTGTTCTAAGCTTTTTGCCAAAGCAGGGTTATTCCTGCACCTCTTTATGGCTGTGTGCCTTGCAAGGAGGCACCTGGCAAGGCCCTTGCCAGCTGCTGCTGGGAAAGTTGGTGGTGACCCAGAGAATGATGGGGAGCAGGGTTTGGGCTGAGGCTGCTGCTCCTGTCTCCACCTAAATCTCTGTGTAGTCCTCGTGGTGGTGGCAGCTGGATGTAGGCATCAAGGGGGGAGCTCACTCTCTAAGTTTCTGCATGTCACTTTAGTAATATCTTCATGCAGGTTGATTATGCCTAACAGATTTTGATTACTTTGCAGTGCAATGATCAAGTGCAAAGAAAAAAAATGAAAGGAAATTATAATATTCTTACACTAAAAAAAACCACCCTTACATAATCAGTTATGAATCAGAAATGCAAGAGATTTAAATAATATATTTGCTGTTTTCACATTGTACGTAACTGGATGATCATAGCTTCCTACCTGCTGTTGTCATTACCACAAGCGAGGTCTCAGGAAATTGTCCATTTTTTGCTTCTCACATGAATTTCTGCCTGTTTAGATTCATGCACAGTGTCCACCCTTTACCAGTCAATTAGCCCATCTCATCTGTAAATCTGTGTGGATGTGACTTGCTACGTATCTATTGTATTTCTGAGGTATGTAGGTCACGTCTCCATTGGGCCCTGCTGACTCTGCTAGACAGCAATTTCACAAACGCTGACTTTTACTGGAAAGAAAAGGAAAAATTGCTAGGAATGCCGCCTTAAGATTTTCTATGCATTCGCATTTGCCTCTTGTTTTCTGAAGCCCTCTAATAGGAAGTCTGCCTTGGGTGGTGTTCTGCAGAGTTTTTGATGGGATAGGCTGACTCGCATGGGTTTGCTGTGCATTTCCACTTCTCGCTGCCGTGTTTGAGCTGCTTTTGTTTTGGTTATTACATAATCTCTGTGTGCCCGCTCATTCCTTCCTCTCTTTGCCTTTTTTTTTTTTAAAAAAAAAAGAAAAAGAAAAAAAAAAACAACAAACAGACCATTCTGAGGAGTCAGACTTGCACTTCTTGAGTATTGCTGTGATCCTTTGAGTGTTGCTTGGAGGCTGGAGAACAACTGCAGATTTCTGAGGGAAAGGGAAGCTTGTTGAACCCATGTCTGATCCTGTGGTGCTGCCAAAGCACAAGGTGTTTCATGATGAGATATGACAATTCCTTTGTTCAGAGCTTGAATGCTTCTTTCCCGCTAGTGACAGAGGGAGTCATGCTGGCTTGGTCATGTTCGATGCTTAACACAGGCTCAGCCTGAAAATGTGAATAGCCCCACTGAGGTCATCAGAGGTCTTTGCATGCTCCAGGTCTTTACAAGTCAGGCATGTACTTTGCTGAATCAAGACTACAGCTCCTCATGTGCCTTGTCCTGCACAGCACAGTGCTTTGCTGCATTTGACCCTATACTCAAGCAGTTTCTCACCCGAAGAACCACTGAGTCATCTAATCTGGTATGAACCCCAAGTAGTGGCTCATCGGCCAAAATTACCAGCAAATGCTTTCATCCAGTTCGCCACCTTTTTTCTGAAGGAGAAGGGAAACAGCTGTTTGAGCAAGGACCACAGCCAGACAGCTGGACGCCGGCTCAGTGCAGCCAGCCAGGCTGCTGCGGCCGCCTGCAGCGGCGATGCTCTCCCGGCCGGACCCGGCCCTCGCCGTGGCTGACAGAGACCCTCCAATTGCATACTTTTCTTCCTGCACCATACACACCGGCTTGTGTCTGGCTCAGGCTTTTCCTAAAAGGTCTTCCGAAAGCTGGTCATGTATGTGCCTTTGCATTCGGGCATTAGATCACGTCTGTGTGCTGCAGTGCCCAGGCATACCTGTTCTGAGCACCACACTCGTATTACCTGGTGAAGTCACTTCTCAGTCATTTGTGCTCAAACAGCTTGAATTGTTCAGACCTCCCTCTTGAAGACAGACCTCTCTTTGGCCGCAGCGTCTTCCGGCCAGGGTATATTTAATTTCCAGTGTGGGGAGTGGCCTGTGAAGTGCCACCCTTGACTTGGCCATTGGGACCTGGAGTCCTTGCTCACAGGTGTCATGCTGGAGCTGTACTGAAGAGCTTGCGTGGTCTGTTTTTCCTTCTGATTGCTCGTTTGTATGACTCAGTGTTAGCATTGTGCCAGTCCTTGTGTCAGTGTGAATGTTACTGTCGGGGACCTTATATTTATTTCACTGACAAAAATGTTGAATGCTAGCAAGGCTAAGAGCAACCCCTGTGGAATCCCACCAGAAATATTTTCATTTAATAGAAACTCCCCACTGATGCCTGCTTTTAACTCTATCATTTAGCCAGTTCTTAATCCATTTAATATATGCTTGAATCAAATAATGTAGTGCTGTTTTTTAATCAAAGTGTTATCTAGTATTAAATCAGTTGTCTTAAAGAAATGCAGGTAAGTTCTGTGTGTGCAGCTAGTTTCTCTAACCAAGCTTGTAGTTTCAAGTTATAAAATAAGGTGCTTTGTTTGGTTTTTTTTGTTATTGTTTTAAGATCTGGTTTGTGTAAAACCAAGTCAATTGACTGGCTTTAATTATATTCTTTTGCAAGCATATCATCTGGCTTCTTTGCAAAAATGGAAAAAATATTTACCAAACACCTCTGCTTCTTTTGAATTATTAATAGCAATCTTGTCATCTGTAAGCAGTGATAGGCCTACACTGGATTTTTTATTATTATTATTTTAATTTGTTCTAAGGTCTCCGTGAATGTCCATATTTCTCAGGCATAGATTTTTCTTTGAAGTCTTCAGCTTCCCTTTTCAATTTACCACACTTTGTAATTTCTAACACATTAATAGATTCTGTCTAAAAACAAACAAACAACCCCAAACTTTTTCCATGTTTCTTAAACCCATGTTAGTCAGCAGGACATAAAGAAGCCCAGATCGAGGAAAGGTCTTAGCTTCCAACCATGCTGAAATGAAGAAAACAAGACTCCAAGCCTTGTCCTGAAGCTTGTCCCGTCTTCCATGGAAACGAAAAACATTCAGTTTTTGGCATAACTGGCCAACCTGGTATTTGCAATGCCTGTAACTTTTCTATTAAAAGCAATGCTAGTCTGACCTGTAATTCATGAAAAATACCACCTTTTTGCTTTTTTCAGAGATTGTCTGGTCAGGAGGGGGGTCAAAACAACAGTCTGCAGCAAGTCATATGTCTCCACATTAATCCACACAAGGAAGTGTCTGTTTCACTTATTTCCAAATGAGGAATGTTTTCTTTAGAGAGGTAGCAAATTGATTTTCCCCACATGGAGCATGGGATATCTCATTTCCAAAACAAAACTTTCAGAAATGGCTGCACGAGCCTGCTCTTTCTCCGCGTGTGTTAGAAAGCAGCGTGGACCCTCTGTGTTCCCTGCAAGGTTGTTAGCTGCTGCACTCTGGAGTTTCCAGGGCAGGTCTGGCATGTTGTCGAGGGTTAAGATTGCGGGGTGACAATAAAACCCTGGCAGATGTATTGTCAACCTCCTCTCCCCCACACACTTCCCCCTTTCGCCCCTCTGTCTCCCCCCTTCCACTAAGGACAGGCGATCAGGAGGGAAAAAGAAGGACAGAGAGAAGAGAGCTGGAAAAAATTAAAAGATGTTTTACTAATGCTACCAACAAGAATAGAGAAAATAATACAAAATATACAAAACCAATCTTGAAAGTCTCAGCAACTGCAGAGCCAGCACCCAAAGTCCTGGATTAGACTCCACAGCCAACCAGAGCTGGATTCGGTCTCTCACTAAGCCTCAGTTTGCAGGGACGACTAGCAAGGTCCTCTCCTAATGTCGGCCATAGGGAAAAGGAAAAAAAAGGGACAAGATCCTCGTGATCTCCCATTTTATATGAAGTATTCATGTGAATGGAATGTTATACACAGTTGGTCAGTTTCTTGGTCACTTGTTTCTCGTCGCCCCTCTTGCGAGATGTCCATCCGTGCTTATCAATAAGTTTGCATTCCATTGCTAGGTTTTACCAAAACATGTGTCTGGTTCTCCAGGAAAATGCAGTTAATATGAAGGCTTTAGCTGACAGGCAAAATTCACTGAAAGAGAAACTTGTTTTTAACCAAACCAGGACACATATTCAGTTATAAAGAAAGAAATAAACAAGTGTTTATTAAAACAGCTTTAGTATTGAAATTGTTTTCTCTGCAGCCTGACTAAGCAAGAGGTGTGTGTGTGTTGTGGAGAGGCTGTGTAAGAGCTCTTGTTGTTGGGAGGTGCTCATCCCTGACTTCCAAAGGTGTACTTAGGATCCTGTAGACTTTCTGGCCCTTTGGTGCAGTACCAGCTTGGTTGCAATTTGCTTCTCTTCACCAGCTCTGCTCATTGTGCCTGGGCAATAAATGCCATAGGCCCTCCTTGGACCCTGTTCCCAGGAGGCAGATGCTTTTAAATAAACTTGGACGGGTGAAAGGAAAATAAATTAAATGTGAGATACTGAACTCAGGATGCGGAAAAGGGAATGAGGTGAAGGAGAGAAAACAAAAAGATGGAGGTGATGAGGAAACTGAGGGAGCAGCTGGGACTCCAGAACAGTATGTGAGATTAACTAACCTTTGAACAGTTTTTGGGATTGTGCTTAAATATAGTAATATGCTTTTCTTAACTATCAGATATTGCAGAATGCCAGAAGCCCCCTAGAGAGGTAGGTGTTAAAACCATTAAAACTGTTAACTTTCTATTCATTACATTTTAGAAGGTGCAACGTGTAAGCATGTTTTTCAGCCAAGAGCAAACTTTTGCTGGGCTGCTTTAGGGGTGTCCCCAGCAACCAGCTATTTGCCACCTGCCAGCAGGCATGGTCAGTTCTGGATTTCCTGGAGATCTGGGACCATTCTTCTCACCTTGACTTTGGTTGGGCATCTCCGTATGCCATGTCCAGCTTCTGCTTGTCACCTGATTCATGGTGATCTGTGATCTGACACATCCTGCTGTTTCCACCTGCCTAAGAGGGAAAGTCTCCTAGTCTGTTTTGTATCTACTGATGGTTTTGCAGCTTAGGGCCAAGCAACTTCTTGCACCTTCCAGTGCTCCACCTTAATTCCGGTTTTGTGATTACCTCCCTCTGGTGAATTCCCACCCCTCGAGGTTTAGAGCTCACCAGACCTTTAAGCACACCGTAAACATAGACCCAGGTCTTCCACTGGCCCTTCTTTGCCAGTGGTCGTGGACATTTTTACAAGTTCAGTTGAGTTTTTTGTGTTGTCATACTGTTGCAGTTGGCAAAAATGCTGTTGTTCCTTCCTTTTCCCTCATCCTTGCACAGGATAGGAACATGGTCACAAAACCAACGGGCAGCCAGGATCTGGTTGGCAGTGTAAGTTTTAAGTGCATTAGCAATGCTGAGCAGCTATCTCAGCACGTTGCTCAGCGAAATATGGCAATGACCATCCTTCCTTTCCCTTTTTTCTCCCCCACCTCCCCACCCCCTTTTGAAGTGTTTCTGAGAAACTGGAGTACCCGCAAGCCAGAATCAAAAGTAATATCAGGAAATAGTTATGTAGATCAGAGAAGCCTGGGAAAGGCAAGAACTTTGATCGTGGGCATTACAATTGCTTAGATGTTCTCTAGAATAAGTAATGTTGAGTGAGCAAGAAAAAGGTACATGTTTTAGGCATGAGTACAGTACTGTTTACTTACATGGTTTGTTGAGCAGCCAGCAAGGTCCAAGGTTATTTTGGACTCAGCATGAGTAAGTGATCCAGGTATGACAAATGAGGTAATGCATTCCAGGCTCATTAAAAACTCTTGGCTACACCACTGATTTTGACAAAGTGCCAACATAGCTTGACCTCAGCTGTGTGAAGGCCACTATTTTTTTAACAGCCTTCCTATAACAACACATCTTTTACATCAGCCAAAATATGTGTATCCAGAGAACAGTGCTGTGGGGAGGGTTGAACTCATTGGACTTCCAATGATAATCAGACTTCTAAAAAAAGATAATTATACTGTAACTAACCTGTTAAAGTCAGGTACCTCAAAAATACAGCCATTGTCTCTTATTTGTGCATCTGGGGGTGGCTGTGTGTACATAGTACATTCCATTCTCAGCATGGACATGGCTCAAGCCAGGATGACTTGATAACAAGGAGATGGTAAGTCTGGCAGTCGTTTCCCCTTCCTGGGGTAAAGAAGGTGGCTGGTGGAGGTGCTGTCTTCTTGTGGCAGCTTATGCTTTTCCACCACATGTAGTGTTCAATCACAGCTGACCTCAGCAGCTCCCATTCTTGGGTGCTTCTCTTTCCCCTGCATAGAACCTGCTGTCCTCGGGTTTAACCCCGAGCTGGGAGTTATACTAGGTGGCAAGGCTTGGAGATGCTCCTGTTTTCCCACGTCCTGCTGAGCAGAGAGTGTCCCTGGAAGTCGAGCAGCTGAGGGTGGTAGTGGCAGGAGAGCAGTGACCACAACCTTGGGAATTTTCTGAGTGGGTGGGCAGCGTAGTCATCTCCTGATCACCTGCAATATCCTGATGCTTGCGCAGGCTGATGAGAGAGCTGAAGGGGAAGATGTAATTTTTGAACAATGATGCTGTTTCATGGCTTCATGAACAGAGAAGACCTCTGGCTTCGAGGAAACATCTAGCTAGCGTGAGCAGCATTAACCCTGAGCTCCTCTCTTTTCTGTGGGGCTGTCTTGCTTTATGGGTTGGAGCCTGCTACTGAGCTTATCTCCAATACCTGGTCTTTAATTCTCTGCTGCAGGTGCCTCCGGATTCTCCTTGTTTGATTATGGTGGTCCATAACTCACAAGAACAGGCTTTGGGATCACCAGGTTACCTTCTTCCTGAGGTACATTTCAGTCAGCAAAGATTTGCCAGTCTACATTTACAGACAACCTAACTCGCTGTGCCATGTAAAACACAGGGTTTGCATTTAACCTCTCAGGTGTGAGGGTTTGTAATAAAAACATGCAGGGCATTTCTGGTGTTTTGGCACTGCAGAGCTTAACCACGGTTTGGAGGGAAGAAGGCAAGATACAGGTTTCCATATAAGAATAAAAGTGTTTAAATCTTAACCTTATGTTACTGAGGGCACTTACATTACATCAGGGACTAAATACTTTTGGTTTTTTTAAAGGCAGGTGGGCATGTAAGTGAGGATTTGCACAGAGGAGGTGGCAGTGGCAGCTTCTGCACCTCACCTTCCCTTTCACTTGCTGCTTATGAAGACCATGGCTGTGTGCTCCTCCTTTTGCTCTCCTGAAGGTGCTTCTAGACAAACCAAGGGGTATTGGGAAGGAGCTCAGCATGACTGTGGCCAGGGAAGGTTGTGTGATTCCAAATGAGATATCGGGCTCCCCGTCTCCCTCTCTCACTCCACTGCCACAGGCACAAGCTGTTCCCTCTTCTCTTTTCTCCTGCCCAGTCTTCTTGTGTCCCGCTCAGTCCCAAGTTAACCTTTCATGGTCCTCCGAGAAATGCTGATCCCTCATGTCAAATGGCAAGCAGCAATCTGTGTGTGATTTGCGGTGATTACCTATTTCCAGACAACATCCAGGGACCCTTTCGAACATGGAGGAGACTAAAACATTCCTGTCTCTGTTCAGATTCCTATAAATAATTTTCTTTTGCCTGAAAATTCACAATCGAGATGGCAATAAGATGTATTCCAGAATGGGAAGAGTTGTTAAGATATGGTTGTCATCATGGCTTGTGTAACTGTTGATATTTGTGACATATCCATTTCACACACTTTCACTTAATGAGGAGCACTTCTACCACCAAGTAATAGTCAGCTGAAGAACAAAGTCCACGCCACATGCGTCCTAGTTAATAATCACACCTTTTGTTCTTTGCAGTTACAAATGCTTGCACTTGAATTAGATCTTCGTTCATCTTGGATTCTTCCTTTATTCCTCTTGAAACCCCACATTACAGCCTCAGCGGTGCGAGTGGTGGTGGGTGCATTGCACGGCCAACCAGGCTGGTGGGCTCAGAGGGAAACAAAGAAGCAGCACAACATGCTGGTATAAAACTGGCATCTGAGGAGTGCTGAAACGTCTTTCTGAACTCCTTTTGATGGGTATAGGTAGCAGGCACAATGGTGACATTTATGGGAAAGATAACCAGCCCAAGGTGGGGAGCCCTCATGCTCCTCCAGCTCTCAAAACACGAGGAGCATCAGCTCATATTTTGTGTGTTCTGGAACTGCCTGTGTTCTACCTGGTCATACCTGAAACATGTGCCTGGATTCAGCAGAAGTGGCTTTCCCTGCTTGGCTCTAGATTGCTATTGCTCCTGCAGATTTTGCAGGGAAGACAGTTTCTTGTGCATTGCCATTTTTGAAATGACCTTGCCCTTTGTGATGACTGGCAAACTTGGGATGAGCTGTAATCTCAAGAAGAGGCTCCTCGAGTCAGCAAGGCACAGGCCTGTGTGGGCTTCAAGTAGATGAACGCCCTTTCACTGCCAGAGGTCTGAACTTGGAGGTTTGGGTCATTTCTGTTGTACCAGGTGTACCTCTCTACTTACAGCCCTTCCGTCCATCCGTCCCTGTGTTGAGCAGCAGCAGCAGCTCTGCTCTCCTTGGGTGTTGTCACCTGCAAATTGGAGGAGTGGGGGTGTTCTGGTTTGCATCCCAAACCTTGAGCGCACAGGGCACCTATGCTGTGCTAATATCCATCCTTTGAGTCATACCCAGGTAGATGCAAAACAGTTCCTAGTAGCCCACCAAGGCTCCCAGTGGACATACCAGTAGCTGAGTTTTCCCTCTTTTAGTTAACATCGGGAAGGGAAGGAAAGGGAAGGGAAGGGAAGGGAAGGGAAGGGGGAAATGACAAAAGCAATCATTGTCAAAGACCTGTGAAACCAAGTATTTAAATTAGTAGCATGTCCTATCTCTCATATGTCAGTTTCAGGCACTGAGACCAAAGAGGTGGCAAATAAATACAAACTTTTTTCTGTACTTATTTATTCATTTTTTTCTTTAATTTGCTTTGCTTATGTTCTCACCTTCTGGGAAGGTACAAGTTATCAAGTCTCATTGCCACAAACACTTTGAGAAAATGTGTTTGAAAGGCATGTGCACAAACATGAAGAATTTGAGTTGTTTCAGATATTCTCAGGTAGTCATGCCAGAAGTCCTTTTCCACCAGAAAGCACAAAAAAACATGGGATATTCACTTAGCTGTCCAGTACATACTGAGCATCCAATGTCATCAGGAAAACTGACTAGGACTAGTCCACAACATGTGTGTAAAATTGCTTTAAAATCATTATGAATAACAAATGCAAAAAATCTGCAGTGTGCTCATGAATATGTCATAAACGAAACAAAAGATGGAAAGAGTTAAAACAAGTATGTGACTTGTAAATTATTCCTTTGGTCCTAGTCATATTTCCTAGCTCCAGAGAATAAAATGGATATGGCTGAAGTATAAATAATCTTCAAATAATGCATTTATTTGTAACGATTTAGGGAGCAAATGTTAATGGCTTTGTTTCAAGTGTGACTGGAACTATTTCAAATGTTTTCTCTTATGGAGCAGATACCAGAGGCAGGGACCTTCTCTTCTGGTATTAATTCCAATTGCGGCTTTCTTGTTAATTGTACGTCTGATCTGGAATGGCTTAAAGTGCTTTAAAGTCGCTCGGTGCTGTGTGCGGGACGGTCCCCGTGTGTGCTGCACAGAGACCTTCCCGCTGCGGCTCCCGAGCCACGGGCAGAATGTAAATACCCCATTTCGTGGTGGGTTAGTGCCAGTGCTGCCCTGGAAGGCTCCAAGTCAAACAGCGTTTATATGCAAGCTCAATAGACCTGGAATTCAGGAACAAACACCTTCTTGCTTTTAAAGCTTTTAGCAAAACATGAGGAGTGCTTTATAGTGTGATACAAAGTACAGTGCCAAAATCCAGGATAACAAATATGCTTGGAAAACATTGAGACTTGAACTAGTTGTTTATTAAAAAAAGAAAAAAGAAAAAACAATTCACAAGCAAGTGTATTTGGTCTCAGCTGAACCACATCTCTCTCCGGCCATTTCTCAGACCAGGTCAGAGACCCATTCATCTGAAGGCCGATGTTTTCATGCCAGCATAGTACATTGAGGGAACATTTCTATATTCTTCAGCACCTTTTTAAAGAAGGTGCAACCGGTGGGGCTAACGGTGCTCAAGGACCTGCCCGTCCCATCGCAGAGGTGTGCACAAACCAGTAAGTGCTGGGAAGGCATCAAAGGCGGCGGGTTGAGCGGGGTTTATAACTGGGACCAGGGCTGGCAGCCGGATCCTGGGAGCTCGTCCCACGCTCCCGCCGAGCCGCTCGTTTCTCTTCAGATGAGTAATGGAGCGGCAGGGGGAGGGGAGTTGTAAGCACGGAGCAAATACTCTCAGTGTTCATTTTGTGTAAGACTGACATCCACACCAAGTCGAGGCTTCCAGCGACGTAGTGTGCAGTCACATGCTGTCGCATTCATGAGTACAGATATAAATCAGGCAGATGTTTGTCGACTGGAATGGGTAATAATTTCTTTCTCTCTTTGTTTGATTTTGCATGTTAGCCTCAGATGACAATTTCAGAATTGCTTTCTGCAGTACTTTTCAATGAGCAGAATGTGCTTCACTGGAGATAGATGGAGATATTTCTATAGGGAGATAAACATATTTTTATATAGACACAATTATAGACTTACACACATACGCACATGCATGTATATATATATATATATATATATATATATTTACTGTATGCCAGTGCTGGGGGAAGAAAAAGGATGTGTCTTTTGGACTTTTGGTTTTAAACCCATGGCTTTTCTTTTTCTCTGAACAGACCAAATATGACATTGTTACTCAAACTATAAAATCAAATTAGCACCCTTTATTGTGTTTGCAAACTAATTAAAATGTAGAATGTCCTGAAACCACTGGCTTGCTGTGTGACAAATGTAAGATTAGAAACAATTAGAAGGCACTCAAGAGGTTTGTGGTGTTTAGATTTCTGACGTTGTTCTAATCATCCCTTTAAGTAATGAAAACAATGGTTACCTAGAAATTAAAGGTTTAAAGGAAATTATCTTCTTTGGTACAGTCATTAGTTAATAATTGTTTATAATTTTAAATGTTGCCATAGTAGTCGGAGGCTGATTTTTAAATCTGAAAGCAGGCAGGACACGTAATAATGAGCAAACATCTGCTTCATCTATTATTTCTATATGTGATCGTAATTTATGTTGTAAAACCACTATTGAAAGATGAGTCTGATGTTTTTTGTGATGATCCGTATCCCATTCTACGTATGGCTCAGCACAGTTAGTATTTAGTCACTGTGTTATTTCAGAGCTGTTTTATCTTAAGAATTGGACAAAACTGAAAGTGATTCATGTTAATTTATATGTGTGGTATGTAACCCTTATGAAACAATCAATCACTTATTTCAGTACTTGTCAACTTCCAGAACTAGTTGTTAAGGGGTTTTTTGATCCATTTCAGGACTCGAGGGTAATTTTTTTGAAAAAACTTTTTTAGAAGAACTTTGACAAGAATGACAGGATATATAAACAGTTCTTGGAGCTGCAAGGATTTTAATATTTCAGAACATTTCCAAAACCAGATGTTTCCCAAAGTTGGAAATAGTAGTTAGTACTCTTACTTGAATATTAGAAATAATAATTGCAGCAGGCTGATTAATGCAAAGTTACCTATTAATATTCTATTTTGATCCTTTTTTTGTACCATGGAGAAATATTTGTGCTTTCTCTCTGAGTCCTTCGGAGACCAGTGTTTGCCTTTTTATTAATTAGTTATGTGAAAGTAGAATAGATTAGCCTTGGGGGAGTATTCTATAGAAACATATAGTGTGTCAAGATGTAACCCATGGAGGATGAGAGTCTTGTAATAAGCATTTACTGTAGACAGATTTGTACATTTCTGTGATTGATTGTAGTGGAGTTATTTATTGTGCTTTCAGCTGTTAAGAAGCCAGTATAAGACAATGTGCTCAAATTGTTCTCCATTAATTTTCAGCGCCAAATCTTAAAGGCAGACCGCGCAAAAAGAAGCCTTGCCCACAGAGAAGAGATTCATTAAATGGCATTAAGGATTCCAACAATAATTCTGAAAGCAAAGCTGTTGCCAAGGTAAATCACTTAATAATACTCTTTTCAGTACACTCTCCTTTTTTAGGTACAGCCCTGCCTTTGTTTCCCAGCATGCTGTTTCAAATTTAGAATGTAACTTATTTTCTTGAGGAGATAAATGTAATTTTTTCAGTAGTTTTATTCTTCACTTTAAATAGTGGCTGTGTTCAAAGTTACCAGCAACTATAATCACCTAACAACCTAATGCTATCAGCTTGTTGGTAACTGGTAGTGCTTAAGCTTTCTTGGCATCTAGTGTTAGTTTTCACATTCTGTGACACACAAACATAGTTTGTGACAGTATCTTTGAATTAAAAATAAACCTGGGAGCAGCTCACCCTGTTACAATGTACTTCTAAATATAAGTTTGAAGATAAACAGACTATGAAACAAGAGCCGCTTCAGTAATGGTTTCTAAGAAGCACACACAAACGACATAACCCCAATGTTAAGATATTGACTTTTTTTAAATTAAAAAAAAAAAAATATATATATATATATATAAAGGCAGAAATTCAGTACGAAATTAAAACAAAATCTGGGCTGTTTCTTTAATTCTTAGTGCTGAGCTGCGTGTTCCAGGGTTTGTTGAATAGTGCTTGCTTTTACAGAGTCGTCTGTATGTGCTGCAGTGCTTAGCCCATACTGCAACTAAAAACTGGATCATTGATTTGTGTTTATAGACTTAATCTTTTAGATATTTATGGGTTTGTATGTTTTCCTTAAAATATTTTAAAATTGAGTTTCTGTAGTGTAATTTATATCCTATTTTCTATGTTGTCTGTGTGGTTTTAAATAGGAACTTGGTTTTCTCTTTAAAAAAAAGGGCAGCACAAATGGCTTCTTTCAGGGTGATTTAATTTGAAACTGTAAGATGTGAAGACGGAAAATTACTTAGAGCAGTACTTGTAGATTTTTATCTGAGGCAGAACTCTGTCACTGTGATACTTCTGAGCTAAACAGGTTTGCATAGACTGAATTTTTAGGCCAACTCCTCCTGAATCCATTGTTTCAATAAATTAGATAGATGTGTATCTGAGAAACACTTCCATTGTTGTGACCATCTCTTTAGGAAATACAGTGGATCTATAGATCCGTTTGCATTGGTATTGTTGTAGGCAGTGAATGTCCTGGGAGATTAGGAGGTTAAAGAGGTCAAGTGGAAGTGTTCTGCTCTCAGTTTCTCAGAGGAAGGCAAATTAAATTCCACCTCCTCCTCCTCCCTAGGAGTTCAGTTAAAATTGTGCCTTCTGTTGATGACGATTAAAGAGGCTGAAGTTCATGATGAAGCTCTGCCCTTAAGTCACTGTTTCTTTCTTTCTGTGCCCTATTGTGCGCAGTTGGAGTCTGTACTATCGTGTTAGACAGGCATGGTTGAAGGTGATGGAGCCTGGTGTGTTGAGTTGCGGGGTCCTGCCAGACACTATAGAGTTGCCTGGATGTTTTTGCTCTGTGGAAGAACGTGCAAAATCTGTGGTGTGAAAATGTCTCAATTTGCCTCAGTTTCCCCCTCCCCCAACCCATTTTCATATTAAAATATTACCAGCAAATTGCTGCATGGACCGTGTTGTCAGAGCATCCAGGACTGTAGCATGAGTAGTTCTGCCTCTTCAGTACCTGATATATAGGTATTAGATAATTAAAACCAGCAGTTACACTTCATACCAAATTGTTTATCCTCCCTGGTTATATTTGGGTTCACCCTTCTAGTCAAATGGGAGGATATTTCAGATAAGAAGTTAATTCTGCCTATTTATCTAGTCATACTGTGCTCATCATTGTGCAGATATTAATAGCATTAATTATCTTGGCCAGCTTAATTTCATTATAAATAATAGACATGCTCATGATAAAATGTCCTTGCATGTAGTCACACTGACTTCACCATTGCTTTTCACATCAATCTGCATCTCAGGGCTGTGGATATACTTTAATAAGAGGAGGACAGTGAATCAGAAACCCTCTGCAGCAGAAGTATTGCACTTCATACAGATCCTTCTGGGGAAGGAAGGAAAGAGTATTTGGGGAAGGGGAGAATGGAGATCCACCTATGGTCTTCCAATTGTTGGGAACAGTTGAGATGTTAAGTCATCATCTCAGGCTCCATATTGGGCTTCACTGTCAGTTTTTCTCCTCTGTCCGTACTGCATCTCCAATTAATGCTGACAGCGGGTCCGTGGAGAGCAGGGTTGAACACTGCTAGTGTAAACAGTTCAAATCCACTTCTGTCAGATGCTGAAACATTTTGGCAGCGGTCCTGGCCGTATTCCTGTTCCAGCTAAAATCCCTTTTGACCAGAAGTTCTGCTGCTTTTGTCCTCAGACCGTGGCACCTGGTGTCTGGCAGCAGCCTCATTTCTTGGGAGGCAGGGTGATGGCTCTGATGGAGACACAGTGGCGGTACAGTTTGGGTTGGAAAATGGCAGAAGTGGCATTCTGAAGACTGAGGGTTTGAGCCTGTCAAAGCCAGTGGAAGCCACGTGGTTGTCATGACTTGCTGAATTTCATGTTCCCAGCTGCCAGTGACTAGAAAGCTTTGTACCTTCTTACAACTTAGTTCTCATTAGCCTTGTTTACCTTGAACTATGAGCAGATCGTTTTATGGGCTTTTACTGTTACGTGACACAGAAGAGCGTTTGGTTGGGTAGGAGCAACTCTGAATAAATTCCAGTGTAGGTGGCTTGTTAAAAATAGAGCAATAGCATGACAGACAGTGTTGTCCTGGACTTACAGGTGCTGCCAGGGGAAGTGGGTCTTTTGTGAACCATCTCTTGCTTTTGACGTCCTTGCTGGTCACTGCATCCATTTTAGTACCTCCTGGAGAAGATCCCAGGGGGGTTCCCTTCCAGGCTGGAAATGTTAAAATCACAAGAATACATGGCCTACTGAGGCAGGATCAGCTCTCCTAGAGAGACATATATCAAGCTCTTCTCTCCAAACACTCCCAGGACTCTGGAAGCTTTCATTCTTCACGTGTCGTCAGTGCTGGACATGCTTTTGGGACTTGTAGGCTCCAACATGAGACTCGTCGTACCTGCTTCGAGCTCCCAAAGAGTGTTCGCATCCGAAGTGTGCAGAAGTGCACTGTGGAGCTTCTTAGAACTGGCTGATCTGACCATTTTGAAGAGCTGAAAGGATTAACTTGTTAAATACAGAAATTGTCCCCAAATGAATCTGCTCATTACATCTGCTAGTACAAATGCTAAAGGAAATCTCTCACTTCATTCATACAGAAAAGTTACCAGGATATGCTCTTCTTGTGGCCACAGGTGTCCCGGCGTGCTCTTCAGACCTAGAGATTTATTCTGAGCACCTCAGCCATTATCTGATGGAAACTCTAAAACATGGGTCTGCGGTGGTCTGTGTTATCTGTGACCTCTGGCAGGAGAAGACAGACGCACAGAGGTACCCACGAGTGTTCACTGGCCATTTGGTCCTGGATCATACACCCCTGATGGAACACACAGTAGGAGGTGGTCAGATGTTCCCAGAGCCCATCTCAGAACACCCCCAGCTTATCCACGCCACAGCGCTGGGTTGCCTGTTGAGGCCTTAGCCCTGTTTCCTTTTGGAGGCCTCATACTGAGGCTACAATGAAAGAGCTTTAACTCCTCCTGCAGAAATCGAACTCTTCCTTTGTAATGGAGTCGTTCAGGCTTCATGAGCAGACCAGAGAAGAGAGCAGAGCCAAGCAAAACTCTGTTCACAATGCTCCTCCAGTCCTTGCCCTCTAGGAGGATACAAAATTATGTTTTGAGAGAGAAAGGTGCCTGTTGCAAATCTGGCATTGCTGTCACTGACTTTTATATGTTTATGCTGGATTCACACCGGTATTACCCAGAATGGCATTGGTTCTCGTGAATCATTGATCATGGCCTTCGTCCATATCTCCTGTCAGACAGTGGGGAGGTTCCATAAGTGAGGCTTGTGCCTCCAACCCTGAGCAGATGAAGCATTGCAGCCTTCTTCAAAGCATGGTTGAACTTGACATTGCTTGGAGTCCATCCTTTGCATTTTGACGCCTCTGAGTTCTGCAGGTGCTTTGACCTCAGTTCACTGTACCCTGGAGAGAAGGAGGTTGTGTGTTAACATGGGTTTTTTCACTCCTGGTGGCTTTTTAATGTCATTTTTTTGTTTCCTTTTGTCTCCTTGGGAATAGCATCCCTTGCCGTTAGTTCACTTGCAATGTAGTGAGCTTTGATTTCATTTAGCGTCCATGCCCAGGCTGTCTTTGCAAATATTGGTCTGAGTTGTCTAGTTTGAAAAAGGAAAATCCATTAAAAATATGATTGATTGATTGATTGATTGATTGACTTGACTTAGCAAGTGGGTGACAAACTGAAGAATTGTTCCCAGGTCCAGTGAACTCATTCCAGGTTTTCACTTGCAGCAAATTTGCAGCTCAAATTAAGAATCATAAGTTTATTGAAAATGGGCTCATAGTGGGAGTGCTAACCCAGTCGTTGGTATAGCATTGAAAACTGTGACAATGTAATCTAAACTTCATTAAGTGGAAGCTGTTAAATAATTTTGCGAGGAGCCAAAGTAAAAAAGTCAAGGGATTACAGCTCTGAACTGAAAAGTGGATGAGGAAATCCAAAGTTCATTTAATAGGAAAAAAATCCCATTAGCTTCATTGAGTTTTGGATGAGACCCAGGATCTTTACAGAAGTTTAATCAACGAGCACATCTATTGCTAAAAGGCAAAGCATGGTTTCTTGTGCCATAGGAAGACAATACCTCTTCGAACCATGCAAACAGAGAATATCGAGCAGTGCAGCAGACAAACTTAGCAGCAAGTGGTCAAGGAAAATCCCACAGGAAATCCAGTGCCTGTGGCGTTGCCTTGGAGGAGTGAGTGTGTGCCATTCAGTGTCCGCCAGGAAGATTTATCAGCAGCATCCATTACCTTGGAAAATCATGGCCATTCTACCCTCTGGTTAGGAGCCAGTGTTGTTTTGTCCAGTATCTGTGGAAAGCTATGGAGGCAGCTAACCTTAAGTCAGTGTTTTCTGCAAAGTTAATACCGTGGAGGAGTATAAAAGATTTTGCTTTCCCTGAGCCTGAACACTGGGTAGCTTTATTGAGATAAAATAAACATATCATAGTCTTTCCAATGAGATGTTTGTTTACAAGCATTTACGTAATGCTCTTCATAGCACTTACTTCCAAAATGTCAACAAGTACCCAGGAAGCACCTGGTTTGGAAGTGGGGAGAGTGAACGAGAGTCAGTGACTTACTTGGCTATGAGCTCCTGCCTTCCTGTTCAGCGAGATACCCTGCTCTCCTCTGCTATCCTCCTAAAATACCAAATTCTGGCTCTTGCACTTTCCCTGCTCCCCCTGGGAGCACAAAAGACATGTCTTGGATGGGGCATGGAGGGACAGTGCAAACCCAAAATATGTGTAACTATCTCCACTGCTCTGTATTAGAGGACTTCCAGTATTTCACTGGAAATGTATCAATCCCGTCTTGGTCATGGAGGGCTTTTAAACGTCAGTTTGCAAGGTGCTGCTATTTGTTTTTTGTATACATAAATTATGCGAATGCCAGAGTTGTAATTTGCTCAATTCAATGAGAGGATTATCTTCAGGAGGCCTGCAGGATTAAGCTGCTCTCACTGGACATTTTTCCCCATGTTTGAATACTGATGAGAGGTAAAGCAGTTCCAGTTTGTTGACGTCCTGACTGGCACGGGGCTGCCGGGGCGGCTGGTGGGAGAACTGGAGCTCTGGGAGTCGCGTGCAGTGGGGCTGCCGGCGTCTGTCGGGACGGGTTCCGGCTACCAGCCTCTTCCTTCTGCTAAATACTAGGGGCTGTGCTTAAGTTTAAGCAGATGCTCAACCCCACTCAAGTCCGTGCTACAGCAGAGCCTCTGATCTGCCTGGGTAGGGCTTGCCAAGGTTTGCATCTATTTTGGTGGGCCAAAGGAGAGAAAAATGTGTTGTTTCAGAGCTGGCTGCTCAAGCATTCCTGGAAGGGGCTGAGCACCCTCAGCTCCAAGGGTTGTCTACAGGAGTTGACAATGCTCAGTGTCAATCCTGGAACGAAGGTTATTATTAGACTTGCTAATGGCAAGTGTATGTGAGAGATGGGAGCTGTCTGTGACATAGCAATGTATAGTCATAAAAATGCAGATCTGGAGAGCATTACCAATGGGTTATAATGATTTAAAGATGTGGCTATTTAAAAATGTTGTGACTAAGATTCAGAACAAGACATTTAGCTCTATAAATAGCTTCCTTTGTTTCCCCTCAAACACAGTTGCATGGTTTGGCCTCCATTTTTTTTCAACAATCCATTCTGCTTAGGAGAGGGTTTTTACTCCTTAAGTGAAAATTAAAGGTTACCCAGATCTGATGTGACATCTTTTCTTTTCCCAGGTAAAATGTGAGGCTAAGTCAGCTTTGCCCAAACCCAAGAGTAACAACAGCAACTGTAAAAAAGGCTCAAGTGAGGATAAATCAAAGATTGCCGTAGGTGAAGAATGCAGAGCTGATGAGCAGGCTTTCCTTGTGGCTCTTTATAAATATATGAAAGAAAGGAAAACACCAATTGAACGAATACCCTATTTAGGTTTTAAGCAGAGTAAGTATCCTTTTTCTCACTTTCTTGTTGGCATTTTAGAATGGTTTGGCTTCTCTGGAGAAAGCATTTGCACACGAAGTCTATTTTAAAGCCTTACGGATGGGGGGACCACGTTTGTATCTACACATTTTCCAGTCCAGGCATTTCACTGTCTTATGCCTAGATTTGCATCTCTTCCTTCTGGGGTAGTTGCTGCCAGATATTTATAGGTTTAAATCCACTGATTATGACTAGAAATAGTCATGTTGAAAACTCTCTAGTTTTCTGTTTTGTAAATCTGCAGTGTCTGTAATGCCTTTCTTCTGAGTTAATAATATGACGTATCTTTATTGTGCCCAGATGTTCTTTATGAAAGGACAAATATTAAAGGAAGACATTTAAAAATGGTCAAGAAAGGCACAAAAGCTATCGTATTTTTAAGCCCCAAAATGTGTTTATAGATAATAAATTACTGACTGTGGAGACTATAAAACCAGACTCTATCTATTTAATGCAGAATGCAATGTTTAGAATTGCCTTGGCATGTACAGCTTGTAATGCCACAATCTGTAAAGCAATTGTATGTGGGGAAGATACAGTTGTAACTAAATTTTACATAAATATTGCAGTGCAATGTAGATCTTTCTGTTACCAACAAAAGCTGTAAATGGGGGTACTTTTCCTTCTTATCTATAGATTGTAGAATATTTTATTTCCTTAAAGGGAAAACTCTATGCATTGAAATATTATTTACTCTAATTTATCTCCCAGATTAAAACCATGTGTTATTTTGATGAAGAATGTCAAACCTGTATGTTTTACATAACAATTTACATACCTAATAGCAATTGGCACTGATTGCAACAGGCCTCCAGCAGCCATTATAAACTTATATAACTCCGAATGATTACAGTGTTTGTCTGAAAACTGGCTGCTTGAAATGGAAGTAAAATTAATGTACTATGAACAGCTTCGTTGCATTATGCATTGATTCAGATTAAATCAAGGCCTAAGCAAAGCTCTTGATAGCTTTGAAACAGTACAAGGTTCAATGAGGCTTTCAGAACGTTTTGTGTTGAAGAGAGGATTTTTTTTTCCCCCCTCTGTTTTATTCTGCATTCCCTCAAGCATGGGGACAGGGTGAGCTTGAAAGACAAGCTAAAGTATTCTTTCTAAAATTCCCCACTGGGGGTAGGGCCCTCTGCTAACATTTAGCTGAAATGCACAGAAAGTTCCTTGACATTCACTGTAAATTAGGGGCCTGATCCGGCAGATACCGAAATGCCAAGAGTAAGTACATTGAGAAGAACAGAAATGTTTGCAGGACGGGGCTCTGTATTTGTCCAGCGAGACTCGTGCAAACATTGCCAATATAAATAGGTTGGTGGGAAGCAGGAGTACGAACACTACAACAGAGCATCCCCCGCAGAGGAAGAGATCCCGTCCTTCGTGGTCCACAGCCTAATCACTGAGTCTGGCCTGAAGTATTGGTAGCACGTCTAAGGGGAATCACTGTTTGTTGGTGGAATAGTGCATACACCTTTCGTAGAGCTAAGACATCAATTTTTCTTCTGGCAATAAAAATAAAAAATAAAATAAAATAATAAAAGTGAGACACCACCAGCAAGCAGTGTCCCCATGGGACTGTGGGCCGGGATGAGAAGCACATGAGAGAAGTTCTGCAGGAAGAAACAAGCATCTCCCAACACATCTTTGGAATTGAGTTGTCCCTCCAACCCCACAGCTGTGGGCAAGGCACAACCACCCGTGCCATAATTATTATGGCAATTCTCATTTGTGCTCCCTCTGGGTTCATTCATACAGGACCCGTTAGAATGCAGTGTATTGTTTATTAATTATGGAGGCCATTATCAGAGCTGCAGTAAATACTGGATATTGTTGTTTAATCGATAGGCTTTCTCTGTGAGTCAGTGTGTGGCTAATGCTTGCTTCCTAATGAAATCGGTATTAAGCAAATAATTAAAAGCAACATTCTTCCCAATGAGTAATTTTTGTTATCAAAGTTATGGAAACACGCAACAGTCATTACACGTTGCCTTTTATCAGCAAAGTCAAATGAGCCCATTACCTTTGTCTCGGTGTATTTTTCCAGTCCTATTAAGGAATCTAAGTGTGTTCTCTTTTGTGTAATTAAAAATATATAGAGAGTATGGGTTAATATTTACTCTTCAGATTATGTAAATACTTATTTGGAAAATGTTTCACAGGAGCTTTTTGAGGGGCTCTGAGCTTTTTTTCTCTATTTTTTCTTATTTAAAAACTGTTTAATTTACATTTCTTTGAAATATGTTGGTTAATGCAATGCTTATCTAAATACTTATTGTCCCTCTAACAGTTAACCTTTGGACTATGTTTCAAGCTGCTCAAAAACTGGGAGGATATGAAACAGTAAGTGTTTAAGTAACTTAAATGAAATAATTGTGCAATCTAACTTTTCCCTGTTAGAAAAAAATATGTAAAAGCAAACAATCATTTGCTGCATTTTAGGCTAGCTGTACACATTGTGAGTTTATTGGGCCATTCTTGGAAATGGTCCCAATTAGTTCCAGGTTTGGCAAAATTGTAAACTTGCCGTAAAAACTACAAGTGGAAAACATATGTAACTCTTCCCTGTCAAGGAAATTAGTTGGGTCTGTAATTTTTTCCCATGTTGAGAAAGGGCTATTATTGTACAACAAGCCAAGATTGCATAAAAGAAATTTCACTTGGCAACATCCCTGACATCTGTTCATGTCTAATATGGGAAATGTATTAAAGGCTTTCAAAAGTAATCAGCATTGTCCATTAAAGAATAGTATGCTGCAGTATCTTCTCTTATTCCAAGTGTAAAAGATCTTTATTAGACAAGGGTCAGTACCACATAAACAGGAAGTTATCAAAGTAATTCAGAGAAGTCTCTGACACTTTTTATCAGCTAACTGTATCTGACAAGAGCAGTTTATTTTTAGCTCACAGGAAAATTTGATGGCCATGGATTTTACAGAATGTATTTTGAACCAATAAAATATTAGAGCAACAAACTTAGATTAAAATCTTGAAATGAGAAGAAAGAGCTGCATTAATATGGCACATCGAGATGACATCTGTAATAAAAACCAATTGACATAGGAAGATGTCGTCATTGGAAATATTTTCTTTGCACACAATGATCAGATTAAGTTGTTCAGTTCCTGCCACAGTTGGATGAAAGAAATTATTTTTGCTTTGTTTATGAAGTAATCTGGGACATATCTGTGCTGTAGAGAAATGACAAGAAGAAATGCACTATCGAGAAACTGAAAGTCGTTTGAACCAAAATACCAAACTCACTGTTTTCCTTCCATACAATGCAGCGTATTGTTCTGGAGCTCAGCAGCCCTGTTGGTTAGCATGGGTGTGGCTGGGTTTTTGTGAAACACGAAATCTGACATTCTGAACAAAAATATATGCTTGATTTGGCTTTTATTGTTCCTCTATCTTTCATTAATCAGCACATACCATGCTTACGTACAGAGGTGTGTGTAAGTGTGCTCATGGGTATGTATGAATGAATAACTACCATAGATGGATTGTTACAGCAATTATGAGCCAACAGTAATTGCCGTGAGTTGTAAAGTGCAACGAAAATGAGGGCTGAAAGATTGAACTTGATCCAGAGCACAAGGGAAGGCCAGGAGGGAGAGCGGCGTGTTCGGAGTGCGCAGGGAGTCGGCTGATTTTCACAGCGGTTCAGATCTGCTCGAAGGGACCGAGCGTAGAAGCAGGGATGCCAAAGTGGTGGCTGGCCTGAGAGAGCTGAGTTTTAGTGCCAGAATGAGGGGGAAAGGGATGGCTTTAGTAATGCTGGAGAAGATGAACCTCTGTACCTGGGGCAGAGCAGGAATAGGACGGTGCCTTGGTGACCAGGGAGCCAGGTCTACCAACGGGAGCAGAAACGAGCAGAGGGGAAGGATCACTTGTGTGAGAATGTCATCCAGAGTAGCATCAGTCCACCTTTATCTCAAAGCTCCCGTCCTTTTCTCAGTGACAGATGTTCTCTGTTATTTAGGGGCTTTTGTTACCTTTGATGAAAATGTACCAGGGATGCATATTCTTCATAGAGAAGAAACCAGGCAACAGCTTACTGGTCAGCAGACAGCAAGGCCAGCGTAGATCACACCCTCTGGCATACCTGGAGCCCAGCTTTGGTTGAGAGTGACCCTGGCTGAAATGATGGGCCTGATCTGTTCGTATGACATGAGCGGTGTCTGTGCTCTCTGCAGAAGAGCTGAAGTTGTGAGGAGCATTGTGATGCAGTATAAGTCATAGGTGGAGCATGAAGTTTCCTGACCTCATTCTCTTCTGTTAACAGTCTTGTCCTCAATACGGAACTCTCTTTGCTTTATATTCCCTGACTGTGAAACTGGTAGCTGTTGCAATACTTTGACCTGTGCACACTCCAATTTTTATTATTTTATGGCCAATTGATACTCCTCGAGTTTGCCAGCCTGCATTTTTTGTATATATTTTATCATGGCAAGCATTGCTGAAGGGCTTTTGTGTTTGATTCTTGTTTCACTTTTCGGCAAGGCAGTGGATGACTGGACTGACATGGACCTCGATGTGAGTTCCAGAATCTTAGGCCGGTCTGCTTAGATGTAGAAATTTTGAGTGAGTGCTGTAATTCAATAACAACCGGAATCTGCCACTCACACATCCAGTACCAATATCTATTGATGATGAGAAGTCATGTGCAGAGCAAAGACATTCTCGAACCTACCCTGATAAACAGACGTTTATCTGTATGGACCCTTCCATCAGACTTGAATGAGTCATTTGTCTGTTATAAGGGCTTCAACGTCTTTAACTTGTTGTAAAATTTCACAAGTCTCTGGTTTGTGCGTTGAGATAGAAATGGGTCTTTTCACTTCCACATATTGTAAATAAAATAATATTTAAAGTAGAAATTTGGCTTCAGCATATGAGAGCCGTTTTATAAACAGGAAACAAAAGATTGGTTAAAATCACATATGGGAACTTAGAGTGGTCAGATGACTAGTTTTTTACTACCAACTGTAGACACCTTCACAGTTAAAGCATTTACAAACTTTACGTCTTTCTGTTTAGCAGAACAGTGATAGCTCATTTTCAATTTCATCCCCTGCCCTATCCACCTGGTCCCTGTATAGATGTTTCAATGAGGCTTTAAAAACATATCTGAGAAACAAGCAGAGATTATGTACGGTGTTTTCCAGCTTGCACCCAGATTCACAGAACAGTACATGACCTCAGAGTCCAGCCCTGTCAGTCAATGATCTAAAAGTGAATGAAAACAAGCGTTGGATTTCAGATGCAGAGAAATCTGTCTGACTTTATTATCATGTATATCCATAGAATGGACCTAGTGGGGCCTGACAGACAGTATTACCTGTACATATGGGATATATATACTGCATACCTAGTAGTGTCAAGCTATGATTTTGTGTGATATGTCATACTTAAGGACTCTCCAGTTAGAGTACTTGTGAGAGTCATTTCTTATCTGTTCGCTATCTGTTTGATTACTAATTCTTAGTTATTTGTCATCTGTAACTGTAATACCACACTCCCATGTACTTCTTGTTGGACATAATACAGGCTTAATAAAAACAGCAACCTGTACAAATTGGTTTAAGTCCTTAACAGATGAAGCTGTTTCTTTGGAATTGGTGGGATCGTGTTTCTCTTAAACAAAGACACGTGAAATGAGTATCTTTGTTACTAATAATAGGAGAGTGCATTGGAAAGCACTCTCTATAGCAGACCTTCACAGTATGAATGATTTAAAATGTCCTCAAGTCTCTGGATGAAATAAAAAACAATGTCACCTTTTAGGGGGCTCAGCTGCAGTGGCATTTAACAGCCATTGCCTGGAATTTTCTCAGTCACCCTAAGTCAGGTGAGTAAAAGGTACAGATGTTTGTAGATGGGAAGCTTCCAGGACTTAGCTAAACAGTTGTTCTTGGCAAGTCATGAAGTGGCATTTTTCCTTTTGAGCTAACACAAAAGGAGTGCCTTGACATGTTTGCAGAGGGCTGTGGTGTTGAATGGTCCCTACCTGGAGATGTCTTAGAAAGATAAGGAGGGTAAAGAGAAAATTAGGTGGAGCTTAACCTTTGGTGTGTAGCAGCTTAAATTTTGCCAAAGGTCGGTGGGATCCCATTTAGCTGCTGCCTACTGGAAGCAACAATAAAGTGCTTTGGTTTTTAAAAATTAGTGATAGACACGTAGAGCAGTCCTGCATCTGGGCAGGCCCAAGGAAACTGATATGTCAGTGGAATGCAAAGCTACCTGGGTTTGTTTCATACAGAGCTAATACCCAGAGCTCTGTTTTGAAGAGTGTTGTGACCGTCACATACCATCAGCAGAAAATCTCACATTAGATTTGCAGCAGGAGATAAGCAAGAAGCCTTTTCATGAGGAAGGGAGCTGGGATTGCAGTGCAGGAGTCCTTAAGATTTCTCAAAGCAGAAGACACCATTGAAAGCATGTGTATAAACAGTCCTCTACTTTAATAGATAAGATAATTGCTTTTATTTGGCTGTTCTTGAGTACCAGTCACTGCCTAATACTGTGCTTGTAGGAACCAGATCAGATCTGCTCTCAGGTCCCTGGCCAGACCAGTCTCTTGCTTAACTCCAAATTCTGCTGATTGGGAAAGATGTCACGGAGGCTTTCAAAGCTTCTGGCTTCCAGTGGGCCCAGCTCTAGGACTGTGAAGCTCTAGGTTTAAGGGAGCAAATTGTGGGAGAGCTCTGCAAACCAGAAGACTACTTTAAAACTAAAGCCAGGATTGGAATGGGAAGCTATCAGAGGTGAGATGGGCCTGTGCAAATGCCTTGTTAATGGGTGAGCTTGGAGCATCCTGCACTTACAAAAATGTGGCAGGCACTGGGACGGATGTATATACTGGTAGGAATAGGGAAAAACAAATCAGAGAACCAAAGCAGCAAAGGTTCCTTGTCTTCTCTATGTTTGGTACTATGGCAGGTCAACTTATATCAGGAAACTGAAACTGAATTAGTCAAAAGTGTGAAATGAAAGTGTTCAGGCCACTTGTTAAAGCTTTTGAAGGGTCTTAGTTGCCTTATGCCACTATAGCTCCATGCCCTTAAAAAAATCAGTGCTTTGCTCCTTAGTGTTTGTGGGAAATTCTGTGTCCAGGCAGCTAAAATAATTTACCATTATCTGTCTTTCTGTTCCTCATGTGCCCTGGTCATGAATGTGTTACTAACTGGGAGCACATATGAGCCCTTTCAGACTTAAAATCGCTGTGTGAAAGCAGCCAGGACAGGCATTTTTGGTAGGAACAGCAACCGTAAGCAGAGCATTGCCAAGCACTGCCCTTTCCTGGCTCCTTGGGAAGTTCATCATCCCTGAGGTGGCCGGGAGGGACTTGTATGAGACTAGAAAGCTGTCCTTGAGTTGGATGTGGCCAGCGTGAGCATCCAGCTTGAGCAGTGCTGCCCAGCATGATTACTGGGAGGTTTCCACAGAGCAGCATTTTATTCAAATTGTTTACGGTTATACTTTATCTGTTACTTTAGTCCTTTGAAGTTTATTAAGCATAAAAACCTAAACTTTCCAGAGCAGGGGGAGACTCAACCCCAGGCTTTGTTAGAATAACAGTTGTTCCAGGGAATGTCAAATTTAAACTTAGCTCTGTATGTGGGAGGGCACAGCTCTGCTAATTGCCAAGGAGTTCTGGTCCATTGCAGAGGCAGAATTAGTTAAAGCTGGGCAAATGTTTGTGTAAATACTATTTTTCTAAGCAGCCTAGAGGAGAGAGACACCAAAACTGCTCCAGTGGTTTCAAAGAGATTGCCTTTTCCCCTTGAAGATGGTCGCATTAACTGATATTCCAGCTTGAGTATCAACTCTTGCCTTAGCTCGTGGTTAATGAGACTTGAGCTCAAAGGTTCCCAGGACAAGAGGCAGGTTCCCACTCCTCCACAGCAGAGTCCAGCCCTTTTTTGAACTTTCAGGTTGCAGAAAGAGCATTTCTTCATATTCTTGGAAGGTGATGTTCTTTATGGCTTATTGGGATTCCAGTTCCACCTATTATTGTTACTAAAGGACTTGAAGGAGTGTTGGGTAGCCTGGGGAAGAGACAGCATAAGCACTTAAACAAAACAGACCTTCTCCTCGTAATTAACCTTCTCCTCAGATGAGTGTTTGATCTGTATTTGTATTTAAATACTTTGTTTGTGCAGAATTTATCCCTGAATCGCAGCCTCTCTCTTGTGCCTCTTGTGGTCTTTGGGTTGGTTGCAGAAGACAGAAAATAAAATTAGTCAATGGAGTCAGTACATTTTGCTTTAAATAAGTTTTAGGATAAAATACTCCCCCCATTTTTTTTTAAAGTATCTATAGGTGCAAACCATGTACAGGTACTAACGGTGAGATGGAGGTGTTGATGTTTTCTAAGGAGCAAGCAAAATAGACTTGAAAAAAATATAATATTATCAAATTATAAGTCTCAATCCATTCTTTTGGCTTTGGAGAATAATTTCTGCAAAGGAAGGATTTTCCTTTTCTATTGACTGAAAAAGAAACACCTTTCACCCCATAATATTTAATGACAGTACCTATCTCCTCTTGTTTAGATTAAAATTACAGGCCTCAGACTGCAAGTTGTAATATTTGTTTTCTTCTGATTGCTGCCTTTAGCTCCTCAGCAAACGCCATTGACTGCTCTGTGGGTAACTCCAAAGAAGCCTCCGGGGCTGAATGTATTAAAATCCACAGCATTCAGTAGAAAATGATAAAATTCCCCCCAAATTGACCCCACAATTTTCCACTGGTTTTCTTTATGAGCTGCAGGCAAAAGAAGGTGATCTGTTGTGCTTGTCCTATTCCTGTTTTTCTTCCTGTTTTAAATATAGCAGAATATATAAAATAATGAAACAATTCAGAAACAATTCTTTTGCCAGGTCTTCCATCTGTTATTCTGTATAATCCTAATTTCTGTACAAAAAACCAGAACCATAGTATGCAACTCAATATGTTACAAAGATGTTTATTTTCATCAGCGTAGTCCAATAAAGTACATAGCTCAAATATTAACATTGGAGCGTGTTAAGATTTCATTACTATTTGATCTGTATATTTTACTGACATAAATGGGTAAAAATAAACAGCTTGTAACATATAGAGTTACGGACTATGCTTTTGTGGATTTGCAGAATTCTGTGGTGGATTTGGGTTTCACAGCGGATTTATTTTCTCTAATTCAGTTAAAATAACTATGTAATCATTATTTGTGCTGAGTATGGTTTTAGCTTCATTTTCATAATTCACCGTGGGATTTGTCTGCATAACTTCTGATGGTTAATGACCTTGTATTGATTGAGATTTTCTTTTGTGAGGCTGTATTGCTTGTGACTTGATAATGAATTAGTCAGATCACTCCATTTTAGAGGGAAACAAAATACATAGTGTTAACTTACCAAAAAAAAAAAGACACACAGAGCTCTGTGCACTCTATATATTCTGTAGGGGCTTTTATAGTGCTTGTAGTACATGCTGTTCTGAAAGTGTCACACATGCATTTGTTGTTGTGAACTCAAATGCTGTAGAATCTGTAAAGATGCAAGATTAAATTTTCCATTGCCATTTTTACAGATAACAGCCCGTCGACAATGGAAACATATTTATGATGAATTAGGTGGTAACCCTGGAAGCACAAGTGCTGCTACATGTACTCGCAGACATTATGAAAGGTAAGATAACAAATCTGAAATGCTTGTTTAATAATGAAAAAATTAATTTGGAGAGCCTTCAAAGCGTTTTATAAAGAATTAGAGAAAGAGAGAGAGAGGGAGGCTTCTTAAAGATATAGCAAATATTCCCCTAACAGTTTAGTCAGATAATCTGTTGTCATTTAAACCAGAGTGTATGTCTCCAGTGACTAAATAAATAAAGCAAACATCTGATTTTTCTTTGGTACGTATCTTAATTTTTACAACAGCTTTCTGGTTAAAGAAGCTGAAGAATTGAGCAAAACGTACTCAGGGAAAAATAAGAAACGACAGCTAATTGATGCAAACACTTGTCTTCTGTCGTTTTTTAGGAATACCAATTAAGCAAATTGTGGTTGTGATCAAAATAATGGGGCGGCCCACAATGCAGGGTGCTGTTACTGTTGTGGGTCGTGCAGAGCGTTGCATTCCTCTTCCTCATTGTGCTTCTTCCCTCCTCCCTGCCTGCCAGCCGCTGCCAAACACTCTTTCTCTGCAGCCATTGTTGCTGGTCAGAACTGTTGATTTCTTATTCTTCCCATGTAGATAATAACTGCCAGGGCTTGTGAAGCCAGCACGCATTGCATAAAATACTGGAGCTAGAGTGTTGTTTTGGTTTGGTTTAGAAACAAGTCTCTTTTTTCTTTTTTTTTTTTCTCTTTTTTCTTTTTTTTTCCTTAGACAAGCAAATGTTAATAAAAGCCCTGCAATTTCAGGCTCAGATAAGGAAAGCCCAGTCTCTTGTTCCTGCCCATAAACAAGTGGCTTTGCTGGGGTCAGGCAGGGATTGTACTGCCTGTGCACAAGGTGGCACAGCAGACCCGTGCTCAGGGGGCAAGTTTTCGCCTTCTTTCGCCTGGCATGTTGGCCACTCCAACGGAGAAGCTGCCCTCCTCATGGAGGGGGAGGGTCATCACCCTCATTGACAGGAGGACTTGGGTGCACAAAGAAGTTGCATGCAATGCCACTATCAAAGTTGGGAGTTAGAAGCTTTCTGGAGATCGAGCCAAGCGCCAGAGCAAATGGAGTGAGTTGCTGTGTGCATCAGACCAAAGCTTTTCCCTGCCTTTGCGTTGCGGACGAATCTTGTAGATTGTTTTAATTGACTCATCAGATTGTGGGTGCTCGGCTCTTCCCCTCCATCGTCACAGCCCTGGGAGGCTCCGGGCTTCCTCTTGCCCCCCAGCCAGCTGGTGGGTGTCAGACTGGCAGTCTGGGCCTTCCCTCGCCAGATGTGCTTGAGATGTTGTTTATTTGACTGAGGAGACCCAGGCACGCACCAGAGTTGGGTCTCTGGGTTTAGGTCGCGCAGGGAGCGAGTGTGTCTGGCTCCGTGTTGGAATCCTGGAGTCACCCAGAGAGCGTCTCTTGTAGTTGTGGAAAAATAAATGAGGCATTCACAAGTACTCCATGAACTCCTGTCTCTCTCTTCTGTTTTCTTGCTAGTGGTTCATTTTTTTACATGGAAAGCCCTCGAACCGCTCTTCGATGCACAGAGACTCATCTGTGTGACTTACTCAGCAGTTACTCAGGGGTGTGCTACAAAGTGCCACAAAGCCCATTGTGCTCACTAGAAAACCTGAACAGACTCATGGTGCTTTTGAAGACTGTAAAGCCTTTCCAGGCTACCCAAAAGCAGTTTTGCTTGCCTTGAGCCAGTCTGAGGAAAGAGTCTTTTAGTTTATGGTTAGATTGTTCTTAGCACACCAAGGAGCTGAAATCTGAGTTCTTGGATGCCAGTCTATTGTGTAGTTCTGAGTTAGGTCTGATATGAGGCAGCATCTATTTTCCAGGTCTCTCACAGGCTGTGAAAAGATGGAATTTGGAGAAAAAGTCTTGTAGGATTTTTCAGGTTAGCCCTGGTCTGAAAAAGTCAAAACACGCAGACAAAAAACTTCAGCGACTGATCCAATCTCTAGATTTCTAGTGTTAGACACTTTATTTTCCACCACAGGAAAGCTATATTAAGCCTCAGACTTGGAAAAAAGTAAATGAAATTGTCATGGTTTGTTTCAGCTGGTAATTCTAACTACAGCACCTGTAAATGTAATGCTCATTTATAGCCAAAGTGCTCAGATGACATTTAATCTGAAACTAGAACTGCAGTGCAGGAATACGTGTTCATGATTCAGGACACACGTACATTTTCTAACTTGAAGGTGAGCTGTAAAGCTAAACTGGAAATTAAATTAAGCTGGGAGGTAAATGCTGAACAAACCTCATGGCTTTTCCTTTCTGAATCCCACTGGCCTTTCCTTGCTTACTGGAGGCAGAACAGACAGTTCCCTGACTTCACTGATCCTGCTGCTGTGTTTGATTTGTCCTTGCCATTTATCTCTAAAACTAAGATCTCAAGGGCATCTGTGTTCTGCTAACTAGATTTTGCCCAAGAGGATGGAGAAGCTACTAGCTGTTTGCACCGGCTTTAGCACAGCGAGGGTGCTTAGGTGGCAGCAGCCTTTCAGTGACATCCTTAAGATGCTGAGGAGTGGAATGGCACATATGTCCCATTCAGGTACTGCATCCCATCCTCCTCACCTCTCCAAGTTCCCCTCTGCAAGGTGGAGTTTTGCACAAAAACTCAAAGGAGAAAAGAAAAGGAGAGGACATCCTTGCCACTCTGTCTAGCACATCCCATGAAGAACTGTTGCTTTTGTCCTAAAGGTGCTTATAACCTCTAAAAAGCCAACATGTTGCTGCAGACCCACGGTAGCAAGGATGGCAAAAGCTGGAAGACAGTCAGATGTCAAGGCGGTAGGGATGCTTTGTAGTGCCCCCCTCGCATCGCCGTGTGTGGAGCAGGGGTTGTGGTGGTGGCTGTAGGTGAGCAGAGCATTTCGATTTGCTTTGTGTCCCTGGCAAGAGGGGAAGAAAGATTTTGTGTGCATTAGCAATGGATTCATTTTTCATGTAGTACGGTTTGTGTTTCCAGTAACTGGTTTCATTTTAAAACGAGACGAGGTTGCCAGTGTTTCAGTAAGTGTTATTTGTATATTAGTTAGACAACTTTTGTTTTATTAATGAGTATAATAATGAAAGTGCAGGTTGCTGAGTAGAAGCAATGGGTGTTTTTATTTAAAGCATAGCAGGCGTCGTATAATGCCAATGAATGCGTTATTGTCACTGTAGGCACGGCTGGTCTGAACCTGCCTCTGATTGGGTTATTCCAAATAGGCCCAAGCACTTCATAAAAATGTCTTTGTCAGCCTAGTTTTCCTTCCAAACCTATTCATCTCTGTCAGTTTTTAATATTAGTACCAGGCTCTTGGCTATAGTCCATTAGTACTGTACTTAATTGCTCATGTTACAGATGATTACCAATATAAAAAGCATTAATGTTTTCCCATCGCGGGGCTCGTGCTTTGTGCACGTCTCAAACCGTACAGAGCTTACGTGTTGTTGTTGTTTTGGTCATTACTTTCTTCATTTGTGCTCCTCTAATGCACTTACCTCGCATGATCACAGAAAGCAAGAGGCGTGTGTGGTTGACGTTGGCTGATTCAGCCTCAAACTTTCCTGTGAAACTCTTAACAGCCCTTGTCAGTACCCTACATCTCTCTCGCTTATCAAGAAACCCTCAGAAACGGCTATTTTTTCTGCAGAGCACTCTTCTCCGTGCTGCCTTCCCCTCATAATGCAGATGTGGTTTTCACGTGCAGGGTTTGAGGTTTCTTTCGCTTTTACACAAAACACATGATCGGCAGCTTTAATTTTCCGACGTGAACGATAGGCTGTGTTTCTGCAGCGCTGGTGACGTCGTTAGGGATTTTTCATAAATATTACACCCCCTGACCCCTCAAAAAACAAACAAGAAAAAAAACCCCACACCAAACGCTGCTATTTTGCAAGGTGTATAAAGTTCCCAATCAAATGCACTGAATAAAACTAAAAATGTGAGCAGGGTCTCCTGGCAGAAAGCTGGATGGGTCCCATCAAGGAGTAGCTCTCCTGACCTTGTTGGGTGCTGAGGGAGCCTGGTTCCCTTGGGATGGACCCAGAGCCTCCCATGGGCCATGCTCTGCTCTTCAGCAGTGTAGCTTGTACCATGACCCTCACGAGTCACCAGTGTCTTTAAAACCAGACGGTCCGGGTCAAACCCAGCTGGAGGGGGATTTATTAGGCTTCACGCTCTCAAAAGACTGAGGCAACTGAGTGGGAAAGTGTTCTGCAGAGCCACAACCATCTGGGACATGATGAGGAGCAGGGAGGTGAGATGATGGGTTCTTGCTGGTCCAGTGGGGTGGCTGTGCCCCCACTGGAGACACAGACCCATGGAGGGGCTTATTTTGGCTGGTAATGTGGACCCCGGGCACTTGGAGAGGACCCTGCACATCAGTCCTTTCCCAGGGGACTGAACCCCAGGAGATACAGTTCAAAGCCCGTTCTCCCAGTTTTCTGTCTAAATGGCTCACATAAATATTACATATTATCAGAAACACGAGGTGGGTCAGGGTAAGTCCCTTTAACAGCCGTAAAGTTTCTCTACCCTAAGGATATTGTGCAGTAATTCAATATGCAAGAGCGCCCCGCGTTCCATGCAAATGCTGTTTGGTTTTGTTAGAGCATTTGGATAACTTTGGGAATGCGTAAGCATTTCTGTGGAGTTTTGTAGGAAATTGCAGCCACAGAGACCAAAAAATAGGTGGCTAGTGTAGCATCTACATGAAAATGCTTATGGTTATCTTTTCATACACATGGTAATTAATAGAATATTTTGATTTATGCTGTTAAGTGTGAAAACATCTTCAGGCAAAAATTAATCAAGTGTTATGTCATGCTGTAAACTACAGCTAGCGCTTTGTTTGACCCAAAAATCTTGCCAAGCAACAGTTTTTTCTTGTCGTACTAACTTGGTTGTTTTATTTTTGTCTTCACCCCGCTTTCCTACCACCTCGCAATTCAGCTAGTCCCAGACTCCCAGAAAACTTAACAAGTTGCAAATTGTCTCAATAGTTTTCCATCAAGCACAAATTTAAACCTCAAGATAGATGAGGTGTCTCAGTCCTCTCTTTCTTTTCCTGGGTTTTTTGGGGGTTTTTGGTGTTTCTTTATTTTTCTTTTTGATAAATAACAAGAGGTTTTTACTTATGAATTTCTGCCCTCAGGGCTTTATCATTAAGATTAAATAACTGTACTCTCAAGCATACCACTGAACAAACATCTTTTCAATTATGTGAGTAACAGATGCTTTAACAAAGGAACTATTGAAAATTCAGAAAGCCTCCCCCCTTCCCAAAATTTAAAAAGTATCAGATGACAGAGGAATGTAATTGTTTACCATTAAAACAGATCCTTAGCTGTCCATTCAAAACATGTGAGAACACGCAATTTTTTCAGAATTTCTTCAGGACTGGGTTTACAGCCTTGGAGTCTTAGTGGCCAGCACTGCAGTCAGCAGGAGTCCTTGGGTGCAAGAATGCGGGATGGTCGGGCCCAGCCTTCCCGTGCCTGGAGACAGATATCTCTCTGCTTGCAGGGACTTGTTTTCCCAGTACGTCCTTCCTTCCACCTGGGAGTTTGTCCCAGTGGAACTGGGGGATCCCATGTCCTCCCCAGTGCTACCGGGTGGGTTGTCACCCTAGCACCAGGACTGGAAAGTAAGATCTTTGCCATCAGATTCCCCAGGTCCACTGGGAATCTACACCGTGTATTCTACTGCAGGACTTTGCAAACATGGCGGGGGTTACTCCTACTTTGTTCAGCTGTGTGCAATGGAGATGTGGCTCAGAGCTCCCAGAGAGGGTTTGGTGGGATTTTGGAGTCCCTCCAGGAGACCTGCACACCACAGGCAGTGCCAAGTGGCATCTGCAAGCTGTCCTAAGCGCAGGGACCCAGCATCGCAGGGTTTGTATGGACCTACCAAGCAAAATGCATGTCTGCCTTTAGATGTAGAAATGCTGACTGTGGCCAAAACAGAGGCTTGCAATGATTATAGTAGAGTGACCTGGGGAGGCTGCTCTGTCCCTGCCACACCTCCTTTGGATCTTTCCCATACAGTAAATCTACACCAAAGGTGAGAGACTGGGGTTGTTCGCCTTCCCCTGCTGAGCCATTGGATCAAGAGTGGCTGAGCTTCCCTCTCCAGGCTGTGCAGCTATATCAACAGCTGTGTTTGTAATGTCACTAATTTCCAGTTCACTTAAAACAAAGTGTCTTTGAATTCTCTTAGAGCAAGGCAGTTCCCACCTTTCAGCAGTGAGCCATTCTCATTACTCACCAGCACTCCCAGTGGGCTGAGGGGAAAGCTGTTGATGGAAGGATGAAAGAGCCATTTCTTTAAGGGAGGAACGTTCCTTGGAAAGAAAATTGAACTCAAACATATTTTGTCTTTACTGATAATATACATGCCAGTTTTGTACTTCAGACAAATGCAAATAATCCTGTTGCTATTGTGTTCTGCATAAAAGCACACAAGGCTTTCCTAACTCCTGGATTGTACAATGTGGTTCAGGGAAATTTGGCTTGAGGAACACACGGCTTGATTTCCACAACGCATCATATATTCCTATGTTGGAAAACAGGCTGAAACCTTAGAGTTCAGGTTATTCCTCTCCCCTCTTCTCTGCTGGGAGTTGTTTGCTGGTGCCCAGGAGAGCTGCCTCCTGCTCCTGGCCATCCCCACTAGCTCATGGCTCTTGAAGGTGACTTGTCTCCTGTGCTTTCTCTGGCAGCATTGCTCCAAGATTTATCGCTTTTGAAGAGCATCAAGGTGAAAAAGACAAGACTTCTCTTGGGATCAGAGCTTGGGCATTCCTGTTGGTCCCTTAAAACAAGAGAATGTTTTGCCACCGATTTTCTAGCGGAAAAGAATCGGGTTTCTCTCACTGGGGTTATTGATAGGGGCCCCATTGCGCTGCGGGGGCTGTTGCTGGAGCCAGCTCTGGCTGCAGGGGGTGCGGGCAGCTCTGCAGATGCTGGGAGGACCCACTGAACCAGATGTCCTGTGGAACCGGGCAGAGCGGTCATCTCGTCCCCCAGCTCCGGTGCTGCCTTCAGAGGGAGGAGCAGGAGCCACTGGGGCATAATGTGCCCAGGAGGGAAGGGTTTTCCAAATTCCTACCAGTAAAGAGATTTATTGCCTGTCCCTTTTCAGTGTTTTTGAAACTGTAAGAGCTTAATGTTCTCATGATTTACATTAGCATCTAATCCTTGCGTAATCTCACTAATCCCTTGGCCCCAAGATATCCATTGGCAGTGAGTTCCATGGGTTAACCAGTTGCTGTATTCATTTGGTGGGGCAGATTTAAATCTTTTTCTATTTCCATTGCAATCAGCCTCCTTAACCTTCTGGCCAAGCATGGGAATGGGGCAGCATCTCCCAAGGAATGGGCTTTGGTATTTTAAGTCCTTCCTAGATTATTCTTGTGGCTGAGAGGCTCCATTGTGCCCTGTTCTGTGTTGGGCTTGGAGCACTTGAGAAAGCAAGATGATGTCAACGGGAGACGCGATGGTGTATTTTATTCTGCAAGAAAGAAAACAAAAATAAACACTGAAACGAGTGGTATAAAAAAAAATATCGTAGGGGTTGTGCTGAAGTGCTTCCTTCACCCTGTGTGTCCTGGGCATATGGTTCCTCCCCGACCCGAGAGTCCCGTCATATGTGTACACAGTGGGGAGAATTAAAGAGGAAGCTGGCAGCCTTAACATTTAATTTCCTTCCTCTTTCTGGGCCGGTCAGATCCTTTGCATTATTGTAACTGCTTTTTTTATCATGCCTATAAATAGATGTGCTCTCGTGTCCTGTGAAGCAGAGTCAGGCCAAAAAAAGTCATTCATTCTGCATAATCAATACATGAAAATGTAGTGGTTACTGGCTCAGATGAGAATCTTGTATTGTTAGTTCTGTAGCTGGGAAAAAAAATGTTGACTAATAAAGATTAAGGGCTTTTTTTTCTTTTTAGGAAATGCTAATGATGAAGACATGTTTGATATACTGTGAAATACATTCCTCTAATGTGAAGTTTCTGCTTTTTGTTGGGAAAGAGATTCAGTCCCTGGAGGATTTTAGAATTTGTAAATATAAAATTATCTGCTTCAGTGTTTTTTAAAAAAAGGTTGGCAGAAAGCCAGATTACTTACATTACTGTAATAGATTTGCTGACCTCTGACATCTGCTGCAGAGAAGTACATTGAATTTTTCATAATATCAGATGATGCAGATCTAAAAACTCAGTACACTCTGCGCCATTATTTAATTCAGGACTTAGTAAAGCAAAATCTTTTTTTGAGTAGCAGTTTATACGTGATTAAACTTAATATTGCCGATTGTAATAAATCAGGATTAGTATAGTACTGATTTGTTAATCTAACTTGTATTGATATTAAGTTGTCTTTATTTAAAAAAAAAAAGAAAAGAAAAAAAGACTGGCTTTTCACAGTGACTGAATTTAATAAGAAGCCCTGTGATAGCAAAGACTCCCCTACTGTTTCTGCTCTTGGCTGGAAAATGTTATTTTTGTATTATTCCAGGGGAAAAAAAAAAACCCTCATGCTGCTAAAAATCTGCTGCCTGTGGAAAGATTTTTTTTTTTAATACACCAGTGCTTACATATTCTATTTATGTTAATTGCCTTATAAATAATACATTTTGTTAATCTTAATATTGGAATCTTGATCATGATAAAGACCCTTTTATTTGGTTTCCTCGCAGGCTTTACAAGTAAATATTCTTTGGACCACAAAATATTACCTCCCTTTTCCTTTTTTATGAATACTGTGATACTTCCCCCCCGCCGTGGAATACAGCCACACTTCAAAGCAACCGAAAACGTGACTGTTGTTTCCAAAGTGCCGTACATTTGAGGGACCCAGCTCTGCGTTTTTGGATGTCGTCTTTACCTGTCCTTGCGTAAAGATTGATTAAATCTTACCTGCGCTGCAAATATTTGACCCCCCCAAAAAGGATCTTTTGTTGGTTTCAGACATGTCACATTCTGCTAAACTATTTGGCTAAGAGCAGATCGCATTCTTCCTGTGTTGGGCAATATTGACCTTAAATTGGCTGAGCCCGCTGCTTTCATGGTATGTGAGGCGGCTGCTTACATGTTCCGAGAGCTGTATATGCTTTATTACTCCAGCGCTATAAAAACTTCTAATAATCAAATGATAAGATCATATCCTGTGGGTAATTGTGCTGTACCATGACAGGATAACTGAAAAAACATTCAGTGAAAATTGCAACTGACGGAAATCTCTATGTGAAACGACAATTGTTGGCACTGCCGGGCTCGGTGCTGCTCCCCGGGGTCCCCAGCTGCCCCCAAAAGCCACCACCGCGGCGGTGGGGAACAGCAGCCGCCGGCCCTCGTTTCAAACGAGGAGGGGAAAATCCTAGAACAAGACATCCTTGTGTTTTGGTTCAGTTTTACCTTAGTCATTCCGCCTCCCCGATACATGAAACATTTAATTCCAGATTTCCTGCCGCTGGCTCCGAGCCTTTGACCGGCTATGTGAAATGTATTTTTACTGCTGTCGGCCTGCCAACTGCTGAGCTCAGTGAAAAATAACTAAAATGAAAACCTTGTTACTCCCACATGAACCCTTAAGATCAGAAAAGGAAATTTAAGCCACGGTTAGTAATTAGCGCCGAAGCCTAATGAGTCCTGGTGAGGTGCGGGAGGAGGAGGAGGAGTTTGCGTCCCGCGTTACCCTACAAGGCTCGGTGCAGAACACGCCAGTGTGATTAATGGTGTCGGCCCCAGCCCTGCTCCATCCCCAGCCCCACTCCTGGCCATGGCCATGGGGCAACCAGGTGGCATCTTCCAGGAAGAGACCCCGCTCTGGGGCTGGGACCGTCCCCGGCTCCCGCGGGGCGCGGGACGGCGTCTGAAAAACCTTTGCGGATGGAATATGTCAATTCTTTTTAACGGGCGACGTGTTCCCGTGGAAACAAAACAAAAGTCAAACACTCCCCTTGCAGTGCTAACAATTATTGTAATAAAATGTGTTTTTATTAAAAGGGATTTTTAAATATTTAACACATGGCGGAGCGGCCTCGCCGTTGCCCTGTGTGAAACCCAACCTTGCCTCTAGTGAAGTCCAAAGCGCTTTGTGCAGGAACCGAGCGTTTTCACCAATATTTGTGCTTTGCGAATGAAATGTAGCAGTCTCAAGTATGAACAGGATTATTTTTTTCTTATTCTGCTTAGTTATGCTTTTTATTATATAAACATTAAACTGTAATATTACAGTGGGAAGCAGGTATTTGGCAACTATGTATTATTTTGCTAAGTTTGCATAGAGGGAGCAGTTTCCAGTTTTAGCAGCTGTAACATGTTTAAACTCAGTTTGTAATGGGATCTGAAGATGAATATTCCCTGTGGGCTCTGCTTAGCTTCATTACTGGAGCCCTGCCAAATTCAGGCCTAGAAAGTATTATTCACGCCTCTTTGCACATACCATGTCAGAGCATGCTCAGTTAATGAATTTTGTTTCTAATATAGCATAAATTAGGTTTATATTTTAACATAATTTATGTTGTATTTTATTAAAATGTAAAATATTATGATCACGAGCAATCTAATTTCTGCTCTCTTAAGCCCAAACTGTGTTTGAACATCTAAGTATGTAAATCAAAATTGCATGCTTAGAAACCGATTCTAGGATAACAAACGAATATCTGAACCAAAGAGGTTTCTGCCTTGGAGTCTTAGATTAAAGATAATTAAAGATTCCTGGTATTTGAACAGATTTATGTTGTTTATAAGCAAAGTACATTTTCTTCATAGAGTCAACTTGTCTTTTTTTTTTTCCTAAACAAATTATGTTTGCTGTATTAAAGTTCATATTTTTAAAGTCAGAGTCTTGTATTAATCCCACAGTAAGTCATTAATCATACCAAATGCATTATAAAAACTTTAATCACTGAAGTTGAAACTGAGACTGTAATGCAATCCATCCCTTTTAATTATATCCGTTATTTTTCCTTTCAGATCAAGAATTGCAAAGGGAAAGCAGATAGATTAAAACTCGGCGTGTTTGATGCTTTTAGGGGAGGATATTTTTTGTTTGTGTTTCTTCCTTGCTTTTTTTTGAAGTGATTTATTTCATGGAGGACGGTTCCACTGTGAAAAGTGCCTTGGCTTTTAACTCTTTTCCTCCCTCCTTAGCAATGTCTGGGTGGCGCAGGCGGGAGTGGGTGCGTGTCCCTGTCCCTTTGCGCTGATGATGTAGCTGCTATCGAGTTGGCTCTGACTTTGTAGGTGTTTTCCTGGGGTTTTGCTGTGTTTAGGGAGGGAAAATAAAAATAAATGGTGGATTTATTTTTAATTTATTTTTTTTAATCAGTCCACAATGTGGTGGCTCATATCCTCATCTGGTACAAATCCGTGTAGCCGCATAAACCACTGCAGAATTACTGACAATTGATCCACTCCAACTCCACTAAATTTATGCCACATGATAATCTTGCCAAATAAATTGATTTATCATACTTGGATTTGTAGATGTAGAGTTTACACTGCTGCTTTTATGGCATGGAAGAAAATAGATTTATTAAGTAACCTGCTCATAGTAGATACTTTTTATTCTTTGCTAGAATGGCAAAACCTGATCAATTATTTGTTCCTTAATCCCCTAGATTAATCCTGCCGTATGAAAGATTTATTAAAGGAGAGGAAGATAAGCCACTGCCTCCAGTGAAACCTCGAAAACAGGATAACAGTTCCCAGGAGGGTGAAGCGAAAACAAAAGTGTCTGGAACAAAACGCATCAAAAATGAAAACCAAAAGAGCAAGAAAGAAAAAGACAATGCACAGAAACCCCAAGATGCATCTGAGGTTGGTTGCTTTCCTGCTTTTCAACTTTTCAATTAAAAATGTACAGCTTTAATCATGTGAAATCCAGTGATAAAATACATAAATTAAACTGGAGAATTCCAGCCATTTGGCCTTTGAGTTTGCTCAGCAATGGAAATTCAGTTGTTGTGGTGCTGTCTGTGTTGGGATTTTGCTGGGCTGCAGGCACAGCCGGTTGGCTCCACGTTGCAGAGCAGTGGTGGCAAAAAAACAAGCACTGGATCTAACAAGTACCATTTCTGCTCATTGTATTACACAGTGGTCACCACTAAAAGATCAGCAGCTGCCAAAAGGAAACCACACAACTACCACAGTTATTTCCTAATCTAAGTGTAGGGTGCGGGAGCCTCTAATACTGTTGATAATACTGTGGTAACTGTTGGACGCGGCTGATTTTTGTAATGGTAACCTCTGGATCAGCCCTTCCATGCTCACAGATGTATGTCAAAAAACAGATCACTCCCTAGGATTTTTATTGTGTTATACTAATTCCTATTTGGATTAAAAGGGTCAGATTTTGAGGGAAGCACCTTTCAAGCCCTAACTGAGACCAGCTTTCCCCAGGCAGGCCCTACTTTCCATGCAGAACCATGGTACCTGCAGTCATAGGACAGCACTTGTGGAACAGATTTTATGTTCACAGCCTGGGGTAAGACAGATCAGTAGAATTCGTATGTGTGTGCGAATAAGTTTCACATGTTGTTAAGTGGTATAAAATCAATGGAGTTTTTGCTCCGGTGTTACTTAAAGACTTTGTTTGGCGCCTCCCGCCCACGCTCTCCTGTGCCCTGTGTGAAGGAGGCGGCGAAGCTCCTCGCACACAACCCGACACACTGCGTTGCTTTTCCTGTCTCAGTCTGCCAGATCACAACAGCCTTCAAGGCATTGCAGTGAAAGTAAGTATTTAAAGAATGTCGAAACACATGATGTGCCCAGCAGACTGCAGCTGCTCCCTTGATTTCATTGCCGATTTGGCAGCGTTGGGTTAACGGTTGGACTTGAGGATCTTAAAAGGTCTTTTCCAACCAAAGTGATTCTATGATTCTGTAAATCCAATTTGGAAATTGGTAATGAGTCAGCTACCAACAGCCCTGCTCCTTATTGTTCAAACAAAACAATGCAGGCCATTGAACACTGATGCCTCTCAGACTTCGTGCACCCAGTTTTGAGAATAGAAAATCTTGACTTTCACGTCCCACTACCTCTTTAAGTTCTGCTTACAAGGACAATTTCATCTCCCATCCAAACCAGAATTTGTGTTTTAAATTGCCTCAATCAACCATACCTTCAATATCTAATACAAGTGCAGTCCACAGAGAGGGGAGGGGTTTTTTTATTTCTTTCACACAGTAATTTTAAAGAAGGGAACCTGGTTGGGGGAAAACCCCACCGCTTCGGATGAAAAATACCTAGAGAGGAGAGTGCACACAAACCTGCTTCAGTCACTGGAAGGCTGCAACACAAATTGCCCAAAGCAAGGAGATGACAAGTGAAGGCTTGTACTCCCTTTCCGTGTCATTCCTTCGTGCCTGGTTATTTATTGAGCCTTGGATCTACAAGATCCTTTGCACACTGTCCATGCCGCCACCGCTAAGCACAACACATCAGCAACAGAGCGTCAGCCTTAACTTTGAATTTCCTTGCTTTTGTTGTTCCCTATCCCAAACTTCCTGCTGCTTAAACTGCAGTTATTTTTGTGTGGTTTGCAGGAAGAGTTCTTAAGCTGCGCCTATCAGAAATGTAGGGAGCCTAGATGAGACACTGAAAATGTACAATTACGGCAGTTTCCTATTGTAAAATGGTACCTTTTATAGCAAAATTAACGTCTCCTCCCTGACTGGGGTGGAAGACATGTCCTGCCCCTGTTTAATGGGGGTGGGTGATGAATGGCCTCAGCACTTCACCCCAGGTGAGTGCGGAGCTGCAGAGCTCCCCACGCTCTGCCACAGGGCACGCAGAAAGGAGACGTCCAACTGTTAAAGCCTAACCAAGTTATAAATGTGTGGTCCTCTCAATTGCATGTTCAACTCATACACCCTAAGAAGTATGCGGGGAGAGAATATAACTTTAATTTATTAGGGTTGCGTTTGCTTTTGTGCTCTTAGCGGTGTTTTCCTGCCATCACAATGACATTGTCAATGTAACGAGATACCAGAGAAAATGCTATTAGCCTTAGACTGCACATTTCCTCACAATAGCTGAAACTTCAATCAAAATGTTGCTTAACAGAAACAAAGAGCAGAATGTACAGTTATTAAATATGATTTCTCTCTTTTTTTGTCCTGCTTGCTTTGCTCATCTGTCTGGTATTTTCCTGTACTTTTATAAGCTCCAGAGACTAGCGATGGTACTTTGTAAAGGACCTAATGATGGTATTTGGCTGCAAAAGGCAGCTATGAGTTTAAAAAGAAGTTAGGATGACTAACAGACACTGTAACTAATAGGCCAACCAAACAGACAGGAATATTTAAAAGCAGCTGTGAAGAAATAAATCCGAGACGGTTAGATTCGTTAGGATCTTGTCCAATGCCCCGCTCCTCTGACAGACCATAAAGCAGCATTTAGATAATAACTTTCTTGATGCGTCTTATCTTTACAACGAAGAAAGAAAGAAAACAATAATAATGAAGGACTCGCACAATGCTGCCGTTTTATGACTGTCTTCTAGCACGACGCGTCAGAGGAGAGTGACAGCAGTTTTGAAAAGGGCTGTCAGTCAGCTGGGTCGCAGATGGGACGCTCTGGTGACCTCTGTGGGTCACAGTTCAGCCGGCTACATAATGGGATGAATGGTGTGAATTGTGCACACAAGCTTTATTAATGGAGGAGCAGAAAGAGCTGCAGTCCCATTGACGATAACGTATAAAAGCCATGTTTGTAATAGCAGGCACACACACTTACTGAATGTTGACAACTTCATTTTAATCCATTAATAAAAAAATGTGTGTCCTAGTTAAGCTGTGGCAGTGATTTGCTGCCTACAATAGGGATTCCTAGTATGCCATTTCTATCATTTTCACACTTTAATGCAGAACTGGGTGTGAATGATATCCTCTGTGATCACTGAATTTTAAGATAGCTATGCTGGAGAGACTTTATGTAAGAAAGAACATGAAAATCCTGTCATTTTTATGGGTGAAGTTGGGCTAGTGGGATAAATTTATTTAGCCTTATCGTTTATATTATGAAATCTGCTCTCCTGCATTTGCCTAATTAATTTTTAAGCAGTATAATCTCAACGTTTAGCTATCCAGTTGAGCCACCAGTGCCTCTCATCAGGTTACAAACATCTACTGTTTTGAAATGCCTTATTGTGACCCTGGCAGGGATGGGGTGTTTCTTAATATTTCCAGGAGGTACGTTTCTTTTTTTGAGTCTGATACCTGGCGTTAGAGCCTTCACATGCCAGCAAGATGATTGACAAGTACTTCTCTAAAAGTAGACAACAGTGACCCGTGTGTGATCTTACGAGCAGTCTGCCCAAATGCGCCACATGCTTATTACTGTCTGTTGAATCATTTTATTAGGTTTCATCAGAACAAGAGAAGGATCACGAAGCAGCAGACCAGAAAAATTTCCCTGAACATCCTACAACAGGAGAGACGAAACAACCCACGCAAGGCCCTCCACCTCTTTTACCAGAGACAGCCCTGCCAGCACCGCTGGAAAAGACAGACCCGACAGAAAACAGCCCAAACAGTGAGAAAGCCAAGGAGGAGGTTCAGCACTCGTCCTCTTTCTCAAGCATATCTGTGCCCCCAGAAGAAGACACCGTGCTGGATGCCACCATCACAAAACGATTACACCCCCCAGCAGATGCCCTGGAAGATACAAAGCCTGAGCAAAGACTACACAAAGCTTTTGCTGACAGCTTAGAAAGCGAACCTCCAGAAATGCCCTTCACGGCTTTCCCGGTCCAGCTGCCCACTCAGAGTGACGTGGAAGATGACAAATTGCCGGGGATGGCCGATTACATCGCAAACTGCACGGTGAAAGTGGACCAGCTGGGAAACGAAGACATCCACAATGCACTAAAGCAAACGCCCAAAGTACTGGTGGTCCAGAACTTCGACATGTTCAAGGAAAAGGAGCTGCCAGGGTCCATGAACGATGACTCCACTTTTGGTTACACGCCGCTGCTCTACTCAAAGGGTAATCCAGGCATCATGTCACCCCTGGCAAAGAAGAAGCTGCTGTCACAGGTCAGTGGGGCAGCCCTGTCCTGTAGCTATCCTTATGGTTCTCCGCCACCTTTGATCAGCAAAAAGAAACTGAACAGCCGAGATGAACTGTCCTTGAGCATATCACAAGGTCCCCACGCCCCTAATTCTGATCCTGTAGCAATTAATAGGCCCTCAGTCATACAACACGTACAGAGTTTTAAAACCAAGGAAGAAAGGAAATCGATTAATGATGTTTTTAAACATGACATGCTAAGTAAACCGGATCCTCAGCGTTGTGATTTTTCGAAGCATCACCTCAGTTCTCTTGCTGAGTCATACGTACCGAAGACGGATATCCAGGACTGCAAAGACAAAATGAGTGAGAAAAGGGCACTGCAGCATTCCCATATGCCCACTTTCTTGGCAGATTTTTATTCATCACCTCATCTGCACAGCCTTTATAGGCACACAGAACACCACCTTAATAATGAAGAGACATCAAAGTACCTCCCCCGGGACATGTTCAGAGAGTCTGAAAATATTTCCACTTTTACTCAACACAAACACCAAGAAAAACTAAATTTAAATTATCGCTCATCTTTGCATCAGCAAGAAAAAAAGGCAGCAGTGGAGGCCTCTTCAGATGATCAGCCAACAGATTTGAGTCTTCCAAAGAGCGTACACAAACAGACTGCAAAGGCTCCGGGCTCCAGCCTCTCTCATTCCTCCATGGCCCAGCAGGAAGGCAAAGGTATCTCCCCATTCCAGTCTGTGAGCAGCCAGGCGGTGAGCCTGGACTGTAACCCCAAAGCTTGCCGCGTGTCCCCCATGGCCATGACAGTCCCCAAAAAACACAGTGAGTTGCTCCACAGGTCTGGGAAGCAGCAGGCCCAGAGACTGGAGAATCTGAGGAAGATGGAGGGGATGGTGCATCCTATCGTCAGCCGCAGAACGAGCCCTCAAAACGTGGGGGCTGCCCGGCCTTTGAAACGGAGCCTGGAGGATTTGGACAAAGTCATTTCTGAAAAAAAAATCCGAGCTGTCTCTCCTCTGCACTTACCAAAGGAGACCCCGGCGAAAGACAAGGTTCCCGACCCGGAGGCGGATGGCAGCAAGCCGGTGCACAGCCACCATTCCGGCAGCATGCTGGAAAGCCACAAATTCCCCCTTTCAGCCCCCATCTTCCCAGGCTTGTACCCGGGAAGCCTGTGCACGGGGCTGAACAATCGCCTCCCGCCCGGGTATTCTCATCCCCTGCAGTACTTGAAAAATCAGACCGTGCTCTCCCCACTAATGCAGCCGTTGGCTCTTCACTCCTTCATGGTGCAGAGACAGTTCCTCACGTCCCCTGCGAGCTCCCAGCAACTGTACAGACACTTGGCTGCAGCAACACCTGTAGGAAGTTCCTACGGTGACCTTTTGCATAACAGCATTTATCCTTTAGCTGCTATAAACCCTCAAGCCGCGTTCCCACCTTCCCAGCTGTCCTCTGTACATCCCAGCACAAAACTGTAAAACCCCCTCGCTCACAAAAAAAACAAAAAAAGGTCTGAGGAGAAACGTTAAGTTGGCGACATTCCTCCCCCTGTGACGCTGGCTCGCAGATTTAGTGATCTGTGTTTTTGTCAACCAGGATGCAGTTGTATCCCACCTAGAAGAGCGCTTGAGAGTTCGATGGAGACAGGACTGCTTCTTTAATTCTGGCACCCACATCAGCCCCCTCACCCCTTATCTCTGCCCTTGCATAAAAGAAAACCAAACAAAAACAAAACAAACAAAAAAAAAAAAAAAAGAAAAAGGAAATAAAAAAGGAAAAAAAATCATTGGATTTTGCATATGTGTTTTCTGAAAGGACTTTTATATGGTAAGAGCAAATGTTCAAAGGGAGCCGTGGAAGTGCAGGCCCTGTCCTGAGCTCACTGAAATCCCAGGTGAGGGATTCACCTTTTTGCCTTTCTCTGAGCCGCGGACAGAGGCTGTGCCTTGTTGCCCATGAGTCGAGGACTCGAGATGAACCTGGAAAGGAGAAGCAGGCCAGAAATCCGTACAATCAGTGGATGTGCTTTTTTGGGTAACTTTTCTTGACTTTTAAAGATTCAATCAATGCAATGTATAGTAAAACGGCAATAGATTTTTCATTTTAACACTATTAGAACAGAAGGGTAAACACTGTTTAATTTGACTGTACATATCCACTTCGTAAACTACCAGTGTCACATTTGGTCACAATAATTTATATAGTTTCGTTTGTCCAGTATATTCTGTGCTCTTTATGTTTCTTTTTGTTTGGGGTTTCTTTTTTTTTTTAAATTAAACAGTATCATTTTACCTGCAACTTTTTTTAAAGGCTGTGGCTGTCCTAACTTTTTTTTTTTTTTTAATGTGTTTGTAATTTTTCCGGTTTCTTTATACTTCTGAGCAGCATTTTTGTTTTTGTGGTAACATTCACTGTTTACAAACTGAAGCAACTGGTTCAGATTAATCTTAATGGTTATAAACATACTGTAGGTGATATTATGGTGCGAGGGTGCAAACAAGGTTCCTTTCCCCACAGTCGGCCCCTGTGAGGTGCTGAGCACCTCTCACCCCTCCCCCATTGTTGTGATGGCTCCTTCGCCACTTCTCCCCTCCTGCCGAGCTTTGCTTTCCCGTATTGTGGTCCGTGAATTTGTTGAGCGTTGTACTTCCCTTACCGAGGCTGTGAAACCCTCCTGCCTACCAGAAAAATGGTCTAGAAAACAAAACCTCCCTGGCACAAGCTGGTGGATGACAAAGGAGTCCAGAAAACGCGTTTTGAGGTTTGCGAGAATGTCGGGAATTTGAGAAATTAGGAGAGGCGCCAGTGTTGGTGTGAACAAGAGGCTCACAGGGCTGGGACCAGGCGAGCAACCGGGCTCGGTAGGATGGGCCAGGGGTTGCATGCGGTGGTCAGGACCGTCCTTTCACACCCCTGCGGGGATCTTGGCCTCTCCCTGGGCATCCTTTCACGGCCCGGGCATGGAGAGGCTTCCCTATGGATGTATATTCACTCTGAAGGACGTCACCAACATGCAGCTGAGCATAAACATTGATAAAGCGAAGTGTGACTTGGAGGCTTTTTACAATGTGAAAACTGGTTGTGATTCAAACCATCTCAGTTTCTGTTCAAGGACAGTGTAATCGATATGAAAAGAAAAATGGAAACTACTAAGAAACACTTTGCATGCTAGGCATGTCATTAAATCTTCCCATGATATGAAGCCAAATACAATATGTAATGTATCATACTTAATATCCAAAGGTGGAAACCGGAATAATATACTCGTCTACTGTTAAAGATCCAGCTTCTTAAATTACATACTTTATATTCCTGTGGTAAAACGATATTTAATTGATCGATAAACAGACTAGTAGAACTTAGAACATGGATGTGCCGGTGCAGAGCATCCTGCTGCTCAACAAACCGTACAGGAAGCAGAAGGGCAGAGGCGCAGTGTGGAGGTCACCTCTAGTAAAAGTTGCACTAGATCTGAATCACGTGAGAATCAGGGGTTTAGGGATGGGGGGGGAAGAGGGCGGGGGGGAAAGGGAGAGACTATAAAAATCTACAGCAAACACAAACAGAGGCTCGTTGTGTGTTTGGCAAAGCAAACGCTTCTCTTTCATGTTGCGCTTAAGTTGTGTGTCCCGCAGTCGTGCGTTTGTTGACGCGAAGTGTCTGATTTCCCTTTTGGTTACGTCCCGTTGGGGTTTGGCGCAGCCTTTGTGGAGCCGTGCTGGGGCAGCGTGGGGCTGGGGACGGGGACTGGGGAGACTGGCCGCTGCTGGCTGGGGAAGCTCGTAATATCCTGGGCAAAACATCAGGGCGAAGGAGAAGAAATGGTAGTATAAACCCCCAACAGAAGCGGTGCATTATTTGTTTAAAAACTATTAACAGAATTCTTGGAAATCTTTCAAAAGACTATTGAATTCCCCATTGGCTGAGAAGTCTCTTTTTCTTTTTTTTTAATGTCTTAAATGGGGCTTTGTTTGTATTGTTTGAGTTCAAGGAGCCTTATTATTGAATGAAATTGCACAAGCCTTTCTTTGTGCAATCAAACCATTGTTATTGGTAGGTTTGTAAAGGAAACTGTGGAATCTAATTGGCAATGGAGTCATAAATCTGTTTACCAGGAGCCGGTTCCAAGAAGTGTTGCAATTCAAACGCACTATGTCTAGGATTCATTAGGGATGCTAAAGGTTGCGAGATTCAAAGGAGAAGGCCCCACAGCAAACAGCTCGCGTGTAGCCCCTGGCCGCACGCTGAGCCGGGCTTTGCAAGGCGCAGGGGCAGTAGGGTCTGAGCCCCAGTAAAACCCAGCACAGCTGGGCGGGAACGCGCTGGTGTTCCGCAGCAGTTCTGTGGTGGCTGCCCGTGGGGTGGCACCGGGACCTGCCGCGGTGTCACGCCAGGGATGCGGTTTGTCCCTGTGGCAGAGAAGTTGCTTGACAGCCCCTGGAGCTGGTGCAAGAGGCCAGTTCTGCCCCATTCGGGGGGCACAGATCCTCTGGCTGCTCCCCCCTCAACTCCCTGCCTTTGCGGTGGTCAGCAAGGTGGCATCTGCTCCGGTTTTCATAATTGTCGTGATTTTAATGAGCAACAGGACGTCTTGTGCTGGTGTGAGTTGGCGGCATTGGCAGCGCTGCTGTGAGCGCGTCCTGCGGTGTTTGCTGTACATGTGGTTGAGATTTCGCTCGTTCTCTTCCTCCTCCCCACCCCCCCCAAGCCCCGCAGTTTTAAATATGTTCTAATAATGGCAGCATAATCTACTAGCTGTTTATACTTTTTTAACTTTCTTTTGTTGTAAATATTGTATACTTCTTGTGATTCAAGTTATGTAGCCTATATGCTCTGTAAGGTGATGATTTGTATATATAAAAATGGCCCAGTAATATTATATAGTTTCCCATTTAAAAGGTTATTGAGTAACCTTTGTGTTAGTTTAAACACTACCAGAAATAAAGCTGAGCCAACTATAAACACTCAATTTTTGTATGTTTTCCAAATTGTACTTATTAATGCTTTTGATACTGTATTATGTGCCAATAGTTTCCCAATCACATAGCAGGCAAAAGATATTTTGTACTTTTTGATCCACTGTAATATTTAATAAAAAATGTTACTATCTGTTCCCTTTTGTGTTTGATTAATAATTCTGTAAACAGCCCTTATCGCAATGGATTACATATTATCCCATCTGACCTTTCAGCCCTCTTATATTGGCTTTTCTAGAAAAAATATCTCCTCCTGCAAATGATTAGATTAAAGAAATGGAAGTTTGCAATTTCCTAAAGGAGGAAGATACAAGATCTTCAGTCAGTGCCCCTCTATTTTTGCAGTATGCTTGCACTGAAGCATGGTCAGATAGGCTGTAGGAATAGCTTTTGGTGGATAACATCCATGCTTAGCCAGTGGCTCCAGTGGCAAATTTGCTCCATTTGCATCTCAGAGCAAGATTTTATTCCGCCAGTGCTCCAGGCTCGAGCTGGGATCTGAAAGTTGCCCTCTGTTCTTCCCAGACCATGAGTAGGATTTTGGAATCAGATGCTACCTGGTAATGTTGCCAGTGACAGTAAACAGCCACAAAGTAAAATTAATTGGTACTCCTAAACCTGGTGGCCCTCTGAGAAGGCAACCCAAACTTGATTCTGTGGTTTCAGTATGCACTGTGAATGGGCAGACCGAATACACCTTCCTGTGGTTTAACCTGCTGCCCAATAATTTCCTTTGATGCTTGTTGTCTATTCTTGCATTGTGAGAAACAGTCATCACACCACATGTGCTGTCCCCACACCAGCTGTGAAGCAATGGGAGAAGATGGGACCCTCTAGCAAACCTCTTCCCCCATCCACTTCTGTCTTTGTCAAGCTGAGTATTTTATTCTTCGTATATTGAAAACATTGCCTACTGGTGAACACCTGAGGCGGGTGGGGGGAACGCAGACACGTGTGGATGCTGGCCTTTGCAGTAGCTGCAGAGGTGGCCAACACAACTTGGTTTCCAGCACCATGCTTGCTTCCTTGCTTTTTTTTAGCCCTTCCTAGCCTGTGCATTAACGTAATCCAACACTGCGTGTTCCTGCTGTGTGCCTGTTGGGCTGCCATACCCACGCTGCAGCGTGTGCCAGGAGGAAGACCCCCCAGGATCAGCACACTGGAGGTTCTGTCACTCAGATGAGCCAGGGCTGTGAGTGGCACTGAGGTGCTGCAGCATCCTACCTTGGCCCGGCTGGGTTTGTTGGGGTTCCTTGGGTGTTGCTGTTGGTGCACCCCCATGCATGTGCAAGCGGTGGAGCAGAGGAGGCTGCACTAACATCACCCCAAGGGCTTGCAGAGGAACACAGACACCTCCTCAGCTTCCTCTGGCACACCGGTGGTGTCTCTGCTCCACAAGCTTTCAGGAACAATTTTAGGAAAGTTGCTGGTGCTGGAAGGAGCAGATCACGCACAGCCATCACCTGTGAAACTCCCTGGCACCATAATTGCTCTGGGAAATAAGCACTCGCCCACAGGCTTTCCAGGAATATCAGACACCTTCGGCTCTTCCCAGAGCAAGAAAACCGGGTCCTGTATCTTTGCTATTGGCGTGTGCTGTCTCCCCAGCTGAAGAGGAACCTGGGAGGGTGGATGGCCCCGAGGAAGGCAAAAGGAGAGTCCACCAAAGCATCCCCTGTCTCCGTCATGTGCGCCTGGACCTGTGAGTACTGCCGGTTTGTGTTTCTGCAAGAGAAAGCCGTGGCCGTGGCCCAGGCGGTGTCCCCCCTGCACGGGCGCCTGCTTTTGAGGTGGCGCGTGTCCAGAGAGCAGATAGGGACACGAGGGCTGCTGGATACAACTTAATCTGTGTTTTCATTTAGCTTTTCCATTTATCCCTTATGTGATTAAAAACAAGTATTTGCGGTGTGAGATGCTCCATCTAGTGTCTCACCTGGGGAATGAGCCCCCAGTGTCACGGGTGAAGCCTGGGATGGGATGTCCCTGTCCCTGGGTTGGGGTATTGGGGACTGAACCCTCCCTCTCCTCAGCACTGGCCATGGGGCTGGGGACAAAGATGTTCAGAACTGGATTAGACCAATTCATAAGGATTTTTGTGGCTACTGAAAACCACCGGCTCAAGTACAAATCCCAGGTTCAGGAGACCCAAAAGTCCTGAACCCCGGAGTCTGCTCTCTTGGGAAAGGAGGTGGCTGAGAGTGCCCACCCCAAGGGAGCCTTCTTTAAGAAAGGGAGAAAGCAAGGGAAAAAACACAGAACTTGCAAGTTTCATCCAGTTTGCTCTGAAATTTACTGAAAAAAGAAGGAAAAAATATCCACTTCTGGTATATGAGGCAGTCCTGGTACCCAGAGCACTAGCATGGCCGTGGGGGGAGCGGGGGGGTGGTGGTGGTGGTGGGCTCCCTGTCTTCCCCCAGCACCCTTCTTCAGCCACAGGCCGTGCCACAAGGCACCACCATGCCATGAGGTGACGCTGCAAGGTGACGTGATGCCACAAGGTGAGGTCATGCTGTGAGGTGTTGCCACGCTGTGAGATGATCCCATGAGACAATGTCATGCTGGCGAGGCCATGCCATGAGGTGACACCACACTGTGAGGTGTTGCCATGAGACAGTGTCATGCCATGACGCCGTGCCATGAGGCAGTGCAGTGAGGTGATGCCATGCCGTGGAGGTGATACCATGAGATGATGCCACGCTGTGAGGTGATGCCATGAGGCAATGCCATGCCACAAGGTGATGCCAGGCTGTGACGCAATGCTGCAAAACTTCACACCTTGAACAAGCCGGTAAGTGATGCTTTTCAGCCATTTCTGTGCCAAAGCTGTTTGTTGAGACAGGTGGTTTGTGACCTCCAAGAGCTTGTGCATGCAATAAACTTGCTCCTCGTCCTGGGAGACACCAGAGAGGTGGGGGGGATGCTCATCCTCCCATGCACTGCACCCCACACCACCCCTCGCACCCTCTGGCCTCTGCAGAGAGCACAAGGCATGCACCTCCTCTCACAGGGCTTCCTCAGGTTTTTCTGGCAGTGTTTTTGTTTGCAAGCTCCCCAAAAAACAGCCAGGCAAAGCAAGCTCTCCCCCTTCGACCCCCACAATGTCTGTGGAGCTCTCAAATAAGGAATAAAGCCATTTGTTTCTAATTATATTTGGCAGCCACTCAGAGAATTTAGGACTAAAGCACACAATTTTTTTGCTCCTGATTAAAGCACTTGACCTCATAAGCAAAAGGCAAAGATTTCATCACACACCCACGAGAAGGCTAGGAACAAACTGCAGAGAAAAGACCAAAAAGAAAACCCACTTTGCTTAGATACACAAAATAATTCATTATGAAACAAAGGGCGGAATATTTAGCGCATAACTTGAGCTTGCCTAGGGCTCGGCTGACCACCCAATTACTGCTCTTACAGCAGAGAGCTCTTTCTCCAAGCCACGGCACATGGCGAAGGCCCACATGCATCATCGAGCCCCTGGTGCACACATGACCGAGACACATTTGCTGCCTGTGAGAAGAAAACATCTTTCCTGGGGCTGCAGCGGCTCAGCTGCCCCACACCAGACGGACAGGACGGCTGGGACACGGCCCGGTGGCAGCGGGTATGTGAGTTGTCCTCATCATTTTTCTCCCATATTCCCATGGTGAAATAGTTTCTGCCCATCAGGAGAAAGATGCAGTATCCCCAGTGCCTAATTTCAAGCAATGGCTGCCCTGGGGTGCCTGGGACAGCGAGGTAAACGCTCCGTCCTTCTTGCCACCCATCGGTGTGGAGCGATGCAGCGCCCAGCTCCTGTATTTACTATCTTCCCCAGCTTTAATAGCAGCTTAAGTATGTGTCGCAACTGCAGAAGAGTCAGCTGGCTCCCAACCAAGAGAAATAGCAATGATCTTGATGGCACCCTTTAAAATAGCAGAGAAACCAGCTCAAACAGAAATTAACTACCCTGCGAGGTACTTGGGTCCATAAAATACTTCCCCCAGCTCCATGGTTTTAAAATAACATGAAAGAAATACTTTCCATAAAAAGTAGTTAACTAGCATACAGATTTTTTTCAGTAGTGATTCTGAGAGCCATTCCCAAACAAAATAGTTATACAAGCATTAAATTATACATTAAAGAAGGCTGATAAAGATGGTGAATTACACAGCTACCATACAAGATTTCAGATATACAGATAGCAAGCATTATTAACATTTCTATTAGAGGTGACCTACAAAAGAGGAACAAAAATAATCTGTGTCACTTCTGATTTCTTGTGATGCAGGAGAAAGTGAATGTGAAATGGCCCCAGCCAAACTCACACTTCATACCCTCTGTCATCATCCGTGTCTGCTTCCCCTTCCCTAAAAATTAATGAAGGAGAGCAGAGCATTGCTTTCTGCTGGGACTGCAAGTATCTAGGCGGATGGTCTCTGTTTTAGCTGGGTAACTTCCTTGGAGGACATAAAGTGGGTGTTTTTCTCAGCGCTCACCTGAAACAGTGAGATGGTGAATTTCTAGCAGAGAGGTGTTTGTTTTGCCTCAGCACTGCAGTGGGTAGCAGCCGTTCGACCACGCGAGCGAAGGCGGCAGCGGGCAGAGCGTGTTGCACGGGGCTGGGGAGGCTGCTCGCCGAGGGGTGTCCCCTTGTAGGGGGATGGTTCTGCATCCACCCTCTCATCACTCGGGGGTTCCTCAGTGTCTGTGAGGTGGTCCTGCGCTTCAGCCCCTCCCCAGGACGGGGATACCAGCGGTCTCGCCTCTCCAGCCACTCGCAGGGTTTCATAATGCCTGTGGGCATTATGAAATATATAATTATAAAAATACATAATGAAATATGGACATATTTATATGGATAAATATGTATACTTGCATTATACATATACTTTCATTATATAAATATATAATGAAATATGTAATTACCTCAGAGACTGCTTGCTCCTCCATCCCTGGTAGTTGGGATTGTTTAGTAGGTTATTTGGTTGGTGTTAGTCTCGAAATTTATTTGGAAGAAACCGACGGACAAATTGACACACACGGGCACACAGGGAAACGCGCCTTGACTGCATAAGCAGCGTGTCCACAGGGAAACAAGCTTGTGAAATGTGGATGCCCAAACGCTGCGATGTATTTGCTTTCTCCTGCCCTACTGGGACGCTGATGCCGTCCTGCTTGGATTCCCCTAAGCCACCCATGGCTTTCGAGGAACTGTAGCTAGATGGCTCTTGAATTTCTGATGGAGAAAACAGTCAATAAACAGTAGAAAATATTGATTTATATGCAACACTAATACAGAGAGGGAGCACGTGTGTGTGCTCAGTGTGGTTGCAGCACATCTCTGAGACCGGAATGGCAGGGGCTGCCGTCCTTGGCTCGTGCCAGCTGGGTGTGAGGGACAGACCATTTTCTAAGTGTCCATAAGCAAAGAAGTGAGACCAATACAAAAAAAAAAAAAAAAAAAAAAAAAAGTCAAAAGGCAGATTTCTGTTACCCTCCAAAATGCCAAAGATTCAGCATTTGCTGTGAGGGCAAGGCGCTTTGGAGGACCACTGGCATTTTTCCACTGGAGTGGCATTCCACAAGGTGATGGTTTCTTGTGGTGATTATTATCCAGAAATGGATAATTCAGCTCTACTTTCCTGATCTTCCAGTACAGTTTTAGCAGGGTTAGGGTTGGGGAAAAGCAGGTGAGGAGGAGGAGGCTGCTGTGTGCCAGCAGGGACCTGCTGGAACCTGAGATCTCCCTCTGGTGCTTGCTGTTCAGCAACATTGATCCTGCTCCTATAACCCATCTGTAGCAGGGGTTTGGGGGGCTTGCAGGAGTGCAAGGGGTGGATGGGTTTATACCAGCTTCTCTGTGCAATGCAGAGTATTTGGGCTTTAGTTATAGATTATTAATATACAATGACTCCAGATTTCCAACTGCAGGCTCTTTCTGTAGCATTAGTATCTGCTTTGTGGTGAGCAGAACATTTCACAGACCATTAGTGTCTGTTTTCATCAAAGTTTCCTAAATCCTGTCATTCCCAGTGGTTTTTTCAGAATCTTCCAAGTATTTTTAGTGCCTAGAGGGGCTCCTAGAAGGCTGGGCTCAGTTGCTTCATGTTAAAAGTATATTTCTCTTCCCACAGTTGTTCTAAGAAGTTGTTCTAGTGTTGTCTGTGAAGGCCTTGGTCCCAGGGCAGGGAGCAGACGGGCGCTCTGCTGCAGCCAGAGCTGCGGTGTGTCCCCAGCCTTGCCAAAGCTGGCTAGAAGGTTCCTGACCTGCTGCTTCAGCTACAACGGAGGTATTAATTTCCATAAGTAAATGTTGAGTATCTCCATTCCTAGGAGCCCAGTTTGGTTTTGATTACCTCCTATTGCATTGTATGATATGGCTCTTTTATCTTACATTTAATACTCAGAATGAAGGTTAAATAGAGGAAAAAAAAAAAGAAAAAAGGAATTATTTTTATCTGGATTACGTAGGGATGCACTCTCTGCTTCTCTGTCTCTCCTCTTCATGGCCTCTGAATTCACTCTGTGTACTGGCATGGCCACTTCTGAAACACTCTGGTGTAGGTCATACTAATCCGCAGCATTTTGATCTGGCTTCCAAATCTGTCCAGAAGGGTTTGCAGTCTGGGCTTAGGATCATGGCACTGAGGAGTGACCATGCTGCAAAACCTCTTCAGAAGGGTTCAGGTGTCACCTCTGTCTGCCCAGGCTGAGACACCTCTGCACTTGGGTATCACATCTGTCCATCTGCGGCTTTTGTCCCCAATGCTTCCATCAGTTGTTCTGCAACACATCATGTGGGAGAGCTTCTATGATCCACCCTGAACAAATGTCAGCTCATGCTGCCTACAAAGATGATTATGTGAGAGTTGTGCTTTATAATGACCTGATGAGGTTCTTAGTGACAGTGTTAGGTTAATGGTTGGACTCAGTGATCTTGAGGGTCTCTCCCAACCAAAATGATTCTATGATTCTATGACTTCTGCTGGCTGGAACCCAAGGGATTCTGCCGTTAGCAAACCCACAGTGATAGAGTTGGGTGTTGAAGGGGAGGAGCAAAGCCAAGCTATTTGAAGAAAAGTGCTCAGACATCTACTACTGCTGTCATGGGGAGCGAAGGGATATTATTCCAGTTCAGTATTTCGTATGAAGACAATTCATTGCAAATGTGTCACAGCTGAGCCAAGCACTTCTCTGTTGGATTTGCAACAGAAAAAAAAGACCTGCTAAAGTGTATGTGCTCCAATGATTTTGAATTTCAAGCAGCTTGGAGGCACCTTTAGTGCAGTTTGGTTGGCGCTTGCTGCTGCAGGAGCATGGGAAGGCTGCATGTCTACAGCCATGGGGAGAAACCTCATCAGCAACGTCTCCTTGACTTCCACCAAAGCTGTGAATGGGATGGCAGGAGAACAAGCACCTGAGAAATCTCTCCAGGGCTACGGTGAACACTGCTGGATGCAAGCTAGTTAGCTTTCCCAGGGAAACCTGGATTTATCCAAATACCATGCTTCACGGAGTCCTGAAAAAAACAGATTTCACTGTAGTCGCCCACTACGTGTCCCCATCCCGGGTTGTCCCCACGCCAGCAGCACCCACCCTCCGCAGCCAAAACCCTCCAGCTGGTCCTGAGTTACTCAGGCCTGGCTTTCTGTGTTCTCCTTACGTGTGTGAACAGGCCTCGCGCTGGGAGCCTGCGGGCACGAAGGCGGTGTAAATGAAAGCGTAAACACGGCTCTTCTCTTGAATAGCCGTGCCGAGCGCGGTGTGCTGCAACTAACGCAATCCTGCTCTGACCAAATGTGAGGAATTCATAGAATCCTCGTAAATCTTGATCATTTCACTTTCATTGAGGGTTTTTATTATTCCTTTTTAAATTTTGTTTGCTTTCTCCCCTTTCCCCCCGCATTAATCATTCTCTTGTTCAGAAGTTTCCTCTCTCCAGTGAGGGAGAATTAAAAAGCTCTGCTTGGCAGACCCAGCGCACCGCACCAGCTGCATACTAACAAGGAGGAGGACGGCTCTCCAGCACCGTGTGGGGAAATAAGGGGTGCAGCCACTTGCTCCAGCACATACGAGCCTTCAAGGAAACCCGGGTGCTCTTTGTGAGCGATGTAATTTGTGGGGTTGTATCTGAAAACACCATATTCACAAATCTCGAGGTTTGTTATGAAATAGCCTTGGAGGAGAAAAGCAAACCCTCTCCAGTGTGACCTACTGGATTGAACAGCCAAAACATCAATATAAATAATATTCCATGACCTTTCAAAAGCCAGCTGCCTCAGTGTTATGAGCTGGGGTTACCAAAGGGGAATCTTCTTAGCAAAGAGGTGTATTTACACATACCTGGAAGCCTGCACTCCCAGTCAAATGCTCATCTTGTGAAAAGCATCAAAGAAGGTACATCAAACTCAAGTCCTGCAGAAACCCGATACCATCGTCCCTCACGCTGGCCCTGATTATTTTCTTTTTAATAGCAGGTGGGTGCTTAATTACCTGAAGGTTGCAAGCAGAACTCTTATTTTTCATACCTGACTAGTAATTAAATTACTCCTGTTGCTATTATATGATGTAAGTAACAGCTACATCCTTTTAAAAGAATAGTCAAATATGACAGACAGTTTAGAGTAATTTTGTTTTTATATTGGAGCCTAATGCTAAAAGATTGCACAGAAAGCAGAAGGGGGCTGCCTGGAATAGTTTGAAATTAGTGTGTAGTAACCAACAATGATTATTATTGTATTACGGCTTGTAATTCCCAAATGGAGAATTAAATTTTGATAATAGATAACAGCTTTTAACCAAAGGAAAAAAAAAAAAAAGAAGTTTTCTTTTTCTGGCAAGGAAAACTCTTTAGAAAATGATACTGTTGAATGTATGTTTCCCAAGTGAGGGTGGAAAACACCCCAAACTTGCAAGATGCCTTTGTGCAGGCCTTTGGTTTTCCACAGATGCCACTGCAGGATTGTCTGAGGTCTCTTCTAAAGGGCTGTCAGAAAGGTAGATTTATTATTTAGGGATGAAAACAAGCTAATTAGCTTTTTCAGCTATAACACATTCACCATAACTGCATTTAGCTTCGAATTTAGAACTATTGCCAAAAAATAAGATGTTCCCTCTCTCCCACTAACTGACGAGCCCAAGTGCTCCGTTTCTGCTTCCTAACACACGTCTGACCAAGAACAGGACAAGAAGTCACAGGGCTGGTGACCGGGAATATCAGATCACATTAAGGTTCTTGGAGCTTAATATACCAGTCCATTTTTCACCTTAAATGAGGGAAGGCTGGCTCAGGCACAGGGACCTGGGCACTAACCTGATCTCCCAACCAGACCTAAAGGTAAGTCAAATAATCAATGCATCTTTAATTTGAAATGCTTGATGACTAATCTCTTGTTTTCTTTAATTAATGATCTACAGTTAATCATTATGAATGGTAAATAGTCTATTTCAGCATTGATAGCAAGATTTCCTATGGGAAAAATCTTCCCCTATAGCTTTAATTTAAATATGCATTTTCACATAGCACTTACCAAATCCTTACCTTTATGATAGTGCATGATTACAGGTCCATTAACTAATCACATTTGACAACTTGTTTATTGAGAGGAGCAACTATTTTACATCTCTTGCCTGGGAAAGAAAATACTCTAACAAACAATTATTCAGCAGCTGCAATCATGGAGCACTGAATTAATTGCTTTGAAGCTCTCAGTCAAGAAGATCTTGATAAAAATCAAAGAAGATGTTGTTTGACAGAATGCATGAATGGGAGTGCCAGAAGGGGCTCTGGCTCGAAAAGCTGCATCTCTGGGGAGCACTTGGTGAGGATCGCACCTCAAAACGCTGGACTGCAACAGAAGAGGAGCCATGGAAAATTCGTTTGTTCTTCTAAGCTTTAGTTTATCAAAATCAGAATTTGCACATATAATTTGACTATTGGATCAGGATCCTGATAAAAGGAAAAAAAAAAAAAAAAAGAAAAACGAACAAACCTGAGCACAATCAGGTCATAGCATCTCTGTAAAGACTGACACACGGATATTTCATACACGTAGCCTCTGTGACTGACTTCCCCCACCATACAAATCATTAACCCAGGGGGTAGTGTGAGGTTTAATGATTATAAAGCACTTTAGGACTTTCTCCCGAAGGGAGCTACTGTGATTGCGCTGGCGTGGGATAAGCAGCAGAGCGAGGCTTGTGGGTGTCTGAGCTGGGCACCCGGACAGGCGAGTGTCTCGGTGTGCAGCTGTGCCGGCCCAGCCACTCTCTGTCGTGTGTCCAGGAGAGTCTGGATCTCCTGTGCACATTTTAGTGCTTCATTGTGAACAGAGCACCATGGAAAATCACAGGATCGGTGCTCAAGTTTGACCCAGGTACTGAAGACCTGGGTCTTCCCACCGGAAATGAGTTTCTGATCTCTCTTCAGCTCCTTTGTCCGCAGGGTGTTACGGGAAGGGTTTTCACAGGTGTAACTGCTGCTCCTTGGACAGCACGAGGAGGATCTCGGTGTCTCACACGAGACAGCCCCAAACTCTGCTCCACAGACAAGTCACAGCCTGCAATGTGCTGGCCAAACATAAAGCCACGCTTCCATTTTTCAGCTGCTGCACCTTGCGTGCTTTGCAAGCCAGCCGAGATATGTTCTTGCCAGATAAGACTAATTCCTACAGTGACACTGAAAGGGAAGGAGGACTTAAAAGTTCCAAACCCTCTGTTGTAAGTGGCTTCAAAAGCGAAGTACGAGGACTAAACAATATCATCTCTGAATACTTTGTCACTAGAAAAAGCTGGAAAAGTTGCCTAGAAAACTGAGGAGTAGTGGTAACGTCAGGCAGCTTTGCAAAAAACATCCTAATTGAGCTTCTGTGGGTCAGATCAAACTCCTGACACAGTCAGCTTTTCAATACTGCCCTGTTCTTACATTAAAAATACCTTATTTAGTGTAATCTCTCTAGAAACAGGGAGAATTGGAATTCTTTTCCCATTCCTGCATGATCCCAGATCAGAAGGGCCGGTGAGGATGGTGGTCACGGGTCACGACCATGAAACGTTGCACTGTTTGCAAAATCCAGCACCGCCAAGGACTAATGCCTCAAAAACTGTGACGTTCACTACTGCCACTCCTGTCCCTGCCTATAGGTGAGGAGAAGCCATAGCCCTTGCATTGGCTTCTGTTTAATAGAGGCGAGACCAAACTGAATTCATACACTTGTAACGATGTGCCCTGGTTCAAATAATTGTTTCTGCAGTAACCCCTTGGCTCTGTTTAATGCTTCAATAAGAGACAGATGGATCCTAGCTAAATAATTGGCTCTATCTTTCCTTTTTTTTTTCCAGGTGTGGTTGACAGAATTTGCCCTGTTGAAAGAAACATGTAAACAGTTGTTGCTGAGGTTTGTGTTTATCACTCCAGCAAGCTGTACGAGTAGCAGAAAACTGATATGTTCTGGTTTATCCTTATGAAAAATGTAAATAGTGGGTTAAGCATTAATGCTTGGAAATCACTAGCTTTACTTGCCAAGGAATTATGCAATTATTTTAATGGATAAATGGAAAAGCATGCATTGGTCTATAGGCTTAACCGGTTATTGCATGAGCTGGGATAAACCTGAGCTAGTCCCAAGAGAGCAGACCCTTCTTCACTGAAGGGTAATGATCAAGCAGATACTTAAGAAACTCTCTAATGAGGTCACAAGTAAAACAGGGTGTATTATTAGACATTAAAATGAGCTCTTATTAAAATAATAAAAACAGCTGATATATTGAAGGCATGGTATAGTACATCTGGTTTGACCTGGAGCTGTGTGTGGAATAATATTATTAGAATTTCTGCTTAATAGAAAGTTTTCCATTTAATTCATAAAATGTAAGTGAGGCTCTCCAGACTTAGAGCAAAGTTTCTTCCAGGTTTGAAGAGCTGGTGTGCCCCAGGTAATGTCAAACCCTGTGAGATAAAGCCAGGTGGGTGAGAGGAGCAGCCTTGTCCTCTATGCTCAGTCCATGAGTCCGGATTTGGGAGAAGGAAAAGTAAACCTGCCACAGGCCCTTGGTTTTCCTACAATCCAAATTCACGGGCTGAGGATCCGGCAGCTCAGGACTGTGGGTCCTGTGACACCAGCTGACACATCCACATCGTGAGCAGGTCAGTTAAAGTGCTCTCTCTATAATCTCTCCACCCTTGCCTACGGACATGAGGGACTGAAGAGTAGCAATCACTCAAAACAAAGGAAGTAAAGCAGCTGCTGCCATCTGAAAAACAAATGTTGTGTGCACAGAGCAGCTCACTTGTGCCAGCTCCACATCCATAACGTTTGTCCTGCTATTGAGAAATTTTTAAGTCAGATGCTAAGCTCACCACAATGGTGCTGGGATCTTCTTATCTTTCCTAAGGTGCATCTTCATTTAAGCACAGACCATTCTGGTCACAGAGCAGTGGAAACATTTTTGTTTGTTTTTTTGCTAAGGCAAAACGAGCAGCTAAAATGGAGATGATACTCATGAACACACTACGTTCTTGTAAATCAAGAGTACTCCCAAGCTACAAGTGTGTGCTCGGCTCTGAGCATCCAGCTCAAGAAAGATACTATCAAAATCCATGTGGGATTTTGAAATAGACGCTAATTAGAAAATGGAAAATATAATCTAAAGAAAGATAGAGAAGACCGGGACTGCTTGCCTTCACGGTGAAAAAAGCTAAGTAAAGATATTTGTGTTTTGGTACCATCTCTATAAACACTGACAAAAAAAGGAAGGTGATGGACAATTACTAACTCTTTCCTTCTTAGCAAAAGAAAATATACAAATTTTAATGCTCAGGAAAAAAAACTCTTGGGGCATATAATCAAATTGCAAAGGGCTGGGAAGAAGCTGGGTACTGAAAGTGACTCCGCAACTTCGTTCTGCAGGTATTCCCCATTGCCTTCTGACACAGGTGACACTGGGACAATGTCAGAGAAAACCTGAGATGAGACAATGTATATTATAGATTCTATTCTTTTGTACCTATTAGGCTGGTGCAAAAGGAATTGTGGTTTTTGCATTGTTGAAATTTGCCATTTGATGTTGGAATACATTCTTAAATGTGGTTAAGATATGTAATTTTAATGCACTTTTCTCACTTTTTGTTTTATTTGTTACCGACATTACTTGCTGTTTGTATTTATTTTAGACTATGGAAATGATGTTAGGCAAAAAGCAAATTCCAGAGATTTTCTTGAGTTCAAAATGGGTCATAAAACTGCAGAAACAACACGCAAAATCAACAATGTGTTTGGCCCAGGAACTGTTGATGAATGTAGAGTGCAGTGGTGGGTCAACAGATGAGGAGATGAGGAGCATAGCGGCCAGTCATGGGAAGGTGACAGTGACCAATAGAGAGCAATCAGCGATGCTGAGCCTCTGACAACAACACGAGAAATTGCCAAAGAGCTCAACGTCAACCATTCTACGGTCATTTGGCATTGGAAGCAAACTGGAAAGGTGAAAAAGCTCGATCAGTGGGTGCCTCAGGAGCTGACCAAAAAAAAAGGTCATTCTGAAGTGTCATCGTCTCATCTTCTACACAACAACAATGAACCATTTCTCGATCAGATTGTAACGTGTGATGAAAAGTGGATTTTATACAGTAACCAGCTCAGTGGCTGGACCAAGAACCTGCAAGGCACTTCCCAAAGCCAAACTGGCCTCAAAAAAAGGTCACGGTCACTGTTTGGTCCTCTGCTGCCAGTCTGATCCACTACAGCTTTCTGATTCCCAGCGAAACCGTTCCGTCTGAGAAGTCTGCTAAGCAAATCGATGGGATGCACCAAAAACTGCAACCCCTGCAGCCAGCATAGGCCAACAGAAAGGGCCGAATTCTTCTCCATGACAAGACCTGACTGCATGTTGAATAACCAGCACTCCAAAAATGGAACGAATGGGGATACAAAGTTTTGCCTCATCTGCCGTATTCACCTGATCTCTCGCCAACCAACTACAACTTCTTCAAGCATCTCAACAACGTTTTGCAGGGAAAAAATTTCCACAACAAGCAGGATGCAGAAAATGCTTTCCAAGAGTTCGTCTAATCCTGAAGCATGCAATTTTTTTTATGCTACAGGCATAAACAAACTTATTACTGGTTGGCAAAAATGTGTTGATTGTAATGGTTCCTCTTTTGATTAACAAAGATGTGTTTGAGTCAAGTTATAATGACTTAAAAGTCACAGTCCAAAAACCGCAATTATTTTTGTACCAATCTAATATTTTGGAAGAGGTTTATAGGAATGTGAAGAAAAGCCTTAACAGAACAAAAGATACTTCACCGGTTACTATTTTTTTCATTAAATCACTTGGCTGCATTGCCTGGCTTTGCAATTATCGATCACCTTTTGTATTGTTTTTCATGGGCTCTTTAATTAATTAGTCAAATATTCCAAAACTAAAATGTCTTAACAATTCTCTCTATGTTTATCATGGTTCTTTTATGACAGTTAGGCCAAGGAAATGCTTTACTGGAGTGATACAGTTAGCTTGGAATTAGCAGCGCTACATGAAAGTGACTTCACACAGCAGACTGAATGAGGTAAAGCTGCTTCACTTTTAAAAATCTATCTGTCTGTCTGTCTATCTATCTATCTATCTATCTATCTATCAAGACTGTAGAGAAGTACAATAGCACCTAAAAGTTTAGGCACATTCGTGAGAACAAGGTGCATCTCAGACACCGTTTCTGACTTCAGGTGTTCCCTCACCAATCTGTTGGTCACACTGGACGAGCAGTTGAGCAACCAGTGCCAGCTGCCACGTGGTGTCTTCTCCTTTTCTCCAGCTCAGAAAGCTGAGGCCAACACTGTGAGCTACATCAGTTCGAGCCCAGAGGGACATGTTCCGCAGGCCCAGGAGAAAGGCAACTACCTGGAGGTTTCTGATTTTACAGCAGCCATCACCCATGGTCTATAAACTGGAAGAATGTTTAATGTAGTTTTCCAGGATTCAAGAAAATTCCATCAAAACACTTCTTCTCTAGAAACCTTTTTAATTTAACTTGCATATTTTAACTGAAATACAGTGTTAGCAGCAAAAAGAGATTTCTGGTTTAATGTTTCACAATACATTAGTTTCCGAATCTGCATTTTGCTATTAAGGCAATTTACATTAATTACAAATCAACTCTGAATACTACAACAGTATTTCCAAATATGTACAAACTACCATAAAATAACTAGTAATATAATTAACATAGAAAAAAAATAAAATCACATAACTAGTAAAAATGTAAACATTTTAAGCTAATGTCTTTAAAATCACAAAATGTACCATCTACCATTCCAAGACCAAGCGAACAGCTGAAGACATTAGGTACGATATTAAAAGTTACTAAATTAAGTCTTTGTTCAGTCAATATTTCACAAGCTGTTCATGTTCTGTGGAATTTATATTCAAGTCTGGACTAGCAATTGCTTTCAAAGCTGAATTTCCTAAAAGAAGAGTTTGGTTTGATTGTTGTCTCCACCCAGTTTCAAGACAGCAATCCCACTACTTAATTCTGCTTTTAAGCAGCAATTAATTCATTCCAGCAGCAAACAAGCAGGCACAATTTGCAGCGTGGGCCTGACACATTTCTCAGAAAGGACCTCATCACATGTGGTTCAGCAGCAGCAGATGCCCCTATGGCCTCCCTGTGCTGCACTGGTGGTTTGGGACATTCACTCTGAGATGGACAATGTCACATGCGTCAGAGGACCTGGGTACAAGCCATTTATTGGTCTTAAATCCTGTTTTTAGTATTCATCCTCATTCTAGTCAGGAAAACTTGAGAAAAAAAAACAAACCAACAACAACCAACCAAAAAAAAACCAACTACAAAGAAAGAGTTCTAATTGTTGAACAAGTCTGAGTGGTGATAAGGGATGTCAGCAATAAAGTATTACAATTCATCCCTATATGAAAAAGAAAAAAAAAAAAAAATTATTTTCCTCACAGATATATCATCTGATTATACTCCTAAAATTGTGCTCTGTTTATATTACTAATGTTTATGTTCTCCTCCGTAGACAAAAGCTGAGTACAAATGTATTTCTTACAAATGACTTTATACCTAAGATCAACATTTGTTGGTAACCTGCAGTTTTTATCAGTTAAACCCAATTGGTTGACAGAAGATGCAAAGACAAATAAATGGCAACACAGAAGGAAACAAAAAAACACTAAGTCAGTAACAATAAATACTAAAACCTGAAGTCAGCTGATGCTTCATAATAGGGATTACATACTGGTTGTCTGAAATAACAGAGACTACATTCAGTAGCGAAAGCTTTCCCAGCTGCAGGAGCCTAAATGTGCAATTAGTTACACAAGTCTCAACACTGCCATGATGGTTTGCAGGACCATGAGAACAGCACTGGTGTTCTGGAGCAGGATGATCAGAGAGTAATTAATGGCCTGGTTTGCTTAGCAGTCAGCAGGGCAACATAGTGAACTGGCTCATATGAGGCCAATTTAAGGATAGATATAAAATGCCAATCAACACAGCCTCATGGAGAACAGGTCTTGAAAAACAGGTTGAATTTTACTCTTTCATACCAAGACACTGAGGTGTTACTCGTCAGGATGCAAAATCACCTCCTGAAAACCAGCTGAACATGTCACTTCCTTTAAAATATCAGTACAAGATGATATCCATACAGAATGTTATGTTGAAGACAGAAAGCTCATTTCAAAATGCAGTACTAATAGGGAATCAGTAAGAACTATAGTTGTTTTCCATCTTATACAATTTTTTAATAGCTTTGGGAAAAAAGGAACATGAACTCAATGGCCTGTTTGCTTTTCCCCATCACCCTACTCATGTCACTGATGCAATAAAAACTTACCACCTGTCTCCACAAACATTGCCTTGCATTCCATTTTAAAAATCAATGATCTGGAAGAAACTGTAAAAAATCACTTGCAATAAATTTCCAAAGGACAAGCAGACTGCTGGAGTAGTAAAGAATGAGGACGGGTCACTTATACAGAGCAATCTGGATCACTTCATGAGCGGTATTGTAATGCTGGCAAAATACAGTGTATGTTTCTAAAAAAAAATTAGGTAGGATAATAAGAGGATGATGTACTGCATTCTTGAAAAAGACTCTGAAGAGGACTTGAGCCATAAAAGTCAGCACGCAAGGCAATGATTCCACAAAAAAAAGGATAATACAATTTTTGAGCAAGGAAGGGAAGGAGTTATTAATTAGAATAAGAGGATCATGTTATGCCTCTATATGGTCCTGATAGATCATGTGGCATCTAATTCAGATATCACACTTGAAAATATTCAATACATGAGAAGTACAGAAAACGCAAAGATGAATTAGTCTCGGATAACATTTGTTGCCATAAGAAAGTTAAGGAATTCACTACATCTCATCAGAGAAAAGGTTAAAAGGGACATAATAATGATTTATAACTACACACAAGCAATTAGAAAAGCTGATACTACAGAGATCAATATAAGCAATCAAATGCATAAAAAGACCAGAATAACTTAAGGTGGAGCTAGAAATGCAAATAGAAAATCAAGTGAAAAATGTACCTGGGGTAATTAACTATTGCAACAGGAGATGTGAGTGAATTCTCATCACTTGAAGACTTTAAATTAATATTAAATGCCTTCCTAAAATGTTCAGTTCAAAACAAAGCCACTGAATAGCGAAACTGCTTGTTGAAATTCAATGGTCTGTTGAATTTAAAAATAAAGGCTCATTATGGTGCCCTTCTTACCTTATATATTTATGAGATCTATTGTGAAATATAACAACTAAATGGAAAGGGGTTACCAAGAAAAGAAGGTATTCTTTCTTTCCAGAGCACAATAACATTTAAAGCTGGATTTAAAGCTAAATAAACTGCATCTGCATTTTGGAAAATATGTTTTTCCTCCCCCCTCTGTTTATTTTTCTTATTTCTTGTTCAGAGTTGTACAGTCCACTTAGCCGACTGTGTCCAATTTACATAATCATGTAGTTATTCTTCAGTTTTCTGTTCCTATTTATAAAACTTTCACAAACCATCCACTTAAGTAGCAGTGTGATTTATTGTAAGAATGATTGTGGTTGTTTCAGGGGGAAAAATGCAACGTGATTAAATGAAGAATGAATAAGGACATTCTAGAAATGAAGGGCTCTAATCCTGCAGAAAGATATGTAAATGAAAGCTGCCCCTCAAGCCCCATCCCAAATAGCCAATGAAGCACTGAGAGAATCCAGCAGATACCTTTACAGCTGGGCAGCCAAGAGCCTAGCAGAAGAAAAAACAAATAGATAAACAGAGAAACCAACCATGCACACAGAACGTTCTGGAGAAATGGTAAAGCTACCAAAGCCATCTGCAGTTTAGGAAAAAATTACAGTTAAATTCATGAACAGTTGCTGATATGACCATCTCAACACAGGTCTGAATACCAAAACTCTAGAGCAGACATTTGCTCATGGATAAGTACAAGCATCTGAGATAAATGCATCAACCAAGCAAAGGGTTGGATATTTATGCTGTGGATCCAGGAGAGCAGAATCTTTTCATATGCAATAAATATTTGGCAGGTATCACAGGAACCCTAATAACCCATGCTTCTTACAAAAATGGAGAACATGTTGGTTATTTCAATAATCAGGTTCAATATTTTCGCCGGAATTACTTATTCTCTGCTATTTGAAAGAACGAGTAGTGCAAACAAAACCCAATTTTTTCACCAGTAAGACTGCCGTGTTTACAAACCAGCTATCTACCAGGAACAGCTGAGAGACTCCACAAAGGAAGAGCTTTGCTACAGAGCCACATTAGCCAGGAAAAAAAACCCAACAACATGAAAATGAGAGCCTGAGTAGCTGTTCATATGCAGTCCTGCTTTTAAATGTTCATCTTAGTCCAAACCAAGCTGCAGTGATGGATCACACTCTTGCTCACACTCAGACAACCCTGGTCAATTTGGACAGTGTGCGCACCAGCAAGAACTTCGGAGATCCCACACTAAATTGGTAGAACTGCTTCAGAAATTCATACGGAGTTACAGAGCCATTCAGAGGGCACAATAACTTGTCACAGTACATTAATTTAAAAGCAGTGGTTCCCAAACAGGGAGGGAAAGATAAGAATATTTTAGGTGAAGCCAAGTATGGAGCCCAAGAAAATCAGCTTTGCAAGATCTGTGCTGAAGGTGTGTGAAATTCCCATTTGAACCAGTCCGAGGAGCTGCAAGTGGGCTAAACAGAGGGGCTGGTAGAAGGCAACAGTGACATCCCTGCTGCAGGGACACCAAGTTACCCTAAACACTGCCAGCTTTTCAAGGGGAAAGCACTGAACCAGTCTTTTCAGAAGTAGCACCGTTACTTCAGATAAAGGTAACTCCTGTTACTAGTGCAATTATGTAGATGTTAGTGATAATGAGTACAGCTGAGACTGCAGCTAGTAGTAATGCCCTGCCTGAAAAAAGTATATAGTAGAAGGCCAAGAAACTTAAAATTCGAGGGACTCTTCTAAGCTAATTATGATGTCTATGGCTGCAACCATGATCTAGGGTCTAGCATTTCTGTCTAGGTGTTGGTACCGGTTTGGTTTCAGACTTGGTCTTGGTAAGCAGTGAAATGGGATTCCCAAGGCCAGCTAAGCTGCTTTTTCTACAAGCACCAGCTTTGTAAGGAGCAGCAACAGGTGTCTGCAACTGCTGCATTCTTGTAGCTAAGTTGGCATCAAAGGAAGAACTACCAGCAGGTGTGCGGTCAGACTTCGCCCGGTTTTCCTTGCCTAATTGCTCTGTGTTCATTTGTGCTTTTGCACTGTATGGTGCCTTGTCAGAGGGTGGAGGTGGAGCTCTTCTTTTCTTTCCTCTGCTATCATTTGGACTTGTGGTATCTCTCTTTGGGCTCAGATGCACATTTTTCTGAACAACCATCTCATGAGATCCATCAAAGAGTGAAGCCCATAAGGAAGCTGCTGACTCTTTTTGCTGGCCAAGCAGGAACTCACCATCACTCTCTTCGATTTTTCTTTGTATGATATCAGCTAAGCCTTCATGTTTCACTGGGGAATCAATGCCTGTAATTTTAAAGAACAGCAATTAACTCAGATTAAAACACTACCAATGATTTTACTGCTACCTATTTCGTTATTGCTATTCAGAATACAAAATTGTATTAACTATGTCTCATGAAGTCTGGACTACTATTAAGAGTATTAATGGATGAAAAAGATTACACAGGCTTTCAAAGAGAGAACTGAGGTGACGGGAGGGAACAGTCTTCGTGACAGCTGGCATTGAGGCAACAGGCTAGGCATTGATATTTTTTCCCAAGTAAAAATAGAAAACATAATGCACTACTGGGAAACCTATATGTATTAGATATTAAACATATTTTGTTGTATAGTGCTTTTAAAATTTCATTTCACAGAAGGCCCATGAAAAAGACTATGACTAAACATTCTTGTGCCTCCAGACTGCAGAAAATGGGACATCTTTACACATATATCATTTTTCTTTATGTGCTTTAAGACTGTCTTGCCTCATTTCTTATCCCTCATATTGAGTTTTCTATATATACTGCAGTAATACTAGCCTCTAAACTAGCAGCAATATCTTTTCTATTGCAGGCCACAAGTTAATGATTTTCAACACATTTTTAAACACAGGGTTGTATCTATTAATGCTATAAATAAGCAGGAAAAAAATGGTATAATGAGAGTGAAACAGAGTTTGTGTTCTGCTCCTCACTGCTGTGCTTGAGTATCAGTAGAATTATGCTACAGCGTTACCTTCATAAAACTTCTATATAGGTGATTTACTGCCTTTCTGCTCTGCATTCATAGCTTCGACAGGAGACTCTCGACTGTTCAGCGCTCTGATGCACAGTAACTCAATGACCCACGTGACATTTTGAGCATCTTCACAGTTCCAATCTCAAGCACCAAGCAGTCAGGCATTTATAGTTGTACAGAGTTTCTCAGCCAACACTGCATCGGACCCATTAAAACAAAGTGACCTACTTTTTCTAGTCTGTAAATATTATTTCTGTAATGAAACTATTAAAATAATCCTGCTGCATACCATTTTGCTCGGTAAAAATAGAAGTCTCAAATACATGCTAGAGAGATTTTCCAAGCATATTTTTCAACACCATTACCAAAGACCAAACAATTAGGTAAGTTATGTTAGGTAAGTCTTTAAATAACTTTAAGGACTGCAAATTAATTTAATGCAACTAGTTAAAGACATTATTGGTTTGCAGTCCAGACTATTTTACCTTTACATTTCCTGAGCTTTATATTACTCTTGCAATTAATGTTTATTTCTAGTGACAGCTTTTTTGAATGTGTTCAGGGCTCTGTAGTTACAGTGCAGAATGCAAATTTTTTGGCTCAAGGTATAAAAATGCATTAGTTATTTGTGCTATTACAAATTCAGATTTAATATGAACTCCTTGGTATGCAATTATGTTGCTCTTTCATTGTCTGAATTGCCCTTGGAAAACTCAGTGTTTCAACATCAACACCAGAAGCCATCTGAACACAGACAATGTTGTTTCTGTTACCCTGCAACTTGAAAAGACAAATCCCACTTACTCATATCATGGTAGACGGAGGTCGCTTCTTTTGTCAAGAACAAAGGTGGTTTCCGTGGTGACATAATCTCAATTTTCATAAGTTCTTCACAACAATGTTTCCACTGGCCTGAGAGAGAAAATAGAACAATGACTGGAACTTAAACACTTCAGCTTGAAAAAAATTGAAGTTGTTAGATTGTGTTAGGAAACTATGTCCAAAGTAACACTAAACAGTAAGTGTTTACCTTCTGTTTAGCAGGAATGCTCAGGGTACATTTGCATTTTCAACTCTGTACTCATTCTAACTCTTGGCACAAAGGTCGTAAGATACTATCTTTAGTTAAGGCATCCCAGCAGTACTGTTAAACTACGAAGGTTAAATATCACAATTTGCCATCAAATCCCCAAACACAGTATAAATTCATTAAAAAAAAAAAATAAAAAAAAAATTAAGGTTAGGGACGCTTGAGGAAGTTATAGGGGACAACCTCCAATGTACTGCAAGCTGGATGTTCTACAGCTATGTTACAACGTAACAGAAAGTTCTGTCTTCAATGGAGGGTAACTTGCTTTTTAGTCCTTAGCAGACAAGGAAACCTCTTTCTCTATTAATAGATTTTGACCTTAAGGAAAACAAGGCACAGTAAAATTACTTTGTTCATACCAATCATTCCAAGTGTTCTGAGCACATTAATTTTAAGAGAATTTTAGAATCAGGGAAGAAAAAAGGCATTTAAATGCCAAGTGACCCATTTTTTCTAAACCTAAGGAAAATGTCTCAAAAAAATCCATGGGTATTCTATCTATAATGAATAAGAAGTATTTCTTTTACCCCACTCCACAGCTAATTTAAAGAGGATGCCCTAGTTTTTGCTTAGTGTGTTTCTTTAATTGATAGAGCCTTTTCTCATTGTAAATCAGAGCTAAAAAGGACTAGAAATACAAACTACAATACCTAGTTTCCGCAGCCTCAATTCACTGATTTTATTGGTGTGGCATCTGACTGAACACTGATATTTCATTAATTGACCTGGTTCTGTTTTCTGACCTGATGAAAATGACTATCAGGAACCAACTATACCTTGTCAATGGCAATGTAACTACTGACAGTTGCTCTCTACTCTTAATAAACCTGTGAGTCAAACTACTAAAGCAGGGGAAAAAGATAATGTAGATTAATCTATATAGTTCTTATAATAAATATTGGGTGTTAAACAAGCAACACAGTATACTACTTCAATACCATTTCACTGGTTTACACCAATAAATGAGTTTCTTCTCTCCTGTAGGAAGAGTGATGTTCCAGAGGTTAGCCAAAGGGTTGGGGTATCGATTTATCATCTCATTTATATCATCTGTTAAGGCCTCTGGCACAGTTTACACCAGGATCTAGTAAGAAGTGTGTATTTGCATGACTGGATTGGAGTGTGTCTTGGTGAGCATATTCCTCTGTGACAAGGGGTACCAAAACCCAAGAATTACCAAGAGAATCAAGTAAATCCTAATGCAATAAATTACAATTTAATTAATCCGTAATACTGCAGGGCAAGGAAATCCCATAGACATGTGCCCGCTTGCAAGGGCTGCCTGAACCTGCATCCCAGCCAAGGCTCCAGTGAACCCAGCAGCCCCACCATGTCCCACTGTCACTTCCCAGGCAAAGGTGGACTCTACAGCAGAGGCTGTGAGAATTTAGCAGTCCTCAAAAAATTATCTAGAACACTGCTGGACATAATCTGCTGCTGGCTGCTTGCAAAAACCCAGACTGAACACATGGACTTTGATTTAGTCAAATATTTGCCTTCCAACAGCTTAGACCACCACCAAAAATTATCCCAAAGAACATTTTTCTTCTCGTAGTTGCAAACAAAGGCTGACGAGGCAATTCCAATTCAAATTGTTCAAAGACCCCTTTGATGTTACATACCCCCGCAGTGGGCGGGCACACTGCCAGCACTGCCTGCTTACTCACTCAGATCATAAAAGTGCTGCCAGATAGCCTCCATCCACTTCCGAAGTTCTTCCCTACTGTCAGTAGCAAAAAGTTGCACCGAAGCCTCTCCAGACATGGGGTTGATAACAGAGAAGTTATTAGTTCTTCTCTTGGAGTCCTTTTCCACAGCTCGAACTCTGGTTTCCTAGGAACGACAAGTAATGAGTTATCGCCTCAGCTCCACTGTGGTATCACCTTCTGGCCAAGGGCAGCGTAAGGGAGATACTGTTTGGCTTTCTGTCTAATCCAGATTACTTTCCAATTAGTAAAAAGAATGACTAATAACAGTATTTTCTAATACAATCATTAAAATGGCATAAAATATGAAAAACAAGGGAATGGAGTACAATCATTGCAGTTTAGTTCTGAATTACGGAACATACGTTGTGTTTCCCCTCCCTCTACCCTCACCAGCACATCTCACACTCCTCATTCTTCCCCACAGGAGTTTTGTGAATAATCCAAAATAACAGCGAGCAGCTCCTTTTCTCTGACTCTTCAGGGGGACAACCACATTGTTACAGCTACTATTTAGATCTCCTACCATACTTCTGTGGGCCACTGTTTATGCAATGTATTCTAAACTTGTATCTATTTTATGTTCATCTTAGTCAATCAGGACATTCAGGGCTAATACTATAGTGACAGAAAATTTAAAAAGAAACTTACTAGTCTACATTTAAAAGAACATTTGTAGCAGTTACCCATACAGTTCTGACAGAACAAATTTCCAGCATTGGAAAATATTTTGCTCCAATATAAAAAAAAAAATCCTACCTGTATTTTCAAAATAGACATTTTAGTTTTCCCTTATTAGGAAGAGCTACATAGAAACAATTAAAAATATACATGAGAAGTATATAATAAGTCTATCAAATTTCTTCAGCTAATGTTAGAAAGGTTCTCAGATTACACAGCAGCACTATTACAGCCAAGGTTTCCTCTCCTGTTAAGGGACATAGTTCAATTGATTTTTAATACCTAGACTAGATCCAGTGGTATTTTCATAGTATCTAGTTTCTTTGTTATGGCATTAGTACAATAAAAAAAGCACTTACTCCTGAGTGATATCCGCCGCACCACCCCCCCCCCCCCCCCCCCCGCCCCGCCGTGGGTGAAATACTGAAAGATCTTAGGAAAAGTTGGACAAAACACAACTGAAAAAATTTCCACCCAGCATCCACAGCCAGGCTGCGTCCCAGTGTCCCCTCTGGATGGACAGTGGCCCTGACCGCAGCCGTGGCATCAGGCCATTCCTCAAAACACAGCGGAGACACATCAGCCCTGTTCCTTCTTACACAATTCAACCAAATGTCAAACATCTGCTAAAGATGTTAAACATACACCTACAGAAATTAAGTTTACGCATGGGATCCCATGGGGATAAGCCTAGTTCTGATACTCAGAAAAAACCAAAAATTATTCTACAGAACATTCCCCGGATTTTAAATGCCTTACTGAAGTAACCATTTGAAATACCAACAGCTGCTTGTAGCATAGCTGATGGATATGCTCATTTAAATTCTTCTGTCTAAAAATAGGAGATGAAGTAATTCATCCATAAGTGCTCTATATCCCATTAACTCAGGTAACCATAGATACCAGCAAAAAATTAAATCAAATGGATTAACATTTGACAGGTAAGAACTTCAAGCATACCATACACACAGGTTTATTTAATGATATTTGCTGCAGGTTTTATCCCACAACTACGGTATTATTCAAAGGAGATAAATCCACAAGCAACGATCTATATCTGATGCTTGAATATTTAAGGAGCGATACAAGATGCTATTACAGTAATGGGGTGATGAATTTACCAAGCTTGGGTGAATTATACTACATGCCCAGTTCCACTTCCCAAAAAAACCCACAGAAAAAACGCAAAACCAAAACAAACAAAATAGAAAAAAATAAAAAAGGAAAAAACACACACACAAAAAGCACCACCACAAGAATGAAAGTGTCTAAAGGTACCATGTTATAATAATGCTCATCATTTAGCTGTCTTACAGACAGCCGAACCAACTCTGTTACAACCCTTGTAAAAAATAGAACACCTGGTGGATTTGAATAGGAAAAACTGAGTTGATCTTGAACTCAAATGACTCCTCTGGGGAAGCTGAAGACAGTTTTACATCCTATATGCAAAAGATTGTTTTTTGAAGGTGGGAAAGACTAAAAGAGAAAATAATAGGTTTGTTTTGTTTTTTTTTTTAATGGAATGTAAATATGAACCTTCCTCTGTACTTTACCTCCAAAATAAAAAAATCTCTTTGCCTGATAATACCTCTCTGGAAAGCTCATCTGTTAAGCTAAAAATAAAACAGAAACATGAAAGAAAAAAAAAGAGAGAGAGAACTGTTTCATTGCTGAGGTGAGATACTTTCCTGCTAAGCCAATCCTGACACACCAAGAAGCATTGGTTATAAAGATCATTTTAAGACATCAAAACAAATTACAGTTCTTGAATAACCTAGGATCTAGTTCTGTGTATCCATTTGAAGATTAAACAAACCGAATCCCATATAACAAACTTCTGTCATGTTTCTAGTAACAAAAAATAAACTAAGAAACAACAACACAACACTGTAAACAAAATACAGTCTGTTCATCTGCTGGTTTCTGCTGTAATGTTAATAATTTCCACAGGGTCTGTTTTAGGCAAGCAGGGAAATATGGTTAAATTTAAAAGTATGGCTTTCAAACACATTATTGGCCAAGAACAAATTCACCAGATCAGCTATGAATATTTCCTCCTTTCATCTTCATTGCTTTGTGTACTTGTATTAATATAACATTCTTGTGGCCACTGGACGACAAGTACAGTGTGTAAATATAATACGGAAAAACAATATTAGGTTTTCTATGTCATGTTAGCTATCTTTGGTGCAACGCAGCAGCTAAAAACCAGGAAGGGGAGACAGCATTGTATGACCAGCCAGCATTCTGTGGAGCACCAGGGAGCCATAAAGTGCCATTTCCAAACCACTCAATTGAGCGTGTGTGTTACCAGGTCCAGCCTGTGGGATCTGGGTATTAGATCTGCTTCCCCTGCCCGCATCCACAAGCTCTTTCAAGCAATTGAGGACTAAATTGAGCAATGCTATGTGAGATACCAGACATTTGGAGGCACTTAACTAGTCTGTTCTTTTCCAAAATGTTTTCACATGTATAAAGCTTTATCTAAGCCAACCAGTGGGACAACGTCCTTACTACAGAGAACACAGAAATTTTCAGGGCTGCTTTCATTTCACCACTGCTGGAGCTCCCTGACACAGACAAAGAATATTTCTCTTATTGCTTGCTCCCTAAATGTTGGCATGGTCAAGAACTCATATCAATATGCCTCTGCTCCCTGGTTCCCTGGAGATATGTATGGTTAATTCAAAGTGACATCCCAGAATTCCTCAAGCTGCCGGCACACATAGCACAGAAAAAAGTTTTAGAGTGTCTGACCAGGAGACAATAGAATATGTATTCTAAATACTGAGCAAATAACGTGAACCACTGGCGCATACACCAATTTGCTAAACTATCAGGTATAGGCAAGGCCTTTATTATTCATTTCGAACTAAAGGAAACTTGAAAAAAATTCAGGGACTGGCCCATGAGGAATATTTTGTGTTCAAATTGGATTCCAGCAAATTTTCTTCACTACAGAAAATATCATTTCTCTTTTCCTATTTAGTTGTGCAAGATAATATGTTATAATCACATTTAGCTGGAACAATAATAGTAGCACTTGCATAATAGGAACTGCAGAACCATTCTTGCTCAACAGCAGTAGCAGGGAAGTAATCTGAAGTTGAAGTAATGACTTTACTGGTCTTAATGGCTTCTTCAAGTCTCGATTCAAAGGGAACGGGAAATAAGGCTATCAGTGTGAATATTTTCCAGAGAGTTTCCCATAAATCCGAATGATTTCATTACTTTTCAGAAAGTATCTTTCAATTACACATAAAGGATCAGCTTCACATTACAAATGGAGATGCCACATATGCAACTTGAAGAGATTTTAGCTAGAATGTCCAGAGTTGATGTTTAACCTCAACTTGCATTTTGAAATTGCTGTTTCTATAACAACATGTAGCAGAAAAGCCCATATGATTAGTTTGCTTTCATTTAATCGGTAAGAGAAATTTCATAACAAAAGAATAAAAAAATACCTGCAGGCATTAAGTTATTAAGTTACTTTTCAAGAAAAACTGTTTAAGTAGTAAAGTATTCAAATATGTTTTAAATTGTAATTTTTTTCTGGTTTCAATTTAAATTGAAGAAAGATTCACAGTCATATTCTCCAGCAGACTAACATTTGTGTAAAATGGTGTATGATACAAGATTTATATACCTTCTACAAGTTAGCTTTAATGATACTCTGCAAATGTATGGACAGTCTCTCAGCAAAGGCTCAATAAGCTGGATTTTAGGTTTTACCTGTGTTGGTAACATGGAAGAGTAAAAATACCTTAGTAGAATATGGTTATTTTAAAAGGAAAGACAAAACTAGGATATATACCAAAACAAAGACCTCCAAGGAAAGATACGAGATAGCCTGATAGATCATATTTTAAAATATTACGGTCACATTTTAGAATATGGATTTAGTCTTCTATAATTTCCCAAAGTTTACCATTTCTTAACTGATATTGTGAACAGTTGGAAAGCAGAATTATGGCAAAGGCTGACTAGTGCAATTAAAATTGACTGCAGAGGTAAGCAAGTAAAGCTGCCTAAATATATACCACAGTCTAAACATTTATTTCATGTAAATGTGTGAACAACTGGAAGAAAAAATGGCTTTGTTAAAAGATCCAGCACTAGCAGAAAGGTGTTTTTAAATAAGAAATCAATTTCAATCTTAGGTGACTAAAAAAAGAAGACCTAACACAAACGGGTCACATTGTTATAGCTAGTTTAAATGTTTGGTTTATACACAAGTCTTGCTCTCAGTGAGAACGCAGTCATATTTTCCAGAAACTTCAAAGACACCAAAAGCTGATGGTGCTGTTGTAAGCAGCAGTTCTTTGTTACTGTGTCTCCACACGTTCCCAGTCCCAGCCTTGCCCCTCTGTTGTACCACACAAGTATTTGTGAAGCCATGTAGTGAAGTAGATAAGAGAATTTATTAACGGAAACCGCAGCTGAAGCCAACCCTCCTCCGGCCCCCAAAACGAGCTCATTTTAACCCACATCAGTTCCCTTGGCCAACTCATCAGTCAGCTGCCCCAGTGCCGGCTCAGCTCAGCGGCCTGAATGGGTGACCAGAGCGGGCAGAATGCTTCTCTCAGAATTAGAGCTGGCATCGGGCGTTCACAGCAGTACAGCACCGGCATCCAGATCGACTGGTGCTTAACACCGCTTCCAAATGTGCCTGTTCACTTACGTAAGATGAAGCCAGCTATGTCAATTGCAAATAACATTAAATTCCTCTGATCATCCTTGTGTCATATTAACTCTTGATGACTGCAGCAAAAAGAGTTTTTGAAAGCATCTGTTCATGCTAATGCTTGCCATTCCAAAGGTCCTTCCAATAACATTCCTAAATTAAACACCTAAATATTATGTCAAATTAAATACTTAATGTTTCTTCAGCCAAACTAATATTTTCACTTTACATTTTAAACTCAGCCTTTCCAATGAGGGTTTGAAAAATAGCAATAATGTCATCCTAGAGAACAGAACTTCCAAAGTTACTGTGCCCTGTACAAAACCAGTATTAAGAAAAGCAGCTTATATCAAGGCACTAAAGTATTTTGAACTATTTTCCAGCTCTCCTTCTAATTAAGACTGCGGCCAAATAACACTCAACAATAAAAAAGCTTTTGTTAAAATTCCATCTTGCTGAGGACAAAAGTCTGCCAGAACATTGCTAAGGGACTCTAAGCAATACATTTCCAAGGACTGTCTTATGGAACTGTCACATAACAAGTTATCACTTTTCCTAAAGAAAAACATCTTCCTTTTTACCTCTCTGTTAACCAGTCTAATGCAATAGAAGGAACTTATGTCCACAGCTAAGATATGTAATGTCCTTGCTTAGAAAATTCAGCAACTGCAAATTTCACTGGAACATATCCCACCCACATGCTACCTATAAAGCATTCTGCATACCAGCAGCTTAGAGCCCAAATGACTGTAAGTATGTCTTAAAACAAACCCAACCTCCCTCAAAGTAAACAAAAAGCTCCTACACAACCAATTTTACCTTGTTGATAGAAACTGTCAATGCTGGCTCCAGTTTAGCCTCAATTTCTTCTGGCGAGTAATAACAAAAGAGCTTCCCACCTCTTAGTAAGCAATACAGCCTTCTCCAGCTAGTGAGACTTCCTATCGTTTGCTAAGGGGAAGAAACAGTCAGAAATTGCCAAACAACGTACAAATTAAGAACATATTACAAGGTATATAAAGACCAGCCCTGTGTGATCAAAACTTAGACTCTTTCCTAAAACAAAGGCTTTCTGTTGCGGAACATTTCAGAGCCACTGATTGTTGAAATGTTAGCAATACTTTAAAAGTCTTTAGGTGCTTTACCCAGATTTATTGCTGTGTGACATTAACAATACAGAATCTGCTTTCTCACACAGAAAGAAATCTAGAACTGATGTCTACCCTAAGAAAGAAACCACCTTTATTAGCTACAGTAAATACACAATAAGAGAAATAAAAATTTTATCTCACTTTGGAAATACACTGTACATTCAACAAATGTCAAGCAAAGACATTTGTCTAGAATTTCCACTTTCTCAAAAGAACTTTCTGAACAGCTTTCATAAACGCATTATAGTTTCGCAACCAGTCCAAAGCCTGTAATTCAGCACTCCTGACAAATGACCCAGCCCCTCTGGCCTCCTGCTATCACCCTCTCGTTTGCCTAGTTGTGCAATGAACCAAAATAGAGAAGTAAACTGAGTTTGGATTAATCATTTTTGAAGAGAGAGCTTAAATACTGCTCAGTTCACCAGTCAGATTCACCATGCTGTGATATGAACTCCGGTGCCAGCACAACAGGAGGCATGGTCAGGATGAGAGCCACAGCATTATTAGGATTGCTGCCGTCAAACACCAGCCTAAACCAGCTCTGAAATGACAACTACACTTGATCTTTATGTAACAACCTAAAAAACTTTATTGATAAGCATGATGAGGAAACATTTATTTCTTCACAATTAGCCACTGAAGATATTGTTTGGAAATGCAGCTGTGAGACAGAATTTTCCCCTTGCTCTAGGTCGAACAGGTGAAAAATAACAGTTTTCAATAAACCACTTCAGGTTAGAGCAAATGTTTTAAAAATCGACTCTCCGTGACTGCCATTAACAGAAGAGGATGTAAAGGTCTTCTTACCTGCTGATTAAGAAATCCTGTCATCATATCCCTAGCCATGCAGGAAGGCTGAGCAACGAAACGGCAACACATATTTCCGTACAGGGGGAGCCAAAAAGAGGATTCCTCTGGGGGAAAAGCCCAGGCAAAAGAAAGACAAACACTTAGTTCCAAACATTTGCCCTAAATGTATATTTTAGCTTTCTACATCAATTTTTACATTAAGATCATTAATGTAAATAAGCATTTTTTGTATCTAAAGAAAGATATTTCATCCTATAGGATTAGACTAAAATAGATTTTTAGTCTTCAGTAAGCTACTTGTATTAATAAAAAAATAATTTCCAGAAGAATTTCAAGTAAAAATGGACATGTTCTGCAAAAACAAGTTGTTCTTACATAAAATATAGCTCTAAATCTCACTTTCACAACTAGAAACATTTTGAAAGATAAGTATACTGGTAGTCTTGTCTAAGTAGGATTCCTGAGCCCATCCCATCACGGCACACAGCTACGTTTACACATGAGCACTTCGTTTCAGATTGTTTTAATAATGCTTAGAATCTGTATATACTGCTTTCTTCAGCACTAGAAGAGCATTTAGAACTCGAAGGAGTTTTTAACGAATTGCAATATCCCTCCTCGTTCAGCTCCGTTGTGCAATAGGCTCTCTCTTCTGTAATTAGAAGCAGGTAATACAACATTCCATTGACATGACTCTGTCTTTGGTCATGTTTTAGAAATGCTTGTAATGAACAAAAACATCCAGGTATGTCATTTCTCACCAGACTAAATTATGTAAATTAATGACAGAAAAAGGAATTTGAAGAAAGAGTATCATAAAATACTAATAAAGAAGCGCTTACAAATATCAAAGATACTCAGAATTATTCATCTGACCCTTCAAGAAACAAATGCCCTATAAATCTTCAAATCTCTACTTATTCAGAATTAATGAAGTGTAAAGAATGAAATTTTCTTTGAGGTCAAGTTTACCCAAGGAAAAAATAAAGTTCCCAGAAGCTATGGTGAAAGTCCCATGTCTGAAGTTAACAATTAGAGAGTGGCTTATGTAAGGGGCTCTACTTTCAGCAAATGCTGGATGAAGTATCCAAAATTGTGCTCTTGCTACTTAAAGCATTACCTTCCGTTGCAGCATAATCATAGTCCCTGTATTGGCATCTAGGTTGACTGCTGCCAACTTGTGCTGTCCCAGACCTGAAGTACAGCGACCAAGGCAAACTGCAAGCACATGTGCTTATGTCTTGAGTTAAATCTGGGCCTGAAACAACCTTGCTGAACTCAAGTTATTTTTCTACTTTCCTTCTGACTGCAGAGGGAAAAAGCTGTTCTTCATTCTGATGCCCTTCCTTGGCTGCGAGGAAGGGGAAATAATTTGTATATAGCTACAACTCACATAAGACCGAGATGCAAATGACAGAATAAGCTCCCAAAAGAATTAAATTTTCATCTGGACTTGAAATTTTACTCAACTTATAGTTTATTCAGCTGTGTACAGATGCCTGGTTTAGAGCTGTTAAATATTTTATTAAAGTTGTTCTGTATTAAGTATCAAGAAAAATAATCTCTTTAAGCTCTTTAGTTTACAAGAAAGAGAAATGCAAAATGTTACTGGTTTTTTATTTCCTTAAATTGGTACCACATGTACTTACCATTTCCTACAATGGTAAGGTTGTGAGTCCTGAAATTGTCCTCTGCACTCTCCAGCCCCAAAGTGGTATATGCCAGCAAACTGTATCTTGCTCCACTGAATGTGAAAGAAAAGGCACGTTTAAGACATTTCTGCTTCACGTTGCTCAGGCAGTCATTAAAGGGAGTGTAGACGTGCCTGAGATAACACATTTGGGTACAAGGGAATGCCAAGGTGCAAGGCAGCAGCTGTTAGTGACTACAGATTGCCACCCCCCAGCTTTTATTCCTAAGCTTAAATCAAATACATTTGGTAATAGGTTCAAAAAAATCTATAGTTAATAGAACGACTGATGACAAACTTCATCTGAAAATACACGTTCAAATTTAAAGGCTTTATACTGCTCCTCCATGTTGCTCTGCTATTTTGCTTTGACTGTGTTGACTACACTGTTTATAAAACAGTTATTTATATACGTATTTTTTTAATAGTATCTGATAGCTTGATTCTTCGCACGCATAAATCTGTGCAGAAATCCTAGAGTCAGCTTTGTAGCATAAAGGACTCTCTTTTGTTGTGCTTATACGTTTCAGAATCTTATATCTTTGTTTTGGATTTTGCCTAGGGGAAAAAAAAAAAATCACATTTACAATTCAGCACAGTGCACATGGAATGCAATTCTTGGAATAAACTAGTATAAATTTGGTACATGTTTAACCTTTTCCCTCAAATACTCTTCAGACCAAGTAACAGATTTACAGTCCAGCAATGCAGTAAGAATTCCACCTGGCTAACGGCAGTTTAAACAAAGTTCACAAGAAAACAAATCCCTCAATATCACTAACTACTCTCCTTAACAGGATCTAGCAAAAGATCGTTACAATATCTTCAACAGCTCATAAGATAGCTTAGTGGTGTAAAAGGTGAGAAGATACTACTAAACTAACATCAGTAAAAAAGTTTTCTATTATAATATTTTTCAAATGTTATTTTTTCTAATAGCACAGTGGGAACATAGCTCTGCAGAGGAACAAGAGAGATGCCTACCTAGCCCTAACCTTAGCAAAAATGGAGGAAGAGAAAAAGTAGCAAGTTTGTCAGCAGGGAGGTCTGTTACACATCTATCTCGAGGGAATAAAGAGAAAACTAAATATAACATTCTGGGCAAAAAACCCCACTGCTATGAAACATTTCAAGAGAGCAATATGAACAGAAACTCATCACCATGTGTATATATCCCCTGCTAGACTGTTTCCTAACAAAAGATTCTCCACTGATTATGTTTTGCCATGGAGTTGATCAATACACTACCATTCTAGCTAAACTGTACCGAAAAGTTCAGTTTCTTCTCACAGATAAAACTTCTGTGCTGATTTTAAAGTTAGTTTTTTTCTAAAGCATGACTAATTACAGCAACAACCTTGCCAAAAAAAATAGCTACTTCACTTTTAAAATATGCTTCACAGTAACATTTTCGTTCAAAAATATAACAGTCATTCCTTTCAGCCAGCTGCAATGTAATTTAGAAAAGTTTTATCTGCAAATATTTTTCAAATTTAACTGGCTAATCAGGATTGTTGACTACATTTCGCCTCTACATTTCACAGAATTAGCTAGCTGCCTTAAATGGCAGTTTCATTGTATAACAAAGAATAATCTGCCTGCTGCATCTCATTCGGTACTTTGCATATCTATAGTCTTTTTCCGTGTAATAACTTTATTCAAAAAAAAAATCAGCTTGTCTCCACAACATGCCTGTGGTAAAGGCTCATAGTTAAATCTGTTTACTGATCAAGAGACAGAGGCACCAAAGTTGCCACACAGACACTGTCGTGGGAAGGTGTAACAACATCACCCTTTCCATCGATGCATATTAATGAACACATCCCAGATTCCAGAATCTGTTCCTGAGTATTAATCCCAGTGTTAGAAATCCCAACTTTAGTTCACTCATCCAGATACAGAGAGTGGAAGATTTGTGAGTCAAAAAAACCCCCAAAGCAAATAATCAGCTAATATGCTTACTTTTCAATCAGATCTTAAGTAATAGAAGGCAAAAACAAATACAATCTTCAGGTACTAAAAAGAACCCAGCTGTAAAAGTGAGGCTGTTAGATTAGACGATGTCCTTCTCACAGAACATCACTATGAATTTGCCAAGGCAAACACAGGACACCGAAGCCGTGCCCCAGCCCAGTGGAGGACAATGCATTAAAGGAAACAACAACAAGTCCATGTGTAGGCTAGCTCTGCAAGTGAATAAATGTGCTCTTCAGGGAGTCTCTCCAACGTTTTATCCAAAGAGCAACCTAATTGCTCTGGAATTCAATAGTATAACTGCACTAAACATCTTCCTTCTACGACAAATGTAAAAAGAAAAAAATATTAATCTAGCATAGAAAAATTAAGCCGGCAAAAGACTGTACAGAAATGAAAAGAGGGATAATTAAGAGTAGAGAGAGTATCAATAGTATAACTGAAGTTAACCAACCTAAGCAACCATTCCAAGCACTTTGTCACTAAGCTTTTGCAAGAAGTTACAAGGCTGACAGTTTCACTCACTAACCAGAGAGATTTCTAAGCCAAGAATTTGACACAGAAGGATCACAGAGCTTCTGGAAAACGGAGAACTTCGCCTATGTGTGCTCTGAATAGAAAAAGGCCTGTATGAAATCTACAGAGAAAAGGTGTTCACAGAATACAGAAAGTTCCCTTTTTTGGTGCAGTTTAATTTCTCCTGCTGGGCTGGTAAAACTCTCTGGGAATACTTGAAAGATCTCTTGTAATCTTGCAATCTCTTTCCCTTTTTAAGGGCTACATACCAAGGTCCTAATAACATAAATCCTAAGGGGAGCCTATTAGACCAAAATTGACAACTTATTTTCTGCCTATAATAACCTATTTCTTTCCAAGACACTTTTTTAATCACCTAGCAAAGTCGTCATTGAACACATCATTTATTTAACTCCTTTAAGAAAGTAACAGTCACTGTGAGATAGTTATTTACAGTAGAAACAACAAACTTCAAGATGGAGGAGAGCAAAATACAATCACAATTGAGAAACCAAAAGTAAAACCCAAAGGAGGAGGCAGCTGTTTGGGTTGTCTACTGACGCTTCTTCCTCAAAAGACAGGCAATCTATATTCAAGTGAGTATGGCTGGCAAATAAACCAGTGGTTAGATCTGAAGCAAACTGTGCCTAATGACAGTGTGTCATCACCCAAGTGCAGCTTGTGCAAAGCGCATCTGCTGGAGATGCTGCAGATTGAAAGGTACACTGTCATTAGGTGCAACACGCTGGATCTCTTGGATGTTCATTTCTGATTGGAACAGTAATATCGGTATGCAGTAATATCAGTTTGACAAAGATAGAATATGCTTGAATGTTTCCATTTAAAACCCAGGCAAATAGATATATGAAGCTAGACTAAAACTACTCTCAACACCTGGAAAGAATTTGGCATTGATTCTTTACAGTCCAGCCACAAAAATAAATAAATAAATACGTAAATAAAAGAAGTAATTCCTTTAAAAAACTGTTTTCTTTAAAAAAAAAAAAATCAATATCATTAGTATTTACAATTTAGGTACTTGGTCTGCTTAAATCCCAATGCAATTAGGGTAGCTGGGAAATATTAGCAGGCAGTTAACTTCATTAAAAAATGCATGAAAGACTTACGATCATTTTTAAAAGGAAACAGGTAAATTACTGGGAGCAGCACTTACTTATATGGACACTGAAAACCAGCAAGTCATTTTAAAATGTTCTGTGCTGAAGTCAATTCAGAAAACTCCTGTTAAGCAGCTTGTAACTGTAAAGTGCCTTTGACAATCCAAAAATTTACCAAAAAGCCAGCAAGTGAAATGGTCCCCACGTGCACAGCATGTACCCCAGGTCAGCTTCATTAGGGGAGAGGCTACAAGGGAGGTTTCTCCTTTCTATCTACCACACTTCTTTATATCACACAATTTGTAACTTTTAGATGCGTCTACCTGTCTGCCAAGCACGAGCAAAACTGGCTGGGTACAAAAATAAGGTGGGGAAGGAATAAATGGGAGAGGGGAGAAAGAGAGGTGGGTGGACAGAGGGACACCGACAGACTGATCACACAAGCTTGATTTCCTCCAGAGATGAAACTAAAAATACTACAGAGTTTGCAAATAACAGTGGATTTACCAGCTAGCTGTCTAGCAGAAAGATAAAGCCTGCTCATGTGTTTCAGATCAGAACCAGGCCCCAGGGCTGGGTGACATCGCTGGAATTCACACCTACTTTCTCATTTCCTATTTAAAATGTAAATTTTTTTTCACACGTGTAAGTACAGAAATAATCACTTTCTTGGAAATTTTCCATAAATTTACAATGTATTTGCCTTATTTCTATTTTAAAAATATAAAACCAGAATACCAATATATAGGGCTTACTGGATGACAAGGTCAGCGGGCAAAAGGGACTCGGTGCTGTCTTCTTCCAGCTCAGCTTTGAGTTTCTTCCCTGTAGCTTTGCTGAGGGATGTTTTAAGCTTCTTTGCTAGTTTCTTAGGAGTGTTTGTTACATATAAAGACTCCTCTGTACAGCAACTATACACTTCAACCTTCACCTGGAAATCTGGTCTTGCTTCATCACTGAAGGGGGGGAGGAGAAAATTTCAGAGCATTTGTTAATAAACTTGAGCATGCAGCCAAGGAATGCTACTGTTACTACACATATTAAATAACATACATTTTTAATCAAGAGAAGCAATGCCATCAGATTCAGGCAAAGACATACATCAATAGTGAATTAAAGACTGGAGTACACAGCAGTAATCTAGTGTTGAAGTCATGGGATAGATGTTATAATTAACCATAAACAATTGTAAACAGGAAATTTGATGTTTAGGTAAAAACTGGGGAAAAAAAAATGTTACGGAAATACATAGGCAAGACATCCAAACACACTTAAATCTGCCCTCTACTGTTATGCAAAAATCACATGTTGAAAACATATCCATGCCTATGGTCCTAAATCAGAGTGAACTGTTTCAAAGTTACCTTAGTCATACCCCATCCCTTTCACATGACTGAAAAAATCCTGTCTCATAACCAACAAAAATTGCCATTCACAACTTAACTACCTACTGCTGTGTTCTTCTGTCCACAGCCTCTGCTCTCTGTTTTCACTTCTACTGATTCTCATATTCTCAAGCTTCACCATCAAAACAGAAGCCTGACCTCACCTTCCAGATGCAAATCATGTCATTACACATATGCCCATAACAAAATTAGCCCAAAGGCTTTTATAAAAAGTCTTTCTTTATCTCACGGGATACAAGGCAAATTAGAGTGTCTTTTCTGCTTTTGTTGTGGTATTTTACAGAAAATTATAATGGTCAAGTCTTCTATCTTTGAAGAATCAGATTTAAATCTTTGCCCCACTCTTAACTTTAACATGTGGTTAGGAGAGTTTAAAATCTGATTTAAAGATCCACTCTCAATCACACAGTTTTCAGGAGCTCGATTTAAAGTTTTCAGTAGTTCTAGCTTTCCAGTCAGTCTTCCTCAGGAGACTGAATCTAAATTGCTAATACAAAAAATAAAGCAGGGTAAAGGAAAAAAAAAAAATTAAAAGTTAAGTGCCTCTCAGGACTCTCTTAAAAATTATAAAGAAACACAAACGTACATGAGAACACCTTTCTACTCTTTTCCAGGTTAAAGATAAGTGAATAATTTCCTGTCTAGTATTCCTCAGCTCTAAGGACTATGGCTGTAGCACATGCTCATATATGTGTAAAAGAACATGAGGTGTGGAAAAGAAGGGTTGGTTTTAAGAGAACTGGGACTTAGGGGAACACCAAAAGAGACTGTAGCCTGCTGTACAGAATAAGACTTAAAACACTGGGTGCGACATTCATGCCTATACTTTTATAAGGCCTTCAGGTTTTAGTATTAATTTAATTTTGTCCTTGAGATACAAGTTTGTTTATCTCTTTATATACAGCAAAATGCTTCGGCATGGCAAAAATGAAAAGAAGTACAGTGAAAGTAGCACATCTACAACCAGCATCATTTTGCACATAAAAAACAACCTTCAGGAGGAGGGGATCAACCATCCACATAAACTATCAGGACCTTTACTGATGCCTTTGCCCACAGAAAAACTTAGTGGATCTCAACCAATATATTCAGAGTCATACCCACTTTCAAAAGAAAACAGCAATATTTGTACTTCAGTCAACAGAAATAAATTATACTCACAATATGGTTACATTTTCAAAACAGATATCTGTTATTGCTTTATCTACAATAGCCACCTCTGTATCAAAAACCTCAGCTCCCATTCTGAACAAACAGAAAACGGCATAGCGCTGTGATTCTGGAGAGAGACAAAGAAATATTTTATTAGCCATATTACATATCACAATATTAAATGCTTCCAGTAAACAGAAGTGGAAAAAATGGTAATTTGGACCTCTAAGGAATTACCCTCAAATTCTTCCCATCAGAAATTTTCTGTCATAGCATTTTATTATAATTGAACTATCAACAACATTCAAGGGGAAAATTGCCTACCTCTACTCAACTTCTTTTCTGATATCAGGAGTAGTTTGTGCTAGCAACTTCAGAAATGTTAGTAAAAATGTGATTTTGTTTAATAAAACTGATCTTAAGCAAAAAAAACTCACAAATCATTTTATGAATGTACAATATGGGATTAGACTATTTTGCCACGCTTAGCCCCTCTGACCCTATTGAAAATCAAAGTGAAATCAATGCCAGGTGACAGCTGGAACAGATTTAGGGTTAATCTCCATGACACAGCAGAATGCATGTACTTGAAGACTATCCAATAATCCACTCAACACCAACAGACAACTTTCACTTAAATTTCTCACTGGAAACAGCTGCCAATATACTCTCTCAAGCGTAGACAATACATAGAACAACATGTTTAATCACAAGTTTTTCAGCTATCCATTTAATAACAATACTTCTGCATTACTTCCTCTGGAATTTCTCCTCAGAAGGGCTTCTTGGAGACGAGGGTTTAAACATACAGAAATACAGGACTTCGAACTAACTCAACTCGCTACAACCAACAGCTTTGAGATCAGAGCAACTATGCAACAAACAGACTAAACTATGGACCTACTGAAAGGTCAAAGAAGAGGTTGAAATGAGTATGGACTTCCTCATCCATTTTAAATTTACAGGCACAAGCAAATGCTTATCACAGTAGTTCATTACATCTTACATACTTTCTTTATTGCTGAAGTGATCAGAGCCTTTCCACATTAATGGGATTCGAATATCTAAAGGAAAGAAAAGAGTAGGGAAATTGTTATAGCCCATACTGTAGATCTGTGATCAAACAAATTACAAAAGGTTTCTTGTTTCTTTTCCTGATGTTTGGGAGGTAACAGGACCTTCTACCCAATGAACAGCGTAGCTATTTCAATTTTATTTTCCATATCAAAAGAAAATTAATCAATTAGTTCAATTTGAATTGTCATTTTCTTGTATAAATTATTCTAGGATAAAGAATAGTCTAAATCTCATTCGAAAGTATCTGAAATAACATTTCAGAGCGGCTGTGTAACAGTTCTGAGAGGTACTCTCAGAAGTCGGAGGTTCAGAGCCCATTATTGCGCACAGATGTAAACTGAGGCTCTGCTTGCCTTCTGCTGGAAACCACTCATCCAACTGCAAGAAAAACTTCCTGTTTTAATGGAAGTCACCGGGATATTTATACTGCAAACACTGAAGTCTTGTTTTCCTAACTACGGAGAAAATATCACTTCTCATCACATGCCCAGTTAGAATTCTCTTCGTTGGCATAAAAAGAGTTTAGAAATTTTTTTAAACTCAAAAATATCCTTCTACATCAGAACCATAGTATGGGCAATTATAGAACCATTATTTTAAGTCATGCCTGTGATTTTAATATTAGGAGTATTTTCTTCAAGAAATTTTCCAATTTATCCACTCAACCCAACACAGTACTGAGTGATATTTTCTCCCAGTTTTGAGGACTCAGTTCAGACATAATGTTTCTTATTAGTCCCTTGTTAAAAGACAAATGCAGTAAAGGCTATTTAAATCCAAAGTTGTTTTCCTAAGTAGAACACAGCGTTGTTTAAAAGTATATGCAATATATTAAGTGACACATGATGGCAGCAGTGAACAGCTCTAGTTCAATTGTCTTTTGCTAAAAATCTTCAAAATAGTTGTAAAGGAGCATTGCTGACTCCACTACTGATCTTCATATGAGGCTGATGGAAAAATTGGCATAAAGTATGCTGAGAGGCAATACAGTAGTGGTATTTTGGCAACAGATTGTCATGTATTCCTATAGGGTTTTATTCACAAAAATTGTTGTTGATTTAAGTGAAAGTGCATACAGTCACTCTGTTTCAGAAGCTATATTACATGAAAAATTTAAACTTCAGGTAATGTTGATCATAGTATGGGGCATGTTATTATACATGCTATTTCAATTCTGAAACTTGCAAATTCATCTATTTTTAAGTGTTCATGAACACTAACGAGTTTTCAACTGTGAACTGCCAGTATACAGCTTGTAGATTGCCACAACTTCCTAAAAATCAGTGTCACGTTGTGATACTGCCTTTCACTTCTACAGAAGCATTTGTATAGTAAGCATTTCTAAAAATAGTTACCGTTTTTAAATAAGGAAACAGAAATAGTTTCATTAAAAGTTACAGAAGTCTCTCTCAAACTTTAAAAACATATATAGTTATCTCTGTCAGAGACAAAGCACAGAATGTTACTTCCCTAAAACACAAAGGTCTTAAATTTATACAAATATGTGAAAATAGAGTTACAATAAAAGCCTTTTCTGATCTTTAATCATACACAAACTCTAAGTGACAATTTTAATAAGCTCAATAGTTCTTGTTAACAACTAGAGTACTAGATTAAAGATTACTTCTGTATGCCACTTTCAATATCATACTAGCTGAAAAATCTGCGCCTTAGTCAGAAAATCATAAGGATATAGATAGTCAATTACTTGAACAAGTTTAACATGATACTTGTAAATCAGTTTTCAATTCATTCTTGGATTGAAAGAGCTGCCATTTATCAAAAACAAAGATCAATTTTCACACACCTTAATTTCAGTTACCATAAGCTGTAAATCCATGTGGATTCAAATTGGATGCATTCAAGCACTACAATTAATCAGATTTAAAGCCAATGATTGCTTTATAAAATTACTTTAACTTATGATTATGCTTTTTTGATCAACATTTCATGTATTGTCTTCTGACAAAATAATTGATTGATAACATAAATCACATAATTTATCCACATGTATGGGGGATAAATAAGTAAAAATAATAGAAGTGTGAAAATCTGTGGATTAAGGAATGCACTCCCCACACAGTATCTGACACACAGTTGCTTTCCGTAGGAGGACATTCCTCAGAACTCCGGCATAGCTGTTCCTGAACTTTAGGTGTTGGCCACATGATTGCATGGTTTTTTGGTAATAGTCTAAGCTTCTGGCATGTACTAACCATCTGACAGGCTAATATATTTATAAGTGGATGGATTACTTTCCCCTAAAAAATCTGTTCTATATCTTCAATTCTTATATTACACGCCCTGACACACTACATGGACCACCACTCACTCCTCATTTCCAGCCTCTCCCAGAAAATACAGTTAGGACATCTCCTGATTCACGCTGCGTCTGTTCACAACTGCATTCCCAACAAGGCAGGCACATTCATACACAAGTGTGCCGTCCAAAAACGCAGGGCAGCTCCAGTTGCAAATCCACTGAAGGTCAGCATACAAGAGAGAAGAAATGCAGCATACCCAATGTGCTGCACCAGGACTGGGAAAGATAAGTAATGGACATTACAGATGTGGACATACTGCAGCTGTGGTAGCGGGCATGACCTGATTTGGCGTGCTAAAGGGACACAGGATAATGGGTCAGAGGACAATGCAAGGAGGAACGAGGGAGGCAGGTATTAATGTCATCTCAGGGTCTCCCAATCATGTATCCCAGAGGCTCCTGCCCTTGCCAAGCACAAACAAGCCTGTCCCCGCAATTGCTTCACATGTGCCCCAGTTCTCTGCTTCTCAGGCATGCACAGTGGAAAACAAAGAGTTAATAACAGATGACCTATAGAAAGCATAAACCTCTCAGCAGATCCCAGGAAGAACATTTAGGCCTCTCTGCTGTAAACTGGACCTGGTCAGGCTTCCTGACACGAGTATCTGCAGATGGGCAAGGCATGGCAGCATCCTAGCACCAAACTTGAGTTCACACGGAGGTAGCTGGTGCCTCTTTCTCTTCTTCACCTCATCTAGGTGTTCCTGCTCTGGCAAGGGGACTGGACTAGATGATCTTTCGAGGTCCCTTCCAATCCCTAACATTCTGTGATTCAATCTATGCCACACTTCCGAGGTTTGAGAACCGCTATGTTAGTAACAGGACAGAAACACTGGCACACAATAGAAAGTGGTTCTATTCTCTTGTCCCATCAAAAGAAACTATCATACCTAAATGTTTCATATACTAAACAAAATTTTCGTACTAAAAATAGAGTCCTTACATAATTCTGATTTTCTAAAGATAACAAAATGTAATAAATGATCCTAAAGTCTTCACTGCATATAACTCTACAAATCCAAAGAAAGGTGCAACCACAGCACAGACAGGCAAACAGATGCTTTTATACAACTACCATAAGGAGGAAAGACAGCTACACATTCTGCAAACAGCTGTGCTGGCAGAAAACATTTCTGAGCCATGTGCTCATCATTCTTCTTCTACTAGAAGTTACCGTGCTTAAAGATATGTCAAAATATGCAGAATTAACTTAAGCAGTTTGAGTAGTATGCCCTACACTATTTTATTTTTAATGAAGCTGGTTAGGGAGCACAAACAGATCTGTTAGCAAAGCTAGAACAGCCCTAATGAACAGCTACAGGGATGCTGAGCATAACATCCTCTATTGGCACACGCAAACAAAATAAGTTCATAGTGCTGAAGTTTGAGAATGGGCTAGGAAACAGTGTACCAGCCTACTAGAAATCACTGTTAAATATTCTTGTTACTACTTTGCATTGAAGCCATACAACTATACCTTTGCTGTAGTAATGTAATCTGCGTTATCTAAATAGCATTTGCATACTATTAATAGTTATAATTCTGCCTTCAGTTTGTTAGACATAGTCTGTATGATCACATCAAAGACTGTCTTTGTGGAGAGAAAAAGAATTATCAGCACATTTACAGCTTTGAAATGTATGCAGTGTTTAGTGACAAACAGAAAAAAGTATTTCCCACTGTGAGAGTCCCTGAAAGCAAAATAGAAATACTAGGTAGGATCTTCAAAAGCATGTGCATACTTTAAAAATACTATCTTGTTTGTATAATTTGTATTACAAGTTACTGTCCAGCCAGCTAGTTCCTACAACTGACCACCCAGCTGCTTACCTGATATAGCAACCTTTGCTCTGCATGCCACCCTGTCTTTTGTCCCATTTTCTGAAGACCTGCCAAAATGAAGAAAAACAAGGTTTGAGATTTGTGCATTTAGACCTCTAAAATGCAACCCTTTAAACATTAAAAAGTGTCAGGGTTTTCATATTATAGCTCATTTCAACTGCTTTTCTTTAAAGTTAAATTTGGTATCTCCAGTATAAGATATGAATCATTAGATTCTTGAGGATAATCTGGGAGGAAAGTACACCATCAATTTTCCTAATTCCCTAGAAGATTTTACTCCAAAGCTTATTTAACCTGAGTTTTAAAAGACAAGTAGATTAATCTTCCTTGTCTCTTCCAGCTCCAACAGAATCAAATACATTAACAATTGGACTCGTTCTTAAAGGTCTTCTCCAACCAAAAAAGATCCTATGATTCTAACTTTTCCCCTTCTGTAGAAATCAATGAGTAAGTAACATAATTTACCAGTTCGGTTATTGGTTAGACAATTGCCTGCTCCTCTATTAATAGAGACCACTTACAAAATGTTGCATTGTTAATATTGTGATTTTATGTGCAGGCAGACAGTTTACTATGTAGCCAGACTGTAGATCTCAAGGTCAACCTTGAATTGAATCAAAACAATCTGTAGATAATGAGTAACCATAGAGTGCTCTCCTTGTATCTGCCATGGCTAAATCCTAACCAAATAAGGAGAAATGAAAATTTCTAGCTGCTACCAATATCCTGACTTCCAGAGGCAGCTATAAGATCTTCAGATCACAAACTACAGACCCATGTAACAAGAAACAGAGACAAAATTCACTTGAAAACCCTAGAATTTTTTCTCTCAGCCATCATCATCTTATCTGGATTAAGCTTTAACTGAACTCCAGTCTTGAGCAAATACTGAAAAAAAGAACTGCAAATGTACTATCAGCTATCAAAGATATGATCTAAATGGTAAAGAAATAACTCTATAGAATGCATCTCTCCAGTGGCCTCTCCTGACAGTCCAAAGGACCCCTTGAGACAGAACTCTAAGCACTGCATGACAGACACAAGTAAACAATACAGCTGACTATGACTGTAAGAAAATAGTGCAGCTGTTCAGATATATCTGCAAGTACCTCTGCCCTGCTGTGGACATGAGCCATCACCATTCTGTGCTCACTCACATCAAAGACCAGAAGCTGAGTAAATCAGCATCTATACATACTTCATACTATTCCATCATTAAAAGCATAAATAAAAGATTAATTGTTACAAAGGTTTTCATCTTAGTATGAAAAAACAATACAACTGAAATAGTTACAGAATACCACAAGTTATGAGAGTTTTCAAAATCAGTTTTCATGATAATAGTTGATATAGTCAGAAAATACATTTCTTTCCTTCAATAAATTTCACCTCTAAGACCATATTTCTGAAAGCAAAAAAGTATCAGAACTTTTCCTACAGATAAAACTAACTAGAGCTACACATGTTCACGGAAGGCTTCTATCCTGAATTACAATATAATATTTCATTAAATAACGTGAGAGCAATAGCATCTCTGCATCATGATTCTCAAATATATTCCATTAAGCAAAAAATCATAACATTATTCAATAAACCAAGTATACTTTAGCTCATTCAAGAGTTATAACGTGAGAATATTTTCAACTGAACTGATTTTTTTTCATATTTCTTGATTACTTTGTTGTAGTTAACAGAAATGGCCAGCAGAGGGTACCAATTAACCATGATGATTCCATCATTAAAGGGACCTTAATAACAATAGAAAGAATGAAAAGTAGAAATAGGTGTATTCTGACTTGGATAGTTTTATTTTGTTCCTTCAGTCTTGGTTAGGTATCTTTTTGCATGCTAAAAGTAATCAAGAATATATGGCTATTATGTTACCTGATATTCAGATGCAGAATTATAGTTTAATGGTAATAATAAAACTTACCTAGAAAAATATGACTTGTATTTAATTTTCCAAAGTTGAAAGAAGATACTGGAATGGTCTTATATTTTAAGGCAGCAGTGATTTATATTTGAATGGGGGAAGACAGAATGAAGGGCTTAAATCCACTTTCCTAGACAGGCTGCTAAGAATTCACCTATGCAAAAGCCTGCTTGATAATGAATCGTAGAAATGCTCCATTTGAATTTGAACTGTTACTCACCGGTCTCCAGTTCTGCACAGGGTCAGCTCTTGGGTTTGGTTCTGTAGCTCTGTCCTGTATGCACGTATACGAGCATTGCAAACCATCAAGTTTTTAACCGCTTGCAAGAGTTGGTCTTTCTGTGTGCTCACTGCGAGTAGTTTGCAGATGCCTTCTCGCATGCGGATTTCAAAGTTAATCTTCTCTTGGATGTCGCATTCCTAGATAGACAAAAAAACAAACGGAGGACTAAACAAAAACCCAACTAACAATATCTTGAATTTTTAACAAGCTCTACTTACTTCACAGTTGGGATAGAAAATCCTAGGTTTTAATTATATGAAGCCATTAGGAGATGGTTCCTAAATATAAAATAATGGTTCTCTTTCCAGGAACAAAAGAGTAAAACACAGGATGTAACAGATTCACTACAGCCATTACACATGCAACTTCCAAACCAGGCAGCAACATTAACTCAGGGTAGCATCTGAAAGTGACTAAAAATGTATGTTTCAATGAGTCATTCATAGGAAAATAACATATGGTCCCTTCATATGGTCACTGAGAATCCTAACTGAACAAAGCTTATAAATTAACATCCCACTTTTTTAAAGTGATCCCTACTAAAATAAACTCTAAACTCTAGAAATTATGTGAAATATTTAAAATCAGAAATTCGATCTTACTACTTCTTTGGACATCTTAAAATGGTTTTTAAATTGGGTTTTTTTCACTTCCAGTTGATGTAAAATTCAGGTAACATCAGAGACAAAAAGAGGGAGAATATCCCTATACTTGACTGTATTTTTGAAGGAGTGGGGGTTTTTTTAGGTATTACAAAAATTTCTGGGAAGCCACCTTTTTCCTACCTACTTTCAGAGAAATCAAATATTTATAAATGTGCATTGTTCCTCACTTGCCACTTCAAAAAGGTCAATCCACAGCTAGCCAGAAGATAACTAAGGTGAAGGAACACAGATCATTTGCTGTCTCCCAAAGGTGTGCTGGACGCCACTGGTGACTGATACACATTTCCTTGTTATGTGGCCATCCCTGGCCAAACCAAATATTTCTGACACATAAAAACTAGAGTGTTGTCACTGTACTGTAGGGCTGCATGGCAAATACATTGCAAGTTGGTGGTGAGTGGAGCTTTTTCAACACCAAGAAAGTGCCCCAGCTACCTCTGGAATTAAAAGCACTGTGCCACTTTTCAGTTTTATAGTACATCCAAACTCTTAAACAAGTGTCTTGGAATGGATCTATAAGCAACTGACTGAAACTCACACTACAATAATTTGAATTGACAAGTTCAGTATTTCAGCTGGTAAAGTACTGGCAGCTGCTCTCCCTCAAGCCTCTAAACAGGACAGAAACAAGAAGGAGCTGATTTCCCCACAACTCAAGCACCTCAGAAATTCGGAAGCCATGAAAGGGGTAACGCGGACAGTTTTCTTCTTTACTTGGGACTTATCAGTCATTAGCTGCCTTTGCCATGAGAAACTGACCCTTCAGAGCAATCGCAAGAGGCAGGTGGAAGCTCACTACATAGTTATGGCCCATTCCCTCCCAGCCTCGCAGGAGTGGGTTTGATTCTTTTTGAAGGTCTGATGCCATAATGTAAAAACACATAATGTTTCAGCTGCTGTTCCATCTGCTTACAGATCCAATCAATAAGCCGCATTCAGTACCAGCACAGCAATGTGCTCAAGTTGCAATACTCTACTACACAGCATCTGAACAGAGGTAATTACCAGCCAGCTCAGAACATAATAAAAACCCAGAGGCCATCAGATCCCTTCAGCAGAATAAGCCTCCCGTTCTGTTTCCCACCTCTTCTGTTACACACAGCAACTTAATTATTTTAAAAATGGGACCTAGAGCTCTGCAGGTTCTTCTGCCCCACATCAAGACCCAGCAAGTTGCTAAAACCCTATACACAAACATAGTTTGTAATTTTCCTCAGGTAATAAAGGAGGTGGGTCCCATCCCCCCCAAGATGATAAAGACCCCAGGCTCATGTAATCAGGCAAAGCAGGACAAATATATGTTCTACTGAACTTGCCAGCGTTTAAGACAATTTAGTCACATGGCGAGAACACAGATGATGACTAGACATCACCATGAAGGACACTACTAAAGCACAGAGGACTCTCCAGAAACTAAGAACTCTCAACCTGAGACCCTAAAGACCACATCAGAGACGTTTTCCATAGAAGTTCTGCTGGTATTCCCTACAGTCGATAAACAAAGGCCTGAGACCCAGCACAGCACAGTAGACTACCCCAGTTTTCCCCTCATGGCTTTGCTTTCACAAGTTTCAACACCAAGCAGCGCAAGGTAAAGCAGCATCTCCACATCCCCAGCACCTGCCTTGCCAGCCATGCTTTTTCTCAGCGCTTGTTCTAGAAGGAAAGAATAGCTTTAATCAATCTTCTTTCAATTCAAGCCAAAGTTTATACTAACTTAAACTAACACATCAGCTACTAGAAAGCCAAATTTAATCTCAGAAAAGTGAAGTGGTACTTCTCCCCAACACTTCCCAGGGTAACAGGCCTCCGCACTGACCCAGCACAGCACGCAGCTCCTCTCCAGGTCCATCACCTGGTACATAACTATGGGGAGGAAACAAACTCTCCTAGTTTGGGGCATCTGTGCTTATCAGTATCGGGACTTTCAGAACTACACAACATCTCAGCCAGGCTCACATACAATATTCTAGACTAGCATTAAAATGGTTGTTAGGCCACAGCTCAAATAATTACACCATAAAAATCTCAGCTGAAGAAATGATTTAGCAGCCTGATTTGGAATGTATAAAGTTCTTCATGCCTACCAAAAAAAATGGTCAGCTTTTTTTTTTTCTTCAACTCCTTCTAAAAATACAAGCACACCATCTGGACTTGGAGGAATGACACAGCATTGCTTTGCCATATGCTGTCTACTAATGCACCGTTTCCCTTGCGGTCTCCATCCTTCTCCCACCAGCAGCAGAGTAACCCAGCCAAGATCACTAGTAGCTGTTGAGATTTTTCAGCTGTGTACTCAGAAACTGCCTAAGCAATACTTCCAGAAAAAAAAAAAAAAAGAAAATCTTTGTATTCCCCTCCTAATTATACCTAGAATATAAGAAATTTTAAATGATTTCTAGTTGTACATAGGTGATGGAGTCACAAAACAAATCCAACAGCAGCCAAGAAAAATGATATGGGTACTGCTGAAGGCAGGACAGATTGAAATTTTACTTTATTTAATTAGTATCTTAAATACAGGCTTTCAGAAGGCTATTCCAGGGTATATTGCTGATCGATTAGCACAGTGGCTTACATCTAAACCCCATAGGTCTACTACACGTATTTAAAAGAGGCAAGTAGTCAGGCAGCAAGGATTCTTCTAAAACAGCAGCTGTGAAAACAAGATACTAGCTTGGACACAGGAACGAGTATTTATTGCAATTGACAGCAACAGCTTTACAGACACAGTCGAGTTCAACCAATTCGGGTCTTTAAGCAATCCGAGGTTCAAAAAACCCTGATTAAAAGGAAAATCAATGGCTAAAAGATTAAAGAGCTCCGAGAACCTGAAGAGGGTGATAGCAGGAGCTCAGCCCCAAGGCGGCGTCACCCCAGGCAGCGAACCGGCTGTTCCCACACTCCACTGCCCGCCCAGACCCGCAAAGCAGGCTGCCCTGCTCCTGCTCCCGCTCCGGAGCTCTTAACTGCCCGCACCTGCCCCGCGGGCGAGCACCTTTCCCCGCCGCCCCGTCCCGCACCGGCTCGTTCCCCGCCCGCCCGCGCCTCACCGGCTCCTCACCGCCGGCGCCCGGCGCGCGCCACCGCGGCATCCTCCTCAACGGCGCCGCCGTTCAAAACTCCCGCCCCCCGCAACGGCCGCCGCGGCCCCGCCCACCGCCCGCGGGGCGCGAACCGGCGGCGCCGCTGCAATCAGGGGCTGGGTCCTGCAGAGAGTCATTATCCGACTTTAATACGATGGCATTTCAACGGCCGTGCGAGTAGCGCGTGTCGTGAAAAGTATACTATCACTGTGCCCTTGTGGCCAGGAAGGCCAGTGGTACCTGGGGTGTTAGAAGGGGGTGGTCAGTAGGTCGAGAGAGGTTCTCCTGCCCCTCTACTCTGCCCTGGTGAGACCACACCTGGATATTGTGTCCAGTTCTGGCCCCTCAGTTCCAGAAGGACAGGGAACTGCTGGAGAGGGTCCAGCGCAGGGCAACAAAGATGATTAAGGAAGTGGAGCATCTCCCTTATGAAGAAAGGCTGACGAAGCTCTTTAGTTTGGAGAAGAGTAGAGTGAGGCGTGACCTTATTAATGTTTATAAATATGTAAGGATGAGTGTCAGGAGGATGGAGCCAGGCTCTTCTCGGTGGCAAACAATGATAAGACAAGGGGCAATGGGTACAAACTGGAACACAGGAGGTTCCACTTAAATATGAGAAGAAACTTCTTCACAGTGAGGGTGACAGAGCCTGGACCAGGCTGCCCAGGGGGGTTGTGGAATCTCCTTCTCTGCAGACATTCAAACCCGCCTGGACACCTTCCTGTGTAACCTCATCTGGGTGTTCCTGCTCTGTCAGGGGGATTGGACTGGATGAGCTTTCGAGGTCCCTTCCAATCCCTGACATTCTGTGATTCTGTGATAAACTGAAAGTGCATTAATTATTCATTGCACTGACTGGAGAGGAGTGGCAGCCGTCTCTCCCCTGCTGCTAGTTTTGCAGCTCAGGTTGTCTTCAGTAGATGTGACAAATTAGCCAAAATAGCGGCTCCTATCCATCCCTCATCCCTGATTTCTCATCTTTCCCATCGGATGGCCATGGGCACAGATCCTCACTTGGGCCTGTCAGCTTCTGCAAGAAGTAAAATGTGCTGGAACAAGCAAGACACACAGTGTTGCTAACAGCTTTCTGTAGGAGACAGAAGTCTCCCAGCTAACATATGCTTTTCTAAAAAATACAAGAAAATACAGTTAGAAGGGGAAATTTGAAAAGCCTTGTTGCTTTGTCGGAATTTCACACAGGTGCCTGGCAGCTCAGCTTGGCCCGTGACATTTGTAACATGGGCACAAACCCAAGGGGCCAGCCTTCTAGGAAAATCATGAATTTCCAGATTGAAGGTATTTATTCCTGGGTGGAAAGCAGAGGACAAGGAGCTCCGCTTACTCCAGAGTGTTCAGTACCCACCTCCAGGCAGAGATGGCAGCAGCAGCTGTTCAGCAGTGCCTGCCTCTGTCTTGGGCCACATTCATGAGAGTAAGGAGGCATTCAGATATTCGTGAAATACCTTGAAACCATCCTGAAGTCTACTGAGTACCATTGGCAGGATGAATGCCACAAGTGGGAAGCGCTACCCTAGGTTATATGTTCATATACACTACGTTTTTTCCCATTTTTAGATATTCCCCCTGTTCAAAATAAATTTTTCTGCCCTATGTCCAGTGGGTAAATCCCATCAGGGAACTTTCGATTAATCAAGGTATGATCCTTACAAGCTGCCTATGGACACCCAAGATATCTAAGAGTGGGTTTGAGGGAGATCGAAAGAAAGTCTCCATGTAATCCTAGTGCTTCACGCGTTCCAGCAGGAGCCTCGCACTCCTGTCTCTGCTACAGAGTTCAGCATTTCAGACACATCAAGAGAGACCCATCAAAATAGGGGAGCACAAGAGATGCCAAATCAGAGTGCCCTTCTGCTTCATGGTAAGGTGTATCTCTTCAGGTGTGGTCTGGACTCTCCTGAATCTTTCAGCGATGGGATTGCAGCCTCAAAAATCTCCAGGTCATTTTCTGGGTTATACAGGAAAACTAGAAACAGGGACATGTGATGAAGAGACCATTCCTGGAATTGAAATGAAGCAAGTGAAAGTTTCCAGTTATCTAAACTGCATTATTGTTGAACCAAGGCTTGATCAACGTAAGTGAGGAGGAGCTCCAGTCTCCACAATTATCAATGGCTGAAACCTCTCAATGAGTTTTATGTAACTGTGGGAGCAGCTGGAAATGATAGCCTTTCCATAAACAAATAAGGAAAGAATAATTCAGAGTAATTCAGCCTTACCGAAATTCATCCATCAGCTCACAAAGTAGTATGCCACCACAGAAAATTAATACAACACATAAAAAAGACACACTGAAACACATTCCAACCAGAATCATCCCAAGCAGCTCAGCACTCTGGGTTAGATGCTGGAACAAACCGACTGGTTCGAGTTTTCCAGAAACGTTCCCTGTGAGGCTGCTGAGAACAGCTGTATCAGGTGTGCACCAAAAGTGTTGTGTCAAAAGCCGGGGTGGCTACAGTGACGGAATAAAAATCACCGCCAAAGGACAACTTAATGCCCCAATCTATTTCAGGCAATCAGCGTCTCTGAAGCCATTTCTCTGGTGGCGTAGACAGCTCCCAGGAATCTGTGGCAGCTTTCCAGAATTTTAGATGATAATTAGCATGGTTTTGCAGTACAGTCTGTTCAGCAAATCCTCATCTTAATAAGCCCCAAAATGTGACTACTAATAACGTAAAGAGCCCGTGCCTGCAGCCCTTACACGTTCCTACTGACATTGACTTGAATTGGAACCCTTAAGAAATCAGTGGGAGTTAAATGTGTAGGACTCAGCCCTAATTAACGTGAATAGCATCTTCTCAAGCTCAATGCGCATCTGCTCTTGAGCTGGTTCAGACGCCCAGTTTCCCACTACATTAGAAACATGTTACTGCAAAGTCTGGCTTTTCATGCACCTGCTTCTGCTTTTGTCCTCTTTTGCACTCAGTTCCTAGAGAGGTTAAGCTTTTTTCTTTGCAAAATCAAGCTTCATAATTCAGTTGATCTGTCAGATGCTTCATTAAAAAATTAAACATTGCACCAAACTTCTAGTCCTTCAAGCGAACATGAGGCTGAGGCTTTAAATGGCATGTCAGTAGGTGCTATATGAGGCAAGATGTTCTCTCCACACTCCAAGCCTAACTCCAGCTACACTGTCCTGCTGTTGCAGAACACAGACTAACTGGAAATAAAGAAGGTTTTATGCCATCCAGAGATTTGGGACCTCGCTAGCGACTATTCTGTTCCCTCATTTAAGAATAATCCCAGTAGACAGCAACAATAAAAAAAGGAAGCATAGTAGCTGTGTTTTCTTCCCCAAACAAGCGTCCACTGAAGGGCAAGAAAACCCAAGGCACAAGCTACAGAACAAGGAAAATCCTGCGCAGTCACTGCTGTGCTAGTATGGAGACACTAGAAGGGGGTAGGGTGAATTAAATCGGGCATCTATATCCTGCCTCCTGGGGTTGCTAAGTGATTTTTTTTCCAGATGAATCACACCTTCACACCATCCTTTTATTTGCCACTCTATTTGCATTGCAAAACATTTGGCTTTCCTCTAGTATTAGGGAAACTGGATAGCAGAGGAAAGATCATTGTCTATCTAAATCACTGTTCTGCTCAAGCATTACATCAGCATATTATTTTAAATGTTAGACCCATCATTTTGGTTTAGCAGGTACAAAATGTCTACACCTACTCTTGACAGCACTGCAATATTTTTCTTAATTTCTTAGTTCCCACAACTTGCTACACCTACTCCTTGAATATCATCAGAGTGTGCCAGTAGAAATCTACTCAATTCACATTCAGATTTCACCCAAATGGAAATATATGAAGATTTGTACTGGACACACAGAAAAGAGTTTGCAAGGCTTTTTATAATTGACTTCTACTTATTCAATTTTAAACCAAAAAGCAAACTGTTACCACGGATTGTCACTGACTTTGATTTCCATGACACATGACCATTACAGACTCTGTAATTTAAGGTGTTTACCTGAACGCTTACTGATGCCAGGGCTAAGTTAAAAGGCAAAATTTTTAGCCTCCATCTAATTTCTTCATTTCAGCCTGCTGAGGTCAGTTGAAGTCTTTCCATTCACTGAGCTGGGTCAACATATAGTCCTGCAAAACAATTAAATATAGGTAATGACCTTACTGTAATGTGCTTCCACTTCAGTTTTGACTGGATAAGGTGAAAATTAATCATCTGGACAATGACAGTGAGCTAAAGTCTAACACTACTAAAGCAAAAGCAAGATAAAAGTTTGTAAGTCTCCATTTTACGTAGCTGAGCAGTCTGAAGGAAGTGTCTTCTCTAAGGCAGTCATGGAGTCAGTTAAGGAAGATGTCATCCTAAAACATGCTGGTGCCTATATTAGCTTAGACAGAATCATCGTTACCTTTCTCTGATTTTCTCTAAGTACTGCATCTAAGGAGCGAAAAAGAGCACAACAATGTGGTCTTGAGGCTGTTCCCCTGCACTGCAGCATTGCTATGAAAGTCAATAACAACTGTCCCTTAGCAAGGCACGTTTCGAGGTGACAGATGTGGGTCCAAATAACTGAGGCACAATAGCCCATGTCTGGTAGGACTAGTGAAAAAAACCACACTATTTCTTTGCATTTCACACACTTGCTCAATTGTTTTGATCCTGTCTCAGGGAGGACATTCAAAGGGGCATGGGTAGGAATCGGTAGTTTACTGCAAACTCGCGCTTTGCGTTAAGAAATGTTTCTCATCAGTAAGCAATTAGTTTGTCTCCATAGTTTTCCAAGTTGCGCTTAGGGATATAACCATCTGTAGCTCTGTACTTCTTCCTGCCTTGTCACAAAGTTATGATTTTTTTCCGCACTCTTCCAAGTCCTGAGTTGGGTACCAGCTGCATAAAGAGGCATTTGTCATATGGATCAGGCCAAGGAGACCACCAAAACAAGGAGAATCAAGGCAAATGTTATTTCAGAAAAATAACACACTTAAAACCAAAGAATATATCATCACTATCAATACTGTTTTTTAAAAAGCAACATAATAACCATTTGTGGTTGGGACTCTATCAGAGGTTTTAGGCATCTGGTCCTTAATGAAAACATCACTTGCAGTTATTTCTTACAGAAAGAGTCACCAAAAAGCTATTGAGCAGTTCAACCACTCAAGTGCTTAGATTAAAGAAATACATCCACAGGAAAAAAAATTATTTAAATTTTTAGAACTGCCAGACAATTTCCATTCTGAGCATCCCTAGTCCCTGTGTTTTCACCAGACTTCACCCTAAATCCAAACTTGGCGGTGGTTTTTTCTCCTGCCAGCAATGACCAGAGGCAAGGCAGCGCTCCACGGCAGGGATGTGTGCCATTTCTGTTTGCTTTGCTGTGTTTTATTTTCTGTGTGACATCTGGAGAGGGTGTTTCCTTCTCAGAGTGCAACACCATTGTGAAATAACTTGCCTCCAAGAAACCTCAAAAGACCCTTAATGTAAGAAAAAGCATTTGTCATGGCACAGCTGATTCTGGGACCCTGCTCTGGGACATAAGGCCGTTCCTGAGAATAAGCTCCGTGACGTATGTGCTTTTTATACAGGTGATGATTTTTTGTTGAATCTCTCAAGTGTTGGGTCAAAACTGTCCATTCACATATAAGAGAAACTGAAACATCTTTTTCCTAAGGTAGAAAGATCTCAGGAGAGACGTTTGCTGCAAAGGACACTGTGCCCTGTGAACGCCCCACAGGCGGGGGACAGGCAGTGTTACCTTCTTCAAGCTCACTGCGGTTTCACTGCGGAAAGCAAGTCCAGCTATTTTCTCCTGTTACTCCAGTTCCCCTTGAAGTCAAAGCACAGGGAGGGGATGACATTGGGCTATGCCTATGTTCTCCTCAATGGGAGATGGAAACATTTCTTGCTAGTGATAGTATTTTTTGCCTAATGGGATGACCCATTTTTACTCACCATTATGAAAAAAGCAGGGGTTGAGTAGCAAATATGAATAACTACATTTTACCTGAGGCTGGTTTGTCAGAGATTTCTATCAGACTTCCAACCATTTCATGACCTGTTAAATGAGCTGAGACAACACTCCATGTCACTGTTCACATTTCAAATTATAAATAATGGTAACAATAAATAGCATCTCATGTTTTTACAGACAATTTCATCTGGAAGAATAAAAATTACTAGTTATGCCTGGATGCATGCATGGCTTACACACATGCACATTTTTACTTGCTTATTTTAAAAAAACATTTGAGTTCTAGGAAGCTATTTCTAGCACTTGATTCTAACCGTGTGTTTGTACAGTGTCATCAAAATGTAATCAGGCTGTTTAAAGAAAACCCAACAAACAGCAAGTAAATTTTTCATAACAGTTTCTTTAAGCAGCTGATGCAGACCCAGTGGGGAAGTTACCCAAATCTGATTTGGGACATAGAGAATCTCACCTTCTTAATATAATTCCCAAATATGTTTCTGCAAACAGTGGTTGTGCACAAAGGCCCGCAATACACAGTTTTAAACAACAATTTTTAATCTGCTTTCTCTTATTCTTTCCACATTCAGGAATATTTTCCCTGACCCATCCATCAACAATCTCTGCAACACTGAGTCATCTTACTTACATGTACATGCATTACATTTTGTGGGGGAAAACATATGCAAAAGCAAGCCATTACCTAACATGAAGACCAATTTTACTTCATTTATTTCATAGTGTGGACACTCACACAACAGTCTTAATTTTTAAAAAATACCCTCACTCTGCCATACAGTCTGTTCCAGACCTGTATTGACTTCCATCTTTAAAACAGCAGCCCAGGCGGGAGCTCTGAAAGGCACGAGCGGGCTGTTGCTCCTCAGCTGCCCTTTGTGTTGTTCAGTCTCATCTGAGCTTAACATAGGAATTAGTCAGTCCAAAGATGGGATTGGTTTGGGCTATGTTCCTGCTCCTTGTGGGAGGATCTGAGGCTACAAATTACATAAAGCTAACAGCCACCTGGGGGCAAGAAATTTGAGAAAAATATGTAATGCACTATGTCACAATACTGTATTTTTCCTCTAGTGAAGACAAGTTCTTCCAGTGTCCAGCCTCATATGGAGCTAGAAGTGTCCAGTCACACAGCTCTCAAGACCTACTGCCTGAAAGACAGAAGTGTATGTGAAGTCATCTGTTTTCAGGCATCTTTTTCCACATCAGCTGTTACTTATCTTTCAACTTATGTGTACTTATGTCTTCATTGCAGATGTGGCAGTAGCAGGAGCACAATATTTCCCAAGTACTGTGCCTTTTACTTATTTAATTTTTTCTAACGATACGTATCTGTTAAAATTGGCTAATGCATGGCAATGTCTATTTATTTGCTACCTGCATAAATCTTTAGACCTCAGCAGCTCATCCCACTTTTTAACCCTTGTGAATAGGAACTTGTCACCAGCTTCAGAGGCCTCTTTTGAAAAGCAGCTGCTTTGTGTGGAAAACCATTAGCTGAACCTGCTCACATGCTCATGGTCAGTGCCTTCAAAGTGGTAAATATTAGAGATGATCCATCACTTTGCGCTGAGTACTGCAGAATGAGCAATTGCAAATTCAGTATAACAACAAAAATAAAATTGTCCTTTGAAGGCCAATGAACTCTTGCCTTATTTTTCACATTAGTTTTACATAGGCTGTTTGGCATAAAAGAGCAGATGTAAATAAAGGCCCATATCTGCCAAGAGCCAGCGCTTAATGCTCCCACAATAACAACCATTCAGACGAGACCAGGGCTGCATCAAGGGACAGATGACACTTTGCCATCACGCTGAAGGTGTGTGTGCCCAGGTGCCCTCTGTGTCCAACAAATTTCTCTCACTGACACGTGCAACCTGCTGCGGAAGAAGCAAAGGACTTTCTAAATGTCTGTGCAGCCACGTCGCTTTTCTTGCTCAGTTTTAGCTGTTGCTTGACTGCAACATGAATCACAGAATCCCAGAATGTCAGGGATTGGAAGGGACCTCGAAAGCTCATCCAATCCAATCCCCCTGATGGAGCAGGAACACCCAGATGAGGTTACACAGGAAGGTGTCCAGGCGGGTTTGAATGTCTGCAGAGAAGGAGACTCCACAACCCCCCTGGGCAGCCTGGTCCAGGCTCTGTCACCCTCACTGAGAAGAAGTTTCTTCTCATATTTAAGTGGAACCTCCTGTGTTCCAGTTTGTACACATTACCCCTTGTAACCGAGAAGAGCCTGGCCCCACCCTTGTGACACTCACCCTTTATATATCTGTAAAACATTAATGAGGCCATCCCTCAGTCTCCTCCAAGCTAAAGAGACGCAGCTCCCTCAGCCTTTCCTCATAAGGGAGATGCTCCACTCCCTTCATCATCTTTGTTGCCCTGCGCTGGACTCTCTCCAACAGTTCCCTGTCCTTCTGGAACTGAGGGGCCCAGAACTGCACACAATACTCCAGATCTCCTCATCCAAATCATTGATGAATATATTGAATAATATACGCCCCAGTACTGTCCCTGAGGCACTCCACTAGATACAGGCCTCCAACCAGACTCCGCCTCATTGACCACGACTCTCTGGCGTCTTCCCTTCAGCCAGTTTGCAGTCCACCTCACTACCCGATCATCTAGACCGCACTCCCTCAGTTTAGTGAATACTGAACGTTGCCAGCAAAGCTAAAACGTCAGAGAGAACCAGGCTTTTTCCTCTTGCTAGCACTTAGGAACTAATAAGTGCTCTGTACTTTCTTTTTAAATCCACCCCTTTATCATATATTGTGTCCTCCTTCTCTTCATCACATAGGAAGCCCATTAGTTTTGAGTCCCTCTCCAGCTTCTTTGAAAGTCCCATTAATTCTCCCCATTCAGTGTCCTGCCCGGTTGCAGGAACCTTCAGCCTGTCAGTCATTCTCCCAGAAGTGCAACAGTTGATCCCTCAGACCTTTACACATAATGCAAACTAGAAAATGAACCGCCCATATGAATACCAGAAAAGAGGAGATAGCATGAAGGAATGGAAGAAAATTGTCCCTAAACATTCAGTAAAATCAATATACTTTCAGATACACAGGTCTGAACTGTCTTTTGTGTTTCTATGTGATACTTGGTGTCTGTCCTGGTAGGACCAGGTGGAGGTTTTGCCTGTTTGGTTCAGTGTTGGTTGTTGGCTTGTTTTGTTTTCACATTTTGTTGATTTAGGCTATACTTCAAAGACAGATTCCTGACAACTCTGATGTGAGTTGCTATCACATGGGCCTTAGTGAATCTTTTGTCCATTAGAGAGGTGAAACATGGTTTCGCCATACTTTGTCCCTCCTGCAGAAATGCCATTTTCTCTTCCTCAGCATGTTCCCTATCGCAAGGGTACTTCTTTGATATAGATGCAACATTCCCAACCGACAGGAGAATTCTCCACCCACAGTGCAGATATCAGGGATGGGGGAGAACATGGGAAGGGGAAGCACAGCCCCAACATCTTCCCACAGGCTCAGGACAGCTCTCCCACCTGCTTGGAAATGGTAGAGGCTGAATTTTCCGGCACAGCTTAACACTCTTCTTTTTATGTCTCTGCTTATGTAAATTAAAAACTTCTAAAACCCCAGCACATAGGATTAGGCACCAAAGCAAGCTAATTAGTTATAGATGGAATTCTCAGTCCATTTTATGACCTTTTTGGGTGCTTTTTTCAGATGGGAAATTAGTATGATTTATTTCACACATAATTCCTCAAACATGGAAGGCATGTGGTATGAACTTCTAAAAGTGATATTCCCTACCAGCCGGTGTACGTTGCAGAAAGAACGCTATGAGAATGAAATAGCTTGAAATTCTGCTTTGATGGCATGCTTTGTACTTTTCTTTCCTTTGGAGAAAATGTCTAATATTTTAATAAGTCCCAATGAGGGAAAGGCTTTGCTGTAGGGAGAAATCTTTCTTTAAAGATATCCTGACTTTTTTTTTTTTTTTTTTCTGTATTTTAGTCTCTTTCTTTTTGTGTGGGGCAGCTTCTTCCAAAAACGAATGAGCCCCTTTCTGCAGCAGATTGCCCCTCATTTCAGAAAAGCTCCAGGAACAGCAATTGCTGTACATCTCTCTGCTCTGTTCTGTCTTCTTTTGCTGCACAGATCTGGCAGCTAAGCGCACAGTTAATACCCTAGCTGGAACTGACTTGCTCCACAGAGCTGGCTTAAGCAAGGCCGGTTTGTTGCAGCCATCTAAAACATCCTGTCCCAGCTGGAGAGCTGTGCTAGGTTTGTCCCTCACCACCGACAGTAATGTCCTGACCCTGTTTAACTGCTCTTACTTTTCCGTAAGTACCAGACCAGAAGTTTCCAGTGCCATTGCCAGAGGTGCTGCTACACTGTGGAAGATTTCAAAAGGAGCAGAAGTGAGACAGCTTTGTTAAAAGGCTTCGCCTCATTCTCATGTACGTTACAACCTACAGCTTAGACTTTCATCCCCTGAGGAAAAGGTGTTGGAAACTTGGCATGTTCCTGTCCACAAGGGCTTGCTCCACAGAGTTACATTGCACTGGGACCTCTGCTCTGCTCTGCCTGCAGCAGGATCAGACACGGGAATGGACACCCCAACAAGGCAAGTAACTTGCAAAAAATAAGAACACAGACAGGAATGGGCTCCAAGCCTGGCATGGCTTATCTGTAGTTTGCCAGCTGTAGCTTTGGAGATCATATAACTTTTCCCCTTCAAAATGTGCACAGTAAAGAGCAGCCCAGTTTAAAGGGAAGTACGCTGCCCCCCAACTTTTCCTCTGTTGAGAGGTGTTATATATATATAAACTTTTTAAAATCCTCCTGACAAACTGAAGCAACTTATTTTGAGGAAAAATCAAGACGGCTGAAGCAGAGCAGACCTTATTAATGTTTATAAATATATAAAGGGTCAGTGCCACGAGGATGGAGCCAGGCTCTTCTCAGTGGCAAACAATGATAGGACAAGGGGTAATGGGATCAAGCTGGAACACAAGAGGTTCCACTTAAATTTGAGAAAAAACTTCTCAGTAAGGGTGACAGAGCACTGGAACAGGCTGCCCAGGGGGGTTGTGGAGTCTCCTTCTCTGGAGACATTCAAAACCCGCCTGGACATGTTCCTGTGCAACCTCACCTAGGCGTTCCTGCTCCAGCAGGGGGATTGGACTAGATGATCTTTTGAGGTCCCTTCCAATCCCAAACATACTGTGATACTGTGATAGAGGCCAGACCACTGCTGATGCTCCTCCCTCCCTCACTTGCCTCCTGTCTTTTGGAAAATATGCCCACAGACATCTCATATCTGAAAACTCTGACCAGGTATGGGCAAAACAGTGCAAATCAACCCATAAAAGAACACTTTGTTATCTTTTTTACCCATAAGATCATGCAACAGTATGCGTAGAGAAGGGGAAAGCTAAATAACTGGAATCAGCTCCAGCCAGGGGGTTGCCTATGGGAACACCAATGAGTCTGAAGAGTCTGCAGAAAGGCTGGAAGCCAACTGCAAACTCTGCAGGATAAGCTGCTGCAGGACCAAGAGCACTCTCCCAGCACGCTGCCTCTTACTGCTGTGACAAGAAAACTCCTCTCAAAACACAGACTTGATTTTTTTAAATTTTATTTCCAAAGACGGTAGATTGACTTTCAGTGACTAGATGTAAGCACCCCATGAAGAGAAGGCAACAACTGACCAGGACCAAATAACCACCCAAACCCAATATGTAGAGTCATGTTGTCCTCCTTCCCATTCACTCTCTTTGCAAGCAGAGTCCAGCCCAGTCAGTAAGCTAGAAATGCATCACAGAAAGTCTCTTTCCTACTAGGTGGGTATGAATGCCCATGGCAATAAAATTAACTTTATTGTATGTTTGATGTATCCTGAATATATCTGCATGCAAAGCTAATATGAATGTCGAATGCACCACTACTGTAAAAGTCTATAAAATACTTCTTTCAAGTTGCCAAAGTCCTTCCTTAGATTTTACTACTTGTTTGTTACTTCCTTTCAATCAACAGAGTGAGGAGACAGTGAATATTAAATGCAGGTAAATTTCAGCAACCCAAATTATCACGTGCATTTGTGGTTCGTGCTCAGACACCAAGACAAACACGGCACTTCCCAGCACACAAATGGAGCTGACCAGACACCCCCATTTCAGGCAGAGCTTTTACAGAACGGGGAGACTGTGCTGCTTGCCAGAGCCAAGCTCACACTCCCATCTGTAGGCAGTGGTAATGGCTGTGCAGTTGTGTGTATCTATCTTAAAATACTCATATAGAGTTTAGTAAAACTTCCCTAACAGAAACTGTGCAGATTCACATCTCCTATAAACCAGCCAGATCCCACAATGAAGACCTGGGTGGGGAGCGCAGGCGTGAAGGGGAGAGACAAAAATTCCTAAAACCCCTTTACAAAGCAAGCCAGTAAACAAATGAGGGAAAACAGAGGCTGGTGGATGCAGCCAAAGTGATTGTAGTGAATCCAGTTAGACACCACATGAAAAAGACCCCCATGAACATGTCAGCATCATGAGCCTGAAGGGGAAAGTGGCTGCATGTAAAACCAAAACAGACATACCTATTTTCCTTGCCTGTGATGAGAAAAAAAAACAAACCCAGAAGATGAACAACTAGGATAACTCTTGAAAAGCAAAATGATTTTATAAAACTCCCTTTTCTAGCCACCTTCAGTAAAGTGGAATTATCAGCCAAACAAAATTTACTTCACTTTTGAAATATGATTTTTAAGCTTGTAGGAACCCTCAAAATAGGAAGAGGTCAGATAATCAGTTTCCACCCAAAATCAGCAACTACGGGACCCAGTGTGGCAGATACAGATCATTACCTGAAAAGGTCTGAATACTCTGAATATTCCCACCTTCCTTGCAGCATCAGGCAGGTTGGTACATGCTGGTTTCATTTAAATAACTTTGGTCCTTCTGCAAATCTTATTGCAAAGTATTTAAAGATATCTTGAGAGATGCACACAAATAAACTGGATAATGCCTCCCCAGCACTTGGCAGAATTTCAGAGATGAGTCATACATTCTGGCTGTGTAAATTTGGGCTTTGTGTAAGTGATCGTGTTAGATTCTACCCACTCCAGATTTAAATCACAGGGGATGAAGCTCAGACATGCAACGCTTGATGCATATCCTCCACTGTAAAATGCACCCTTGCTGATATATCAAAGGGAGACTGTTCTTCTCCGAATGTTGAGAGAATGACTGAACCACACGTTCAAATGGGAGCATCAGGAGGAGATACCTGAAGAGATCCCAAACCAGCAAAACAAGTATTTAGAGTGCAAGTAAACCCTGAGAAATCGGGAAAGAAGAACTGCTGGGGCTAGATGGTTGCTGGATTTGAGATCTGAACAAAACCACAGAGCTTAGGCTGCAGATCAACAGGCTCCTTCAAAGCCACCTACATTTTTCTGTTCCCGAGACCATGAGGGCTCTTGTTACCATCAGCTGGAAGTGGCGAGCTCTTTTAAATGTGGATGGAGCCTCAGGTAGCATCCCAGCACGCTGAGTTTACCTCACAGCATTTGTCTGTGTCTTTGAGCATCAGCATTGATTACATTCCCCTGACGTGGAGAAGGCAGGAGGGCAATGGGCACAACAGAGAGAGATAACAGAGAACAGAGAACAACAGCAAAGAAAATGGGGACAAAAACAGGGTCATGCCCACACATGGCATGCCCTGCCAATGTTGGTGTCCTCCCAAGAAGTAGTCAGGATCCCCCAATTTGGAGGCAAGCTCAGTTCAAAACTATTCCTTCCTGACTTCCTCCTGGTTTTTGGTGCTACTTGATGACAAAAGAAGGAAAAATCACTGCATTTGGACAAGGTGATGCAGGACAACTAACTCATGCAAAACGTTGCATCCTGGATGGTAGCCCATGCACTTCAGAGATTAGATGAAGCTCTGAAATGCAATTTGGGTAACTTCCTTTGATGTGCCATCTGGTGAATCATTTACTGGGAATATCCTGTGCACATCAAAGGCATCTATCAATGCCTGTGGATTTTCTCATTGTTTAGAACTCCGTCTGTGTATTGCACTCAAGGAACAGATATAGCAGTAGGGAACTAAACTTTACCGCAGTGCTTTCTCCCACAGTAATTTAAAAAATCTGCAGCATGTTACCACTACGGCCTCAAGCATCAGATTTTAGAAGAGCAGTATTTCACTGTTAACCTCCAAAAAGCTGCTACTCAACAACCAGCCTTGTTCTTGTCTCCAAATATTTGTAAAAATAGACACACATCTGTTGTATTTAAAAAAAACCTTAGAAGCACATTCCCATACTGAGGGGGCCCATAGGCAGCAACATCCACTCCTCATACTCAAAATTTAAATCCTGTTAGCACCTGACTCCCCGTCCCTAAATCCTGAGGCTAAATTAGGGTCATATTTAAATATATATATTTCTGGCTACTAAATATATTAAAAAACAAACAAACAAACAAAACAACCACACACCAGAAGCCAAGGCCAGGTTATACCTATTTGCACGTGTCAGCCTTGTCTGGCTGCTTAAAGTTTTGCCTTATCCTTCAGCATTCCCAGCACACGCGCCACAGGGCTCGCTGCTTTAAAAAAATGCCATAAGACCACCCAACGACCCCGCAACACCCCGGCCCGCATGGGCAGGAGGCGGCTGCCCGGGAGAGGAGAGGAGCGGCCCCGGCCCCGGCCTCGCTTGCCGCCGGTGCCGCCCCGGAGCCCCGCCCCGCTCCGCCCCGCGGCGGCCGGGCGGCGAGAGCGTGTGGCGGCAGCGCCGCGCTCGGCCTGATTTACGGCTGTGCTGCAAACGGCTCCCCCGCCGCACCGCCACCGGGCACCGCCACCAGCAACAAGTCGGGTGAGTGCGGCGACCTTGCGGCCGGCGGAGGCGCGCGCCGAGCCGGGGCCCTGCCCCGCTCCGCCCCGCCCCGGAGAGGCCCGGGAGGCGGCGGCTGCGGCGAGCGGAGCCGCGTCGCGTCGCCGGGGCCGTGCGGCTGGCCGTGCCGGCGAGTGCCTCGCCCGGGCGCCGGGCGGAGATGGCGCGATACCCCTGAAAAAAGGCCACCGGGAAAGTTTCCCAAGTTTCCCGGCGGGGCTGCCCCGGGCGGGCGTGACCGCGGGCTCTTTTCTCCCACGCAGGGCCCGGCGAGGAATGCACGGGGCGGCCCGGGAGGAAGGCAGGCAGCCCTGGCAGGAGCCGCTCGGCAGCGTCAGCCTCTGCCTCCCCTTCCGCTGCCCGCGATGCGGCGACCACAGCCGGTTCCGCAGCCTGGCGTCCCTGCGGGCGCACCTGGAGTACAGCCACAGCTACGAGGAGAGGAGCCTGCTGGGCAGGAGCAGCCTGTTCTCCCCGCTGAAAGACGCGGAGCTCATCTCCCCGCCGGAGCCCGCCGGCCAGGGCAGCCCGGGGAGCCCCGGCGGTGCCGCGCAGCAAAAAGGCTCCTACCTGAATTTCTGCGATGCCTCCTGCGAGAAGCGCGGGCAGGCTCTGGAGGTGGAAGCCGAGCGGCCTGTCTCCTACGTTGCAAACTATGTGTCGGCCGAGTCCCCCAGCGAGCAGATCTCCAAACCCGGCCTCCCGGGCACTGACTCCAAAGCCTCCTTTGAGGCACACGTCAGGGAAAAGTTTAACAGGATGGTGGAGGCCGTGGACAAAACAATCGAGAAGCGAATCGACAAGCTTACCAAAGAGCTGGCCCAGAAGACAGCGGAGCTGCTGGAGGTGCGGGCGGCTTTCGTGCAGCTGTCCCAGAAGAAGCAGGAGGTGCAGCGGCGGGAGCGGGCCTTGAGCAGGCAGGTGGACGTGGCGGTGGAGATGATCGCCGCCTTGAAGCAGCGGCTCAGCGAGTCCGAGGAGGAGCTTCACCGCAAAGAGGAGTGAGTGGGGAGGCGAGAGCCGTGGCTTTGCGCGGGCTGGCCGACACCTGTGCGAGCAAAAGATGTGAGGGGAGAAGAGGGGGGGACAGTTTGGTTACTTGCTGGTTATAAAAGGGCCTGTCACTCACCAGCTTCTGATCACTGTATTTCTGGAGTTGTAGCCCATGTGACTGTGGCCTCAGCAAGGCAGGTGGCTCTCATGCATGGTTCCCCAGTGACCAACTTCTACACACTCAAATATCTGTGTTGTGTCACTGGTTTCACAGAGTAGGGTCAAGTAGAAGCTATCATTGGTGTGTAATCTGATTTACACTGACAACTCTAATGCACAATCGTTTTAAGAAGAGATGGGTGGGTAAGTGCTGGAGGAGGTGTGTAATAATACCAAATAGCACCTCTTTCCTGAAGTCCTCCCAGCACGGTCAGCCTGTGGAGTGGGATGGTCTTTTGTGCAGCGGTTAAACTGTACTGGAAACGGTGATGAAAAGGCCATATCCAAGTAGGTGTTTCAGATGGACACAGAACCCTGAAACTGGAGTCACTTATATGGGAAGCAGATGCCAGAGTCATTCTGACTAACCTAGGCCATCTAAAAATATGTTTGTGATGCATCCATTAAATATGTATTGGTAGGTGATATATTATTTATACGTGAACTACTTAGTTTATTCAGCACTTGCTGAAACCTTTCAGGCTTTTTGGAGCAGCACAACTTTATTTAGAGGAATGCACATGAAGGGCCTTGGTTATCGAGTGCCTCTAAACCAATTCATCAGCTTACAAAGGGAAGAAGAGAAGCGCTAGTTGCCATGACGCTAATCTTGGAAGAAATGAGAACGGTGGTGTAGGAGTTCAGTGTAGGAAGTTTAGAGGGCTTTCATCATTTCTTCCTGTAGTCTAAGTACTGGAAAGAAAATATGATGATGGCTCCTATATCAGTAGGAGTTATCTGATGAAGTAGTGCTATAGATTTCCCAGGAAAGGGGACAGCAAAGGTGGTGGGATTTGAGCCCCTGTGGTCTGTATCTTCCATGAAGGGATATGCAACAGAATTGATTCCTGAAATATCAGGTGATCCTCATGGAAGAGAAAACTGAAGGACTCCAGATGAAGCTAAAGATAATAGTGGAACTGAGATTTGAAAGTATGCTGGAAGGAGGCCATGAAGATAACTTAGAGTTTGAAGCAGTTTTGGTATTCCCATCTTGCCAAGCTCCCCTTATGGGTTCTTTCTCAGTGTGATTCATCCCATGTGCTACAGAAAAGTATCTTAGCGAGGAAGGGATTGCTCTGTGGAGGTCCTTCCTCCCTCTGCAGACTAAGGGGGGACCTCAGGTGAACAGCCATCTTAGGCTAGATGCTGAACTTCAGATATCAGAAGTTAAGTGGTATGAATCTTACCCCAAACTAAACACAGAATGTGCTTATAAGATTGAAGCCTTGAGATCCACAGGAAAAACATGACTGTCAGGAGAAAGCAGAAACCATTCAGTTGAGCAAAACCAGAGTTCTGCAGTGCAGCAGAAGAGCTCATGGAAAAAGAGGGTTATCTGGGTAGAAAAAATGGGTGTGAGATGGGGAGAATTGCAAAGGAAACTGATCTGTGAAAAGAACAAGGCAGCAAAAGTTGCAGTTTTTAACTACGTTAGGAAAAGGCATGAGGAAGAGGCTGCTTGCCCCCTTGGCAGACTGCTTACTACCAGCAGTGGCAGGCTGTGGCTCTGAGAAAAGACTGAATACAGAATGAGAGGAAAAGTGGGGATTTACTGTCCTTCGCACTAGGACATTGCCAGACTTGGGAAAGGGGCAGGAGCTCAGAAGATTGCTGTTATAATTCTAGCCATCTCCAAAGGAGAAGGGTGAATGCATAAGCAGATGAGGAGGCAGCTCCTAAGTCAGTGTTACAGGGAAAACTGAAGGTTATTTGACTGGTAAGAGACACTAATGAGAAGAGGCAGTTGCACAAGGGACTTCACCTGAGTACCCAAGGAATTGCTCTTGTAGGATTAGCACCAGCTTGCTTCAGCTTTCAATAGAAAAGATAGAAAAACCTTGGGAGCAAAAGTAGCAATAGGAATGAGTGAATAGATATCACGCAATGGTTAATTTCTAATATGTTAATTTCTAAAGGTAAATGAGCCTAATGCTTGCTAGTGGGTGGGATGAAAGAATATCAGCCCAAAGTACGGAGGGGAAGAGGGGGGAGTCATTGTATGTTCTTGCATGTGCCCGTGCCTGGCCCCAGAGCATTGTCTCAGCAGGCACTATGAAGGTCCTCTGGGGAGGCTGGGAGGGCAGACAGGGTGTAAAAATAGGTAAAGTCCACTTAGAAACACTGAAAATATGTAATTTTTTTCTTGTTCAGATGATTCCTGCGTTCCCCATCTTGGGGATAACAAGGAATAGTGCCATAGAAAAATGCACTGCACGGCTTCCCAATTAAAAGGTCATTGTATGATTAGCAAATTGAGAAGGAAGGTAGGTATAAACAATGTTTTGTAAAAGTAGGACTACTACTTCTAAGGGCAGCTTTTTGGATTTGAATGTCTAAAAGTGCCTGGGACACTTACTTTGTGCCAGTAGCAGAGAGGCCCTGGATGGCAGAGGGGAGAAGAATTGATGCTCGTGACTCTGGTAACAACAGTATCACTTGTCTGGTTTTCTCATGGGCTATTGGTAAATTCTGAGACCTGTCTACATATTCACTCCTTTGTGTGTTCAAAAACTTCATTTGGAGTGCCGAGAAGCCTTTCTCCTTCAAAAAAGGAGGATCTCAACTTTGGCTTTGATTTCTGGAAGAAGTCCAGATGATTAGAAAGCCAAACAAGACTGCTTAATGGAAATTGCAGAAGCAGGAGTTCTCACTGCAGATTGTGGAAAATCAAAGGCAGCCCTTGGGGACTGCTTTGATACTTGCTAACCTTCAGAAATAAATGCTTTCATCAGTTTCTTTGGATTTTTTTTTTTTTCCATAAGCAGTCTTGTGAATATGGATATTTTTCCCAAAAGTAGCATTGATACTGAGCAACTGTAGCTGAACATTTGTTCCTCAGAAAAAGAAAACACCTAATTTTCATCCTATTTCTAAGAAAGTAAAAGAAACCCATCTTTCTTTGGTCTCTGAATGATTGCCCCCTCTACCAGAGATCATGGAATGGGGTGCATGGGAAAAAAAAAGTAAGGGTTTGTAATAAATATGCATTTCTAGATGTCAAAGGGACTGAAGTATGACTACTAGAGATCAGTCTGAGGGTTAAAACAAACAAAAAACACAAACAAACAAAAAACCACACACAACCCCAAACACAACAAAACTCTAAACCAACAAACTGTCTGAAAGAGGAAAAAAAATCTAGTCCAAGTCTTAGATAAGGTCACAAAAACTATTATTTGGAGGCTCTGTAGAGAAGCTGACTACTTTTATGGGGATCCCTTCAAGTAATTATTGAAAAATAACCATGTTTTGATAAAGAAGGTACAGGTGTTTATACTGGGCTCATACTGGAGTGTACTCCATATACAACTACTTTGTCAGTTTCTTACATGAGTGGACAATCACTGTTGGAGATAAAACAGCCCCATAATACTGAATTTAATAGTCCAGTTTATTTTCATCTTTACAGATTGTGTCCATATAATCCAGGGACCTGTCTGGGCTATTAGGCTAGACCTGCATCTACCTGTAAGAATGAAAGAATGAATGAAATATAGAAGAGGATGCAATTGCAGGTTTAACCATCACTCCTGACCTACAAATTTGCTATGGAAAAAAGAGGGAGTTGGTATTTAACAAATCTCTTTTACAGAAGGGTGTACGAGAAGTTGACAGAAAAAAAAATGGACAAACAAAAACAAAACAAAAAACCAGGACAATTGCACTTTGGATAATGGTTTTGATTTTGGACCCAGTTGTGAAGGCAAACAGGAAAGCTAAAGGAAAGGAAGAATGTGCATTAGCAAGAATAATTTGATTAGGAAGCCCCACGAAGACTTAGGGAGGAGAAATCTAAATTCTTTGTTTAACCACTTGGGTTTCTGGAAGGAGGAGATGGAGCTCTTCTAGGCCTGAGGCCTAGCAAAGCCTCGGCAAAAGCCCAGCGTGGCAAAGACAGACATCACACTGCTGTGACTCTCACTGAAGTGACCTGAGGTCACTTCAACTTGATGGAATTTCATTCCTGCTTCCCTGTTCTACCTGCAAAAGCCCCTGGATGTCCTGAGCCTCTGCTTGGACCAATCACGTGAGATAGACACATAAAAACTGCAATCCACCAAGTGGCCACATTGTCAGACGCTGGCTTCTCTGGTGTGTTCTCAAAAGCAAGCAGCAAGGCTGTGAACTTCACAACTCCATAGCGAGTAAATTTTTCTCAGAGTTACATTGTCGTTGCTAATTAAAGTACTAATTTCAAATGACAGCACAAGGAGGTTTTACTGTTTACTCCCTTATTCTGTGTTGGTTTAGGCAACTAGCAGGCACAAAGAGTTTGTAGGGTCAGCAGGGTTACTTCTTTAGACTTGTCAGTTGATATGTTTGTTTGTTTTAAATAAAACCTATAGCAGTCCAACAAAGTCCAATAAGGCAAAGATGTCTCTTTAGTTAAATTTTATTCCTGCTCCCTTACCAAAATGGCTGTGCTAACATGCACACAGGTACATGCTGTTACACTAGTGGGATGCCCTTGTGGAGATGAGATTTGGTGAGGAACAAGACAGGTGGAGATAGCACAATAGTAGTAATAATGCATAGTTGAAGTAGTCTTACTCTAAGCACGGGAAAGTGTTACAGAAGTCACTCTTGTGTCATTTATTCTCATATTTAGAGAGTCAAAAGGCCAAAGCTTTTTCTTAGTACTTGGGAAAAAATGGAAACTGGATGTTGTAGAGAAGCAGACACAGCTACCAAAAGCATGTCCCAGTTCACCAAGATGCCTCACTTGGGCCCTGGGCAGTTTTGATGACTGATGGCTACATGGTCAAGCTTTCAGCAGAGCTGCTGAGCAAATGAATTATTTAATTAGAAAATATGCCCCAAAAGGGATTATTCAATGTTTGCTGAAGGAGAAAGCAACTCAGAGTGAATACTGTGATCTTAAAGATAACACAGAAGCCTGCCCAAAGGGAATAAGACTGCATTGAACAAGATATCAAGAAAACCACTGAAACTAAAATCAGCTATGAACTTCTAGAGGACACCAACAGGCTTGTTTCTGGTGGAGATGTTTTTTTAGTATGTCTGAACAGGGAAAGCTGTTATGGTTGTCAGCTGGAAGCTACCTTCAGCAGTGACTTAAACCATTTCACTTGGTGAGCATTAATGTAGCAAGTTGACGTATCTCTGACAGTAATTTCTTCAACGAGTCTAATGAATTTGTTTTGAGACTGTTTAGTCATGTCTCTGCTCTGGTATACCCTGCAGTGCAAGGGCTACTTCAGAATAGCTGTGGTGGGGAGCAGTTATTCTTGGCACTGCCTTCACCTTGAATTTGCAGGTAATGGAACTATCTGTGCAAGAAATGTCTCGACAATGAGATTAAGAGTTGGCTTGTTAGAGGTCACTGCAATTTATGCTTTAAAACAACAGCTTTTCTTAAAATGCATGTTACAGTTATACAGCAAAACAGTTTTGATTTTGCTCTAAGAATATGACCACAACTACATACTGTTCTTCCACCCTCATTTTCAGATGGTCCCATTCCTTCTCGCCCATTTCCTTTTATCTTCCCACTCAGGAGATTACTCCCCGCTCCAGTTGCACTGGTTCCAGTGTAGCATGACTATCCCACAGAAGGGTTCTGTGAAATAAAGCATTTCATCTCCATACTGTCACCCCATTAAGTTCAGGGCTCAGATCTAGAGCACAGCCCACTGAATGGCTGCAACTGGTAGGACAGTAACTTTCAGAAGGGAGGAGGTGTGAACCTCTTAAATCGAATATGCCGACAGTGGTACAGGAATGTGAAACAGCCTAATGAATAACAAATAGCAGCCTTCAGGCAATAACAGCAGTGGGATGATGGATGAGGTCTGTGGTGTTCATACTTAATGAACGTACATATTTTAAATATTTTCAACAAGTAAATCACTTGTGAAATTTTCACAAGTAAATCACTTTACTGCTTACTGTAGTAGGAACTTTCGTATCTTCAGGTAAAATAACACTAAGTATTGGTTTTCTATCGATCTCAGGCAGAGTTATTCCAAGTGCAATTCTCTAAAGGCGTTTGATACTTGGGTGCAGAATCTTTGTAGAGCCTCATGCTTGTCTCCACCTACAGAGCAGCTGCAGGTGTCAAAGTTGCTGTAAATAGTCCTGGGACCAGTATTGTGCATGTGTAGGAGGGCTCGGTCACAATGTAAGAAATCATTAGTCCTTCCTGTCAGTTGTTAGGGAGCTGGAGCTGTCCCAGCCTCTGTGGATCACATGCTTAACTGCTGAAAGCCACACCAGCACTAAGGGCATCTGCAGGGTCCACATGCCAGCAACTGCTCTGGTAAACACGGACTGCAGCTCAGTAGTCCTACAAGGAGCGCTGTATAATCTAGTGGTGAAGGCAGAGGAATAAATGTCACCTAGTCAGTCTGTGATTTGTAGCTTTATTTACTGCAGCTGATGCTGTTTCATGACAACAGCCCCCATAAAGAAGAACTCAGGAAAAGTTTCAAGGCAGGCTATCTGCAGTTTTTCTATGAGGGCAGCTAGGCTGCAATTGGAATGCAAAACACCAAAGTATTAATAGTTAAGTCTGGTTAACTATAACAGGTTAATATTAAAATAGTAAACTGTGAGCAAACAGATGAGATCACTCCGCTCTCCATTACAGAAGTTTACAGAGATCTGAGCTGCACTGAGCATCATCTATGCTGCTCAGAAGGTGTAGGGGCCGGATCAGGAGTTCACAGTGCTACAGCCAGTGGAAGGGGTCTGCAGGCTGACAGGCAGAGAGCAGTGAGAAACAGGTGATGCTGAGAGCAGAGGAGTTCAAGGACAGTTAGTAACTCTATAAAACCTTTGCTTAGTATAGCTCCAGATGTAGAGCAGTCTGCACAGGGTAGCAGAGACCTCTTCTTAGAAAGGGCAAAGCTTCGTGTCTGAGCCAGGCTTTAACAAATGGCTCCTGCTTCAGGTGAGCGCTGCTGACAAGGCTGTTCTGTCAAGGCACAGAGCCCAGCAGGCCCACGGTGGTTTATACCTCTGCCAACTGGGCCCCACAATATTCACGGGCTCAGCTTCTCCCTGACTTTGTGAGGAGCAGCATCTGACCTCTGTGAACATCCATCTCTCCACAAGCTTAAAAGCAGAGAGTAAAACATAGAAGTCAATATCATATAATCTCCCTAAAATTGGCAGAGGCCTGGAAATATAAACTGAAAGTAAAATAAAGAATATAAGCAAAAAATCATCACAGCTATCTAGAAATAGAATTGAAGGGAGAAGGTCATCAGTATGGCTAAGAAAAAGTCTGGGCAAACTACCAGATACAAGAAAGACAATTAAACAGATAAACAGCGGCTGCAGGAAGCCACGCAAGTTCTTTGAACCATTTCCCTGTTGTTCATGGTGGGAGGAGGGTAAAAATTCTTCTGGGAACTTCCTTCAGGTAACCAAGGCACAGCCAGGGCACAGAGCGAGCTCTCTGAGGAAGAGGTGGTGGAGCAACTAGAGACACTTATTAGCGGTCACACCTCAGAGCTTGATGTTGTTCTTCGGAGAAATGAGAATGAAGTGGAAACAAAGAAAGTTGCTGAACTAATGGGAGTGCTGTTTATCAGGACAAGGTGTGTGACCGAGACCTAGTAGGTGGGTATAGTCTGGCTCCTGGCTTTATAAAGGGAATTTGCAGAATGCTGGTACCATTTCAGCTGAAAGGAAAAGTTTTAGATAAAAGTTATTAAAGGCAGATTCATAGGCTGTACAGAGGCAGCTAAACAAACAGAGAAAAAATTATGGAAGTGCTACTGCTGCTAATAACAATTCCTACAAATGAGGACACGTAGGATGCCAAGTTACCTTGAGTAGTCTAGAAAGCAAGGAAAATACTAGGGAATTTATTGACACTGTGTTTCTGTTTTCCTCCTGGTAGTGACCAAAGTCTTCTAGAAAAAAACACCGCTTCCCTCTGCCCCCCATAGCACAGCTCACCAAGGAGATACTTGTAGGAAAGGAAAATTTGTGGGTGATTTACTCATGCCACGGAGAAGGCGACTAATGAATGATTTTGAATTGCCTTTGCTGACACAACTACAAACATTAGCATTCATGAAAATGCCACCCTTCTAAAAACAAATGCCAAGGCCTCAATGCTTGTGGCCTGCACTGCGGCGGGATGCACAACGACGGTGGCCTTGGAAGGTGCCTCATCATGGTGACCCAGGCCAGCAGCTCCCGCTCTGCCCCAGTGTTTCTGCAGCACAGCAAGTGTCCCGGCAGGCCGCCACAGCTCGCCTTCCTCACACAAAGGGTGGGGGACTGGGACCTGAGCTGCTGTCCTGCTGAGCTCCCTGCCCGCTGTCCAAGGGGAGCCTGCCGGAGTGCCAAGGTCTTGGAGTGGCTACTACCCCAACAGAACTACAGATTGGCATAATGAAATCGAAGTTACAATGCTGTAAGCATGGTGAGAATAAAGGCCTAAAATTGTCCTTAATGAGTTTAGATTGGCTTCTTCCTGAGCGTTCTTCAAGCTTTTTATTACCGGGTCTCTCTGGGCAAGCTAATAGTCACAGAAACTGTACAGAGCCTTGAAATGGAATGGATTAGCTGACCTTAATAAACAAGGTACCTCTCTGTTTCTTAAATCAGATTGTTTAAGATAATATAGGTTAATAATAATTGATGTTCTTCATCCAAATAATAAATGCTTTTTTTTACCTCATTCTTGCTATCAGGTCAGGTGCACAAACAGCCTCTTGCTGAGGTCTGCTGTGGTTTAGGGCAGGCAGACCTAGCCTGAATCCCAAGTGGCAAATGGCCATAGCTGACCGCTTGTGCCTAACTCTTCTTGACGCAAACCAGCTCACTGTTAGAACACCAAGACTGTGAAACCAGTTAGCTACAACTATACCAAGTTAAAACAAGGACATGCAGAGAAACTTTGTGTGTGTTATAAACAAGCTGAGCCTGAACGGCTCTTACTGCTACAAACTCTTTCCTAGTTTCTGCTTAAAACGTTTTTTCCTCAGGCAATGCATTATTTTCACCAAGCAATCATGCCCTTTTCATTTGCTAAGCACTGGTTCCCCCAACTCCCACCCCTCTGATTTGTACAAAGCAAAAATTAACATGGTTTCATTGGCAGAGCAAGAACTCTTTATCCAGGTGTTTATTAACTGGGGGAGTCCTACATGCTTGGACTTGCTATTTTTCATAATATGTGCTTCAGTCTATAACCAAACTTCTCCCACCCAGAAACTCCTGATACCAGAGGTGCAAGCGGTGGCCTGATTACCCATAGTAAACTGATAGTATGCAGAGCACTTAGAATGAGCTATGTTTCAGTGCAGAGCTGGGACCTTTTACAATCAGCAGTACTATCTGTTTTTTCCAGTCGTATTACCAGACAAGAAACATTTCTTAACTCCTGACCTAAAACTTGCTCTTCCCACGCACACACTCCTTAGTCTGTAATCTGTAGATTATCAGTTATTCTCCTGCGCTCCCACTAGCTCCAGATCATAACGCTGCACTTTGGCATACTTGCAGGATTGCAGCCAAAATTAAGTTTTATGGCCACAGTAGCTCTTTTAAGTTAGGAACCATTCTAGTAGCAACATCAAACTACCATTGTAAGATTATGATGAACTAGGAAGATCAATTTGGGGCTTCATCCACTTTTCTTAGTGTTTCAGGGCTGATATTCACATGGCTAAGTAAAAAAATAAGATAAACTGTCTGTAAGTTGTCTCCAGGTACCTCAAGAGGTAGTGCTCAATGGCATTTCTACCCTGTGGACACTAAAGACTATTTCCAAGAGACATAATAATGTGGCAAAAAAACCCAAACTAACTGCCCATAAACTTAAGTTCAGCATTCAGGGCTCCAGATCTTCCTGTGTCCACAAAAAGGTTGAAATCTTTTAATAGAGGTGAAAGACAGTAATTAGCTACCATGGGCTATCTCTGTGAAAAGCAGTAATTTTTTGACAGTGGGGAGACCAGAGCCCTTCCTATTATTTAAATGTGGCCTCTTTGCAATGTTTCCGTCCTGCAGAGAAGTTGTGACTTTCAACCACTTCCTGGAAGAAGCGGCGGAAAAAGAAGTGCGGGGAAAAGCCAGGCTCCAGCACTTCATCGAGAACCTGCTGCAGCGTGTGGACCTGGCAGAAAGGCAGCTAGAATATTACCAAAATCAGCAGATGGTTTGCAACCACATCGACGTCAGCGAGCACGTGGTAAGCCAGCAAAGTCCTTCACATCATTGTCACCCGCCACCAAAGGGAAAGCGCTGGAGTTTGAATACGGGTGGGCTCACTGGTAAAGGCTCATTGCTACTTCAGACACATGTGGATTTGTAAAATGTTTCTTCAGGCTTGTTTTATTTGTATTTTAAACTACCACTTCACATGGATGAAAGGAGCAGAGAGTGTAAGGGCAGCAGTATGCAAAGATGGGAAAGGAAGAGCAGAGAATAAAGAAATACTTGCCAGATATTGAACTTTTTTCCCCAGCTTTGGCAATTGTTGCTGTTACCTTTGCAAGAAACACTTTGCTTTTTGTCACTTAGTGACCTGGCAGTTTTTTGGAGGTCTGTAAAGATTTTCAGGAAAGTTGTGGATCCCTATAGAGGACATGCTGAGCCTGCTGGCAAGTAGAGTTGCTCTCTGTAGTTACCTATCATGGGACTTAGAAATGGTGAATGGATTCCCACAGGCTTGTCCCTCACAGATTACAAACCAAAGCTATCTGAGCGCTATTTTTTAAAATACATAATTTCTTTGAAAACTCTCATTATTAATACTTAAGCTCAGTATTTTCCCTGCAATGCATTACGTTCATATGGCAATTTTTAGCCGCATGACTTCCAAAGAACACATCAGTTTAAATGAGTACCCTGTACGGCCTGTGTTAAGTACCTTCTTTTCCTGGGAAGCGAGAGGAAAGGTGTTGGGTTATGCCCAGCACTGAAGAGGTGTGTAATGGTGGGAAACAAAGGTTCCAATAGACACTGGGAAGACAACTTCAGGCAAGACCTGAATAAATGTAGATGTGCTGAAATCTAGCACAGGACATCTCAATGTCTGTGAGAACACTGAGGGGGACTGTAGAGATGGGCTTCGGTATTAAATAATCTCACTTGCTCTTGATATGTTACCGGGATCCCAGGCTCAGCAGGCTCCCTTGGGGAAAGCACTAATTTTTGAGGCAGCTGCCTTGCTTTCCGAGTGACTTCAGCATTCCTCCGAAGTCATCCATCCGAGTATTGACCAGCCTGACCTTCAGGAGGTAATTACAGAAAAGCACACCAGGAGATGGCTCCAGACTCCGTCCAAGACAGATGACAAGCAAAGTTAGGCTGGGCAAAAATCCATCTGCAAAGTGCGGACAATACCAGGGACAGAGGGAACATTTACGAGAACATAATCATTTTCAGATGCCAGATCTGACTTCCTTGGCTCAGTGACTTCATTAAATGATATTCAAAGGCTCACTGCTCGTATTACTGATGAGAGATGAGTACAAAGAACTGATTTAGTACTCAAACCGATTTAGGCTGAGCTGGCATGAAACACCTCCTTTCCTGACCCCCACTAAAAAGAAGGACTAGAAAGTGTTTCCACACAGTGAACCAAACTGTTGTAAAAAAATGAAGTCATGCAAAGTTGTGCTGGCACCAAGGCTACGTTGTCGCTAGCTGGGCTCAGGATTTGGGGTGGGAAGGGAGGGAAACACTTGAGTTCTCACCTTCCACCCTTCAGTGCTGCTGGGGACAGAGCCAAGGGCTCGTCACAGGAGTTTCCAAGCCATTGGTGTGAAGGAAATGTATCACTGCAGAATTAAAAGCTTGAGAGATAGTTAATTTAATACATCTTATTCAGGCACTGTCCATTATTAATTATCTTGAACAGAATAATTACTTCTCATTGTATCCATACTGTTTAATCTAATGTGGAATATCTCTACTCAGCCCACACTTCTTTAGTAATTTACTTTGATTACAGTTAGGATAAAAATAATGGGGAAAAATCCAACCACTAGCAACTCACATGTTACAAATTTTAAAAACAGAAGTAAAGACTTGGAGGAGTAATATTCTTTAAAAGCTTTTTTCACTGTCTTGGATATTCTTACAGTTTTAATAGCAGGTGAGAATGGAAATATGATTTTGAAGACTAAATATATTTTATCCCTGTCCTTTAATTACTTGATAATGTAATAGTAATATTAATAACCTGTTTCTGTTTCCTTTGCAGTTTACAGACATTTCATTAAATAAGAAACCCAGATGCCTGTATGTATATATTTTTATTTTTCTCTTACTTAAATATACTAACTTGACGTGCTTATATTTCTGCTTTTGCATTTCACCTTATTCAAAAGCCTGTATCAGGTTGGGTTTAAATCAGGTTCTGTACCTCAGTATGATCTATATTTATGTCATATAGTAAAGGAAAAACAGATTTGTGCTAAATCGAAGCTAAAATCAGATATTCTTTAAAGAAAAAAATCCACTAAATGAATGACTCCTTCCTGCTGACTGTAACAGCCTTGTGCAAAGCTACAGTAGTTGAATCTGTTCAGCAAACACAGGCCAAGTTTCAGCTGAAAATATCTTTAACATTCGGTAGGTAGGGGAGAGACAGTTGTCACTTCCTAACTGACAGCAACACTGTTGACTTAAAAATCACGTGTAAGCAAACAAGTGCCCCAACAAAGCACAGGCACTGCCAGCACCTCAGGTCACCCCAGCAGCTGTCCCTGGGCAGCAGAACTCATTGGGGCTGGCTTCCCGTGGCTTCGCGACTTGGTCATGAGTCCCAGCGGCTGGTTCGTGGCAGCAAGTGACAGCCAGGCAGTGCATCCTCCCTTGGGGTGGCCTTTCTCAGTGGGGACACAAATCTGGGTCTTTTTCCCATTTCTGTGAAACCTGGTACATCACCACAGGCCTGGGACTTCCGCGTCCCTGCCAGATTTGATTGTTTGTCCAGTAGGTTCAAGAATTACTGTAAGACTGAGAGACACATGAATGGGTGGATGGGCTGGAAAATAAACTAAAAATACAATGTATAGCCTAGTGGGCTGTGGCAGGGGCTGGAGCTTTTTGCTCTTTGTCTTGGTTTTGGTTTTCATAAATTTTAGTCCTACCAGGCAACTGGCTAAGTATCCTTTTGCTGATAGGCAGTGTTTGCTTTAATAATTAGCATGGGGCTTTAGCTTTGTTTTTTCTACTTTTTCTTTTTATAGCTTTTGTAGTTTGTTGGGGTTTTGTTTTGGTGTGGGGTTTTTTTGTTTTCTTTTCCCTACTGATTTGAGATTCTGGAAAAAACTTGATTGTCCAAAGTAGACTTTGAATTGACTACATATACACTTTTCAGGCTTCTAGATGTCTTAATATGATTGGATTCAAGGAAAATAGTATTAAAATATAGCCAGTGAATTCAATGACTCAGTGAGATGAGTCCTTCCACTGAAAAGTCTTTGGTCTAAATATAACGTAGTTTGGTAAAACCCATTAACTGCTGACAAATAGTGGGAGTTCAAATGCATATATGAAATTGTTTAAAGGTTTCTGTTTAACTACTGATATTCTTCTCCTTTGAAAAGACACTGTCAAAACTAGAATTTAGTAGTAGCCTTTATTTGGTGCTAACCAGATTAATAATATCCCAACTTGTCTTATGAAGCAGAGAGGATAGAGAAGAGTATGCTGAGAGGTAGGGAAGTTTTGCTTTCCCTATTCTGTGGATGAATCCAGCATTTGCACTCAACACACCAGCTGTTTTTATGAGCTTTAACTCAGACAAATACATAAAACGAGGTTTTAATGATCGGTACCAGCTGAAAAAAATGGAAAGTGTTAACCATCCATCCAGAAAATTCAGAATAATCTCAGAGGATTTGGAGCCTCCAGTGGTTTACATTGTTTGGGATCAATGGCTGGTCTTGCAACCCCTCTTGCTCCAAGGCTTGGTTCCCAGTTCCTTCTCTCCAGTTTCTCCTGGCTGTTTTCAGTAAGTGCCCCACTGAGGGCACAGCAGAGCTTTGCTGATGCTCACCAGCCATTTCTCAAAGGCATGGCACTTCTGTGCCTAAATCAACTTTAAACGCCAGCTCCCATTGTGGAGAAACTAAGAATTAGGTCTCCTGAAATCATGAGACCTGTCTTGAAAAATAACTTATATTTGTGAAATGCAGAAAGGATTGCTCTCAAGTGCCTGTGGCAATGGGGTGCATTTAGTCGCATTAGCTTAGTCTTTCTCCATAATGAAGGAGATTAGGAATATGTTTGAGTAGAAGTTCAAACTCTCACAGTCACATGTATCGAGGAGCTGCTGCTTTCAATGAAGAAACATTGCCCACATCTAGAGCTGGCATCACTGCATTTCATGTGCAGTGACCTGCCTCTTAATTTGTCTTACATGCCTTCTTACCCTGACAGCGAATTAGGGACAGGCGTCCACCTTCTCTACCATAAACTTGTTCAATTCTGGTGGTAACAGCATAACTCAGTGCAGCAGAGGAGCAACTGACAACGCCTCCAGTTAACACCTGCATGTTCTTTGGGAATAAGTGACGTAACTTATACGTAACTTATGACGTAACCATAACAACATCTGAGAAAAAGAGAGCACTACATCTTTTAACAACATCAAAGTAGTGGGTGGTAACAGTGCCCAAGAAGCAGTCATACACTGGAGCTGAATAAAGAATTCAGCTGCTGAACAAAGAACTCAGCTTTGGTATTTAAGCTTTCATACCCTTCTCCCCAGCAATTTCTGTATTCTCCTTTCCTCTTCTCCTGTTTCAGATCACAGCTTAACAGCAAAGCTAAAGTTTCCCTAGATGGGTGGCCAGCACAAAGGCAGGGCAGGGAGCTTCCTGAGCTACTGGCTGTTAGTAGCAGCGCTGAGATCCCACCAAGAAGTTGCTACAGTTCCTGCACCCGCTTTATGCTGTTGCTGGTGCTGTGTGGTCCTCCAAAGCCCATGGGATGTTCATTCTTTGCAGAAGGTTGCCGTGAGCACATACATCTTTCAGATCCCCAGGTCACCAAGTTATGAGAATGTAGAAAGGTCTCAGCACTCCAAAATCAGCAGAATGAAAGTGTAGATGAACGTGGATGAAGAGTCCACCAATAACATGTTAGGGATTCTTATAGTGAGGGATACTTTTGAGTATTGAGAAATGTAATTCATCTTGCAGCTCTGTTTTTAACTTTCAGCCTGGTCCTGTAAAACAAGGCTATTTCTGTCTTCAAAAATATATGGGTTTGGGACATTTTGGGGACCTTCACTTTGCAAGATTGAATAACAGTTATAAAAATCACTGTTATTAATTTCAGGAGCCGAGGAAGTCAACATGCTTCATATAACATCCCTGACACAAAGCCTCATTCCTTTCAAAAAGGAAGAATCTTGTTCAAAAAGGCAAAGGATGAAAAAACCAGCTTGCAGCCAGTGAAATGCTTCTATGAACCTGTTGATTGCCCAAGAGAAATATGGAGAGCACAAAAGAAAGGTGAACCAGTCTGCTCTGCCAGGAAAGTGAGCACAAAGTCCAAGATGGGTAAAAAGGCCAAACCGCTATAGAAACAGTTGGATATGTACAGTAACACAGGAGCTTGGCTTCAACAGAAATAGTATTGAATTAAATTAATCATCCTACTTTTTCCTATCCATCTGGCCATGCCAAAACATATCAGATATAATATATAAAAATATATACAGTATAGAAGGTTTATATTATTAAGTAATGCCATTCCCTCTTTGGGCGCTTTAAGAGAAGCGACGTTCAGTTTACATGGATGTTCTTTTCTATTTATTTATTTATTTAAGCTTATTTTAAATGACTGCAGTTACCTTGCTGGGCAGTACTGTGGCTGTATGTTTAATTATTTTAGTGGCAGCATGTGGCCTGATAATTTATCTTCCATCTGTGCTGTTGCTGAACTCCAGAAGAATCCATTTAATCGGCACCTAAATACTCAGTCTTTCAGCTTCGGTAGAAATAAGATCAATGGTAACTGTTACCTGCACAGACATACTTGGATGCAAAAGATCTGCTTGAGTTACTCGAAGGCTGTTCACAGCAGTAGATTGCTACTCTGGATTTTCTGCCATAAGCCCAGTTGGGCACATTTCCAGATTTTATTACATACATTAAACCGCTCAATCCTGCCATGTCATCTGCTGAGACGTCTTTGGGCTGCGCCAGTGTCTGAAGCGCAGCTTTCGAATTCCAGAAGCTTTATGGTTTGTCCACAAGCACCAGCCTGTGGTGTCACTTGGCGAGGAGCCCAGTGGCTGTGACCGCAGCCCTGAGCAGCACGGACCGCGTGGAGCAGGAGAAGTTCAGCAGGATGTTGTCACCAGCCGTGGTGCAGCAAGGGAGAGGCCAAAGCGACGTGTTCCATCGCGTGGCACCACATCGGTGCCTCTGCGTGGTTTTAGATATTAGAGGCCTTGAACGGCTATGGTCACATCCAAAACCCTTCACATTTTTATCTCTGATAAATCTTAACGGGGCTTAGAGATCCCCGAATTTCAAATAAAAAGCCAAGAGCAAAGAAATTAGAGAAGACTGCAGGACTGGAATGCGCGTGCTTACACTGGTTTGTGCCAATTAAAAGGATCCTTATTTATCAGAGTTATTTATTGAGATGATTTTTTTTTGTGTATAGTATTTTGGTAACATGAATCCTCATGCCATGTTTCCAGATATGAACATCCTGGTGTTGTTCCTGATGAGATTTGTTTTCTCAAGAAAAAGGATAGGTGGGACAAGTCTGTGTAATTTATTTTTTAAATGCTCATAACAGATGTAAATGGTTTTTGTGGAAGGTGATTTTTACAGTATGTGTACAAAGATTTGTGAAAAATGTTTTTCATTTTTTATAACTATGACTGTAAGCAGAAATGAGTATTAACAGACAGTGTATCACTATGATTACTGCTGCAATAAGCCCCTGAGTTCCAATATTTTTAAAGCAGAGGATGACCGATCCATCAACTAGGATCAGCTAACTACAGATGTCATACATTTGTTAGTGTACAGAGCTCCCAGAAAGTGGCAGATAGAGAGTATTGTTAAATAGTGTATATGAAACAATCACATATATGTTTAAATTTTATCAACACTGTTTCAGTAGAAAGTCACAGTGTAAAACCAATTCAGGTATTTAGATTGTAATGATGTTTTAATATTTGTTTAACCGCCTCATGAGGCCCCACTTGGCCTTATGCTGGGCATCGTGTGTGGTGAACAGGAGTTATTAATTGTGTTGCATGGGTCCAGGTCAGATCGTATGTTATGACAACTTCCTTAGGCAAGCCACAATACAGAAACATCCTTTGGTTTCTTCTATTGCTTCCCATATCCTTTTACAAACCCCAAAAAGTTACCCTTTTTGAAGATAATAAAAGTGAACTTTAGAAATATAATAAAGTAAAATATATTAATTTGTTCCTGTATCCACTTGACACTGAAATAATATTTTTATTTTTAAATGCCTATCTACTCTGTTAATCACCAAAGTTAAGTGCAACTACTAGCTCACAAATGAGAAGTTTATTTTATTATCACACCAAAATCTTGACTATAAGTTGTTCTTTTGGGGGAAGAAAAGAGAGTAAAAGAAGTTGCATGTTCCTTGACTTTTCAAATCCTAAATTACAGTTGCTTCCTGAACAAATGCCAGGTTAGTTAATTAGAAAGAAATTGGATTGTACTGTAACCCCAAATAAAAGTTTTTAGAATATAAACATTCTAATAATAAAGATATATTTCTCAGTTACTGTGTCATTTAAATCTGTGAAAATACAATGTGTCTTATAATACAAAAGCCTCCCCAACAACAGAGGAAAAAGAAACAGCAGCCCCTGCTTGGGCTTGTGTTTATTGCTCAGATAAAACACCGCGTCAGTGAAGTTGGACTGTGATCTTTCAAAGCATTACGAATCAACCTGAATGACAGCTACAGCGTTTGCCCACAGAGCTTGCGCGTCACCTGCCCCTCTTCTACTCAGTGACGCTTGAAATAATTCCTGAGCTAACCCACATGGTCAGACAACTTGCCCAAAGCAGACGTGGAAGAGTAGAGGGAAGGGTTAGAAAAAGGAAATAAGGGCCGAGGGGCTCCTGGGGAATGCAGGGGAATGCTGGATCATCGAGTATCTCCCTAGTTACATTGGAAAGAGAGGTCTTCCCCTGAGGGAACCAGGTTCCTGTCCCAATGATAACCCACGGGAGAGGTGCTGTAGAAGACTGGACATGGAGATGAGGTCCCTCTGACACCTGAGAGTCTGAATAACGTTCGTGAGGAAAAAAAGGCTCCTTCCCTATCACGGTTACACAATCTACTAGCTCATTTTTGAAGTTAATGTCTGGTCATTAGCAGAACTTGATGCTGCAAGTGTGGATCATGCCTACGCTTCATGTCCCATTAACAAAGGTGGAACGCTTGAGAAGGATCTGTACTTGCACAAGCCTGACCATCACTGCTGTTAGCTTGGGGGAGCTTTGGGAGGAGAGAAAATGTCAGTTTTAAAACATTTTTTCAAAATCTGAAAACGTTCTGACAAAGTTGACCACTCGTCAATGAATTTGAAGCAGTTACCACATTCTGCCCCTTGAGGTGCTTTGAAGACATCTAGGTGCATTGTATGCTCATAGCAAAGTGAAACTCAGTAGGACCTGGATGTCTCATTCCCATATGCATTTTTTAAATCATACGTTGCCTGTAACTAAAAACATTTCAGAGCAGTATGTATACCAGCTGGACCCTTCCAGGTGAGCTTTTGGCTTAAAACAAAATGTTCTGACGTAACATTATAGGCCAGGAAAACAAGAGACTAATTGAAACAAGAACTTTAATTAGAGCTGTACATAGAAAAACCGCAATCATTTCGAGATGCTCCTGCCAGTTGAATAGAGAGCCTGTTTTTAAAGCACTTGATGGCATCTGACCCCCCCTCCTGCCCAAAGGAGATCTGAACACATTTGCTTTGTTTCCAGGAGAGTTACTGGAAATGTTGAACGGGATATTCATATTCAAAGAGATGGCCACCAATTAGAGCAGTTACTAGGTCAAACAAATTGCCACTTCTATCATCCCTAATAATTCTTCCAATGTTCCAATGCCACCAGCTCTTTCAATCTACTTGAGCAAAATCCTGCTCTTCTCTCTTTATTCTGCGTCACCAGATGGTTGCCTCTATTTGTTCTTGCCTCAGACTAATGCTGATTGTTTCCATACATCCTGTCTGAAGTGGTTAGAGTGGACTATTTTAGTGCTCTCTGCAGTAGGCATGGACATTTTATTTATTATATATTTTTTTTAGAAAAAATAATCCCAGAAGTGATTTTATGACATGAAACATACAACGAGCTCTTAAAAATAGATCCTATTGTGACATGAACAAAATGTCCTTTCCCATTTTGCTGCTAATGCCACCTTCTCTAGCCATGCTTTTTTTATTGTGGTCTCTTGAATTTTCATTTGTGCATTTCTCCAAGGAGAGGGAGAAACAAGCAACATAGGTTAAATGCAGTCATTGGCTCAACAAGCCTTTCCCCCCTCTCTGTCTCTGTCCTAGCATTGCACACTGCAAGGAGGTAAAAGTTGGCTTGAATTTTTCATAAAATGGTGGAAAAAATAGATAGAGCAGATTTGGGGTTCATGATAATTTTACCAAAGAGGAAGAGGCTCTTCTGAGCCAAGACACAGAAAGAAAAGGAGGAATCCTCCACTTGCTTGAGAAGTCACTTTCAAAGATCAAATGTGACAGCTCCGAGGGATTTATTGCGCACTGGTGCAAGATGAGGGGACACCAGGTTTACGTGTAAGGCGGCAGTGAAAGGATGGGGGACATGTTGCTGCCTGTTGTTCCCAAGAGGCTTTAACATACAGCACGTCAGCATATATATGGCCTGACACATTCTGTCCTTAAATCACACTGTAGACATGTTTTGAAGGCTAATTACTGTTTTCATAGAATCGTTTTGGCTGTAAGAGACCCTCAAGATTGAGTCAAACCATAACCTAACTCTGGCACTAAACCATGTCCCTAAGAACCTTGTTTATGTGCCTTTTAAACACCTCCAGGGATGGTGGCTTCTCTGGCAGCCTGTTCCACTGCTTCACAACCCTTCCAGTGAATAAATTTTTCCTAATATCCAATCTGAACTTTCCTTCTTTGGCTCCTAGCACAGCATCCCACGTGTTCTGCAGGCTCCTCACCGCCCGGTGCCAGGCCTGCCTGTCGCCAGTTGTGCTTCTCATGCCTGTTTGCAAAGGGATGATGGACCAACAAGGAAAGGTCAGAGGTGTGTTTTTCTGAGAAGACATCTGCAGTCCATCGCCCCGCAGCCGGAGAATGAGGGCAGCCTTGGCTGAGCATCCTACGCTTCAGATGTATTTTCACAGGAATGTTATACATATGGTAATTGCCCTCCACTGAAGTACAGCTTGGGCGGGCATCACAGACTTCTGCTCCTCAGGGGATTTCTGATCTCCCACCAGCCAGCACTGTTGGGGGCTTTTTTGTAAGAGAGCGAAGGTTGAGTGTTGGGTATTTGAACAACACACATACATGCAAACTACAGCTTTGGCGTGCACACTAAGAGAGGGTCAAGAAAATGCCCAAAAGAAGGTTTTGTTCTGATTTTACTCTTCACTAAGATTACACATCACTGTTGGATATAAACCTAAACCTGAACTTGTCAAAAGAAAACTACCATGCCAGTCAGTGAATTGGATATACACCTTCCACTGCAAATCACTTTCAGCATCACAGAACATATTAATCTGAAGCATTTTTTCAGAAATTTCCCCCCCTTGCAAAAAATAGGCTCCGATTTTTTTTCATGTTTTCCTACAGGGAAGAGAAAACAGCCAGAAAAACTGAAATGCTTTATCATGGACCTGCATCATCCCAAATCCATGAGGCTTATGCTCAGAAGCTCGCCCACCACTGAGCCATTAATTATTTCTGTGTCAGACTGCTTGGCCTACCAACTGTGCCGAGGGTCAGAGCATAGAGGTGACCTCCCAAAAATGACATGGTTTAATTATCCCACCCTCTGAAGCTTTGAGCAAGCACCTGTTTAGGAGGAGCATGTGAAAGTCACACGTTTTTCATGTCACCAGTGTTTGCCATGGTGCTCATGCCAAGCTGTGCCAGGGCCACCCCCGGGCAGCCCCTTCATGAGGATCAGCCTGAGGTTCCAAGGGATGGATCAGGCATCACCCAAAGCCTGGTGAGGGCAGCCGAAGCAAACTGGATTTATAGGAACTGAACCCATTTCTGCACCAAGAGCCACGGCTCTCTGGTTCCTCGGCACGCCTGCATGGCTGCACAGTTCCCAAGCCCGCCTGGGCTCCCCATCAGCCCTACAGAAGATTTGGGGTAATGGAAGGCATGAGGATAAGTTGAAAAACTCTATCGCATACAGCAGCTTTGAAAACAGAGTTTACAGGCACTGAGAGACCATCTCAAAGGGCAGTTTGTGAGCATGTACAAGCTCATCCTGCCCTTCTCCAGTCCCCTGGAAGCAGAGGAACTATTTCAGCTGTGCTGGGAGCCGACTAGTTCAGAGAAAGGGCAGAGGGAGCCCGTTCTATCAGCAAACACCGCGCTGACGTCCTCTGAAGAGCATCGAACATTTCATCCATTAGCATATCGTGAAATTACAAGCATAATCACAACTGTAATCAAGGAGCCGTAACTCCTTTATCAGTTGATTTAATTGCCACAGTGAGCATACTGATCTGTCAGGAATAAGTTTTATTGTACAGCCTTTGTGTGAAGAAAATGTTACCAGATGTTATCGGGGGGCACTGGCGGCAACAGGCAGAAAGCAAAAACCTGGGTCCAAGTGAACCAGGAGGAACATTTGCCAGGGGACAGGCAGAAGTTTAAGTTTCCAGAAGTGTGGGCAGGGAGAATGAAAAGGAAGATGCAACTGATGCAGTTGAAACAGATTAACGCTGCACCTGCTAAAAAGGGGGCCAGGACAGCAATGCAGTTTCTATTCCCATCTATCCTTCTAGTGGGCTTCAGTAACTTAGTTTTGTCAACAAGGAAAGGGAGATGCCTGTCCTACCTCAATCCTGTATCCTATTCCCACCCCCGTTCTCTAGGGTACACCATTAAAGGGCTTGTAAGAAACAGATTAATTTTTAGTTCAGGAACAGGGGCTTCTATTCCCTTTGTTGTATGTAGATGAAAACCTACATCACGGATCCCCATCTCCTTGGATTTCAGGATTGGGGTGTGAATCTGGGTGGTGTAAAAGGTCTGTTTGCCTCCTGGACAGGATCTAAATCAGCTCCATTTTATCTGTACGCAGCTGTCAAGGAGGCAACATGTATGAGTCAGTTCAGGTGTCAGTTTGCATGAAGCAGAAGTGGTTCCCTGCACAGAAGTAAATTTCACGTTGTCACAGAAGCCAGTGTGAACCCAAAATCAGCTTAGCAAATGCGTAACCTATCTGATATTCCAGTTTTTAAGGAAAAAAAAAAGCCTTGAAAGACACATAAATCGGCAGAAGAATCCAGATGGAGCCTTTTTGCCAGTAGGTGGTGATGGCTGATAATGAATTGGTGCAGCATGTTCTCAGTCCCTGTCCCACTGTATCTGAGCAGCTCACACTTGCCTCAACATTCACGTTCCCATCGGGGACTTGTGCGTATTGCACTGGAACACACTGTGCTGTTACCAGAGACAGCCCACCCTGCCTGACCTCAGCTGCAGCTGCACATTAACCAGAGGACTTTATCATGTATGTGAAAGTGTCATTTAGTTAACTAGAGATTGTGAACGGAGAGAACAACAAATGGCACGCTACCCGTGGTCACTTGCAACAGGATGCTAGCAATAGTATCAGTAGCTGAGCCAATCCCAAAATCACACAAACCAAACATAAATTAACAAAATTTCTTTTTCCTAACAAAGCCAAATCTGTACAATGTCCACCACGGTCCACTAACAAAAAGCAGAGTTTTCTGAAACAGTGGCCAAAGGTTGAGGTGCTATGCAGGCTGGTGAGGTGTAGGGATTTCAGCACATGATATTCTGCTTCTTCCTAACCCTAATTAATGGGATTTATTCTTATTATAGAAATTAAGTCTGCCTGGAACAAAATGGCAATTTTCTGTTATAAAATTATGACTTTCTGAAAGACGTAAGAGGGCTAATGCATTCGTCAACAGCTAATGACCACACACCAAATGGCCCCCCTTTGCTTTAGTGTGCACCCATCTGTTTCTTGATGCTCTGCCACGGCCCATGTATCGCAGTCTGCTGAAGACCCCCCAGCTGGTAAGGGTACTGCTAAAACGGGGGCTGTAGGGAACCCCTCTACAGGGGCAGAAAGACATGGTGAGGCAGAAAGGATGGGCCACACATGGGTGGGAACTGTGGCAGGGGGATGTTCCCTGCAGTCTCCTGCATGGTGGGCTCCTGCTCAGGTCCAAACCAATGCCAGGGGCATGCTAGATGACCAAAGCTATGGCACCTCTCACCTAGGTGAAGTATTAAAGATGAATCAATGTACCAATTACAGCCATCATTATTACACTTGATCAGTTCACCGTGCACACAAGCCTGACAATCAGCTGTTTCTTCCCCCGAGAAAGCTTCAAGGGGCTTTACAGATGCAAATATATATTTAAAAGGTCGAGTTTTTTCCCCAAACAACATCAGATGTTCTAGAAATGTATTAATCCAGCTGGCATAGCTCCTCCTTCCTTCCAGAAATTACACCCACTCTTTCCTGGAGTGTTTCAGGGGCTGTCCTGCCTTTCTGCACCGCAGCCACACGTGCCCAAGGAGGGGGACAGGCTGCCTGACTGGAGCGACTGCTCACCCGCAGCACCACCAGAGAGTGACACGCTGGTACAGACGCCGTGTTCGCCACTCTCAGAGCCATCTACAAGCAGAAATTTGTTTTTATGAAACATTAGTCATTTCAGATAACAACAAATTGGTACAGATCCTGTATTCACATAAATTACCAGCTCTGAATAGCTGACCCACTTTATATATAATCTTGGCACAAAATCCTGACTATGAAATTTGAGGCAGATTGGTTTCACTTTGGTCAAACTGAAAAGAAAGATGTGAAAAACATGTTGTTATGGGGCTCAGAATGAGGGCTTCTTTCCACTTTAACTCAGGCTGTCTTGTTCTTGCAGCAATACAGGGACTAAAATCTTCTGCAAGTGTCTTGTTCAGATTATCTGCAGTTTGGTTTCCCATGGAAGCAAATATTGGTCGCAGAGACAGCCCAACCCTGTCCTTCGATTACTGTACTACGAGTGCACTGGATGCTGCTCTCCTTGCTACCGTACTCCAAAATCCGTATTACAGGGCTCCACTGAGAGACTGTCCTACTCATCACACTGTGCAGCTACATATAGGGCAGCGCACAGATTTCTGAAGACTGCATTAAGGAGAAAGGTAACCAATCCATGCTAGGGTATATGCATCTTATAGATAAAATCCCAAAGCATTTCTAATCTGAATTAACCTACCTAATCTCTGCGACCACAAGTCCTTCTGTTTAACAAGCCCTTGTGACCGTTGTGTAGTTATATGGGCTGTTCTGCATTTTCAAACAGCCACAACAAATCTGGCTATTGCTGGCTTCTCCTTGTAGAATTGGAAACTGGAGATATAAGGTTTGGCTGTACCCACTGTTTAAATACATTATTTTTTAATGAAAGTACAGGCTAATAGGAAAATTAAGTTATATTCTAGGGATGTTACAGATGAATCGGAACAGTAGATCTACATCACAAGTTGACCGAAAATTCAACTGATCGCCTCAACATGGTCTAAGCCAACACTAGCTTGTACTAGCAAATAAGATTCAGTCTTCTAGAAATCAAAATCTAGTCCATCACTTGATCCTTTTCTAGTTGGATACTAAGCTTAAAAGATACATAACCTGGAGCCACAAGCTGTCAGCAAACTTAACCTTCACCCTTGTACCAAGGATTCAATTCAAAATCTAACACAAACTTCTAATCAGCAACAGTAGTCATGCTGTATGTAGAAAGACTTTTACTTTTAATAATATACAAAAAGAGGACTGAGAGCAAAGCCATTGATTCACGGTAACAGAACAATATGCCTGATTTACAAGTGTATAATTTCTGGTTGGTAAAGATCTGAGGTGAGGGAATACAAGCAGACAACTCCCAGGTAACCAGAAGGGAGAACTGCACACAAGACACAGGTCTAATATTCAGAATACCTGCAGACATTAACAATGTAATCCTGTCACTAATCGTAGCTCGCAATGAACGGTGGCAATGGGGTTCTTGGGAATTGGACAGACTCACATAGCTTGTTATTTTAAATAAATACTATAATCAGTACAAAATCCCAGTGACTAAAATACAAAAAACAGTATGAACTACCAGTCTTTTATGGGACAGAAAGAATTATCCATAGCTATCCAAAGGCTAGTTTTGCTTTCATATACTTGTATATAAACCATGAGTCACTTTACATCATCTTGCCTCCAACTCTTTGCAAAACATTGAGGTTTTGTTAGTGGTGTTTAAGTTAACTGTAGATATTCTAGGTTTAGTTTGTGTGGGATGGAAAAAATACTAGCCTTTTGCTTAAAAGGAGAGAAAAATGTAGATTTTTATCAATACAAGAACAAGGCAAGGAAGAGTACATAAGAAACTGCATCATGAAATTCTTAATATCAAATTTTAGAGGGGAGAACTATGGATATTTCTCTTCTTATGACAACAGATGAACCAGCCCTGATCTTGTAAGGAGAATATGGTTTATCTCACCTCCTGGGAAGGCTCTGCAGGAGATTCCCCTGCACACAGGGAAGCCGAAATCCTAAAGCTGTACTCTACGTACAAATCTGTGGTATCTCAAGATGCATGTGAAGTTCTCCTGCCTTGCCCTGAGCTTGTACCTGATGCCCTGAGGGAGAACAGGGGGCATTGGGAAGCCCAGCTCCTGCCTTCACCCCCTCTGACAGCTCATCGTGGTTCTCTGCCTCATTTTCCCCACTTATAAGATTAGAATAACGATTACTCCTTTGAACACTTTCAGTCCTTTTGATGAAGGTGGCTACAATTATAACATTGCTATTGTGGGGTATTAGATAAGCCTCACTGCCCTGTGGTGGAGTGTCTGGGTGAGCAATTTGTCCATTTTACGGACAAATCGAGACACTAAGGTGCTAATACAGTAAATTGGCATAAGAATGGAAAAAAATAGATGATTCATTTTCAGTTTCCTCTCTCAGCAGCTACCAAATACTCAAGGGGCCCATCCCAAATACAGAGGGCCCATCCTAACAGCTGCCTTAAACTTTAAGCATTCTCACTCATTTTAAAGAAATTTATGACACTTCTCCATTAAATATCATGTGCATTTTCAACTTCTACAACTGACATCAACACCAGTGCTTTGCAGCAACCTGCCAACAGCTGGCAGCAAGCTGGATGCTGCCTCTGCCAAAGAGGGTTAACACCGAATAATGTCAACTGGAGGAAGAAGACCTAATTCTGTTTCTAGCCACACTGGTATAAACCCAAAGTAAGCAATGTTGTCTAGAAAAGATGGATGCAATGGAGCAAGAGGATCACAGTTGGAGAGAATCGGGCTCAGAAAAACTGTTGGTGTATTTTTTTTCGAGGACATATGTGTTTGGAAATAAATGGAAATGTTAAATTGGCTATAAAGATTTCCAATGGAAAAGTAATGTTACTTCCAATAATCTTAGGTGCTGTGAATAAATGTAATTAGGACACATATAAACTTGTTGAATTGTTACCCAAAAAGGTTATTTGCAATCTGTAAAGTAATATGCCACTAAGTGTTACGCGTAGCATGTGATTTCATTAGCAGCAAAACAGGCAAAATATATTACAAGCTGAAATTCCTTTTCCCCCCTTTAACAAAAGCTCTCCTAACTCCTTATATTAGAATAGTTGTGGTAGAAAAACGCCTTTTAGGGATTTATTTATATTTTGTTCTTTCTTTTTGTTTGTTTTTACAGAACAGGAAACATGTCCCAGTCTACTGTGTACCATTTCTCTTTAGGCAAATACACAAAAGGATACTCACAATTAGTGCAGTAATTACAAATGTTACCAAATAAAACCAACCCAAAATCTCGCAGTAGCTGTAAGCGCTGCGCAGCGTCCCCCTGAGCCCATCTGCTCTCCGTCAGCAGAGCCTTTTTCTTCACACACTCTCTGAAGAAGCCAAGGTGCGAGGAGGACACCCATGCCACCGCTTCTCCCCACCAAACTCAGCCAGAAGGTGAGGGGCGCAGGCAGGATGGACTCCCGGGTGTCAGAGCAGGTCATCACAGCTCCCCGGTATATTCCAGCCAACAAAGCATCATCTTGCCCAACGTAGGTGTCTTTGTTGAACAGAGAAACTGTGCCAGGAGCAACGATGGGGCTGGGACCATTAGCTCAGAGGCAGCAGATGACAAGCTCAACATGTCCAGTCTTCTGGACCACTCTCTCCCTCAGCATCACCCCTGTCCAAGCACTTCTCTGATCTTCGTTCTTCCCTAGGATGCCATGATGCTGACTATATGGGTGAGACAGGGATTGACGTATGGCCACCAGGTTACAAAGTCAGGCTGTTTGCCAGATACACAGCTGGGGAGGAGCTGCTGGACGGGCTGAATCTGCAGAGAAAGGAGCTGCAGTTTCATCCTCGCCATGCTCTCTGCCGAGGAGGAGGACGTTGCTTTGCTAGCCCAGGTTTTGGGACAAACCAGAACCAGCTGCATGCCCGATGGACCTGAAGAGGCAAACTGACTTGCATGTAGACCAGCAAATGATTTGATGGTACTTCACAGGCACCCTTCCCTACTGGTAAATCAAACCTAAATACTTTCTTTCTTCGATTCCTTCTCCCCAATGAGCAGTGGGCTCCAGGACGTGAGGGATTATGAAGCAGGGCCGGGCAGAGCACCCCACGTGGGGATCCCACCCGAGGACACCAGCGGAGCCCTGCAGACGTGCTGGCCCCGGCACCCTGAGCGACTACTGTAAGGACAGAGAGTGGGATGTGAAACCTTGTCTTCCCCACCCCAAATACTTTCAGTATCAGGAAATTAATAAAAACGAACACAATAAAGGAATACACAAAGGACTACAAATATCCCCTTTGCTGTATCTGATTTGGAGCTGGAGTGTTTCCCAGCTTCAGTCTAGCCACTTGATAATCTGAAGTGGGGGATGCTACATAAATTACTCATTATTCCCACCAGATGAGCTGTCAAAGGCTGCGGAAGCTAGTTCATGTTCACTTCACCTCTCGCTGATTGCTCTTAGCTGTTACTTACTTTCCACTCTATTAAGGTCTGTTGTTAAACACTTTTGTCTCAAGATGCTAAGAGAAAGAAAGAAGGAGAGAAATAAAGAAATGCTCCACCAGCATCCTGGAATTTTACTTTTGAACAAAAATCCAGAAGGACACAATAAAAGCCAAAGCAACCATTCTTTCTCCATGAGCTCATCATTACACCTCATAGCTGTCAAACAGACTTTGCAGTCTCACAGCCTGCCTGGGGTTACCACCAGTACAGACACAGGTATTCAGCCCAAGAACTGCAGGAAAACCCACATTAAACTCTCCTTTTGCCAGATGTGATCCCCAAGAAGAGCAAAGCCAGCTCTGGGGAAAACGTGTGCATTTTTTGAGTTGCAGCTACTTGTATTTCTTTTCAAAGCAAATCACAAAATTCAGTTTATCACATAAATACAGAATGCTACTGCTTTGCTGCAGCTGCCATGTCTGCTCAGCACACCTGGGAGCTCCAGCCTCCGGGCCAGTCAGCCCAACTTGGTGTGACAACTAAAGTAACACCTCACTTCTGCTTTTCCAAATTAATCATTAATCTTCAATGTTTCCAGTTAGTCACTAGAACCTGTATTTCTGTCTGGCCCTCATCCCTAAGGTTTCCTGTTTGTTGTTGCTTCCGCACTGCAGACAGTACAAGTGGCAGAGCCTATTGCTCTTGAAAAGGATGTTTTTAAACATGGCTCTGCCCCAAACACCTGGAAGTACTTGTAGCCCTGGAAAGGCCAGCCCAAATACTGGGTGGCCCTGGAAAGCCAAATGTCATTTCAAGTTTGCAAACGCTTCCTGTCATCACTTTTGGGGCCAGACCAAAGCCCTGGAGCAAGCTGTCCCCTGGGTTAGGAGAGACGAAGTTCAAACCCAGGATGAAATCTGGCACCTCAAGTCCCTGTTGCGGTATCCTGACGCTTCCTGCACACGGCTGGCTGGCACACCTCGGCACAGGCTGTCGCTGGCTCTCTGTGCCGTGCAACGTCAGGCAACACCTTCAGTTTTTCTGCAGTTGCAGCTCGGGAGCCCTGCATCCCCCTGTCCCACCAGCACGACAGTCAGAAAAACAGCGAGTGACAGCTGGAGCTGCTCTGTGTTTGTTTTTCTCAGGACAGAAGCTGCAGCCGAGCGTGGACACTGGTTTGCCTGGACTCCACCGTGAGCTGGCTGGATATAAAACCACTCCAGACTGCACGGCATCGAAGGAAAACAGGGTTGGAAAGACCCCATGGAGATCATTTACTCCGGTCCCTCATCCTCAAGGCAAGATCAGTTTTTCCCTCATCATTCTCAGCAGGCTGAGAAATAGAGAAGAATGAAGAAACCAAACTTCAGGGAATTGGGGCAGGCTAAGGATAACTATGGAAGAGTAGTCTGACCAGGAATAAGGCTGAATGCACTTATTCTAGAAAACAATGCCACAAAAACAGTGTCAGGAAGTTGATTTTACTTCTTTTTAAAGATAAACAAAACAATCTGGAAGTTTTAAAATCCAGGATACGGGTTGAGAACTGTTTCATAATCCTTAGTCACCTACATAGCAAAGCAATGCGGAAACGCATCATATCACATCCTAATAAGCAGTATGCAAATATTTTTGTAATCTAGTACTAATGACACCAAATATTATTAACATGTCATTTGGCACACTACTGTAAAAATAATATTTAACAATGTATTAACTGAAGTTGTAGCAAATGATGTATTTAGCTAATTGTATGCAATTAAATTAGAATTAAAAAGGGGATGTTTCATAATCTTCCTTGCTTTTCACTAAAAATCTGAGCAGGAAATTCAGTAAATGAAAACTGCTGGAAAATCACGTGGAGCATCAAGTGCTGGAACATTAATATAGCACAAAGCATATGTTGCTCATCTAACTTTATTAAAAACCACACCAAGTTTAAATCTTTGGATATTTCGCGGTGAGCTGAACTTCACTCCCTTTTTTTTTTCTGATTCCTCATCCTATTATATCACCTATGCTTAGAGCTGTTGCATCACTGTATCTGGAAATGCCCAAAAAAACCAAAAGACCCACACCACATATGTGGTGAAACACCTGTGTCTGGACTGTGGAGGGAATGCAGACCCAGGACTGCACTTCATCTTGAATAACTTCTCGGCACAGCATGCACGTGTGCTCCTTGCGCTTTTGTCAATAACTGGCAATACACATGGTCAAAAATACAAGTGTTACAAGCTGCAGTGTGGTTTCTGTTAGAAGTTTGTTCTTTGCTGCCCCACTGGGGGTTAACAGCTTGTGTGGATATTAACCACCTGGATGTGCTTGTGCTTTTGGAGAGAAGGACAGGGAACTCACCCTGTGGCTGATCCTTTTGCCATGAGCTGTTTCAAGGATTTCTCTGTGGGTGCAGCTCCCACTGCATACACACAACTTTCTCGCAGTACTTGCACCTCAAAAACAAGGATTTGCACAGGGGGTATCAGTGCTGGCTACAAAGGAATCCAGATCAACCCTACACGCCACGCGTTTTAGGTTGCATAGTTTCAGCATAAAGCTTTGGCAACACGTCAGGACCTTTTTTCCTGATGGCTCCAGCTGCTGTTTCTACAATTTCATATAGGCATCCACATCAGCAGAAAGCTTTGGTAACACATTTCGCCTTTGTATGGACATTGTTGTGTGGAAAGAGGTGGAAATATCTGCAGAGATCCACAGCTTTCCTTTGCCCCGCCTGATTCGCTGAAGATGCTGAGTTTGCTGGTGTTTTGCAACCCACCACCTGCACCCAAGGAATCCTCCTCGGACCTAAGGAGCAGCAGAAGTTTACAGCAAATGAGCTGCTTGTCTGCTCTTGAACGCTTATTTCCAGCCCAAACTCACCGAAGACTTTTTGCGTGTCTGCTCGCTGTTCCTCTGGCAGAGTAACGGGATGCGATGGGGAGGTGGGAGAGAGAGGGTTCTCCAGGAACCCGCAGAGGAGTCACCTCACCATCCCTGCCTGTGTCTGCTTCTGCTGAGCTGCTGCCTCTGTGCCTGGGACCCCACAGTGCCAGGACACGAATAAGCACAGGGCCCATCTTTCTGTCAGGCTTTGTCCCACATATAGCCAGGAAAGAGAATCCCTCACTTTAACTCATTGTCTTTAAAACCTCTATTCGGCCACAGAGGACTCGCATCTGCTCTCAGATGCTCGTAGCCAGACTCAGTTTCATTTCTAGCCTAGTGAAAGTTGTTCAGATTTCCTGCTGAAACAGCGAAGGTTTGCTTTTGTATGCTGTAGCCGTTCTTGACCAGGACCTGCTGGAGACAGAGCGAAGCTCCCGTTCACATCACTGGTTCTGGCTGGGGGTCCCAACGCTCGGCAGCTCCTGCCACCCCCCGCCTCACCCGTACGTTCTTCAACATCCTTCCACACAAAAGTGGCAACTCAGTGAAGCACTGCTACAATTTAAATAGTTATTTGCATTTCATTAACAATGACAACATTTATTTTAATACAGTTAAATTAGAGTAGCATTTAATTTAATTTTAACAAGATAGTTATTAAGCTAACCAAATATCAATTGATTGCTGAAGAAACCACATTGTGAAACAAATAAGTTGAGAAATAAATCTTGTTGCCAGGCCATTAATGTAAAATCACATAAATAATAAACGTCTAATTAGGTTCTCTCTAATGAAGAGCTCCAACTGTTCATTGACATTTTCCAGGAGGGTTGGTGCCTTGTGATGGTGGCTGTTGGGGGAGAGGAGGGTCATCCCCCACTCAGAAAAGTGCCACATCTTAACCCTTTCCTCCTCAGAACCATTAGTTTACCATGCTCTCCTGCAAATTACCCTGTGTCTGAAGTACCAAACCAGTCAGTTATAGCAAATATGAACATTTCTTTTTCCAGTCTTGCTAAGGACTTGTAATTTTCATCCATTTGTATGTGTGGATATAATTTTCAAGGGGTTTGTTTGTTTGCTTATTCAAACACAGATCTCTTAGGGGGAGTTATTTTCATAGCTTTTCTGACCATCTGCTCCGTCCAGCTGGACAAAACAGACCAAAAAAATCTCACCGAGGCAACTCTGAATCAAGTCTGCAAGTTCTGCTTAAGGCATATTATATTACATGCAGGCTCAATTTAAATCCTTCGAGTGATGGAAAACCCACTGAACCCCTACACAAGTTGTTCTGATGGTTAACTATGCCCACTATGAAAAATGTGCGCCTTCTTCTGAGCCTGGTTTTGTCTAGCTTTAATGTTTATTCACTGACTTCTTTCATGCCTTCTTCTGCCATGTTAAAAAACAATCAGAAATAAATTATTTGGACCTGAAACTGCCAGAAGACTAAGATATAAACAAATTGAGAACAAATCAGAGAGGTTTGTCTGGGTAGAGACTAGTGCCACAGGTGGCCCTTTCTTTCCCAGCCCCTCCGCCTCTGTGTCCCGCAGGCTGAAGTGGAGCCTGCCACGGGAGAGGGCAAGGGCTCTTCTCTCTACCAGCATGAGTTTTTGGAGGGACACCACAGCAATTTCAAGGAAACAGGGCCAGAAAGCCAGTTTACTAAAATGCAAATTATCCTCCCCCCCCCAAGAAATTTATATAGCTTTTTAAAATATTGTGATAATAATCCACACCTTGCGTACCACTTGCCCTTAAGAAAAGTACCTGAGAAGAAGACTGTGCACAGCCCATGTCCTCAGATAACCCTCACAAAACTGCGCTTCCCTCAGAACTTGCCATAGAGGAACATAAGTGCCCTTGCAGCTGGAGGAGAGGGAGTTGTTTTCTGTTTTGTTTCATGGGTAGCCAGGAAGCTGTGCACATTAAAATTTGGTGAGTGCCCAGCGAGAAGCTGCTGTCTCCACTAGAACTGGGGAAGCCCCCGGAGAGCTCTTCTGCCTGAATCATGTCAGGGAGGTGGCACCAAAGGACCATCACCTCCCGAGGACAGGCACTGGCCATGGGGGACAAGAGGCAGGAGGGGACATGGGGAAGTTCAGACCCAGGTATGCACATCCCCTGGGCTCCCTCCAGCCCCTGAGGGAGCTTTTCTGGGTGAACTGCGATCCAAAGTAAACAGTGATAGATTAGTCACGCTCATTAGATAACCTGCACCTGCACAATTAAATTCTTGCCGTAAATGTGGCTGTAGCTCACATCGAAGCACAAGGGCTCATACAGCTGAGAGCATATCTCTCAAAAGGTGAGACAACCTGTCCAGGGGATCAAACGCTGATACAGGCTCATTTTGCACAATTTTGCTGTACCATGCTGAGGCAGTGGAGCCACCGCAGCCTACAGGAGCAGCGTCCTGTGTGTGCAGGACCTGCTACCTGGTGTCCAGCACCAAACTCGACCCTCTCCATCACACATAGGGAACAGGCTGAAACAACACAGCACATACATCCCTCATCACAATAAAAGCAGCAACCTGGATTTGTCGGTGTTACGTTACACAGATCAGAAGCTGCGATTTCTAAGAGGGAAGCAGGTGTTTTGGAATATGATCTGTTTTTCCAGAAGGATGTGATAAATAGTTTTCAGCTAATTATTTTGCACCAAACCATAAGGAAATTGTCTCCAAAGAGGACTTGTCAGCTTGGAAGACACTCAGGACTTTAGACCAAATTTTAGGCTTGACAGTGATAATAGGGCATGGTGGGTGGTGGCAGCAAGGGATCCAACCTGCCTCAGATGCATCTCTACACAGCTTCACTGGCAGCTAGCATAGGGTAAAACACACTTTTTTGTTGCATCTTTCCCTTTCTGTTTTCCAAACAAAACAACTTAGACACATCTGGGAAGAAAACTAAGCAATTAAATAGAAAATATGAGGGATCTTGTGCAGTATAAACAAAATAGCTGTTGAAGACTGGCTGAAACAGCCAGGGAATGCACATGTTCACAGGGACTACTGCAGGATGGGGAGAAAAGACTATCAGCCACAGAGCCAAAAAACAGATGTCAACCCCTTCTCAACCAGAAGATGCTCCTTTTGCTAGGCCATGGACACCCATCACTCCTGAAATGACCAGCACACAACAGGTTAAAGTGGTTACGCTGAAAGGGAAGAGAGCCTGCAGTGCAAATATTGCTAGCACATCCGTCACTCACAAAAGAGTAAATTATTAACACCTCCTAATAAGGTGCCACTCCCATCCCACCTCTCAGTGTCACCAGGCTTTGAAAGGACGGAGCCACCACACGTGGAGGCTGAACAATGCAATCTCCTCGCCACATGACTAAGCGGGACCGTACCAACACCACCCATCCATCAGCCCTTTTGGTCGTGGCAGATGAAAACTCACTTCCCCTGTTTACCGTCTTGCGATAAACCTCCAACGGAACCATTGTTTTCCTGTAAGTGACAGCATTTTGAGAGAACACCCACAAACCCCTCCCCAGGCCTTTGTGACAGCCCTGAGAGACCCCTGACAGAGGCTACCAGCACCAGAGGCACCTGCAAAGGCTCCACCATCCCTCCCAATGGGGTTCTGTGGTGACTGCCACACAGAGCCACTACCAGCACGCAAGAGCCATTTTCTTTCTTGCAAGGAAACAACAAATAAGAAGCCTGAGCTAATCATAACAGGACTTTTCACGTAACCCTTTCTCATTTCATCTGTCCCTCTCCACCAGCCTGGTGCTCAGTGGGAGGCAGGTACAGGTGTTCAGGAGCAATCACAGCTCACTTAGCTGCATTAAATGCCACCAATAAACACATTACCATTTATTAACTGAGGATGTGTAATGCAAGAAACTCTGTAAACTGATGGTGCCACATCATGACTTAGGAATTATCTTCTTTCCTGAGTTCTCTCTTTTACAGGGCTTACTAAAACCTGCTTGGCACAGCATTTCAGTTTCCAGGTATAAACAGTTTGGGGAAAAAAAAAGGAAAGTAAAGCAAAGCACAGCAAGTATGCAACAACATTATTGTGAGCTCAGTTAATGCTAAATGAATTAATTCGATTCATTCTTAAATTTAACTGGCAAGATTTAATGGTTCACATTGAAAGCATGAATAACTATTTTGTTCCATGAATGACTATAGTTTAGTGACTCTTGATGTCAGTGTATTTTGCCCAGGGTAAAACTTGCTATATGAATTATTCACTGCTGGGTGAACGGAATGAATGGGGCCATGCTCATAGACAGGATGCCAACTGTGGTTATTTGACATGACGGGGCACACTTGATGCTGACAAAGGACAATAGTTAATTTACAGTGTGGTACTGGGGCTCAGTCATTCTCCTTAAGATCTTTATAGAAAGTATGGCACTTTTTGTCATGTACTCCACATTAAGATGGATTCCATGTGCCAAAAAACACTGAAGCATAGCTCACTTTTAAAAATGTTCACCAGTTTAAAGGAAAAAAAAAAAATCTACCTTCCTGTCTTGTTTGGCTGAAACATTGCTCCAAAGAAAATGTGTTTAAGAGCAACTTCAAAACAAATGGAGGAACACATCTATAGATCACTTGAGCATCTTGTCATAGATGCAGTAGTTGATAGCTGCTAGGACCTCTCCTTGATAGGAAAGGATCTGGCAGCCTCTCACAGAACAGAGTCTCAAACTGGAAATAATAGCACTTTTACCTAAGCTTTTATTTCCAAAGCTGAGAGAGAAGAGCCTGGGCAAAGTTTCTGTGCTAAAGTATTTACAATGAGCAGTCAGAGTAGGACATTTTCCCAGCCTTCTTAAAAAGCTGTTGCTTTAATGCAAGCCATTTGTAATCTGGAAAGACAAGACGCAATTCAGCTTGATCTGACAAATGGGCCACAAAAGTTTACTTACGCATAATAATGATACATTCATCTTTACTTCACACTTCCCAACTGCACGCTTATTGCAAACATCTGTGTTGCTGAAACGACTGGCATTACAACTCATTCATATGGTTTAAAAACAGTGACAGATGAAAGCTGGGAGGGGAAGGGGCACGAGGTGCTTTTTCCTCCCAAATTTCACAAATACTTAGTTTCATCTTGGAGCATTTTACTGTGAATGGGCTGAGTCAGTGCCTTGTGTGTGCAGAAGTAACTTCATCAGTAACTTCCAAACCATCACCACAGCACAAACCTTGCACACTTCAGTACTGCACTGATAGTGCACCTGATACTCGGAAAAAAAGGCTAAAGGAAAGATGACTAAAAGGTGGCTTCGATTTTCACTCCATGGCACACATGTCCTACCATTGAGTGGCAGGAGAGACCACTGCCCAGCAGCTCCCTTCAGACAGCAGCTCCCTGGCAGTGCTCAGATCCCCAGCAAAGCACTCAATTCTTAATGTCATCCCCAAATCCAAGTATTTTCTTGTCTTGTGCAAAAATGGTCCACTTTCTCTCAAAGTATGCTGTGCTGGAGACTGTGCCTACCTTCGAAACATGTCTGCCTGACTTTGCCTGGCTTTCAATCCCCCTGACGCTGGATGATTTGGTATAAATCCTGTTGAAATGCAGCTTACATGGTTAATGGTGAAGTGGGATATTTCTCCTTGGCTCCCAGCTCTGTCAGGTATTCCATGTATTTGTTTTTTGTCCAGATGGTACTTTTACTTTGTAGCTGCACACAAAGTATTGAATTTCTCTGCTTATATCTGACAAGCATATAACATCCCTGGGGATCCTGCATACAGGTTAGTATACCAAAAAGCACCCACGTAGTCTCAAGAGGCTTTCTCTCCTCAGACATCCAGGTATTATTATTTGAATGCCTTTATTTATGCTATAATATAGTGTACTCTTCATAGTCGTGTGGAACATCTTAGTGACCCTCTACCTAGGCTGGTGGACAACTGGATGTGAGCATTTGAAGCCTTTGCCGTAAAACATTTTATATCTAAGCTCTTTAAATGGGTTCATGGCTGTCTTGGTTGGTTGTTTTAGTGTATCTGAGTATTTACAGTGAAACTAGCAGGTCTGTGTGTTCATGCCAAGCTAGTAGAAGACAAGAAGCCAATTTTGAACAAGATGTAAGATGCACGTCCCTTTCTAATAGTGGTCACATGCTACTCTGGCACAACACTCACAGTAACACGTACTGAGGATGCTGAGACCATGAGTAGTGTAAAAAAAAATCTCCAATCTCCAATGCCTTACAAATGCTTCCCACTCACATGATGCCCTTTCTCAAAAACACTGGTCAAACTTTTCACAGGAATCCTTCTGCAAGGTATTTAATTTCATCCTCTCTTTGCTTGATGGTTGCTGAGGTTTCAGCATCAAAAGAGCCATGTGTGCCTGGAGGAGCAATGCCTCAAGTCTCACGGCACCACCATGATCACTGCAGGACCAGCTTTGTACCCGTCTCATGCTGACGTGGCCCCAGCTCCTCTTCTGCCATTCTACCATGTGAATCACCAAGAAACTTGGATAAACTTGGCCAAGTGAATTTCAAATACCAGGACCTGCCTAACTGAGGTTATATTTTCAGCCATAGGCACTTTGGAAGTTGCTTTTGCACATTGCGGGTCAACTCCTAGACAGGGGAAAGCTGAGTACCTCACAGAAGCTGCTGCAGCAATTTCTTCCCTGCACATCTGCTCCAGAGGCACCGAGAGCCTTATTGCAGGCTGGACCTGTGGCCATCTCAATTGCACGCTTGCATTTGACATGACTACGTTATACTCACGTATATCATTATTAACTAAAACTACGAGGATAAAGAAGTAGATGAGGAAAGGTAAAAAGAAGGGACCGCGGGGGAGTGCCCGTCTCTCTCTAGCACTCTGTCACCTGCAGCTGTGGGGAGGGCAAGGGCAAAGACATGGAGAAGAAAAAAGAAAACGGCTGACAAAAAGTGAAGAGTAAAGTAACCAAAATGAATGCAAAGTTAAAAAAAACACAGCCCACTTCCTTGGTCAATTTTGCTCTCTGCATTCACCAAAAAAAGGGCTGGCCAGTGCAGCTAAGCAGGGCTTGTGGCTGCATTGAGATGAACAGCTGAATGAAATTGTCTCACTGCCGCCTTCTTACAAGCACGCTTGGCAAATATGGCCCGCTTGTAAAAGAGCTGAACAAGTGCAGCTCGTGGTGGCACTTATGCAATGGCGTAAGTTGCACAAGAGGGTGCGCAAGGAGAATTGACTCCTCTTTAGCCCTTTCAAAAAGAAGAGCCTGTGCTGCTATGAAGCCTACAACTGAGAAGCTGTTCACTTGAGGTATGTTTTACAAGCCCTGTTTTGTTATTTTCAGGGCTGTCTCCTGCAGGCTGAAGGACACTTCCTAAATTTTTTCTCTTTCTGTACATTTTGGATGTTTACTTTGCACAGAGGTTTGTTCAATTTCAGATAATTTCATGTGTGGAATGTCTACATAAGTCAGTGTGTGGGATTATCACAGGGCAAAAATAAACATTATTGCAGAAATTGCTTCTTAACGCCAAGGACTCTTCACGAAGAAGATTTGTGCCTTGGTGTATGTGGGCTATTGACAAAGATTCACTGTAGGCAACAGATCTGGATTTTGTTTGTTACCATTTCTATCAGGTGTACAATCTGTCATGCACAGAAAACCACTTTCATTAGGAAAAATGAGAGCTACAGAGCTCTTCACTGCTTTCTTTGTTGTCCCTGTGATTTCAGGTACATTACCAATGAATAATATCCTATAATAAAATACAGAGATTGCAGTAATTGGACATGTTAAATATTGGTGATGCAGTGGGCCTCTGGATTGCTAAGCAGTGACTCAACAGCACCCTCTTGAAGCAGAAGCAAGCTGAACTATGCCATTCCCTGCTGCTTTCAACTCCTACTGGTAACTGTCTTCTTACAAAGCACAGTTGGATGAAATGTAAAGAGAAAGGTAAAAGAGTGCACCTTGCTCTCCGTGCACACTCAAGCGCCAATCAGCTAAAGGCCATCTAGGAACAGAAAAACACAGCTATTACCTTATTTCACAGTCCCTACTGCCATTGTTGGGAGGGGATTTTTTGAAAACACACATGCAAAGTGCATCCTGTTATTTAACCTGTGGGTATTTTTCACTGAATTACACAGGAACACTGCCCTTTCCATACACGGCTTCATTAGGTCTGTGGAGCTAGAGAATCAAACCAGAACTGATTTTATTTTTTTTAGAAGTTTCCTGAACTGATGGGCAGAGCAAGCTCAGGGCTGGTTACTGCCTCACTCACAGCCCGATGCATCGGGAGGAAACTGCACCAGCTGCTCTCCCCCAGTACAGATATGGGGAGCCATTCCTGGCAGTAAATAGCTGGTGCCTCGCTGCCTCCAGCTCACAGCTTATCCATTTGTTGGAAATCCAGGTCCAGCTACAATCACTGCAATAGTAACAGGCTTTGATCTGGGGCTCAGACAACATCTTTTGAAGTTTCCAATGTGCTAGGAAGATCCTCTAAGTGGTAAAGGACTGAATATCTGACACATGCTGTTTTACTCAATGGAAAAGTCACAGGATGACTGAATTAAAAGCACAATACTCTGAGAATTATTCCTCTTTGATCCCTGTGTGAGATTGACCTGTTACCTGTACCATTGCCTACATCGCCAAGGGCAAGATCCCGTGCAGGAGCCACATACCCGGTTTTGGGCAGCATGCTCCCCAGGCACCCCCTGGCATGCCCCCCCCTGCTGCCAGGCCCTGGGGAGGAGTTTGGCTTTAGCTGTTAACAAAGCTCTCAGAGACGTGCTTCTGCACATCCTTATCCCAGCACTGGGATGTCTCTTTGGTTCGGACAAGTGGTCCCCAGGGGCCAGGGTTGCGATTTTGTGTGTCCTGTGTCTGCTTCCAGTCACTGTGAAAGCAATCATGCTGCTCAGCTGCTTAACCAAAGGGCAGAGAAGCTTGTGGGGGTGCCAGAGCAAAGGTCCTGGGGCTGGAGTCCTGTGTATGCACATACACGCACACAAATATGTCTATTCCTGTCACCCAGATTTGTTGATCCACTTGTCTTTCTAAGAGACGAGAGTACTGGGAGAACAGACTTTCTCCTCACAAATGTCTCAATTTTCCCTACTTATCCCTAAGTGTTACAGGACCCTTGGACAACCCTGTCACCCCTCCTCCTGTGCATCTGCCTGGAGCACAAATGCCAAAACAAACATGCGAGATACAGAGGCATTTCTCAGACTATTACAGAGCCTGTTTTAGCAGATGACTTATGTCTGTGGAGTAACGTATGTGGGAAACAGAGATACACTTCACACTTTTAGGAAGCTTAGAAAATTGTGATACTTCTAGGAATACAAATGACATAAGATAAAGGACATTGAAGAATCTCTACTACCACCCTGTTTGATTTCCTTGTGCCTGGATTTCAGCTCAGTTTCTGTACTAAATACCATTTAAATGGCTAACAGAAAAAAATCTTCAATTGCTTTCATGAATATGGATAGTCTCTGGTTTCTGTTGTACACGATTTTGTTTACATAGGCAATAGGAAGTTTGTTGTGGTTCACATGCACAGAAAATATTTCATCTGTAAACACCAGTTGGTGAAGTTGTGCATCACTCATTCAGTATGGTCTTTGGGTGCAATGGTTGTGTTTAAGCACCCACAATCCCTCTCAGGCAAATGTACCAGCTACATTTCTATTATTTTTTATATAACAGGAGGTAAGTGATCAGCTGTAGAAGGGACATTTGCAAGTGTGAAAACAAATGAAACTGTGGGGGAGGAAGAAGGAGGGAAGATGACGAGTGCTTTACTGAAGATCTCAGTAAAATATTGTTACTAGATAGGATTTCTTGCAACAACATGATTCAAACAGAAGGGACACATCAGGGAGGATACAGAGCTGTGATCTACAAGAGCAGAGCTCAAAGACATTTTGGATTCGGACTATTCAGAAATACTACACAATGGGCTCTTCTAAAGATTGTGGTCTGTTTTTCAACAGACACCCACACATCAAAATACTGCCTACATTTGGTGAAATCTAATAGTCTAGTTCTTGTCACTTGTAACTGTTGGAGTGTAGGAGCTGAAATATTATTTGGTTAAATATTATTTGGTTAAATAAGTGCTATTTATTTCTATAAAAGTCCTTCTTCACTCCTGCCACTTTGAGAGCAAAATTCAAGGTCTGCCTCAGTGTCAGATGACACTGAACTCCTCTATGCCTGATATCCATAGGCGGAGATTAACTATTCCAAAAAGCTACTGAAATAGAAAGAGCAAGTCTCTGGAGAAGCCTGAAAGAGAAAAAGCAGCCAGTGTTGTTCTCTCCTACGAAGGAGGGATGTGACAGAAGAAAAAAGTTTGAATGTCACATGGGTTGAGACTTGCAGAAGGTGGGAAAAAGCGTTCTCCAAAGGACATATTTTTGGAGCTGCTGCGGGAAATCTCTCTGTAGACAGATCTCGCTGTGGGGGAAGCTCACACCCTGCCGAGAGGGAGGACTGGCCCATTTGGAGCTCAGGATAAACACTTGGCAGGAGAACAAGCTCCATCAAGGATCTGTATCAGGACTGGGCATGTCAGTCCTGCAAAGATTAACACATATGCTAAGCTTTCTGCACATGAATGTTCCCACTCTAATTCATGGGTGTAAACATATGCGTGTGTGTAGAATCAAGACCTCAGTGCCTTTCTCCTCTAGATCACTTGGAAGTTCTTCTGACTTCAAGTGTGCACGAGTGGTTTTGAGCAGAGTCAACCGAACAGCCTCTGCTGCAGACCGGAGTATTTTGAGACCAGCATGTAGTCAGAAATATGAGATTCCCTCAACAGACGTGCCCCTGATAACCAGGAGCTATTGGTTTTATTTTTTGTAATCTAATTTTTTTATTGCTGCTAAACCTGTTTCTCAATCTGCTTAAATGTACTTTTATATAATGGTGATTAGTGTTCCTCTAAATTCAACTACAGGTTAGTTTGTGGCATATGGGAACCATGTAAAAGTAATCTGAATAATTATTTCATTTATTTTATTACAGTTTTGTCCAAATTACTGAAGATTTTTCACACTTTCAAGGAGCTTTTGCCTACATATTTCTTATTAAGCCTAGTTGACTCAAGATTTTATCAGATATATGTCACAATCAGTGTTCTTGTCAAGGGGATTCAGGGTATTTGAAATCAGTGGATCATTAAATGTACTACAGGCATTTTATTAGTATTCTTCCAATTATTACATTAATTTGTCTAATCCCATGTTGTTATCCCCTGCCTGATCTGCTACTGAGCTCCCGGAACTTGAATTTTGAAGGAAAATGACTAAATGAGATGTGGTCAGAGCAGTCAGCTCTTCAAGCAACGATGGTCTTCGTAATCAAATCAAATATTTGTTAGTAGTTCACCAACAACTTTCCTTCATAGAAGGATAATTTGCATGCTCTCTGACCAATGTGTTGCTCACAATAATGAACAGAAACGCCATTCAGTGTACAGCAGGAATTAGTCTTTCTGGGTCTCAGCTGACCAGCTTCACCAAGAGCATTTTTCCTGTGTTGAGAAACTGAGGTCTCTTCAGCAATTACTGCTGCCTTTTTGTAATCAAAGATTGGGGGGGGAGGAAGAGAACTTTGAGGCTTGAATTCTATCAAAGATTTGATTGAGCCATGAGTAAATCAAAGGGGAAGATGAAAAGAATTCCTGGGAAAGTATTTATATACCCACAGAACTGAACGACAAGCATCCGAGATTGCTAACAGAGCTAATAGAGGGAAGTGCGATACCTTGAGCAGTGATTTTTGAAAGTTCATGGAGAACAGATGAGGTGCCAGAGGATTTCAGAGCTACGAAATACAGCACTCAACTGAGTTATAAAAAGGGGCATCCTGGAATTTACTAAGCAATTCATTTAACTTCAATAGCGAGTAAACTATGTAAGGAGTCATAAAGGAGCCATTATGAGAACTTAGAGCAACCCAGAATCATAAATAATTGGGTGGGAAAGGGCTTTAAGGGGTCATCTAGTAATCTCATCAGAAATCTCATAAGAGTAAACATTCAGCATAATATGGTACTCAGACATGCACATTTCAGCTGGCCCTTTCCACACATCTGAGCCATTGATTGGGGAGGGGGAGCATTGCTTGAACAGAACCCATTTTAAACGAGGGACTTTCTTGCCTTTTCTGTACACTTTTGTTTCAGTATTGAGCGAAAATCCCCAGGAAAAGTTACAGCAGCTGGCACAGGAAAGGAAAGCTGTTAAACTTGATGATCCTCTTTTCCAAATTAATATAACCTGGACAGAGACCCAACTAACAGATCATCTCGGGGGCAAATTCTGATAACATAAGCAGCTAATGCTGGGGCAGAGGGGCTGGGAGGGAAAACACACTGGCAAAAGAAGACTGTAAAAGAAAGCTTCGCCTGCTGAAGGCTGTGGGACAACAGAAAGGTCAGCCTGTCTTGCTGGAGAAGCATAAGAGGCTCTGGAGCTCACTCTAAAATGCTGAATCACAACCTGACCTTGACAGAAAACCACTAACCCTGGAGCAGCAAACTGCCAGTGTGATACAAGAGCTTTACCTCCCAGGTGAAATTCTGCGTCTTTCCTTCTGCTCACACACCAAAGCCAACCAGCCTGAATCCTGAATGAAGTAGCGATCTGTGACGGCAAAACCTACATAGGACTTCGCCCAGCCAGGTAAATGTGTATTTTTCCCTTAAATGCAAGATGACACGAGGCCATTTTGAAAGGAATGACAAAAAAAGAACACAAGTTTACTTGTCATTAGATACAGATAGTAATAACCAAAAGCAATAACCAAACCATGTGAAGAAATTGAACACAGACAAACCACTACACTAAATGAGAGAGGAGAACCAAATACGTGCTCTCATTATATGGCATTCTGATTACCTTAAATTATATTTTTTAACAGACATCCGTTTTTATTTTTGCTTCTAAAACAGGTGAAGTTCTTTTCAAGTATTGACGTCAGCTAGCCTCATCAATTGTTCCTGTAATAGCTCAACTACCACTACAGCCACAAACGCTATGAAAGAGCTAAGTACTCCCTGCACAAAGGGAGTTCGGTTTGGTTATTGCCACAGCACGTATGCGTGGCCTCGTCTTTTACAGTGTAGTAATTGATATTGATTTTGTGTGGTAGAGGTCACTCCCTCCATGCACTGGTCTTTATTTAAAGAGAGAGACAGAGAAAGAAAGAGAAGAAGAGGGAAAGGGAAAGGGAAAGGGAAAGGGAAAGGGAAAGGGAAAAGGAAAGGGAAAGGGAAAAGGAAAAGGAAAAGGAAAAGGAAAGGGAAAGGACATCATGATCCATCTTAAAAATAAATCTTTTTTTCCTCTTCATAAAAATGCAGTGAGTTTAGTGTTCATCTGTGGCAGACCCCAGCATGGTCAGCAGCAGAGCAAGTCTCCACAGGGGTCTGCCTGTGCCACTTGGCTGTGCTTTTTGGGTGCCCCATTGGCCAGCGCAGCAGCACAACAGGGACTTCTCTTGGCGTAAGGGCCCCACCACTCAAGGGCCATGTCATGAGAGCACCACCACCTGCTACAGCCCAGATCAGAGGCCATCAGCTCTTTAGGCCATCAGCTCTTTCAGCCATCAGCCGGCAACGTGGCTGCCAGTTCAATGCCCCCACTACATCCAGCCCCTGCTGCGTTCCATCCCGTCCCCCACATTATTTCCTGTCTGACGTTTCCTTGATGTTTTGACCCTTAATTATTACTAAGGCTGCATTCTCTTCTCTCACAGGAGTCCTGGATGACTATTTATTTATCATTGCTCTTATTTTGGTTTTAAGAGACATTCACAACTTGGGGATCTGCATGAGGGAGTGTGGATGCTACCGTGAGTGCCTGGTGACAGTCCAATGGAAAACTTCAAGCTGTGCCAGGCTAAACAAGGAAGGCCACGGGAGCACTTGAACTCCCCAGGGAAGGCAAGGGAAATCTACTGAAAACATAAAAATGACACTTTTACTTCCTTCCTGTTTCTCAGATGAACCCAACCAGGGTTTTACTTTCGGGTGTAAAGAAGGTTTCTACCAACTGTTGGTTTCATGTGGCATCACAGAGAGAGCGTTGGAGACTACCGGCAAGCTGGCCACCCTCAATCCAAAACGCCAGCAGCGTGGGGCACCAAGTCTTGCAGCGTCGCAGCCCAGCAGCTCCCCAAAGCTGTGCAGAGGCACTCCTGACCGACCGCACATGACTGCTGCCGAAACCAGAACCATTGGATTCATTCACTGCTCCTCTGTCCCTCAAGAAGGATTCCACATTCACCAAAACATCTTCATTTGCCACAGATTTCAAGTGCCCTTGGGTGTAGTTTTTGTTTCGGTACCACGTTCATTGATGACAAGTGCCTTTCACAAGCACAAGCATACCTGTTTCAGCTGACTGACGGACAAACATCAGCATCAGAGACTCAGACGGCAGCTGACTTCTGCCCAAGCCTTACGGATTAAAACAAACATTTTTGAAGGTCTGTGGAACCGTGCTCTCCCATAATATGTCCAGCACCTCTTGTTGCAGCCTGGGCTAAAAATATAACAAGCATAGTTCAGGCTTTTGTCATTCCCACTGCCCACAGGAGCAGGATGTGCAGAGGACCAGAGGATATAAAAAGTTCATTCAGGACTCTGTCTTTTTTACATTCTTAAAGTGACCCTAAACACTGTAAGCTTCCCATTCAGCTTTGACTGGAAAGCTTGGCTTTTTTCCTGGGAAGAGGGATTCAGAGCCCGGCTCGTCACTTTGATGCTGCTTTCCTGTGACTCTGACAGCTCTCCTGGTTCCCATGCCCAGGAATCGGCCATGCTTCCCCTTTCCTGCCCCGTGGGGCTGAGCATCCCTCCAGTGTCTGTGTACCACGCTCAGGTCCTGGCAGCCCCCACACACCTTTCATTGCTGCCATGTCCTCTGCCAGAGTAAGGCCAGCAAAACACAGAGTCCCATCAGCACCTGGTGGCACCAACATAAATTGTGCCCCACGACATAAAGATTAGGGCAACTGGACTAATTGCATCCTCCCACCAGGATCTCTCAGATTTAGATCAGAATGTTAACTGAGCCTAGCACCCCTGAAAATGCTATAAAGCAAGATTTTACATTTATTCTTTCTGTTAATTTTTCTCTAAGACTTAAAGCATTTATTTCTGGAACCTGAAATCTTGCTGATAACCCTAAGTCCCAATCGAAGCGGTCGTGTCATTTGGAATGAGGTGGTGACCTTGTATATAAGATGGAGAAGATACAGAGGTTTAATTTCCTACAAATTAATTCTCTACAAGCTGTGTAAACTTTCCTTAATATAAACAAAGTCTTTACAGACAAAGATGTTACGGTCTTTTTCCCCTTCCAATTATTTAGAGAAAAAATAGAAATGCGATTGTGCTGTCTGGGCATTTCAGCCAGCAGACTGAGAGCTGCTCCTGTTGCCTTCCACAAGGCGCTTCCTCACACTTCTGACTAAACAAGAAAAGTAAATAAACTTGCAAAGAAATAACCCTATGCAGCCGGATATTACCAAGAAGTTTAGATTTTCTAGACTAGATTGACACCAATTTGTATTTGCCCTGCAATACAAATGCCACTGTCTCCAGCTGTGAAGCCAACACAACTGCCCAAGGCAATAGCACGATGTCATCTTCACTCCCATCGCTTTTCCATGCCCTTACTTTGGGGTAGTTAAAAAACTGAGCTCCAAAAATGCAAACTAATTCTGCAAAAGAGGGAGTTTGGTGGCCCAGGTCTAGCTGATACGTTTACATTTGCTCTCTGCTGTCTGCACGTGCACAGCGTATCCCAGCGGGCTGCACCCACACAGAAGTGAGCTGCTGATTTGCTTTGCTCTCGCTGTTGCACTTTGAGTCTGATGGAGCATCCTGGGAGGAGAGAGAAGTCGTCCCCCCTCAAAGAGCTCAGAGCACCCTCAATTTGGAGAAGGAGTGTGAGAGGGGACGGGGATGACCACAACAGCCAGGGGGCTTGGCATGACCCTCAGGAGGAGTAGGGAGCACCCTGGAGCCAGCCTGAGTGGTGACGGAGAGATGGTGGCTTGCCTGGGGACACACGGGCATGGGCTGGAGGCTGTGACACAGGAGGCACAGGGCTCAAAAATGAGGACCTGCCCTCCAAGGACACAAGAAGAGCCTTTTATTTTCTGCTTCAAAAAGTTACCCTGTTGGAGCCTATTTTCTAAGAAAACCTGGCACCGAAGAGTCCCTGGTGTGCCTGCTTTCAAGAAGAATGTCAAAGGTCTACCAAGGGGACTGACTCACAGGCCCATTAGATGTGGCTTTGCCAAATAGACAAACAAGTCATTATGGACAAATATAAACCTCCCATCAGAAAGCACCAGTATCATCCTTTAAAAATTCCCACTTAATTCCCACTCATATTCAAATGTACATAGAGCCAATTAGAATAGCTATTTGTAATTATTTGTTTTCCTTCATTGTATTATTTCATATCAGTACATTGCATATCATTTAAGACGAAGAGTGCTTTCATACATTTTTGTCTCATTAATGTCCTATGCCTAAAAATAAAAACAGAAGATTGAAAATTAATGCTCGTGATATTTGCCTACCCTTCAAAATAAAAAAGAACTCCATACCTAAATACGCAATTTCCTAGGGAAGCAGCAGACCCTTCCTCAGAATGATGATATTTAGAGCAAATAAAGCACAAAGAAAAGTCACTGGTGCTCGTGAAGGGTAGAATTTCAGAGCAACAACCTCTAGAGAAGACAGTTTGCATCAAGAATAAAATAACCAGGAAATATTTTATCAGTACAACTATTTGTACTTCTCTGAAACAACCTCACTGGAAAATAGTACTGTTACTCAGTTGTCCCTCTGTTGATGGTGTACATCTGTCATGCATGACTGTCACAGACAACAGCCTCATGTAAAGGCAGGTACCTCCTCCTCCTGTGTCACTGCTGTCTGCAGCCACAGCTCAGGACAGACACCAACCGTCCACAGCTGAGGTAACAGCCCACAGCTCAGCTGAGTTTTTGCCTTATCTCTCCCCAGTGACTGGAATACCTGTTTCTAATAATATCAGTGGTCTCCCTTTCCAGCTTTCGTTGGAAAAAAAATACCAGCAGTGAGAATAGATGCTTTAATACTGCTGCTCCTTCAGTTAATAAAGCCAAATACATATTGGAATCTGATTTCTCACTATTCTTTATTAGATATTTTATCATTTTGGCTCAGTTTTCCAACCTGATTTGTTACTACAAGATAAAGCAGTTATGTGCTAAAACATGATTGCACTGTAAAACTCCAGGCTGTGGAACCATGGCCCAGTGACAGACAGGGCTCTGCTGGTGACACTGCAGCTAGGAAAGCCAGGTCTGCTATATGAGACACTTGAGGAAAACAGTCCCCAAGGACCCACGCTATCCCTTTGCTCTGCTGATCCCCAAGTCTCCCCAGAGCAGCACAGCACCCAAACCTGGGAGAAACCAGCACCAGGTCTGTCACAGAGAACAGGGACACAGCCAGCATCATGGGGCCAAATGCAACCCAGCCCAAAGGGGAGCCATGGGCAAGAGAAGGAAGGAGATGGTAACCCATGAGGAAACCAGGCAAGAAGAAGAAGGAAAGCAAACATTTCTCTCAGGAGCTGCAGAGAGGTTTTGCCCAACAAAGGGAAAAGCCAGGGAGCAGCATGTCGGCTCCTCAAATCACTACCCAGATGTGCCACATGGTCTCAATCTACAGCCACTCCGGTGCAGGGGTGCATCGCCAGACCGCTGGCCCCTCACCCAGCCCAGGGGGCTCAAGCTGCTCTCAAGCAGGGTGAGGGCCACCAAACCTCCTGTGGACACCCTGCCTGCAGGAGTGAGGTGGGACACAGCACCCTGCCAGCCACCAGCTCCCCATCCAGTCAGGAGGAAAGGCGGCTGCTGGCCACTTGCCAGCACATCTTGCATTGTCTTAAATATTGTGTTCCAACTGCATGTCCTGTTCAGTATGAAACAAATTTCCTCATTACCAGAGGAAATGAACAGGATTTTGCTTTTAAAGGTATTGTGTCCAGGTACATTAACAATTCTACCATACATGTTATTCAGCTCTTCAGAGAGTGCTTGAGTTTCATTTCTGCTGTAATTGTATCAGCATCTTGCTTCAAGCCTCTCCTTGGCTTTCCTGCTGCTTAATTTATTTTCCTTTCCAGTCATATATTGAGCCATCTACAGCGCTCTGCTGACTGCCAAGCCTCTGGAAACACATCACACCAAAGTGTTTTAGTGAGTCACCTGTGGCTCTTGTTTGCAGTTTTCACTTGTGTAGCAAATACCAACTCTGTGTTTAGGACCTATTACTTCAATGATCGTTCCTTTTTAGCCTGAGCAGTTGCTGAGCATAGATAGTAAATCTGAAGACTTCTGTGGCGGAAAAGCAGTCATTTGTCAGGTTTTAACAAAATCTCTGACATGGAGGTGGCTCACAGAAAGCAAGGAGCTATTGTCTAGTTATTAATACAATAAAGGTGAATATAAACCCAGTTGACATCCAGGAAGCAGTGAGTCATTAAGCAAGTGCTGCAGGAGCAGCATCCGTTCAGCTCCCCCAGCATTGGCACTGGGGTGAATGTTGTTCAGTCTGCTTATCAGTGACATTATTTATTCTGTGTTATTTATTGGCGGAATATGTGAATTTGACAGCAAGGAGCTAAGACGTGTATCAAAAGCAGGAGCCATATACCACAAATGCAGATGATTTAAACAACTCAGAAATTTGTCAGAAGAATGAGACACGAGTTTTAATGGGGAGGAGGGGGAAAGCAGATGTCAGAGTGCACCTGGGGCAGACCTTCGCAGAGGATGCATAAGCCAGGCTCTCTTCCCTGCAGCAGAGTGAAAGGAAGACGCTGGCCAACTGTGAGTGCTGTCACAGCCATCAGCTCTCACTGATATACCAGCTTCAAGAGGACAATTTTTGACTGGAGCTGGGGGGTGTGTAAAGTCAAGGAAAATTAATTTTGCTGCTTCAGGGAAGAGCTTGTGTAGCTTAGAGCCCCATAGCCTGGCTGGTATTGCTGCTGCCCCCCGAGGGAGTCGATTTGGGGTGGTTTGTATCTTGCCCTACCCATAGCCACGGCCCCATACACCCTGATCCCATCTCACAAGGCAGCTGCTACTCTGGTTCTCTACAGCACCAGCATTGGCGAAGTGGGCAGCCAAGATATAGCTCTCTCACATGGGTATTTCTCCGTATTTGCTGGCGTTCAGAACTAGGCAGAAAGAGACTCTTAAGAGTAATTATTGATCCCACAAGCTCATTACAGCTGCCTTTACTCCCTCTGCAGTGATTATTAGCAGATAGAATGTTTTAAACAGCAGGGTTGTGTCTACATGTCTGATAAGTGACATTTAAATGAGTTAACTAGTACCTGTGAGGAGATGCGCTTTTCAACAATGGCCTTTTCCCCCCCTCTTTGGTGCAGAGAAAGGCAGCAAACAGAGCACTTCCCACTGCCACGGGTGGGCTGGGAAAAATCCCGTGTCACCCTGGCCATCCCCCTGCACCGCAGTCACCTCCCCACCTCCTCCTGCCTCAGCACCCTCTGTCTGCATGGAAATCCATATGCAGCGGAAAGGGAAAATATTTGGTTTGCTTCAAGAATTGAAAGGGCTTTTTCTGGTCTGGGCTAATCCCAGAATCCCTGGAGGATGAACTCCTGCCACCAAACTCCAAAATGCAAAACCATTTTAAGATAGTTCAAGTTTGGGGGGCCAAAACCAGCTACCTCAAAATCAATGATCATCCTTTAAAATATACACTGAAAATGATCGTGGCTGAAGTTGGGGGGGAGCTGTCAAAAGCAGATCACAAGCACCCTCCATTTAAATGGTTTGAGAGTCCTGGGTGTCACAGCTGAAAGAAAAAAGGCTCCCAGGAGCCAAGGCTGTGGCACACGAACAGTCGTCCTACACAAAGTGGGGAGAGTTATTAAAAGTGAACTGCTCCAGGGAGCCAGCAGATGTTAAAAAGAGTAATTAATTTAGTCTGAAATGGGAGAGCCCTGTCATCGGAGAACTCCTGTCCCGTAACCAGGGAATGGACATCGGCCTGACGAGGTGTCCAAGAAAATGCTTTTCATCAGGAGAGGATGCATGAGAATTAAAGAACGGGTGAGAATGCCACTCAGGAAAGGAGGTCATCTCTAACTGGACTCAAACCATTTGCAGGTGAATATCACTTCAATGGAAGGAGATAAATGTTGGCTCAGCTGAAACAACTGCTGGAGTTGGAGGAAACAGCTCCACACTGAGGTTTTACAAAGGATATGAACCCAAATGACAAGCAGGGTGAGGGGCACATCTATAACAATGACACTTGGAGCCCAAGGGAGGAAGGTGAATGCTGGCAGGTTGAGACAGCTGAGCGTGGAGCCAGGGACACGCGCTGCCTGCTGCTGCCAAAAATCCTAAAAAACCCAGCCACACTCAGCCCCATCCACGAGATGGGATTCACACCCCGTGCTCACCGTGCCAACGGCAGGGACCATGGGTGGGAAAACATCTGGGGGTCTGTCCCGAAAGGCGGGTGGGAAAACATCTGGGAATAGACCCTCTTGGGGTTCGTGAGGGCCAATTCGCAGCAACAAAAGATCTCAAGAGGATCTTGTGGAAAAATAAGGAGCCCTTCCCCCCTCAGTTCTGGCAGTTTCCAGATGGGAAACTGAAATGAAACTTCTTTTTTAAATGTTCAGAAACCTTTTGAACCTCATTAGTTTTCATTTCATATAGCTCTGCACAGAAAAAGTATATAAACCTGTGGCTCTTTTAGATGAAATGATGTAACGTTCAGATTATATTGATCAGAGCGGGGAGGGGAGCATTCATCTCAGTAATATTTTAACAAAAGAAGTAATTTTGTGCAGTCTTTACAATGCTTTCTTATTTCAAGGGTCATGGGAGCTGCACAACACCAGGTCTTCACAGCCTCAGAAACCAAATTACTTAATTTTGAGGAAACAATACCTGCATGCAATTAAGCTCTTAACTTTATGCGTGAGTAGTTTGAATTAGTGCACGGAGAATACTTGCAGGCTTTCAATTGCACATGTGTATGTTGTGGCAGGGCTTGGTTCTTAACCATGTTAATCTTGAAGCCTTGCTTGCTTTGTTTTCAGCAGCAAACCTAGCAAAACTATAAATACACTATCTACTTTGAAAATCCTGTAAAATCAGTTTTGGAGACTTCAAGGAAATCAAAGGAAATGTGATAAAATTAAAACGCTCCCACTTAAATAAAATTTTATTTCCCTTCCAGTAACATACAATATTTAACTAAGAGTTTTAATACATTCAGTAAAATACGAGCATATTATTAACCTCTTCAGAACGGCACGATTTACTGTAAAGTCATTACCATTCTGTTCACTCATGTCTGGCCCCTTTGTTTCAAAGTCTGTTTTCCCAGCTTACAGTATCAGGTCAACAGACTCTAACATAAATGAGTAATGCGTCTGGAATTTTTCCTTGCAACACCAAACCTCAGCCCGGGCACAGGCAGAAAGGCCGCGCTGTGACTAGGGTGGGAAGCAGCTTCAGCTGTCCCTCGTCCCTCCCTTCTTCATCCTGTCCCACTCTCCCTTGCAAGGGGCTCCTACATGGGCTGTTGTCCATTCCCGACTTCATTCCCTCCTCCCGCAGCTCTCAGAAACAGCATCTGGACTTTTAGAAGTCCCAAACCAACCCTTCTTAGGGTCTAGTAGACAAAAACGTTGCTGTGCTTCCCATGTCCTCTTTCAAAATCTGCAAGAACGACCCCAGAGGCCGGGAGGCGAACTCGTTTCTGCAAGGTGGGACAGTCGGAGGGGATCTACTCAGATAAAAGTATTCACAGTCATTTCTGAGGTGCTGCCCAGGGTGAACTTGGTGAAGTGAGGGTGTGCCCTGCTTCTTGCTATCTGCCCGAGCTGGAAATGAGCACCCTGCAATCAGTAGAGCTTTATTGACAGTGCCAGAGGTGTCACGGCACGGGAGAGGAACGTCGGTCTCTTTCCTCAGCACTTCAAGTTTCTACAGCCTTCAAGTTTGGAGAAGCGGGGTGTCCTTCTGAAACTTTCTGCCAGTAAATCCAGTTTTTTATACGGATATTAACAAATAAAAACCAAGTTATGTGATAAATGTCAGTTCTATTTTTGCCAGCTAAAATACAACAGGAAATTGCATGCTCAACATATGTGGAGAACTGCAAAACTGAACTACAGATATGTAACCACTATTATTAAGAATGGTAAATGAAGCAGCAGAGGTGAAACAGATTATGCTGCTGGATATTTCCTTCAATATGAATTCCAGCTATGGCATCGCTTTGCATATGCAGGCAGATAGAAGATCCTTACAACAACTGCTGGAAACAGAATTGCATTCTTACAAATCCATCACGTATTTATCTAGACCCTCAATATACTGATGGGAAAAAAAAATGTATTGTGGTACCCAAACTAAACAAACTGTTTCTGAATACATTCATCTCAGAAATGCGCCAATAGATTTGAAAATAAATACCTGAATATGAATGTCTTACAAACAAACAAAAGAAACAAACAAATAAACAAAATCTATTTGAGGTGCTAAGACACAACCCTGAGTATGACAGAGGATGGGACAAGCAGACATCATAGTAACTACTCCAGCAGAGAGGCTCAAAAACACCATCATCAGTATTTTTATTTATCTGAAGAGAAGGTGGTAGAAAGTTTTCTGTTTGTTCTTAGAAAGCACTTGGTTTCCTACACAAACTGCCAGGCTTCTTTCCACAACCCTGAGGCTCAGACTAAATATTTTTCACACTAACTTTTTCCCAGCAAATGATGTAGTTTCTCCAGCACCAAGACCTCCCCTTTCCGGTCACTGGTCCTGCCAAGGCCAACAGAGGGGCTCTGTATGGAAGAGATCACACTCCTGAGAGAGAAGCAAGCCACTCAACCCTTCCACTGTCCTTTTTGAAAGAGGTGGAACAAATTAGGAGCAAATACTATTTGTACCTAACAGTTCAATAAATCCAGCAATCCAAATGGAGTGCTGTTCTCTGTCAAAAAGCCATGGTGTGATGTAGGTGAATTTCTTTAGGAGATCCATTTTCTAAGTAAAGAAATGCTTTAACTCTCAGCCAAAACACCCCCTTAAGAGGGGAGAGAAGGGTGAATGTAGACAGCTTATGCCAATAGTCATCTACAAGGATTTTCCCTTCAAATCCCTATTACCACGTCCATTGCGCAGGGATGGAGTGATGTTGAGTGCCGATAGTACACGGGCAGCAGCCTCGAGGCGGAATTGGCTGCTCCTCCAGTCTTTGCTGTTTTGGCATTAAGCTTGTACTCAACGTGACAGTCACACATAAGAACCTACCTGTGAGAAAACAGGGCGCCCAGCAGCTGCCAGCCACCAACAACCCCAGCCAGCCTATAGCACTGCCAAGCCTGCAGGTACCCGTGTGCGGCTGGGACAGGCTCCCCCTCCCCAAAACACATCTGGGGGAAGGCTCCCAGCATACTCAAGGCTGAGGGCTCCTAATCTAATTTATTTTCAGATTGGTAATTTGTGACTCACAGGCATGCATCTATTTTTAGGGATGGCTTCAGCCAGCTCCAGATGGAAGAGCGACAGACTGTGGCCTCCAGCAATCACAGCCACTTTTACAGCCCAGCTCCTGACACGGGTCCCCTCAAAGCTTTGGCTGGCTCAGCTCATGCACGGGCTATTACCATGCAGCATTATAATTACGGATTTCACTCTGCAGGTGCCCTATCACACAGGTTATTTTGAACTATGTGCCATGGCTTTGTACTCTTTTTCCTCTCCCTGCCCACTCAAAAACAAGCTGGGAGCCTTTTCCAAACCACCTCGTCACCGTGCTCAGCGTCTTCCAGCACGGACTGTCTGATATCCTCTGAGTCAGCTACATCCGACCAGCCACAGCTGGCCTGGACCTGGGCCAAAGACTTTTCCCTTCAGTTTTGTTGCACAATGTGATCTAAATAACCGGTCCCATTTAATTTGTTTCCGTCATGGGTCTAAGGAAACCGTATTTCACTTCATGAGGTCTCAAGTTAGGGAAACATCGCAAGGTCGGTGTCCAAAACCAATTCAGACAGCAATACAAATAAACATCAATTGGAAAAAGAGACAGAGTCAGGGAAGGAAAAAAAACCAAACTTTTGCGACTAGACTATCGCTTTCATTAGCATCATGCTCTGGAATTTAAGTTTCATCTGTTTCTATGAAAAATATGAATGAAGCAATGAATAACCAAGAATGAAGTCTTACCTGACTGTGTAACCTTTTCTTTCTTGCTAATATATCAAGATAGTCTTTTACCAAAACTGTTTAAAAAAAAATCTAAAGCTTTTGGAGTGCAACTGAATCACTAAAACTCTTTATGGTTAACATTGCTAAGATGTTTGGACATCAGTTGTAGCAAACCAATATACTTTTTTTTTGTTATCCTTATTTTTACTTTATCCTGACAGAGAGCACTTATTTGGAAAAGCCAGCATATTTCAATCATTTCTATTTTACAGGTTTAAAAAGCTGTAGTGTGGTCTTAAAATGAAATTTGATTACCCAATGACACAGAATTTTGAAAAAAAATCAGCTCTAGCCAAGAGATAATGAAACTTTAAGATGCTAAATCAATCTTCTTTTTGGCTCAACATTTTGAGGCAAAAGCTTTTTTTAATGCATGCATGTATACATGCATATGTTTATTTTCTAATATTCTATTCAGATTCTAGGAACGTCTTGCATTTTGGGGGTCAATATATAAATGATTTTCAGTTGTAAATTATATTAGAAAGAGGATCTATGCCGTGATTCTGGTAATGGATCAAGCAATTCACATTGTTTTGCACTGCTTATGTGCTTGCAAACATCCCTGAATTCACACTCAAACACAGGGTGGAAAACAAACAAAAATATCTTGGCTGCATCATACACATCTGCTATGGGATAAGTGTACCTGGCCCGAGCGGTATAAATTCATGTCCACCTGACAAAAGGCAGAGAAACATCAGCTTGCTTCTTGTGTTTGGGCTGCCAGGCATGATGGCAAAGGCCGGAGGACTATGTGAGATCATGCTGCACAGCATCAGTGTTTCTTAAGGTTTTCTGGAGTGTTTTCCTCTGGTTTTCGGCTCCTCGGTCTTGCCCAGCTCCATGCATTGGTGCGGGGAGCTCTGGGTCTGGACTAACACCCCCTATAAAACCCTTCTGAAGCAAGATGAACAGCTAGAACAGGTGAACAGCTGGAGCTCACCTGCTTCATCTTGAACAGCCTTGTGCTGACTCACATGGAGTTGCTGAGAACCACCATGACTTTGTGAAGGCTTCAGACCACCTTATGTTACATGCCAGTGACAGCCAAGGCTGGTACAACACAGAGGCTCCCTGCTTGTCCTCCTCCTCCTCTTCTACCTGGCTTGGAAGCTCTCAGGTTGGCTGCCCTCAGAGTAGCAGGTATGATCCTCTTTCTCCAGGATTACAGCTGCACCCCGACCATCAGCCTAAGAGGTTTCTGTCCAACACAGATCTTCCACCAGTGACCAGAAAGGGAGGAAAGGCTAACAGCAGATCATCCTACCAGGAGTTTCAAAACCCAGCAGATTCCACACCAGGGTGGAGAACAAGTTTTGAGCCTGACTGGTCATCCTATTTATTTGTTTAAGGGCTACCCCAGCAGTGAGCAGTGAAGAATTCCTTCCCCATGTAGGAGTGTGCTGCCAAATTCCTCTGGCTTGCAACAAGACTCACAAACATTTCTTGCTTCCCTCCATCCCCAAATGCTGGCAAGCCTATTCAATACCTCACAGCAAACAGCAAGATCTTTCATACCTCAATGTCATAATTTAAATATGGGAAACAAATTTACCTTTTCATTGAAAACTCTACTTTGAGTATAGCCAACTGAACGTATTTCCACATAAACTGGCAATAAATGGAGAGGAGGAACTCACAAAGAAAGAGAAGTGCTAATTTGCCTGTGCCCAAATCAAAGCAGTTGCCAGCTGCAAGCATTGGGGCAGCAGCATGCGCAGAAGCACATTGTTCAAATGGAGTTCCTATCACAAAAATAAAAGCTTGCACATGGTGAAAATGAGCTACAAAACCTTACATTCACTTCTTCATTAGCACAGTGGGACAATAATATCAGAGGTGTTAACTGGCAGGTGTGTTCATAGATAATTGCTCACGCCTGTTGTACAGTGCAGCAGAGAGAACAGAAATCAGGTTTAAAAGCAGTCATGCACCAGGTCGCTTTTCACCAAGGTTGGGTCCTATGGCCGTAATGTATTAATGGGGATAATACACGTCGTTCAATAGCTCTGTAAAGCCATTTCTCGTGGATTTTAACTCTTGCAGAAGCACACTATGATCTCTAGAGGTCAAGTTCAGCCCTTAGAATAAGGAGCAGGACTGGCACAGTCACCATGACTTGAAGCATCAGGCTGACTGTACGCAGCAGCAGGTCTGGCTCACAGCCCCAGGGCTTCCTAACAGCTGATATCCCCAGGCTGCACTCAAGTGGCTGCCAGAGCTGGGACCTGCTGTCCCAGCCACAGAAACGAGGTGAGAAACAGTGCCCAAGAGGTTCCTGGAGACATTTCCGGGATGGTGGGTTTTTAAATCCTTGACATCCAATGGCTTAAACAGATCTAGAAAGATCCACTGCAATCAATGGAGATGACCACGGTGATCTCACTGCTCTCGGTAACCTGTTTCAGGGGCTCACCCGTTTGTTTTCCCTCTGGATGAGTGACTTTTCACACAGCCTGTGAAACACAAACCTGTCTTGTTTACATATACAAGGCTAGAATTTACCAATTTATGAAAATAACAGGAACTTAACAAGTCCAGTGATCAGCCTCAGAAATAATCAACTGCATCAATTGTGGCTTTCCCTCTGTCATCCATTTGTGGCTAAAATGTGACTACTCCAATAAATAAACACCAGCCTGGTAGACGCTGCCATGGCCAGGCTCATTTCAAACTGTTTTCCTTACAGTAAAACCCTTTTCATTCTTTGTTCCTTTCTTAAAATGTTTTGTTTGGTTGGTTTTGTTTATTTTTTTTCTTTACACAGGAAATAATCTACAATACTGTTTGAATGAATCAAAGGCTATTGCTTCTATAACCTACGTGTGCTCACCGTGGAGTGGATAGAGTGCTTCGCGTAAGAGACTTTTAAAAATGAATAAATAAATAAAATTACAGGCTTGTGCAATGGACCAGCTCTTCAGATGGTGCAAGGGAAATTGTTGGCAAATTGGCAGGCCCCTATAGCAGCACCAGAACAGAATCCAACACCAGAACTTTAAATAAAATTGGGGGGTATGGCGTGGTACACATGACAGGGGACACTATCCTGTATTTCTAAATGGTAGAATCAGGTTGATTTGATGAGCAGGCTGCTGTCACCCACTGTCAGCCAGCTCCTGCCCTGGCTGAGATGGGTCACTGCTCTCAATGGGAGGTGAACTGGACCTCTTGCTCTCTCCTTCACATTTTGGCTGAATGAGGAATGCTTTCAGTCAGGGTGGGATGGGAAAAATTAGGAGCCTTTAAGGAATGGCACATCCTGAGTTTCCAGAAGCTGTCTAGGTCAGCCCAAAGTCTAGCCGGCTGGTGCACTCCTCCCCAGTATTTACACTGACAGTGGAAACAAGCCTGGAACAGCTGCAAACAATTACGCCTCTGACCCTCTCACGATGAAGCCCTGTGAAGCAGGATCCTGCCATCCACACTGCACATTGCAGCAGCTAACACTCATTTCCGTATGAAAACATCCACGCCAAACCTATTTCATTATGGCTAATTGGTACCCAATTGAATTCTTTTAAAAGGCGTGCTTTGCACTATGTGTCATCTGAAAGTTTCCCTTGACAGGAGGAAACACCTTACTTCTCTGCAGCAGGTTGAATCCAATGGTTTTCTATTTTCACATCATAGATATCCCAGAGAGTGTCAGAAGAGAGCAAAAACAAGGGTTCGAAATCCTAGTGTGCTCTGCTGCTGCACCTACCCGTGATCCCTCCCTCCTCTACTGCTCTAGCTGTGCAAAGCTAGGAAAGTATTGTCATGAATTCCCTCGGCATGAGAGCATCCTGGGCTGACACGGAAAGGATTGCTGTCACCTCGAAGTAATCCTGGCACAGGGAGTATACAGCAAGGTGTTTTAGGAACAGAAACTTTAAGAGGAAAACAGAAACCAGAAACCCCACTGGTATGACAGAAGGCATCAAATGCCAAGTCCTTTCATATTTACAGACTCACGCGGTCTATGAGCTTAACCAAACACTTTGGTGAGAGAAAATGAAGAAATAGTGGAGTCATTAATTTATAATCCTTGAGACTAATGGAAAGAATGATTGAATCACAACACTGAAGACATGCTCTAGTCTCCTTGGCCTTATTCCAAGATCTTTCCCTCCTCTCACAAACTTTCTAAGCAACATTTAGATCTAAACTCTCATGCAGAGAAAGCCTGAAACACAAGCTGATAGAAATATGCAGAGTTGAACAGTACAAGAGCCCTGGGCTTTGGCTGAGCCAGCAATTGGGCAGCCTAAATTCTGCTGTGTTCCTTGATGGGCTGAGAACAGACACTCATACAAGTGTTATTCTTTGCCCTTCCTGATACAGACTTGAGTAATGAAAATGGAAACAGCACATAAAGCAACTCTGACTGTTCTGATGAGTGAACTGAAAAGTTTTCCTCCAAGGGATTTTATAATTGAGAAAGCAGGTTAGAAAAAAGTGGCATAAAATATTACTGTAATCTCTCTGAGACTAGAAAATGTATTATATTGACTAATAAGCAACAGGAAGAGACTTTACATTTCCCTTTACACTTACATTTCCAGTTATATAGTTACAGAATAAATGATTAGAGGTTATTTTATTTCTGGACTCTCAATGGAGAAGACAGAAAACGGAAGAATGTGGAGAGTGTGAACACGAGGATAAAATACAGGCATTGCTCAGAAAAAGATGCCAGCTTGCAAATGGCACAAGGAGAGGCCACGATCACAGCTCACTGCGCTCCACCACCTAATTGAAGCTCATTGTAAATTGTTATTCCCCTTTGATGACATTGTTTGTGAGGTTACCAGCAGATGGGCACAGCTGGTAAAACAGCAATGAGCAAGAGAGCTGTGTAACACACAGGTCACACCTGCTAGAGTCACCTTAGGTTTTCCGAAATGTCCTCCCAAGTCTTTGCAAGGAGCCACCACTGCTTGGTATTATCCAGAAATAAAAATCTACTCTCAAAACAACATACATCTTACCAAAACATCACCGGAATGGCAAGCAGTAAGTGCCCCAGCAAAGCAGTACTAAAAAAAACCAAAATGCAAAACCACAAAAGCCAGCAAAAGCACTCGTTTAGCCTGGGAAAAATACTATAATTAGCTCTTGGGAGTCTGAGTCGCCCCCAGCGCTTATTGGAGCTACAGCTGCTCCCAATGAATTATTTGCCACCAAACTCCAGCGGACACTGTGTGAAGCCAATAGCAGTGGGTCAGCAATGTATGGTGTGTCACAGATCAGGAGCACTGGACCAGGCCCTTCCAGCCCTTCTTGTGTGTTCAGCGTGAATTCCTCACATGCACTATGTGGCAGGCTTTCCCTGAGCCCGGCAGGAGCAAGGTAGAGAGGAAAAAGCAAGCCTTTTAAATAGAAATTGTATTATTTTCATGTAATAGATTGAAAAGAATAAATACCAGTGCATGACATATCTGCAAAGTGAAAGCTGGTTTCAGATTCAAACTAGATTGCCTTTTCAAATCAAAACACATACCTAGTTTCAGTATTAGCAAAAAGGACAACTGATTTGCCACTTGGTAGATTAGTCTGGTGTTTTACTATTGATACTGGGATTTTATATGCCAGTGCTAGACTGTTCAGGTCCTGCTGCTCATGAGATTTGAGCTTTGGGATACGAAAAGTGGGAGACTGCTGAGTCCTGACCGTTTCCAGCCATTACTCGCCAAAATAAATGGTAGCCAGATCAATTTTACTTTACATTGACGATGTCATAAGCAAACAGTTTAAGGCTGTAGCTTGCTGTTCAAGCTTTGCAGTAAGGATAGAAATATACAAACAGGCAGAAGAAATGAGACCATAGTCTTTCAAGGCACCATGAACTAGGCGGCAAGACAGATGGGACTGTCAGTATCTTGGAGGATAGGTTTGGACTTAAATTTTTTGACTGCTTGCAGAAATGTTCAGGGAAGCGGGGGGGCAACTCAACAGGGAAAATTGAAAGATGCGTCTGCCAGGCAGGAATAATCAGCTTCACAACTATGTCCAGGCAGCAGCTTTGCAGAGAAGGATGGGTCACAGGGGAGACCAGAAGTCAGTTGCGCCACAGTATTGCAGAAAGTCGAACACGGCATGGACATGAACAGACTGAACTAGAAGCCTTCAATGCTCATGAAGTCACCTGTCCAGTGCACACAGCCTTGCCCTCAGGCTCCATCTTCTCCACATCTGTTTCAATGGCTGGGCATTGAACCTGACAAAATATGGGAATGAATGGAAAGAATCCAGTGAAGAAGAAGAACAATTAAAACACCAGAAAACAGTACCAACACTGAAGAAGGGAAGAAGGCAGGATTATTTCATCTAAAGAAATGAACACTGGGAAACTCATGAAAGCAGTTTGGGGATAAATAAAGTCTGTGGCTTGGATGAAAGGAAGACTCCACCTGCTAATGTCCATAATGTACAGAAGAGAGTAGGAAGTGATGAGTTTATTGCATGGCTGGGAAGATAGAGTTCAGACATGAGCTAAACCCTCTTCGTGGTGAAGGGAGTAAAGAAAAGCTACAGCTTGCATCAGGGAGCTGTAAGGCTTCTAGCACGCAGGAACAATGGGCAAGCATCCTTCAGAAATCAGAGATAATGCTGATCTTGCTTTTGACAAAGAGCTCCTCGATGTGCTCCTAGCTCCACAACTACACTGAAATGATCTTTCCTGACTGATGGTGAGCTATGCCACTCTGGACTGTAACACTCACAGAAATTAGAGAGTCAACTGGAACTCTGCAAACAACAGTTCCAGCACATGCTGGAAAGGCTAAATTTTGGTTTAGTCTCATTAGGATAATATTATATAGAAAAGGGCATAATTTAAAACTAAGGAAAGGAAATAGTGCCTTTACTGGCAAAGGTGGTACTTGCCTGCATGGGCAGCAGCTACTTTTTACAGTTTGTTGTCATCTAAATCCATCCTAGATACTGAATGCTGAAGTTTCTGGTTTTGCTTTGATTTTCAATCACAACAGCTTATCCCCTGTAAGAACCTGGTAATCATGCAGTGACATGCAGTACCTGGAAACACAGAGCACAACTTGTCCAGCCCTGAGACATCTCAGATATACCCACCCCTCCGTGTGAATGTGGGCAATTAGCAGTGACTGGACACCTATGACTAAAGTAGAAACCTTTAAAAGTAACCTCTGCCAAGAGATTAGCCATCCTCCTATAAATATTTTCCAGGCATAATGAAAATACACATGTTTTACTTTTCAAAAGCCATTGCACCACAGAGCTCTACATGTAAATAAAGTATCGCTTGCCTTACATTGACACAGGGACATAGTGCAAAGGCACCCACAAAAAGTGCAAGAGGCGATCTGTCGGTGTTAGAGGAGGAACAACAGGCTTGGTTTTAGAAAGATGTTTTGTTGGCACACAAGTCATTTGGGACTTTCGTGGATTTTGGCCTTAAAATACTAAGCCACCCATTTGCTTTTGGTGGGACAAGTGCACAAGGAGCAGAACACAACTCAGACTCACCAGGATGAGCCGCTCACCTGGCAGAGCCGCCTTCTCCCCACACACCTGCCCAGCGGGTGCCAGAGAGCTCCCACCACAGCCTTTTGCAGCAGCACAAGGTTACTGGTTTGGTTTTGATCCAAAGGTGTTTACATTTTTCCCACACAGCACTCTTTGATGTTTTTTAAATATACCCTGAGCTTGTACGTGCTGAGGGAATAAATACCACCTTGTTTTCATTCATATTTGTGAAGCATTTAGTTCAGAATCGTTTGCATAATGATTAAGCAAGAGGTAAGTGTAGGTAATAAGAAATACACTGAACATGTTAAATGTGCACGTTATTGTCTCGCACAAAGATATTTACCTTAGGAAACTTCTGTGTTATGCTGAAAGAAGCAGAGCTGAATAACAACCTGTTAGAGCATTATCTTCTACACACTCATCACTTATGTCTCTTAAGCACTTCATTTTCCTACAGTATGAGCTCAGACAAAATTAGAAATCCCTGAACTGTTATTCTGCCATTGATTAGCATGCACCAGCGTACAGGTGTACATCCACTGCTGTGCATCAAGCTGACTGACCATCTCCCCCTGTGTGTTACACCACTGCCCCTCATCACATCAACTGTTACGTGCTCTACAGACTCGAAACTACCCAGCACATAGGAAAAAATATTTAGATAGTGCCACAAAACAGAGCTACCTAGAGCACTTTGGGCCACTTTGTGTCACTACAGTTTTTTTTAAAAAAAAACACGTCATCTCAAGCGTATCACCAACAAGATAACACGTAGCCAGTGTTACTACGGGCAGGTCTCGTTCCCTGGGTTAATTAATTCCATTCGGCCATTTAGAAATGGTTCTGTCTACAGCACATGTGGTCTTAGCTTTAAGCCTTGTTTTCTTCTCTAAAGCACAAATGCCTTGTATTTGAAAAATGAAAAATAAGTAACATAACAAAGCTGTGTTAATATTAGAAGGAGTTGTGCATCAGCAGTTCGTACTGAATGAATATCGGCATTATGTTCACTGATGCTAGGATACCATGGTGATGGGCCCTGAAGAATTACCCAAAATAGATTAAATGCATGTGGCAAGTGATAATAAGCACAAAATGTTTTCCATACAGTAAAAATGCCGCAGGAAAGCAGAATAACACATTCTATAAATCAGCTCAACAGATCAACAACTTCCAGGCAGAATACTCAGGGATATGAATGTGTATTCAGAGCTGAACTCCTAAGCCCAAAATTGCCAAGAAACCAAATTTGGCAATAGTATCTGCACCTCAAGAAATTCAGACCTAGCAGACTGGCACAAGATCTGCTGTTGCTAGCAAAAAATGTATGAAAAGAGCTGAGAGGTTTGGATTTAAAGTAAGAGACATTAATCACTGGTAACACCTACCACAGTAACTGCCAGAGTCTCATCCCTTTCTGTATCGAGTCAATCAAAATATTAAAAATGTCATTCTTTGAAGCTGTGCTGAGCCAGGCTGCTTGTTCACTGCTATATAAAACAAATCACTCGAAAGAGTTTCACTGAAGCTGCCCACTGATTCAGCAGGGTGCTCGTACACAGAATTAAAGACACGTGCAAGCGCCGGCAGCTCTCATGCCAGAATGACAGGAGCCGGTGCACCCCGCTTTCTCATTAACAACCACTATGCTGCGTTACCACAAAGCGCATGACATCAAAGGGACACAAAACATCCGAAGTGGCACTGCTACTTGCTCACAACTGTCAGCAGCACTTTGCTCAAACCATCCGTTGTGGAGAAACATGCACAGCAAACCCATTTGTTTAGAAAAACAACAGCTACCTAAAGCCACATTGAAAATTCATTAACTGGGATGATTTACCACTATCGAGACGACTTGCTGTATGTAGACACATATATAAATATTTAGGTTGCTACTCAGATGTTAAGCCACCATCAACCCAAAGCGACTAGGGTTTCTGAAGCAAAATTTACTACGCTTCACAGCTTGTGAGTGTTCTCACTGGAGGGTGGGTCACTAGAAACAGGTACCACATCCCTGACAGACGCTGGAGGAGAAGACGCCAAATGCAGCCATTTGGGGAGGACGCGTGCCCCAGATTTCCATGGCTTTGAAATACTGGTGTTACTGGTCTCAACACAAAACCCTCAGTGCCTGCCAGCCAGAGCAGCAATTCCAAAGGAGGCAACAGCAGCAGAGCCCTTCCAAGGTCAGGAGGACTTTTTAACATGTGGGAGCAAGAGAGATCTAATTGCAAAGTCTGTTACTAGGTGACACACCAAACCCTGACAAGCTGTACTGGGTTGTATTTTGATATATTGGTCTGTGCAGCAAACTCTGCACTAAAAATCCACCTTCCACCACCTCCATCCTCTGCTTTTGCGGATGACTGAGAAACAGGGCCTCCAGAACACATGGAGAGGAATCTTCTGAAGACCAACAGGTTAAGGACTCAAACACTCCTGGCCCTGTCGGTCTTTTCTGTAGGAAACAGAAAGAAACAGAAAAAGAATACTGCAAAGGTGTTTTCTCCAAAATTATTTCCACCTCTTGCTAGCAGACAAGGCAATAGACTGAAGGACATGCAGCAAAAACAAAGTCCAAAAATTTGCCCAAAAGCCAGGGAAATCATTTAGGAAATTAATATGCCCCAGTAAAGAGCTGGTTCACAGCAATTCATACACCTTTTTGGAGCATGGAAACACTCGGAGAACAAACGTCTCCATTCTCCACGCAAGATAGTCCTTTGCTTAAGCACTTCAGTTCTAAGGCAGAAGAAAGAGGTTTTACTTGCTATTTAAGCTATTTAAAACCAAAAGATCATTGGTATAATGGGGCAAAGCTTCTGCATGGTTTATGGTTCCCACTTGGTCCTGCAGACACGGTGTCTTTCTCACTAGCCCTCACATCTCAATGCAACCAGGTAAGAGGAAGAATTTCAGTATGAGATCTCAGACCCTGTGCCCACAGGAAAGCTGCTGGACTTGCTCTGTCTTCAGCAATGCTCAGAGGACCCCTACAAGAGCAAAAGCCCACTGTGATACTGGATAGTCTTACTGGGGTGTAAGTTCTGTCTGGATATCTGTGAACTTGGGCCACAATACAGAAATTCTCAGGTGACTTCTTAAACCAATTTTACAGTCCCTTACTGGCACAGGAATAGTGGGATGAACACAGGCTCTATAGCAACAACTATAGCAGAAATATATGTGCTGTATTAAAGAGAAGAAATGAGCAAAGGGGAAGATTTTACTGTTCACTTCCATCTTAGCTATAATAAAAAGCATGGTATAAAGGATAAAATATTGTCAATCACTACAATGCTTCACACTTTAACCTGAAAGTGTGCTGACAAAATAAATCAAATCCCAGGTGCTTGTGGAGCTTTCCCTCAGAGCAAGGCAGAAGCTTGCCCCTGTGCCTCAGGCAATGCCCCAAAGCCCTGCATCGTGCCCCTGGCAAGGGCTGGCAACAGCTGTTCTACACAGGGTGAAATCCTCCACACTTTCTCTTTAAAAGCCATGTGTTGACTGAAAGCTTCCACAAATACTGAAATATATCACAATACCAGCAAACAAGACAGGACCGTACCCAGGTCAGGGCTCCTGGCTGTATTACTTGCCGCTCAGGATCTCTTTCCTTTCCTCAGGCCTGCTCACCCAGCAGTGCCACACTCAGCTCAGACAGAGATGCTGGAGCAGGGCACGTTACCGCACTACTTTTCTCTGGTTTCACGGCTGATGTAGTACCCACTTATAAACCTTCCTTCGTCCCTTTGAGTTACCTTTATGTGCTGCCAGACTACTGATCTGTTCACAGGATCAGTGTTTTTGGAGCACAGTAAGTACAGTTTCAAGTGCAAGCACCCAACACATTTTGTGAATTCTCCTCAGAACCGCTTGTGGGGCTGTGACTCCAGATGACCAGAAGGCATGAAAAAATGTGAGTCAGGCAGGTAACCACAGCACTGAGCTATAGAAATGCACAGACACCTCTGCAATAAGATCCAAAGGGGATGTCTGACTTCTGCTTTGAAATTCCCCAATGCTTTGGCCTAATATGATCAAGATAGCGCTTGACAAAGCAAAGGCCTGTTACTTTTGTTATCACAAAATACTGCTGAGATCACAGGACTCAGTTTCACCTTCTTATGATCTTCAGGACCATAACAGATTTCACATGCAAATCCTGGTATTCGACATTAAAATTAAATTTGGAGACAGCAGCACAAGGAAAAGATTTCCTGAAATTAGCATGACTAATACTCCCAACCACACACTACTTAAAAAATTAACAAACCCAAAATTTCAGGCTAGATAGAAGAGTGCTTTGCAGTAGAGAATTTAGATCACTGGTTATTGTTATTAATCAGCCAGACCTGGTCTGCTGACTTTCAGTATCTGATGTCTCCTGAGAGCTCTCTAGGGCTTTCCCTCAAATGGTCTATCTTTATATGAATTTGACAGGCTTCAGAGTGTTGATAAGTTGTCTCCTTACTAGAATCATAGAATCATTTCAGCTGGAAGAGACCCCAAAGATCTAGTCCAACCATAACCTAACCTAACTCTAGCACTAAACCATGTCCCTAAGAACCTCATCTAAATGCCTTTTAAACACCTGCAGGGATGGTGACCACCACTTCCCTGGGCAGCCTGTTCTAACGACCTTCCCTGACAGAACTTGGTTCCGAGGAAGTAACTGGAGAAAAGGAGCCGTCAAGCAAAGGGCTTGCAAGGGAAATCCCACTACCTACTTCCCAGCAGTGGCCTCTCTGTTGTCCAGAGCAACTTAACTGAGATCTAAAATTTCAGGTGGTTTCTATTCCTTCTAGCACACTAGATCTCTCAACATTTAGGGATCCGCCGGGTCACCGAGGCTGCCGGGGTCGGCGCGGAGCCGAGAGAGGGCGCCGGCGGCTCGGGCAGCGCCGGGCGCGGGGCTCCCGGGCGGGCAGGCGGGCGGCGCGGCCCCGGGGGAAGCGCTGGCCACACCTGCCCAGGGGCGCAGAGCGGGACGCGTGCTTGGCCACATCGCGCCTACTCGCGGCCCAAAACGTGCCCGAGGTCAAGGTGTGTTCGCAGCTCCCGGAGTTCGAGTGGAGAGGGAGATTCTTGTGGAAACAGCTAGAGATGGGAAAGTGGAAGTCGGAGAAGCAGCTTTGCTTTTTTAAAAAAAAAATAGTTACATACACAAACGTCTTACAGGGCTTTGAAGGGCAAAATTCTCATAGGAAATTGCACATATTGTAAAAAAGAAAAAAAAAAGTTAAGTAAACATCCAAGATGTATAGGAAAGGACAACAAAAAAGCAATTTTCAAAGCACAGCAGTTCACCATTTGTTTACATCTAGTCTGGAGACACTGAAAGCAGCTTACAAAAAATTTCTTCCCCTGAGGAGAGCCTGGGTGCCTTCAGTCTCACTCGTCTTCTGATTCTCCAGTCCAAGACATATTCCTAGGCTGATAACAGGTTAGGGATAGAGCTAGGGTTCTGTTGAGGAAAACCAGGACCACCATTGTCAAATTTTATATGTCCCACTGGAAAAGTGGAAGATTGGTGTCTGTAGACTTTCCCTCAATTTTTTTGGCCTGAAACATGTTTCTACTTCATTGCCTACATTAGCGTGAAGGTTTCCAGAAACAGAGGCTGCAACAGACATGATCAACTTGACAGTTATCAGTATAATAGATTCAAACACCCTGTGCTTCATTTTGTCCTCAGCCATACTCCTCATCTACTCAGGTTCCCTGTAGTGGGTTACAGACAAGCTGCATATCAGAAATTGTTCCTCAGCTTTGCATGCCCTGAAGAGGTAACCTTGGACAAACAAGTCAATTCCACGTACCAGTGGCTTCTACCGAGTACAGATACTTTCTCAGCCTGTGGACCTGCTGGGGTTAGATAGAAGTTGAAAGGATTACATGAAGCTGAAGATGACCTTTGGTAGACTAAAACAATTCTCAATTTTTACCTGAAATGAACTCCTATCTATTGTCAGCCTCACAAATTCACATCTCCTGAATGCATGCAACAGAGCCATGATTATTACTTCAAGACCTGAGAAGCTAAATTTTCCAGTAAAAATGGGCTCCTAACCCACAGCCTACACAAGGGTGAAGTTCAGCAGAAAAGTACAGAACTCAAATTATGAAATGATTTTGCCAATCTAGAAGACTGGCTCAGGGCCACCACTTGAAAATTCAAAGGACTTCTTAACTGTGGTCTTACACAAGCTCCCAGGGTGCTGTTCAGAAGTGCAGGACTCGAGGTCTCCAGGAGAGAAGCTGCAAAGCCAGGATTACTACACTGTGTTGGAAAATCTGGGAGAGTTAAATTGGTACTGGTACATGGAGACTCCGAAATATTTTTCTTAACTTTGGTGAGAAAGGCCTTTTGCTCTGTTGTCCAGACTGAAAGGTTAAGAAGGGTCAGAAAGCATAGTCAGGACTACATGTAGGTTTTTACACTTTATGCAGGCAGAGCGAAGGGCTATGTCTGTGAACATAATGAAACATGTTCCTTGCTCCTAGTTGGCCTAACCCTGTGGCTCAGCCACCTCCAGGCTGGAGGGAGCAGAAGCAGGAGGGTTTCACTCTAGGCTCCTGGGAAGATCTCAGACCTTGGTGACAACTGACAGGAATAAACAATTGGTGCTTCTTAGCCTTGGAGCAGGGGGCCTTGTGACAGCAAGGTCATAGGGCAGAATTAGGACCATTTCCACACAAGTGGCGCTTGCCATTGCCTTATTCCATTATCCCTCATTAGCACAGCTATGGACCACCCAAAGATGAAGCAGTACCTTCAAGGGCAGGTTGCCCTCAACCTTACAGCCAATTTTTACTCCAGCCTTAACTATACACCATTCCAGCCCAGACTATACAAAACTCAGTCTGTGCTGGTAGCAGAGTTTATTATAGCAGTGCAGGCTCAGCAAGATAACTGCAGAGGAAGGGAGGATGTAAAGAGGTTTGATCTGGAGAGCAGAAAAGTACCAGTGAGGGGAAAAAGCCAGGGAGGGAATGAGCTCAGTATTTCCCAGGCACTATCAGCAGGCCTAGACACCACCAGCAGGAATGAAAAGGAAAGTCAGATTTGGTCAAGGACATGTGTGAAAGGGATGTTGGATAGATAAGAGGACTGAAAGGAACAGAAAAAGCAGGAGTAGGCTCTTTTTATTTTTTCTAAAAAAAGCAGGGGGCGGGGGCAAGAGGAAGGGCAAGAACCAGGACTATATCTGTCATTCGTCTCCCCTGCCCACTCTGAGAATCTTCAAAAGAGATCTGGAAAGACAGAGGAACAAAAATGACTGTCAGATATTACTGTTCCAGCCACTGAGTCATGGCAGGAAACTACTGATACTGTAAACTAGTACTGTAAGATCAGAGACTATTTGAGTTTTACCAAGGCTTGATGCAAAAGGAAAAAATATTCAGTGGTGAGGAATTGTCTCTTTTGGGATTCTCAGTGTTACCATAGAACCATTTTACCAAGCATGTTTGGAAAAAAGCTGCCTTTATTTTAGCATTTCACCTGAGTGCAGATGGTTCTTCTCTTACCCTCTTCCTGCATCTTTGTTTTTATTGCAACAGATGCTTATTAAGAGACAAACATGGAGAAAGAACAGAAAAAGCCTCCATTCTTCAGGGTGCTATCAGATACTTGGGCTACTTCAACTCTTATAATTGCTGTGCCACAGAAAAATCAGTTTATTACGATCATCTTATCCCTCCATCCTTGACAGCTGTCACCATCTATGTGGCCTTTTCAGACAGTCACCATCAGTTTCATCAGTGCAATATGTGTGTAATGGGTGGAATGACTTCCACCAGGATGGCACAGCCGTCTTAATTCCAACAGGAACCCAGCAAATCAAAAAAAGCAGGAATTTGCTATTATGGCAGGGCTCGGAAGCCTTTTCCCAGCCCCTAGGAGAGCACCCTCACACTCCCTGCACCACCCAGGCAGAAAGGCACGGCCATGTTTTGGGGTTTTTTATTCCTGACCTCACCACAGCCGCCAACCCAGAGGCACACGTTGGCCATCCAGGCAAATTACACTCTTCAACTGAGAATCTCTTTTGGAAAGGTAAGATGTCACCCAGCCCCAAAGTGCTGAAGAAAGGGAAACAGCAGACACTGGGGATTCGGAGATAACAGTGGGGCAGAACAATACAGCAGGAGACATGGATTCTTGGGGAACTTGTGTCCAACTATTTCAATGTTTTTTAAGATTTTAATGACCCACTTCAGTTTTACTCTTGTTGCCTGGGCATTTGCAGCCACCCATCAGAGTGGACACTACTGAGGGGCTCTTGTCCTGCTTGATGGGTTAAGGCGCAATGGGATGATCACACACATCTGCTACAGTAACCCACTAAGCAACTTTCCAACTTGGTCATCTTAATCTAATTGTTTCCATAAGTCCTGAGGGTCTGTATCCAGCTCATCTGAGTCACAGCACCAAGCCTGAACCAGCCTCGGCCGAGTGTGGTTCAGCAGAAGGGCATGTTCTCAACAACAGCCCGATGCTAGTAATGCCTGCCAAATCAGGGAAGTTGGTCGTGCCGGGAAAGACGCTGGTGACCCTGGCAACCTGCTCCCTTCTTCCTCCACCAAGAAAACAAAGCAAAACAGAACTTGCCACATCAGGCAGGAGGCATTTAATCCAGTGATGCACGGAACAAGGGGATACAGGAAAGCTGTAGGGCAACGTGCTGCACAATCCTGTAATGAACTGGGAAGTCAAGTCAAGGCTGAAGGTAATGCATCTTGTTCAAGCTGTGGGCAAGCACTAACACAGAGAGAAGCACTGAAGAGCCTCAAGTGTGGAATCCCTCCTCCACCTTTCCCTGATAGTAGCTTTAAAGGCTGCTTAATAGCTTTGCTGTTTTGAAAAATAAAATAATTTGTGACATTGCAGAAACTAGCCAGATGCTATATGCAGTGCGTCATGATAACACAGAGCATGGCTGAACTTCAAAACATTCCCGTCAGTGATCACTGGAAAAAAAAAAAAAAAAATATATATATATATATATATATATATATATGTATATATATATATATATATATATTCCCTTCTTGCCTGGGCTTACAGGTACTGATGAAATTGATGACATGATTACGATTTCCAGCAGGGGAGCAATAGTTGTCTCAGTTTCCACGTCAAAAGCAGCTATGGAAAAGGGCAAAGAATATAATGACTCAGTATCACAGGGCGGAGACTAATTAGCAGCAGATCAGGAGCAAGCAGTGGTCTCTGGAAGAAGGTGCTTTCATGAGCAGAGGACGATCTTACTCATCGTCTGTCTTGATCAACTGCAGAGGTTTCCATGAAACAAATGCTAAGGCTGCCTCACTGCCACAAACTGAAAAAAAAAAAACCAAACACTTTGGTGGGTATTTTTTGTTTGTTTTAAAAGAAAAGCCTGTTTGGGATCTTCCCTATTCTTTTCTTCCAGCATCCAGTGTATCCTGGCAGGGAGGAGATGCCGCCGTAGTCACCAGCTCTAAGCAGGAGTGCTTACCTGCCAGTGCCTCCAGCAGCACTCTCAGTTCAGTAAGGACAGATAGAAATATTAAGAACTTGAGGATGGCACCATCCTTTCACTCGGTGCAAATGAGCTACGAGATCATTTCAGCAACTGATTCTTTCAAGACATGCTGCTCCCCTCAGTGATTTCATACAACCAGTGAACTGGTAGCACCTGCCTTTGAGCTGCATCAAAAACACTACAAAAACATTGTACCTAATTAGTTATCGCATTACCCCATCTGCAAGGTGAATTTTATTCCATCTGTAACAAATCTGTCATCACTCTGGGTTTATCAGAAAAGTACACTGTGAACAGACTGAAACATAATTCTTGTCTTACAAAGGATTTAGCTGAATTTTTTAGGAATATATTGGGAAATGCTGGCAGAACTAAAATTTGTATCTGGGTGTCATAGTGTTGCTGCTTAATGGAACTCACTGGATTGCCTCCTAGTAAATTTTTTTCTTTTGAAAAATCTATTGCTTACTTAAGGAAGCTTAAATGCTCAAAAGCCCAAGAATTGATTTGTTTATTTTTAACTAAAATAGCAAATGCATTTTTCAGGAGCTGATTTATGCCCATTCATACTGAAAGAGGCTTCAGCAATTAGCATTTGTCTTTGGTTTTGCAGCGCTGATGGAAGGCAGTGACTTTCTGGATTTTGAAGTCTCCATTCCTCAGGGTAAAACCAAAGGTGGGGAGAAGAGTGAGGTTCCTCCTGCCATACTCTGCCATCAGCTCGGCCACGTTTGCACAGAGAGCCAGTCAGGATGCCCTGTGAACCAAGGGAAACTGGGCTGCCCAGTAATCACTGACCTCCCCACCAGCACAGGTGCCTCTGCATAGCCTCCCAGTTTCACCGGGGCTGGAGACACTCCTTCCTGAGATAACAGACACTGCCTGAGCACCGCTGCGTTAAAAAAAAGTTAAATTAACATGGGCAAATGCATGCCCTGTGAAGTATTTTGAAAGGTTTTAACAAGCAACTCATTATTTGGTGGCCAGGAGTTTGACAAGCAAAGGCGATAGATGCCACCCAATCATCCCAGCTGAGGTCTGCACCACGCCATCAACGTGACAGTGATGTGCTCTCTCTTGCCTTGCTGGCCTGTCATCACAGCATTTCCTAAGGCATCAGGAACTCCAGCATCCCATAAATCCTCCTCTCCTAGGCAACAAGCTGGTTGACTCTCTATTTCCTACATTTCTTAACTAGTATATTCTTAACTGCCTAACTCGTAATTCCATCCACCAGATTTTTTTTGCTTTTGCAGCGTATGATTTTTTGAAGCAGACAAAGGGATTTGGAAACTTAAATCTCCCTGTAGCAGTGCTTGAGCAGGCTTTTGTCACAATCAGCTAGGCTAAGCAAGGCATGGAAAGCACTCTGACACAGCACAGCCCGGTGGCCTCTGTGAGTGCTCAGACCAGCTGAGAAGGTGTGCAGCAATCTGTGGTGGGATGGAAATACTGATGAGCAGGGACAGATCCCTCAATTTGCCTTGAAAATGCCATCCATGGTCAGTTAAACGTGTTTTCTGGCCACTCACAGGAGCGGGCCCTCAGTTTTACTTCCTCCTGCAACCTGGAAGGAGGGACCTGCCAGTCACAGCATCTGTGAGCAGAGGGACAAGCAGGAGGCAGCAGTCCCACACATAGGAAATGCCCCACCATTGCTGTGCCTCTTGTCTGAGGCACGAAACCTGCCAGCTAGTTCCCGAACATCACCTCAGACAGAGAAGGACACATCCCCATGACCTCAAAGCCTGTTCCATTCTTGTGACAGCTGTGGAAATTACAGTGGAGAAAACCAGTACAGCACTGAGAAAGTACCACAATAAATGCGAGAGACACTTTCTCTCTCTACAGTTCATCATCAGAAATGAGGAGAGATGTAAGAGACCAAATGGCTTTCTTGGGTCTTGCCACGACCTCCCACAGCCCACCACCGCTAGCCAAGCTGCAGCCCAAGCACCTCTGAACTACTCACTGATCTCCTGCACGACAGCTCTAAGAGTCTCAAAACGATCGATACAGTTGACTTACATCTATAAATTTAAATTTTGTAGAAAAAGCCAAATTCATTGCACCTGAAAGCATAGCAGTTTTAACAAAGTTTTCAGGCTTTTCCCTATCGTCTGCTGGCAAGACCACTGTATTTTCTCGAACGTGTGAGGAAACCTTCCCGAACAGTATCCAGGAGGAGAAGGATGTACATCTCTCCCTGGAGGCTGCCCAAATCACCAAGCTTGCAGTGAGCTTGCAGTAGTTCAGGAGTAACTCAGAGGACTAAACCTGTGCCTGCCTAGAGGGAGGCACAAGGATCTCCTTGCAAGGTGTCACCAGATGGTTTCGTGCTGAAGGTATCTCCCTGGTGACACCCATGGGAAACAGCTAACCTGGGATGAGGGTCAGTTGCCTGGACAACTTGTCCAACACAATTTAGCCACCTCTGGGCATCTGCGATGCCTGCATAGGTCTGAGACTGTGGCACAGGACATTTGGGAGGCAACTGCCTCTCTGCAGCAATAGCTGAAATTCAGGCACCACATGCATGGGCACCTCAAATGGCATTTACACACCTGAATCATTCTTCTGAAAACCAAATTAAAATAACTGGAAAAAGCTGGTAACCACAAGAAATCAAGTTGTAGGTCTCCTGTCTGCACTGTTCGAGTTGGGGGTCTGACATGTGAATATCATGATCTGATAACAATTACTGGGAAAACACCAACCTAAAGGGCAGTGACACACCCTCCCTGCTCTGTTTACAAATGTCATGGTCATATGAGATACTAGTCAAACACATCAGCAGACTAAAAATAAACCACAATAGGATATGTTGATAAATATTTATTTCAAAACAGTATAGCCTCTTACATGACTAATGTTAATGTGATTTCAAACTGAGAAGAAAATAACCAATGTTGATTGCATGCTAACTGTGTTTGGAGGAGTCAAGCAGGTAACTACTGTCAACCCTGGCATTTTATTCTACTATTAGAAAATGTTACTAGGTATACCAGTCAATGCCATGATTGGTTTCAATACACGAGTGCAAGCAGAGGACACAACTATAAGGCCCACGGGTATAATCTCAGAAGAGGAGCAGCCATTTGCAAGCAACAGGGTTCATCCTTTGAGGACTGTGTAGGCTGGTTTCATGCACCAGCCAACAGAACCTGTATCACAGAGAGGTTAGAAAATGTTTCCCCAGACCTTTAAGAGGATTTTATTCCCAGTTAGATCACCATCAAACCATTTTCACAGTAACATCTGCCGCTGAACCATTGCTAATTGGTCAGTCCTCGCTCCAGTGAGGGAGGAAGACGTGACAGCAAAGGTGGAATTATTTTAAAAGACAGCCCAAAAAGCCCCGATAAGGATTGCAGCACTTTGTGGCCTACACCATGCTTGTCACAGGGCAAGGAGAGGGAATCTTCATATCACAGCGTGTCGCAATCACTGCGGAAACATCTTTCTCTTCTCCCTTCCTCTCCACTCTTGTTTGGAGAGTTAAGGTAAGATGGCAAAGCAGCTGCAGCCTTTAGGACATCCCATCCGGGGACCCAGGACAGCAGCGGCAATGCTCCTTCAGTGTGCTCTAGAGCCCCAGTTGCTCTTTGGTTGCTTTAATGTTTCCAGTGTGAGTATCACTTCTCTAAGCGTTGTCAATAGCATAAAGAAAATTAATGGAGGATCTTGAACAGTTTGGATGGTATTGCAGTAGGAGCCACACAGACAATGTAGTCAGGGATCTACTGAAGCAAATAGTTTTGCATTGGGAGGGAGAGAGAAGAATTGGGAGAGTGACTTGACTGTGGAGAGGGATTCATTCTACGGAATGACTATTCTAACACTTGGATAGTTTTCCATTCTGTGCACCACAGCCTCCAAGTGCAAAAGCAGGGCTCTTCCAGGGACGTTTAACAGGCTGAAAGGTCCACACGGAGAAACACAGGAGCTCCAGAAGTGTGGCAGTGTGGATTGGGCTCTTTGATCTCAGAGAGATGTCTGGACAGACAGAGTCTGACTACCTAAGCACATGAGCAGCTTTACTGGAATTGTTTGTCCATCATTCTCCCAAGAATATGGAGAGTGAAAGGGAGACTGCATGGTTGGGTGTTTCTGCAGTTCCTTGGTGAGGACAGAAGCATATGATTCAGGAGGCCTGGGGAGGGTTCTTTGAAAAGAGAAAGCAACGTGTTTCAAATGAAACACCCACCTGCTTCTCTAGGACGTTTCATTGGCAATGCCAGAGTGCAATGGGCTGCTCTGCTGGTTCCTTGAAGACAGAAAAGCCTGGGTGTAAATGGCAGATGTTCCATCTCCTCTCTTCTACCTCCTTCCAAAGAGAGCAGGCTCCACAGTGCTGAAGGGGACTGCTGCTTGTAGCACCAACCTACCCTATAGTAGCCTCACCTATATTAAGATCCATAGAGTATTACTTAGGCTACATGCCTGCTCCAGCATCTGCCCACTCCTCATGCTACAAAAGCCTCCTAAAAACACTGAGCGTACTAGTCCAAAGTGGTTTTCATTGTCTCAGGTTGCAAAGACATCAGCACCATGCCCACCCTCCTAAATGCATCCAGCTCAGCAGTTTACTGAACACACTTCGAATCTGAAGGACCAACAGGGAAACAGGTTATCTATGCAGACAGCCTAATTTTAGTAGCCAGAGATAAAAGGAAGTCTATAGAAACAAAGTTAAACATTTCAAGGCTTTTACTTATTCTACTGCTCTGTCACACATCTGCCTAAATTGCATTCATCTGCAAATTTTCTCTATAAACAGCCACTTTTATTAAATAAAACTGATTTCTGGTGTAAAGTAATATATGCAGCCTGATACTGTGTGCATCATTAAGGGAAAACAGGAAAGTATTCAGTGCAGTGGGAAAAGGTCATCTTATGAATGCTGCAGAACTCATAAACAGATAAAAGTTACATGCGTTTCCTAAGTATTACATGCCTGTCAATCTGACCTTGGTGCTGGGAAAGGTTATGGAGCAGATCATCCTGAGTGCCATCACACGCCAGGTACACAACAACCGAGCGATACGGCTCGGTCAGCATGGGTTTATGAAAGGCAGATCCTGCTTGACCAGCCTGATCTCCTCCTATGAGAAGCGAACCCAGTTAGTAGATGAGGGAAAGGCTGTGGATATTGTGTACTTAGACTTAGTAAAGCCTTTAACACTGTTTCCCACTGCATTCTTCTGGAGAAACTGGCTGCTCATGGCTTGGATGGGCATAATCTTTGCTGGGCAAAAGCCTGGCTAGATGGCCTAGCCCAAAGAGTTGTGGTGAATGGAGTCAAATCCAGTTGGTAGCCAGTTACAAGTGGTGCTCCCCAGGGCTCCGTAACTTTTTATTATTAGGGAGTGCTCCCCTTACACAGAGTGCACAACAAACACATGTCTGTACAGTAAGGTAGACTCAACCAAAACCATCAGCGGAAAACCTTTGAGAAAAAAAAAATGTTCTTTCCAAGTACTTTTTACTCTCTTAATAATTATACAAGTTCAAAATTAACACAGCACTGTGAGGTGTTACCTGAAGAAACATGAGTACTTTGGGACTTGTGCTGTGCTTGTATAGAGTGTTGCTGAAGCTCATGGACTTCGTGAAACATGCTAGCAATCCCAGAGTCAATCTCTGCTTCAGTTGTGTTCTATTTCTCTGTATGGGAAACTAACCAAAGACTTAGCACTGTGCAGGACTGAGTGTAGGATAATCACCAACTGGAAATTCACCGTGTTTGGGAATCCAAGACATGTCTCTTCCCTTTCCAAGACATCCTTTTCTTGATCCTGGCCAGCCATGGTAAGACAGAGAAATATATATGGTCTGACTTGTCAACCAGTCAACAAACCACGCAAAAAAAGTCAGCCTCCTTTTTCCCCTCGTTTCCCACAAGCCTCTTTTATAACCTTTTCCTTCCACACACACCAAATACTTGAAAACCACAGGCTTCCTGTGCCATTGGATTTTTTATTTTTGTAATGGCCTGTAGTGTGAAAATGCTTCATAATGATGAATAGTTTTAGCCAGTTCCCTTCAGTGCATATGCTTACTTTCCTCATGTCAATTACAAATGTAAATCAAAGATGTAATAACACAAGAAAAAGTATTTCCCAGTAAGGTGTTAAAAAGCTGATAGAAACATGCAATTACGATAGCATATTCATTTTTAATTACATTCTGTATGTGATCATTTGAGACATGCTGGAAACAGAAGAATTGTTCAATATATAACTTTGACAAATATATTATAACAAATACATTTACAAATATATTCCAGAGAGGCAGACACAAATTTATACTACAGAATCAAATCCATCAGTTAAAAGAAAGGCAGTAGATACTAAGCCTTGTGGTGGAAAAGCTATTTCAAAATGTGAACTCAAACACATCCTCTTTAGTATGAACTTACCAACATTCAATATAGTCTTCGTGAATCTGTAGAAAGCCTGAAACAACAGCTCAGAGAAGCACAAAATTAATATTAAAAGAAACGTTCACTCTGAAAACCAGCTATAATAATTTGAACATTAACACTGACAACTACACTCATGTTCAGCCCTGGAACAGATTTGTGCCCACTCAGAGTTTTCCAACTCAGTGCAAAGACTGGAGAAGGACCACCATCACTTTGCAACAGCAAAGAGCAGAAATTAATAATCCAAAATCCTAGACTCAAAGTCCCACCCGCATAAGGCAAAAAGAAAGGGAAGACACACTGAAAACTTCTTTCAACTCTTGCATCTCACAACTGAAATCCAGCTCAAATACTGTCCAGGGTGGCAAATCCACAGAAGACCATCCACCATACCTTCCCATCCAGCCTCATCACATCTTCAAAACACAAACTCAGTTCTGTCCAGTGAACCTGCAGAACACTTAGCCTGTGGAAAAGCCTGTGTCTGAGCGCAGCATAAACCTGGATTTATTTTCAAGTAGTCAGCACAAGGAGCAACTGCAAACTGTTTCCAAGCTTTGTGCTTTCCACAGTAACAGCTTAATTTCTGAATTTACCTGTAGCTGCCATATGGCTTGAAGTTAGCTGCAGATTCACAGTTGTCCTCATGTTTCCGCCACACAGGTAACAGGTAGGAGTGCTGTTGTCTTCCTTCTGGGGGTAAACAAAAGACAGAGGAGGTTTGTAGGCATTTATTGAGCACACAGTCATTTAATTAAAGACCAGGAGAAGAGAGCAGGAAAAGGGGAAACAAAATCAAATCAGCTTAATAACCTCCAAGCCCATCTGTCCACACCTAAGAGCAGTATAAGGATGCCATGCTGACAGTAAGTTGTGGCCAAAGTCAATAGAGGATCTACACAAGCAAATTCTCAAAGAACTGGGCTGCTTGTCCCAAATGTTTTGTTGCACTGCTAAAACAGCTGACTCTCAAGACTACAATGACATGGAAAACACTTGATCAAATTAGGATTTGGCCTCGGTAAATAGGCCTTTATCACCAGCACAGCAGAACATCATTAAATTTCCATGATTAAGTGAGCAACAAAGCATATTCCTGCTTTTCTTTTGTCAGTAGTTTCTTTATAATGGCACAAGAATTCCTGAAATGGGTGGTCTTAGCATTTGCTATGCATTATTTGGTTTAAAGTTAGAATTTTCATGTGCTAAAAGCGATGAGCCTTGTCCACCAAGGCTCCCGTTGAGGAGCTGGTGATACTGGAGTTTTGCAAGACCATGACGCTGAGGCTGGAGCTCGCTCCTCAGTACCCTCTCCAGAAGCAGAATTACTGTCTGGTTTGCTTATGTGCAAGTTTGGGAGCCCTTTCCCACCCCCCTGCATTCAAAAAAACACAGTTAGTGCTATTTGAGCTCTATTCAACCTAGCGTCTCCTCATCAAGGTCCCTACTCAGCCCCTCTGCAGGGCAGGCCTGAGAAGAGGACAGCCCAGAGCACATTAAGAGAACAGAACTTGGATTTTGTTGAGAGTTTAAAGCAAGTATTTCCAGAAAAGCGGGGACAGTCATAAACCCACATATACTGCCTGGCCTCCAGCCGTGCCCTCGAGGTGAGGGCTGCCCCACTATGGCTGCATGCACACCCTACTGTGAGCCCTGAGGAAAGCCCCAGCCTCATCATCATTCCCTCCCACCCACCATCTCCTCAGGGTCCCCCCGCAGGCATTTTATACCAACAGCCACGGCCCACCACGGGAGGCCACTGAAACCAGGCATCTAAAAGCCAGAAAATTCCCCCCCAAAATAGAAATCAACTTCTGTGTGTGTGTTGGAGGGAATAAAACAGGCCATGCAGCTACTGGAAAAGGGACACTCTGCCCAAATACGCAGGAGATCCTGCTAGGAACAGCTCAACTCCAACTGAATGCTGACGGGGTGGGGGAAAAGTGTGAAAAATGGGAGCTGTGAAAACGTGGAGGTCTGGTCCAGAGCCAGGTGGTCCCTCCTGGCTGCAGGAGAAGTGGGGAGACCCCATGTGAAGACCAGCTCCATTTCAGAGAAATGGGCATATGTGGGAAACGGTGTCAGGAAAGGGGAACTGAAAGCCTTGGATGGGCTCTACAAAGCTGCCCTCCCCGCAGGCTGGTGGCCGCCAGCTGCTGGCTTGTGCTTGGGCAACCACTCCCCGCGGCCACGAACACCCAGAAAGGGTGACAGATGGCAGATGGGGGTCACGTGGGCATGGAGATGTGAGGGCACCTGGTCAGGGAGGGACCTGGGGTACTCCCCCTTCTCCATGGCACCTGGGGGTCCTCAGTCCATGCCAACACCTGACCCACTCCACCTGTGCCAAGCCAGTCCTCCTTAGTGACATTCCCATCCCTAAATACCGTTTTGTCACGGAGACCACCTCATTCATCTCTTGTCTCAGGAGAAGCAACTTTGTGGGGCTCCAACTCCTTCCGGTTAGCTCAAGCCAAAAAGGAATAACTATAAACTAAGAATAAATACTAATTAACCTGAATCTTTCTTCATATCGTGATCTGAACCAGACGTTATATCTATCTTTAACTTTAGTCTGCTTTGAGATGCACCCTCTATCCGCAGAAGGCAAAAATATGATTCCTTCTTTTGATAAAGCTATTTGTGGGCCTCAACAAGTCACATTTCTTGGCAATACTGTGCTCTTATCTTTAAATACTGTGAACTCACAGAGGTTTGAAAGGCTGTATAGTTTGAGTGCCTCCAATACATCAAGTCTCGTGACTGAGGAGAATTTAATCCAGCAACTTTCCCACATGTTGCTGGAAAAAGAGGTGCAGCGAAGGTGAGTTACTTCTCGCAGTGAGGACAGCTGTTGTGGTTCACAGAGCATCAAACTCAGCTGTCCCATGAAACCCAGCCAAAGGCTGCACGGTCACACAGCTGAGATTTATCCCCCAACACAGGCTGGAAGCCCCAAGCTGTCTCCTGTTGTTCTGGCTGAAATCAATAGTGCTTTATATGGGTTTTAACATCAGAGAGAGAATAATACAACAGGGTTAAAAATTATTTCCCCAAGTATATCAACATTTTCAAATCTCCTTTGTTACGATTTTTTCCTCTGTTGGAAGTAGCTCCAATATTTTCTAAATTACTGAAAACCACTGTTGAAAGCTCATGTAACAAAACTGTGTTTTTCATTATGACTGTTAGTAACTATGCAGGCAACACACATATAGAGAGGAAACTATACAAACCAGATTTACTGTAAAAGCCAAGACCTTTCATCAATGCAGCTGTGTTCTCTTGTAGAAAAATAGGTTGTCTGGGGGAAAATATTTTTGGTCTTCAAAAAACACTGACCAGACAACTCTTGGCAAGAGCTGTGCAAAACTAAACTCTGCCCAGTTGAACCTTTTGAGCACCTTCTGCACAACATAGTCTCACTTCAGCTAGGCAGGTAGTGACATGATCTTCACAGCACTTCAGTGTGGACACAGAATTTTTAACAAGCCTGCAAATTATGTCATAAAAGCCTCTACCATTTTAAAGTTGCATAAACACTGTTCAAGTGGTTTAATACTGTGATATGTTTGTTCAGCATGAATGTCATTTCTACATAGCAGCACAGTGAGTCCAAAGGTGTGTCCAGCAGTGGCAGCTGCCCAGGTGATGGCACTTTCCATCCCCAGACCCTCCTGCAGAACACCAAGGGCCTCTTGATCTGTAGGACATGTACCTTAGGCATCAAGGCACCTGGGTAGAAACTGGGTCCTCTGAAATAGAGACTATTACTGGTTTCCCTATGTACCTGACTGTGGGTGCCACAGCCACCAGCACCTGCTGGAGAACAGCAGCAAGGCGAGGAACTGGGCTGTGCCCACAAAAAAAGCCCACAAATCTATGATGAAGGAAAGAATGGCAGCTCCATCCCCCAGGAGAGCTGGAATAGGTATTTGGTAGCAAAAAACAGTGAGGATGAAGTAACTTCCACCTTCTTGGTGAGTTTAACCACCACCTACCTCCTCTCTGTGTCTTGCAAAGTGGCAGTTTCCCAAGGTACTAAGGCACCAAATGTGCAGAGAGAACCAGAAGGGACAATCAGAGGTGACCTTATTCTTACCAAAACTGATAAGAATTATATAACCAATGTCTTTGAGAACTCTGTTAATTTAATGTCTAAATTGCTCTTAAGTCTTTCTGATTAGGGTATTGGATGACTGTAAGTCTCCAAAGGTACTAGTCAGTAGGAAACACGGGTCAGAGTTCAGGCTACCTGAACAGACTCCCAGGTGCTCCTGTGTATTTTAAACACATAAAACAACCTTTAAAAGTGTTCAAGAGTTCTCTCCTTGAACTGAAGGCTCATGTTCTCACATAAGTCCCATAACGAAAAATACCATTGTAACAAAGGAACAGGCATCTTTCCTGAATGTGGGTGGTTTTGATGCCTGCACTGGTTATAATATAAGAAGCAAGGTCCTGAAGAATATGAAATTTAGGAAGATGAGTAATGTATGAAGTGTGGAGGCAGTGAGAGATGATCCACAAATTATGCGGTTTTATTTAATAATTTATAAATAAACATCAGCTTTGCCCAAACTGCTCCTCAGCCTAGCAATTATTTGTTAGCTGATTTCTTGTTAGTGCTGTTCTTTTATAATAACAAGCTGTTCCCAAAGCCTCACATACAGAGAGTTAGACAATCAAAATACTGTGCGCAATTTTCCACTTCATTCATTCAGTTAGCTGCAATTAAAACAATGCAATTCAAAGCCTTGTGTGTTTCTCTGAAAAAATACAAAACTTTAGTTGTTACTATTAATATATACAACCTACAAGAAAGAGTTAACAAAGCCCCTTTGTCTCCCCTGTTGTAGTAATTTTCTTATCCTTTTTCTGTAGATGCCCTGGCAGACATCAATATTTCTTTCAGTCACTGTTCTTCAAAAGACACACGGTTTTCATTCAGCTGCCCAGAAAGAAAAGGAATGCAGTGGGCCAGATTCCCTCGGTGGTCAGATCCATTCAGGAAGGTAGGTGAGGGTGCAGGGGTCTCATCAAGAGGAGAATCAAACCTGTTTAGAAGGGAAGAGATCATCATTTTAGCAGGCAGTAATCAAATTTGTGTTCAGATTTTACCTAGGTATTTTACATAAACATTTCATATTTCTGGAAAAGCAGTGTCTTCATGGTTACTGATCTCTGCTCACCCACTTAATATAACCAACATACTAAGTTTTAGCATTCCTGAAGATCCATTCCTCTTTTTATGTGGCTTCGCTAATGAAACCCAATGACAGTTTAATTAATATTATACCAGTTTCACAGGTGCAAAAGAGAACAGAGGCTGAATCTTGCCCCACAAGTGTTAAGCCGTCCTAACTGAGCAGCTGTGACTGTCTCCCATACCACAAAGCTCCCTCAAAGTGGCAGATTTCCATCAGCCGAGAACACACCTGAGTGTGCAGTGCTCAGAGAGCAGCAGCATCCCCGCAGCCTGAGGATGTGCTGGGTTTGTCCAAGTCCCACACCATCTCCAGAGCTTCTATGAGCAAGATACATCTCAGCACTGTCCCGAGGAGAAGGCTGTACTCCTGATGTGTTATTTGGTATGTTAATTCAGTATTTCAGCTCTACTTGTTGACAGAGACTCTGATTCAGCCTACTCCTGCAAAATAATAACAAACCACTGTTTTGGATCTGTAGTCTTAATTATTATCCCACCAACATAAATGAGCATATCATTTAAGCTCAGTTTCTCAAGAAAGATCTACTGTTTCTGCTTTGATAAGATGGCATGAAATTCATCCAAACATTTATCAAACTATGTGAAATCTTATTGGAAGAATATGTTCTGACATTTTGTGAATAAAGTCCTCCACAAAAAAGTAACACCAAAATGTGTGTCGGAGCAGAGATTCCTAAAGTCTGGTCCAAAGGGAATCCACAGCCCATCTAGTGCTCACTTTTATTCCTTTAGTTCAGTACGCAACAGCACAAAAAGGGGATGGCAAAGTGAAGAATCAAAATCCACATTTTTTTCCCAGGAAAGCAAAAGTCTCTGCCAAACCCAGCTCCAATTACAGAAACACTTCCCAGTATTTTCCTTCCTTCCAGTTACTGCAGTTCTACAAAGATGGTACACAGTGATGAATGACAAGGAAGGTAATTCACCACACAAGGTGCTTGTTCAAAAATTATTATTATTATTATTATTATTATTATTATTATTATTATTGAAAGAAACACTAACATCATACTCCTGGCATATGACTTTATGCTTGAAGAATCTTGCAATTTGCATATAATCTGTGTGAAAGAAATACAGTTGAAAGACTGCATCTCCAACTGTTGATGAATGTTTCCAGCAAGTCTAACAAAAAAAACCCCTCACAAACCTCTCTGCTTGGCACATGTTTTTCCAAATGTGTTTTCTTTGTTTTGGTCATTATAACGGAGATACCACTAGGCAGGTAGCAACTGTAAGTGTTCTGTAATAAACATACTTTTCGTAAGGCATTTCAAGGCAATTTGATTACTAATAAACTTTATAAAAAGATAAACTTATAATCAATTTATACCAAGGATCGTTATTACAGTAAACTACATACAGTAAGGCACTGTCCATGAAATGAAAGAGATATTTCACATCACTTTAATATACTGACATTATCAGCCAATCTATAAATACCAAGAATATTTTCATTATCATCTACACTTAACTTTCTTTACGCTTTCAAGTGCCCTTTTGTCCAATACCTGAAAACACACAATCCAGTTCCACGGAGTAACTCTAAAAATCACATCAAGGAAGTACTTTATTAATTTCTTTCAATGTCTTCCAGATTAAATCCGCTCTTGTATAAACACAGCTAAGGTTTTCTGTAAGCCTCTAGTCTAAAAACACACGGTTGAAGTTAGTAGATCTTTTCAATCCAGCAACAAAGGACCATGCAACTAGAATACAGCTAATAACTCCTGCTGATGACACACAGACCAGAACAAAAATCAGTGCCGAGACCCTTAGAATCAGGGGAATAAAACCAGATTTAAGAACTAAAAGAAGAGTATGGAGCACACAAAAGGAATAGGTTTGTGTCTACCTTTTACCTACTCACCTTTCAGACATCAGGCTTCATTAAACTTCCAAATATTGGTGCAAGAATGAGCATAAACACCAGAATACCAAGGTAATGAACAGACAGACATTGTAAATCTGTTCACAGCAGTGTTCCAGATTGGTGCTAAAATAAGAGTTATGTGCTACATTCATTTCAAGTAAATATAAGAATATGTATACTCAGTTCAGGCCTTCTTTAGTCATCATCTACTTGGGAAGAAAGGAAGAAATTAAAGCTTCTGTAGAACAGCATTCATTTTTCTCCATGACAGAAATTGAAAGTGAACAAATAGGCTCTTCCCCAGTTCAAGTCAAGGAGCATTATGTGTGCAAATCCCGAGGGTGACACCTAACCTGCCTCATGCAGCCCCGCTTACCTGCTGTGTAGGATCCCAGATCAAAAACAGTTGGCTCAAGCTTCCAGAAGGAGAAAGGTTTCACAACAAAATATTCTTTCAAATAGAGGTTGGGTGCACAAATTCACTGTCTCTCCTTGTAACAAAAGCTTTCTTCCTTCACGTTTGCTAGAAGACGTGATCTATACCAGTCACACCAGAAGAGCAATAGAAACTTGCAGTGTCCTTTCGGGCCCATGCAGCTAGGAGTAGTTTCTCTTATGAATGGATAAATGTTCTCCTGGCCTCCTAGAACATGGAAATTAAGAGCAAAAGAAACCCCAGAGTCCTCCAGAGTCTCAGCATTTCCACCTAGCCTTCTATTCAAGTATTTCTACCCTTTGTTATCGATACTAAACAAACTCATGGATGCACTGAATAACAAAGCAGCAGCTAATAAAATTAAACTAAGACAGACAGCTCTATTGAACAAAATAGATTCTTCCCTCAAACAGCAATGACAAGAGCAGACAACAGCAGATGTGTGGTGAGACAGACCTTCAACTGAGAAGGCAAGCGGGCAGGCCATGGCCATTGTGTGAAGTCTGTGGTTTCGTCCTGGAAGTTGTGGCTTCAGCCCCAGGTCCCAATTCCTTATCACAAACCAGCTGTCTGAGCACATGCAAGGCCAGCTCCTCCTCAGCAAGCCTCCATCAAATTTAAATATCATTCATCCAAAGGACCTCTGGCTTAAGCATCCTGCCATAGACATGGCTATTCAGCACAGCAACGTGGAGGCACAAATGGGCTGGGGCAGGAGATAGCCAAGACCCGTTTGGGTTGAGAACTGGTGAGAATCCCCTGACCACCTCCCATCCCTGCAGGTTGCCTGTGGTGTTGGACAGTCAGCAGGGAAAATGCCTCGGCTGCCTTCTCTGAATCAGACACAGATGACTGCAGATTATTTAATATTGCCTGTATTCCAGGGGCATCCTGAGGACCACAACCAGAGTCTTTGGCCGTGCTCCATAGGGTATTTTCCACACAGCAGGCAAAAGGCAGCATCTGCATGTCAGAGTTTTTCTAAAGGTGTACCTGCAAAGCAGCCGCTTTTTAATGACTCTATGCTCTATGATCCCAACATCCAAATGTGGCTAACTCAGCCTCTATTTCTGGACACTGGGGATGAGGAAAACCTGCGTGACCACCCGTGGTCAAAGCCACCCAGCCTGCTGACACTGGAGCCAGACAGATGAAAGCCACACATGGGGCAGCCCCCGCTTTGCATTTTGGTGCAGATGCACACAGAGAAAGCACTGAGGGCAGAGCTGAGACAGTGGGAAGCTTGGAGAGAAGGAGGGCATCTGTTACTTGAAATCACTCTAAAGCACATTACAAATCTGTTAAATCATTGTGGGTTACCCTGTATTTCAGAGTAAATTAGTAACTTTTCAGAGGGAGTGAAGAAACTACCACTCCACTTTTAAATAATGAAAATGCTAAAAAACCTACACTTAACAGCTCTAAAACTGCAGCAAGTCACCCACCAACACCCACTCCTCTTGTCAGCAGGCTTTTTTCAGCTTTGCCTATTATTTCTGTCAAGCCAGAGACGTTTAATGTTTGCTGTGCTTATCTACTCAACTTTAAGGAGTCCCAAATGTTACAAATACGTACCTGTGCCACTGACCTCTTTCCCCATGGCATTTTGATCTAAATAAGTAACAAACACAGAGTTTCCCAAATCATTTTGGATTCACTGGCTCCAAGTGCATAGCTGTAAAAAATCTGCTTTAAGATTAACATCCAATTTTATTCATGCCTGAGGCTTCACCACAGCATCTATTTTTGTAAGATTAACAGCAAGATCCCAGTTCTCCAGAAATGTAAAGAGTAACAGCCAATTGTAAAAGGAAGATGATGCGTCCTAACCTGCTCTGCTCACATCCAGGAAGGTACATTTTCCTAGTCCTTTCCATGGTGGGCGTAATTTCTATTTGCATTTTTGCACCTACAACATGCAGCATGTGTATTAGCCTTTCTGCCTCCCATTAGCTGAAATGCATTTCTGATGAAACCGTGGGTGCCAAAAACTACTAACACAAACTTCACATGTGCAAAGCATCCCCTGAAAGACAGCTTTTACTCTGGAGGAGTTAAGAAACAGCCGTCTTCCTGTACCTTGCAGAACAGCATTTTGAATCATCTAACTTGAAAATATAAGTATAGAAAATGAGCACTTGATATTTCAGCTAATCCATCTGAAATGAATATACATGAAAACCCTCCTTTTTGAACACGGCAATTGGAGGACAAATTGAGGGCCATTTTTAACCTAAACAGCAGAAGAAAAGTTGCTTTAAATAGTGTCTTTGGTATCTGTCAATTAGAGCTATTGCATTGCTGTCAACTTTCACTCCTCCTTTAGTTCCAGCTTCGCTCCATCCTACACAGATCCGTACAAATCAATTGTCTCTTGCACTAACCGCTGGAAAGTGAAATTAATAAAGTGTGAGAAGAGCTGATTCATGAAGCTGACACTCCTGTGCCCAGCAACCCTGGGTTTCTCCCCTCCAGCTAGCTGTTTGAGATAGGCAGGCAAAGTGGCAAAAGATTATCAAATTGCAACTGTCATTCTTAGCAAAATGCATCTCAATGCTGGAAGGAATTTTAGGTTTTAAGCTAAAACACCACCCCAAAGGGTTCCTCAGAGCCTGTCAGTATCTGTACCTCGGATGGAAAGCTACCACTGAGTGCATCGTGTCCAACATATAGAACCTGCCACAAAATGAAGTTCTTCATAAGAAAGCTCATCCCAGTCTTGGTTGGTAACAATAACAAGGAGACAAGATGAGACCATCAGTCTCAATTGTGAAGACAATGTTTTCCTCCCATATTATTCTGTCTGTCATGTTCTCTTCAGGTTCCAAAGAAATCCCTGTCTCATACATCATTATTGCCCACAAAGCCTGAAAGCCTTCAGGGGGGGTTTCTTCCTGCCCCCTGTACCAGCCTTGATGTCTGAGTACCTTCAGAACAGTGACAGAGGCTTCTGCCAGCAATAAAGGGGAACATCTGCATACCAATTAAACTGCTGAGCGCTGAAGAGTTAAAAAAGAGAGAGGGGGGAAAGCCTTGAAAGTAAATCTGAGCCAACTTCTTAATTAATGCCCTAGGCCCTGATTCACCACAGCACTTAGGCTTGTAGTTAACTTTAAGCATGTATTTAGTTCCATTGAAGTCAAAAGACAGCATCGAAGAGGCAAACTACATTAGCACAATTTAATACTCTTTGGGCTAATTAATCAGCCATAAAAATTAACTATGAGAACTGTATTCCTTATTTCCCTTGCTGTGACATTTCCAGATAAAAATACTTGGATGTGGCTGGAATAAACAAAAAGTGCTCCGTTGTTTGGCTGCCACGGGCTGCTATGTTCTACAGCCATGAAGGCTGGTCCTGAAGAGCAGCTAAAGGAGATGAGCTCTCTGCACATCACAGGCCAACATCTGTATCCTCCATGTGGCAGCACACAGGCACAAAAGGCACAACCCTGAGTAATCTAAGACACTAAAAGAACTAGCAACAGATGAGCAAAGCCACCGGGCAACGGCGAGCACATCAGAGACATCTTTCCTTTTCCTTGCAAAGAGGCATTTGTTCACTGCAGTGCATCTGTGGCAAAGAAGTGCAGCAGGCAGGGCTGGGTACATGGGGAGCCTGAGGGCAGATCCAAGTCTGGGGACAGAGCTGGCGGGGTTGTGGGTGCCAGGCAGAGCTGGGGCAGAGGAGCAGTGCTGCTGTCTGAAGGGCAGGCGGACTGGAGTCGGGTCCAGCCCCAAATGTGAGCAAGGGCTAAACTCACCTTGATTCCAGTGGAGCAGGACTAAGCCCTGTAAAAAAGAAGCCCAGAGTGCAATATCCAAATACATCCAAATAGTTTCTCCAATTGGTAAGCACAGTATTGTGAATGGCTGTCAAAACTGCACCAACAATGTGCAGGCTAGATTTGGCCCGGCTGTGGTCTCCAAGGGCACAATACAACGAACTTTTGAGCTCCTGTTGACTTCACAAAGGCATATGTATTTTACAATTAACCATTCTGTAAATCAGGATGCAAGAAGAAAAGCTGGCTGATAAGGGCCCCTTTGCAGGATTTCTGCAAAAATGAAACCACGGAAAGTTTGCCGAAGTATCATTAAGAACGTACATGGACCTATAAAAGCTAGGAAATTGAGAGCAGGGGACATAAACTCCTGGTTGACAATAATTCTTTATCTCATCCATTAAGAAAATGAAAAGAACAAAAACAACCCCCCAAAAATTAGAATGCCATGAGCATAAAAGAAAGTACGAGCACAGCTTTTCAGATTAACTTTTAATTTCCTTGCTTTCATTTGTTTAGGAGCTCTATTGTTTCTCTCTTGATTTTTTAATTGTGGATACTAAAAATTCTTTTATCTTTTGAAGTCCTTAAAGTCTGTTATATAAATATGTAATTAAAGCCTCTTTCAACTGGGTATAATTTACTCTATAGTTTACAACAGCTGCACTAGAGCTATTACAGTTTATCATTTAAAAGCCTAATTAGGGGCTTCTTAATTAGTGGATCCTTCAGTCACTAGACTGTGACTGTGTAAAAGATGCTTGGCAGCTATCGCATGTTACAAATTTGCACAAAATGTTTGTGTGAAAACAAGGTGTGTACAAGTCCAAAAAGACACTTGCTGTCCCTGCGGGTCAGACAGGATCCATTCACTGCCTCTCACTTATAGCCACTGACACAGATTTCTCATTAGTCACCCCCAAACTGGCAGTCAGCCACTGAGATTTTAAGTGCAATATTTGCCCATAGACAGGGCTGTAACTCCTTCATCCTCCCCGGCCCGAGTGCCATGGGGCAGGGGAGCAGCTGGGGGACCAGTCCAGATCACTCACTGGAACCAGCCCCGTACCAGTTCAGGGCTCACAGGACCTGCTGCTCAGCGAGCAAAGAGCTTGCCAGGACCACACTATGGGGGACTGGTGGGGTTTTGTAAAGTTTTCCCCTGCTTGTAACTCAGCTGCTGTGGTACAGAGGGTCAGATTTGGGGCGTGCCAGCATTTGAGAGCATTGCTTTAAACAACACAGTGACAAAATCACAAGGTTTTATTGACTACAGGATAATATAAATCAGCTATTGAAAGCCTATATCATTAGTGCTATTGCTTAGAAGTAGTAGAGAGCTGCAGTAATGGATTGGCCTCTCTGTCTCATCCTCCCACTGGAAAACAACATATACAGGACTGATCAATAATCTGATCTAAGTTACTTGTAGACATGTCAGGTGCAAATACCCCCCCTTTCTCAAAGGTTTTAAAGACAATATCTTTTTGCAAAATTTGGGCCAGGCAACAAATTGCTTTGGATAAATTGTTGTTATGGTGGAGAACAGCATAACCAGATCCACCCACGTTATTACAAGGAAGTTTTAAACAGACAGGCAATTACTTCGTTATATGCATGTATTACTTTGCGGGGTCAATAGCTCAAGGTATTCCTTTGCAACAGGATAAACTTCCATTTGTAAAGCATGTTCTATAACATCCATGTTGCTGAGGAGCCTCTCTTTGACAGGGAATAACTAGATTATTTCATCATGGGGTTTGCAACTAATTTCTAGAGCTGAAATTCTAAAATACCTTCTAAATCAAGATGAAAATCCACTGCCATTACTAGGGCCAGGATGGCATCACAATGTTATCCACTTAATTTAGCATCGTCAAATCCGAAGTCAATGGAAACTCTACAGGTCACAGCCTTGTTTCCCCACAGACCAGTGGAAAGGGTAGGGGAGTGTTTAAGGGTATTTCCTAGATGAAGATGGCATCATTTTCACTCCATCAGTACGATTAAAGCATGTACACACATATCTTTCCCTTACCCCACTCCCTGCCACTTGCACCCAGACAGAGTGGATTTATTCCAGAAGATTATAAAGCGGGTCAGAGGGGAGCTCAAGCACAGTTATTTCCCAGGTATTACATTACAGCCTCCAGGATGTCCATGGGCTCACTGAGAAGCAGACATATACTGAGTCCCGCTCTGGCACTGACATCAAGGCAGCCTTTTTGGGGGAGAACGGACAAACACCAGCCAGGGCTTTCTGAAAGGTGAGCTGTCACCTTCTGAAAACCATTGTGACGAGCTACCTACAGACTCGAGAACTTCACAGGGACATGATATTTCTTTGAGCTGACCTTCCTGGAAAACCTTGTACTCCAAATTCCTGGAGATCCTTACACCCTAAATCAAACACCCTTTTAAACAGGTCCTTGTTGTACAACACACTGCATGGCCCCATGGCACTAATGCCGACTTTCTTCAGTAAGTTTAGTGGCATCCAATGTGGTGCCATTGAAATTATTTTATCTGATTTCATTTTGCATTGACTTCTGTGACACAAGCACAGGGATGGCCTTTCAGAAGAGGAAGAGGCCACAGTAACGTAGTGGCTTGGTTCAGGTAGCCACAATCATAAAGCAGAGGTGAAGGCTGAAGACAGAGGAGAAAATAACTTGTTCCAACCTCTCTCACAGCTTTTTCCCTGTCAGCAACTGTACCACTGTGCTATACCTCTGCCCACGCACAAATGCACTGGTAGAAGGTATGAACTGGAATCTCTCCGTTAAAGGAACAAGCAGGCATCCCAGAGACTGACACAGCTGCTATTTGCATGTAAAAGAGGAAAAGAAGGTGCATGACTGAGCCCAAATTAGCATGAGCAAAGCCTCCCACCATATTTGCAAACTACAGCTTGCACAGTGGTGCTTATAGAGGTGCACACTTTCCTCACAAAGAGAGATTTCTACCTCAGCTATATGGAAATCTGGCTAACAATAGTTCACAGAATTTAGCATCACATGAACTTTTACTTCCCTGTTCTCCTAAAATTTACAGAGGGCTAGAAAAAGAGAAACACAGTGGACAGGGGGTGAGCTGGATATGCCCAGCGGTAATTTCATCTCCACTTCCAGCTCGATTCCTGAAGCTGGCTACCTCAGTGAGAGCTGTGTTTTCTGAGGCCTCCATCACTTCTGTACCCCTAGATTTCTGAATATCCAGAAACATTCACAGTGCTGAGTGCACCTAAAAATGAAAACCGAAATAAGCAGGGCAAACGCACATCTAACACTCCATTTCTCATTTCCATCTTTTGACAAATAAGGACCACCAGCCTCTTTCCACCATCAGCTCTTTCAAAGGGATGCAGTGGGGATTCATTCACGTCTGCAATGTCTTGTCAAAGACATACACTTCATAAACTATAATATTTCCAGATTTTAATATGATCTTTGTCTCTTTCTCTGGCTAGGTACACACCTATCTAGGTATCCATGCCTGTGCACATACCAAGTCATAAAAAGAGGATTAGATGTCTTCGTAGACTATTTCAGCAGTGTAATTTTATTAAGAACTGTCCCGCAAACCAAACTATATTTTGAGGTCTTGTTGTAGAGAAGCTATAGACTCTTTTTACTTTATCATCATGCTTCCATGGAAGCTGTTGGAACAATTCAGTGCCTCCGCTGTTTCTGCAGTAGGTTTAGCGCATCTCAGAGACTAGAAAGAACAGTAAATGCAGACATTAATGGTAATAAAAATCAAAGCTAAGCCCTACATGAAAAGAAACAAATTCCAAAATGAAAAATTTGATTACACAGTACCTGTCTCCTGTCTTGACTTCCTCATTATATGTAGAAATTAACCCTGTCATTAAGCACTTTGATCAGGCTGTACATAAACAGCTTATAATGGCATGAAATCTTCCACAGCAAGCAGGCAAATGCACAAGGGGAGGAATACTGACATTTGGGGCTGCTGACAGACATCAACTGCTCCTGCTCCCTCAGGGCCAAACTGCTCGAGTAAATGGGGTTACTCCAAGGATTAGTTGCTCCCTCCTGGTTTGCACGACTTCCAGAAAGTTTCGGTAATAATATCTAAGAGGCTATCATTTGGAGATCAGTAGTATCGTTCTAAGATCTTTGAAAGATTTATAAGTTGGGTTGTTGCAACTGCTCTTAGGCTGAAATTTGGCACAGGAATTCCCAGCCCAGGATTAAGCTGAGGCAGTATCCTCTTTTTCAATTGTTCAGAAATCAAAAGAGGAAAAGCAGTACTATAGTAGGAATAGTTATTATAATCTATCTACTCAGAAGCAAGGCACCAGAGGAGAGGTGCCTGTGGTCAAACTGGTCTGGGTTTGCACTGCTCAGAGTTGAGGTATGGCACCACTTCACACACTCCAGCCCCAAACATGTGTCACTTAAACTTGGAGAATTCCCATGCACTAATGCATATTAATAAGCGAGATTTCTGGGCAATTGAGAGGCTTTTTTTCAGTTTGTTTGTTTGTCAGGATTTTGGAGCGGAAGTTGCTTTCTTCTGGGATACCTTTAATGCAATGTAACTTTACTTACTTGTGATACTATCTAAACGCCTTACACGTGCAGACAGCTATACAGTCAGAGGTGGTCAGGCCATGGGGGTCTCCTCCCAGCTTTGCCCTGAGTTCCCCAGCCACCTCTGAGCCCTGTTTTCAAGCATCTGTGTTCCCTGTTGGCTCTTCTCACCTCTTTGCTCAGGAGACCCTCAGCGTGGAGACGACTGAGGGTGGCAGGTACAACGTCCACCCCCATGTGCTGACTGGGGACACTCCAGTTTGTTTAGAAAGTAAAGCTCAGGCGCTTGCTTCTCTCGGCTTTACCAGGTTAGCTGCAATGGGGTTTCTGGTGATTTGACAAGTACAGCAGGCACAGATCTAAGGGAGAAATCCTGACCCAAGATGGCCAAGATTTTACCTTTAACATCCTAATGAAAGCTTGGAAACACACTAAGCAGCCCCACAGATTATTTGTTTCTGTATGCACTGGTAAACATGTTGAAGAACAGATATTTTATTATTCCTAGAAGCACTGAAGTCCAGTATTTCCTTTGCTTCTCACAATCCATTCTTTTATCCCATTGCTGCAATCAGCTTCAGGACATTACAGCAAGACATTGTTCAAAATGGCTATCCCTGGAATTCAGACAAACTCAGTCCTAGATCAAAACAGCTCAGCCAAAATATCACAGGCACCGTGGAGCTTCCCAGCATACTGTTCTCAGTCTATAAAATGGCATAACTGTTCTCACTCATGCCCCACATACCAGTTGCGCACCCACAAAATGGTCCTTTCCAGATCCACAAATACTCAGACACTCCTTTCTGTACAGTCACGTAAAGAATGCAACCTGCCACACCAATATGGGTATACACCAGGCAAACGCTGCTAGGGGGTGAGATAGACATGCAGGCATTGGGCTCAGCTAGAGAGGGGGTGGGCACTTAGAGGTAAGGGTCTGTAAAGGTGAGATGAGCAGCCACTCACCAGCCAGGCGCAGATCAGGGGTCTGGCAGGAGATGGGCAGCAGGTAGGAAAGGTGCTCACAGAAGGCAGTTTGCAGGGGCTGGAGTTAGCTGGAGGCAGCATTTTCACATCTGGCTGTAGTGAACCAGACCAAGCTCTTTAAGCACATGTAGTCCCTAGAAATAAAGCAAATCAGACATTTCTTTTGAATTTGCAATTCCTGTTCCAGTTCATTTACTAAAGTATTGCTGTGTATTTTTCCCACACTAAAAGTTGCAGTAAGGGTGTACCTGAAATTTCTAGTAACCATAGAAGTGCCTAACAATCCAGGCTGCAAATGCACATTACATATACCAACTACCATATCATTATCATTTGACACTTTTACAATATATCAGCTTCCCTTCTAAAAATAATTCACTGTTAATAGCAATTTTATGTAACTAGCATCATGCCAGGGATTTCTCGCAGATCCCATCCCTAAAGAATCCCCAGATTCAGTGAGGCAATCAGATCTCATCTGCAAAGTCTTCCAGTAATTTCTCTCTTTCATTCACCTCTTCAGCACTCTGGAGTTTGCTCCTGCTGAACCAAATCCAGCATTCCTGGTGAACTGCAGTATGCAGTTCAGGGCTCCAGTCCTGAACAACAAGACATTTTTAAATCACGTCATACCTGTAAGCGTATGTGCCGCTTCAGCAATCAATGGAAACACCTAAATGCACAGTCAAGCAGGCTGTTAAACACCTCTTTGTACAGCTGGTGCCGTAAACTGGGAAAACTCCCTGGCACAGCTTTGGAGCTGCTCTAGAATAACTCACAAGTAATGTACATTGGCGCTGAAACGTATCAGCCAGGAAAAGTGTAAACAAGAGGGGCAGAAGCAGCTACAGTGGTGCTGCTTTTCTAAACACACTTACTGGCTGTTGGGAGGCAAGGCCTGAGCCTTGCTCTACATTTAAAACTGAGCTTGGGAAGGAAGGCAGCTGCTCGGGGACCCAGAAGAGTCACAGAGGGTATGTGAAGAAGCTGGCCTAGCTAAACAACCCTGAGGGGATGGTAAAAACTGTAGTTAAGATAAACGAAGTTTTATGAAAGGTTTGTTTCTATTGAATCTTCTTCCTGCTGTTAAACTGGATTTAAAGTGGTGTGGCAACTTTATTTCAGAGTCTTGCAGAGGACACTAAGCACCTGAAGCTGCCATTGAAGCCAATGGGAATTGCTGGTATTCAGCACCACTGAGGCTTTGTCTCTAGGAGAGGAATTTATGATTTATCATGAGTTCACTGATCACAACCAGAGTCCACCACAAAGACATGCACTTGAAAGGAACTTAAGTTTTCAGTCCTCCCCTTGGAGTACATGTACACCTATGGGCTTCTCTATATGAGATGACTTACGAACTTCAGCCACGCATCTGGGAAGTTGGTATCTTGGTAAACCCAAAGCGCTCCCATCAGGGAAAACTCTCCGGACAGCTCCATATTAAATTCAGGTCACACACTGGGAGATCATTGCTTTAATAGGTCCAAGCATTCCTAACAACAGGCTGTGGTTTGTGGCTAGGGGAACATAGGTCTATTGAAAAGCATACTAAATGCAATTGCCTTCAGGAGGCGATACATGCCAGAAAAGCAGTATGCAAAGCTTTTCCAGTCCTGAGTAAGAGGATGAAAGCATGAAGCTCCTTAGTACTCCCTTTTGTATCTGCAAGTCTCAGAAGTGCTGTCAGGTCAAGAGCATGAGTCATGGGTATCTACAACACCGCTTCTCAGCAGTCTTTATCCTATCACTCTGCCACTGCTCTTCTGCTAAGCAGCCAGAAAGTCATGGAGAAATATTTCTGCCCCATTTTATCTGAACATGCTATCCAGAGACTGAAGAGTAAAGAAAGCAGAAAGGAAAATATTACCACTTTCAGGGGCCTTTCCCTGTTACAGAAGTCCTCACTTCTTCATGAAAAGCACCATGGTGCACCTGCAGCAACGGTTTCCATTCAGAGCCACCTCTGCTGAGGTCCTTACCCAAAGATGCAGGAATCCTTTGGAAACAGGGCCTTGTCCTCTCATTTCCCTTGCCGTCTGTATTTGCATTCAGAGCCTTTAACTTCTCATTACTGGCTAGGATGAGCTGATAATGACATGGCACAAGACAATCTTGCCTTTCCAAAGCCTCTCCCTGTTCTCTTTTGCCCCAAGGAGACTCAATTGCTAGTAGTGCAAGGCAGATCTTCAGGGACTGTAAATGGACAGTGCTCTGTTGCATTTCTTGAATTCACAGTGGTTTATATGACCCAAAGATCCCGCATAGCATCTGAGCCACTGCTTTGCATATTGTGCACTCTCTTTCTCAGTGAGATTAGGTATCACGACTTAAGAGAACAGAGTCAATAAGAATCAGTATGGTTTTAAACTGGGCATCGTGGCTTCCAAGATGTAAAAATTATTTGTGGCTTGGGCACCTGTTTCTCAAGTAGACAGCCTGAAGAGGCCATGGAGGTTGAAAACCATAAACTAATACTCCTTTCTGTGGAATGGGATAAGAAAGAGCTGTGCCTCTAGAAAGGACTCACTTGACAACACTCTTCCATCCTTTCCAGATGTAAATGAGCTCAACACTCCTAAAGGGACAGATCTTGAAATCCTCTTGAATTACTTGTGAAGAACATATTAATAAGTTGTATGTTTGTGGTCTTTTTTACTAGGTGCATTTGTTTCCCATAATCACAAACTCAAACCAGGGGAATAATGGCAGTAACACACTGAAGTGTCAAAGAAAACAGTGCTATAATTACTGTTGGCTGCCAGCAGCCTCAATGGAGTCACTGAGCCTACAGCAGGAGCCTCTCCTGCCCAGCCACTGCCACCATCAGCACCAGTTCCTACAGAGCATCACTTTATTGTAGCAGACAACTCTTTCCTCATCTGTCAATTAAATTTGGCCTTAGTGATTCACTTAGAAAGAGCAGCTGCGTGTGCCATGACTGACAGTGGTCACTTTGATGAGGTTTTCTCTTGGTAAGATTTCTTACAAATTAGGAATCTGAATATCCCATCGCTACATCTGAATGAGCTGTTTCCCAGCAGAGGATTATTCCCACCCCCAGGCAGCAGTCACAAGGCTGGTGTTATAAAAGAGGCAACTGTCCAGACTACACTGTAGTAATTACAATGGTTAACTAATGCACAGGAGAGTAATGTTCCACACAGCTCCACCCTTCCCTGCTTTATCACCACCACTCACCAAAAACACATCCAGGTAATTTTTGTCACCACTTCCAATTTAAAAGAAAAACTAAAGACTTTGCTGATCTGAAATTGTTAGTGAGCATTTAAAAAGAGCATTTAAAAAGCTCTTCAGAAGGCATCTGAAAAACAAATTACTTCACCTTTGAAGAAAACAACTTTTTTGGGGGGGAATCAAGGGAATGTTTTTCAAGTAGCTGGTGGAACAGAGGTGCTCATAATTCTCCTAGAAAATATGTGACAATTAAACAAAAAGGTCCAGGAGCAGCAGACTGCTGCAGCCAGGGTCCTTATTCATCTGTGTCCCAAGGCTGGACTCCTGGGTATGAAGAAGGCACAAGCCATGGCTGATGTTTCCCTGCACCTGCGACATCAGGACATCTGTCTCCCACGTGCCTTTCTCCACAGACTCTCCTCTCTTGGGCCTGTCTGCATGTTCTTCCCTACCTCCCCATATGTAATTTCATTGAATTTGCTCAAAAAGCTATTTCCAACCACCTGTCAAATTTGTATGAAACTAGTCAGGATATCCAAAATTACCTGGGAGGACCGGCACACTTGCACTGGAGGACAGACATCAGGAGCATGGTGAAAACTCCCCCAGCTGTTCAACACCCGCACTGCTGTGAGCCTGAAGAGCTCCATCGCACCTCCACAGTACCAGGTGGGACCCCATAGAAAGGAGCAGAGTCCTGGCAGTTCCTGTGCCCTGGAGACTGTCGCAGCCCCAACTCAGCACTCCAGAGCAGCTGTGTCCTCCAGAGGCAGTTACTCCAAGTAGTAGTGTAGGAGCAACCATCCCTTGCAAACAGAGGCCCACCTCTCGCTGCAGCAATGAGCTGAAAGCAAGGCACAGGGCACTTTTGTACGGACAAAGGTAGAGATGGCTTTCGCATCCTTCCTTTTAACGCCAATATCCAAATGCAGCTCCCTGCGAGAAGATCAGACCTTATCCAACAGGCTACTTAATTCCTCCTGGCAGCTGCGCTCCCATTGCATGGCCAGCATCTTAAATGAGATTTCAATGTGGGCAAGCAGGAGGCCAGATGCAAGTCTAGAGGTAAGGGGGTTTATTTCTTACTGACCAGCTTGATAGCAGAAGTGCCATGGCCATTCTTTCTAATTTCAGGGACCTTTTAAATAAAGTTCCACTCCAGAAGCCAAGCATGAAAGGAGAGGAATGAAAACACTTTGATAGATAAGATATTACAAGAGACTGTCAGAAGCTTGGTAAGAGAATGAAATAACACTCTGGATACTGTCATTGAAAACAATAATGAAAGAGTACACCATTTTCTTAACTGAAGTACTATCAAATCTATGTTACTGCCACACAACATATTTTTCCTCCAAAGGTGCCAATTTCAAGCTATGACTATTGATCTCTATCTAACACTCAAAATTAACTGCACTACTAAGGAAAAGTGGCATCAAATCGTTTGAGAACATCAAACAGTAAAAAGCCAATGGGGTCAAATCAAGGTCAGAATTTGATGAGTAGGGTGTCAGAAATTTAATCCATTTTGTCTAAGATAATGTATAGAGCCAGTATTGGGGTTTTTTTTTCCTTTCTTTTCTGTAATTTTTTTAAGCCAGCTTCTCTCAAAAATATCACAAAATCAGACCTCAACTTTTTTTATTAACTTTTTTCCATGACTGGAGAGAGAAAAGATTAAACGGACTGAAACACAGATGGCAATTATGCCTCTGTTTATTTCCTAATGAGTCACAAGATTATTTTTTGCCTTCTGCCACATCATTTCAGAATACAAGAAAACCTTATCTTGAAGGAGACTCGAGGAGACAAAATAACACTCTTAAAAGTCCCAGTCCAGTGAAATACTTAAGTGCACCGAAAAAAACCCCAAACCTTTAACCACAAGTGAAGTCCCATTCACTTAAACCCAAATTCAGAAATGATGGGTAAATCTGTTCCACCAACTGGTGGTGGACGAGGTGGCTATCAGGTTTATTAGTGGTCTCATGATGAAATATTCCACAGCTCTCATAGTGACATGTTGCATTTACATCTCAGCATTTGGAAAAAATCAAGTCCAGAACGATGAGTAGAAACAGCTTCCCTCTTGCCTCCCCACCAGCGCCTGCGATGTTGCTGCCGTCTGACCACCTCCCATTGGAGTCCATTTCCAGCTGCCTGCTAGGAGACCCCCAGCCTCAGAAACTGGACTAAACTTGCATCCAGACCGAAACCCGGACCCAGAACCTCTCAGGCTAGAGGCAGTGCAGCTACGAGCCCGCTGCCCTGGTGCTGGCTGGGCTCTCAAACTCGGTTGCGGCCACTTTCTTCTGAAACCCAGGCTGAGTAACTGATCTGACAGTGGCAATACCCTCTGCGTCTCACATCACAGTCTAGTAATTAGCATGCTCTTGAAAGGAAAGCAGAATGTGTGAATTCATCAATTCAAACCCATGCCTCTCACCTCCTCAGAAGGTGCCTTAACCACAGGGCTTTGGATAGGGGACTCCCCTCTTATCCAACTGAAATAATGCAACAAAAATTCAGGCTTTGATCCTAAAAGGGCTGAATATTCAGCCCAGTGATTAGGACACATGGCTGGAAGAGATGAGTCCTTCATCTGAGGACTTTTCCTATGTTTTAGGCAGTAACTGGGGGTGGATAATATGAATTTGAATCTTGTCAGGAAGAGTCTGAGTGTGACCTCCCACCTCCTACCAAAACACACAATATGCAAAAGAGGAACCATTTTAAAGGGAGAGCAAGACATACACTCCTCTGTGAAACAGCGCTACCTCCGTGCTGAAACACACTCACTTTCTGCAGCAGTAGGTAAGATGTCTCTTCCTCAGGAGATTGGCTGGTCCTTCAGGATGTCCTCGGGATATTTCTGTTTCCTGGCTCTAGGGGTTCCCCCCTCCACATCTCCTGCAGGGATTCCTGCAGGCACTGGGGAGCCTCGGGCTTATCTGTCCCAAGGAACCTGAAAGATACACACAACCGGTGTGGCAAGGATAGGGCACAGTTAGGTTGAATAATTTGCTACCTAAAAATGCTTCTGACAGATGGCAAGTGTTCTGGAACACTGTGAACATAACAGATTTTGGGACAGGGTGCTGAAGAGAACTGATTTTAGATAAAAGTTGGATTTTTATCAAAATGACCCTTTTCACTCCGAGTGCCTGCTTTGCATAGAAAATTGCAAAGAAATTTCCAAAATTTTATAAGAATTGAACATCCCAGCAACTTACTGGAGTTACGGCTTGGATGCCATTATCCTTCATGGACCATTTGCTGCAACTGGACTCCATGTCCAACATGCATCATTGCCAGATTTTCCCATGATGTATCACAACAGCACAAGGTGACAGAAAGCCATCACTCACATTTAAAAAGCCTCAAGTTTAAGGAAGAAAATGGGTCGTTTGCCCTGAAGACTTGCAAATTCATGAATCTGACATGGAAACCAGTCGCTTCTACTTTGCTTTCCACCCCCACCTCAAAAAACCTGCAGTTTTCGACAAGAAATAGAACATTCAAAATCCATTCTAATTACCAAGGCTTTATTGGGCTACATTCCTACAGAAATGAGGCTTATTTGCTGGCACTATGTGTCCATTTATCTGTCAAACAGTCAGTTCTGCGTCCCTCGCCTTCCCATCTTCTTGACGCCTTCAGCAACTACCTGACAGACAGGGAAGCGGGAAGGAGCTGTGAGCGCTGGGTGGCAAGAGTAGATATAAAAATCCTTAGTTCTGTTTTCATACTTTGCAACCACAGTACAGATCTACATGGCAGATCAGCGAGTCTCTGAGGTCTGAGAGGAAACACTGCCAAAAGATGGTGTTTCTTTTCCTCTAAAAAAAAAAAAAAAAAAAAAAAAAAAAAAAAAAAAAAAAAATCATTTTATTACTAGGTGTTCTATCACATCTGAAACTTTCAGTTTCAGTACTTCTGTGACGTATATACCAAGTGGAGAAGCATCTTACTAAAACCTTCCAGGATGAAAATCACGCTAGCCAGTCTAGACATTTCCTAGCAAATATAAGAGTGAGATTAGATGGTGCTGCTATTCTGACTCAAATGAACAGAAAAATTAATTAAAACCAAAACAACCTCTTGAGCAAAACCAGGTAAACATTAGATAAAAGCAAACTTAGTTTGAGATGGTGAAACGCTACAATATAACTTATTGAGATAAATCCGTTAAAATTCTGAGCACTTTTAAAAGCATATTAAAGCATGTATTAAAGTGCATATTTGTTTGTCTTATGATTATGTAGAATTTTTTTTAAATTAAGAACCTAATTTAGCTTTCTATATTAGAGTGCAAACCAGTTTCACTGGCTTCTACTTGGTACTTAGCTTTCTGTTTATCTAGCTACTCAGTTAAGAGCTTACTGAATTTTAAGTTCATCCCTTAGTTTACTTTACACTTAATCCTTTAGTTTACTTTAGACCCCTTTTTCAAAAGGTTTTACTCAAGTGAGAAGAAAATCACTGATTTCTGACACTTTACTGCACAACTAGGAAAAAGGATCATGGGGCACATGGAACGGCCTTAGGGAGATACTTGAGTTAAACTATAAATATGTCTGCCTAAGGAAAGGCTTTCTATTTGTTTTAGAATGGGCTTTTAATAGATATTTCTTTTTTTCCCAGTTCCTGGTAATTCTCCTGGTTTAGTTTCTATGTACATATTCCACAGAAGAGGTAAAGGTTACCGGTGTATTAATATTACTTGTGTACAATGCTGTATGTTTTCAATTAGGCTCACTCCCACAATGATTTCCATATCTAGCCACTTGCTCTTCTTATATCTTGATAAGTGATGGCCCCTATCAGGAAGTCGGGGGCGAGTCTGTTACTGCTTTGAGTAAACAGCCTAAAGGTCATTTTAGATGTTGGCTTTGACACTCCTGGTTCAATAGCCACCCACCATAGCTGTGAGCAGAAAGCTGAAGTTAACCTCATGGAAAAATAGACTTTTGGTGGGTCCTGTTGTCTCTTCAACAAAACAACCCACCAGTGGGCACTTATCCTGTCAAATTCCCCTCATAGACACCTGACAGAGGCATTTGGTCTGAGGTGGGGATCCAAGTGCTGTAGGTCTTCCTCGAGGTCTGCCAAGGTTATGGGAAAGCCCTTGAGTTAATGGGGTCTCAGAGTCCCAGTGTGCCCACACGGGTGCCACAGTTCTCCTAGCCAGTGCTCAAGGACCTTCTAACGAGATTTCCCAGAGCAGAAATGAAAGCAGCAGAAGACATCCCAGCTACATGCACACAGCTGACTTTGCATGCATGGCTATGCACGCTAAAATGTGAAGGGGTAAAACCCACAGCTAACATCGGACCCCCACTTTGGGTGTCCATCAGCACAGCTGTTACACACACAACACCACCTCCCAACCCAGACTCCTGCAAGTACTGTTTCTTTCCTTCTGCTCCCACAAGACCAATCAGCAGGAGGCACAGCTTTGCCAAAACAGATGCATCCACTGCTGGAGCATGTTGCCAGTACACAGCACCAGTGTGCCTCCAGCTGCAAAAGGTCATTACACAAGTGACATGCCTGGCCACCTTCTCCCACACACCTCTTCAGCATGAAAGCAGGAAGAACCCAGCAGACAGGACTAAAGATACCATCATCCTGAAAAAGGAGAAGAGATGCATAGCTAGATCTAAGATTCAGAGCAAAGGCCAAAGCACCCACAGGGCTGATACAGCAAATCTTCCTTGCATTGACCCCTCTACAGACTGTGCTATGCATAGCCCACAAGGGACACCACCACCAAGGCAGAATCCAAAGTTCATTACAGAACAACCACTAAAGTTCTTCCAGGAAACTTCCTACAAACAAAAGCCATATTCTTCTCAAAATTAAGTACTTGAGGCTCCTGGGCTCTTATTTTAGGCATCTGAAGATGAGTATTTCAAAGATGATGGAACAGATGACTCTCCCCCAAGTGGCATGAAAAAACTTGCTGTGGATGCAGGCCCCTAAGATGCCATTCTGATACCACCTGGTGCTTTATCTCTCTCTCCTTGCACCAGTGAGCAAACAACTTAGTGGTAAGATATCCCAGACACTTTTCATTCTCTCCAGCCTGAAGACAGTACTCGCAGTAACTGAGCCACTGTTGGGTCTTGCAGTGCCAGATCATATACCCTGCTCAAACACACCGTGTCCACTTCACAGAAGTGGAAAAGGCACAGTACAGCCCAACCCTCCTTGTCCAGCCAGAGAAACAGGTCTGAGTCTCTCCTACATAACAATGTTGATGGTTAGTAAAAAAGGAGTTTCCTCAAGTGAGGGGATACATTGTGCTGATAAACTATCTCAATTTTTCTGCTAAGAGAGGTACATGCTAGTACATGTGTTCTTAAATTTATTACCAAAGTGCACCCTGTATCATCTTTTTCTCACCTCTGTGTAGCTAAAAGTCCCACGGGAACCCTGAAGAACATCTAAGGGAAGACAGAAAGAATATGTGTATATCCTTCAAAGATGCTGATATCTTTTCAGAGCCAAACACCCAGGCTACTTATATCCACCAGCCCCTTTGCTTCAAGACACACACAACAGTAGCTATTGGAACATCCTGTTCTTCTTTTCCACCACACTTTGCGGTTTCCAGCTGTAGCCATTGTGACCTCTGTCACTTCCCTGACATCTGGCGTTGGCTGTTCTGCTGCCCCTAGAGATGAAATTTCTGTTATTTAGAAGTCATTCCTGGCACAATTCACTCAGAGTGGCATTACCATGCAGGTTGCTCATAGATGAAAATTACTCATGACAATTCTCACTGCTCTTTTTCCCTTCTTCCATGGCAAAGACAGTTCAAGGCTTCAGAGACCTCCACAAAAGCAGTCAAACTTCCACAGAGCTCTGTATGGTATTGTATAGGCACAGTCATAACTGTTTTCTCCAGACACAGGGCTCCATTTTCCAGTACATGATTTTCACTTTGCGCTAAACAGACAACAGAGTGTGAAAAATCCCCTTTTTGGGTTTGACATTATCATACATACAAGAAAACCATCTGCAGTTTTCAGCTTCAGCTTTTGCTCCAAGTTGGGATCTTTCTGTTACTTTTCCCATTTTCCAGCCTCAACACTACTCCCTGCTCCATGAGCAATGTCTGCTCTCTGGCATGGTGCAGGAGTCACCAAACAGCACCTGAGCAGCGTGCCTATCATCCCAGGGTGCCAATCACAAAGCAGGCTCCCTGAATCCAGTACTTACCCAAAAATGGGGTGTGCGTGACAGCTGCACAGCCCCAGCACTGCTCGCTCAGGATGGGCAGAACAGCACAGCTGGGACTTCACTGCAGTCTGATATCACAGCCTGTCCTATCTTTCTAGTTAAAGGAATCTGGGTAAAGAAAACACAAGCTGTACTTAAGCAATAATACCTTCTGGGAATGTCTAGCAACAAGAAGTGTTCTGAGGAAGAAGCTGTGGTCTCTGGCCCTTACCCTCACCAGTCAACAACCTCCAAGCTGATTGAGTTAAAATAGCTGACTTAAAAGTCATAATTGCTATTCTCAGCAGTAAGGCCTTTTTCTTTTTTTTTAATGTACCTTTTAACATACTGCAAAGTTAAACACAGCTTGCATGTTACCATGGATATAATTTCATGTTTATAAGACTGGTCTTTCCTGGCAGCTAAATGCCTGCATGGGAACAAACAGCAGAGCAGGATTTTGTTCGGCATTTTGCTCCGTTTGTGATAACAGCTAACTACTTTTTCTATTATATTAACAAGCTTTTGATTTTGCTGGAGTTTCTCTGGGAACAGAGTTCATCTCATTGGCATTAAACACATGACAACAGGTCCACTACTTTGTGTGAGTAGAGCCCTGAACTTGGTGGCACTACTCATGAGAATCAGGGCCACCGGATCCAGTCCCTGTCTATCACGTTCACCTATCTGCCATGGCTGATATCAGACTGTACCCCGTATATGAAAACATGCTTCGTCTCTGTCTCATGAAGAGTCCACTCCAAACCCAGAGTGCAGGAGTTGAGCTAGAACTAAATTTTATTCAGAGTAAAACCATGATAAATTCTGACTAAACTCAGGTGGTGAAGTTAGGTTTTCATTTGAGGAGAGGCAAGTTTATTCCACAGGGTTCCACGAAAAGTCTCCAAAATGGAATTGCTATTATAAGTTCATTCATATCAACTTGAAATCAGCTGCATTCAAGCAGAAAGGCTAATTGAGTAAGAATAAAATCCAGACTGGCAGGAAGGCAAGTGTTACCAGTTTAGAACACCAAGTCTAAATGCCTCCTTCACATCCACACCTAATTATTTGTGCCCACATCTATTTAAAAAACTATGTGTATTCCTAGCCCTACTGAACGACTTCTGTGGCAAAAGTCACCTGGTCTTCAGTGGGACAACATTTCATCCCTCAGTGAATAAGCCCAGGAATAGCTTTTGGCTGCTAACGTGTAGGATTGTGACAACTCAGCTGCTATTGCTAGATGTGAAAATAAGATGTAATTGCACAGACAAATCTGGGGATTACACCACATCATGTCCATCCAAATCACACAGCCAGAGTGTTTACCTGTGTCTGCATTGCTGTCATGAAAAGTTCAGTACCTATTTCAGTAGCAGAGATACATATCAGCCAAACTTGACTTCAGCTTTTGAAGTGGGTGGAGAGCAACACCACCCCTTTCCTGTACCGAAGTCTGCAACAAAACTGCATTTTACTCACAAACATATCTGTCATTCTGTTGTGTTCTGACTTTAAAAAAAAGATAATCTCATTGGACAGACACCACCAGCAAGTTTCTCCACTCAGTGGAGTGTCTTCACAGCCCTCCCACGCAGCGAAAATGACTCAGACAAAACTACTAAATTTAGGGCATCGGTATTCTACGTGTTACGCTGGTGTTCATACAAGTAATGCTTTAAACAGTAAATTTCTGAATTAAGCATTCAGGCATCTTTTCCATGCTGCCTCTGCCACTGAAACAGAACAGCAATGAAGGTGGGCTGAGGAGGAGGTTATTTGGATCATGATTCGGGTTGTGTTTTGGCTAGAGCTAAATGTGAATTTGAATGAGGTTTGCGTGCACTTTTAGAAATATCTATCGACCTGATATCATGATGTTTGATCTCCAGTGATGAGATCGTGCAAGATTAGCTACTCTTGGGAGATTCCCTTCATCTCAGGCAAGAGACTGCAGGCTTTGACTCACAAGTGGGGATGATTTCTCTTGGGATGACTAGACCGATTCCCATTTCTGAGCATCCAACTCACCCATTTCTCTGAGGTTCCCCTCCTGGAAGGATGGCTCATGAAGCAGCTGCTGAAGTGCTGGTTGCAAATCCATACAGTCAATGAAACCAGTACTTCTGTAATACAATATAAAAGTACATAGAATTATTGCAAGTTTATCATTTGCAAATCACCTCTTGCTTCACAAGCAACAGCCATCCCTATAGCAAGGGCAAGGTACTCTGGAAGAAAGCAGTGGTGGACAATTAAAGGCAAGTTCTATGGCTATCATTCACAAGCCAGGGCTTTGCAAAGAGGTTCGCCATGGGGTCACCACCCAGAAAAAGGGACAGCAAGTCCTTGGCCATAAGGAGAGCATGAGCGGCAATGAGAGGGCCAGGGTGAGAAGAGGAAAGGGAGAAAGAGGAAAACTAAAGCACCTTCGTGGTTACGGTGGCCTTTCCTCTCTGCTTTCCTAAAATCACCAACAAATCAGTGTGAGACTGGAGTCAGGCCAAAGCCAGGCCAGGAGACCACACTCTCCTTCGGGCTGCCCACACCATCCGCTGGAGCCAGCAGGAGTTTTGTCGGAGCATCTCAGGGAAGGACACAGAAGCAATGACTCATCTACTAAGGAACTTAGGCTCTTTATCTGTTTGCCAGCTGTCTCTAGAAGGGCATGTCTTTCTTGAATATTTCTGGTTTTTGAAACTGCTGAATAATCTTTACAAATATAGTTCATGATCTGTTACCCAATTAAAACCATGCAGTTGCTAGGTTTACACTGCATGCTTCCATCACGTGCCCTTCCTTTGTTCCTCATCACTGGAGCATAACTCTTTAATGAAATTACATTAGTGCAAAAACATTTTCAGATAATCTGCTGTAGCCTCCAGAAACACTTATGCTGGCCTGATAATGCAGTATTTCAACCTGGAAAGCAGGGCATCCTTGTCTAAAGTTCTCCAGAGCAGATAAAGAATAATTCTTTTCAGTACAACCCAAAAGCCGTGCTTGTATGTACACCTGCCCTGAGGAAAATTTCTGTAGCGCAATGTTCATCCTTGTCCAGTCTCCACCTGAGAAGCAGGGATTTTAAAAGTCCCCAAAGTGCCCAGTGAATAGAAGCTGAAAAATCCATGCCTAGAAGGGACGTGGAGAGATTATTTAATCTCTTCCCTTGCTCTAAAGCAGAATAACTACTTAGACCAGCTCTTTAAAATATTTCTCATCCTTTTTATTGCAAAAATTCAGTCAAGGAGATTCTACTTTCTCCCTAAATAATCTGTGTAATTTTCCGTGCAATTAGAACTTTTTTCCTAATGCTTGACCCTTGCTGCTTTACCTTATCACCTCATTAGGATATTTGTCCAATCAGGCAACTTTGACTGGGTCAAATTACCCAGTATTTTTACTCAGATTTTAACTGGTAATCTAGTCAGAGAATATAACGAAGGATGATGTTAAAAGCCAAGATCAAGAGCTATATCAAGATCAAAATAATATCTCTATGATAGCTACTGCTCACTTATTTTTCCTTACCCAACCACCCTACAAACTGGGAAATTACCTTAGTTTAACATTAATTACTCTTTGCAATTATATTTTTTAATCATTTTACAATCTAGTTCTGTACAGACTGTCAGACAGTCTGTTCCACTATCTGTCCAGGAATCCAAACCTCTTTCTAAAGTGGATTCGCATTTTCAGTTTCATTAACGTTCCCTTCATTAGATGCACAGGCAAGCCCTCCTTTGTAAGATTCAACTAAAATAACTCCCTAATAACTTCTACCCTATGAAACAGAGTTGCCTCAACATATCCCAATATGGTGACACGCTGAGTTTTTTTGCCATATTACCTTTCCAAGCAATATCCGAATAAGGTGTCCTTTGGCACTTGAGCTTGGCTACTAAGAATCACTCAAGAACATCTTTCAACTTCTCCCAGGGAGGTGGCTTAAACTACACTCACCTACCAAAGAGGTTCTGTTCTCTCTCTCTTTCTAACTTCACCCAGACAAGTCTATCCCTCATTTATTCCACGTCTTCAGAACAAGTATGGATAATGCTTCTCCATTTCTCCAAGCCTGTCCTTCCAGAACTAGTTGTACTAATACTCGTCCCGTGACTTATTCCAGGAAATACTGCTTATCAAGTATTTAATTTTATTCTACACTAGAACTTCAGGGCCTTTACATTTTTTCCCATGTTTGTATTAACATTGGCCTCTTAACCTTCCAAAGGTGCTACTGTAATATTCGCTCTCTAAAACCTTCCAATGTTTTTCTTCTTTGTGTTTCCTAATTTTTGCTTACCTAGGTAACATTTGCACTGGCATCTTTCAAACTGAGCACTCCTACGAAGTGGTTTGGTATTCCTGAACTGAAACATTTCATTTCAATTAGTTGAACAAAACCAAATTATTTTGGTTTGACCCAGTTTGACATCACACAGTTTGTCTCATATGTCTGGAGTGAGGGTCTCTGACCAAGCTGTTTCCCATGATCCAGCACTGTAGTAGGTAAGAAGGGTTACTGCAATGCACCCTTGGTCCAGGAATGTGGGGGTGGCTGTAAGAAATAATCAGGATACAATGCTACCTGTCCCAAAAATAGCACCGAAGTTCAGGCAGATGGCTCAGACTTAATATTAAGTAATACACAGCAATCCAGATCAATAAACTATTTTGAAATGGATCAAACTGACTCAAAATATTTCAGTTGTACCTTCCTGGTGAGTCCTTCTTAAATCACAACTTCACAGAAACTTTGCATAAAAGTCACTTAAACACCAAGTACTTTTTTAACATAATATATTTAGCAACTGCAGAAATAGATCAGTCATCATGACTTGCTGCACAGGAAGATCAGAATACTGATTCATACATACTTCATATACATTGAATTGCTTCAGAAACTCAGTACTTTAATGTCTTCTCCATATCATGACAGTTCAAAAGGAGGCCTTTGCTCTCCAATGGCTTGCACATGATGGGAAGTGACGCTAATCATGAGAACAACCAGAAAATTCTTTTTGAGCCAATTAGATGGCACCAGTCACAATGACATTAGTCATCCACTCCTCAATCTGAAGAGAAGGAACCAAAATTATCATTCATCTACTCTTGAAGCTGCAGAAGACAGGAGGGAAGTGTACTATTTCCCATTCTCATTGCAATCATCATCACACAAAGTGACACAAGCTGCTATTTTCTGCTCCTGTTGTAGGAGAGAGGTGGTTACTTTCTGTGCAGGTTTTTAACTGCTTCATTCTCCTTCTCCTGCTCTTGCCTGATCAACACATGATCAAGAAAGGAAATGGGATCAGAAAATGACATATGAGTGCTAAATATGTGTGTGTTCACTTCAGCCCCATAGAAACAGATTATGACTCAAGATGTGGAGCTAGTTAAAATATAATAGACTAAAAGGAGAATTAGCTGTGTTGATAACTCTGAAGAGTGGTACAACAAGATACGGTCTGTGAACACTGAGATACCTCCTCAAGACTTCTCATCATTATGAAATAACTCAGATTATCCCCAGAATTAGTCTTAGATTTAAATGACAACACTAGAGAGAATGAACTAAAGCATGCCTGAGCTAGATAAATCAGATAATCTAAGATCACCTTTGCATACATATATATATAAGGATGACAAAAAAGGGCAACCGGAATAGTAACTATATACTGCAGTTGTACCTAGACCTTGCCTTTCTAGAGCTAGCTGTACTGAATCTAGTTTCATTCTCTTCAAAATATGATATCTAAAACTTCTTGACTTGACTTTCACACCATGCACTAGGAATAACTTGACCGTGGTGGAATAAGACTAACAGTAGCCCTCTTTTTCCATAAACTGTAAAGATACATTTTTAACTATGTTCCAGTGCTCTTTTATAACAAATGCCTGTTTGCACCACGATAGCAACAAAAAAGATCTAACTCTGAAGTTTCCCCTGCTTTTCCTGGTATGAATAAAGCAGAACTGATCTAAGAAGGCTTGATGTGATCCACAGGAAGGGGAACAAACTTTCAGTGCAGAGCAGTACACTCTTCCCAATAGGAAAAGGACTTCAGTAAAGAAAACTTCAGCCTTTAACTGCCCTTTATAGACTGCTGGCATGAGGAAACCAGGACTGAGGTTTTTGACAGATGAACTCAGTCCACCTTCTACTAGACTTCAAGACATTTCCACCCTAGCTGTCTGTGTGCATCCTGCCTGAAGTTACAGCTGCCCTTGCAGAGTCAGCGAAAGGGAACCTCTGTGTCACATCATGCAAGGGACACTCACTGAAGATGTGGCAAAGAGGAGCTCTGGGCATATACACTGTGCTCAAGCATCTGCAGCACATCCATCAGTGGCCACAGCTGCCTTTGCTGACACACAGCACTCCAGGCTCTCTCCGCATCTAAATACTGCTAATTGGAAATTAAACTCACACTTCATGGCTCTGAGCAAGAAAAGCATGCCCCTTTAGCCTAAAATTAATGCCTAGTCTAGGCTAATCATCCTGGCTCTCTCCATCACCAGCAGAGACAGACAGTATCGCTAGATGATTCACTATCTTAGATACACGATGAATCACTCTGGCTATCTTCAGTGATGAGGGAGAATCAGAAAGCGCCCATACACTTTCCTTAGACTAGATCCGTAGCCTTCAGACAGCTCAAGTAGGATAAGATACATTCTACCTGGATGGTCTTTTTCTTTTGAATGTGTCCAGTGGTCAAGACAAATGAAAAAGAAACTCAGACTGTGGCTTCTTGACACAACAGCCATATAAAATGATCATGAAAGCAGTCATCAAATAACACTAATAGTAATGATGATAATGCAAAAGGTAATTCTCGTAGAAGTCAACAGCTGTTCCACATGAAACTCAAGTGTGCCACAGCCTACCTGTGTGACAATGTGTATCACAGTGTGAAGGCCACTGCCAAATCACATGCTGTGTTGTTTTCAAAGAGGAAGAAACGGAGCCATTGGCCCAAGGGTTTGGGCACCATGTCATGAGATTTCTTCTGCATGGTCTTGGTACCCTGCACAAAACATTTGCAACTCTGTCCTTTGAACATAGCGTAGTTTTATTTCCTTAGCTTGGCTTCTGCAGCACTTTCACCCTTCCGCAAAGAGTCCGCTGGGCGCGAGCTGCGCAGCTGGGGAGGCGGCAGGGCACAACAAGGTCTGTCAGTGCGAAAGCAGCTGGACACTCTCCTGGGGGCTCCAAAGCTCTTGCAGGAATGCAACAAGCAGGGTGAGCTGCTGAGCTTCTCTCCACAACAGCAGCACTGCCAGGAGACAGAAATGACCCAATGGATCCACAACATTGTACAGAGGTACAAGATTCACACGTAGTGACCTTGTGCTCCAGTGATCTTGGGGCAGCTGCCCATGTTGCAGTGAAGGTTACTGCTGTGCCCATGAGAGGGCAGTTCAAGGGATGGGCTCAACTTCAACTGGCTCTGAAACACCCAGCTGTGTGGTGTGACATGGCCCTTTATCTCCTGGGGGCAACAGGATTTTGTGCATTTTCATTCTAAACACATAAAGCAGGTACCTAGATGAAATACGGCACAGGCTCTGAAAAGGCTTCTTGTAGGTGTGAAGACTGCAAGAGATATACATCATTCTTCATTTAACACTCCATTGATCATTGACTTGTGTATTGTTCTCCCTCTGAAAAATTCCAACTATTCTTTTTTAAACTGGAACTTTGACCAGAGTAATGGAGATGTCTTCAAACACAGACTGGGCATAGAGACTGCGATGGCAGTGAGACACCAATCTGACTGGGCTCATACCCACCCCATGGCTGAGGCAGGACAGAAAGTGCCTATGCCAGCCACGGTCAGAAAGAACCAGGGTTTCTGTCTGAGCCAGCACACAGTGTTGGGCAGCTGGGCACTGCCAGCTCCACAGGCTCCCCAAGCTCCCATCAACCAGCTCTTAAAAGATCAGTCACATTCAAGCGTATGCCACCAACCCAAATAGGCTTATTATGCAATATCAAGTGAACGCTCTCAGAGCACTACTTACAGCAGTTTGTCCTGTACTGCTCCTTAAAGGATCCCGCTTCCAAGGCTTATACATGAGGCAGGCTGCTCAGGCCAAGTTCTGTCCGTGCTGGGGACAGACACACTGCAAACCAAGAGCAGCAGGAGGGCACTGTCTCTTTCCTGCAAGTATTTAATAAATAATAAAAATCAGTGCCTGAAAGATGGGAGAAGAATATCAAGTGTACGCGATATTCATGCCTGACACCTAGCAGAAAAGCGTGCACACACAGCAGTTGACTTTCTTTTCACTTGATCCACATTGGACTTTGCAATGTTCATTCAAGCAATAGAACTGCTTCAACTACAAGGTCACCTTTCAAATAACATTTTTCAATTGATAATATGTTAACTTTTAGCTACTCTCTAACCTAGTATTTTCATACAGGTATAATACCAGAATGGTAGGGAAAATAAAATATTATGTATTTAATAAAAACATATATTTTAATAATTGACAGCACGTGTCAAAGTCAAAAAATCACAGTGTTCAGGCAATGCAATGTAGTGCAGGTTTTCATTCCATGCTATTGGTTTCTTAACTTACCAAATAGGGGATTTTTGACTGCATTTAAAGAGGAAATCATTAAATCAATACTAAACTTTCTATAGAAGGAAGAAGCATAAAATTACTCAAGTTACCACAGAAAAAAAAAAAATAAGCGAATTGGTGCCACAAATCAAGTACTTAGGCAGAAAGAATAATTAAATCTCTTCAAAAATTATTGATTTATGATACTATGTCAAGTTTGGGACATAAATATTTATTATGTTGCAGTCTCTATTCCTTCAAAACTTAGGTTAATTTTATTCATGTCTTCCTAATAGAGGGAAACTCAGCTAAGTCTAAGTAGTGAGCAGTAAGACAATACTCTGCTACACTGGTAGAAGTAGAAGGCACATTTTATGTCAAATTACTCCATGCACAGGGAACACTGCAACACTGGGTACATACAACCTCACTTCAGAGTACAGGATTAGACTCCTGTGTATATCCCGGAGCAGTCTAATAACTTTAAATTAAACTACCATCAAGTAGACAGCAGTAGTGTTTTTACACTTGCTCTAGAGTACAGCAAGAAAGGTTTCCTTATCTTGTAGTGATGGTCAGTCACGTTTTAGTTCTTTTTCAACAGGCAATAAATGACATATTTTATGCAGATGTCACCAAGCATTCAGGCAACTATTCACATATAACTCAAAAACCAGTACTATTGCTATCAACTTCCAATATCTGCTAAGTAGACCGAGCCTTTTGAATTACCTGAACAACTGGCATATAGAGAACAAGATGGACATTTAACTGACCCCACAAAGAAATAATGTTTGTCACTTGACAGCCAAATTCATTAAGCATGTAACATGTATTATGTAGTGGTGCTTACGTGTGTTAGTTAGGTAGATTATTGTTCTCTACAGAAATAATTACTCCAGTGAACAGAAATTTGTCGTTCAAACAAAGAGTGAATAACAGATGGTGCAAATCCATAGGTTATTGTGGGTATTCTATTATTACAGAGAGTCAAATTCTGTTCTTGTAAACATATTTGCAATACATGCTGAAGTCCATAAAACATGAAAAAAATCATAAATCTCAACACAGAAATAAGCACAGCGCTAGTTCAGCATGTGACTTGCGGAGAAATCATTACTCACTGGTGAAACAGGTTTTCACTGGACACACACAGGAATTGAAAAAACCTAAAACCATCTGAACTGATCTCGGCCACTGGACAAAGCAGGGCCAATACAGAGACATTCCCAGCTACATTGCTGCCGTGTGTGGGCCTGAATTTCCTCAGAGAGCACCAATATCGCAGGGCAGCAATCTGCCAAAAGGATTCCAGTGCCAAGGGCTACTTCTGTAATCAAACCTGGCAACCATGCGCGCTTTTGCAAACATTAAAAAATGATGAGCGGAAGAGGAATGAGAGTTGCCTATCAACTTCTTTCGTCTCACCGTTACTATGTACGGGTTTTGCTCAGAGCTTTGGAGGGGCAAAGCCGGGAATATTTGCTCTGATGCTATCCTTCAGAGAAGAGGTACTTTACTTCTGGGTTAGATTAATGTATTGTGCTATATATTTGCCATATTACTGAGTTCTTCCTGCCAAGAACCAAGTCTTCCTAAATACCAGAAGCACACAGAGAACTTTGAAGGTTTAAACCCTTGTGCTCTTTTAGCTGGACATCAACAATGACTGTTTCTTCAATAACACACAGTGCAAAAGGTTGGTGTTTTTACTGCAGGACTACAATCTGATAAGGAGCCAAGGCTTGAGCCCAATCTCGGCAAAAAGAGAAAGAAGAAATAGTATGTCTTCCTCTTTTTCTTTTCCCCCTTCCTCTACACAGAACATTACCAAACTGGCCTTTAGTGCAAGTTCAGCTCACAGAACTAATTCTTGAAAGCCCACTGGTGAACAGTCTGCTTCCTTCTTCTTTCAGGTTGAAAAGGAAACTTTCTGTGAGTTTACTGTAATGAAGTGTTTGTCTGTATCAGAAACAGCCTGACCTCTCCAGCCACAAGATGAAATACCAGCAGCCCACTCTGTCACTAGTTCACTATTAGGAAATTACATGGGAGGAAAGACACAACACAAAATTCACAGGGAAAAAAAAAAAAAAAGAAAAATTAAAAATAAAACAGCAGTGGTGGGAGTGAATGAACAAGCTTAATAACGAGCCAGTAAAAAAGGAAAGTACTCTCTGGCCAATTGATAATAAAAGGTTACTTGAGGCAAAGGGTCAGATCCTGAGCAGTGCAAAGTGGCCCAGCTCCTCCAGCCTCAGCAAAGCGACACTGATGTATAGCAGCTGCAAAAAGCCCCAGGAGACAGAAAAACCCAGCTATAAAAATGCAATCAGAGGCCCACATTTTGAGAAGATTCCACTCACTCTTAGCACCAGACTGAGGTACAGAGGTGACTCCGAGGGTTTGTTTCTGCGGGGGAGTTCCTGTGAAGTAAGCTGAAGCGTGAATTTACTCTGCATTGACTGCTGGGTCTTTAAGTAGGCTGTAAATTCATACCCTAGCCTATTTAGCAGGGATTTCCCCAAGTAGATGAGACCTAACTTGGCCTCCTAATCATGGAGGCAGACAAAATAAATAGACATTTTCAAAACTACAGACCCACACAGGAATCTCTCTATTGCTTGCAGGGGCAAGTGGGTACCAGATAGCATACACGGTGGTCCTGCAAGTTCCATCTTTGATGCGTATGAAGATTCTGAACAATAAGCATCTCTGAGCACGGAAAGAGCTCAGAATCCTTTAGGAGCTAAAGTCTGTGCTGCAGACCTTTTCCTCCAGTCCATTACCTCAGGTTTTCTTTGTGCCCCATTTCTCTGTACCACCTGCAAACATTTGTGCAGCTGAGTTGTACCAGCAAATGCACTTAAAGAAAGCCAGCACCTGAGCTTCACAGAACAGTCTTCAGGGAATCTGAAGTTCACATTAGCTCAGGAGCATTTCTTTTGGAAGTGGCTGTGCTTTAATCCAAACAGAAACCGTCAACAATACAGTAAGAACACTCAAACCCCACCAAGCCAACACCATGATTAACAATAGCTCATGAAACACTGTTTCACATCAATCCATGGAGTTAAAAAAGTAATACAAATTTTGAAAGGTACATAAATACCAGAGAATAGCAACTGCATCATCAACATGATGCAAGTAGAAAAGAAGATTGGATTCATTAGAAAAATTCAGTGTGAATTATTCACTTAGAGGAAATTATTTCTCTTTCCTTTCATCTTGCCCTGTTCATGAAGAAAACCACATATTTGAATATGGGACACGACATAGTATCCTCCACATAGGGTACAACACTTGCTTCCCACTCCAGGACAAAACATTCAGACTGGTCCAGTAACATTACAAAACGGATTGCAAAAGGTGGTTGTGTTTTACATTCTGAAATGTGAAAATCTGAGGTTTCAGAGATAATTATGGATGTTACGTTGATCATATATCACTGGCTTCAGCAATGCAATCTGTCATCAATGATTCCAGAGCCACAGCAGCAAGGACACTTAACTGCTCCCCTTTGGACCTCACATGCAACACGAGCACTGTGGCCAGACTCAGGCAAAGTAAAGGTGACACAGCATTAGTGCCATGAGGAGGTGGCTGGAGAGCCACTCTTCAAGTCCCCATGCATATCGCAATGGCTGCACCAGCTCCCTCCTGGTTGCTCCACTCAAAGGCTGTGCTAGAAAGTAAAACAACACTCTATGTGATCATGTTATGAGTATTTTCCTCATTGTAACATGCATAAAACAAGGCTGAACTTCCACTGCAAAGACAACCTTAGATCAGACATGTAGTTTCTGAGCACTTCGTGACCTGAAAGTTTGTTAATCAGCTGTAATGTTATTAGCATACCCGTACATCTACGTCCTGCATTTTGGATGCCCTGTATCATTTAAAAAGTAGTGATATTTGAAAAGAAGGCTTGTCCCCACACAGCTGACTTACCTCAGCCCACAGCCTCAGGCAACCCAGGCAAAATCTGAGACAGAAACCAAATCACTGAACTACAGGGAGAAAATTATGGAGACACAGGAGAGTCATGTAAAAAACAAACCAGAAAATGGGGATTACTGCATGAAGGGGACTCTGAAATAAACTGTGTTTAAAACTCCAGAGGCTAAGCTACTCTGAGTCCTTACTGGGCCTACCACGCAATAGCAGTGATAACCACCAGCATATTCCCTAAAAAGAGCATGCCAGAGAATTCAGTCATCAAAAAACATCCAGCAAGGCAAAGGAACAAGGCCTTTCACATTAATTTAACAACCTACTATCCCCTGAAATAATTGTCAATATTAACCTATTTATTTAGCAACTAAACAAATGTGTGAGTATCCTATGCAACAATACACTGATTAAACCTTAGAATATTTCAGGCAGGGCATATTTCTCAAATAAAAATCAGACCTTATTAAACCTCAAAGGAAATTCTGCACAAACACACAGCATTAAAAAGCAAGGGGCGTGCAAGGATTTGGTCTCAGTTTTAGTGATTCCTTTTCAACTGCTTTAGTTGCAGCATTTTCAGTAGCATAAAGAACTGTCCTTTGAGAGCTAATCAGTAAAAACAGCACAGCTCTGCTTCTTAAGCCATCACATAGCAGGGAGGCCTTTATGCCCTCCTAAATGTAAAATATTTTAGAAAAACAAAACCAGGAAACAAACTGGGATTTGGTCAAGAGTTCACACTGGCTGAATCACTGTGGTGTGGAAACCACCAGCTCTAAAGATGGAAAGTCCAAAGCCATTCATTGCCTCAAAGAATGGGGGTGGAAAAAAAGGCATTGAAGATAAATCTGGTTTGCTGGTAAGCTCCTTCAACATCCAAAACACAGGAATGGCTACCTATAGATAGCTACCCTTACCTTTTTCCTCCTCATCTCTCTCTGAGCAGGGCCAGCAATTTGACCTGCATCATAGTTCTTCACACTGGGTGCAGTGAGAATTGTTTAAATGTCACTCTCTGACTCAACACACAGAAATGCTGTAGGGTTGTGGCACTGCTGCTTCCCTCCACATCCTGCACCTATTGACCTCTTCTGCCTTTCCACAAGAAAAAAAAAAAAGAAATCTATATATTTTACAAACAGAATATGGCTAGTTTCTAAGTAGAGATTCGTTCGGATTTCTCTGGATTACCTTTTGTTGTCTGAGAGCTTCCAAATAAATATTGCTCAGAAGATACTAAGGCAAACTGTTCTTGGACAAAGACATACAACAATTAGAATAGTTTGCGAGGCGACACAGTCATTTTGAAAAAGGCCCAGAAAATCCTAATATTGATAAAATTTATCTTCACAACTGCTGACAAGATCCAGTAAAGATGTTCTGTGTTCTGCTCATGCATTTCATCATCTTTCATAAACCAAAATATTAGCAAATCATTTTAGCAAAGTTCAAAAGCCAAACTTCTGTGTGTGCCCATTGCAAGGATAACAGTTCTTGACAATAACCTATTGTCCATACAATTTCGCTTTCCTCGTGTTTGAAGCACTGGCATACATAAACATGCTATACTTAGGTACTAAACACATTTGTCTCAGTTAATCATCACGTTATTTCACATAATCTTGTCACTAAAGCTAAGGACCCAATCAGCTTTCCGGTAACATTCAGACTCGCCTGATGGCTGTACCTGTGCAGCCTTCTTGGCTGGGCTGGGTGGGACAAGCAGGAACCACAGCAAGAGAGGAACAGAACTGTGCTGCAAACAACTGCAGAGCTGCTCCAGCAGAAAAACACCATAAGCTGAGGAAACCCAAGATCAGTTCTGCAATGCATTTCCTTACACAGACTTAAATACATCATTTACTCTCACTGTGCCTCCGCTCTGTAAAATGGTGCTTTTACATAACAGGCTCTGTGAGAATAAATACAGTATGAAGTGGCACATTGACAGGGAATGTGGAAATACCTCTGAATCTGTGATAACTCCCCTTTACCAACCAGTCATTCTTTAAACTCAAAAATGAATGATTCCAGAGAATGTTACAGTGGAAATGACTCACAAAAGACTGAAGAATCCACACTGTTTCCTGAACTGAATTCAGTTTTGCGAGTGTAAGTTTAAACAGGTTCATTTACCATAGTGATTCCATTTGGAAAGCAGTCTTACAAGATTATGAGCAGCTCTCTAAAGAGCAAACCACCAGCTAGCAGCAATGCTATTTAACAGCACTGGCCACAAGAGCCAAGGAAGCCTTTTAACACAGCAAGGCATGATCTAGGCTGCCTTGAGAAAAAGATCTATAAAAATCGTGCATTGAAAACCTGGGAATCTTGTGCATTAGTTTTGCACGCTTCTTAAAGGAGCTGGTGTTACAGTGCTTCAAGTCCCATCAAAATTTAATGGGCAAAACGTCAGGAGATAATGCATCCTGAAATACTAAATTACAGTAACCTTAGGATAGGCATCAATTTTCCTGGGAAGTTCTTCATCCTGAGGAGAAGGCAGACACTGCAAAGCTTCAACTAACATCACTGTCACCTCGCATACATCTAAAAGGTACTTTTGCCCCTTCTGGAGTGACGTTACTGGATAATATTGTTTCATTGGACAAAACCACTCCACAATCCTCCTTCCAAGATGCATGTTAAGGGGACTTCATCTTTTTCAATTTTTTAAACACAGCTACGCAGCCTTGCATCAATCATTGCCCCCTTCTCCTTCCTGCAGTGCTCACCCTGCACTGCAGCCCCTGGTGACCCCCAGGTGCTGTCCTACCTCTGCCCTGTCCCATGTCACCACTCCTTCAGACTCCCAAAAAAGCAGCCTGATGCCTTTCTTTTCAGATATTTGCCCATCCAGCACCTCCAATGGATCATAACATTTGAACTGTTGCCCTTTTGGACTAATCTTACTTAAAGCTGTCCGTCACCATTTAGGTCCTTGCTTATTTGCCCGTGTTCTGTCACTCACCTCGTCCCTGTCACCTATCTCTGCTCTGTTTTATCTTTTGGACATTCTTGTTCTGTTTTACAATTTTGGTTAGGAATAAAGCTCAAACTCTTTGCTAACACCAAATTCATCTGAAACAACCCCATCATCTGCTGTGATTTCTTTGATTTTCTGTGACTGAGGTTCTGTGCAAGTTCTACCAGTACAATCTGGAACTTCATGCTAACTATAAAGAAATCACCTCTGGTTTCTCAGTTAGACACCGCCTGGGTCCTTTCTTTGTGGGCCAACCCAGGACCCATGGAACTGAATGGAAAGACCTCAGCTGACTGCAACAGGCAGTCCTCTAAATGTGCTTAATGGAGTCATTCAAACAACTGATACTATTTATGTTAAATTTCACGACTATATGACATTCCAAGACAACCATATATGTTCTGTGTCTTTTGCGAATACATTTTTCCTGTTATACAATCTGAAAAAATACTGGTTTTGTTCAAATGTAATTTTAAGAATCAAATTTATATACAAGACCTTTAGAAAACAGAGACCCACCTCTAAATGCAAAGAACAAACATTTGCATTACCTATTTATATTAAAATATGCAGAAATTTCCAAAGCATTCAGTCAACTTATAAATTTTTATAACTTCTTCAAATTGTTAACATTTTTTTAACACACAGCATTATTTCAGCTTTGTGGAAAGCTCAATAACAATCTTTCTGGTCTGGAAAAAAGGAAAGAACATTATAATAAAGAATGCAGAATAAATAAAAACAAAACAGTACAAGCCGTACATCCACGCATACAAAGACAACTTTCATGGTGAGCTATAAGCAATTATAATAACACAATGTGCTGCATGTTGATTTCACCAGTGAAAAGAATTTCTCCAGTTATTGGAGACTTTCCTGGCAGAATTACAGAAAAAAAAAAATTCTGACATTCTCCCAATCTGACTTCTGTGCAATGCAAGTCATGCACATTTTAAACACCGATGAATAATGCTGCCTTTCTTCTGCGAGCTGGTAACAGCTGTAGAAACTATTATAGCCTGCTTAAAATCATGTCTCTGTAGTCAATACTCTCCAGACACTTAGCAATACTAAAGCTATTCCTGGGGCTAAACTAGAATTGCTATGTGAATACAAAGTTTGATTTATGTTGAAATGAAACAACAAACATCTGATCTTTCCTTTTTTTCAATAGCCATTCACACAAACATGAGTATCAGCTGCATAACTAGAAAGCGATGCACCGAATTTACAGAAATGAGACAAAGGCAGACCACCCACAGTTACCTTCAAGAAGAAAAGATTTGTCAGAGGGTGCAAGATTGCTGGTGAACACACTTTATACCATTGTGGCTGCCTTAATGTCCTCATGGTGAGGCTGTGGGTTACGGGAGTGACGTTTCATGAATCTAATTTTTCAAGTCTTCTAAAAGACACTAAATTGACTGGCAGCCCAGTACCATATCTTGGCGATGCTCACCATCAGCTGCTGTCAGGGTGATCCCAGACCAGTGGACTCCTGATAAAATTGTCCAGATGCATCCAAGAAGAAGCCAAGGTCTCTGAGTGCTAATGTTATTCTTTCGTTTCCCAAAGCTCAGGCAGGACTCCTCTAACATTTTCAAAACGATGACTGGGAAGAGAGAGGAAAAGTTGCGACTGGAACAAGAGCAAACCTTAAAGTACATATAAAATTTCAGATAGGTTCTACAGAGTCATGTATATTACTAAGATGTCCTGAAAATCCAGTTTTGATTCCTCACGCCAATGAATGGCCAAAGTTCACTTACTTTTTCAGTACCCCTTCACCTTTCAGTAAATGAAAACGTTTGAATAAATATAATCAGGTTTGTGGAGGGTTTGTCACCTCTAACAAAGACAGCAATTAATTTAACCAGTAACAATAATAAAGTGAGGGTTAAGATAAATTGAAGTAAGATACTCTTCCTCCAGAAGAACACCATAAATTTATCAGGAAGACTTCAACAGCCCCAAATTAATGGTCCAACTTCTTCTAGATTGAATCTTTAGCTGTTAAAGCACTTAGAAAGGTGAAAGATAAGCTAATTGTTCAGCTCATTATTAGCTTTTCCTCTGCCAGTAAATTACACTTTTTAAAGCATAACATTTGCATCTTCTAATCAGAGGTCTTCAGGGACGTTTCAGCATGCATCGGTACTTGCCGTATTCTCCTTCCCCTGCAGACACCAAGCACCAGGACAGCCTGTCTACCCTCCAGCTGCCCCCCACTGCACCCAACAGAGCTCCCCACACAGCCCCAGTGCTTGGCTGGGGAAAACACTCCTGGGTTGTGGCTATGGAAAATTCGGCACTGCTTTCCGAAAAGCCACTTGTTAGTTCCACCAGCTCACCTTCGCCTTTGCTAAAAATGCACGTGACTGGTGCAGCTGCCCGAGGACAGGAACCTGTATTGCCCACCAGTGCATAGTGGGACTGTGCAAGACTGAGGACTCCTGAGGCAAAACAGAGTTTGAAATTCCAAATGCAGATCCAACGCACAGCAGAACTGCTGTAATTCTCTCTACTTTCAGGTCAAATTCAAGCTCTTGGGCTGGCCTCGAGACCACTGTTATTTTTGGCAAAACTCCCTTTGACTTTACTCAAGGCCCCAGTTCATATTTACACAGTCCTGTCCTGTGCTGCTCCCAACCCCTCTGCTTTTCTTCCTCCCTGCCCACTCTCTCTTGTTCCTTTGTCTGTGGTTCTTGTGCATCTTTTCTTCTCCATGCTTTGAGCCTTGCCCCACGCTGCCCTCTGGGCTAAGATCTCTCTCCCAGAGAGGAATTTGCATGTCCTATCTTCGTGTATCTGCAATAATGCCGAATGGGAGCAAAGCTGACCCATATCGTTGGGTGTCTCTTGCCAAGTATCCCCTGTTCTTCCTCCTGCCTCTTCGAACAATCTCACCCTGTCTTTGCTTAGCATCTGTGACTTTGTTCCCTTCTTCTACTTATCTGTTGGCCTACCTTTCATATATGCTAAGTTTGCCATACTTGGACTGAGAGATCCTGCAGGCAGAGTACAAAGTTGTTGGTTTTTTCCTTTCTTTGTCTATAAAATGCTGCTTTATTTAAATATTTTCCCATAATAATGGAAAGAGAGGAAGAGCTTACAACACTAAACCATACGGAAAGAGAAGGTGTGCGCATAAGGAGGAAGAGGACTCATTTTCTTAAACTTTAATAGGTACCTAAGAAATAACTGCTTTTTTCTTTCAAAAAATACTGGCCATATGCAATGGAGAAAGGTATTATCTAGGAAGAAGGCATAAAAAAGCCATCTTATCCTTTGGTCTGGGAATTTCAGCTGGGCTCAGATTCTTAATTCAGCACAGTCACAAGGCAACACTGCAATTACAATCCTTCAGGGACTGCAAATGAAATAAAAGTTACGTTCAAATCAACCGATTTCCAAGGTCATCCACTTGAGACCAGGGCAGCAGGGAACCAAACAGCCTTACAAAACTTACCAATTAAGCACAAATCATGCAACTAGGAAATTCTCACAGGAATTCTCTTAACACCAGCCCGATTTGCTAAACTTAATGGTCAGAGTAAGAAAAATCAGGCTGTGGGTTACAAGGGCAAATAACTAAAAATGGGAAGCTGACAGTAGACCACATGGAAAACTAAATGGACTGCAGACAAGCTTAGAGGAAGCAATGGCTATTTGAGAATCCCCGTTGGGCACAAACCAGCATTCTGCCATACATGAAACACACTAACTGCTGCAACATGGGCAGAGAAAGTCAAATAACCTTTCTATATTTTTAAAAAAAAGCAGATTTAGAGTGATTCCATCCATCACAAAAGAGAATGAAACAGGAAAATCTCCAGCATGTGGGCACACTGTAAATGCAAGAACAGAGCTTCCTCGCAACAAGGTCAGGAAGATCTGATCCTTGGCACTAACTCTGAAATGAAAACTCTTTTAGAGAGGTTACCTCTGTACCTGCCTATGTGCAGAAAAGTCACTGATAGCTGAAAAACTTCTGTGCTGCTTTTCTATAACAATAATTACACAACAGCTGCTCAGAACTGAATGGGATCCAGTATAATCATTCTAGCACATGTAACTATCTATCCAGACATTTACATAGTGAGGAGGAACTCTGAATAAGAACGCACAGGGCACACAACGCCATCAACACGTCCCGTTTTGGCTGATATCGCTGTGTTAGTGCAGTCCGCGGGCAGGTGCTGTCAGTTCTGACAGGCCTGTTGGGTAACAGCGACAGGAATCTGTCAGATGCTGCCCACACACAGGCCGTGTCCCGCACGGCACGCTGACCTCCTCCTAAGAGGCTGAGTTTTAAAATTCTACTGAACACGCGACAAATACCAGCTGGCAACGTGTGATGTATCCCAGAGAAAGGGAAAGGCATAATGGGGAAATACCCTCCAAGGACAGCAGTGGGCTTGCCGGACTTCAAAGTAGCCTGAGGCTTGGCCAAGAATAAACCACAAGTGTTTTTACCCTCACAAGATCGTATTCACACCCTGCATGACTCCTTTTTCCCCAGGAAAAAGCCCTGCAGCAATACATGAGAAGACACCTGTCAAAGACCTTTGGCACCGCCCCAATATAACCACACAGCCTCCCGTCCCTTCTTTCCTTGGACACGGAAATTCTGAGGCACCTGCTTACTCCTGCTTCCTGCCTTCTTCACACCATCTGAGGTGCAAAGCTGATGGAGATGAACCAGCCACATTTCTGAGGCAGGCAATAAAATATCAGAGGCTAGCAGCTACCAGGACAGCCTTTGCACACCCAGCTGTGACAGCTCAGAGCGCTTCTGCTCCCATGCAAGAGGTTATCAGACCCACAGCAAGGCTTCAAACCTTCAGCTACGTCATCAGGCTACCCACCAGAGCCTGTGAGACAAACACACTCCATGTTCCCACCCTGCTGCTGTGGAGGGATCGATTGGAGAGGTGGTAATGCCTTCAGCTACACAAATAGATCTGGGAGAGCTCTTTGGCAGCACACGGGGACCTTGGGTTCAGTACATTACGCAGTGAGATAATTCCAGTATTGTCTCTCTTAACAAAAAGTAAAAGGTCTCTGAAACAATGATTTTTGCTTTTGGAAATTATATTAAGACCAGTGCAGAAACTGGTAGCAAAGAAGTGATTCATGAACACCAACAGAGTGATTCACCAGCCCCCTTGCTAGGAAGTGATATCATCACACTCCATCTCCAAGAGAATGGCAGAAGCATTGTTTCACAGGATAGAAAAGTGCTGTATTCTCCAAAAGAAAAGTATTAAATCTGCAAGTGTGTATGACAAAGTAGAGGGGGCAAATAGTCAGTGCTCTGAGCCAGGTGTCCAACACAGTGACTATCAAATGCTTGTAAGCTCAACTGAAGAACACCACACCACTTCCAACCTGGTCTGGGATAAGTTGCAAGCTTTTAGTATGTTTTACAACTACCCCACAGCCCAACCAGATTCTTCTCTACCTGATCCATCACTCCTCACTCTATCCTGCAAGCCACAAACAGTAGAATCCTTTCTTGCTCCCTGCTTAGTAGGGAGCGTGTGCTTGCATTCTTATCTGCATCCCACACTCTCTCTGACCCACAAAATTGCCCCCGTTCCCAGTCTTGCCAGGGATCTATACACCTCAGCAGTTTGCCTGCTCCCCCCTTTTTCCAGCACAGCTACCCAGGTGCTCCAGTGCTTTTCAAGCCTAAAAGCACAGGGATGCTGCACATCCAGCTGGCCCAGCAAACCCCAAAGCTCTTCCCATCCCTCTGCTACACCGATTCTCACCTTGTGCCTCACATCAAGGAGAAGCTGAATGCATGTTTGCTGCTGCTGAGGAGACAGAAAGCGAGGGAGTTTTAGGTTTCAGTATGTATGTTGCATGTTGTCTTCAAGGGCGACACCCTAGATAAGAGGGTTTTTCAGTTCTGGAAACCATACCTCATGTTCAACACAACCGTGCTCTCTGCAGTTATTCTGGGCGGTATCAGCTTGTCAGCACCTCAAAGCCTGAAGCCTCCTGCACTCTGCCATGCCTTGAATTAACGATCTGCCCCTTGCAAAGCAGACAGCAGTAGGCTTCCAGCTACCTAACTACCAAACTGACAATGACAAGCTGACAATGCCCAGACTAAGAAGATTTTCTCTCTGTCAACCTTATTCCTTCTCCTCAGCCTGCCCTGTGTGCCAAGAGGTCAAAGCACTACCCATCCAGTTCACCTGATAGCGATGCTTCTTCCTCACCTGCAAAATTCATCTCGGAAAACCTACACTTAGAGCACCCACCATCAGCAGCCCCGAGCATCTGAAAGACAATAAAACCAGGGCTGCTTTCCTCCCCAGCCTGCTGCCCAGCTGTGCCACACAAGGGACACCTCGAGTCCAGGGAACTGCCAGAGAAGAGAGTGGCGAATTTGTGAATCACTTAATTTCTCCAAAACTCCTTTAAGTCTCTGCAGGAAGACTTAAAGGACCACAGCAAGCCAGAGGCTACTGTCAAAGCAAGGCTTTAGGGGTGATCACAGAGCAGCAGGCATGTCCAAGCAGCACTTGAGAAGTCATCTGCAAGGAAGAACAAGTCTCATGCCACGTAACATGAAAGCAAGTTATAAGTATTTATTCTACCACTCCTAAACCCCCAGGGACTGGCTTTTTAATGCAACTCATACCCTCCCAATCCAGTAAGCTCAGTTCCCTGGCGACTGGTGCTGCAGATGCATAGATGCTTAGAGCTGAGCAGCTCTGGCATTTCTGATATACCCAGCTACACTTGGTGTCAGCCAGAGTAAAATGAGGAACCTGACTGTATTTCTTTTCCATGTGGCAGGCCACAAGAGAGATCATATTCTTGATACAGTTTCAGTGTTTCTGGACATTAGACAAGATCATAGCGGAATTCAATCAGCAACAGAAAATGGAAATGCCCCTTCCTTTGGGCAAACACACAAAAAGCACTGGGCCCGAGTTTCCACTGGTGACACTTACTTACCATCAGTGTAACTCAACCAATGTTCACAGTTACTCCTCATTAACTTAAATAAGAAGAAAATCTGATTTTTCATTTGGCTTAGGGAAAAAGTAAGCGCTTTTGGAGTAAACAAGCATAAGTAACCTGTTAGCAAGCATTTTAGAGAACATTTCACTTTGTTGAAAATATTCCCTCAAGTTATTGGTATGATCTAGATGTGCAGCAACTGTTGTACTTATTTATTTGAAAATTATCAAGTATCATCAGTTAATGAGCCCTGCATTACAGTGTTTCCATTCAAAGAGCCTCCTTTATTGTGTATATGCACCCCTTCGTTAAAGTCATGAAGGCAATACCCCAGACAGAGCAGAGTGGAAGAGATCACACATACCTGTTTTATCTCAATTACCCAGAAAAGTGAATAGTTCACTTCTTCTAGGTAGTATAAAACCTCATATACCACAAGAACAGAAGCTCAAAGGCCACATAGTACTTTCACTTCATGTATGCATCTTCCAGTGATGTCAACTGGACGGGAGCTGCTGAGAATCAACTTTTGCCAGGAAGTATTTTCAGACATACCCATCAGCTCTGGGCTCACACTTATGTCCCAACAAAATTCAATGTCTCTTCACACCATACACACTTGTACTGTAACTTTTATATGACAGAAGAAAAAAAAAAAGTATCTTGCATAAGTAAAATTCACTTTGTCAAATTCCGGAGGCTCTTGGAAAAAGTGAAAGCATTTTTAAAAGTTGGCCTCAGGAAAAACATTCTCTCTTCTCAGGGGTTTGAATGTGCTGGCCACATTTCCGGGCGTAAGGACAGCTGATAACTTGTGATGAGATTGCCACAGTTTAAGAATTTAACAACATGAAGACGGCTTAAGCCAACAGGTACCATTTCACCACAGGGCATGAGAGCAGAGTTCCTGAAGTTCAGCTGGTTCCTGAAGTGCAGCTGAGGGATGTGACAGTGTGTTAAGCTACAGCTTCCCACTGTCTCCTTTATATTCTAAGAGCTAAACTGTCCTTATTCCGAGGCGTGGGTCAAAATATTGCAAGAAATGCAAGGCACAGAGGAGAATAAAGGTTATTTTCAACTTGTTAGGCTTTCCAAAAAGTTTTCAGATTCTGCACACAGTTAACCAATTTTATCATTTTAGTTACACACCTTTATTAATATCAAAACAACCAGCTTCTTGTTATCAATCTTTTTTTTTTTCTTTTAAATTTAGTTATATGCCACCCCCTTGAAGTAAAATAGCTCAGATTCACAAAGATTGAGATAATAATGGAAATAAAATACAATGAATCAACTGGTTTGGTACACAAAATAAACATCTGTAATTACAAAGCAGCCAATGCACTGGCTCTGCCTTGAGTTACATTACAGCCTTGGATCCCAGGACTTAAAATCACCTTTGCTCTCTTTGTCACAGGTCAAGTACAGCTCAGCCAAACCCAGAGATTTGTGCCAAACAGTTTGTGTTTCCAACAACTAAATATTGAATCCGCCTTTTATAAGACACTTGGGAGTCACGCTTGCACAATTATTTGCATACACAGCCACTTTATTTCAGACCTAAATACAAAAAGCTATTAACAGTTGGCCAGATTCTGCTCTCATTTGCAAAACCACCTCATTTTCACTAAGACCAGCAAAGCCTGAGTTTTGTACCACACATGGGAGAGCAGAACTCCTTCACCAAGGCAACTCATATGGACTGCCCGGAGGTTTGTGTTCCGCTGCACATGCTGCCTCCTGCTCACCAACCTTCTAACTGCTCTACAGTCTCACCTGCCTTTACATTACATGGATCTCATTTCACAGACAGACAAGGGCAGGTTACTCATTCCCCTTAATTCATTGGATTTACAAGAAGCACGCCAGCTGAGTAACACTGAACAAAAGACAAAATTGTTTCTACAGTGTATTTACACACAATAAAAAGAACCGAACAAGCAAACAAGCTGTACACAACGTGCCCTATTATTAACTGAAACCAGAAGAAACTCTCTTCAGTACTTTGAGTGCTTATAAATGCATGCTTATGTCCTAAGTAACCTAGAGCTTCCAGCAAATACTTAGTCCTCAAAGCTCTGGGCCAAGTTTTCTCCACTGTATTTACTCCCTGGAGCCCACAGGAGGTAGCAGATAGCTGGTCTCCAACCCCGTTTCTTCAGAGCTCTCCACACCGAGGCCAGATTTTGCTTGTTCTCCCTGACTGACAGGTCACCTGGTTTAACTTCTCCTGGACTCCTTCATCTGCCACAGGTGTCACAGCCACCGCCACACCAAGCACCGCACCATTCCCGGTTCTGGTAATGCAATAAAGCCAGTCCCAGGTATAAAACATGTGACTGTTTACAGTGTGATGAGGTATGTCCAGAGGCTCAGCCCTCAGTACAGAACAGAGCACTGGGCACACAAGCTGCCGTTCCGCCCAGCAGCCATCTGACCTCGGACGGGGCTCCCACCCCACAGCATCCCGCCGGATTCCGTGTCCTTCTCCAGACAAGGTTTCCTGCCACCTTGCATGACCATATCAACGGCCACACAAACTCCCCCAACCTATTCCCCTTGCATAAGAGGAAAAGTAATTTATGACACAAATACAAGGCACAGTGGATCACTCCAGCTTGTCTGTTGACCCGTATCAAAAAACAGCACCAGTTTTAAGGGCCCTCTTCTGCCACCCTTCCAATGAATACTTTGAGGGGAGAAACCTCAACACGTCACAGCGCAGTATTTCTGATGCTAACTAATGTGTCTTTTTTTCCCCCTACTAGAATTCATCAGAAGATTGTCACATTTTTCAAGTGGGAGATGCTGAGAATTGGCTTGCAACTCTCTGGTAAAGCTGGAAAACAAGGCAAGAGGCCAGCTCCTCTGTGCGTGAACCTCCAGTGACTCAACTGACGCGTGCGCAGATGGGGCAAGACCCGAGAAAATCGGATAATCCTGTTCCAACGGTGTACAGCCAGATTTGTAAACAGATAAATTGGCCGCTATTTTTGACGTGGCGTGTTATCATCTCAGTAAAGCAGCAATATGTCTCTACACACTCAACCTTTTGATTCTCAGACAAAGCTAGGGTAAAAGCACATTGAATTTACACAACAGCTCACAACTGCTTGGGAAGGACAACTGTAAAGCAGGTTGGGCAACCTTGCTTGTACCTTCTCATATAAGGAATCAGTGGCTGGACAGTATAACATATTATTCCCCTATGATGTACTCTACTATCAGCTTCAGATCCTTCCGTTTTGCCTCAAATGTCCATATGACACAGTACATATATATGGTTTACATATACGTTTTATTTAGCACAAAACAAGGAATAGCACTGCATTTAGCATTCTGTTTTAACACTGTACATACAGAAACAAACATAGATGCAGATAACCTTGAGAAATCACATACACATGTGAAAGAAGTCTTTTTTAATACTGTCCCAAATATTTCTACCATTACCTAGTAGCATCAGCATGAGTCCAAAAGATCACATAAATGAGGCCCTCGCCCTCCATGCACACCAAGAAGAACTCCTCCCAAAACTCTATAAGGATAAAATTTTAGCTTTGACTCAAAAGTCCCAAGGACTACAGCCTACCAGAGGAAGGCAGTCAAAGAGATCAAAGGCATCCCCAGAGACTTTGTTAGGTGAAAAAAAGTGAAGTGTGCAAAGTTACTCAACTGTTTTGTGGACTTACGGTTCTGTTGGCATCCTCATACAGTGTCATAAATGTAAATGTATACATCAAAATGCAAATACGCTTACAACCCTGCCATGAGTTCCGAGTGAACAGCGCTCTGTAAGCAATGGCAGCTCCTTCTGTGTGCAAGGCCCTGCCCATACAGGGCTCTCTGCAGGACTAGGACTGTAAACTACATACCTAAATGCTGGCAAAGTGTGTTTACATAATATGTAAATAGATAAAGAAAAGTACATTCACACCAACTACCAAGGAAAGAAAACAAATATTTTTTCTCCAGCTAGAAGTACTGAATCACTTACCATCTGGTTTGGGAGGAAAAAAACCAGACTCAGTCCAATTCAGCTATGAAGAAAATCCTATCTAAAAAAAGTAATCACATGCTAGGTCCTCTTAAGTTCAATTTCCAATCATTTTTACATGGAGACATGGAGAGTTTTGTTTTCCTGAAGGGAAAGACAAACAAACAAACAACAGTAAGAAGGATGTGTGGCTTGTTGGGCCCCAATCCTGCAAGCTCTAAATACTTAGCTACAGAGAATAGTGGAAGCTATTTTTCAGGACAAAGCTGAATCTCTGCATCAGTTTCTGCTGGTATGCATCCTAATTTTCCACGAAAACTGCCACACTTTTGCTACCATGCTGTGAAATGCAAAAGTAAGATCTAGATACTAATTACCTGAACTAATTTCCCTTTACACCTTGGTAACCTTTGGGTTTTTTCCTCAATCATCTGAAGACATACCTATGCACACATAGCATAGTACAGTATGTTACTGACATATTATTGTAACTGAAAAATAGCATGGTCATATAAATACTCCAAGTACTAGAGCACCACCAGCAAAGGTCATGTTTATAGCTCTGGCACACATTTGTCATTTCCAAACTTGTGACTTCTCACTTCGTCCTCAGACACACCATTAAAATTACTTTCTCCATTTTTAAAGAACCTAACATTTTTATAGCATCGTTTCAATTCGCACTTCAAAACTTACACATAGCACCGATTTTCCAAATTTCTTTGTGTGTTCCCTTTAGCAGTTGTTCACCCCACAACCGTATGTCACGGAACCAAACTGCGTGGTTCCCTCCTCACCCCTGCGTGCTGCTTCCCTGGAGCATCCTCCTGGCCTCAGTCCCTGATATTCCATCCACACTTCCTCCTCTTTTTCCTCGCCATTTTCCTCTACTAATTCCCAACATTTAGTAACTGATGTTCTTGTATTTTAATACTTTTGCGTTGGATGTAGGCAAATCCTGGTTAAAACTTCAACTCAGAGATCGATACCGCTGCACGGGCAGCTGTAACAGCCCTGCAGTTCCTGGCCTGCTGCTGCTGTTTCCCCCCATCCACCTCCCCTGTTCAAACGCTTGCATAAAATTTCCTTCCTGCTTCCAGAGGACTCAAGTTTAAAACGGACCCTTTACCAATGGGACAAAGAGGATTTTACTGGATTTACTGATTAATCTAAACACTTCAAACACCGAAAGAAATGTCCCTGTCCCACTAAATACCTTATCCACTACGTTTTACAGTTCACCTCTTTTTTTCTGCTGAACAGTAAGTCCATGAAAGAATGAAACTATTATTTATTTTAAAAAGAAAAATATTCTGGGCTATTCCTTACAAACTACTTATTTTTTTCTTCTTAAATTTAGCATTATTGATTAACCCTATGCAGGTCTCCACTAGGATAAATTTGATCCCAAATAATCAAGGAATTAAATAGTTCTCTCTCACACTGAAAAGTGATTGTTAAAATGACGTGTTACACATATAACCAAAGGCAACCAAGTTACTATGGCTTCATGCGTTATCACTTATCGCCTGTGTGATGATCATACCCAGTTCTCACTCATGAGCATGAAAAAGAAAGGCTTAGCTTAAAGATAGTCTGTGCTAAAGCATTTTTGGCAGTGAGGGAAGGCTATGAGTGAGCACCGAGCAGGTTACAGTGACTCAGCTGCACAGCAGTCACTCTTTAAACCACAGAAACAGGATTACTTTAGACCTTGCTAATAAGGATTCCTAACAGTTGGCGTGTGATCACTACTTGGGGTAGCACAAGCAGTAGCAGACCCACACCTCACACCCTCTGGGACCCCAGAGTTAGTGAACTATCAACTTCCAACCCCCAGACTCCAACAGAGCAGAATCACACCCTACCCTAACACAGAAGTGCCTATATACCACACCCATCTCAGGGCAGGCAAGAGTAAATACCGCACGGAAGTCAGTGATAGTGGGAGAACAGACACCCACAGAGACAGAACCTTCCCCTGCCATTACCGAGGCAGCTGCCGAGGGACAGTTGGCGGCCAGGGAGCTGCTTCCAAGCCAAGGTGACCTTGCAAGCTTCTCCCACCCTCCGCTCTCCTGCTGAGCGACCAAATGGGACCCTCGGGATTCTCGGAAAAAGTAACAGAGAGAAAAAAAAACAAACCAAAACAAACAAAAAAAACCGCTTCAGTTTGGCACTGATGGAACAGGGACCAGGAAGGGCGTTACGGGTCTGGCAGCCAGTGACACAATTCAAAGGACCGACAGGGAGGTGATTTCAAAAATGCTGTAGAGGGCCACGCTCTGAGCCCCAAAAAGCACCCAGGGAGGAGACGGACCTCTCAGGCTAACAGAGCATCAGGACTACGGCCAAGCACAACCATCCTTCCATGCCAGCTATCCCAGGAAACCGATTTCAGCAGGTAGTGTGAGCACGTGAATTAACTTTTATAAGTAAAATGATGAATGACTTCTATTCATTTTGCTGCTTTTGAATGCACTTATGTAAAATATCAAATGTCACATGATTTTAATACAACCAGAGATGAAGATATGCAGGGAAGAAATCACAAGTACACACACCACACCTTTACCTGTGTCTTTTCTGCTGCCAGTTAAAAGACTAAAAACCATGGTCCAAACTAGTGTTCTATCCATTATAAGATTAACCAGTTTAATCAATTATTCCCATTTATTACTAATTACATTCTAACATACTATCCATAACATTCCTGTTTATATTTCATTTTGAAAATTATGCCAGTAATAAGAAAGAGAGATCATACAGCTTTTTGTGGACTCGGAGTTACAGTGCAAATGGAGCTGTGGGTTTCTTTCATCTCATTAATTACCAACAAATTGGGTTTTTTTACTGTCCTGCCTGCACCTGAGCACTCAGGACTGTGGACACCTCAACAATATTCTTGAATGTATTTTTAAGTTTTAGGCATAAAGGTCAATTTTTTCCCAGATTATATAATCAGATTATCTTTAGAAAACATTAAAGATAGATCAAAAACTTAGAAAAATCAAGTAATAACTCTTTCCATAACCATTAGGGGATTTCTCTTTTTTATTACGGGTGCGTACAACTGTTGAAAGAGTCACGCAGCTCCACAGCTGCAGCGGCTACAACAGACACCACGGAAGCGGCTCTGGACAGAGCTGCCTCCCTGCAAACCACAAGCCCAGAAGAGAGGGCAGTTTCTAACCACGCTGGTAAACATTGTCTTCCTTACATCCAGGATCAGCCATAGACAGAGAGTTCAGCAGGAATGAGGCCATGCCTAACTCACAGCACCCATCGCCACAGTCTAACCGGGGCAGTGCCAGAGACATCAGCTGGGACCCAACTTACGCCAGTGGAAAGCACGAAATCAAGGGAGCGAAACCCAGCGGATCAGAATGAGGCTGGTTATGTCAGCAAACCCACGGATAGGGAGTTGCATGCTGCGCAGCCTTTCCCACTTTGCGTCACCCCAACTCCTGCTCTGGGCTGTTCAGTAGCAAACTGTCAATAAAACTCACTGATGATGTGCTTTATATAGAAATAGTGCATTTAACTGAGAGGCTACAACAAATGAAGAATGCAGCAAGGGGTGAATTAGGTGGTTAATGGAATACAGGACGTGTGTCAGTAAAGAAGTGGTAAAGGTGGGTGGGAGTCTTAATGTTATATAGATCTGCTTGAAGTTTGGTATATATATGAACCTAATTCCCCTTTCGATTTCAGTACAGTTATATCCAGCACTCCTCTCTGTTTCTACAGCTATATAAACTCTCTGATGAATAACTGATAACCAACTTTCTTTTACGTAAGCCATTACTGGAGAGCCAGCAAATATTGCGGATATGTTGTTTGTCTTCTCTCTTTTTAGTCTTGTTCTCATCTGAATCATGTTTGGCTAGCATTCATATCTATTTCCTTGATTGGTGGTGGCTGTAGAAATAATAATAATATATACCCTCACAGAATGAGTGGCAGAAACAATGCAAAAAATTACATTCGTTGACACAGATTCTTATTTTTTGTCCTATGTAAACATACATCTGCAGCTGTTGGCAACATGACAACAGCGGATGGTTTCTGTGCTGCCTGTCCAAGTTCTACACCTTGTAAAAGAAATATTTTAGCATTGTGACACCACATTTAAGTACAGCTAACAACTGAGCTTCTAGGCAGGCAGCTGTCACTTTTGTCCATTCAACACTGTTGTTTTATCTGATGGATTACAAGTAATTTTGACTTCTCAAAACAAATTAAGGGCATCTGGGAAGCAAATCCTAGAAGAAAGTGAAAATGAGCAAGGGATATTTCACAAATTTGGGGGGAATTGTAAGACACAACAGCAACAAAGAAATGAGAAGCTGAAAAACTGTCCATTCCACAAGAGAGTTGAGGTAGAAAGGAGAGAACCCTGCAAGTAGGAGGGGTTGGGCAGGAGAAAATAGCTCTAACACTTCTCAACACATTCTCCTTCTGTGTGGGGGGAAAAAAACAAACACAGCAGGAGACCAAAGCCATAACCTGAACATGACCTCCCTCATACTGGTTCTATCATAAAACCACTGGGCTGAACTTTGGTCATTTCATCACCGGCACAAAGCAGTCTCAAAGCCCAGCAAAGCAACTACACCGTGATGGTTTTTTTTTTCTTCATTTGCACTCAAGATAGTAGAGGCTTGCTAAGAATATGGCCTTTCAGAAGAAAAAACATGTCAATTTAATTGTCAGTTGGCTGGACATCTTGCTTTTCTTTTGAGGTTGTTTGTTTTAGTATTACTGCACTGAAAAATGTGAGTGTGATATAACATATAACTGGAACATTAAGTGCCAAGGACATATTTTTGTTTGTATCTGTTAGAAATGGAAATCAATACAGTAGTTAAAAACATTGAAGATTATAAAGTGAAACATAAACCCTATCACCAATGTAATATGCCACCAGGAATGTTCACATAAAGATGTTCTTAAAATCTTAATAAACATCCTCTTACACAGGATATTTACAGAGTGATATGCACTAAAAGGTTCAAGTAACTCACCTACTATCACCCAGTGAGTCAAGATCAGGCTGAGATCAGAGTTTAGGATCCCAGTTTACTCTGCTGATCTTTCTTACAACTGCATGTTATCTCAAGTGCAATGTCTTACCAATACCAAGCATTTCTGTTTCCACAAAACGCCGTATTTTTGTATTGCATATTAAAAGAGTCAGTGTGTTCTAAAGTGAGCATTCCAGCAATCACTTGCAAGTATAAAATGTAATTGCTGAGGCAGGACACAAATGGATAGCTTAAGCCAACAGAGAGATAATTTACCATTGTCACTGATAATGATAACTGCCAAAAATTCCAGTCCATACCACCATATTTAAAGTGAGTGTCCCTGCAGAAGGGCACTGAATAGCACACTGAATACGGAGCCTTCCAAATCCCTTGGCTCCAACAAAATGCCAGTTGCCAATCAACACAGCAGCGGTGAGACTGTGGGTGTCCTCAGCAGTTCACTCCAGCACAGAACAGCTCCCAGGCCAGTAACAACCCCATCTCTCAACTCAAGGCCTCTGCCCCCTCATCTTCACCATCCTCCAGGCAGATCTGCTCCTGCCAAATACAAAAATGCTCACCTGATCTTCACCCTGCGCTCCAAACACTGGAACTGGAGACAGCAATGACTTAAAACATCAGTGTGTGAACATGAAACAGCTGAGGATTGCAACGCTTTGTGGTTTCACGTGGAACTTGAAAGCAGCAAACCAAATGAAGATTCTCCTCTATGAAGAGGAAGCAATAATGCCATGACCTAAGTCTGCATTCTGGGCAGCAAACTTATTTATAGAGAGAGGGATATAAGTTTGGGAAGAAAGATTCAAGTCACACATATTTGTTTACAGTACCAGTATTTCATCCTCTATAGGCCATCACATGGCTGCAACATCTAGATTTCTGATTCAAGTACAATATGTAAGAATAGTATAAGGCCACACATATCTCACTTAAGTTTAATGCATATCTTAAGACTTGAGTTTGCCTTTAATCAAGATAATACATTGGTTTACCTTGGTTTTAAATGAACTTTTTAAACTTGGTAGGCTGCAGCCCCTGGAGTCCTGTTTGACTGAATATTATCATTCAGCTATTTTTCAGAATCCTAACCAGCTAGGCCTACACCTACGATGGTACTTAGGTGCTGAACACCTGCTTAAATAATTGAACTCAAGGTGTTATGAGCCTGTATAATTTTGCGATCAGAGCCTAACTTTAACAAATCCCAGCACTAATAGGTTAATTTCTGACTTCAAAACCTCCATATTTTCTAGGCATGATCTGCTATGTGTAGTCACATGTATCAGAAAGCAGGTAGTAGGATTGTTGCCACAGATCTATAAATGAAATAAAATGTTGCATGTAACGCCCTGGAAGAATAAATCACTGTACCCTTTTTGTACATCAGCCTGAAACAACCACATGCAGGCTCAACCGGGTTGGAAGTGAGCCAAAAGATTATCCATCCTTTCTGCCACACGTGGATTCTCCGAGAATCAGCGTCTGGAACTCCATGTGCTCGTTCGATGTTCATCTGTGGTTAAAGATAATGAATTCAGATACAATCATGCTCAAAAGTGACGAGAAGCAGACACAGCAAGAACAGGGCATGCTGTACAGCAAGACCTCGATCCAATACTCCGATGGGAGAGGCAGTGTCAGAAAGCTGAAAACTGACAAGGTGGCCAAAAGGGCTCAGCTTTAACAAGCAGTGAGTGATCAAAAGAGCTCAAACTAAACCAAAACAAAATATCTGTTGTCCGTTATATGTCCACGACACTGTGCTTGCACTGCCGTGCTGAACTACACGGCTGTACTACAAAACAAGTAAAAAGTTCCTCCTGCACCTTCTCCTCGGCCAGGTCCACAGCTACCCGGGAGCTGTTTGTTCCCGCGGCTCCCCCGGTCCCCGCAGGCACCGCGCAGGCACCGCAGCCGAGCCCGCCTCTCAGTGCCTCTGCCCGGGCTCCCGCTGCCGCCCACGGGAGGCCGGGGCTGCCGAGACGCTTCCCACGGCTGCGGCCCGATCCCCCGCGCCTCGTCTCGAACCCCTTGGCATTGAGAGTCCGGCCGCCGGCGGTGCCGCCGCACGCCTCCGGAACCCGGGCTGCCCCGCCAACCCCGCCGCGGCGGCCGCAGCCCCCGGCGGCCACTCACCTCCGCCGGCCCTGCTGGCAGCCCCGCTCCCTCCTCCGCCGCTCGCTGCCCGCGGGCCGCCCCGCCGGAGGTCGCAGGGCGGCGGGCAGGACTACGAGCCCCGTCGTGCGCAGCGGCGCGGAGGCGCCTGCGCGGCGGGGACAGGGGGAGGAGGCGGAAGCGGCGACGGGACCGCCCGCGGCGGCGGGGCGCGGCGGGGCCAGAGCGGGTCGCCGCCGCCGCCATGCCCCGGGACAACATGGCGTCCCTGATCCAGCGGGTGGCGCGGCAGGCGCGGATCACGTTCCGCAGCCCGGCCGGGCCGGCCTTCGGCGAGAACCTGCACCGGCTGCAGCAGCTGCTGGACGAGGTGCGCGCCGAGGACTTGCACTTGGCGCCGCGGGGGCCGTCGGCAGCGGCGGCGGCGCCGGGCGGGGGCTTCCTGAGGGCCGGCGCGGTGCCGCCCGTCAGCTACATGCACATCTGCGAGACGGAGAGCTTCAGCATGGGCGTGTTCCTGCTGCGAAGCGGCGCCTGCATCCCGCTGCACGACCACCCGGGCATGAACGGCTTGCTGAAGGTGCTCTACGGCACGCTGCGCATCGCCTGCATGGACACGCTGCCCCCCGCCGCCGCCGCCCCGCCGCCCGCCGCCGGGCCCTGCCACCGCGCCCTGTTCCGCTCCCGCCAGCAGTACACGCCGGCCTCCCCGCCCTGCCTGCTCTCGCCGCAAACGGACAACCTCCACCAGATCGACGCCGTGGACGGGCCCGCCGCCTTCCTCGACATCCTGGCGCCGCCCTACGACCCCCAGCACGGCCGGGACTGCCACTACTACCGCCTGCTGGAGGGGTCGCCGGCGGGCGCCGAGCTGCCCGGGCTGCCGCGGGAGGTGTGGCTGATGGAGACCCCGCAGGCCGCCGACTTCTGGTGCGGAGGCGAGCCCTACCCCGGGCCCCGCGTCAGCCTCTGAGCCGGCGGCGGCCCGGGCCCGGCCGATGGGACGGTTGGCGGGAGTTCGCGGCCTCCTCGCGCCGCCAGGCCCGCCCAACGGAGCCGCGCCTGGCCCGTCCCCGGCGGGCCGCACCGCCCGAACCACGGCTGCGCTCAGCCCGTGTCCCGCTCCCGGCCGGCGGGACCGCGGCTGCTGGCCGGGGCTGCTCGGGAGCGCCGCGGGTCAGAGCCTTCCTGCTCCTGGCCTGCCGGGAGTCGGGGGCAGTAAACGCCAGAGCGTGTTTATTTCTTTGGGCTGATGCGGAGGAGCGGCACGGTTAAAGTGCTGATCAGCTGAACGGTTGGGGGAAAAAACATCCCGCATCCTGTGTAAATAGTTAGGGCTGCATGTCAGCAAGGGAGTTTGGGTTCCAGCAGGGAGACTCAATGCAATAAGCATTGTCCCGGGGTGCCCCAAGCTCCCCCCAGCAGAGCCAGCTGGTGCCCATGAGCCGGCAGAGCATGCCCACCCAGCCTGGGCAGGGGCTGGGCCGGCTGCAGCCTTTGGGGACTCTGTCTCCAGAGCGAGTCTCAGCAAGAGCTGTACCCTGCCAGCAAAAAACAAACCCAGAACAACTCCTGAGCCAGGACACGTTCCTCCAGTAAACACCGGTGGTCCCCAGGGCTGTAGTTAAGGGAATTCCTGCTCCGAAGGGACACCGTCAGGTTCAGAATTTCTAACAGCTCCTTAAAGCGTTGCCTATAAGATCTCACTATTGCAACTAAGAACTACAGAGTACGTCTATGCATATTTCCTTCAGCTAGGAGAAGGAGACTAGTCAGCTGCTAATTAACCTCGTTTGGAACCTCATGCGGCAGCGGCAAAGGGTATCAACTGTGGGCATCTTAAGAGAAAAACCAACCATCCACTGCTGTGTCATGGAAGCTATTGCAGAAACGTGACATATTTGCAAACTGTACATACAGCAGTGTGCATACCCTAGGTACAGATAAGATTTGACCTGACGTCTTCTCTTTAAAGCGTGGTCTGTGTTTTTATATGGACAAGTGAACACTTCAGGCTTGTAAAGCCTTGCGGTTTCCCTCTTTATACTATTTATAAAAACTACTTTTTCATAAGGCTTTTAAATAAACGCAGGATAGAAGAGACACCCTGAATTTTGCCTTCCTATGATGGAAGCAGTTTGGAGATGCAGTTTGTCCACGGCAGGAGATGCAATCTTTCTAACGAGGGAGGAACTATTTCTATAGGTGAAATACTCCGTCTACACTACAGGGACTGGTCTCGTGCCCATTCATCCTAACGCACGCTTTGTGCCACAAACCCAGGCCTGGGCAGCCTTGGCCCTCTTGGTCTTGATTTGGGAATTTGAATAAGAAAGCGCGACTTACCAGCCTCCTAAGTGATGTACCGACCTGCTCCAGAAATCATTCCACAACTGGCTTTAATTTTCCTTTGTGTATTTATAAAAGCAGACTTGTTTTTCCTGAACAGTGGCTTGTATGTGTGAATTTTTAAAGGTTTCTGATAGATACAGCATTGCTTTTTTTTTTGGCCTGCGAAAGAATTAATGTAAAATACAGTCAGCATTATGCATGCACAGATTAATACTTTTGCAAGGAAAAAAATGGTGGAAATTATTTCAGGCAATTTCCATTTATTCTTACATCACTTTAAAGTGTCTGATACTTCTGCAGCTGGCTTACCTGTTTTTCCTGGAATTCCCCTGCAGCTAAGTGTTAATGTGCAACAACTCTCTATCGAACATAGTCATTAACTATAACGCAATGCCTCCCTGTGTTACAGCCTGTTTCCAGCTCTCTCCGATGCTAATGAAGACCATCATGCTTTTTCAGAAGCCCACAAAGAAGATAGCCTGGTGCATGCAAACAGCTGTACTGGAAAAACAAACTGTGACAGAGACCTTTTTTTAATCTCATCTGCTTTATCCTCCCCGTAGGTCTTTCTGCTTGATTTTTAATTTTTTTTTCTCCATATGTAAAATCTAGTTGAGATGTTTAATGGGATAGGACTTCAATGCATCTTTCTGTAGAGGACGGCGTGGTCCCTTACACTGTGGAGTGCTGTTAACAATCGTGGCAAACCTTTTCCTTTTTTGTTTTTTTTAATAAAGTTGTTAGAATCAAAGTCTTAGCACTGGGAAAATAGCAAAGAAAACCTGAGATGCATTGAAGAAAAGCTTCTTTGTGTAACTTCTTGCTTACTCAGTAATTGAAACTTCTTTCATATGTTCTGGATATCTGTGAGCAGAAGGTTTGAGTCTGTAATGCCGTTCCTTCTCTCTGCGGTCTGGTTATTGTGTTTTCACAACAGCAAAATTACTGTTATTGCTGAATTATAGAATAAATACAAGATATCTCACCACTGACCAGTCATTACTTTCCTTCACAAGTACGACAAGTATGGTACAGAGCACGAGTTTCTTTTCCTAACAGTCCGAATGGGTGACAGGCCTTTCTTTTAAAGGCGATGCTTAATGTTGGGTTCTCAGCCCAAACCTTCCCCCGGCGCGCTCTAGACAAATCCACGCAGATGCGGTATTGCCACTTCTGAAGCTGGCTGCTGTTATAAGGCAAAGGCACCGGTTTACAGCTGCTCACGCTAATACACGATGTATGGTTTTCTTGTAGCTGTATGCTAGTCATGTCAGTTTCCTGAAGTCAGTTCATTTACAATTTCTGTGTTGTTTATCTTGTTTTGCTTTTGACTGGAGTTTTAATCTTGTAGCATCTGGAGAGTGCAAGTGGAGCCTCATTTTGCACACCTGGGTAGCTGAGATCCCAATTTTGCTCACAACACTTGCTGCGAGTGAGCTGCAGTTTTCCAAGGCCGTTGGCTGTACCTCCAGGAGCCCAGCAAGCTGAGAGCAGAGGATCCCAGTCCACCTCCCTGAACCGCAGCCCACCGATGCTGACTGAGGATGACACAGCTCTGTGTGACATCCTTCCAGCAGCAGGCTGTGGGCTCTTGGGGACCAGACACACATGGGATTAAGTGGCAAAGGTGCAGTCCGCTGGCAGACGCAGCAGGGGAGGCAAAAGTTTACTTGTGCTGCTAAGGTGGACAGTGAGATGGTGAGCATGGTGGCTCTGGAGCTGGCCTCACTGCTTGGCTTCTCCATCCCAAAGAGACTAGTCTGTGCCCGGCTTAGGAAGCCTGCTTCACATCTGATTCAAAACCAGGCACATCGCTTCGGCTCCCACTGACTGCCTTTCCCAAGCAAAGAGCAGCTGCTCCAAAAGCCAATGCCAGTTCCAGGAGACAGGGCGCAGGGCGTTTCAGACAGAAGAGGCAAGTGCCACTGGGGCTTTGCACAGCGGGACCCAGCACCGAGTCAAGCAGATGCTGGTAGCAGCTGGGCAAGGACTTTGCCCTTGCTCCCTGCAGTGCTGGGTTGTGCCATTAGCAGGGTGCTCCATCCTCTGCGGTGCAGACCACACCGGGGATCTGTAGCAGCAGTTGAGCCCGCAGGGCCGGTACAGCCCTGCACCGACGGCAGGACCCAAAGATGGGCCCTGGCGGGGCCGGGCCGGGCTAACATCTTAAAACACAATAATAAAAATAGGTTAAAAAAAAAAAAAAAAAAGGCGCGATGTTGTGGTCAGATGGGTTCAGCAGAAAAAGCCCGGCTGTGCCGCGGGGGTGAGCGCCGCCGCCCCCGCGGAGCCCCCCGAGAGCGGGCGCGGTACCGCCCGCGCCGCCGGGAGCCGCTTTCACCGAGCAGCGGCCGTCGGGGCGGCGGTACCCGCTCTTCCGCAGCCCACTCGGGGAGGTTGCCTGGGGCAGATCATAACCGCGGAACAAAATAGAAAGTGAGTCAAAAAACCCACCCCGCTCCCTGGTTAATATTACCCCGTCTCTCTTCTCCGAGGGAAATCCCCGCGCCCCAGAGCGAGTGTTTGTACGGCGGGGCCGCTGTTTTTCCGCGCCCAGGCGCAGCGCTGCGCCCAGCGGAGCCCGGACCGGGCTGCTCCGCAGCCCTCGCCGCACGGGTCGGGGGGCGGGCGGGAGGCCCTTCGCCGGGCCGGGGAACCTACGGAAATAAAGGTGCCAATTTAGCATAATTAAGAGATTTATTTGTAGTTTTTTATAAACGTTGTAAGCACCGACCCTATTGTCGAAAAGTTTATTTACAGTGTGGCCAGAAAGAAACCCTCTCTCCTTCCAGCTCCCGTTAGTAGTTGTGCATTATTCGTGTTATCTGCTGCGCCTCAGGTCCCGGTAGACAACGGGCGTCGGTTCCAGCCAGAATATTTACATCCCGTCCCAAGTCCTACTATAAACGTAACACTTTTAAGTCACCAAAAAGAAAAATAAAAAAATAAAAACAAAAAACAAAAAAAAAACCAAACCAAAACCCCAAACGAGTGCGTACAAAAATATAGTCTCTAAAAAAAAAAATCCCAATATTAATAGGCAGAAATGTACAGCCATACGAAAACCAGGGAGTGAAAACTTTCCGGTCTCGGTGTCGCCGCTGTCATCGGAGCGGATCGGTAAGGCTCCCCCCCACATGCAGACAGGGGACCGGGCTCTACACCACACAAGGCACCAAGGACACCTCACCACGACGGCACTGCATGCATCCATCCTCCCGCCGCAGCCCCTATGTACACCCGCCGGCCCGGCCCAGGGGAGCCCCGCGGCGCCGCCAGGTGCTCACCGCGCCCCGCCGCGCTCGGCGGCGGCTCAGCGGCTCAGCGCTGGGTCCTGCGCGCCCCACGCTTTCAGGGAGTCCGCGTCCGCGCCGCGCAGGGGGCCAGGGCGGCGGCGCCGCTCCCGCCGCCGGGTTGCGGGCACCCGCCGGCGGCGGCGGCTCCTTTCCGCTCCTTCTGGCGCAGGTGGATCTTGGTGTGCCGCTTCCTCTCGTCGGAGCGGGCGAACTTCCTGCCGCAGAAGTCGCAGGCGAAGGGCTTCTCGCCGGTGTGCGTGCGGATGTGGGTGGTGAGGTGGTCGCTGCGGCTGAAGTTCCGCATACAGATGCGGCACTGGAAGGGCTTGTGGCCCGTGTGGATGCGGATGTGCCGGGTGAGCTCGTCGGAGCGGGAGAAGCGGCGGTCGCAGCCCTCGGCGGGGCACGGGTAGGGCCTCTCGTGGACCGGCGTCTTGCTGGGCCGGTTGGGGTACTTGCGGGGCCGCAGGATGGGCCGCAGCGGCAGGTGGTGCGGGCTGTAGGCGCCGGCCGGCAGCCGGGTGCCCGCGCCCTCGCCCCCGCCGCCGGGAGTGCTGCCGGGGGCGGCGCCCGCCGGGGGCGCCCCCATGGTGAAGTTGCGGATGGTGGAGAGCGGTGTGAGGGGCGGCGGGACGCGGAGCGAGTCGAGGGGGCAGGGGAAGGGTTTGCGGTCGGGGCCGGCGTGAAGCTCCCGCTGGCACTGGGGCGGCGGGAAGAAGCCGCCGTACTCGGGGATCATGGTGAAGAGCCCGCCGTCGGCCGCCGCCGCCTTCGGGGAGGGGTAGGAGGGCGGCGGGGGAAAAGGCAGCGCCCCGCCGCCGGCGGCGGGCAGGAAGGCCGAGGAGGGGTCCTGGGGGTACATGTCGCCGCACCCAGAATAGGGCGGCGGAGGTGGCGAGTACAGGTGTTCCAGGTCGGCCGGCTGGCCCTGCGCCATGGTGCAGCCGAGGGCCCCGGCCAGCGGATTGGGGGAGGCGGCGGAGGCGGCGGTGGCCGAGGAGGAGGCGGAGGAGGTGGCGGAGGAGGCGGAGGAGGTGGCGGAGGAGGGCGTGCTGACCCCCTGCAGTATCCCCGCGCTCACGATGTTGATGATACCCTCGGGGTAGCAGCCGGCGCCGGGGTACTGCGGGTCGATGGAGAATTTGCCCATGTAGGTGAAGGTCTGGTTGCGGGAGGCCGGGGCGCTGGGCGCGAAGCCGCCGCCGTAGGGCAGGTCCAGTGCCCGCTTATCGCCCATGTCCACGTTGATCATGCCGTCTAGGGGGACAAGGAGCCGGTCAGCCCTCCGCGCCGTCGCCCGCTGGGCGCCCCACCACCGGTCCCGGCCGTGGCCCGGCCCGGCTCGGGGCTGCGGCGCGCACATGTTGCGCTCCGGCTACGGGGGCTCCGCGCCGGCCCCAACTCTTTTCCCCGAGCCGGGTGCGGGGGCAGGGCTGCCACGAGGGGCGCCGGGGACCCCGGCCGGGCGAGCCCCGGGGGGCCGCGGCCCCCGTCCCAGTCCGCCCCCCGCCCGCCGCCCCGGGGCTCCGCCGCCCTCCGCGAGCGGCCCGGCCCGCACCTGCGCGGCCGCGCGGGGCCCGCTTACCTCCTGCCACACCGCTCATCTGGTCAAACGGCCCTGCCAGGTCGGCATTGGGGAAGATCGCGACCGAAGTTGGCAGCGCGGCGGCGATGTCATCGGCGGGGTAAATGCCCTCGGGGAGCTGGTGCACAAACCCGCCGAGGGTCACCGGGATCTTGTCCACCGCCTTGGCGGTCATCATGGGGGCAGCGGGGCGGCCGGGGGAGCGGCGCTCCCGGCCGGCGGTGTACGCTCGGGGCGGGGAGGGGAGAGAGAGGAGGGGGCGCTTCCCCCTGCCTCCCACTACCGGCGCGGGGGGACCGCGGGGAGCCGGCGCGGCGGGCGGGGAGGCATGTGCGGGGCGGGCGGCCGCCCCGTCGCGGCGGTGCGGTGCCCCGGGAGAGCCGCCGCTCCCGCCGCAGCTCGCGCTGGAGGACAAGTCTGGCGGTAAGTATTTATGGGAGCCCCCTGAATGCCCGGGACGTCACTGCCCATATAAGGACTGAGGAACGGGGCCCGGCGGTCACGTGGGCGCCGGCGTGCGGGACCCGCCGCCTCGCGCCCGCCCCAACCCACCCGCCCCCCCTCGGCGTTCCGCGCCCCGCGGGGGCGGCCCCGACCCGCCCCGGCCCGCCGAGCCCCTGCCGCGCCGGCAGCGCCTCAACGCCGCCCGCCGCGCCGCCCAGGGGGGTATTCCGGTGGCGGGGCCCTTGTCCTAAAAAGGCGAGGATCCGGCCCCGCCCCGCCTGCCCTTTTTAGGGCTCGTTCCGGAAAATTTTAAAAAGCTCGGAAAGCAGAGGAGGTCCCGGGGCCGCCCCGCCGGACCCAGCTCACTTTCTCAGCAGCCCGTAACCGCAAAGCGGCGGCGGGTCAGAAAACAGCCGCATTCACGGAATCCGGCTTCTCCTTTCTTAAAAATAAATTAAAAAAAAAAAAATCTGAATTACGGGTGGAAAGAGGCACCGAGCAGAGCGAGCGCGTCGCCGCTTTTTTTGGAATGTGTCTGATCTATATATACTGTCGCGAAAACGGAACCGCCTGCTCCGCCGTCGGTGGGTTGTTATTGTACCGACGGGCACAAGCGAGGACGGGACGGGGCGGCGGGGCGCAGCGTAACCCCGCGCCGCCCCCAACCCCCGGCTCGCCCGCACCGCTCCCACCCTCCTCGGAGCAGCCTCTCGCTTCCACAATATCCCGAGGCTCCACTACTGGTTTTGCTTTTCTTTCCCTATGATCTCCTCCATAATGAGGGTATCAAACTAAAGAGTGCTTAAATTCTAGCTTCTATTTTTTTTTTTTTTAATTTTTTTACGAAGTACTAAAAATAACCTCCCTCGTGCCTCCCTTCCCAGGAGGAGCCAATCTTTCATATGCTGTTCCCAAGCTGAGAGCTTGCAGCCCCTACATCTTCTTGCTGATGAGGGTGTCAGATGTAATTATTTTTGAAAGCTGTATCCCATGCTATGTTCATGTCACTAATCTCATTACTTAGAAATATTTCATCTCAGAGCTGTTTATTCCTGCGTTTAGAAAAGTGACTCTCACATATGGTCTGTAGCGTGCAAGGCCCTTTTTCAGTGGTCTTACAAAAAAAACCCACAAACAACAACATTGATAGCCTGAGCAGCAGCAAGACACGGCAACATGAGAGATGCTACAAAAGCGTGTGCACTTACCTTGTGTCCCAAATGCTGTCACAGGCTGTCTGTCTCCCAGGCGCCTCTTTGTCCATCCAACACCTCACACCCCAGCTGAGGAAGGTGCCCACCGTTCCTCTGGTTTTGTTTCACTGCCTTTGGTGATGCTCCAGGTTCACAACTTGTCCGGTCACTGCAGAGCCCAGGCTAGACAGGAGTGTGTCTGAAAAAGTAAAAGTTTTAGGGTCATTTGACATACTTGCAAAGGCACAGTAGGCATAAACATAGATATTTTCCTTTATCGGTGATCAGGGAAAAGTGCACTGTAATTAGGAAATACATAATACTTTTTTTTTAGTGTAGATTTTGTTACCAGTCTTTTCTGGCACTTAATGTACAGCCAATACAGTTTGGCATATGAGAATTAGTTGAAAGAAAGCTCGTGTTCAATTGCAGTAGGATTCTAGATATTTTAGTTTAAAAACCCCATCTCAATTTAAAAGTTAAATTGTGACAGAGAGACAGAGAGGGAGACAGGTTCTGGTAAATTTGACTGAGAAGTAGGAGCAATTGTATTGTACCTTTCCATTACAGCTGAGCTATAATTGGTCTAATCGCTACTATGAAAGAACAAAATATTGGAATCTGTTGTGCAGTGAGGCAAGTTACTTTAAATGAATTTGAGAAACAGGTAACTCTAAGTACAGTATCCTCCTTACTGCAAAATTCATGGATGTATCCGATGCAGGTTTTAGGGATAGTCTACAAGATCTTCCTGTATTATTTGAAAATACCACATGCCCACTGATGACACTAAATCGTAATGCACAGAAGAGAAAGAAGAACCAAGGTTTCACATCACACCTTAAGCCTCCCACATCTCAGTTCCACCTTTGAACTAACTTGTTGAATTTAACGTTCTTCCACTATGGAGAAGGATTCAATGAAAGACTGACATGAACAAAATTTAGTGTACCTTCTGGCTAACTTCACCTAAGGAATACTACTATCTTACTTGACTTTGTTGGTTAATTTTAAAAGTCTTCTCGAGAACTGGGTAAATTGTGTCCAATTTCCAGCCTTTACACAGACGATCAAGTCACTCAACTACTCTCAATGGAAGCTTTGTCTGGATAGTGGCAGGATCTGGTGCGAGGCAAGATGGAAACATAGCTAATGCTTGGTGTTCAGGAAGATGTTGACAGATGAAACTCAAATGTTTCTGGTCCCTTTTCAGATATTCTTGCTGAAGTGCTTTGCATGTGCTTAGTGCCTTTGATCCCCATTTGGCTGACTATACCAGACTCCAAGGGTTAGACCGTCCAACTTGCACTGACGTCAATGAGCCTTACACGCAAAAAAACATACTGATTCCTGTGGTTCCTATAAACCACGTGGTTTCATATGATGGACAGATTACTGGTGTAGAATTGCCAAAGCCTCACTCATACCAAGAAAGGAGCTGCATCTCGTACACACATGACATGTTTGACTGGGTGTAGCACTGACTGAGGAGAGTTAAGAGCTGAAGGGAGAAACTTCTCTTTTATTCCCAATTTCTTTGAAGCCAGTCCCCTTTGGATTTATTGTATTTGTTCTTTTAACAAGGTGCAAGCTGACATTGCACTGGGTGTATTTTTCTGCAGTCATTCTCTACTACAAGGACCTGAGACAGGAGCTGTAGAAATAAAATTATCTTTGCCTCCATACCTGAGCTTGAGAGTGGCTGAGGAAGAAAAGGCAGCTCATCATCTGTGGAACTGGCAGCACCATTTAACCAGCTTAACATCACACATTTGAGTCATCCCTCCAGGGGGTTACTACGCTTTTGTAGCAAAACTCCACCGACCTTGTGATGCTAGTAGGCCTGCTTGGGAAATGCACCCTGCCACTTCCACTGTGCACGCCACTGCTTTTGGAAATGTTCAGGTGGCCCCAGCTCAGCAGGTGCCCTTGGGAGCAGGGACTGAGCTGGGAGCAAGCACTCGTTCCTGGATAGGAGGTGAGTGACCCTGTCCTCTGACAACAGCGAGGGATGTCCGTCCTATGTCTGGGCCAGGTTTGGGTTGTTATGTTCCACATAAAAAATAATGTTTTCTCTCCAAAGCTGGATTTCAGCATTTCCTAAATTTGCTGCTTTTCACTGGGGGTAGAGAGATCTGGCATGTCCTCACAGGAGGAAATACTGCTTTACTTATACCTTTTGTTTTGCCAGGGATATCTGCTAGATTCCCAGGCTGCTGGCAAAGGCCACTTCCCTTAAATCTACCCTGCCTGCCTGCCCCTCGCAGGCTCTCGGTCTGTGCTGGCTGGTCACTGAAACTTGGTAGCCAGCCAGGGAAACCTGCTGTAAACATGAGCCTACAGAAAACAGCTGCCTGACTGCTGGTGTGCTAGGGGAAGGGGATGGTTAAAGAGTAGAAGAGGAGGCATCCCAGTCTGCCCTTAATTGCAGTACCTTGAAACCACACTCCGTGGTTTTCAGCCAAGGCTGCTTGTTGTTTTAGGATGAATGTCTGTAAATTTGAAATAAGTAAATGACTTTATTGTGAGGATTTGGCTTGGGAGAACCTTAACAGCATCCTGAAGGGTTGTTTAAATGTCAATAACATTTTCTAATTCGGGCTATAGGAATTAAACCCATGTGGAATTGGTAAGATACTCGTTTAAGTTTGTGCAGCTATAAACAAGTATGTGTCACAGAGAAAACTTCCAGCCAAATAAAAGCAACAACAAACTAATTTGCCCAAAACCTATTCTCGTTATTAAATGTGCAGAGCATTTCCTGGATATTCCCGTACACGGTTTCTAGCACATGTATCAAATCCGCAGTCCCACCAGTCCTCACCCGCTTCGTTGCTCACGAAACACCCGAGGGAACAAGGACGTTCCCCCCAGGCGGCGGGCGGGGAGCGTGAGCGGGCTCCACTGCCCTCTCCTGGGGAAGGCGCTCCCGGGAGCCGGCGAGGACGCGGCAGCTGAGCAAAAAGCAGCGCGCTGCGCTGAGTGCTGCTGGTGTTTCACCACATAACAGCATCACTAAAGCTCTACACTGCCTTATAGACAGACCAAAGTATAGCCCCGTCGGGTCAGAGATCCCAGGCAGGCCAGCAGGGCTGCCTGATGGCTGTCTCACAGGCTGTGACCCCCGTAGCCCCAAAGGTGTCAGGATGAAGATCACGTACCCCAGAGAGGTGCTGGGAGCAAGCCACAGAGGGGGCATCCCTGATGAAAGGCTAAAATACCAGCTCTGCCTGGAGGAACAAAAAACAAAGAAAAAAAAAGTTGCTTCTCGTAACAAGGAAAATAACTCGGATACACATATCATTCATTTGACAAGACTCTCAAAATAATGACTTTGTCTCTGAATAGCAATAGTCTGACTGCTAAGCTCTACTTTCCAGTCCTTTCTTCTGAGACTAGTTTCACTTACCCTTGTATTTCCTGCTCTGACGTGTCTCCTGTGCTTTGTGTAAATACTGCCTTGTCCCATGGCTGCGCTGCGTCTTTAGTCCAGAGAGAGATTGATTAATTGAGCACATCCCTTAACGATATAAGTGGCTGCCTTGCTTGAAGGACTGAAATAAAAGAAGTATAGCAAGCATCACCTTTACAGTTCTCCTCTTGGTCCCATTACCTAGCCTGTCAGAAAGCTTTTCACACATACTCTGTTCGTAGGAAACAACAGTTTCAGAACTGGGTACGGCTTTTTACCCTCAGCTGAGGAGTAAAGTAATGTATGGCATGTCTTTTCAGCAGATCAGAAGGGAAAGCAAAACTCTGGCACCATTTTCCAAGCAGTCTTCTGAGAAGTAGAAGAACTCTGTGGGGTGTTTGTCAGAAACTTCCCACCCCTCCAGGGAAGCTAGAGCCATTCACAGGATTTCTAGATTACCAAGGACTCATTTCATTTGCCCTGTCTACGCACCATTTCTCAGAACTTGTTTCTATTTACGTCTGATTTATTTGTGCTTTGGTCTTGAACCAGTCTGCCTTGAGCCTTGGAAACCCTCAGCTCTTTGCTCTGGGTAAGTCAGTCTGAGCATGGTTCTGGCTTTTCCTTCGTTTCTATCATTTATTTTCTGTTCCTGAGGGCATGTCTACATGCTCCAGTCTCACAAGAAGTCCATCCTGACTGTGAACTCCTGAGGAGAAGAGTGTTCAGGTTCATTTTCAGCAAAGTAACCCAATGGATGGCTTTCTGTCAGAAAGTATCAACAAAGTTTATTGGAGCAGGGATTTTATTTTTTTTTTTTTTTTTTAATCCCACAAGAGATTAAAATAAGCAACATGTTTTGCTTTAAAATTTCTAGGGCCAGATCTTCAAGCGATGTAAATTAGCATAAGTTTTCTGATGCTCTGACCCCTGCAATCTGAGTGAAAGTCAAAATTGGACATGATTTTATTTAAGGTTTGGTTACATTTCAAAGCTAAAACTCAAACTGCTCCTGAGGGTGGGCATGGTCCTTTTCATTCTGTATTTGGGCTGCTTCCACCTGTTTTGCAAGAGTTGTTTCTATCTTTGATTTGTTTTCTCTGCTGCAGTGTATTGTCCTTATTCTTTCACCTCCCATCTCATTCACGTCCCTCTCCTTACTTTCTGTTGTCCAATCTTTTCAGCTATCTTTTCTCTCTTCCTCCTCCTGCCTTTCCTCTTGCTTGGTAGTTCCTTTTCCTTCCCCCTTATCTAAGCAATTGCTGCCAACAGCTATATTTGGAATAGAGTGGGAACAAGCTATTCTTGTGACTTTACTTTGAAATAACTGAGAGGAGCAGATGATTTTCTTTGAACAAATAGAGGATGTATTGAGGGGAAGGCAGGCTAGTAAAGCCAAAATGACATTGTTAGGGAGCACCTGCCCGGCAGGTTCATCCTTCCCAATCTCAGGATAACTTAACCACTTATTAGTTCTTGTTTGCTCTGTTTTAGCTTTAAATCCTACCTTTGTGCAAAATCCCCCTCTCCAGGTTAGTAAGCCGAGGTCTAAGAAGGCCCAGCTCATCACCACAACATCTGGGCACTCACATACCAAGGGGAATCACTGCCATCTAAAATCCTAAATGCCAGAATTAGCTAAAATGGGACGTATACTTGTTTAACACTTGAACTAAATGCTGTCGTATCTTCTGGTGTAGTCATAGGATACCGTTATAGAGTTCCACTTGTATGGGCTAGCACAGAAACATGCTGGGAGGAACAATTTCCTATTAAGCTACATGATTTCTCCATGTCCTCTCACATTAACTACTTCTCATCACCACCTGTTCCTCATCAGCCCTGCCATTTAAATTCCTGTAAGCAATACATTAACAATGCCAGCAAGAACCAGAGCTACATTAACAGGACAGCACAGAATGTATTTCTCCCTATCATTCATATTTCTGTGTTTATATGATTAGCTCCCACATTGGTAAGCCAAACAAGAAACAAGGCCAAATGAGAAATTAAGCACCGTGGCTTAGCATTTAGTGCTTGTGCCAGAAGATCCAAGTCTTTTTGCTCCCAGGTGAAGCCAGTCGTATTAAAACCACACTGCTGTACATGTGATTGTGTGTGAAACACCTTCATACAGGGAAAGATACATGAAATTACATGCAGAAAGATGCAGAGACAAGATCTTTCTTTACAAGTTAAACATTCAAAGGAAGGATGGCTGCTAAAGGTTAGACAAGCAGCTAGAAGGAAATGATTCTTCCATCTATCGATGACTTCCTGGGATGTTATAAACCAGCTAACACAAATGGTCATGCTGACTTGGGGCTTCCACAGTTGTCTGTGCAATACCTGTTAATATGTCCAGTTTGCCAACAGAATACATGTCAATACCAATATCTTAGGAGGGCAGGGCTGACAGAGCTCTAATGTTTTTCTATTGGACCATCTAACAGAAAAAGAGATAAGTCTTCGAGAAAAACAAGACTTTTTTCTATGTCCACACTACTACTACTGCCACCACACATCTTGAATGTGCCATATCAGACAGGGGCTAAGCAAAGTGGAAAAGGAATGACCTAGGCTATGAGGTGACAACTACTTTCAGCACTACCGCTAATTCACAACAGAGACTGCCAAGTGTCTCTTTGGGTTTCTGTCCCTTGAAACAGAGCACAAGCGAATTTGGTGTATGCTGCAGATGTAATAATATAATAGCATTTCATACTGAATTAAATACAAGTGTAATGGCTGAGTGTATTTCATCAGTATCAGATGAGTTTTTGCAATTTTGTGCTGCCATAGAAAGCAAATATATTGTCTTTAAGTGTTCTTAGCCTTGGCTCAACAGAGAAATGAACTTTGACATATTTAAAGAACACTGCTAAATCCATGGTGAGCTCAGAGAGGATTTAGCCCTCCCCTAACCCCTCACATCCTCTGTGTCATCCTCACCATGCAGATTTCCGCTCAGTCCCCTCAACTCCACATGGTCAGTACAGCTACACAACATGACTGCAAAGAGCTTCTCAAAAATAATCTTTAGGTTTAAGGCTCTCAGGGCACTACACAGGGCACAGACCTGGGCCAGCCTGCTGACGAGGGAGCCCACAGCTGTATTGCCCTCAAACAAGTCTGCATTCACTGGCCGGGGGACCAGAAACTGCTTCCTGGGCTCCCAGGAGTGCTGACGTGCCTCTGATTTTTATTATTGAGCAAATGCAGATGTGACTAAGGCTTGGCTGCATCTAAGCCATAACTAAACCCCACAGAGATTTGCAAAGTAGGCTTTCCCCAGCCTTCTTGGTCTGGACCAGCTGAGAAGATGAGCATTTTCTGAGCCTTTCTACCACCACTCAGAATGGAGGCAAGTTTCCTACCCAGAGTTAGAGTCCTTGCCCACAGTGTACGATGTGCTGGATTCAGCCCTCTTTTCTGTCTGAATGCAGCTGAGCAGATTTCTTCCATCTTACAGGATTACGCCCAAACCCATGTTTCAGGGTCGCTCAGGGGCCTGCTTGTGTCTTTCTGACGCAGACTTTGAGCTTTACATGAAGTGAGCCAGCTGGACCAGCTCCTCAGCAGAGGTCAGGGTACCTGCCTGGGGAAGAGCTGAGACCCAGTAAGAAGACGGAGCTGGTGTTCCAGTTTCCGCACTTGGTGTTTGAGCAGGTCACAAGGAGCTGGCCAGCTGTGTATCTGGAAGAGGACTAATGAGAAAACTTTAAGTGCTATGTTAGAAGTATTGATTTGCAGTGAAAACCACAACCTGCAAGTACTTTCCAGACACCAAGGAGAAACAATCACTGTTGCCATAACCCACAAAGAAAAGGTGTGAACAAAGACTAGTACCAAACAGATTAAGAAATATCAAAGAACAGGAAGTATTCACCCTACTGATGTAGAACAGTCCTTCCTAAAGCTAGGCTGAATATTCATCACACCATAAACTCTGTCCTGTGATTCAGGACAGCGCTTGTGTTGGAGCACACTAAAAACACCAGGTCTGCAGCATGCCCAGAGAGGCTGACCAGGGCTGCCATGGACTTTGCAGGCTTTCTGATAAGCACACTTATTGTAACACAATTGAAAGTTGACAACGTGTCTAAAAACACACACAATGTCAGAGAAGGAATGAAATGTTGGTTCCCTCTCTCCTCCCCAACCTCATTACATGCTAAGGAAAAATAATGTATGGAGAATAATACTTCACCATCTAAAGAGTTTTTCTGGTTTCTAAATCTAGTGAAGAGTCATTGTATATTTTGACAGAAAAATGAATCAAAATAATAAAGTGAATACAAAATTATATTGCTGTCAATAATTTAATTTACACAAAATAGCACTGTGACATGGTAATTGTTATATATGATGCAGCATTCAGTATAATATTTGGAGAATGCATTATAGAAAGTCAACATTTAACTACTAAAATCAACTTACATAATCAAAGCTGTCAGGGAATCTTTACAGTTTTATATTAATTTGAATGTAATTTACTATAGAGGTGTCATTCTTAGAGGTGCTTACAATAGTTAATGATCTCTGCATTTCCATTATAGAATCCTATTTTCAAAGGTTTATAACTTGGTCTTAAAACTCTCAGCCCTCTGGCACATTTTCCTTTTCCTTACAAAAAACTATGTTAGATGTTTTAAACTTTTCTCTCAGAGCAGAAATTGTTGTTACTTTCAAAATTCATTTTGAGGATTTGCTAATTTGCTGCTTGCTACCCAGGGATCTCAGAAAACGAAACGGTCTTCACAGTAGAAGTCGCATTCTTCCACTTGCCTGAGTATTTTACCCCTCAGATCATTTTTCTTGCTGAAATACCTAAGCATCTTCCAATATTGCATCCAAACATTCTCTGCATAATTCCTTCTCTGCTTCCTATGTTGCCACCATTAAGCTTTCTTCCAGGTCCTCTCCTCATCTCAGACTTTGACTTCTGTTCTGTGCCTTCTCACAGATGTCCACACTTACCCTGGCAATTGCAAGTTACACCACTTCCATCAGTTACTGGGCTCTCCTGGCTGCACATTTCCTCAGCCTCACCCCTTTTTTCAATTCACTTTTCCAACTCATCAGAAGCCTAACAATTAATTTTGCTCTAGCCAATACATTTCTGTCCCTGATCTTATAGGCCCAATTCATTCCAGACATTACCCATCAGCCCACCTAGACCTGCTCTCTTGTTTGGTGATTTTCAGTTTACCAACCACAGGAACTATACAGCCCTGAGGCACTAAAGCCATTTCACCCCCAACCCAGACTTTCTGCTAGGAGGCAGGACACTGAAAACCAATTGTCCACAAACACATTGTTACAGGTCATTTCCAAAACTGGACTTTGAAAGGCAAATTGTTAACACAAAGCTATTCCCCATAATGAAAGCAAAGCAAATGATTACCTTGTCTGCTTTGGTAGACCTGGTCCAGTTCATGGGTGTAGTTTTCTCAAATCCTGCTCAGCTCCACTTTTTTTCACCCATGTCAGTTAACTGTCATTTTGGATCCCCTAGCTGTCTGTAACCTCAGTGTTGTTAGAACAGGCACATTTCAGCCAACATGCACAACTGTTTCCAAAATCTAAATCAGCACTATCATGCAAACATCTGGACTTACACAGAAGTAGTTTTGTCACTTGTCCAGGATCTCTTTATTTTCCATACTAGAAGAGCTTAAAGTATTTGTAATGTTCTGTTCTAGTCATTCAGTCTTGATATGGCCACTTTTGTCCAGCGCCTACACTTAGCCAAAACACTTCCTTCCCTTTTTCCATCATTGCCATTTTCCTTGTTTGAAAAAATGAATGTATTACTTTCTAATAATCCGGTGATGTCACAAATAAGATGGGAATCTCCTTTCCTTTATGCATACTGAGAACAGATCTGTAGTTCTGGAAAAAAAAAAAAATCTGTTGCTTACATATCACATTACTGGATATGGAAAGAAAAACTATTTCACAGGCATGGTGTTTTGACGATGGACTTGATTCAAGAAAGATGTGGTCATATTTAGACTGGATAGAACTGGTGACTGACTCAGTGAGATGGCTTAACTCTGTAACTAGGGCAGATAACAACGAGAAAGACAACACTGGCAGTATTCTGTTTGATCCTTCAGATTCATAGTTCAGTCGTACAAAGGAACTCTAGAAATCACTTTTTTTTTCCTCCAGTGGATATTCAGTTGGACACAAGCAGGATGAGTGTCTGGATATATGATATTTCATAGAAGCATTTGACACACTTCAAATCTTTATTCTGGTTTTGGAAAAAATGCTAGAAGACTAGCTGTAGCAAGGACTACTGGCTGAAAGTTTCCGGGTGTTACTTCATCATTCTGTGTGCTGAGAAAACAGAACTGGAAGATGGAACTTTAAAATGGTCAGAGAACTCAGGGACTCAGAGAACTCAGCAGAATGAATGGAACCTGACAGGCACAGGACCTTAGAGGGTGTTCTTTCAAACTGAATGACGATTCTTGCATTTTCACTGTCCCTTACAAAAAAATCTAACAGACCAGTTTATCCCCATTCAATATTTTTACTCCTTGAATCACAATGAAGTTTTCCTCTGATGTAGGTAGCGCTGCCCGCTCTCCTGAGGTTGACGCCCACTTCATTCAAGTATTCCTAGTGCAGCAGGGATTTTAGTGGCTACTGGCTTGCGGCCAACATCCCACACATTTCCTCCACAGCAAAAATGCCTTAATTCTGACCCACTGCCTTTCAAGTAGATGCGGGGTGGGGGGAGCAATCACAAAGAGCTTTGCTTTTATCTATAGTTCTCCTTCAGAAAGGTCTTAAAAAAAAAAAAAAAATCAGACATTGTTCTTCTCTTTTCTTTGTCAAGCTCTACAGTCAGGCAGGGTAAGGTTTGGTGCTGCTGTTAGAGCTTGAGCCCAAAAAGAAGCTGAAGGCATTCAGATGGTGGTGCTTATAGATTTGGGCAAAAGGAGTTTGTAAACAGTGTAAGTGCAGAGTGGGTGGACCACACTGCCTGCCCTTGTGCCAATGGACACACCCAGCACCTCTCCCACTCACCAGCTCTTCTGCACACCATTCCTTCCAAATCAGTTCAACCAGCACCTACTGCAGGACCTTGTGTCTCTCAGGCAGGGCACTGAAAAAAAGATCAGAAAGGACAGTAACTTTTGGCTCCCAACTGAAGTTTTCCATCCTCAGCACAGATAGAAAGAACACTGCTGATGTTCCCTGATAACTGCGGGGCAGCATGTTCCAAGCCCAGCATCTGAATGGGCAAGAAGAAACCGTACACACTTACAAACCAGGCACATTACAGGCCTGGCACAGCCACCACTAATGAATTTGAGTTGTGACAAATTATGCAACACACATGTATTCTTACACCCACAAAAGCCAAACACATACATGGTTTTAAGACTAGTGCATGGAAGAAAGGGCGTAGTGGATCAAAGCTGTCCATTTCATAACTCCATTGCACGTAACCCTAATGGAAAACAGCACAGACAAACAGGTCTTATATTTGTTAATCTAGCCAAGCAGAGGTGAGGAGAGATACAGCGATGTTCACAGGGGAATGTGGAGCCTAGGATTACAATCTGTTATACTGGGAGGGCTAGGATCAGAAGTCAGGGAGAAGAAAAGCGTTGACAAACCATTTAGTTGATCTGCAATGGTGCTGTCAGGATGATAGAAAGATAAACTACCCTCCAAGTTAACAAGTTTTGGAGTCAGAAATATTTGAGGGAAGACGTTAAGAAATAAATGTAAATCAAAAGGTATAGGGAAAGAAAACCCCAAGGACATCAACAATCTGGGAAAAATCACTAACAAGTGCAAGGCAGGTGGCCAATTCTTGTGGTACAGGTAGAAAGATAGTCTACTTTGTTCAGTAGAACAAGAAAGTCTGGATGACTACAAATAAGAAAGATGATGAAAATGGAAAGAGAGGCATTAATTAAAGAGAACATTATGCCAATCCTGCATAAAGTTTCAAAGATTGCACACATGCTAATCAGAGGAATAGGATTTCTAGAAGTTTGGAGACAATTTCAAAATGTCACTCCTTGATACCAGGGATAAAGGTAGAATCTGAATGGAGACTGGATGTATTTGTCACTGTTCCATCTGATTATGGTTTTGGAAAAATTACATGGAAACAGATCTTGCAATATACTGAATATAAGGAGAACTGCAAAATGTACAGATGAACTCGAGGAACAAAAATTAAATAGTAAAAAGAACATAGGTTAAAATACAAGCTGCAGAAAACTGACAGTAGGAATTATTTCAGAAAAAAAAAAAAAAAAAAGGAGGATAGGTAAATTGAATAAAACAGAGGCAAAGGCTGGCACTCATCATCGCCATGACACTTGCATTACATCTCACTTCCAAGTGCAGAGTCCAATTTGGGAGAAGGCAAGTAGCAGAAAATTCTCTTCATAGGGAGAAAAAGGCTTCTTTCTTTCGCAAGTTCCTGTGTCAGTAGCCATTTTATGGGGCTGCCAATCATGGCAAATCAACTGAAAAGCCAGATCATTTTCTAAAGCATCTACCTTCCTAGAGAAAGATTTTAAAGTTGACTGTGTACAATCCAGCTGCTGCTTTTAATCTTTCCCTGACAACAGTAGTTGTTTTATTACTTTGACAGTCATTTTTAGCCCATGAATAGTACCATAGTCCTTGTAAGATAGGAAAATTCTTTTGATCTACAATTTCATAAGGTTTAGCAATGGACAAAGGATTTTTCTGGTATACTTGATCACACATTTGCTGAAGTTTAGTCTTAGAGCAAATAAAAGGCACTGAGCTACCCATTTGGAGAAACACAAAAATCCTTTTTGATGAATAATGACTGCCTGAAAAAAAAAAAAGAATTTATTATAAAAATACTACCTATTAATAGAAAATTAAGAACAAGGTTACTCTTGAAATAGCTTTGATATGTTGCCAAAATCACTTTTTACTTTCACACTATTTTAATAGTATAATCTAGAGGATAGAAAATAAGGATGCAGGACAGGCGTTGTATATAAGGAGCAAAAAGGAAGGCATTTCAAGCTGTCTGTAACAACTAAGAGAAACTGGGAGAAAACTCAGGCAGGCATGGAGCAGTTTTCCAGCATAATGGTTTGTTCTATTTGCTCTACAAAGAACTGTATATTTTGTGCAGTCTGAAATACTGTTTAAACTCTGAAATAAAATATATTTCCAAACAAGAATACAGGCCATTCAGCAACCATTTGGAGTGAAAAAGTAATTGAAAATTATAAAATCTGTAATTTTTATTGGTACAGGCTGCAGTGCTTTGAGCACTTAGACATATGTTTAACTTCATACAGATGTGCGTCCCATTTTCTTGTCCCGTTCGCACTAGAACCCATTCTATTTTTTCCTTATGTGTAAGGAATTAAAACAGAAAACCTGTGTGATATTAAAGTGTGAGGACAATGTTTCTAGGGCAGCTATCAATTTGGCAGCTAAGTCAACTGAGTACGTGTCTACCTATGAGGAATATTTAGGTAAGTTGCTGAACTGAAGTCTAACTCCTTTGAGTTCTTTCTAAAATAAATGTGCAGCAGAGGGTGTGTGTATATATATATACAGATACATACATACATATACATATTTATATATATATATATACATATAAAAGTAATTGAACTGATGAAGCCTGATTGAGTTTCCTTTGAAAATGAAGTCCATTGTCGCTGCCAATTTCCGTAAAGACGTTCTGTTCTAAAAATCCACACCAAGTTTAAATTTTAAACAGGGTAAAAGGAAAATATTATCTTTTTTTGCTGGATGCAGTTAGAAATCAATCATCTTGATACTTAAATGGTCAGAAGGAAATAAAAGGAGGATTAAAGGAAGAACAGACATCCTCCCCATATTGTTCAGTTGTTCATATATCTGTAATATTTCTTATAATAAGTCTGTTTCAGAAGACAAAAACATTGGATTGCATACCTTTTGCCAGACAGCTTTTCTTTATATTCTCTTGAAATTTCCACAGAATTCCCCCAAATCACATTTTCTGGCAAAATACCAGCCTGACTCCTACAGTCTAACATTCACAACACAAATATTTCACTTCAGTATTTTCAGATAAACCACCGCCCTTCGGTTTGATTACATAAAAATATTGAGATGTCTGTGCAAGAATTAAAAACCCCAGAAGTCATCCACAACCAGTCAAAACTGACCCCAGTGTCACTGACCTTGAAAAATCAGCTCTCAGTGCAAGGAGAGATCTTCACCTCTGTTTCTCCAATTTTCAAGGCTCATCCTTGCTCTAAACACTTACAAGTTGAATTTTCAGCCCCACTGTTTTGAGATAATGCACATGTCTGAGCTTTGCATATGCAAGAAGTTTTTTCTTTCTATTCTTTCCTCCAGATTAGGAAGACTCAGAGGAAAGAATGTGGCCTCTGTTGTCTGTTAATTAGGTTCAGAAGTTCCTACAGAACATCAACCTCTTGCATCAGACCATGCCTGGACTTACGCCCTCCCCACCACTCAGCCCTGTTGACTGAGTTATCCCCGCCCTTCCTGACTCTTGGACTTTCCCTTGGAGACCTCAGTCCGCCAAAGAGGGAAGGATGGACTTACTGCAGAAACACGGCCCCACGTTTCTGCATCCTTCCTGCCACACCTTGCAACACACTTAAGACAATGAAAATTTAAAAGCACAAGCAGAGTTGTGCTCTGATAATCCATGCAAATAACTAAAAAGAGGTCTGGCTCCAAAACCTCCTGAAGCCAGGAGCAATTGCCCCCTACAAAAGATGCAGCTGCTGACTGTTCCCAGCACAGCAATGGCTGGGGAGTTCCTGCTAACCCGGGCTGTCACCAGCTCCCACCGTGCAGCTCACGTGCAGGTCATTGCATGTACGAGGCAGCAGCTTCACAAGGCCTGCGGGAACTTTGTGTGAACAGGACTAGTTAAGCTTCAGGGTGCAGAAACTACCCCACGAGGACCATTCTGCTGTCTATAGTGATTTTTATTTAACTGATGATCTACATCTGCAAAAGCATCAACGTGTCAACAAATTATTCATCTAAAAGCTAGTTCCATGCTTTCTGATTTCTAACACTGGCTTTCAGGATATTTAATCTAATAAATCTGGAGTAGGTATGAATAAGCAAACATGGCATTATACTAAATTCATTAATTATGCACCAAGCTACACAGTGTTAGAAGTACACACAATACTGGGAAGTCATGGCAGATGCGTCTGCAAAAGCAAGAGATTATTATCTATGTGATGAGAAACCTCATTTCTTTTTTAGCTTCACTTGTTTGGGATGTTTTAGCTTAAAATGGGTTAATAATTTCCAAGTTGCAATTGACTGATTTAGCATATGATATCTCTATCTGATATTTCAATGTTCTACACACTGTATCAAAGAACAGAATAAAGTCTTTTTAATGTAGTGTTCTGTCTCTGTTCATTTTTAAAATACAGCTATTACTCCATCATTCTGTGTGGGACCAGAGAAATAATACAGTGCTTTCCACCTTGGAAGGGGGAGAGAGAGAAAAAAGAAAGTTCCTTTCTCAACAAGGAATAAACAGCACAATCTGTTGGCATCACCACACTGACTCAGACCATCTCTTGTAGAAGGAGACAAATGTTGAAGTTTTTCTGCACAGCAGAGCAAATAATAAACAGAAGGCCCTCATTAGCAGACAAAGCTTTTTGAGGAACAAAATAGTGACTGGGAAACCATTTGATTCCTAGATAGCCAGAGTTTCAGCCGTTGCCCCTAATTCAAAATGAAAGGAGAAGCCAAGAGATCTGGCACTAAGCTGTGCTTGTAAGGGCCCTTCTGCAAAACCTCTTTCAGGCACTTGCAGGACAGTGTCTGCTTTCATTCAGGCTCAGCACCCTTACAACTCCTCATCTTCCTCTTTGATGTGACAGTGACTTCTGCAGCAATCACATACCCCCACCTCCTTCTGGGGATGCTTGTTTTATCCTGGCTTCATTTACATTGTCTGAAGAATCAGCCAAGATTCAGCACTGTGGTATCAAGGGGTGTGTTGCAAAATGCAGGTCTGTGTTCTCTCAGTTTCATGATAATCTATGAAAGAAATTAATGCTGATGTCAAAAAAAGGTTTAAACAATCAAAGAAGTACCCCCATAGCAAATAACACCCTTGCACCTCATTTCTCTGTCATTCTCCCAGCAATCAGTCCTGATCAGGGTGTTGCGGCATCATTCCAACAGTTGGCGTAAGCACCATCAATTCCCCTTCCAGTTCCCATCTTCTCCCTGAAATCAGAAACTGCTTTGTATAACTGGAGACGAGGAGCATCCTCCTCTGGTAACAGATGCAGTACATATAAGGAAAAGGATTAAAAATAAAAAATAAGTCTGTAGCATTTCTATAGGTTATATGTATATAGCATTTGTGTGGCTCTGCCTGTTATCCAAAATTTCTTACATGTAACTAAGAGAGTATTTGGTTTGCAGGTTGGGTGGGTGGTTTCTCATACAAACATATGAAGCTGCATTACATCTACAGATGTTTCTTTTGGACACATAAAACTAGAAGAGGATTAAAATATCTGTGCAAACTTTTTATGGTTGATGTTGTTAAGCCTTGCATTTGTGTAAACCCAACAGGCTAAAGTAGTATCCCCTCTGTTAAAACGCATCAATTTTCTATGAACATTTCTATAAAGAGAGAAAAATGTCTGTATCCCTGATAAACTGACTATCAATATGAAACAAACCCAAGTCTTCAGAAAATTTTCAACAAATTAGGTAATATTGTGATACATATTAAGACCTCTCAGAAAGGAGAACATTTGTTGCTAATAAGCTTTCAAAACAAACTGGAATGTAGGGCTGCTGGATTTTTTTTTCCACCAGTCAATTGCGGAGGAAAGTGCAGAATTTGTATTAATCTTGCCCCTTAACACTTCTTGCTATGAGATTTCCTCACAGTCTATTTAAATTTAGTTTCACATATATCCTTTGAAAGTAGAAGTTTTTAAAATAAACCTGTGTCCCCTCTACTGAAAGGTGAAGTGGGCTATATTTAGAATCACCTTTGCAGAAAGGGAACACGTCAATAAATGCTCTGCATGGCCATTTGTGACAGAGGGTTTTGTGTCTGCCAATGCAACCTACGTTTTTTATGCTAATGGTACAAGTCAGAATAAATATTATCTCCACTCATGTGACAGACCTTTGATAGAGCAGAATTGGCCTGGTTGATTAGGAGTACGTGCCAAACACAGATAATGGGGGAATCCCTTTCAGCAGCAGCACACAACCTCAGCAACCATAATGAGACCAATTTAACGAGCCTTCTGTTTTACACGCGATATTAATTGCAGTCCTGTCACATAAGGTACAACTCAAGATAAAATACGTAAAAAGGAAGGAAATTGGATTTCATTCCATTTTTGCAACAATTCTAAATTTTCTTGCAAGAACATGAATCTCCCTGCTGCTGACCTAAATACTCTGGGTGTCTGTCATGCTGCCTTAGAACAAGGTGCATTGTCATGAATGCTGTTGAACACCAGGAGAATTTCAGGCTTTTTGTTGTGTTAAGATTTTTATTCTACCCTACGCAATTTTTGTTTGTTTGTATTGTAAAAACGTAAAAAGAAGGCACCATTCCTGTGTATCCATCAACAAGGATGCTTCCTCATCTCTCGTCAGTATGATCATGATCTTATAAATACTTCTAAAAGTGCTTCATTTGATGCTTCCTCAATGAGGCTCACAGGCTTACAGTTAAGCATACATGCAAGTGTTGTGCTGGAATGGAGTACAAATTACCTTCATGCAAGTAAATCAAAACTCCCAGTTCATTGTTCAATAGTTATATCCTCCAGCAATTGCTCTTCATACTAGAATATATACTCTCTGTTTGTGTATTATGTAAACTTTGTATTGCCAAAGCGTGTGCTCTCAGGCAGGGCTCCTTCGACCAAGGAAGAGGGCAGACCTGCCAGATGACAGATGCTCCTGGATGCTGCATGGCAGCGAGGATGCTCTCCCATGCTGCATCCTCACCTGTGAGCCAGAGCAGCTGCAGGCTGATCACCTGTGTATGGCAGACGATGAACAGTGGGTGCTGCCCGCATGTGCATTGTGGCACTGAACAAGTCTCAGCCACCAAGTTGCACATCTGCTTGTGTTGGGGATTTACCATTTAAATTAATTCTCACAAATACATTCTTTCTTCAGCAAAAGTAATGTGCTTCTGAACCAGATCTAGGTTGTCTTTTAACAATCAGTACACTTGCAATGTGGCTGCAAAGCTCTGACTATAATATATTTAGCCCTAAATATTCTCAAATTATATCAACATGGGAGAAACTTCGTCCTTATTCCTAATCCAGCCATCAGGTTAGAAGAGTTTAGTTTGCTTAAAGATACTGCAACATCAGATTTGCAAACAGCCTTGTTGCTAAAGAGCTGAGCCTTAGAGCTGCTCATAATCCTAAACCCCGTGTCCCGGCAATATCAGGAACTCCAAAAATGTGACATGTACAGCCTGTGAGTGTATCTTGTACCTTGGTCATTAAAAGGCTTATTTTTTTTCTTTCCTGACTGGGAAGGAAATAAGTGAAGAAAAAGGAATGATGGCCGAATTTTTCTACAAAATACGTTAAGTGCTACATAGTCCAGTCAAGCCCAGGCTCATCAGCAGAGTTGTTACCTTAAGGGACTTTGGATGACATGTCAGGCAGCTTCTAAAAATACTTTCCTTTCATACATTGGTGCCAGCAGTGAAGTCCACAATTTTCTGCAAAAAGTCTGCATATTCAGGAAATGTGGTACTGATAGCCAGCCATATGCATACTGCCGAATTCAAAGCACAGCGACTGTCAGCCAAATGAAACAAAACATTGAAACACACTTTTGAAAGTCTGGTCTAATTCAGTAAAACATTTGCAAACTTTTGGACACATGTCTGAGTGATAGTGGATCCTAAATCCCATCCTCAAGAAGTGACTCAGAGCCACATTTGGCCCAAAGATGCAAATATGTTCTAACCTAGTTTCTCAGAAGTATCTTGGAGTCCTAATTCATATTTTAGAAGTCCCAGCTGGACTTTATCTGCATTTTAGGAACCTCAATAACTTTACAAATCCTGTCCAAAGAGTTTCATTTGCTTCTGAAAAGAGGCGCTTTAAAAATTGTAAATATGTAATTCACAGTAATAGAACCTCAGCACGTACTCACATACCTGTTGGACCAGAAAGCAAATCTGACACTGGAAAAAGCAGCTCTTTACTGCTTGTATGGAAATTCTGAGATCATTCCAGGTGACCCTGTGCAGAGATAAAAAGACCAACAGAGTTTTTGTAGGCATTTTTTTCTGATTGTAAGAAAAAAACCAACAAAATACACAGATGTGAGAATGTTTGCTCATAAAATTATTGAATAATCATTTCATGATGTAGTGGTTTCATTTGTGTTTTTTTTTTAATATTTCCATTAATGGAAAATAGTTCCATCATCTGAACACTGATAATATTCTTTCTGAGATTATTAATTTAATTTTTCTGAAAAGTACATATAAGCTACTCAATTAAATACAGGAAGTTATCTTCTAGCAACCCCCTTCCACATTCTGAACATGAAAGAGTATATTAGACTATTGATAGTCCATTGAAATATTTTAATGTTGGAAAATATATTAGTTTTCAGTAATTATAATGACTCATCAAAAAAAGAGAAAAATAAAATAATATATTAACTCATTTTGCTTGCCTTTTGTACTGTCACATCATGAGCAAGTAAGAGCCTCACGTACAGAAAAGCAGCATTTGCTCTTTCCTGCAGGGAGATCACTCACCCACCAAGCTGGGACGGACCCTTTTCTGTGACCTCTGTGAAAGACACCCCCGCTCCCATGCAATTAATGTGTTCTGAAGATCATCCTTTGTCTTGGTGCCTCTGGTCACATACTGGCAATGGAGTCTGCTAAACCAGAATTAATCAAACGAACTACTCCAAACTTTAATCTTTTATACAACAGCCAGTGCAACAGAGAGTGTAATCTCATAAGTTGCACATTTTTATGCATTCAGCAGAAGAAATATATGTATGACAGATTGCCTTCACTGTGATCAACACACCAACTGATATTTTCACCTTGTTGCATGATAGCTGCTTCCTAAACCAAGCACCTATGAGTAAATAATAGCAAGGACAGACATGTCCTCTCATATTGAATTTCAATGACCGTGATAAAACCTGGTAGTATCCAGAAAACAAGCCTTCCGGCATATAGGAAAATTAAATTTACAAATCACCAACACAGACTTGCCAGACAAACATCTAGACTTCTCAGGATCAGTGTTAAAATGACACAAAGCGATGATCCCTGAGCTGGGCAAGGAACGTGGGAAGGCGTCAGATGCATCCTAGTGTTTTCGTATGGCTTGTCCAGGACCTCTGAAACACCTCAGGTGAACACGTACCTGACATCCTCTTGACACTTCAGTTTGCTCTCCCTGCGTGCCATCAGCTCTCTGGGACTCTATGAACAGCAAAAGCTCCGGAAGCCCCTGTTGCAAGGTGGCAGCTGCAACAGATGAAGACATCTAGTTATTGGTTTATGCACCTCCTCCTTCTAGCAAACATCTCAAATTCACAGTTCAGGCCAAACCCTTCCTTCTTTGCTGAAGTTAAAGGTAATGGTTAATGTCCAGGCCAGCAGTGCAAAACAAGTCTGGTACCCTGGGGTAAGAGATTTCGCATGAGTTGAAGAGTGTGTGTGAAAATTGCTGTTACCTAGTCTCCTCTCGGCTACTGTTAAAGGAAGGTGCTTGTTATTCCGGGGGAAATTAGAATACTTCAAGCTCATAAAGTATTTAAAATGCAAGTACTTCAAAAAGATGGGCTACAACTGAAGTTTTCAGCAACAGCTTTCAGAGCCCCACCCTCAGCAAAGCAGAAAGAAAAGAAATGGGAACTCAGCATTTCTCACAAAATAGGGCTGTGTAAAACCCCCAGGCCAAAAATACTCTTCAGAGATCCCCAGAGAACATAAAAGATCAAAATTCCAACCTCAGCCCTGTGTATCTGAATTGCTAATAGATGCTCAGTACTGTCTCCATTTGCAGCATCACAAAACGAGGATTAGAGGGAATCATGTTTTTAAGGAAAGGGAGTGTTTCACATCGCCAGAAGCATCTTCAAGACTCAGACTCAAAATTATGATATAGCATTTTCTGTCTTGCCCTGCACAAGCTTTTCCAATCACCAGTTTATGAGCAGCTGCACCAATACTGCGCTGGTCTCCTGTGCTAAGTAACAATGGGACATTGCAAAACTACAAAGGCTTGTCCTGTCCATTTAACCAGCGTGTCACACGGAGACAAAGCATAATGCAGCCCTGTGAAAAGTCCACCCACAAACTTCATTTCACACTATAGAATGAGGCACTTGAGTTCTCTGTCTTCCTCCTCTCACATGAGTTCACACGACAACAACTTAAACATTTTAGAGACTGCAGAATACAGCCTTCCAAAAAGTTGCCTGCTTAAAAGAAGTAATAATTTAAAAGATTTCAGTCTACCTTGCTATTTCTTTCATGTTCAAAACTGTTGTGTTCAGCTCAGTTTAAAATGTAAATAAAACAATAAAAAAGAGCAGTTGTCATTGAAGGGAAAAGCCACGTCATCTTATTAAAACCAACACTAGGGAATTTGAATCCACAGGGCTTTAAAGTGAATATAAAATGCTATCACGGCTATAATCTTTATCATTACTAAAACATAGTGCCTTGAATTGCAAGATAAAGTTTAAAAAACATTGTGGTATTTGTTATAAAACAGGAGATATTTATTTTAGCAATTTAACCCACAACAAAACATACATTATACTGTAAGAGTAATACCAAAAAGGATACCCCCCCCTCCTTACACACACACACATGCACATATACAAACACACACTCATCTTACCCAAAGCCATGTAGGTCCAAAAGGAGGGGCTACAAGAGCAACAAAATCAAATAGTAACTGTCAGAAAAAGACATCCCTCAGCAAAAGTATATTTGGAAAATGGTTTTACGTTGCTACTGTGGTCTGTTGATGGGACTACACAACAGAGGTACTGGCACAGCAAAAATAAATTAAAAGGAAAGGACAGTGAAGAGGATTTAGAAGTACTGTTTTAGGAGTCTGTTTTCCCCAAGCAGAGTGGTAGAAAATAGTGAGAACTGTAGTTAAGCAATCAAATATTCCTGGAAAAAGTCCCATTCCTATTTGGTTTATTCAGAGTTTATAAGTCCCAAAATAACTCTTTTAAGCTTTGATTTTTATAATCAATTAATTATAATTAATTAATTTTCTGGGAACTACAACAAACCTGGAACTGTTTTCTTAAATGAGGAGACAGCTGATGGCTCAGTTTTCCCAACACTGCTCATCCTGAGCCTTTCTGAAAATTCATTGACAAATTTCCCCATCAAAATTGGTGCATATACCCCATGCAGCAGAGTCTCAGCACTGTTTTAATAGTCATGAAAAAATTGAAAATATATCTGCAAAGGAAAGAGAGGACAATAACTTTATGTTAAATGTCATGTAAACAACTAAGCAGATCCTGCATGACATTGAACATTTTCACCTGCTAGCAGGGTGGATCCAAAGGCACAGATGAGAGACTTTTGCCTGAACACACTTCTTCTGAATGTTACTTCAACAACGGTTATATCCAGAAAATTCTTTAGCTAAGCACGATCAGTACAAAACATGGTATTTCCAGTAACAGTCTGAAGAAGATTAAAATCAGTTAGCAGTCCTGCTAAGTCACCTGTATTGATGTTAAGGTCACTTAGTTTAAGCACAGATGCTGCTCCTTTGATTTTACAGGGGTATTTGCCAGATTAAGGACTGCAGGAGTCAACAGACATGCCAGTCTTCACAACCAGGAGAAAGAACCCATTTAAGCGTTGTGGTTAAATGGGGCCTTTAAGACCCAGCTCTTGGACATGCAGGTGAGGGTGAGCACAATGAAATTACAGTAACAAACCGTGTGCAGATACAGCTGGAGCAGGATACATCCCCCAGAGCCAGCTGAAAGCTGCAGAGAGCCAGGTGGGAGATCTTCCAGACAGCATAATCACACTCTCCTCTCAACAAAAGAAAATGAAGAAAATGTTGAAGTTGCCAGGTGAAATTTCAAGGAGGTGGCAGTCCTCCTCAGCTGAAGTCATTGAACAAAACTGCAGGGATTAAAAACAGCTTACATAGGTTCTTCCAAAAAATTAAGCCAGAAGACTGTGATGGAAGCACGATGAAATGTTTGTTGCCATCTTAGGAATACATTTGAAAAAAAAAAAAAAAAAAAAAGTGGTAAAATAAATCCACAAATTAATCACCATTGACTTTCCTTCCTCATGATTACATGACCCACACAATTTGAGAAGGGAAAGGGTTCCTCTGACCCCAGGCTGTTAAGACACTACCTTGCAAATAAGAACTTTCTCTTTTTATTGTAATGGGTCTTGACATTGACATTGTCGTGTTAATTTTCCAAATTCAGTCCAAGTATTTGCTTGAATTGAAGCAGCAAAGCATCAACCACCAGCTGAAAAAAAAAAAAAAGGTGAAGCACCAACCACCAACTAAGCCCATGAAACACAAAAGCTGCCATTTTATGGTCAGTGTTTTCCCTCTACTTTTCTTCCTTTTACCAAAATTAATGGTCTGATCTAGGAATAATGTAGACTAGCTAAATTTTAAGTTATGTGCTTGTTTTAAGGAGGAAAAAAAAAAAAAAAAAAGAGGAACCTTTAAAAACAAAACAAAACACTGAATCATTTGAGAAATAATGCTTCTCAAAGAAACCAAGATAAAATGTATCACAGCTAAAGTAAATTGGCAGAGGATAACCCTCTAAGCATGAAGTTTCCCATTCTGTCAGTTCAGGGATGTAGTTGCCACTGCCTGCTCCCCATTTGGGAAGGGCTTTGAAGCAGGGGAGCAGAACTGAGAGCAGGTTGTAAATGGGAGCCAAACAGGAATGCAAGGACTACATGCTGCATATTGGTATCTGCTGAAGATGGATGGAAGTGGATTGAACGAGCACACAGACATATCTGCCAAGCCAAGCATAGAAGAAACAGAAAAATGTAAAAAGTAACTATTGTATTTTGTATATTTTTTAAAAGTGCCTTGCTGATGCAGGCCCCAAAGATGGGAAGAGGGTACTTGCTGTCTGTCTTTGTAAATAGGAATTTTGATATCTTTGGAAGGCACAGGAGTGGCCAAAAAACCTTGGGGAAGGTTTTCACCTACCTTGTTTTACCTCCATCTTTCTCACATACACCCTCAGTCTCCTGCAGGGTTACAGCCAGCTGCTTATGTGTCATGCTTGATTAGATACATAAGAGAACAGGATTTCGTTCCAAACATAGGAGGAGTCAGGCATGAAGCTGCAAGAGGAGGTCGCAAGGAATGAGCATGAAATACTCTTGTTCTGGCTTGCCTCATCTCACGGGTTGCACTTTCAGAGGCTGAGTCCTGCTTTCTATTCCTACAGCTGAGAGGCTGATCTTGCAGCAGGAGTACAGCATCAGACTGCTGCTCTAAGCCATCAGCAATCCCAGATTGCTGTTTTCAAGAACACCATTGCTGCCCCACCGCCCTTCCTAGGGAAAGATACGTCTTTGTTACAGATCAATTACTAAGAGCATGAGAGCTAAGCAATACATAGATTTACACAAATCACATATTGTGTGAATGCAAAGGTTTGGTTCAATCAAAGGCAGCAGCCTCAGAGGGAACCAGATGGGGACATGAATAGGCTGAAATTAATGACTCACAGAGATCCAGTAGAATTCAGCATCATGTAGTGTCTCTAAGTTTGCAAACAAGTGTCTCCAGAAGATAACAAGTGTTATCATCAGCAGCAAAGCAAGGGGCAAGAAATTTTATTGTAACCTGTAAATCAAACGTCAAAGGTCTTACGAGGCCACTGATGGCAGGTGGGCATTTAACAGAAATGTGATACTGTACACCTGATATAAAAAAGCTCTCTTAATCTCTTCTTTCACATGCATAAGTAACTCACAGTGCATGTAAATGTCATATCTCTAGTAAACAATTAATTTAAAATCATTTATGTACAGCAGAAAATGTATGTTAATGGTACTTTTCTGAAGGTCAGATAATGCAAAGAAAAACAGATAAAACTGAGACAAAATCTTACCCAAGTGATAATTTGTGTCTCCTACTAATATCTTATATAACATAATGGTGGGGTTTTTTTTTTTAAAAAAAAAAAGGCATTACGTAAGTGAGAAGGAATAAGTAGCATAGTAGGGTCAAGATCAAGACTCATGAAATTCCCATTAAGGCAGTTCATCCCAAGTTTACTCTTGCATAAAACAGCGTAACAGAGCTTACACTAGGGTGGAGTATAGAGTATACAAGTATATCAATTTGTTATAACATAAAAGTATAATATTCTCTTTTCAGTACAGATGTGCTAAATCATAGGATTTGGCTACAGATCTGATTTCCATTCTCACTGTACTGTGGAAAAGGCCACATCCTATGCTTTGCCCAGGTCATTTCAGGACATAACATGAGAACTAATTATGAAATTCACTTTCCAAAACCCTCAGTACCCAGAAGTCAGAGGAGCTCTGAATTTACAGGCCTAACCCTATTCCATAGCTTGCCTTCAAAAGTTGCTATCATCAGGTCAGGACAAGTTGGTTCTTCTGATGTATATGTGACAGTGCCTGGTGTCACATGTACATTTATGCCTTGGACAGGCCACACTTTCCAAAAATGTGCTTGCATTCTCCCTCCACCCCTAGACAGCACAAGCAAAATGTACACACATGCACCAGGGCAAATTCAGCTTAGCAACAGAAGCTAACAGAACCTGAAAAGCCAAGTTAATCACCTCCCTGGCCTTCTTATGTCATGCTGGTATACACATACACACATACATCCTAGAGAGTTTAGAATAATTTTAAGGGAAATTTTGCTTCTACTTTCTATTGTTAGTGTGTTTCTGACCTGCACTACAGCACTATTAATTCTAGCAATCCAAGATGTTCTCTCTGGAAGAAACAGCAAGACGTGCTAAATACAGTGTACACTTACTAGCTGTGTGGTGGCTTCTCAAACAGCAATAACCATAATAAAGTTGTCAAATCTTCCTTCTCACTTCTTGTTTGACACTATAACTGTCTCTACCATCTCAAGTTATTGTAGTGGGTAAAAGTCACAGCAAATAGCTCCTGTAATTATCAGCATGTTTATGCATTCCTAGATATATCTATCCCTCGGATTTCCAATAATATTCCCAAAGAGTTGAATCTGAAAAATAAATAAAATGTTTTAAATTGTAAAGAATGCCAGTTACCTCCTTACAGTCTGGGCAGGCTCTAGAGAGTTGGAGATTTTTTATTTCTGCCCAATAGTTCCCCTCAAAGACAAAGGGCTTGGATATGCATCTGGCAGTAGGAGCAGAGGGTTCCTATTCCCCCAGCTCTGAGGAGAACTCAGCCTCCTGCAAAAACAGGGTCAATCTCACGCAGTAGCTTGCTTCCCCTGGTGCCACACACTTTGCCTGACGTTGTGCAGACACTGGCTGAGTCATCCAGCAGTCATGTGGCAAACATCTTCTTGGAGACTTCCAGAGGAGAACACTGATGCATCTTTACTGCGCTGTGCTGCCTGCACAGTCAGGGCCATGTGCTGGTGCCTGCAGTGGATCTATCGGAGATGTTGATCAAGGTGTCTCTTAGCCATCTCAACTCCTTGCCATATCAGGGTTGTTCCTTATTGGAGACTTGCACACCTAGAGATCAATCAAATTTTATACTTTCTCACAACCTTCAGTGGGATATCACTGCTGAATCATTCTACAGTGAGCATCATCATAAATTCTTCAGTTGCTGAAATACCTATCTGCATCTATTATCCTCTTTGGGGTGTTTTAAAGATGCATCATGGTCCACCATTGCCATTCCCTGGAGCACATGCTTCAATGTTTTGAGAGTTTGTCAAATAAGCCAAGACTACAAGGTTCCTAAGTTCCTAATGCTGTGGTCTGCCCCACAAAAAAAGCAGAAGAGATGTTTCTGGAGAGCTGCATGCAAGGCAGCATCTCAGCAGGCAGGTTTATCACACATCGCTTCCCCTTACAACGAGCATCCAGACAACAGTGGTGTGAGACAGGCAATGTGTGGGTAAGGCTTGAGTGGTCTGTAGGACACAGACAAATCGGGCTTGGGCCTGCTGATGAAAGGTCTTTCCCAGTCTGGTGTATGGCCCCTAGCAACCTAAGGAATGACTTGACGATGCTGTGCCCTGTCCAAAATGACATCAGAGTTGGTGCATATACATGGTGTGGCAAAATAACATTGTGTTCTTCCCACCTTACAAACTGTGAGTAGCTGAACTATTCAAGTTACCCCTTCCAGCCTCCAGAGCAATCCATCAAATGAGGGACTTGTAGATGGAAAGGTTTTAGTCCAGGAAAGAGTACTGGAAAGGACCACTGGAGCCAGAAAGCCATTTGCCCCCAGGCCAAATTGCTTTTTTCCCTTTTTATTGCTATCTGCTGCCATCACAGTGACCTAGGACAATCCTGTGGCACTTTCTGATTTTGTGGCTTTTGATCTGGTCTCAATTTTATTAGACAGTGATAGAAAGTCTCACCATTTGGGAAAAAAAAGGAGGAAGCTGAATGGATGTTTAGTGGACCAGTCAGAACTACAAGCACTGGGCAAGTCTATTGGCCTAAAATGACAAAAAAAATTGTATCGTTTTCATTGATTTTTCAAACGTTACATCAAAGGAGAAAACATACTTTCAAAGAATGGTCTCAGATACTACAGGGAAAGAAAGGCAAGTCAGCTACACAAGCAAGGAGAAAGGCACTGATCCTGAAAAGCCATTTGAGTAAATTTACTCACAGGATCAGTCACACAAAACAGTTAGTGAACTGCATACTACCTGGGAAAGATAGCGGTTAAAATATTCTTCCCCACAAGGCTCCTACACCAAAGCAGTCAAGGGTCTTCATCTGGTACATAAAGCTTAAGCCTGTGCTGAGCTCTTAAAAATGATAATTATGCTCAACAAAAGAATTATATGAAGAACAGAAATTAAAGGCAGAAGTAGCCTCCTAGCTACCTATAATTCCAGGTGTAAAATCCTTTTCTCTTGGAAAGAATTCATTGTATAAAATGAGTTTTATTTGGTATGCTATTACATAGATTTATGATTCTTAATTTATCTGTTTACTCACCTTCTGGAGAAAGAAAAAGGAAATTAAAAACAAAAACTCATAGTAAACATACATTATTAAATATGAAGAATCATGGGACCAACTGACCACTCCAGTGATTATGGAAACTGTAAACTATTTAAAGAGAGCACTTTTCACTGCTCTTCATTAGGGTCTGATTACCTCAGCCATTAACATTTGGCTCTTATTATTATGATTGTGAAATACTGTTCACACTAATGGATAAAAGAAAGTTGACGTGGCTATCTTGATTAACTCATCAATAATCATTTGGAATAATTTTTCTTCATTCACTGGATGAATCACTCACATGTCCTTTAATAATGCTCATTGTTGTATAGTAAATTAGCACTAAGATTATCCACCTCTGGGAGCTACACTCTACTTCAAAGTGTTGCTCAAAAGAGATTTCAAATGTGAATTTTACTTTAAAAAAAAGAGAGAGAGGGAAGAAAAAAAAAAAAAAAGAGGAATATCAGAAAACAATGACTTCTTTGTTGTAATTGTTCAGCACACCAAGACATGTAGCCCTCGGGTTCTGCAACTGAGCTCAACCTTTAAGCCACCAGATACTCAACATGTAAAAAATATACTCCCCATGTATTTGCATTCTTCTCCGGAAAGTAATGCACAAGAATAAAGTGAAATTATCTTTACCTAAACAGATAAGAACATAACCAAAGCCCACCAGGCTGTTTCTGGATGTAACCTTGCAAAACTCCACTCACAGGAGGTTTCACAGCCCGTGTGACTGCACGCTCCAGCTGTACATGTGGCGGCAGGTTCTGAGAGTTCAGCCCGATCTCCACACAAAAAGCCCTGACAAAGCTTCTTGCTGAGGTTGGTCTGTGCAGGGCAGGAGGAGGTGAGCCTCTCCTGGCTCTAAGCCATGCCATGGTCACCGTGGCAGGTAATGACCTACCTCAGCATTTTGCAGCAGCAGTTTTCAAATGCCTCACACAGATAATTCTGTGAAAATGCATTCAAATGCAATGATAGCCACCTCCTCCTTGCAAAAGCCAACACTAATAGCCAAGATGATTCTCAAGAGGCTTGGCTTTTTCCACCTCAGTGTGTTTTGCTCCATCTCTTCTCCCCAAATCACTACTTACTTCCTCTCTGAAAATGCATCAAGCAGTTGTCTCACCATTTAGCCCTTTACTATCCATTGTAATTAGACCTTCAGAGCTCTGAGGAAAGGCAAACTACTTCTTCCTCCTTCCTGACTGTACCCATCTCCTGACAGCAACAAACCCTGCGAGTCGGGTGGTTAACCATCCTGTGTCCCAACCACAGCCACTGGCAGATTGACAGAAAGAAGATCTAACAGGGTAGATTTATAATGCTACGTCTATGGCACACTTGCTCACCCTGCAGCAATTTGCATTTTCAGAGATGCCTGAGCCAGGCAGGGCATCTTTATATTTAGCAGATGGATTGATCTTTCTAATTGCTTTTTGAACCTTGTAAGCCTATTGCAATCCAGAGCATCCTGTGGCAGTGACTTCCAGAGTTTAACTGTACACCATGTGAAGAAGTAACTTCTTTTGCCTGTTTTTGGTCTGCAATCTGATTTGATTTTCTTTTTTTTGTTGGCTCCTTGTAGTTGTATAGGAGAAGAAAAGGAATAGTCATTCCCCATGCACCTTTTTCATAACTGTCAGGATTTTACAGCATTCTATAATCTCTTCCTCCATGACTTCTCTTCCATGCAGAGAAGCGCTAGCCTTTAAACCATGTTCATGGTTTACTGCAATGACCAAACTGTTTTTTCTGTCTTCTGTTTCCTTCTCTTTTCTTAATTTTGTTCAGTTTTTGCCCAATACTGGGCTCTGACTAAATGTTTTCAAAACCTGTGGTAACACCAGTGTGACAGTAATCATTTCATGTGCACGTACTATCAGATGTGTTTTCCTCATGTACCTTAATTTACTTTAATCTGTACTGAATTTCATCTGGTTTGAGTTTGTATTATATTATTATCATTATTATTTCCTAGGCACTCTACAGCATGAAACTGTTCTGTACATCTTTTAAAGCCTTTATTTTTTCAATATTTTTCTTTAACTGTCCTAAATAATGTTGCATCAGTGAAAACACTCACTACACCATCACCCATTTTACAAGCGAGTATCTGTGAAGATATGGAGCAGCACAGGACCAGTGCAAGTTCACAAAGGACCCTCCTGTGACATCTCTCCATTAAGTAACCCAAACATATTCTTGCTCCTTGTTTTCTACCTTTAAATCACTCATTTGTCCAAGTGAAGAACTTCTGTTTCTTTAGGAAGCTTTGGGGATGGGCCATGCTAAAAAGTCTAAAACTGGGGAAGAGGAGAAAAGTGGTAAATCACTTCCGTTTCTTTATCTCTCGCTTTTCTCCATTCAGACACACACGTTGGTTATAATCTGCCATGAAAATAATCTTTCTGAAGACTACTGCACTTTCTCTTTTTGCAAACAGTCTTTCTTAAATAGCATGGTTCCCAGTTGCTGTTATACCGTTTTTCTTATAACAGCAACAAAATCATCAAGCATTATTTCATTAGTTCACCCACTGTTTCACAAGAAAGAAGTTACCATTGGGGATGGAGAAGGAAAATAACATTTGTTTGATAGTAAGGATTAATTGGAAAATAAACTGCTTAATGGATGCTTGTGGAGGAATAAATACCATAACGGAATAATTGGGGTATTTTCCTACTTTCATGTACAGCAAGTAATCTATATAAATCCCCCACTCAGAGATGAGAATACATTCTATATTAATATTAAAATACTTTTTATAGTTACAATGGGAAACACATCTTCCTGTGCTTTACAGCTGAAATAGTGCTTATCTGCTCTTTTCTCTCCATGCTTTATGCAGCAGCTATTTCAGCGTGCCGAACCTGCCTGCTGAGCGAGGAGGGCAGCTGTTCATCTGGTGCACATTTCCAACCACAACAGCTCCGGCAGGAACATTTGCACCTCCAGCCAACGCTATTGGCATCAATGTTGCCAGCGGGATCTGCGAGATTTCCGCTCTTTCATACACCTATCGTATGACAACACTTGAATTGTGTAGGTTTGTCATTTCAGGAGACACAGTTCAGGACCACTTAAGCGTATTCTCAAAGCTCAAAAAGAATATAAACAAAGGAAATGGCATTTGGTTTTATGATCATTGCTATTAAACATTTTATCCGCTGAAGGACAGTACCCCAAGCTGCAATATATATTTATATCAGTGATTCTTAGTTAACCAGGTAATTATTTTAGTTGTGCAGTTTTTTATTTATTCTAGTTTCTTTGCCATTGCAGGCCAGTCTCTGTCTGGTTTGGGGAAGATCTGGCCTACAAGCTGCACATCTGAGCCTACAGAAGCAAAATTACTTTTTAAAAAATTTTTGCTGTATCATTTTTCTGAAGTCTGAGAAGGTGCCTTGAAAAGTCACCACATGGTTGTCGGGGGGGAGGAGAGAAGTGAAATTGAGACTTCAACATGTAATTGGTGGTTCTAAATAAAAGATCCAAGGCACTGAAGTTCTTACATTTAATGATAAGAAAGTTTTCTACCAAAATCTACACTGTTTACCCAAGGAAAAGATCATTTTGAATGAAATTCTATTTTCCAGTTGGATATGGTTTTGGCTGAGAAGCTTTCATCAGTTTTACTGGGCCAGAAGGAGATGCCAGCCAGTGTCTGTTTTCCTTTTCATTGTTAAATGAAGAAGTATTTATACAGAAATAGTCCTCATGCAGCTCAGTCTTCCATGTTCTCAGCTACATACACTTCCTTTTTTTCCACAATAAACACATTTGCCAATCTTTTCTGTGGCACAGTTTTGTACACACATTTATGTTTCATTGTTCTCTTGTTCCCAGAAAACTGCTCTATTAACTGCCTTTAATTAAGAAGCCTTTGTACTTTTGATCCATATAATCTCTTCCTTAATAATTAATGTATCATAAAGGTAACAGTGCCTAGTGAAGCAATTGTTTTTCTTCATTATTTTAGTTGAGAAATTGAAAGTTGTGCTTTCACACATCACCTGAGTCAAAATTGCATCAACAGAGTAGAACATGTAAGTAAAAACTTTTAGAGCAGTAAGAAGCAAAAGTGTGAGAACGAGTGAGGACAATCGACATTATTGGGCTGCTCCAGAACACAACCACGGTCTGTCTACTACACCCAGTGGAAACTATTTATGTACTTATGAACCTGATATGCATTCATGAATCCACTTGAGGATTTAGGCAGTACCATTATATGATCACAAAAGACATTGTTGGAAACAATGAAAATAACTGGGAAAAAAAATCCTTGAAGTAAAATATTAATAGATGAAATTTTTCAGTATATTGATTAAGATGTTCCCATTTGTGAAAAATTCAGCACCATTTGATTTAGAGTAAGTGGTGACAGGACTGGATCATTAGTTCGAAAGAGGAAGACCCTCAGCTCCTCAATAACGTAGCCGCAGTGCTGACCCACTGCCACATAAAGTCAATTTAACACCTCATGAGATCTAAGAGGACAAAAACAATCAAATCCTGTTTCCAAAAAGATTTTATTTCCAAAAAGCACACCAGTATTGGAAGGGTAGGACATCATTTGGATGTTACTCTTTGGCTCATAAAATCTAAAAAACCCCACCAAACTGACAAGAACACAAGAAAATATGCTTCTATGTTATATATATATGTGTGCATCTATACACACACATATATAATTTTACATATAGTTTAACTGCATTTAAAAATAGAGAAGACAAGAATCAGTGGATTTTTTGCCATTTTGAAGCATGACACTCCTTTACTATTCCAGCATCCTTCAGACACAGATCACATGTGACCAGGGCAGTTCAGATTTCATCTAGGTCTTGGGCTCTGCTCTATACAAAATATGCAAACGCTAAAAATAGCTGCTTGAACTAGAATGAATCATAGCATCATGCCCATTCCCAAAATGGCTCCAGTGACAGGAGGTCTGAGGAAAAGCATCTAAGAGTTTTGAAGAAGCTGTATCAGAGTGCACATTTGATTTATGTCAGAATAGGATGCCATGTCACCTGCAGCTATATGTTAATTTAATATAGTTTTTACATTGATGGGACTGCGCTGTTAACAACAGGGCAGAGCTCACTGTACAGTACCAGACATATTATCAGCATTAACCAATTAACAAAAACAATCAACTGAAATCCCTTAGTATGTACAGATTCCTGGCATAAGCCAGAGTATAAGAACTTTCTTTTATGTATTCAATGTAATGGTAGTTTGCTATTCACAAAATTAGTACCTGCTGCCTGCAGTTAGCTTACTTCATTGATCTCCCTTTCTCTGTCACTTAGTTTAAGTATTTTTTCTTTTAAATCAAACCTTTAAGAAATGTTCACAATAACATCGGCAATTAAAAGAAAAATCTTACTTTTCAAATAAATTCCTGGCAAATTAGGTGCCTTTTATGGACAACATATCAACTTAATCTCCATGCTTTAAAAATTAACCTACCTTTCACTGAAAAATGTAAAGCCTGTGCTTGCACACAAGGTCCACCTGATTTTCCAGCTTGGTTAAAAAACAATAACCATAACAAATATGGTGAAGACATATTAAAGTAGCTTTATGATGCACATAGTAGAGCTTGAGTAAACAAAAATAATAACAAAGGGAAAATTTTAATGTTAAAAAGTATCCAACACAAAAGCATTAATCTGATATTGTGGTCCTTGCAGATTTTGAAGCTGCAGGGACCACCCAGCCCCAGGGTGGAGGAACCATTCATGGCCCTAGGGAGGTAACCCCACATCACCAAATGCAGAACTGAGTCGAGTAGAAGTAAATGAACCTCCTGGAGGCTTTTGCTTTATGGGGAGAAAGAGAAGATGCCTGCTGCTCCAAAGGGAAAAGGTCCCTTGTATCCCCAGGAGTCCCTGGCCCCTGCCCTTTGCTGACCGCTGCTCCTCCACACCGGCCATGGGATGACAAGGGAGTGGAAGCACCAGGAGAGCAAGGGGTCTTGTGATAGCCACACAGCGCCACCACCTTTGTCACTTTCCTATGTTTCATGAAAAACAAACTGCAGCCAACCTTGTGAATTTAATCTGAAGCACGAGATGAGCCCAAAAAATGCAATTCAACTCTTTCCCAAAGGACCTTGTTCTGAATAAGCCTCTATAAAGCTCCAATACTGTTTAGGCCTTTTCATTTATTTATTTTATGGACACCAATAAGCAAGTAGTTGCAAAAGACTGTGAAGCAGCTCAGATATAGCATGAGTCAGATATTAATTGGTAAAACATAAGTACTGTGAGTGACAAGTGGTTTACAGCCAGGTTTTTCTGATAATGCAAAGTGCAAAGAAGGGCCAAGACTAGAAATGCCAGAGGAGGTTCCTTCTTTGTGTGTCCCAGGCAACACCTGGAAGAAAAGTCTTGCTGATTGGCAAGACCTGGCCCTCAAGGCTTCCTCCTGTCAAAGTTTTACTCTAAGGCTCCCATTTTGGACCACGCAATTATTCAGGTTTGCAAAAGCCAAAGGGTTCCTGTTTGGGTAAGTATATCCCTACCTGTGGTACACCGGGAGACAAGACTAGGAGGGGTTTCACAGACACAAACTGTAAGAGGACTCTGCATTTGCAACCTGGTGGGTGAGACCTCTCACAGTGACAGCTAGCAGTATTACCAGTTCTTGCAATACTAAAACCCATGTTGGTTTTGGTGCTTTGCCTCAAGGTGAAGCTCGCTCTTAGAGGTACGTGGTTCTGGAAAAATCACTGCATTAATTATTTTAAATGCTGCTAGGCAGCAAATTTGGCCTTAGTGAGAAGCATTAGACAGAGACTTTCCAGAAACTCTGAGGAGTATGGGCAAATAAACCCTCAAACAGCTTGTTTTCAAAATTTTAATGACTTTCAAGCTGCTTTTTCTTTTTTTCCCCCTTTGTTTGAGTCATGATTTCAGCAGGATTGAAGAGATGCCGGTGCAGCTTCGGACAGCAGTTGTTGGCACATTACCTACCACCCATGTCTGCATACTTGGTGTGGACATGGATGTGCGTACACACTTATACATACAACTGCTGCCTGTCTTATCTCTCCTGCCTCCCCCGAAATGTCCTGGCTTAGGCCTTAGGACAATAAAGGGCATGCAGGCTGCTTTTTTACTCTTTGAAACACCCCCGGAGAATCATTCCCAGGCAGAGGAATGCTCACTATGGCCGTACCCAGTCAAGCTAGAATAGCAGGTCTGCATGACAAAACTCTTCTTAAAGCTATCCCATTCACCACCGCTATTTGCTTGCCTTGGATTTCTTGCCTTTCACTTCCTGCATGCGGAGAAGGTGTGGAGCAGAGCCCTCGAGAATCGAGCCCAAAAGAAGGGTTTTTTGCACAAAAAACTGAGAATGCTTTCAGTTAAACATACAGCCACCTAAGCCCCTGACTGCATCTTCTTCAGGTTTCAGTAAGTCTAGTTGTGCTGCTCTTCAAGTCGTTTCCACCCACAGTTACCCACTCATCCACCCTTTCTTATACGTATAATAAAACAAATAGTGAGCATGCAAAAAAAGTATCCTTTCATCATGTCACTCAGAGTTACCCTGTCACATCTGTGAGTCTGCCTGTCAGAATACAGCTGCTGCAAGTGTACCTGAATGCTCAAAGTTTGTCATTTCATGACTGGAGGCTGTGAATTGCAAATAATGCGGGTACTAAAATCATAGCCCAGTGCCAGCTGCCCTGTGGGAGGGACTATAAACTCTGCAGCCAGAGTAAACAGCAGGATACTTTGAGTGACCACTGCTTCATCCTCCCACACATATCTTATTCATCTTGTCTCCTTTTGATGACATTAAAAGCTGCTGCAGCATAAAAAGAAATATTAATCTGCAAGAGAAATATGAACAGCAATTTAATACTCAGGCAAGCTAACAGATCTGGAACCACAGCATAGAGGTTACTGTCATCAACCAGCTTTCTAACGGAACGTAACTTTTGGTGAGTTATTATTGTCAAGGGATACAGAAGTAGAGAAAATACATGGAATACTTACATGACTTCTCATGTGACCCAAAGAGGTGTAAAACTAACCATACTTTATTAGACAGTTAAATAGTTGCATTTAAGACATTGTATGGAAGACACAATTCCCCCTTATCAGAGATTATTGAAAACTATTATTCCTTTACTTCATAAAATAGTTGGTGCAATACAAAGGAGAAATGAAATGCTGAATTGCCCTTATATTCTGGGCAATATTTGTCTTTCACACATAAAGCAGCCAGGCAAGCGTTTCTGAATGAATAGCATAAAACTCTACTGCTAAAGCCGCAATAGGGTTAGTGTGGACACTAACAACAAGGGACTCCTTACAAAAACCCTCTACCAATCTTTGTTAGACTGGCACAATTCCTCTGAGCTTAACAAATTTAGTTTTTGGCATACTCCTATAGGGTACCCAAGACAGGCCCACAGCTACCAACCTAGTTAAATTCTGGTAAGGAAAAAGCCTGTGCAATCTTCAGAAGAAACCGAAACAAAGGCTCAGCAGCCAGCCATTGTGGCTTTAACTAATCAGAGAGAAACCACCTGCAGGAATACCCCCTTTTCTGTTTACTCCCAGCAGAACCTTCCAAATGATGATTAATCACTGAATAAACTGAACAACTGACAATGACATAATGACAAAGAGAAGGCAGAGCGGGGCACCAGCACTGGTGGATGTGGCTTGAGCATGGGTGGGTGGAATGGCCAAAGATGATGGATGGCCTGAAAACGCTTGACACTTAAGTATCTCCTATGTAGCAGGGGGACAGCTATGCTAAAGCGAGCTGCCAACTTCAAGCAAATAATGCTCTACACAGCAAGCTGACACACTTCCTTCAGCTGTCAGCAGCAACACAGAGGGGCAGCTTCCTCAGGAACAAACTAATGAGGCTTTTAATTGGGATGTGAAGCCCCGGTAATAACAGAAATAAGAGAGACTGTAAATGACAGGATAATCCATTACAGTGGAAAGCATTGTGAATGTTTTACTGATTATATCCACAGATTATCCTACCTATGTCCCTACTAATTTGAGAAAAGATGAATCATAGGGTTCAAACAGGACTCAGATGAGTCAATTATACTAAGTAGTGATATCAAAAGCTCATATTTTCTGCACTTAGGAATCAAGCATGTTCTGCCTAACAACAAACAAAAATGAGCTGTGTTTCATGCTCTCAGTTGACCAAGTCATTAGCAACATGGAAGAATACTTCTTTAAGTTTTCTGTATATTGAGATGTTCTTGCCCCCATAGAGTCCTCCTGGCAGATGTTTATTAGCAGGAAAAACATTTGCAGGAAATGAAATATTGTTTTGCAGCATTCTGCTGATTCCACTTCTAATTTTATCAGTTCAGGGTTAGTTTAGGTGTTTCAGTGAATATCAACATAACGAGAAAACTTTGACTGCTATTAGTCAAACCCTGCATATCCAGTATTCAGACCAAAATTGAGCTGCAGTGTACAACCGAGGCATCACTTCTCTCCTCACACAACTAATGTTCTCCCTGAAGTTGAAATCCAAGTGGTATAAGATTAAGCCTTAGGGACAAATTCACTATACATCAAGGTTTGGGCACTTATTTACACTAATGCGCAATGAGTAGGTAAATCTTCACATCTGCCAGGAGATACATGGGCATTAAGCACTTACTGCCTTTGAAAACATGGCAGATAGATCACCTGATTTGAAAGATGCCTTTTACTGAACAGACTGTCTGGCACAGTCTTGTGCCAGTTTTGCACTGCATGAGGCAAGTAGCAAAATTCAAATCATGTCAATAGGAGTAAATCCTTTTCCACTCACTTTGTGATTTGTTTTGTTTGATCTTATGGATGTAGCATAGGTACAAAAGAGGATTTGAAAACAAACTAACTAAAAAAATTTCAGTAGTTTCGTTTTCTGCTTTGGGGATTTTTTTCCCCCCCTCTTTCTATAAGGAAAAAAAAGAAGATAAAGGGAAGTACTGGGGTAAATCAAATCCCAGATGCTTTTATTTTAGCTTTAGGTTCAGTTAGAGTGTTTTCCATTTTGAATTACTGCACTGAAAGCAGCACTATCTCAACATATCTGAAAACTGCTGTGAATATTTTCTATATCTCAAAAGGCTTTTTTTTTTTTTTTTTTGGTGGGGAAAACATTCACAAACCACTTCAGCTACACAGAATATAAATTAAATTTGATCTCATTCCAATTATGGCAATTTGCATTTTCTCACTGATTTAACAGAAAACAGACAATTAAGATGAGCATTACCACATTGATGCATCTGTACTTCCAGACTTCAGCCTCTGTCAGTATTTTTATAGTGTACTTCCTTGGCCAATGGTTTAGTAAAATTTAACTTTCTGTACCATCTTCTATAAAAGGTCTCTGTCATCAAATGCAGCTTTAGAAATATCTTAGCTTTGAAAAAAAGAAATAGAAATAGACATGTGGGAACTGAGACATTTATACAAACCCAAAGTACTTTATTTGGGGCAGAAACCATCATCCAGGAGCTTTTATCATTAAAATACTAGGATCTTGTCAAAGTGCCCAGAGAAGGACTTGCTCAGAGTATCTTTTTATAATGCAGACAACACTCCTTCTGCACAAAACTCCTTCTCAGCACAGGAGGTGGATTAGCTACCTGTAATAATGTGCTCTTCTATGCAATAAGCTTGCAGTTGCTATATGCATGAAACTATTCAGCTCCATCTGAGAAGCCTCCACCATACCATGTCCTCAGCAGTACAGGTACTTTCCAGCTTTCCTGTTTAAGCTCCTTTACAAGAGGCAGGCAGGGAAAAGTAGGGTATGAACTACAGCGTAGCACTTAAAGCTTAGAGCCCAGTCAGTGCTCAAGGACTAATTGTGCATCCTGCATACAACATCTTGATTCCAGCTCAGACACTGCAGATCTTTCCATGGCCTTAACCATCTTGGAGACACAATTTGGTTCCCTGTTTCATTCATGAACTTTCAGAAATTTTATCTGCCTTTAATTATGATGTTACAGGACTGCCAGTATTTCCTAGGAACACCGCTACATACCATGGAAGGGCTTCCCAATTTGTGTACATTTTCAATTTTTATACTTCCATCCTGTCATATTTGTTCCATTCCTCCACCGTATCAGTTCCTCGTAACAGCTGTTGTGCACATTTTCATCAGCTATCTACACAAGCATCTTTGTGTTTCATGTTAACTCTTTTATCCCTTAAACTTCCCATCACTCCTCATAGATGGTCAAAATCCTCCACTCAAAACTGTTCCTACTCTTTGGCTGGTACAAACGATCTGTGTTAATTCTTGTCGAAGTTCTCCCATGCCAACTGGGTGCTCACCCCAAACCTTCCAGACTCTCCGTTTATTCTAAGAAATCTTAACTCTTTACAAGAATTGAGTTTCTTTTCAAAATTGCCTAGAAGTCTTGGGCCCCAATATTGTAAATTCCAACTACTTTGCGCAGTCCTTTGTAAGAGGACAATGCATAATTTTAAGATCATTTAATGTTAAAGGTACAACCTTTCCTACAGAAAGGAAAACTTCATTTTCAACTCTACGCAGACATTAGTAACTATTGCCAAACTTGCTAAATATTTTTTTCTCTGCACTGACATCTTTCTGTTACAGCACAGACTTTTCCACAGATTTTTGGAATGCCAGTCTGTAATCTCTGCTGTACTCTCTCAGAGAGTATCATTATTCACAACTGCACTAGCTGCAGCTTCTCAATGTTATTTTTCCTCACATTCATGCTTCTACATCTGCATTTTTGGTCCAACTACCTCAGTCCTTTTTCAGTGTCTATTTCCAACAAATATTTGGCTTATTTCCTTTAGATTTTGCATATGTATTTCTTTTGATCCAGACAGGATGAGGAGATGAAGATAAACTGCTTTGAGAAAAAGCTTTCTATCTGCATTTACTCCTGCTTTTTATTTTGTTTAGCTCTCTTCACTGGCTCTTCAGAAAGAAATTCTGGTGACCTTTGAAATGTACAGATAAGATAATTTTAAAAGGCTCAGCCACAGACAAGGTTAGAAAAATTGTGAACAGGCGGAGAAGAGCAGATAACTTACTTTGTTACTCTTCCTTCATTTTCTTTAGATACTTCTTTTCCGAATTATTATAAAAACACACATCTCAGTGAGTGAGGAAATAGTAGAGGAGAAATAGGAAAGTACAGACAGTGCATTTTCCCTTCAAAATGTTTAAAACATCTTGTGCTGTTTCTTTGCAACAGTGAAGATTGATGTCTTTTTTAGGATAATGCTTCAAGGAACTACATTACAAAAAATACCAGCTTCCTTTCAGCTAGTTCTCTGCATGTGGCAGGATATTGGTGAAAATCAGCAAATTTAGGATGTTAATGTTCAACCAGGTACAGTGAAGGGTGCAAAGCACTTAAAGACAGGACAGCTTGCCAGACTCTGCACTCAAGCCTATTTAGCCAGGCATGTACTTCAGTTGTAAGTTGCCTTGTTTAATTAGCTACTGAGGTGTTCCATCTTCATCCCTTGTGCCTCATGCCTCATAGGATGCAGAAGCAATCACTGCTTGGGACTATGACGGAGCAGGGCTTGATTGTTCTACAAGATGTCCCATGGATGAGGACCAGACACTGTTGATTAACCATTAACTTTGCAATTCTTAACATCAGGTTTTTTTCTTTCAGTGGTGCTAAGACAGACACTTTGGAAAGATCTGAAATGCTGTGTAGAAGATGACAGATTGCTTTGTGTATTTTAAAAAGGGCTGATTACAGCAGGCTCTACCACCAGAGCAATTTAAGAAGGAGAAAAATATAGGAAGAGATGGTGGAATTTCTATGTGACTTCTTAAAAAATACATACACACACAAGGACATTTGAAATGTGCATAGAGATGTCTTTGTTGAATATATTTCTAATAAAACACATATACAGGATTAAGGTATATCTTGCTGAAAACTGCAAAAACGCTTCTTAGCAATCAGCAAAATTCATCAGTCCATAGGTTTGCATTGCTTTTACAGAGGGAAGAGACGAGACCTGTGAAAGAAAAAGTAGAGGTGGGAAGCAGAGAACTGGCTGCAGAGACCACCCTGAAGTTTGCTTCTTAAAATATGTATTTCCAGTATGATGTGTTCACTGCAAAACCAATTGAAATCTTTTGTACCGTTGACTATTTCCATCCTAAAATATCACAATTTAATTCTCAGATGTTTCAAAAGGATTTCTAGGTGCTCTGCTGTGGATTATTTAATTTTATTCATGAAGTTAGATTATGCATTTAGGTTATCTTAGGTTATTAGTTAACAGTCTGGACTTTTACACCTACCCATTGCTCCTGACTCCAAATAACTATATAAGTAAGAAATTTTCATTAGTGCCCATGAAAACAAATTTAGTCCAGTGCTGGCTGTTATGATATTCACAGCATGCATCAGTTTTAACTGTTCAAATTAGTAAATCCATTCTCCTGACCTCTGAGCTTTCTTCTTCTATCCCTTCAAGAAAGTGTTGCAGAGAAGGGCACAGCAACATTGCTGCAAAGCCTTCCAATTTCTTCAGCCATTTCAATTTGTGGTTAGACCCACTGAGACCACAGAAGAGCACAGACCTCTTGCAGTGATTGATACTTAGTGTTGGGCAGAGATCCAAGTTTATGATCCCATTTACATGGGTTTGTGGCATGGTGGAACTGACATCTTGGTTTACAATAGCCCAAGTAAGATTAAGTCATGTCAGATCTGACCATGAAAACAGCCAACGTGACGTTTTGACCAGGCCAGGTCATGGGTACTGTCTCCAGACATCCCACTCCTATTGACCACAGAAATCAAATGACAGCAGCACTGAAAAGCACTCACCTACCTAAAGGGCATCGGCTTAACTTTCTTAACTTAGTACCTCCCTTCATTTTTTTAGGAACACAGGGATATCCCTCTGCTTCCTCCCAGATGTGTCAATAATCCACGAGCAGCAGGGATGAAAACACCACAGCTCACACTTAGTGTGCGCACTGAAAGCAAACCTACCAAAGAGCACTTCACCTATGCAGTTTGCCCCAAAGGCCATCAGTATCACAAGCTTAGAAGCAGCTGTGGGACACTCAAGAAGCCACTGTCTTCTGGCTAAGGCTCACAGCACCTACCATGCAAGCACTTCCCACCCATCGTGTGGCACTCACAGCCCTGTAACTACATAAGGATCTAAGGTCACTAATGGTCTTTCTGTACCAGCATGGACACCAATTCCCTGAACTCTTCCCTCACATTTCCCTAGTCAACAACAGCTTGAGTGTACTAAGTTTCAGGGCACACTGAAGAATCCTGCCATTTACCAAGTTCTCACGCAGGCAATTTTTAAGGAGGTTCTTTAAAGTTTTTGCAAGGCATGGTTATTTTTTGCCTTCCCCACCCCCCCGCCCAGTCCTTTAATTGACACATAGTAAAAGTTGTGTGATTTACATGTGCCTGGAAAGGATGGATACAGCTATTTTTAACTGTATCACTTCCTTTTAATTCCATCATTCAATTAGACATATATTTTAGCTTTAGGAAACTTTCTTTTCAGTAGGTGAAATGCCAGCACAGTACACTAGCAGAACCATTAGCTGTCAAAATAAAACAGGCTTCATATTCACAGAACAACAAGATCAACTACACGCGACAGAAATAAGATGGCAGTGCACTTTTACTTTTCAGCAGCTAGTGCAGTGTTTTCTGTATTAAATTTAATAGGCATTTTACATGGGATGTCAGATATTTTTGTCTCTCCAAATAGGCTTCTTTCCTTAAAAAAAAAAAAAATTAAAAAAAAAAATCTAGGTTTCCTGCTGCTTATACAGGGAAATCATTGAGGAACAGCACGGAATTGCAGTCTTACACTAGCAATGACTAGGTAGTCATCATTTTTAAGAACAATGTCACAAAAGCTATTTCGATGCTGTCATTCTTAAGAATAATTAGTTTCCATCAAAGCAACAGATTATCTGTTCATGTTGTCCACTGGGTCATTACAATGGGCAACCAATACAGATAAATGGTATCTAATCTTTTCTGCTCTTCTATTGGACTGATTGATGGTTATAACATCTCCAATATTATAAGGCAGAAAAATTATGCTGACATTTAGAAGCAAAAGCACAGAAAGATAAAACTAAGTACAAAGCACATCCAACACCATAAAAAAAAAAAAAAAAAAAAAAAAAAAAAGGTGCTAAAGACAAATAGAACAGAAAAACAAATGACAATTAAGCCAAAAGAGAATTATAGAGGGGAACAGCTATACGTTGTGGGTGGCAAGGGCTTCAATTAATTATAGAACATGAAGGGAAATCCAGGCATTTCCATGAGATGTTGTTAAAAGACATATTGACTGAGCTTTCTTTACATGTTATGCCTTAGAGGAAGACAAAAGGATTTCCCTGGTATTGATTTGTTCCTGGAATTGGTCGACTTTAAGACATGAAGAATAACATAATGAGAGGTGGCTGGGTAGCAAACAAGAAAGAACAAATTGCTGCCACTGACACTCACATTTGTGAGCTTCCATATATTATTGCCTTTTCCAATTTAGCATTTGTTCATATTGCTTGTCAGAAGCCATTAAACCACAAAATACGCTCTAAACTAAAAGCAGCAAGCCTATCAGATCATCTACTGTAAAAATAATCACCATTTCCGGCTGACCACTCAAAAGTATTAGCAATGTTAACTAGCTGGCTGGATTTGCAATATTCCTGTGAGGCGCTAAATACCCTGAACTGCTCCCAGGAAGGAAGGTATTCAGCTTTTTGGAGGAGCAGAATTTTTCCCCCTAGCACTAAAGGTATCCGTCCCGTGTGCAGCTGCCGCATCTTCCGCTGCACCAGCTTTGCAGCTCTGACAGGACAACACAAGAGGAGTCAGAGTAGCAAGAGGAGGATGAGGCTGACTGTCTGCATGACAGCCTGTGGGCTGAGGGCCCTTTAAACATCTTCTTGCTGGTGGAGACAAACAAAAGTGTCTGCTTTGCCATGATGGCCTAATCCTGCCCATGACGGGCTGTTATATAGTCATTGAGTGGGGACCATCAGTTTGGGGCCTGGAGGAAAGAGGGTTGGCATTGCTACCCACTGTGTAGGCAATCACTGCAAGAAATTCAAAGATAGTGTAGTTCTTACCAGTATTATTTATACCAAAATGAGAAAAGTAAGTAGCTCCACACCAATAATCAATACTACGCTATGGTTGTCTTCTTTCCACAACAGCAAAGTCTTGCAAACTTATCTTCCCTTAGGTAGGTGTTTAACAATTGTCCTTACAATTATGATCTTTGAGCAGTTTTGTACAGCATTAACAGTTTGACTACAAAACCAGTTTGGAATATATCTAGTGGAATATATCCAGAGCAGGCAAAACCTCCTCAATCCACAGTCAGATACCTACCTTCAAAATTATACTATGAGTTATATTTCTTCTCATTCTCTGGCATTTACCTTTTTGATTTATCAGAAACTAACCCTGATTTTCACTTCTGAAATTTTGTGTATCAGCCAATTTTACCTTTCTCTGAGATTTGCATGTTAGTGAGTCTCACACAACAGAATACTCCAGTATGCAAATGTTATTTGGAAAAACAGCTTACAAAATATCAAGGACAACAGTGGATGTGCTGTGCCTTAAGCAGGCGTGAGCCAAATAGCTTCTCCACTACACCAATGTTCAGAGATGAATGTCTGGATAAAGAACTGTCTTTACTTTTGCTGTCACTGATATCTTTTAAGTTTTCACTCTTAGACTCATCCACCAGGTCAATGCTTATGGGAAGGATAAATCACAAAGCTACCCTCGCTACATTTATAATTTCTATCCAGAATGAAATGTTTTCTCCTTCTTGTGAGAACATAAGATCTCAAAACAGTTCCCGTCTCAAATGCAAGCAAAATGACAGAGTCTTGACACATTTTCTGAATGAAAAAAATACAAAATTTACATAATGCCATTTGTAATATTCCATTAATTTCTAAAAAGGACAACATCTTTTTGTTACATTTTTATTTGACATTTGGCTTGGAATTGAAATTTGATGTTTTGAACAGCACAGATGGATTTTTCATTCTGTAACTTAGACTATTTTAATTTTGGAACACTAAAACATATTAAGAATGAGAAATTTGTTTAAATCAACCTATCATATAGCTTCTGTTTTACTTGGTTTGGTTTTGAAAGGGAAGTATTTTATTTAAAAGTTCATAACTGTCTCTTCTAATTATTTATTCAGATCTTTATAAAAGATTGTAAATGTTGCTCATATAGGCTATAGCAGTTCTGAGGGACAATTACAGTATATATAATGCCTGAAGTAATGATATTTCAAATATTAACCTATGAATATCAGGTTAACACAGATACTTACAACTGAATAGCATGATACAACATAAATCTTCTGAATAAATTTCAAATGTATATGCACAAGTTTCAAAATCCATGTTTCAAAGCTTTTTAAAATCACATCACATGATAACTTGAAAACAGACTTCCCCATTGCAGAGTTCTGTTTAAGTCCATGTGGACAGTAAGCCATTTTGTTTCATTTCTTCTCCTGGGTTCCAAGGCATTACGATACACTAGAGTCTGGCTTGTTTTATTTTAAATGGAAATTTTCCTACCCCAGTCTCTGATATATCATGTATCACGTTATTTCTCCAGCTGCGCAGTAATTTGGTGATAACTTCTTTTAACTGTAAAGAATTTGCTACTAGTATTAATTTATAAAAGGCAAGGATTGAAAACTGAAGTTCTAGTGCTTTTGTCAAAATTTAATGTTATGCTCTAAAATTTTGCTTTCCCTTTATTACTTTTTTCTTTTCTTAAGGCTATCAAATAACTTTGGGGTTGGGCTAACTATGATTGAGATGGATAAAACAGATCAGCTTTTCACTTACCCAGTAGGGAACAATAGCATTTATCCCACATCTTCAAAGCAAAAGCAAATCCAAATCTGCTCTGAAACTTGGAGCTAATCTGGGAAGCGAATGGAAGGACCTTGCGAAAACAGCAGAAATCTTGAGGCAGCTCTAGGTGGAAGGGGCTTGTGCCTCTTCTGATTCTTTTCTCAGTGAAACTCTCTATACACATAACCTGAGATTTTTTCACTCTCATCACCAAGTAGTCCTATGAACTAGAACTTGTGCAAAATCCTAATAAATGAGGTAATATATTTTCAAGTCTGAGTATTAGCTCTTCCTCTCAATGGCTCAAATTATAATACTTAAGTTTCTTCAATATGCCCTCTATTTTTAGAAAATAATGGAATCAGAATAAAAAGATGAAACTTTCCACAAATGGAGACCCAAATACAACATAGATTAAGTCAATCAAAATCCTTCAAGATTTTTTAAACATTTAACTTCGATTTTTTAAAATCAATTCAAATTCCTAAGTGAGAAGTCACTTAGACTAAAAATGTAACTTTTAATTTCAAAATCCAAAGAAACATTTCCATAGTTTCAAAGCTTTCCTTTTGTATATTTTTAAACTAATATTGTGTTGGGAATCATCCTTTCTTAAAACAAACCACCACACGCACAACAGTTTTGATTTCATATTCTCATTTTCTGGTGAAAATGTTGAAATAATATTGACTGCCTCTACTAGCAAACAATGGGACCTTCAACCCTGTAATAGTGATTGGGCAAGAACATATTTTCTTCTCAGTCTCTGTTAATTTGTGCAATTGTGCAAATTAAGGGGATCTACTTATCAGTCTCCTTGTGACAACTGAGTTTCAAGAAATGATAATGCTCTGATGTTACATGTCACATGGCTGAGTGAATGAATGTAAAGTAGGAGGATAAGAAACTGTTTTATCTAGTTTTTCTTCCCTTCTGTTGTCTGTTTATGCTGTGACATTTTCTTGTTTTAGCTCTCTTCTGCTTCTTTGGAAATTAAATGAGACACGGTATCTCAGAGACTACTGGCACTTATGTATTAGTGAGACTAATGTAAAAGCAATTAGATGGGTTAGAAAAGAAAAGAAAAGAAAAGAAAAGAAAAGAAAAGAAAAGAAAAGAAAAGAAAGGAAAAGAAAAGAAAAAAGGAAACACATTGCCTGAATTTTATTTAAAAAAAAAAAAGCAAACACAAAAGCACAACAAAAAACCTACAACAAAAATTCACAGCAAAGGTGAGGCTTAATAAAGAAAGACAGGCCTGGGAAAATGAAGAGAAGATACGGTGCAGGCAAAGCATCTCTCTTGAATCACAGGGATCAGAAGAATGGATGAAGGAATGGTGGGGCTGTAACAACACTGCAAGAATGGCAGCCTCACGCATTCAGCCTCACCAGCAATCTGCCAGCTGGCACCAACATTTTCTAAACATATCCAGGATACTCAGAACAAGATGTTAAAAGCGATGTATTGCACTTGGTTTATACCAGGGAACCACAGACACATTCCACCTGGATGCCAGAACAGTTAAGTCTCGTGTGTTGTACATGGGAAGACTATACTTGGAAACTCATTCTGACAACTACATTTCGTTTAAGTTGTTCACTGCCTGAACTAAAATTTTATCAGTTTGAACAAGAATCAATCTATCTAAACCACATAAGAAGGAAAAGGGCACTTAGGTAGCGATGTCCCTTTGCCAGCTTCTATTAATGTTTATCTCATTGGTACATCGACTGGAAAATCTGAGATTCTATGAGAGAAAATAACTACAAGTATAGGTATGCACTTTCATATGCAAGTCGTTAAATTAATCTGGAGCTCTAGCTTGTGACCTACTTTCTAAAGAGCTCTACTTAAATCTGTGATATACTACTGATTTTGATCAAATAATTTGAGTCTTAATCTAACTTGTACTCAGACTGCACTACTCCATGCTGTACTCTGCTTTATTCAAGTTTAAAAGGACATTTTCCAGTTTTATCTAAATGGGTACAAATAAGCAACTTTTAAAAGTACACCAGGACAGAAGCACAAAAAGCTTCTCTTTCTTTTCTATGTTTCTGAATCTCTAGATCTAAAGTCACTACTAAGTCAAATAAAACTTCCCAAGCTGATCACAAACTCCTGACAACTCTTGTGTAGCAAATTACAGGGAAAACTTTACATCTCTGCATCCTGTAAGATGGTAAGCAAAACAGCACTATCTAAGCAGTACTTGCCTGGGAGAAACAGAGACGCAGGGACAGCAGATTTCACAAGCCTCAGTGCTGTTGTTCCCTGGGAGAGCTGATGAAAGACAACATAGTGCATGTATGTGTGAGTATCCATGCAGTGGATTATCTAGCCAGTCTTGCCCACAGGCTCAGGAAGCATTAGATTCTTATCATCCAGGTTTTCAGGTTAGCATACAAAATACAGACAGAGGAAGGCTACTAAGATGCATACAGACTGTCTAATTTTAAGCATCTGACTTAAATGTCATAAACTGTACGCTGAGGGCATCTGTCTTCAACTGAATATGCAGAGAATTTGCCTGTCTGGGCTCAAATCTAGGATATAAGTGGTGCCCGCATGTTCCCCAGAACATCTCTAAAGAAAGATAAGGTCTCACTTACAACTGTTAGCTGCTTGCATAGGCAAAGTCACAACAGTTCTTCTTCCTTGAGACTCAGGCAGGACAATGGGTCACAGGCAGCAATGCCGTGCCCAAGCAGGCAGGACACAAGGACCACAGAGCATGGGAAAGGGATTAGCAGTCTTTCCTTCTCCTTGAAAGTATCAGCTCTCATTTCTTCATAGAGAGACCTTTAATGGCCCCAATTTCTCACTAACCCAAATATTTCATAAGCAGACAGAAACTCAAACTGACCAGGTGAAACTCAGCCTGGCCTAAAGTGGCTCCAGCTCTAAGTGTTCTGAAATCTATACAAAGGGAATGTCTACGGGAGATAGCATGGATATTGTAACGATTTTTTTCACCTGACAGAATAGTGCAAAACCTGCAATGAGTATAATTTCACCAACTTCAGAACATCAGTTTACAGGGGAGGTCGTTCAAGCACAGAGTCCCCAGTACCTCATTGTTTCAGTTTTCTGCAGGCCATGGCTGGGCAGAGGGCATAAAGAGCCAGTTCTGTGACTTCCTTCTAACTTTGTGAACAAAGAGCTCCCTCAAGATCACCATTCCTACCTTCAGCTAGTGCTGAATGTACTGCCATTTGCAAAAGGTCAAACTAGATTCACCTGTGATTAATTCAATTAGTAGCTTGATTTTTACATTTACTGTACCACTTCAAAGCAAGAACGAAGAACACACTGTAAACATAACTCTTACCATCAAACTAATTCCATAACTTACGATTACAGAAAAAATTAAAGCTCCTTGTTTGAAACCAGATGCATTTTCAAGAGCTTTTCTACCTGATTTTGTGCCCACACACTTCAGAGGTATCTGCGTGTTACATGCTGAGAATAGCTTACGTGTTCCAGTCACAGGGGAAAGCGTTCCTCAGCTCTGAACTAACAGACACTGAGCAAAACTTGACTTTTCAGTTCTGAAGGATATAAATATTTCTGAGATAGGAAACTAAGTGCTTGACCATAAGAGCAACATGAAGCAAAAGGCTGATTCATTAGTAATCTAAATTTACATAAGACATGCCTAACCATATTAACACCTAGAATATTTTGAGAAATGTATGCATTTTGATTTAAAGTGACCCACTTAAAAGGAAAGATGGTTTTGATCAACCTTAAGAATAAAAGCCTCCAAAAGGACTGCTAAACCGGAGAGCGTAGACACTTGAGCAGCTTAGGAACTTTTCCTGACCAACCAAAAGTGATTCAGGGAAGCAAGTGCTCAAATCAGGACTAACATGAGAAAAAAATTAATTGAAGACATATATTACTTGTATCTTCTACTACACTGTGACAAATTTCTTCACTCAACCAAACTGCTCTCCTTGCAAGCAGAAGTATCAGCCATGCAGCCTTCTACCCTAGCAATACTTGTGTGCTTTTAAGTGCAATTCACAAGCCCCTTAGACTCTGGGATGTTGAAAGCTCAATGAAAGAATGAGAAGAATGGCAACAGAAAACTGCTATGAGATTTTTATTTTTTTTTCAGGAAATGAAGATCTAGGTCCAATATATTAATACTGTTTGTATTTCTTAGACCTCTTGAAGATGTTTTGTTCTATGTTCGACAGACACAGAGAGCAACTGGAACAACTTTGTGTGCAGATGCAAAATGTTTCACAAATTGCTACTTAGCCACAGACCTGGCATTAAGTAGTATTCCAAAGTGAGATCTGTATCTTTGCATTTCAATAACTAAAATTCTACCTACTTAGTAAATCTTAACATGACAGACGTCATTAAGTTCCTCAGGAGTCAAGTTCCCCAAGTAGATGCTGTAGGGGTTTTTTAGTAATTATTTTTGCAGTGCTATCACTGGAACTTCACAAGCACAAGACACAACCAATGTATGTAACATATTAGCTAAAACAAGCTGTAACATGTTCAAGTGCAATCTACACAGAGAAGACAAAAAGCTACGCCGAAACATTTCATCATTGTTCCCCCAAGTAACAATATAATTCGGGATGTCCCAGAGCATGTTTGCAACAATACAGCTATACAGAGAATTTAGCCCACGCTCAATCTCAACATTTTTGTTCACACACCCTGCATAAAAGCCTTAAATCTTAATTCACAGAGCTTACTCTTTTGCCTGCTGGGAAGACTGAACCAGAATTTGGGACTGTGGCTCTGTGGTGTTCCACATCATGGAAGGTGAAAAAGTAGACAGACTTGAATCCTGAGCAGGAATTTCTGCTCATATTTGCTCATTTGAAAATGAGTTCTAAAAGCAAAACCTACCTAAATGAACAATTCTACCTCCCACCCTCTTTCCTGGACTCAAACTCCAGTTTTTCATTTGAGAGGTTCACTAGAGTCTAGTGGATTGCCTCCCTCTTTTCATTCACTGACAGTTACTTTTTTTTCATCCACTTATTTCAAGTTGTGCCGAATGTCTAATCAGGCATCCATTTATTGCAAGACAGGTAAAAGATACCAGAATTACAGACTGACACACAGCGGGTTATAATTGAAAGAGTCAATGGAGAATCTCACCACTAAATAAGATAAATACTTTGGAAGAAGCAGAGTTTGAGAACACTCTTTTTTGTCAAAGCATCATATTTGAAGCAGTGGAAAGACAGTGTCCTTGGTGCTGGGTAATTCTGTCCTTTCTGCCAAGAGGGAGTTGTAACTTTCCTATACTATAACTGAAATTCTGCAGTTATCTCCACAGACCCATGCTGCTCGTAGAGCCTGGACAATTTTCAGAGTCATCCACTGGCACAAGATCAGTTCTAGCACCATGTTTTTGTTTCCAGAATAGCAACACAGACTCTCTGCAAAAATTGGAGTATGATCTATGGCCAAAAGGACATTGCTGGAATTTACCTCAAAGCTACCTAGCAGTGCCTCGGCTAAGTAACTAAACTTTAGGATGGAGGACCGGGGGGACTACATCTTGGGAAGCCACAAGACATCTCTCTCGTGACTGCTCTAGCCACTGTGCTGCTTCAGTACATCCTGTTATCTGGAGACAGGGGCTGCAGGAGAAGCCCCAAGGAAGGGGCTGCTGTGTCTACATGCAACCCATCCTATTATAACAGGGTATCCTCAAGCCCCTGGGAAGACATTTTGTAGTTCTGCAGTTGCTTCACCTGTCCAGCAGCACTGACTGCCTCCCTGCCCATGGAGGACAAACTATCAGGATGCTCCAGATCCTTTTAAGGCGTCTCCATCTTGCAGAGAGGTAAGAGGAAAAGCAGGTCTATAGTGTCTACTAAAGTGGACTTCCTCCAGTTGTCTCATATATAAGAAAGAAACAGTCCAAACTGCACATTCTCCTTTATATGATTTTGATTACATACCAAGAGATAGTTGATAGGACTTTCCGAACATGCTATATGAGCAAGAAGCAGGTCTGGATAAGTGCAAGCACATAGACCATAATGATGTCTTTGCCCTCATCGTTTTCTGTAAAGAGACAGGAGCATTTGATCACACAGGCAAATGAAAGTGTGTGACCATAAACTAAGCCAACATCTAGATTGAGTTTGGAACAAGGTGTTAAGCTTCAATCAGAAGACCCTGGTCTTTCTGGTCTTCCATTAAATGCATTTTTTTAAAGGAATATTTGCTCTTAGCAGTCAGGCATGTACACAAACAGCAACATCAGAACAGACCTGATGTTCACAAATTAATAACAGGTTTAAAACCCTGCACTTTTTCCTGATGGAAGCCTAGCATTCTGTAATAGTTGAACTGCTGTTAGACGAAAATATCTACTGTTTTATAGTAATTTGAGTTTCAATGAAGGGTATTTTTCACTCTAGTATCTTTAAATAGTCTCTATACGAAGTGCCACAGCTTGTCTTAAACCTGCTGTTTACCAAAGTGAAAAGATTTCCAGGTATGAGGAGAAAGCAATATTATCTGTTATAGATCAAAAAATAATAATGCTTGTGATAGGATATGATTTTTTATTTTTCACATATTTAAGTCTATATATTGTCTAGTATTGTTTCACCATTGTCTCATCATCAAGATTAACATGAAATCAAACAATGAATTATTCATGAGGTGTGAATAAATGGAATTAGCCTTTCTAGCATTCACTCTGTAAATCGCATCTTCTGGATAAATGCTTTTTTTTTTTCTTATGTCTGAACACTAGAAATAATGACCTGGCTTGCAGCCTTGCTAGATTAGCTCTTGTTAGGGTGATATTTTTAGATGAACATAGGTCTCATCAACCAAGAGATGTCAGGTCTGCTATCATTCCTGTCAGCTTCCTAACTTCCAACAGTTTCCCTTTCCATCCCTAAACTCTACCTTCACCCCTAGTAGCCAGGGTACCTGGAGCTCAGATGATTTGTTGAGCTTGACTCATTATCTACTGTGTTGTAACAGCAGTTAGAAACTGAATGACATTCAATTAAAATGATATTAGCAGCTCAGGAGTGATTTTGTTTAATTTACTCCTACTCAGATGTAAAAACATTAGTGACTTTTTTAATTGGACCTCATAATGTCTAACTCCTACTCAAATGCAATGAAATTAAAGACTTTGGTGGCTAAATACCGCTTAATTTACTCCTACCCATCTATAATGACATTAAAGATGCTTTAGGGTAGATATTGTTTCAAATCATTTATATTCAAAAGAAATCTGAGCTTATAGGTACTATTATTGAGCATATAATTAAATCAGACAAGAAATGTATCTATACGGTAGGGGATAGTTGGTTACAAGTAATATTAAAAAGTAATCATTCATTTTTAATGCAAGGATATTAAAAAGTAATGTTAAACACAAAAATTTCTGAAGTTTTCTGTTGTTCACAGCCTCTTCAAGGATACAATCCTTTCCTTTTTTAATTCAGCATGTGGTTTTAGATGAAACATTTTTATTAAATTGCACATGGTTTTAAAATCTTTCTTAAGCGGTATTTATATGATAAATCCAAGGCTGACTCGTGTCATTACAGAGATAGACAGCAAAGCATACTTTTCAGTAATGGGGTTCACTTTGCTCTGTAACTGTTTGTAATACAGCTTAATGGATTCTTCTAAAGTTCAAACATTTTAGAGGAGCATGTGGTTCTCTGTCACATTTACACTACATCACCTCCCTTTTAAACATGACTTGTCCTATACCAAGTTGATGCTATTTGCTTCTAATACAAGTACCTGCCCCATGTTTTGTAACATTGATAAGGTTGGACCATCAAATCCTTCATGCCTTTTTTACTCACACAAAAATTCCATTGATTCAGCCTTTGGTATATTCCTCTTTCCCCCTTCCCAGCTTTAAAAAGCAAAATCATTATTAAAAATGCCTTCCTTCAGTTAGACAAACTTCTAATTATTAAAATGAAAAGCATTTACAAAATTTCATTTATGCTTGTATTGTGAAGACAAGTCATGCAGATGACAGGCTTGCTCTTGGGATGGCAGAATGAGATTTATTCTTTAATCTTGTGCTCTTATCTAGTGTGTGGCTATGGAAATGTTCAAATAGAAAGTCCTGTTCTAGGTAACTAGCACGAACCATTGCCAAGGGAGAGAGGAGATATTTCTCTTCTTCCCTCTCGGGACACACAGCCAGCATCTTTGTCCTGCTGACTGGTGGGTGGTTCAATGACTGTCTTTCACCCTGGTTTTCCAGTAGTAGTGCCTTATACCAACTTCTTCCCATTCCAGACGGAAAGTGGTCCCTTGAATTCTTCAACAGAAAGGCCTGCCAGAAACCAGGATCCCCAATTCCTTCTCTGATTCTGAAGCACGAGCCAATATGTTATTTCTGGATTTCTCATGTTGCAATTTAGTTTAAAATGATTATAATAATTACTTCATAATAATTTTAAGGTTGCATTGTAAAAAAACTGGTTTAATCCTGGGAAACATTTACATACAATTTTGTAATTTGTTCCTCTTAAATCTGGAATTTGGACATGAGAGGACTTAAAACAATTTTTCCCTGGGCATGGGCTTGCAAGGGGTGAAGCAGTGTGGGCTTGAAACACCAAGGAGCTACAATGCTATTTTAGAATATTCATAGCAACATTAGTAACTATATAAGCCTCAAAGTTAAGCACCAGCTAACACAGAATGTGTCTTCTGCTCTGACCTGCAGCAGATCATTTGTCAGGTCACACAATAAAAGGGACCACTCTGCTCAGCTGGAGCTGGGAAGTGTATTCCCTCACACAATCCCTTTGAATCCTGTGCTCAGCTGAACAGTACTCTGGCCTCAGCCATGGCATCATGCCATATCTCTCCTGCTTTACAGCCTGAGTTACAAGATGAGACCACTCTGGGAATTTATGCGTTATGAAATACAGACCTTAAGGTGGTGAGGTTGAAATACAAGTTCATTGTAGGTCCTGGGCTCAGAGCATGAGACACAGTGAGACTGGCACAGGTATTTTGCCAGGGCAAGGCCAGAGCCTTCAATACTTTACACTCTACATGTTTATGGCACCCACATGCAAGTGTGGCGTCATGACTAAACATTTCAGCAAGAGCTGGGAGAAACTCTCCAGGAGCCTTCTGGTGTCCCTCCTCACCCCCTAGCCCAGAATCATCAAGCCCCCACAATGAAACACTGAATTTGTGCCTTGACCTCGCATAGGTGTGAGTATCTGGGGCTGGACAGGGTCTGCCACCATCCAGGGACCAATGGCTAGTAGGCTGTGTGTGCTATGTCCCAGGTTACACCTGCATACCTGTGTGCACCTACTCATTTATTTCAGGGCCATGGCTCCTCCTATTTTACCTTTGCAGGCAGGATTATCCAAAACCCATCTGGGTTGACATGTTGGATGCATACTGATAGTGTTGTGGAGGAAAAAGAAGTGCCCTAGATACAACAGAAGCTCTCAGAGTAAAAATGTTATTACTGTACATTTGGACATGGACCAGCTATCAAGAGATAATAATTACAACTTTATTAAATTAACCTATTACTGATATGTAGCATATTTACTGTAGATATGATTAATGGAATTGTCTCCACTTGAAGTAGTCAACAGAGACTACTGAGCATCTGAATTTCTGTTGTCACTACATTTTTCTCTCACTACTTTTTTCTGGCATCTCCTTCCCTAAAGCAGCCTCTGAATAATCTATTGCCAATGGGTACAATGTAAGGGAGAGGAAGCACAGTTACAATATGGTGACTAAACTGAACATTGATGGATAATGTTTGCAATAGGGAACACCAATGAAACACTAAAGAAAAGAAGGTAGATATTAAAAACAATGATTATGTGATCCAATTGTGTCATTCCAGATCGCCAAAGTTTGAAACATATGGCAAAAATATACAAGGACTTCTCATTGGCTTCCATGTCTCAGACATTAAAGGAATCATTAACAGAATGCAGTTCTAAATACCTTGTATATATACTGAAAATGACTCAATATCGTCCCTTCAGGTGTCAAATGACAAATTTCAAGATACCTAACCAAGTATATATTTGTCTGCACAGGAAGCCTCTCAGGGTGCAGCACAGTGAAGCACAAAGACTCAGATTTAATTGTAGTTTTTTGTGTACTTCCCCTCAAGCCAAAAGCATTTTCGAAGTCAAGGATACTATGACCAGGATGAAGTCCTTTAATAAATTCAGACTTAAATGCCTACACTGTGCAGAGTCGCTTTATATTAACAAGACATTTTATTTTAACAAAGAGCAAAAGAGAACATACATGTTCAGCAGGAAAAAAAAAAAAAAAGATATCTGTGTAACTGCCATTTCATAAGTTGGGTGTCTAAGATGATGAAATTTATAAAGCAAATTAACTTTCATCTAGTTCTCCTGCTCCAGTAAGATGGGCTAAAAGCAGGTCACTTCCCGTGGAGTGCAGCCCTCACCAGCCACAGGAAAGGCCAGTCCAGAATGGGCTAAAGAACATAATTCCTTGTTACCACACTGATGATCAGCCAATCTCATTTAATCCTTGCAATGTGACTGCAACACACTTCCAAGGCACCCTAATTCTCATTAAGGGTTCCTGAGCTATTATATAGAGCACTCAAACAGCTTATATCCTCTCCTATCTAACCTCATTTTAGAAAGCCATTATTTACCTCATACTTACATATTTTCTAGTTCTAAGGAAAAAATAATAAAGCTTTCTTTGTTTTCTACCTCTAACATCTCAACCACATGAAATATTTCTGTTGCAACTAGTTAAGAATTGTTTCAAGAAAGAGGAAGAGACTTCGTAATTTCCATGGTGGAAATTTTAATAAACAGCACCCTCAAGAGGATTAGAACTCACTTCCTTCACTGTTTGGTAAAGGAAAAAAAAAATCAGTTGCTAGGCTACCACTTTTGAATACAGCTAGAATAATTTCCAAGGGTTATTTAAGGTGTTTAACTACCGAACAGATGCTGTGCGGGAATCTGTGTATGCACTAATACCCCCAGTCACAATTGCTACTGTGGGGGCCCTGAGGCGTCTGCGTGGTTTAGTGTAAAACTGAGGCTCACCAAGATCCAACAGGCAATCAGTCCCCATTTTGAGACAATCCTTCAGGAGGTCACTTTGGAAAGGGATGAGGAAACAGGCTGCTTTGGGGGGTCCCTGTTGCTCCGCACATTTGGGAAAGTCCTTGTGAGAAAAGCTCGAGCAAAGAGAGGTCTCATGCTTTGTTCTGAGGGTGATCAGTCCCATGGCCATCCTGGCTTGTGGGCTTAAGGCATGAGAGCACACCTTATGCTGCACCGGGATGAGACCCAGACACATGCTGTGGAGACCTGGGACAGACATATAGCAGCTATACCCCACCCTGGATAACAGAAGGACTGACTGGAACTAATGGCACACTGCCCTTCTTTCCCTGGACAGATAACTCATTAGCTGGTGGTAGCTGCCAGGAAGATTACAGCCTCTGTCCCTGTAAATCTCAGTATGAGCCAAGTCATCTTCAGAGTCTTGAAGGAGAGCAACTTATGTCATATGTCTGGATTTAGTGGTCAAGAGGTCTTAAAAATCATGTCTCAGAACAGAAATCAGATGTGCTGAGGAACAACCACAATTGCGTAGCACCAGAAAAGCCACTCTGGTGCTTCATTCTACCATATAATGGAGTGTATATGTTTTCTTTGCAGAAGTAACACTGTCCAGATGTCTCTTCCCTCTTCCACTCATTCTTTCCAACTGAACACATATCATGCCAATACCACTAAAACTGATTTGCTGGTTTCTTAGTGATAACTTCACTGAAAATAAAGATTTCCAAGAATACCAGAACGCTCGATGTTAAATACAGCTGTAATTTATAGAGTGAATAAATTTGATTCCCATTTGGATGTTTCTTTCCAATGTGTTGACAATGATCAGGTACAGGAAATTAGATTTTTTCTATTAGGTTTAAAAGAATTTTGCTAAGATAAAACCTTGAGAATGAAAAGTTAAATAATTCAGATAATTATTTCAGTCAAATAATTACACTTAATTTAGTAAACTGATTTTCAAAGGATATATGTTGGGTTCTCAGTATGCTGCAAAATTGCACTCAGAGTTTGCTGTATTGGCAAATGCTGTTATTTAGCCTTTTTGTTTTAATTATGAGCACTTTCTCAGCGTTTATCAATTTTTAGGACTTTTATGGATTAAAAAGATATCCTTACCATTTAAAAAGGTCACTGTGATCTAAGGAAGCCTAAGCAAGGTTAGCCTTCTGAAGAACTGCCAGATTCATGCCTCATGTTGTTTCAGAAGAATGTGAATTCCTAGAGATGGAGAACCTGCCAGATACAGATGTGACTGGGACTGTCAGAGAGCACATTTAATTCATCTGCCAAAAGGAAGCTGTTTTGTAAAATCAGACCTGACAAGTCAGAACTGTTTTCACAGTTACACTTTGGTATGAAGGACTACTTTTAAATTACTTTTAAAAGCATTTTATTACTTTTTTTTGTTTTTTAAATCTAGATGCTTTTAGTAAAGTTAGAAATGAGATGACATGTATATGAAGAAAACTTGGGCAGAAACAACTCATATCTGATCATTAGTCCCTGGAACAACAACAAACAGCTACTTATCTGTGATCATGCTACTTAGCTGTAGCATTAACTTAGATATCAAAACTTGCAAGATTCACATTAATGTAAGCTCCACAGATTATCTGCGATACATGCATGAATGGCTCTGGTCCCATTATTCTGAGATAATTCATTTCCTCCCCTTCTCCCAAGTTTTACCACCCTTTCTTAGCATGTCTGGCCAATTTTCTGACATGAAAGCCTTAGTAAAACATACTGATTGCTTACTTGACTTGCCATATACAGCAATTTTAGTTAATTATTTTAAAATCCATATATATACATCTCTCTATACATAGGCTCTATATGAATAAGAGAGGCTAGTACATAGCAATTACCTCTGTCTTCTAATTGCTTTACTAATTTTGTTTGAGATAAAAATAGGCAGGAAATTTTTGCATAACTGTTAATTAAGATTTCTTTTTCACCTTTCCAGAGTAGTATAATATACTGGGGTAGAAATACAGCTTAACCTACATTTCACGCTCAGCCGTATTCCTTTTTAGGCTGTAGTTAACAAAGGTGTTCATGAATCAGCTGAAAATCTCAATTCATAGTTGGATGACACTTTTCTTCAACTAACAACAATCCTCAGTTACAAATGCCAAACAGGAAGAGCACATCTGTGAAAAACAAGCCTCTTAAACTGAACGAATGAATAACAATGATGTGTGGGCTGTGCTTTCTATACTGCAAACTCTGGGAAGACCTTTCTGTGAACAGCTATCTGATAACAATTGAAGACACTTTGGTGTTCCTACTCGCCTCCCACAGCCCTTTGTATCAGCAACTCAGCAGAGAGAGTCTGACAGCAAGATTCCTTTGTCATTTGAAATTTCAGGTACTGTAACTCAGCTCAGGGCTGCACAAAGGGGCCTCTACTGAGTGGCTGCCTGTTTGCACAGAAGAGACAGAAATTTCTCAATGGTTGGTTCTCAGTGTGCAGCATGAATTGTTATCTACAAGATATCCCAACTAAATTGCCCTCTGCTAAGTAACCTTTCGTCACCTTGGTCTCCCTGATTTACACACAGCAGCACGCTCATTTCCAATAAACAAACTAAAGCCCTACAACACCTACCTAAAGCCCTACCTATGCTGCATGCCGTTCATCTCACAGTTAGTTGCAAGCATGAGGAGAACAAACCACCTGTGCTTAAAGCACCATTAAGTTCTCAAATACCATGCTGAAAACCATAATGTAATAAGTCTATAAAAATGGAAGGGAATAGACAGAAAAAAGTTAATCTTCACATCCAAAGCTGTAAAATCCAGAAGCATAACAGGCATTTCCCTATAATTCTCATAGGCCCATGAGAGAGACAATGGATCTGAATATAAAAATGTAGAAGTATGAACATGAGCAAATCAATCTCAACTTGCTAGCTGCTGTCTGACATAAACAATCCCCCATCCCATTTTTGCATCCATAACATTAAGGAATAACTAAAAGTATTTGCAACACTTCATTCATCATATTGGAGAGTGCTGCAGAGAAAAAGAACAAGAACACTAGCACTGCAAATCCATATTGCTCTTTTTCCTCAAGCCCCACATCAATATTTACATAATCCAGCAACATAAAAACAATAAAGTGTCAGAGTTCTTCCCTGAAAGAAAACCCTTTTGACTGCTAAAAGGCAGACCTCCCTAGCCCAGAAGAGCAGACTGAAGCTGTGCAAAGCTTCCTACATCAAGAAAAGGGCCACACCTTTTAGATAGATGTAACAAACCGACTTAATTTTGCAGAAAGTTCCCTTCCATCTCAGCAGAAGACAAGTTCTCAAACTCTCCAATGACATGAGAAACACTCTTGGATCTGCTCATTTTCCTTTTTGTCAAAACAGGCCATAATTTTCCAAATACTTGAGATCATTTTTTCCCAACAACTTAAAATTCCAGTCACTGGAATCAGTCTGACAACAGTGAATTTATTTGGACTCCTTCTACCTCATTGACATGCTAGAGCTCCAGGCTGTAGCATAATCTCAGCATTTTTCTCTCCTGAAAAACAGATGCTACTAGGAGGAAACAACTCTAAGACCTCTGCAGCAATTGCCACATTCCCAAAGACAACTTCTTCTCATCCCTTCCATCAAAAACAATGACCAAAGTAAGATCTTTCTATAGACTCTCAGGAGTTTCTATCCATGGCTTTCCATGCCTACACTTGACACCATTTGTCCAGCTATAATTAAAGATTAAAAGATGAAACACTGTTTAAAGTCACCAAATCTCTGATGGGTTTTTTCCTGTCCCAAATCTGTGACCACAAAGGCAAAGATCTTGCTGTACAGAAAAGACTGGAAATGCATGTTAGATGCAATGTGCTGTTACAGCGATGAATTGCATTGTCTAAAAGTCAAAGCACAGGTTTCTGGGGTACAACCCACTGTTGTTAACTGTACAAGGGACACTTGTACCCAGAGCTTCTGTATTCCACACCTGTAAAAATGTGAATAAATAACACAGATGTTTCAACACCCATTGCCTCGGCATTTGTAAGCCATTACAGGTCCTAGGCTGAAAGTAATACTAGTTTAGATCATAGTTTTTGCATTTTTTGTCCTCTCGTTCTTAATTTTGAAGGACAACTGCAATTGCAGTTCATCCATTTAGACTTATCCTAAAGTCATTATTTGTTATGATGCTGTTCCTGCCTTCAGCTGCAAAGAAAATGACTATCCCTACCCCCTCACAGGCAGGATTAACAGCCACAGAAAATGAGTTATGGCTAGAATAACTGACATGAGCTCAGAAGCAAATTCATTTTCAGAAGTCCATCTAATCCCAGGAAAGAATTCTGCACTCTGTGTCTCCTTAATTCTTCCTCACAGCTATGTGAAGTATACAATGTGTTTTTCTTCATCACCAGTCTGCACACTCAAGACACATGCCTATTGGGGTAAAGGTATCATGTGAATTAAGTAGTGTGAAATAAATGGTGCAACGCTATACAGAGCTTGTGCACTCACAGGCTTGGGGTTTTTTTAACTTCAGTAACATATTAAAAATATTGCTGGCACGGGTGGATCATTTTATTTATAGGTAGAATAATAACTATTTCACTTATGTCTCTGTCAGTCTCCAGGTAAGCAAGCTGGAGGGAAAACAAGGCTAGTGCTCAGTGAGATTATTTACAAATACATTCACACCAAAATCGTAGTGAAAAGCCTCATCATTTTTTTCTTCAATCCATAGTTTCACCTTTCTTAACAGAATAGGTGCTAGATGGAATTGCATGAGTTTATTTTGGCTGAATTTGTTTAGAAGATTCATAGATCTGGCCTGTTTTTAATGCTGTTCATCAGTAGATTAATGAGTACACTCATCACCTTGTTCAGAACTGAACTGTTATCCAAGTAGCTTATTACTGCTATCAGCTTTTGCTCACTAGATGCTACTGAAGAAATTGTCCTTGAATCAGCTGAAGACAACACATTGTGGGATAAAAATATAGACTGGATGCTGATATACTGCATAGTGCTTATACAGATTAACATTACACAACAATGATCTCCAAGAATCCTTCCAAAGTGGTAATATTTCAGTGTAGAGATCAGTGCATATCTTCCAACCAAATACACTTCAAAATCATAAGCCATGTTAAAAAACACATGGCACCTCTGTGCTGAAAGTATTTTGAAGAGATCTGGTTTTTTGAAGTTGTTGTAGTGTAAAAATGTACTTACCTACCTGCAGCTGCAGCAAAAAAAAATAATAGCGTCTTCCACTATTCACAGTTATCAATAAATGAAAATTAAATAAATTAAATTCTCACAAAAAGTGAGAGAAGATATGAGGAAAATAACAGACATACAACAGCTGCAGCTTTTCAACATGGGACCTCAGAACACACTGTAAGTGCACTTCGTGTCATATACAATGAGTGACATGTATCCCAAGTCAGTGGTAACATTCAGCATGTTACAAATGAAGCACATGTCTTCTGATCCGTTTTGCATCCAGCTCTGAGCGCAAGAACACGCATTGCAGAAGCTCCATGTGTGCACTCCTGCCACTACAAACAGCTCCATAGAGATCCATTGCACAGTGAAGAATTTCGTACACATATCCAGGCTGTAGGATCAGCACCTTAGTTGATTCTTGCCACAAATATCAGGAAAACAACACCACATTTCTCGAAGTTTATCTGGAGAATATGCTCTTATCTTGTGTCATGAGCTGAAGCCTAAGAATTTTAAGTGGTTTTTTTGTAATCTGGAAAGTATATGTTTAATGATATACAAGTATGAGCTCAAGTCTTAATGTTTTCAATACTTCCTCTACCAAACTGGAGTGGATGCTTTGCTAAATTATGTCATATGTTACCTTTGCATATTAAAAAAGTAGATGGAAATACTGACTTACATTTATTTTAATACAATTGTGTAATTTGAGGTTTATAGAGCCATGCATAAAGCATTTGTTTTTCCACCTACAACAAAACTGATCCATTAACTCTGACAATATTTTTAGTACATATTTTGTTACAAAAACATTAAGACACATTATGAATCATTCTGGCATTATGAGAGTTAATAGAATACTATATATTTTTCAGGATTATTAATATTTAGTGTCATTCAGTAAATTAAAAAATCAAGTTTAACTCAGGTTAAAAATATCTGATGATACAGTACATAGATGATTGTAAATGTATATTAATGAAGCTTTACACAATTGACTGGATATCTTTTCGTTAATCACTCACAAAGCCATGCCAAACATATATCAAAGACTTCAGCTCCTTTTTCATCCAATCTTCCGACATTTCATTATTATGGTTACCTGATTAATGGATGCAATAATATATGTGGCATGATATGATATGTTCACATTAAATTTTAATCAAATATTACTAAATTCAGAAAACATTAAGTAAATCATGACTGATGAGGCAATATTGCTGTACTGTCATATTGATGGTTAGAGAAACTCACTATGGAGAGTTACAGATTAAAGAAGAGAAGTAAATCTTATGAGGAAATAGAAGTATCTCAAGTTCAACTAGTTGGTTCTTTTAAAATTGCCTTCCAGCCAAAGGCTAAATATTAGATCCATCAAAAGTACTCCATTGTCTGTAACTGATATGAATGTTTTATTTTCTTCTACTGCAAGCTGTCTCATTCTTTCAAAAGCATGGATTAGCATATACTCTGCACAAGGGCCTTTCCCAAAAGATGACGTAGTGAAAAACAACATTATTCTTCTCCACAGTGGTGAAAAATTGGCCCAGTTTATTTAAAACTTTGCTAGAATCTGAGAAACAGGGCATCAGGCACATGGAATACACTTGGTCTGTTCATTTTTACCCAAATTATGCTATTGTTGCTTTGCAAAAGGTGGACAGGCAGACAGATGGGGGTTTGTGTTTGCAGCCAAGATCTGCAAATGTAAGATGGTTTCATCTGGGAAAACCAGAGAATGTGCCTCTTCTGCTGCAGACAGTACCTTGCTTTTCAGCTTTAAGTCAGTAATGAACCTGTTAACCTGAAAATTTGGGATTCATATTTGTCAATAATTCTATATTTCATTTTTAACCAGCAGCAAGAAAATGAAACACTGAATCAGCTTTTTACCGAGGTGTTTGAAATTAAAATAGAGCTAACTGTGTTTATCTACTTACACTTCCTGTTCTAGTGAAAAGTCCAAGGGGATTTCCTTATGTTGTCCTATGCCTGCCTTGGACATCCATCTCCCCCTGCCCCCTTAACTGAAAGATTCAACTTACAACTTTGATGACTTACTAATTTCTATAAGGAACGAGGTATTTACCCAGAGAATAAACTCCACCTTATGAGAGACAGATGACCCTTCAGAAGCTAAATTATGAACCCTAAATACCAATACTGGATGGAGTTCTAGCTAAAAGACTGCAATAAAGCATTTCAAGCAATAACCTGTACTAAAAAAAAAAAAAAAAAGAAAAGTATTCCAAAGAATTGAAAGCTCCTAGAACAGATATTCTCAGGGGCTAATTCTAAACTTTCAGCATTATAAGCAATTATTACGCTTGCACAGAATTTCAGTCCTATGGTACAGACTAAACAGCTCTCTTCTTTCACTTATTTGTACCTTAAAAACAGAAAACAGTCTTGTCATATGACCATCTTTTTGCTAGTCTCTGATCCCAAGATATTGGATATCACTGGATCTTACTTTGAGCATGTGAAGTACTGTACAAGTCCTGTTTAACTGCTTAGTTAATTGTATTCAAAAATGTAGTGCATCGCATAGTACTTGCCGTGACACCTTTCCGAAGTTTGTTTGCCTCTTCATGTCCTGGTTTCACTTTCAATCCCTTTTCTTATCTTGAAAGATTATAAGGGGCATAAGACTGCTTCGAATGATGTGGACATGCTTACTAGGAAGGGAAATCTCAGTACTAGCACACACCAAATAAATACTACTCAATACTGCAGCTATACTCCGAATATTAAGAGCAATAAATATTTAACATGTTTAGCTGCGATTTTTTTTAACAACTTGCTGTTTGCTAGAAGTCATTCCATATGAAGTATTTTAAGATAAAGCATACGAATAAGAAAGGGAGAGAGAAAATGGATACAATGAAATTAATGACCAACTGGGATCAATTGGGAAGGAGCATTGAGTATTGATGCATCTTGGTAGCTCGGTTGGGCTCCTGGTTTCAAATTGGTTAGATCCTATGGCACAAGGATTTCAGTTAACACTATCTTGCTGTAAAAGTGGGGTTTGGATTTTGTAAGTATGATTTGCTCACTTAACATAATGTGAACAGTTGTGAGAATAATTAAAGAAAATCACTAAGTTATCTTCCCCCATACCCAGATAAGTTTTGTACAGTTACAAGATTAAAAAGCACAAAATTCCTGTGAGTGTAAGACCTAATAAAAATGGAAGAATACATCCAAACCCACAGCTCTTACCTCAGGCAAACTCCCACTGGTGTTGGCACCTCATGCGATGCAGAGAAGAGTGCAGACACTTCAAACAAAATTGCCTGGAAAGGTTTGATTCACTCTCACTTGATTAATTGAATGAGTATATTATAAGTCAGTCTTGCAGCTCTTGATTTTCTCAGGAATGGAAACATACCAGGAAAAAAAAAAAGAGGTAACTCAAGGTCATCAGTAAACTTTAGATCAGAGCATGATGTTGTGGCTCAGGCCTCCAAAAAGCTGCTGGGTTGCACTATACTCCTCTGATAAAATCAATGTCCAGCTTTTAAAGACACAGCCTTGTAGTCTAAAAGGCTGTGTCAAATACTAGACCTCTTGTCAGAAAATCAACCTGAAATGGGCCTGCTTCTTTGCATTTCAGTCTGAGATTGGAAAACCATAACAAACCAGAAAATTTCTGAATAAGTACGTGGGATATGTGATGTTCATAGGATTTCGAAAAATAGGATATTTGTATGGGCAAGTAAGAGAATAATTTTCTGTTCAGGTAAAGAAACACAGTTGTGGAGTCAGGATAAGAACCAGTTTAAAAAAGAGAAAGGAATTTGGGCTAGTGATGCAAGAACAGAATCTTCATATCCTTTAGCAAAGTAAAGCCGCTAAACAAACCTACTTTTGTTCAAGCTTTTTAAATCCCCAGAAACCAAAGCTGAAGGGTCTTTTATTTTTGTGGATAGGGCCAGCTGAGAAAAGCATTATTCAGCTGCCTGTGGCAGCATTTAGTAAGGCAGTAACAGAAGCAATGATGCAGCACTGACCCTGTCAAAGATGAGCATGAGTAGAGCAGCCGACCTGAGTTTGGAAATAGGGGCAGGCCTGTGGGCTATAAGTGAGAGGGGATTTGTGGTAAGGGTGGAACAGGGATGAAAGGGAGGGTGGTGGCTTGACAGGAGAGATGTAAGAGAGAATATGTATTAAGAAATGCTAGGAAGAAACTTGGAGCAATGGAACGTGAGTGAAAAACATGGACAGCCTCGCATACCCAAGTTTGAGTCCTCATCAGCACTTGCAAATGGCCAGCTCTTTCTGACTCCCATTTTGCTGTCAGAAATATGTCATCCCTAGCCAATATAAAGGAAAAAGACAGTATACTAACTGTTGATCATTATGCTCTCACAAAATACTGAAAATAGTAAAGATTCTGCTCAGCTTAATACTGAGAGTTTATGAATATAAAAACCAAACATTTTTCCTGGTATCTTGTACCTGGACAAAGTAATGCAAAGGAATACTAGTTAGCCTTTCACCATTCCCACCAACTCCTTCACCTAAATTAGTTGTACTGAGCAAAGAAATCACACTATAAATATAATTAGTTACTTGGAACCTGATCTAAAGCCTAATGAAATCAGCAGAAAGCTTACAGAGAGAATGAGCTATAAAGAAAATATTAGTTTGATTGCTGTGGGCAAAACTACTTTCAGATCTAAGCAGAGGATTTAGCTATTTTATTCTGCAAGCAATGAGAAAACATCTTCTTGATTCTAAAACTAAAATAAGAGACCTAATTAATTCTAGAGCACCACAGTCATATACATTACTTCTTAGTATGCAGGAATCCAATAGTTTCTTTTTTAAACAGTAATATTTAAAAAATACATTTAATTTAAATGGTGGTGGTTCCTCTTTTCAGTAAACACATGTGAATGCATACATTGTGTTTAAATATAATAAATACAGCTAAAATCATGCATCTGGGTCAATCCTCTGCATGTAATCAGGATTATGAAAATTTAGGTTTTCTTTTCTTATCTTTCTCAATAAATGGTCTATGTACAGATGACTGGAAATTTATTCAGACATGGTCTTGGTTATGTTCTTGTTTTTTAACTTACCAGTTCTTTATTCCCTGCAAATCTGACTGGTTTCTAATTCTACCAGTTGCTCTGGCAGCTAAGGGAAGTGTCAAACTGTGATTGTCGATTTCTAAGCTGTGTTGAAGTTCTTTCAGAAAAAAAATTCTCACATTAAGGCATTTTAACTGCAAGTTTTCTGCCCATTTTAATGACTCACTCTTTTGGTCTTTGGTTCTGATTGCTGACCATGTGAAATTATAAAGGAAAAGATCACAGAAGACACTGAGAAGCCAAAATCCAAACAGACACAACAGAAGGGGGAAAGATGACAGGAAAAGATTTTCATTTTGTTTACACCTTCTCCAAGATTTCACTGTCCTGAACCTCCCAGCTCTCTGAATGAAGCTCCTTCAGCCTCAGTTGTCAAAGACCTCCTTCATGCACTGCCTTGCCCACAGCTCCTCTCAGGCATTCCCCCAGAGGCAACCCAAAGAGATGTAGCACATCTCTGAAAAATCTGACAAATGGAAGGAGACCTACCATTCCAACGGCTCTGTATATGTGCGGTTGGAAATAAATTGTCAATGGCATAGGGGAATCCCTTTTGTTTCAAAAGTGCTTCTTCAAAGAAACAGTCATCCCCATCTCTCTTTGAGGAAGGCACTGTGTGGGAGGCTCTGTGGGCTCTCCTACAATGCCATGACTGAGAAGCCTGTCTTTAACTGGAGCTTAACTGAAAATGCACAGTCCAGATAAAACGCAGAGGCACAAAGAGCAAATAAAGAAGTAGTCAATGCTAAGCAAAGTGTGGGCTGAGGAATTCTGCCTCCTAAGGAGGTGACAGTCAAATGAAGCTGGCTCATCATGTGTGTCAAAAGCAGCATCAGACAGGTAAATAGCAATTCTACACTTCCCTCCCACTCTAAAATTCCACTCTTAAAACATAGGGTATTTTAGGAAGCTTCCTGCTGACAGGCACATCCTGCCCAGAATTACATTTTAATAGTTCTTCTTTTAGACGAACATTTAATTTAGACTTACACAGTCAACATGCTATTCCCATGCAGTCCCTAGGGAGGAGCAAAACATGCAAAATACAGAAAGGGTTGTAATGAAAAGAAATAATCATCCTGTTTTCATTGATGAGTTTACAGATAATGTAGTAGACTATTTACTATGATTCTATTTTCTCTGGAAGGCAACTTTAAATCTCTTGGAACAACTCTGTAGGCTGGTAGAAAATGGTAGCTGCTTTCAGTCCAGTGCAATGGAGGTGAACACGCCATCTGGAATGAATATATAACATCCAGCACTCCGGGATCTTGGAATTTCGTACAAAAAGCTACAAAGTGTCCCAAGACTATTCTCTGAGTAAAGGACAACTTCCATACAAATTCAGATTTTGAACTAGCAATAACATCACTATATCACATTGCAACTAATGCTACACAGATAATGTTACAGGTTTTATTCACTTTCCGCAGCTGCTTCAAGAATTGGCAACATGACGCTTCTTGAAGGACCAGGGCACAAAGATATATTCGTTTTGCCAAAGCCAAAATGTGCTACTACCCATCAGGAAAAATAATCACACCAGGAACTAAATAAGTTGAATACAGCACTGCAAATCATAACACTGACAGTTCTGAATCAAATCCTGTATATCACTAGCAGTTTTTAAAACATAAGATTTTAAAAAGTAATCTGGTCAGATTTATTTTTATTTGCTTTCAGTTTTTTATCAGATTTAGATATAGAAAACATAACATTGACAAGCAAGTCAAGGAAAACCCCCATTTAAGCATCTGCTAACAGTCCCTGGATGACATGAGGCATAGGCAATTCCCCAGAGGGACTTAGAGTTGCTGCCAGCTTCTCTGGAGGAACAGTAATGACCACTGCTGGTTACACGAACAACAGACATGCTGTAACACGTTGGCTTGACTCAGTAATATGGCTCCTAAAACTTTTATTCTGTTGATACAATATTCCTTACTCCTTTAGCTACCATTCCACAAGTGCTAAATTGGCTCAGCATCTTACTCCTTTTTCCACTAAAGTTTCTTGAAGTGAACATTGACTGTCTCTTAAAACCCAATAAATTAAATTGTCTTTCCTGAGCCAGCAGCAGAAGCAATGGAAAACATTTCTCAGAACTAGTTTGTTTTATTTCTAAGAAAGTGTTTGACCTAATGATCTATTTTAGCAACTTGGTACGATTTATGGAGGACTGATAAGCACATAGTAAAAACCAGCTATGCAGCTACCTGTCATGAGTCAAACATTTAATGCAAAATGAAAAATTATGTACAAAAAGATCAGCAGTATAATTTAAACAAACAAACAAAAAAATCTGCAGTTCAGTCGTTAAAGATGAAAAAGAATTAGTAAAGTGGCTAGAAATAACAGCTTGACAGTATGCAATTTAACTGCCAGTGTATCTAAAAATCTCATCCTACATAATATTTAGCAAGATCATAAACATTTGCCTCTGGATTAATGCAGTATAGAAAAGGATAATCAACCATCTAAGTATGTAAGATCTCACATACTGATGCAAGAGAATCAGTAAATTGTGACACATTAACTCAGCATAACTTCATTAACAATTGAACAACGAAGTTTTGTGCTCAGATGTAAAGACCTTTGGCAGACTTTTTCATATTGCAGCACTACCAGCAACAGAGAGAAAAAGGCCAGGCAGCACAGGGCTAAGGGCTAGAGAAGGGCTTGTCATGATGAAGAGGAACAGGGACCAAGTGGGATGGTCAAGATGGGACTCAAGATACTCCTGTTCCTTCAGATGACAAATGTTACCTCTTCATGAGTGTAAGAGAAAGGAAAACACAATATTTTGGTACAACAAAGCAATTACATTTTATGATCTTATATGTCTGAGTGTACATACTGGCAGTGGAATACCAAGTAGCCTTTTTTCTTCACCCAGGCTGTCCTATCTCTTTAAGGACTGATGCAGAAAAACTTCATCTATTTACTATTCAATCAGCGGGCTCTAGATCAAAATCATTCCGGACTACATAGGATCTGACTTGGTGATATATAATTAAACTAAGTGATAGATAAATTATTGCAAATGAAAACAGGAACTAGCAAAGTATCTTTTGGAAGCTCCTGGCCTGAAGAAACTATCTTGTCTAACCACATATGTTGGAAGGAAAATTCCCCCCAGCACTCCTGTGTTGCAAAGCTAGTCCTCACAGCACAGGGATGGCTGAGAGCTATGGCATATCAGGCCATGTAGGCTCCCTCAGAGACCCACAGACGCCACTCATGTCTGAGGATCACATCTACAAAGGGAATCTTGGACTTTATTTACTTGCTACTAATTAGGTTTTTTTACTTCTTGTTTTCTAGGTGTCTCCTCTCCCCCCCTACCTTGTATCCTATTCTCTTTCCCCTTTTATTCTTGGCCTCGTTCCCTGTTCAGTCTGTTACTGCCATGCTCCAAAGAACTCATGCCATCCTTAGCTGCACCTAAGAAAGTACCCTTCATTGCAGTTTTCTTCTCTATAGTCTTCATAAAACACAACATTGTAAGGATAAGTATGTATCATAGGGCTCATTAAGTTAGCTGGTGAGCTTATTTGCTGTTCAGTGCCCTGCTTAGCTGATCTTTTTCAACAAAGTTTATTTTGAATAATTATTACTACTATCTTGCACATACATGGTGACATGGCACTTTTGGTATCGCTGTCATGGTCACCTTGCTCTCATACGGTGCAATTCCTTCAATGAAGAGCCACGAACAGCAACAGCTGTTCCTTCTGCCCCTCACGGAGAGAGCGGAACCAGCTACCCTTGCGGCAAGCTGCGTGCCCAGGGCTGAGTTAACAGCCCGGCCCCTCTCACCGTTGCTCGTACTGGGTAACGCAGCCCAGGGCAGGTCTCAGCTCTCGGAGCAGGGGCTGGTGTTGTCCCTTTGCCGTGGCAGGGCTGCTCGCTGTCCACGCTGGCCGCCTGTGTGACCTAACACCGGCACCGACCGTGCTGCCCTGCCGCGCTCCATGGCCGTGCTGGCTTTGTTCCTCACAGAAACCGCTCGCATCTACAGACCGACGACCTGCGCCACACGCAGCGCTGAATAAAAGTGGGGGAATAAAAAGGGTGGTGGGTGTTGAAGAAATCACGGTTGCGTGTCCCCAGTCCCCCGGTTGCGGCCGTGCCCCGCCGCGGGCGCCACCTCTCCGCCTTTCGGGGGTCGCTCGCCCGGTCCCTCGGAACGAGCCCCCTCTCCCCTCAGCGGGGGGGCCCGCGGACGGCCGTTGGCGCGGCGCGAGGACGGCCGTTGGCGCGGCAGGGCCAGGAGCGGCGCCCGTTGCCCCGGCGACGCCGCCCGAGTCTCGCGCGACCAGGGGGCTCTCGCGAGGCGCCGCCCGGTACGGGCCGGGCGGAAGCGGCAGCCGTGTTTACAACCCGCCGGGGCGGGGACGCGGGAGGAGCGGCGACGGGAGCCGGGCCGGGCGGTGGAGGCCGGCGGCACCGGGAGCGGCGAGCAGGCCGCCTCCGCGCCCATGTGCCCGCAGCCCCCGCCGTCCATGGAAGTGATGGAGGGGCCCCTCAACCTGGTGAGCGCGCGGCCGCGGGGTCAGGGGGGGCGTCCTGTCAGCCGGTCCCGCCGCGCTCGGGCCTCAGGCGGCGGCGGCGGGGAGGTCACACCCCTGTCCTTTTTCCGGCGGGTAACCAGACGGAGAAGCGCCATTCGAATAGCAAATAGAGCCTTCTCCGCTCCCCCTCGCCCCCCCGCACCTGTTCAGGGCTTGTGCCAGCTCTGCCACGGCCGCACCGGGCCCTGGCCGGCCTGCGGGGGAGCGGGGCCGAGCGGCTGCCCCGGGCTGGAGGCGGCCCGGGGAGGGCAAGCTGTGGTCGCCGCGGTCCGCTCCGGTAGCGGAGGAAGCGGTGGCTAGGAGAGAAGCGAACAGCGCGCCGTTTGGCTGGCGAGGGGGGAAGGTGCTGAGTCCAGCCCAGCTTGCAGCCGCAGGGGAAGTTCTGGAAGGAAACGTTTAGATGATACAGGCCATAGTTACATGAGTTTAGAAAGTTTTGGAGACTTATCAGAACCCACTACTAAATGCTGCTTCTGATTTCAGAAGGTGAAATGCTTTCAGATCTTAAATCAGTAATTACTCTGCTTAAACCAAATCTGTAAGGAGCTTTAAGTGAAACACAGATGTCTGAAAAATGCATCTTTGCAAAAGCTAATAGGATTTTAAATAGCCTAAATTGGTATATTTCTGTCACATAGACAAGATCTAGGGTCAAGGACAGTTAATTCATCACTGCCTTGTGGGTTTGATCCAAGCTGTGTCTTGACTGTGCCTCAGATACAGTGATACACAGAGCATTCCCTTAGCAGACTAGCTTTGGTCCAGTAGTCAAATTAGCCAGGAGCAGCACACCAGGAACACAGCTGTAGTGCCTCCAGGAACGAGTTTGATCCAGAAAGTATTTAGACATTGCCATGCAAACCTCAGAAACTTGTGTCAGCTTAGTTTTTAATCAAAGCTTATTTACTCCAGCATGGTGTCAGCCCTGACAAACCCTTGCCTGCTGTATACAGAGTCAGGTATTTCTGGATTGCTCTCTGTGTTTTCAGAAAAGCTTGTAAAATTGGCATTGCAGACCAGCCATGGAACTAGGGCTAACAGTGTAGCAGGGAGATGATCTATTTAGATCTGAACCAAGGTTGCAGAACTGCTGTGGGTATGTCTGCATGATGCTGTCTCAGACTTTTTACTCTCTACACTGGAAGCCTGATTGAAATAGGAAACACCAGGAGTAGAAAGCTTTTGTAACTTGTTGATATGGTGGGTGTAAAGTCAGACAAGCTTGCAGCATGGTAATGCAGGAGGGATAAACTATAGCTGTTTCACGTACTGCAAAAACCTTTTTAAAAGTAGATCTAGTGCATGAGTTTCTAAGGAGAATATAATAATTTAATATTAACTAGTAGGCGGCTGAAAGTAGCAATTTTGTGACAACACAGATATCACCAGTTAGTAGTGTTTCTTCCTGAGACCACTTACTAAGTGACAAGAATATAAATGAAGCCTGGTTGATGATCCTCTGACCACAATAGGAGTGTGCAGTTACCACACCTGTTAGAGCAATAGATCAAGACACTTCTGCATAGTGGCTGATACAGGAAAAAAGTTGCTTTATATAGTTTGAAAGTTATGAAGTTGCCTGTGCATATATCCCCACTTCCTTCTAAGAAGCATCCTATAATACAAAAACTTTTATTGAAACTGTGTACAATGTAGTCATGCGTCATCTTACATAGAAAAATAGAAAAATGACCTGTCTTTTCAGGTTGTGTCAAGCACCATGAAAACTCCTCGTGACAAGAGCTTTAATGGGTACAGTGCCATGGTTAGAACATGCTTACATTTTTACAAGGACACGAACAGGAGTAACTAGAGTTTTACAGAGCTCTTCTATACACAGTCCCGCCCTGCAGCTGAGTTTCAGATTTGCAACAACAGTCAGGAAAGGTGCCAACCTCCAGTATAACAATGTTCATTTAAGGTTTTGATACTATCAAGTGTCATGTATTTCACTTGCTTCTCTTATAAATCTCTTACTTAAGTCTAGTTCCTGTGGATTAGAAAAGCACAACTTTTTGCAAAGATGCCAAATCAGAGAGAAGGGGGAAAAAAACCCAACCAAATAAACAAAAAAGTCCCTAAACTACAAAGTGGTTTTGGATAGACTAATCTTTAGGCTTATTTATCTGCTATCAATGACTTAAGTACATTTTCCTTCTTTCAGTGTATTACACCTTGCTATTTTTTTGTGAAATTGTTTTCTCTTTAGTTAAGGCATTTCCTTAGAATTTGCTATACTTCTTTGTACTGTAAAACTTGTTCATTAGTTGTGCATTTGAGCACCTAGTCTTAGTTACTGTAAAGCACAGATGCTATCCTTATTTTCCTGGGGAGTTGTTCTGACAAAAAAAAAATCCTTAGTAGTTTTGCAGTATCCTAATGTCTTTGTTTTTCTGTCAGCATGTAGCACATGTTCTGCACTTAATCACTTGTACTGACTGTTTGCTTAGCCTTCCTAATTACAGGTACTATGCTATACCTTGTATTCTGCTGACTTCAATTACATTATTTTTCTACCTTCTGAAATACAAGTTTCCTCTTTATGCATCTGGATCTTAATTAAAGGGTTAAACTATCAATGATATTTCTTTTTCTTAAGTGTAATTGCATTTTGGTTTCCCTCATTCACTGATTTACTTCTGTAGATGGCACTAGACAAATACCGATTTGCTTTCCAGATCTGTTTAAAACAACAAAAGCAAACAAACAAACAACCCACACCACTACCGTGGTTTTTGTTTAATGGAAGTTTTAATTGTTGACCTTCAGGTCTAATGATTTCAATGAGAAATGGACCTATCTTTTTAGAATTTGGGGTTTAGTTCTTCAGACCCCTTTTTTTTTTTTTCCTTTTAAAAAGTTATTCTTATATTTTTATATAAATTCTGTGCCATTATTGCATGCTTAACAAATATGCCAAGTCTAACCCTAAAATTCCTTCTTTTAACCTCTCTAGGGCTTGTGCTACAATACTGACTGCTGATTTGATTTTTTCCACTAAGCTGTCCTCAAGGTATTCCACTGTATTCAGTGATGCTTCATTTAGGAATAAAGTTGAACAACTTTTCCAAAATCTACTGCCACCTTCTGAGTTGTTAGAGCCATAGGAAGGTATTTTGGGGCAGCCCTGCTACTTGAGCATTCATTTTGTCTATACCCTCCTTCCCTCTCCACACTTAAGTGTGTTGTATGCTTTGCAGATGAGAAACATCATCTAATCTTGAAAGAATGGGTTAAAGCCCTGATCCTTATGCTTTCACTATTAAGGAAGCCAGTTCTTCAACCCTACAAGTAAAATATGTAGGTTGTGCTGTAGAACTTAAAACTGGTGTGAACTAAGTGCAGTCCCTGCACTGGCAGGTAATCATATAGCAGATGTCTCGTCCAGCTGAACACCTGTTTCATGCATAACCCAGTGCCATAAACGAGGACATTCTTTCACAGATTAAAACTTTTACTGTAAAAGCAAGAAGTCTCATTAAAAAAGACACGCCATTAAAAAGTGCAGTTTAGAGCTTCTCTGTGCTACCTACTTACTGTAGGGGCAATTCCTGCTGCCATCTGGGTTTAGGCAGAAGATTCTGATCTTGCATCCAGTGATAATTTTAAACTTAGGTATAGGAGTAGAATGTATCAGTTAAGAAGCACAACAGTGCACTGCTGACCCCTAGAAGCTTAGAAGTAACACAATAAAAATATGAGGCAAATAGTATCAGCCTCAAGAAGAGACTAAAAAGGAAGCTGCTCGTTCAATAGTCTGACACCCAGGACTTCATAACTCTGCAGATTTTACTTTAATACCTCAGTATCTTCCTATAGAATATTTGGTAAGGAGACATACCACCTCTATCTTGTATTCTTCCTACAAGGTAATAGCACTTTGTATAGTTTATAATAAAATACAATCCAAAATCTGGCGAATATCTATTGCCTGTAAGTTTCTTGAAGCGTTAGGGAACCAGCCTAAAGAGCTGATTTTTTTAATGAAAACCAGAAAGCACAGACCAGTGGCTGGAGTGAAAATAACACAACAGAATATGTACTGCAAGAATCTCATATAATGGAAGCTTTTAATGTTAATGCCGTAAGCCATTGGTAGCAACCATTCCAGTGCCATCCAATCGATGACCTGTTTGAAGAACTGGTTTGGAAGTGAGGCAAATACTGCATCCACACAAGGGCAAAATAACAAGCAGAATAAATACACAATATGGAAGGGTAGGAGGAGCATCTATGAAAGTTTACCAGAGACCAAAGGATTTAAACTACATGGGCAAATATGTTTGAGACCTAATGCCAGCCTGCGCCTCTGTTACTTTGACTGTAAAAACAGCAATATTGTGTTAATCTACAGAAACATCCGCTAAATCCAGTTTGTTGTCTTCGTTTGTTTTTGGTGGTGTTTTTTGGTTGGTGTTTTGTTTTGTTTTTCCTAATAAAGCTTGATCTGAAAGCTGCTATACTTGCTCTTCCAGTCTAAAATGTAAAAAAGAGAGGCAGATGCACTCAGTTCTGAACTCAAACTAGAGAAAACAAGCTTTTAAGTAGTAAAAGTGGAAATATAATTATATACACATGCCTAACACAAAGTCTGTTTTTACCGTGGTGGTGGAAATATAAGAGGTGAACCCTCAGAGGCAGCAGCATATCTAAGTAAAGTGACTGAGGTGATGCATCAGATACTCAGCTGAACAGCCAGATCAGTAATAGTCTCCTTAGAAAAGCTCAACAGCATTGTATTCAGTCATATAACCACTGTTAAAGCACAATACAAAACTGTTGCATGTTACACATATAACACCTTGTTCCCAGTCAAGAACATAATTAGCCAAGGTGGGGTGGTTGACAGACTCATTATTTCCTCACTGGCATCTGTGCCATTTGGGTACCTACCAGCAGTGCCTTTCCGCTGCATCATGCTGGCATGATGTGTGCCATTGAGTCACGCAGTTCAGCTCTGAGTAAGTGTACTCAACAGTTGAAAGACCCAACTCACAGAGGCCCAGGGAGGCAAGCTACTGAAGTTGGGCTGAAGTGTTTCTGCTGTACTCATTTGAAATTGTCAGTCCTGGAATAGTTTGTTTACTGGACCATTTCTTGTGCTGATTCAGTTATCCCTACTGAGGGTCAACTCAGTGGCTGTAACAGCTTGAGCCATGTGGTTTAGGGCTACATATAGGAGTGAGATTGCTTTTGTTTATTATCAGGGCAGTGGGACTGTTCTCATTTAGCTCATAACCTCCAGTTAGGAAGGCTTGTGTAGTGCCAGCTGCAACACTGTATATGGGAACAAGAAAAGCATTACCAAAGCTGCTGAGAACTGTAGGTAGACAAAATGGCTCTTACAGGCAGGCTGAAGCATTTAATGCTTTTATCGTACTAAACGGATGAAAAGGAAGAGGATGGGGTTGATTTGACTATGCACTAGGTAAAAGGAGAACAGACCTTAATGAAGTTGCAGGTGATCAAGGAAAGAACTGCAGTATTCCTGTATGGGGTTTTGAAGACTCCACCTAACAGGAGCAGTGTGTCATTCCAGAGCTGGTGTCATTCCAGATCTCTTAATTGTATTTGCATGGTGAGGAGCTCAGGCTAACCATTTTATCTTAAATTTGGAATAGGGTGGGAACACACACGTAGTCAATTAGAGCTATTTGGTGAATTAATGTTGGTTGCCTATACAACTGGTTCCTTGTCTGCCCATCTATTTAAATTCTAATAGTATTGCTTACAAGCAAGTTGAATTTCAACATATTTACAGTTCCATACAAAGTGAGGAGGCTGTTAATATTGAGAATACATTCTCATGAGCATTTCGCATACTTGTTTTGCTCTATAATTACACTCACCTGTAATTTACATTTGAGTCATTGTTCTGTCAACCTTGCTAAGTACCACCTTTCAAAGACAGAAAATTGAGATAGCATGTGGCTAGTGGTGTTGCTTGAGCAGCCACAATGAGTTCTGCCATTTTTTGTTTCTTCTTCTCTCTACCTTTCTCTACAAAATACAAGGAGTATTTTTAAGGAGGCTTGGTTCTGTTGATAAAGCTACACATTACCATTTCTTTAGGCTTAGTGGCACATATTTTCCTATTATTTAGCATGTTACAGTAGAACTTGCTATTATTTTCACTTTTAGTGTAAATGCAAGCATTTTTCCATAGTCACCCTGAGTCTTATTCATCATGATCGCACTTCAAAAAATATGACCATAATTTATTTTTGGACCTCTCAGGTTGTTTTCCACTTGAATTCTCTCTTAGTTCCATTTTTCAATGCATATGCAGACGTATACCTTCAAACCTTTCTAAATTTGCAATTTCCTGTTAAGAACGGGCTTGAAAGAGACTTCTGTGTCTAGCACTGACCAAATATTTGTGAAGTGGAAGGAGCAATGGTGCACCACCTCATCCCACCTTTTGTGGCCTGCTATTGTAAACATCTACACAGAAGATACTTAGCACTCTTTGGTACCATATGGAAGCAATGCAACATGCACTCCACAGAATCACAGAATGTCAGGGATTGGGAGGGATCTCAAAAGCTCATCCAGTCCAATCCTCATGTCAGAGCGGGAACACCCAAATGAGGTTACACAGGAAGGGATCCAGGCGGGTTTGAATGTCTGCAGAGAAGGAGACTCTGCAACCCCCCTGTGCACCCTGTTCCAGGCTCTGTCACCCTCACTGAGAAGAAGTTTCTTCTCAAATTTAAGTGGAACCTCTTGTGTTCCAGTTTGCACCCATTACCCCTTGTCTTACCATTGGTTGTCACTGAGAAGAGCCTGGCTCCATCCTCCTGACACTCACCCTTTACATATTTGTAAACATTAATGAGGTCACTCCTCAGTCTCCTCTTCTCCAAACTAAAGAGCCCCAGCTCCCTCAGCCTTTCCTCATAAGGGAGATGCTCCACTCCTTTCATCATCTTTGTGGCTCTGCGCTGGACTCTCTCCAGCAGTTCCCTGTCCTTCTGGAACTGAGGGGCCCAGAACTGGACACAAGAACTGGAACTTCTTAGAGCTCCCTCAATAGAGGACACAATTGGAGACTCTGAAAGCAATATATATGTTGATATGATGTGCAATACTGTAGATAAGATTCTGGAGACGTCCCCTGTAACTTTAGCTGCCATGCTGAATATTATGCTGGAGGCTGGGGACTCCAGAAGTCCTGTCTGTTGGGTGTACAGAGAACTGCAGTTCCTCCTTGCTTTGGCTGAAGGTTTGGAGATGGGTGTGATTGAGTGGCCTGAGCCTTTGGAGCCTGAATCAGCTGTTGAACTGGTCCAGGAATTTCTGACTGATTTGAAGAGGAAGATGGATGGATATTGTACATCTGGAAACAGGAATGCAACAGAGAAAATAAAATCTGACACTGCTGCAGTGGACAGTTCAATGACATCAATTTTCAGTGAGCGAGACCTGGATTTTGCTGAACAATTGTGGTGCAGAATGAGAAGCATCAGTTCCTACCAGGAGCTGGTACAGTGTTTGACACTGATCATAAAATCCTTGGCACATGGTGATATACAGCCATGGATTCATCAAGGCAGTAGCAGTTTGCCGAGTAAATTGGTTCAACAGTCTTATCATGGAAAGATATTGTTTCCCTCAGTGGCATCACTCCAATTCAAATGCTTTTGGAGGTTGGTTTGGATAAGATGAAGAAGGATTATGTAAGTTTTTTCACAGGCCAGGAACTTGCAACATTAACTACTTGGATTACTTGATTTCCACATCAGTTGATCTACAAGAACAAGTTCATCATGTTCAGAAGTTTCACCATATGCTGGAAATAATGGTCAGCTCTACAGTCTTCCTTCATCTTAAACATGAGATCCTCTTCCTCTTGACACAAATTTGCACGAAGTATCATAAGGAAAACCCTCTGAATGAGAAGCATGCTGCCCATCAGACCAGCACTCGTCAAGAATTTCTGTCAAAATGGTCACCCAGATATATGGAAGGTGGACATAAGCAGTGGGCAAGGACTGAAGGAGGTTAAAACAACATGGCAAGTTAGTACTAATTCTCCAGTTGAACATATGACATCAAATAATACAGGTCTCTTTTCAGATTCCACAGTGAACAGAAGCCATGAAGAAGGAATGTATTTTATTACACTGGCCCAATGCAGTCAGGTGCATTTCATGTAGCTGTGTGTTAGTCTCCAGGCAGGCACTAGACAGGTACAGTAAAGGGGAAAGATCAGTTTTATCTGTGTCCCAACAGTACATCTAGAAACACTGTGGTTTGAAGGAACACTTGATGTCTGACTCTTCCCTTCTCCCATATACATTATTTGAAAAATGCGCCTACATCCTTAACAGATCTCTCATCTCTGAAAAAAATACCTTCATCTTTGCTTTCAGCAGTTAGAGAGCATAGGTATTGATCCTTTCTGGCAAAGGCAACTGGCATCTACAGTCCGTAGCATAAAATGGATTGATGTGAGCAGCAACTTCTTTGCAGTTAGCTTTCCTCAGGCTCCATCATTTTAGCAGCTGGGTTTTGCTGCCTTTATTTGTAACTTTATTATAGCAACTAAAGCACTGTAATGTGTGTTTCATAATCATACTAAAATATATTGCTTTCTAAAGAGTGCCTTACAACAAACAAAAGTGGCTGTAAGCTTAATGTCTTGTGCAAGGGGCTTTGTCCAGTGAAGAGCTGTTCCCATTAGAGGAACAGGGAGAACCAAAACATCCAGAAGACTATCCATCTCAGCTATAGGAGGACTGCTGCAAATTACTGCTCCTAGGAGAGGATAGTAGACTTACTCTATTTGCAAATGAGTAGTACTACATCTATCTTTTCAAAATATGGTAGAATTGAACAGGTTTTTTTCTGTTACTCTTCCTTCTATACTAGCTAGCCATCAACTAGAATCATATGGGAAAAGCAGCAGCTTTTTTTCTTTTCTTTTTTTCCTCCCCACCTGAAGCTAGGATCATATGGTGGTAATCCTTTAAGTGGTAATGGTGCACAGACTCTAGAAAGAAAACTAGCATTTTTATTTTTTTCATTTGAGGGAGTAATAAGAAATCTGGCAACTGGCCCTTTGGCTTAGTTTCTCATGGCCTGCAGTCACATCATTGTCTAGTTTATATTGGGGAAAAAACCAAGCTGGGTGTTAATTTTTGGGCTGCTAAAGAAGCCTCTAGGTAAAGAGGAAAGCTGCATTGCTGCTTTACAGGGCTGTTTGATATTTTTTTCTTTTAAATTCTGCTGCTCAGAGATTACATAGGCAATAGCTTGGGTTAGCTGGCTGGAGAATCAAATAGGAACGTTTCTTTGGAATAGCAATACAAACAAATGCAGGTGCCATCCCTTAACATCTCAGCTACAGTTGGAAATTTTGAAGAAAGCTGTCTAGCTTACCTGCTTCTGCAGGTGATCCAGAGTGGATCAAGTGATGCAGTAAGTCACATGCAATTCCTTAAGAACTGAATATGCTAGAGCAAGGTGAGGAGGCTGTATAGCTTGGTCATCCTTCACTCACACCTGCTTCCTCTTACAAGAGCCAAGTTGTTACACCTGGCCATTTGCCTACTGGGAAATCCTGCTCGTCTGGATTGAGAGGGACATCTGCAAGTACTTGTTGACCTGCTTCCCCCCTTCAATTCCATAGATAGTTAATAAATGATAGTTATTCTTACACCACATTCCACATTCATTTCCAGCACTGCACCTGGAAGAGGAAAGATAAATCAGATATATAAACCCACTACAGTTATGCAGCATCTGTTTCTGTAATCATTCCAGCAGCAGGGTCAAAGTGGTCCTGCATGAATCTGTTGGGAACGAGCGTAGCAGCTCCAGAACTGTTGGTGTAAACACTTTCCTCTAGCATGACATCAGACCAGGATAAACTTGAGGGCCATTTTTTTTTTTTTTTTTTTTTTTTTTTTAATAATATAGGACAAATTCTTCCATTACCAGTTTTATAATGGGATACAGGCTACTCCAGGTTCAAAATAGATTTGCTAACAATGGTTGGATGCTGTCTGGCTAAGTGTAACTGAGCACTAAGAATAAACCAGCAGACTAGACAAGAAATAAAAGCTTATCCATGATACATGGCTATTAAGCATCCAAGTACTTCTGCTGCAGCTTCATCACTTGCTGCGGGGAACCAGCACCACTAATTTCCTCAAACTGCTAATGATGAATAATCTAATCTGAAAAAAGGGAGAAATTCCGTGGTCTTCCACAGTCAGCTAATTGGAACAAATACAGGGTGGAATAAATGAGCAAATATTTCTTTGTCAAGCTGGCAGGAAAACATACAAAATAAGGAATGCCACCTTCCGGACTGACTGCAAGTCACCTTGCTTTCTCACTCAAGGCTATGCTGAAACTGATTTTTCTCTGCTGCAGTTTCTGTTGTTTCCACTGGGGAAGTCTGTTGCTCTGCATCCGATTAAGATGGCCTGATATCTCTGTATTTTGATGTCAAGCAAGAAAGGCATTTTGACCTTGCAGTTAGAGGATCCTAGCTTTTCTTTTTGCTAGCATCTCCAGACTGGTGTTTTCCTAATTTTATTCACAGTCTAGCACAACTTCTTTGGAGTCTCTTCCGCTTCACTGGGAGTTAATTGAGAATGGAAATAATTTAATTGCTCAATCAAATAACAACTGACTATCCCCAGATATTCTGCGTGTGCCTAAGTGATTTAGTAAAGTCATGCTCCAGTAGTTTAAAACATATGAAAATAACCTGTGAAAACAGACTCAAATTCTTATAGGTAGAAACTAATAAATAGGACCAGGCCCCTGGCTTGTTGAATTGCTTCTTTAGATCTTCTGTCTTGAGCTAACCTGTTTCCTCTTTCCCTGTTTTTTTAGACCTGCCCAGCCAGTTTGTAGAAGCAGCTGTGTCAGTACTGATATATTGAAAAAGAATTGTTTTGCAAGGAGCTAGCTCAGGTGTTTTTATGTCCTTGACATAGCTAATTTGTAACTGGATGAGCTGCCATGAATAACCAAGGAGATGGCTCCAGATGAGCTGATACCGTTTGTTCATTCCTGGGGGAAATGAGTTTATCTTTCTGGCATATGTCGTTTGTAGGAGTCCACGGAGAAAGGCCATACAATAGATTATTTTTCCAATACAAAGACACTTCCTCTTCTGAGATTATTTAACCTCAGGACAGAAGAAACAGGGAATGCTGTCAGTGCTCTGAGGATTGAATGGAGGTGAAGAAGAAGAATATAACCAAAATATTTGTCGTGAAGAGTCAAGGAGCCGTGGTTAGTGGTTGTTTTGTTTTAAGAGCACTCCATTGGAGCCTATGAAATCAGTTTTAGAAAAGCCAAATGTCTAAATGCAGTGATATAACTGTTAGGGATTGCTTAAGAACAGCTGTTGCCTAAAAGAGTGTTTTCTGTAGAAGTCATTCTCTTTTGTGGTGTCCGAGCTGCTAAAATTCTGGTTGAAAATGGAAGTTACTGTAACACTGTAGGTGATAAGTCAGTTTGAAGGACAAAGGTGACAAATAGCCCTGCATGTTTGGAACTTATTTTTTTAAGTGGGCGTTAGTACAAGTATCATGTTACTTCTGATAGAATTGTGTTACTGTCCTGTTTGGATTATCTAACCTTTGATGCCTCTACCAGTGCTTCAGGAGACAGAGAAAAGTGTTAATTCCGTAAGGCCTGTAGGGAACCAGCCATTCTAACATCTTAGGATATGGACAAATGCACTCATTTTTATGTTGATCCTGGCACATGCTTAAATTGAGTTGGTGATGTATATTCATCAAACATCTCAAGTCTGATATGTCTTATGCTTTTATTTGAGTGAAGGGAGAGAATAGAGAATTTGTATGTGTCAGAAGCAGAATTAGAGAAGCAGATTTCAAGGCTTTCAGCTCTGTTTCCCCTACAGGTTCAGTCAGTATAGGTTTGGTAAAGGCTTTATTGAGAAACAGTAACCCCAAAGAAAGAAACAGGCAAACTTGTTCTTCAGAGTCATAAGTGTCCTGTTGTTTCACAGTCAGTGCCCGGTACCTGGTGTCTGTTTACTTTAAACTCAACATGTAGTAAAGCAGTTGTGAATAGTCTGTGTTACTGACAGTCTTGCCAGTTAGTGATTGTAGCCTTTTATATTACACAGCTTGTCTTGGAGGAAGTACCATGAAATTCATGTCTTGTAGTAATGACAAAAAGACTTGCTTTCATGAATGTTGCAGTGCTAGTTATGCAATACCGTTTCTCACTAAAACATATGGAAATACTTGCTTGATTTCAGCAACTTCCTTAGTTTATCTTAGTAGTTTACATTAGTAGTTTACATTAGTGGCTTACAAATAGTAGTATAGACTTAACTGTTGTACAGCAACAATGTGACTTTGATATCTTTAACCGTGGCTGTGACGCTTCCATTAGTTGGTGTAAGCTGCAAACAAAAAAAATATAAAATCCAAAGATCATTTGTAATTTCTTCACCCAAGAGGCAAGGCCTTTTGGGCTTGGGGCAGCAGAAAATGTCAAACCAGCTGTAGCGTAATTCAGATATCTTGAATTCTGCCAGATAAATTGGTCCTAAATACTTACAGCCTCTCATAACTTCTTATGGCCTACAGGTCTTTTTACACGCCTACACTAAATGTCTGCCTATAAAGGAGAATGTGTACTTTCTGAGGAGCAGCTTCAAAAGGATTCTGTTGTGTACACACCATCTTTGCTGCATTAACCAAACTCACTTCTTACCTGTACAATACAGATTCTTGAAAGGTAGTATTAAAGAAGAAATCAAATTATAAAGCTTGGAAGGGAGTGGGAGATCTGAGCCTAAAAGCCTGAGAATTGGAATTGGTACAGGTTTCTTAGGTGTACTTTTAAAATGGGTATAACTATTTGTCAGTTAGCCCTCATCAATGTAATGTTCTTCTTATTTTAAGGCTCACCAGCAGAGCAGAAAAGCAGACCGTTTGTTGGCAGCAGGGAAATATGAAGAAGCAATTTCTTGTCACAAAAAAGCTGCTGGTGAGTAGGTATTTCTCACATTCCGGCTCTTAAAATAAATTTCTAGATTTGCGTGCCTCGTGTAAATAGAATATCTAGTTACTTGCAAAATTTTTATTCTTAAAATGTGAATTTGGTTTTCAACCCAAATTAAGCATCCTTTTGGAAACTTTTTTCTAATATGGGCGGCTAAAGTCAGACGTTTCCAAAGTTGTTTTCATTGGGGGTGGTTGTCACTTCGAAGGCAGTTCTTGACTCAAGATGGACACAACACCTTGTGTCCTGCACGAACTGCAGATAGAGACCTGCTGTAACCCAGTTTCACTTCACACTTTGTATTTTCTTCGCTGCTTTCATAGCTGAAGTCACCTGCTTTCTCTGTTGATTAGGCAAATACTTAGACAAATATTTGCTTACAAAAGTTTACTTCCCTGTCCTAATGATTGAATCAATAGAGCTCAGAACAGGTGATGAACTCAGCTTTCTCAGAACTCAAGCAAAACGGCAGATTGCATCGCAGGCCTTGACCCTGCGACTGACAGCCTCTCCTAAGTGAGATGTCGTGCTCTTACCTGTCCATTTAACTAGTCATGCTTAATTATTTGTGTTGGAGTCCCTCAGCTGCCTGACAGTGCAGCAACTGCTTGGCAGAATAAGAAAGAGGACATCTTAATTGGTGCAACAAGTAGGACATTTCCAGTGACAGGGCTTGTATGGAGACAAAATAAGTGGCTACTCCGAACATCATAACCTAGATACCAGGCATTCTCACTTGCCATTCATAAATACTAGAAAACCTCATAAAATGAGAAACTGATCATTTCTTTGGTATTTATGCATACTCAAAGCAATGAGGGAGAGCATTTGCATTGTAATAGGCAGACTTTTCTTATTGGTTTCCTTCACTTCATATACCAAGACAAAACCCAAAACTGCATTGCATGTTTCTTGCTTTTCTTTGTCTGATGATTCTATGCCATTATCTTACATCCTTCCAAATATGGTTAAGAATTTCTTATACATCATTGTCGTTTTCAGTACTAGCAAGATATGCTCAAAGTCTAAAGTGCTGATCTGAGTCTAAGCCAGCACATTGATGAAAAAGGTGGGGAACTATAGACTATACCTCTTAATCAAGAATATAATTTAAAAGCATGACTTCATAATACTGGTGTGCCATGAGTGAGAGGATTTCACTTACCACATTTTCTCTTAAAATGCTTGTATGTTAAAAGTCTGATCCCCAGCTGTGTTTCTTCCCTTCATGGGAAAGTTGTTTTGAGATTTTCTAGAAATGGCTGCTGTCCTCCTCTGAAAAACAAATTGGAACAAGCTGAGCCAACAGGATGCCATGGGAAGGGTGTAGGGTGTATTACATGATCTTACAGTAATTTTTTCAGACTTTTGAAAAATAGCAAGTATTTCCAACCACTGTAACTTGGTAGATACTTTGCCTCTGGACTGCTGCTTTTATGTTGGGATTCAAATTACAGAAGCTCTGAAGCCCTTTCTTAATTTTTATGGAAATGTTCAGGTTTTGTAACCCTGTCTTAAGTGTTTATCAATTTTCTCTTCTGCAGCATACCTTACAGACGCAATGAAGCTGACCCAGTCAGAGCAGGTGAGACCAAAATGCAGCAGGCACAAGAATTTGCCATAGCTCTGTTGTGTGCCTGTGTGTCGTATTGTGCACTGACTCTTCCTACTCCTCTTGGGCATTAGCCTCTGCATAGTTTTCTGAACCCATGGCAACTGCACCAGAGTTTTTAGAAGTGCGATGCCTCCAGTCTTGAGTGTTTTTCCAAGTTTACATGGAGTAGGGACAAGAGAACTACTAACCCATCAAAGGATTCTTCTACAATGGTTTCTAGTCTGCAAGACATCTTTAAGGAGGTGATAAAACTAGTTTCATGTTTAACTTTTGCTGTGAGGCACTTAGGCTGTTTTGCTGAGACACAAAACTGACACCTACAGTCTGTAATTTTGGTTTCACTCATCCCAGCTGGGGGAATCTCCAGAATATCAGCCCTACACCTTTCCTTATTCATTGCATAGATCTATCTGTGAATGTAGTAGTATAGTCTGCTCAGCACTTCTATAGCATCAGGCTTTGTGTTAGCCAGTATTATTGAAGCAAGTAACCCTTGGAGATCGAACATCTGTCTTTCCTCCAAAGGGTCATTCTTGTGGAAAAATGATAGCCTCTTACCCAGATGGTTCCTGTGAGTTATTAACCACCATGCTGCTCCCTTTGTTAAATATGGGTGAATCATTTGGAACTATGTCTGGCCTTAGAGCACTTTTCTGCTTATTGTTGGGTGTTAGCAATACATCTACACAGATAACATGGCAGAAGCATACACATAGTTTGTATTACTTAGCTAAAGTGTGGCTGTGCATGCCAAGTGAATCTTTTCCTTATGGGTGTTGGTCATAGGTCAGTTAAATTCCTCGTACCTCCACTCAGAGGTATTGCAGCCTGGTTAGTGACTTAAAAACAGAAAACAAACAAAAAGACTAAAGGTTAACTCACTCCTTCGCAGTATCAGCAGTTATGCCAAATTTGGGTGACATAGCTGCATCTGTTGCATTGCACAAGCAGAGAGCACTTCCTGTTGGATTTAGTATCTGAATAACAAAACCGCCTCCCTCTCCCTCAGGCATGCTGTGATGCTATTTATGTAAATATTTACGTACATGTAACTTTACATGCATGAATATTCAGATGGGATAAGGGATCAGCAGTTAAATTGTTTAATCTTGTTCTTACTCAGGCTCAGCTATCACTGGAATTACAAAGGGATAGTCACATGAAACAGTTACTGCTCATCCAGGAGAGGTGGAAAAGGGCAAAGAGGGAGGAAAAGCTGAAGGCCCAGCAGAATGCTGACAAGGAAATAGCTGCACATCTTCAGACTTCTCATAAGCCATCTGCGGAAGACTCTGATGATCAAAATATATTGGTTCCTGTTACTCAGAGATACAGCCCTTCCACAGAGAAACATCCACAGGATATTCAGAGTGTCTTTGACAGGGACCCGGATACACTATTATTTCTGCTTCAGAAAAAAAAGGAGCTGGTGGAAGCATGTATTGGGAGTAAAGCTCCAAAAGATGACAAAACAATAATAGAAGAGCAGGCAACCAAAATTGCAGATTTGAAACGGCACATAGAATTTCTTGTAGCAGAAAATGAGAGATTAAGGAGCGAGAATAAGCAGTTAAAAGCAGAAAGAGCTAGACTCCAAAAATCTCCAGTAGAAAAGGAGCTGGATGTAGATGCTGACTTTGTTGAGAAGTCAGAGTTGTGGGGTCTGCAGCAACACTCAGAAACTGCTTCTTCAGCTGCAAGTTGGCAGAAGTTTGCAACAGCTGCTGGGAAGGCAAAGGACATTCCAATACCCAACCTTCCCCCCCTGGACATCCCGTCCCCTGAACTCCCTCTGCTGGAACTCTCTGAAGATATATTGAAAGGACTGATGAATAGCTAAAAACCAGGAAAAGTGCTCAATGTAGTTACCCACCTAAGAAAAGGGAAAACCACCAGGACAATGGTGATCTGAGGGCAGAAACATCTTAACACAATCCTACTGTTGGAGAAAAGGCATTAAAGCAACTTTGTTACTGTGAAATACACATCATATCTGATCTACTTCATAAAAGTTAAAGGTACCATAACCGGTATAAGATGGCAAGCTCTTCAGTCTTTCTCCCAGTGTTTCATACCAAATGACTGCCTGGAGAATGTTTCAAGTAACACAATCCTTCAGGGTTTTAAAGTATGCTATATGTAATAGTTATCTATAATGCCATAAATGATGGTGCAGAACCTAACTGTTATGGTTGCCAGTTGGCTGCCACTTCATATTGAAAAATGCTTTCTAGCATGAATTTAAACTGTGCATTTCATTATGCATAACTTTGTTAATTCAGATACAGTGCAATTTATACACTTCCTAGATGGATTTATGTGCCACGCTCTATACTCCTGCGCATGTTAACCTCAAGTCAGGAGAAATTTTAATTTCCATTCTATGAAGGAACCAACCTCTTAGTTCTGTTGACGAGGTTTTTTTGGGGGGTTATCTGTTTACATAACTAATCAGGGTGCATCGAATCTAGCTATTGGTTTCTGTATAAAGTGACATTGTTTAAAGAAGAAAAGTCTGTGCTTAAGGAAAAATACTCTTTTTGTTTTCAGTGATGCATGAATGGAAGTCATTCTAGCTGGCAGTATTTGATTGAAAAAGAAATTGTTTACAGCTTAACCTGATTCAAAAAGGATATGAAAATAAAAAACAAGGTGTTTTGACACTAAGCATGTGTTAAATCTCTACAAATGTTGCAGAGTGTAAAAAACAAATGAAGATTCCTACTAACAGTGTAAGTACACATGTACAGCTGAACTTCTGTGTTCATCATCCAGCAGATAAGGGAAGCTGGGCTGAATTCTGAGGGCCTTGCCTATACGTGCAGCGATGTGGCTGGTCGCTGCCTGCTGACGCCTGCAAAGCACTATACACCCCATGGCCTGTTGCAGCGTGTAGTGGGGGCATTAGTGAACTTCAGCTGTTACTGATTAATGAAAAGTTATGTGTTGCAAACTACCCCATTTTAAGTTATTCTTGTGCTGTTACAAGGTAAGCTTGCTTCCTAAGAGTACATTTTTCTTCCAGAATAGACCAGAAGTGCAGCAAGAACACCTTACTGCTCTGTAAATTCTCCCCTTACCACTGTACACCTGCTTGCTTGAAGGAGCATAGGGACTGGAGGCTAGAAAAAGCCTATAAAGGTAAGACAGGTTCATCAGAGGAGGTCGCTTGTGCTGAATTGTAGCGGATTTAGTGGGTGGCCCCACAGAAAAGCTGTGGTGAGGTGACCTGTTCCAGGTCAGCCCCTGCTCGGCTCGCTGCTCCCACGGAAGGGCACGTTACATTCCACACTGTCACCTACCTGACTGGCTGTTACAGGTGATGAGGCAGGGGAGCACAGTGTTTCTATTCATGGAGGTAGTAAAGAAAATGGGTATGTGCTCACAAGAAGGAAATAAAATTATTTAAGCAACTCTCCCACATCACTGCCAGGGAGGATAGCCCAGGGCTGTTTGCTACAGACATTTCAGCCACCTCTGCGGAGGAGTCAGGATTCTGCAGCAGTGAGGTAGGGAAATTGTGAACTCTGCCTCCTGTTTTTAACTGTCCCCTCATATATAGCTGCATAAACAAAGCCCCAGATGTGAAGGAAGCTCCTCTATAGGAAGACAGCCAAGCAGGGGCACTTTTGAAAGTGGTGTTAAAACTTTTCCCTCTCCTGCAATGCAAATGTTTGTTCTTGCAGTCTGGCTGCTCAATGTGTGGCTGCTGCTGAAATCAAACTCCAGGCAGCGTGGCCTGGCACCAGGGCTTCCCGCTCCCATGAGTGACACAGGAAGGAGAGCGGGTGCGACATTCCCTTTAACAGGCTAGGAGCAGTAAGTAAGGAATTCTGCGGTCTGAATTCAGAGCTAAGCTGTTACACAGTCCATGTAGAGAATGCAAGGTTGTACAGAGAATACTCGCCACTAGAGGACAAGTTTTATGGATGTATAGTTACAAATCTGAGGCCATTCCTCTCCAGTGTCTGTCAGCAATTAGTTTATGCCCCAACAGTTTAAAACCGGTTTAAATTGTTATGGCCTTTCAGCTCGTTTGAGTTCTGGCATTGTGAAATGATAAGAAGAAACCCCCGGTTTTCCTTCCCTGCACCTCTGGCTTAGCTGGCGTTATTGTTTCCCCAGCTCTTCCACGCTCCTTTCCACCCACCGGGCGCTGTTTTCCCCCGTCTCCCGCACGGAGAGGGTTCCCCCGCACCAGAGGGAGTTCCATGTCGTGTCCCCGCAGGCCGCACATTCGGCGACCGCCGACCGCCACCTGGTGGGACCCCCGCGCCTTGCGGGCTCCGGCTCCAGAGCCGCCTTCCCCACCAGCGGCTGGTTCTCGCCATCCACATGTTATCCGGCTCATTCCCCGCGCCTGTCCAGAATAACGGGAAGAGTGGAATGATGTGAATACCGGGCAGAAAGCAGCAATTTTGCACAAACGATAGTAGCAACAACAAAGCGGTAAGTTGGTGGTGGTCACAGGGCACGTAACCAAAGCCTGGCACTGTACATGGAAAGATTCCCACGGGCAGGGAGGGTGATCTGTATTGTTTTATACTGCACAGAACTAAAAACTTCTGTGGTCTATTTTAAAGCGTCTCACCAAGAACCAATTATAAACATGTGGACAGACACTGACTTCTATTCGTAGGCTTTGCTTTACCACAGAAACCACTCTTCTTGGAACACAAATATATTATCTCTGTTGAATATAGCCAACATATGCTTTGCAAAAAGACATTGTAATTACCCAAGCTCTGGCTATATCTCCACAGGAGAAACTAAAGGTCAACTGGGAAGCAACATGGAATCTCTTGAGAATAAAATCTGCAGACTGTACCACCAGTTGCTACTTAGAAAGACAACTAAATACAAAACACAGAAGTGTTGGGGTTTACATTTGGTTTTATATTCAGGGAAAAGAGGATCTTGTGACCTCTTCATCTGACTGCATTTTCAGAAACTCTGGCCCTGAACTCCTCGCTATGCTCCCGTCAGCAGCAGCTCTTCAGCCATCTGCAGCTGCTGGTGACCTGTTCCCATGGTGGGGACTACACCCCGTCCAGGCTGCCTTTCCCACCAAAGGCTGGACCAGATGAGCTTTCAAGGTCTCTTCCAACCTGAGCTGTTCTATGGTTCTGTGAAAGAAGGCTCGCTCGCTAAATAGGTGGAGAAAAGCAAGTACAGCTGCAACACCTGATAAAATCCCTTACTGAATTGGACTAAAATACAGTGGGCAGCAAAATCAGTTAGTAGAACTGTTCAGAAGTAATCAGAGTGGTAAGTGTGGCTGCCACAAACCAGGTATAGTCTGGGCACCATTTGCCAGACCTTTCAGCCCAAGTATGTGGCCCATGGAGTTCAACTATATAAAAAGAAGTTCACCGCTCCCTACAGAGTCAGAGCTATGGCCGTCTTTACTCGCACCTCCTCTCTCTCCCATGTTTGTTTTACCAGAAGTAGCCTAAACTTACCCAGGCTTTTTGTCTTGTAATCATTTCAAGTGTTCCCTCAGGCCCATTTGCTGCAGGAGTGAAGGTATTACTGAGATCAAACAATACGAAATCCTTAGAGCTGTGAAAATACAGGATTTCCTGCCTCAGAGCTACTAAACCCTTCTCTTTAATTCCACTAAGGAAGCACAGAGCTATGATAAAACCACATGCCCCGGGACTGGAAAAAGAAACCGGCATCTGTGTTGAGAGTACGTTGTATTGGTATGGTTGGAAGGTACCAGAAATGTTCACTTTGAAACGTAACAGTAAAAATCCTTCAGTCTATAACTTCGCTTTAGGAAGGCCCACATGTAAAATGCAACTGTGTGCAACAGGTAAAACATGGATTTGATTTGCTGTGAGGCAAGATTTTCCTACTAGCTCTGTATAGATCTTGACTTCCTTTTCAAACCCTACGAGAACAAATGGAAGACGTGCAGAGGTTAGTTTGTGTGTGCTGCGAACGCTGCAGATCATTTGCTCCCTGGCCAGAGTTTCCTAGGCTGCCCCGCTGAGATGGAAAGAAAGGAGCGTGGCAGAGGACGCTGCACCAGAGGAGCCCCCTCGCCATGGAGTGCTCCCCTGCCCTCCTGGGGCACACGTATCATGGGAACGCAAAGGCGGAGAAGGAGAAGCCGCAGGGCTGCTGACAAGACACAGGTCAAGAGGTGGGGAGCAGGAGCACAGTGGAGAGCTGACACCCAGGCAGAGCCAGGGGCCAGGAGGGGAGGGCACGGCAAAGGCTTGGGCTGGGGTCACGAGAGCCACGGCAGCTCATCCAGTGCGGATGTGGGGGAGAGCACAGGTATCCTGCGCGGGAAAGTGGTGGAACGAGCGCCCATGGCTGTGGAAGGAGGAAGGAAGGGAAATTCCCAGTTAGGGGCGGGAAGGCTGTCAGCTGTGAGAGCAGGAGAGGGCTTGACAGGATGTCACAGGAGAGGGTACAAACAAAATTACCACCTACTGAAAAGGTCAGAGAGCATGAGAACCTAGCGCTGATCAGCTGGGGGTTCGGTTTACACACACAGATCCGAGTGACTTCTGTGAAGCTGTATGAGTAGAATAAATAGAATTTAAAAACAGATTGTTATAACCCCCTACATCTGACCTGCGTAATGGGGACCACGGTTTCACTGCCAGCATGTCCAGCAATCCAGTAACTGCTGTTTCAGCTAAACCACGTCCACAGCCCACCAGCCTTGCTGAAATACTATAGGCCATACCAGCCCTTTATTGTTTGCCAGTTACTTACAACAGGAAGAAAACTGCTGTGGTCATTTACAGCAGCACAGTAGATGGAGATGATGATAAGGAGCTGGAAAGGGGTGAGGGAAGGAGGGGGTGTATGGTGAGCAGGGCGTGCAGTTCGGATGATTTTGAGACATGAGGTTTTGAAGGACAGAAAAAGAGGAAGAGTTTCATGGAGAGCACAGCAGATCGAGACAGAGCTTGGTCTCAATAGGAAGGCAGCAGATGACATGGTACCTCATATTCTTGTTCTGCAAGCTGACAGTCTTCCTGCACTCAAACAGCTTCAGCCGATCTCATCAGATACTTTGAGCTCTATTAACAATAGTTGAGACTGTAGACCAGAAGACAGGAAAAATATGCCCATTAATGCCTCACGGAACAGGGAAATGGTCAAGGGGGGAAACTAACCCGGAAACAAACCAGCTCCCACAAACCCCTGTGCGGTCTCACAGGTCTGTGGAAATCTGGGGTCATGCTGGCAGCAAGTGCAAGGCAGCCCCCCTGCTGCGGCCACTGCCTGGGGAGCCAGGAGCTCCGCTTCATCCTCACACAGCCAGAAACCTTAGGGCACTGAGTAAGCTGAATTTGGTACAGTAAGTATAAAACAAAACCAAAGAACAACAAAAACCAAACCAAACCCAAAAAACACCAGAGATTTTTTTTTTTTGCCTCATTTAGCAATATTTGGAGCAGCTGTTACCTGTAACAATTTCTTGTGCTCTGCTAATGCTCGTGGCTTGCAGAGCCTCTTTGAGTGACAAATGCTTTGCAGTGCTCCCTCCACGCTCAGCTTGTGCCACGTTTTCCTTCCTCACTCGAGGGGAACTGTGCCATAGTTGCAGGCAGTTCATGAGGCCGTCCCACCCGCACCAATTCCCAAAGCTGTTTGCAAAATGCATCAGGTTGTGGTTTTATGTATTGCAAATCCAGACACATCAACCACAAATTCTTAAAACTACACACATGGTGTAACTAGCATAACAATTTACTATAGATAAACTCTAGTAACCAAACTGACTCCAGGGACGCCCAGCACAGGGAGCGAGCTGTGGTACAGCCCACAGCCCCCGCCTCAACAACTTCTCTTTGTGCAGGAAAAAACAAGGGGGATATGGCATCTGCAGCAGGAATGCAAAGTTCAGCAGCCTCAGCAAATTTTACAACTGTTAGAAGTACCTCTCAACTCAGGGGGAATATTTAGACTTAAGACTAAAGTTCACTCATTGGAAATGCAGGCAATTTTAATAGTGTTAATAATTTAAATCCATGTACACTTTTCAAACTAACTCCAAGAGCTGGAATTCTGCTCAACTGCCTAACATTTATCATTATTAAATAGAAACAGATACAATTTTTTTTTTAAATCCATTATTTTGCTGTATGACTTGAACTGTGAAGAGCCAAGACGCTATAAAAAATTGTTCTACAGAAATTCCTTTCCCCCTTTGCCCCACGTAAGTGTTGGATTATTAAAACCAGAACAGAAGCGATGTTGGAACTGTTCGATTCTTCCGAGAGGCTCTTTGTGGCTCAGCCGCCCGCGCAGTGCAGTTCAGCCTCACGCCCGGAGAGGGCAGAGCCGCCCAGGAACCGCAGCACAAACACAACACACTGCGGAACAAACACCAGGACACAACGTTTGATAAAGTCATTTTAATGGAAAATGTAAAACCCCTTTCAACTTCAATGTACAAAGCATGTGTAACACTTGCACTTTTAACAAATTAAAGCAAGCCAATGTTTTAAAAAAATACATCATTGAATGTATATATGTATATATTTACATAGCATATTAAGTTTAATATTTAGCTTTAAAAGTTCACATAAATTTTACCAAAATGAGACAATTTTTAAATAAATTACACCTTTTGAAAACGTTTAATTGTACACTGAATAGCTTCAATAAAATACTGAAGTGTCTGTATTTAATATCTACTTTATATACTTTATATTTTACAAAGTTTACAATTATTTGGCAGTAATTTTCAGATTATGACATGACTGCTGTGTGGACTCAGCAAGATCCCAAATGCAGGCAATAGCTGGTGTTGTGTCCTACCCTCACAGTAACTGTCTCCATGTAGTGAAAAATATCGGAATTATTTTAGCAAACTGTACAAGTCACATTTACATTTGATCAACAATATAGCATAGAACTTTGCAGTTTGTTTTTTTTCCAAAAATAAATACATCATCTTATATCTTTTGACATTTCACAAACTTCATGTACATTATAATACAGGACAGCAGAACGCTGCGGAACTGTTTGCAAGTCTGACATGTCATCACAGTGGCTGTGATATGAAGCTCTACCGTTGCAGTGTCATTAACAAGTAAATACTATGAGGATGTTTTCTTGGCACCGATGGTTTGTGAAGCTTAAATTAGTGTGCATACTGTTCATAGATCAGAAAAAATAACCTCCATTTGATGTTAACACAGAAAAGCAGAGCGTGCTTAGTTTTCATCCATGTCTTCCATTTCGCCTTCATGAATCTTCAAAGCTCTCACCATTTCTTTAACTGCATGATACAAGATATTTTTAACCTGCAAGACATCAGACGTTTTAGTAAGACCTATGACTGAGAAACTTTCAAAATACCTGGCTTTAGGACAGAGCCTTAAGTAGCGGATGGGAAAAAGGACAGGTACACCCAAGGCAGCGCAAAAGGAAACACCTTTTTACGCGTTCTAAAACGTAACATGAAATAAATAAAGCCAGCAACTTGAGCCCTGCACAGCCCTGCCGTGCAGGCTGCTCCTCATTGTTATTCTGTGTGAACAGCAGCGAGGAAGTAGCTCCACGCACCGCTCCGCATCCCAATGAGCCCCAGCACGCCCGGCCTTCGCAACAGCTTCCAGAGCAGAATTCATTTCCTACCTGCAGTTTATCATCATAATTGATTTCTTCCTTTGACAGCCTCAGCTCCTGCGTTAAGTGAAATGACTGTACAAGATGTTCTGGAGACACAAAGTCCTCAGTTACTTGAACGCAGCTGTGAAAATTTTGCACCTATCCAAAGAAACAAGAAGAAACTGATAATTAGTATTTGGGGGTTATTCTTTGGCAGAGATATCTGAGAAACGAGTGGGCCTGGAGATGTCTTAAACCACAGGCTTATCAGACGAAAGGGCGTCTTCATACACTTTACGCAGAGAGCAATTAAGCATATTTGATTTATCTAAGTTAGCTTCTGGCAAAAGGTACACACAGGCTGAACAACGCACATCTGCCTGTGCTCTGGTGTGTCTTCCCGCAGTCAGCTCTGACATAACTCCACAGTCCGACGCCGCTGCACAGCCACCCCACACCAGCACGGAGCAACCCCAGCGTCATGTCCCGCAGGCCCTGCCTCCTCGGGCCACTTGCTGCTTGTGACCTGACCACCAGCAGCTCCTGTGTGTCCTCTTCAGAGACATGCAGCATCAGGCTTTCCCCCAAAACCTTTACAAACGACACTTATTTCTTCAGCATGTCAAAAACCTCGTTTTCCCAAATTCTAACCGCTCATGAAGTCGTGCAACATCAGATCCGCAAACTTATGAAAGCCTGGGGACAGGGAGGCCTTTGCCATCGCAGCAAACAAACGCTCCCACCCTGGTCAGTGCTGATGAAGATCTGCATATTTTAAACTCGAGCCTAACAAAATCTAGAGTTTCTTTACTGCATACTCTAAAATTTCCATTTTGATACCCGACACTCAAAGAAACCTTCATGGCCTCCACAGTTGAGGACACAGCACTTCATTTAAGAATTGTTTTTTTCTTCAAAACCACTGCCCAAGTCTGATTTTACAAGGTTAGCTTGCCCCTTCACAGGTAAATCCCAGAGGTGACCCCCAGCTCAGCGTCGGTGTTGTACGTGGGGTTTCTCCAGCCTCGTAATCATCAAGGACAAAGCAGTGCCGCTCCCTCCTGCGCATTAACCAGCAAAGCAGCCATTCCAGAGAGGAAGAGGGTTTGTTGATGCCACGCTATTTGCAAACAGCAGAACGCCAGGAGCGAGGAAACAGCTGCACAAGCAACACCGCGAGGCTCCCGCTGCTGCTCGGGAACTTCCTAGAGCTTCGGCTGAAGCGTCTCTCCATAGCGCAGCCAAGCTGCCGGCTCCAGCCCCCTCTCTTCCCTCACAGGCTTCTCACCCTTCTCAAGTCTCTACCTGCCCCTGTTTGCCTTTCCACCCCATGCAAATCCCACACTGCTCTTTCACTTCCTCCTCACCCAGATAAGGTTTTATTGACGCCCTCTCTTCTCTCTCCATTGCAGGACCAGCAATATTTGTTGTCGTCAGATCGTTTCTTCTGCTGCACCTTAAACCTCCTTCCCTTCCAGGGCCTGTCTGATCAGTGTGCAAGTCTTTGGGGGAAGACAGATTTTACCTGACAGGGCTGGTACTTACCATGGGAATGCCCTACTGACAGCCCACAGGCACTCCTATTTATTAATATTTATGATCCAAGCTGATACAATGACACACACCAATAAATACGTTCAGCGAGATCCCCCGGAGGTTCAGGGATGAGGACTCAGTGCTCCTGTGACTGCACTGGTCCCAGCTGAAGCGCAGGAACAGCTGCTCCCCAGCGCCGGGCCCAGCAGACAGCAGCAGCGTTGCAGAAGGGAGGAAAGGGCCACAGCCACACAGCCGCTCCCTCCTGCCCTTGTGTCCTGCGGGGCCAGCGCAGAGCTCTGCACGGCAACGCCCACACCTTTATCCTACATCCCTATCAGAGCATCGCTGGCATGTCACATTACCTCCAGCAGGTTATTTTATAATATAGAATCCTGCTGTTAAGACAACACCACTACAAAAAACATTGTAATTACCTGTTCTGCTATGAACAACTTTTGCATGTAGCCTGAGCAACATGTTTTCATCACCAGCTCAAGTATTTCTATCTTTTAATTGATCACTAAACTATTTTACAAATTTGGATAAGAGTCACTAAATGAAAACTAAGGGGGTCCTCCCCAGAGGACAGTCACACAGGGTGACCCCACAGCAGAGCACCAAAAACAACGAATCATTCAAAAAGAACAGAAACAAACAAGCTTTTTTTAGCTGGGCAAGTTTCCAAGGAGAGCTGAGGGCTCCTTGTTGGAAGTACCAGAGAGAGAACAAGGCCCAGACGTGAGCAAATAGGGACACTTCTGTGCTCCCCTACTCATACAGCCGAGAAGAAAGGAGATACAACCCCACAATGCATCACCCACAGCACATTCAGGGAAGCTTCTGCAGAGGAGATCAATCCAACGCTGTGCCTACTGATAGTTCACCCCCAGGAGAGCAATTCCCTCCGCAAGAGCTACCGACCAGGCTACTCCGACGGTCATAGCTCACAGGAGATGCTCTCCCTCCACCCCGGCACCAAACAGCCTGGCTTTGCCTGCTGAAATGATCACAAGGGGATGTGACTGCTGGCTGCAAGTACAGAGGGAGTAAGGGGAAACATAGGAAATAATAAAAGAGAAGCAACACACAGAACCCCCTCCATGTTAGAGCAGTAAAATACTAGACCAGCACATCAGAAGCAGCAGTGTGACCAGAGTCCTAACTGGCTCCAGGATGGCAGCGTCTGAGCTGCACTGCACAGCTGGGCTGCTCCCAACTCCAGCCCTCAGCCTCATTTCCTCTGCTCCACAACACTACCAGTGAGCACATTAAAATAAAAGTTAATTTACCTCCAAATTTAGTACCAACTCTCATCCACTTTTTAAAAATTCATAATGTATATGTAAATCTGAAACACTTAACGTGTAAACTTAACCTGGTATGCATTCTCGTTCAGACTTATTTTTAACCATTTAAATGTGCTTTGTATATATGAAGTGTTGGTGCTGATCCCTAGGGTCAGTATTTATGCATCTCTATATAGAGTACTATACACCTACATGAAAGAACATGATGCTTTCATTTCCTCCTACGTGGCAGATTCACAGGAACTTCTTACTGAAGATGAAAAGGTTCTCAGCTTCACCCACTAAGATTTAAAAACACTGTATTATTAACTCCTTGGTGCCAGAAGCTAGAACATTACCACTTCAAAAGCAATCTGGAGTTTAAAGCCGTGGAGATAAAGATAAGAGTGGTCTAATTTTTGGTCCTTAAACCTATGAACTGCAGGGAAGCGTGGACCAGTCTCACTACTTTGTGTTTTATTTCTGTATGCCTTTATATGATGCCATGTGCTATGTAAGATAAATTTCCTAGTGTGTTTGTTACTTTCTGTGGGTTCCCTTTCCCCTCTTGTATCTGGGATATCTCCCATGTTTTCAGACATCAGAGTAAGGTTACTGGAGGATGCAATACAAACCTTCCCAACTCTGGGAGTCCTAACTGCTCCAGCCTAACAGGAGCTAATAACCTTTGTGAAGCAATGCGAAGCCCTGGAAACACAGTACAGGGCAAGGTAACCTAAAACAACCCCAAATCTGTTCACCTGGGCTTAACATACCATCATGTGAAACCCATCTAAAGACTGACATAGGAGTCTAGTCTGTGTAAGGTACCTGCTGCTTCCAGTGCCCCAGCAAGTGACACAGCCAGCAGACAGACCAGGGACACGACATCTGTCATCACTACATTTTTCTTCCACAGATAAAACACTGCTACCCTGGTCACGGTGACCCAGTAAAGCCATTGCTTCCTCTCTGCCCAGCAGCAGCAGCGGCTGGAAGCTAATCTGCAGGATCAGAAACCAAATGTTATCTTCTTCAGAAGGGCCTGGCCTCACTTGCACCCGAGTGGAGATCAATGATAAGTCTTTAGCAGCGAGCTGGTTTACAACCCCTGCTGCAGGGTGGGGATGCTCCTCATTCCTCGATAGTCAGCTACCTCATTAGTGGTGCCTGACAGCTGGCAAGGCAGCGAGAAACCAGGCTCCAGTTCCTGTTGAAACAGTAAAAGGTTCATAGAGTGAAGAAATAAGTCACTCTAGAACCATCTCAAAATCATGTCTAAACAACTGTGTTTTCCTCCTCTTTTCACCATGGAGAAGCAGTTTGCAAACTGTGAGGGAAAGAAACAAAACCAAACCACCACCAAACAAAATGAAGTAACAAACTGCACGTGCTAGGAAAGGACTGAAGCTTGCCACACAAATCCACGCTGCTTCTCCTGAACTGCCCTACTGGCAGTACTTTTTCATACGTAACTAAAAATTAAAGCAGCGCAGCTGCTGCAAAGGTGCTACCACTCCTCCTGACAGCCGGGAAGGCTGCTGAAGGGACAGTGATGACTCCTGCTGATTGAGGTACCTTCTGTGTAAAAAGGAACTTCATATGGAGTAGGAAAACCACCTCCAAATCCTGTTACAGAAACATCTCGTCACACCCAAACTGCCTCTACAATTCTCCCACAGCAGAAGACAAAACTGATGGCACCAGACATCTGGGTATTTTCAGCTGCTTGGGTTGCTCTCCCAGCCCTCTGGGGTGAACTTTTGGTTTAGAACAACAACAATAACAAAATACTAACCTGACTTTTCCATAACTAACACCAGTTTATTTAGAAACTTGCTAATAGAATGAAAAGTGGAAAAAAAAGAGGTTAATAATACTCTGCTCGTTTTTCTTTTTAAAGGAAAAAAGGAACAGTATCGTTTCAAGCATTCAGGTTGGTGTATGTCAGTACTGGCTAGTCATCTATACAAGCAGACGTACCTTATACATTCCTATACATCAACAACTACTAGTAAGAAAATAAAATCTAATTTGAGTACAGATGTAGTTATGTCTTTGAAAACACGTTATTTCACTGTATTTGTGTTATTTAATCCTGTGTATCTTTAAACAGCTGTACATTACCTGATGAAGTGCTCCTGCTGGTAGAATAATAGCATCACCAAGAAACTGAATAACTGTACAGGTTTTTACTCCGTATTCTTCGAGAAGTCTTTGGCGAAGTTTTTTGTTCACGTACCAGCTCTGATCACGTATTGGATCGTGCTCTGGTAAAACTTCTAAGCCTTGCTCTTTTGCTATCTGTAAGTACAAAAATGATCCCAAGTCACTTTCAAGAGAAGCTGAAATCTCTTGCTGATAAGTTGTTATTATACCTTACTTAGGAAGCAACACTACTTTGTTCCTAATCAATAGCCAAGTAACAATGTTAGTTAGAGACTGAAAAGAACCTCAAATGAACTGGGAAGTCTCACTGAGCTGAAGACACCTACAGAATTCTTACTCTGAACTGCAGAACTTTAAAGAACTCAGCACAATAATCAATTAATAAGCACCATACTCTCTCTGTGACTTCTTTCATCAAGAAAATAAAATCTGACCTCAAGAGCTCCTACACTGCCAGCTCCTTTAAGCTGATAACCTTCAGTTTCAATACAGACACTCAACACCACAACCTCGGCTCAGGAAAAAGCAGCAGATACAACTCAGAGTCACGCGGTCCTGGGCAATCTGCTCTAGGCAACTCTGCTGGAGCACAGAGCAGGACAAAAGGACCCCACAAGGTCCCCCTCCAATCTCAACCACCTGAGATAAGTTATTTTCCTGCTATCCCATCAAGGAATTTGAAAAAAATGATGGACGTAGGAAAAAATAGTTTCCAACAGTCATAGACTTAACTGCAACAACCATTTCTCATCAAGTTAAACACAGGGGAACAAATATAACCCTTAATCAATTGCTAATTAATCAATCATAGTGACTGAAAACCACATATCCAATCCATCTGTCATGACTCAGGAGGTAATTATCTCATTAAACCCAGATTTTTCTTCATATTGACATTAAATGTACTTAATTGTGCGATGCATGGCTTGAAACTGTTCTTGTATATTATCACCTTTCTTCTGTACTAACAAGATATTGAGACGTTATCTCTTACCAGCAGGCAAAGTGGTCCTAAGGTCTAGTCATCAATTATTCTCTGATTCAGTCTTTCAAAAACACCACCGCACCAAAATACAAGGCGGTACACAATTCATTTTGGATACCATTGTAAGCTGTGGCAGCAAACGACAAACTTTATTACACAGCGTCTTAAGTGCTTCTGTTCTAAACCTGCTACTCAGAGTTTTACAATATCCTTTAACTGCTGACTAATACTCATCATCCACCTATTCCCTTGCATTCCTGATTTTGCTCACAACTCTCACTTCCAGACTTAAGAGCCACCATCTACTTTACTAGCATCTGTTTTTTGAATGAACAGGAAAAGCCTCGCTCTATATTTCACAGTCTCCTGGAATTAGCCGTATTTTATCTGCTAGTGCTCATTTTTCCCCAGCGTTCAGCTGCCCCGGCACTGAAACACTGTCTGATTGTCCAAGAGAACCTTCACTGCTCCACTGCGCAGGCTCTCCCCGCTGGCAGCACAGCCCTTGGCCTCCAGCCAGTTATGGAACCCACAGCCACTTAAAACTCTTCTGATGTTTTCTCCACAGCAGAAGATAGTGAAGACTTATTTTCTCCAAGCAATCACCGCAGTGATATTTCGGTACTTCTATGTTGTCTCTCAAGACTGTCTTCTAGAACTTGAAAACACGTTGAAGACAGGACACAGGAAACTGCTTCCAAGATGGTAACTCTGAATTTAATGACACTGAAGACAATCAATGGCCTAAATAGTGGATATTCACTCTTTGTGCTAAAGCAACAGCCTGAAAGGTTCTGATGTGGCTCGACCTTGCTCATCACATGCTGCTGAAGGAAGATCTGCACTGTAGGTAAAACTTAAGAGGTTTGCTGCCCTTGGGACGTTATCCCACACCACTGCATCTTCACTAAGAGCCGAGACATTCTGTAAGCCCATGGACATGCCACAGTGCCCCTGTGAACATCAGTGGCTGCTGGGTTGCAAGGTCAGAGGTTTTTGCATGAGACTATTCACATGACTATTTCAGCATCTGGAAATGCAAGAATGGATCAGTGACAGAAAAACATTACCCTACAAATTATCCTTTGTATTACAGAAGGACCAGAATGGCCCTCCGTGCACCCATGAGTTCGCAGGCTAACCGTAAATCCTAAGTAGTGAACACCCACCACGTTACAGATTTTGTTGATGATGTAGCAGGTCAATAATTATTTATTTTATGTGCTGTAAAGAATTTTGCTTCCCTACATTCCTTACGCATAACAGTGGCATTTGTGGGTTTTGCCAGCCCCCTTTGATTTACCAGTTACTTAGATGATATTTGGAAAGTATGTACTTTAAAATCTAACCTTTTGCAGAAACTCCCTTATCTTGTCAGCATCTTTGCCAGCATAAATGTGCCATAAAGCACCAGGTAATTCACTTGAATCTTTCAACCGCTTCCTTAAAAGATCATCCAAATCTTCCTCTTCAAACTTCTTCAGAACTCCTAAAATCCAACAAAAATTTTTTTTAAAGTGAGACAGAGGAAAAACTTAAAATGAACACCTTCTTTCTGTATTTCTGTGTGAGACTGACAGATAAAAGTTTCTGAATACAACGGAAGCTCCCAGGTGATTTTTTTGTTCTGTGTTTCTAATTAGTAGAACATGAATGCCGTAAAGACCTTAAAAACAACACTTGCTTGAATCTGATAGAACACATTCTCCTACTTGAAATAAACAAGCAGGGCTGGCATCAAAAAAAAAAAAATCAAAATATGGAAAAGGTATTTTCCTGCAGCCAGCAAAAGCTGTGTGCTGTGTGCTGTTTGCAGCAGGTTGCCAAGGAGCTCGAGCTCTCCCAATACACTCAGGTTTTGCTGTTATTAACTCAGTGCATACGCAAGTGAAAACAAAGCAAATAAAAGACAGCAAACCTTACTGCAGCTCTATTAGTCATACCCCAAAATCTACATTTGCCAATTATGGAGTAAGAGGACAAAAGAATATGGGGAAAGAAACAAAACTATTTCAGTGATTTAAAGACTTTCACATGAGCAATAAACCTCATACAGATGCCAAACATACACCAATTTAAGCTCTCTGGTGCTGAAAAATTACATTGCAGTCCAAATTCAATAGAGCAAATGCAGCACGTCCAGAGGGAGCAGAATAAACAGAAGGTTTGGCAAATACATCATCCTGACATAATTGTTAGAACTGCCACAGCTTCCAGAGAAAAGAGTTTGAAATATCATTTCATAACTCATGAACCGCAGCATATTTTATGCAGAATTAGTGCGTCTGCGAATTCTTGAAACAAAGAATCTCCCAGGTTTAAGCAAGTACTTATGGATACCTTTCATCTGCTTCAGAAGAACAGTGTCAGTTTTAAAAGCAGCAGATCATTCAGTGCCTCTACACCTCTCACAAGGTGTGAGATTTACCTGATTTGGAAAGTACTCCGTTTCCTTTCGCTATGCCAACATAAACAAGGATGTTCACAACATCAGAAACTTCAATATGGAGATTTGTGGTTCCTATATCATGGTCTTTAGTAGCAGCCACACCTATGTTACAAGATGAAAATTAAGATTTATTGTGTTGCATATTCACCTTCAAACAAACGTGCAACAGCTGAGAAGAAATTTCTGAAGGTACACTAAGAATCACAGAAAAGCATTTTATGTACAGACAGCCTTTAATATGAAAATACTGAGATATGCAAACTACAAAGATGCTTTTTTTCACTTGCTAAACGAGAAAATGTTACTTTAACAGAGACCCTGAGATATCTCTTAGCCCAGGTAACTGTCCCTGTGCAGCAGCTGTGTCAGAACAAAACACATTTCAGCAGAATAATCAAAGACATTTCCTGACCACTATGTTCCTCCCCAGCCTTTCAGGTTGGTCAGGGCAGAATATAAGAACAATGAATACAGAGGGTTATCAAATCAAGCATATCATTTTAATGCATGGTTGTAAGCAGAGTTCTTAAGAAATCCCCAAGCAAAGAGGAAAATTAATTTTAGTTCTAAAAGGTAAAAACATACATGCTTAAGTCAAAAGGATATTTCAGAACAGTGAGCCTTGCAACAGTGTTAAAGTGTCATTAATGATTCAGTTCTTCAGGCCCATGCCCTGATCACTATCATTAACATGTTTATTTCAAAGGACATCTGGAGAACTTTTTAAACCAAAACCATCATGACACAAGTTAGAACTAATTTCTTGTCCTATTACAACAATTTGTAAAACAGAATTGAACAAAACTGTTTGAAAAAGAAGCAGCTGGAAAAGGTCTCAGGGAAATGACCTTTTCTAAACAGGTTTTTGTGTGTACAGCATACACCTATAAATTATAAGAAATATGCTGAGATTTATTTATTACCAGAATTATGAACACAGTAATATTTCATGAAGCATTTTGTCACAGAGATTTATTAAAGATGGGATTTGTCTTTGTGCAAAAGTATCTAACTGCTTATATGCTCCGTAAGACTGTAACAGCACAAGAGCAAGAAACGCAGAAGCAAGTAAACTCTCATGCTGGAGGTGCATGTACTGTTGATGGGCAAGTCAGTCGAGTATTTCTCCTACACTCAGTGAACAATTATCCTCCAAGCAAGCCCAACACTGTAATGTGTGATATTCTGCACTTCTAAGGGCAGAGGAAACGGCTGCACTAAGGCACACTCACCATACGCACTGCAGAGCCTGGGTCCCAAATCTGGACGGACAAAAAATCCTGGCAGATGAGAAGCCAAGTTTAGTTTTCCTTCTGGACTACAGTATTCAGGCAAGGGTAAACTTTTTAATAAGTCCTCGTATCTGGAGGAGAGAAAGAAGAATGCAACTGAATTTGTGTCATTACACAGACAAAAAAAACCCAAAGCAACATGGAGATTGACTTAAGAATGTCTAATATTGAACTCAATACCTTGCTGGCATCATAGCCTTGAAATCTTCACCAGAAGGCCAGTCTTTCAGTTTTAGTAGAGCTGTTTCCCCATTTTTTATTTTCTGCCGTTCTGCAAGTAACACAGAAATTACTAAGAACTAATACACTGCAGGTGTTTTACTTTATTCAGCTAAAACATATAACCAAACTCTTAACCTGTCTATAAAGATTTCATCCATCCCATGGGAGAGAATTAATTTTAAGACTCAAGAATGATACAAACCAAACTCGACTAGATGAGGAACAATGACATTTGTTTGGTTTCTTAGTCAGACCTCACTAGTATATAGCGCATCTTTAATTCTGCAAAGGTACAAAATACAAGTTCCCACCACATTATCTGGGAACAGATTACCTAGAGCTTTCTTTTAAAACTAAAGTTTCTTTGAAGCCTCAAGATCTATAAAACAATATTTTTAACTGCAGTTTCTAACACTGAGCATGTTCAGAATCAATGCAATAATACATTTAAGGTAACGTACTTGAAACATCTTCAAAACCATCCCAGAATTCCTTGACATTGGTGTTTGAAATAATACTGTCTTTGCAATTCAAGATATCAGCTTGCTGGTTTCCAAAATCTAGACTAATTGACTCAGCTTTCCATAGGCTGAAGTTCATTTTCTTATGCATACCGGACACTAACACAGGCTGTAAAAACAAGTAAAATAAAAATAAATCAATACTTATCCTTTCTCAAGTGAACACATCCTTCAGTTAAACAAGCACAAATGCATCTGAAACACACCCCGAAGACCTCGGCCCTACAGAGCTGTTAACACTTCCTCCAACAGCAACCACATCTGGCATGTCCTACACACACCTTCTGGAATCTGAATCACCGTAACAGTTATTTCTTATTTATCATCAGAAGTTAACTGAAGTTCAAACTACACGAGGTTCCTGCGTGGGCTGTACCTGACAAGCTTTTGCCCACTAATTATACATTGTCAGAATTTCTCTTTTAACACGACTCCCCAGAGTCCATCCGAAGTTCACTCCACAGCCAGAGTGCTCAGTACCCACCCTGCCCTGTTTCCAGCACTCTTTGAACAGCTTCCAGTTGTTGTTGTTTTTATGGTCTCTGAGCCACAAAACGTGCTTATCACAGATCCATGAATACTGAATATCACTGTACAGTTTACTGCTGTCATCCTGAATACATTTTCTGTCATCCTTTGGCTCATCTTTTATTTCAGATTTTACGTTTATCTTTGGTGCTCTGTTTGGTGGGATCTTGTTTTCCACTACTGAAGCAATTATGTCATCAAGAATGTTTGGCATAGTCCTTCCACTCTTGCCACTCTATTAGAAAACAAACAAATGTATGCTTAAGCAATGTAAAAGCAAATAAAAATAATGCAATTCCTTTTGCAGTAGAATGACAGCATTTCACTACTAAATAGCAGCTTGCAGTTATCTGCTTCCTTTGTAGGAAATTGCATGCATTCTTACATGGAAAAAGTCAGAAATACACAGTTACTACAAAACTCAATATATTGCAATCTTCCTTTACTTTGTCAGGTTAAGGCTTTATCTAACTTCACAGACATTTTCTTCATAGTATGCACCAATTATCACTGTATATATAAGAAAATAAATAAAATGTTAACGCAAATGCGTGTGTGCATATAAAGTTTTAATGATCAATGAGTATGTAGAGCAATACAGCTATCGAACTGCTCTAACTACAACGTACCAAAACAAATGATAGAGATTTTCAAAACCTGATATAAAACCCACGTGCCTTGTAAACACTTACTGCTGTTCCTGTCGAGTAAACGGGAGCAAAAGCAATACCAGCATCTGTAGAACCTAGACGCAGCTTGCCGGCTGTTGTAGTTAATAAATCTCGTAAGGTTGAGCCCTGCTCGTTGTTCTGGGATGAAGGAGGGGAGTTTTTACAGTTTTGGGACTCTAAATTATCCTGGTCTTTCTCTTCTTTTGAATGTTTTCCAGAAGGACATTCTTTATTCTCTAAAACAAAAGTAAAAAATCGACAGTTTTCACCGCTGTATCACGATGCAGACATAGGAACAGCACCAGCATCCTGCGTTTTATAGTGGTGGTAACATACTGTAGCACTAGTGCTTTATTCACCTGAAAACACACCAGATGATGAACTAGATCATTCAAAATGCAGTCAAAGAGTGTGACTGTGACAATGCCTTCCTCAGCATCTCAGACATGCAGCTGAGTGAGCACCTGTCGCAAACGAGAGATGCTGTAGCTGGAAATAGTGCCACATCACGCGTGTGTTCCATTAGTGGCTCTTTTGGTAACAGGTTCTGATGCCACCAGGAGAAGGCATTGCAGCTTCAAGATTAAAATTAAGGGGCAAAAGAACATCACCTTTGCTTTTTGCTGAACTGACAATTGTGTGAATCTCCCTCATTAATTCAATTGTGTTATCACTGGCACCCCCAAAGTCATGGGCATAATATAACAGCTTCAAACAAATACCTTTCTTTTCTTCTCTGGCTTTCTGCTCTGCAAGATCGGCTAACCAGTGCAGCGGAGACTGGGACTCGGGCGGCGTTGACTTGCTGTCTGTGCTTACATCGCTCCTCGGACTCGTGTTCCCGTTTGTCTCAGACTTTTGAGGAGTGTTCTGCTGCTGAGACTCGGGCAGGCACAGAGAAATCTTATTACTGTGGTTAAGGACATTCTGCAAAACCTGTGAAGAACATTTATTTTTAGGTCTCGAACTTTGCTTTAATGTATTCCAAAGACAAGGCTAGCATTTAACTATTGTATATGCAAACTAAAATGCAACTGGTACTATTAAAATATACAAATCCACAGGAATTGGAACACCTGAGCAAGCTGCCATGTATGGACACATTTTCGACTCACCTGAGATACGCCATTCATTGCGGGGAGCTTGTCAGCTTGTGTGCTCTGCTTGCTGGTACACTGACAATGGGATTTAATTTCAAATTTTTCTCTAATATTGTGCATAGCATCTAGAAGATCTGTCAAAACTAGGAGACAATTAAGAACACCATCAATCACCACCTCTCAATCATTTTGTGAACTTCTTTAAAATACACACCGTGATGCTAAAATGCTATCTCCAAATCTTTTTAAACTATTAAAAAAGCTAAACTTAACACTCAAGAATACTATAGAAGGACTGCCCAGTTTACCTTAAAGCTTATGCAGAAAAAGTCTTTAATTAAATAATTGCATTCTACTCTTCTGAATAATCTAACTTTTGCTCTGCATTCCCATTGCATGGCACACACCAAGCCAGCCAGCCATTCATTATTAACTCCTCATTGTTCAACAGGTTCATCACTGCTTCATTTAATAAAACCGTCAAATTAGACTGAAGTGAGCCATGTCTTGACAAAAAAATTAGTATGTCATCATGTAATTTAAGGCTGTTTGGCAATGGGTAGACACAGAAGAACAAAACTGAGGTTATGTAGGCAGCCTTCACTGTGCTGTTTCCAGATGAGTGGTTCACTTCACAATTTAAAATTAAAACCAGTTTCAGTCTGGAACCTGTTCTGGAGAATGTCACAATTTGAATTAATTACGGAATCTAACCAACCTTCATTTCTACCTGAACTAACATGCAACAACTCACAAAATAATGAGCACGTCTGTATTTCCAGCTTAAAATAACTTGGGAATTTACTTAACAAGTTTAAGGGCACATTTGAGTTTTCTATTCTCTGCTCTGCATCAATGCTGCCAGAATCACAAGCAAAGCAAAGCTGCGCTAACAACCACCAGCACTCCTAACCGCACCTCTTCATAAAACTGACTTGGCTGTAAGAAAACCTCCAAATTTAGTGAGGTTTAGGTTACTGCCTAGTTTTTCAATTATCACAAGCTCCTTCACTGCGTTTTGCTTTAAGATGCTCAACCAGCTCTCCAACCAAAACCACACATTAATTTCTTTTTTCTTTTTTTTTTTTTTTTGGGTGGGTGTAGGAGACAGAAAACAGTGAAAAACAATCCCCAAAACTCTGTTTCCACATAACACTCAGCAGCAGCACTAGCCTAACGTTTTCTTTTAATAGCTACGGTCAGATTTATTAAGTACATTCCGGCTGTTCTATTCTGCTCTGAAAAGGTTCAAAACAGTCAAACACCCTGAATTTCTTCACTGTCTGTCCCCAAAATCCCTTCAGACATCTATCAGCATACTCTTCTTTCTCTCCATCATCTGTGCTCCTTGCTGGTACGTGCCCAGAATCACTTGCCCTCCTGTGATGATTTGACACAATTTGCAGGTTAAGTGGAAAATGAGAGGTTTCAAGAAACAACTCTGGCCTCTCTTTACAGGAAGACATGGGAACAAACACATCTAGCTTGTTTTCAGGTGGTCTTACCAGAGCCTGGAATAATCTGTGTTGGCATCAGGTGTTTGTGATCATGAGGCTGTCCCTTCACACACTTCATCCAGGCATATAACTCCTTGTCTGCAAAAATAACATTGCCAATTGTTTTACTTTCCTTACAGTGCTGAACAGAGAGAGCTAACTAACATTTCTTCAGACTTGCTTTAGTTAGAAATGGTTTTCTACACACTGTGAAGCCTTCTGCCCTGGTACCCTGTGTGGCAAAGATTCACATACAACAGCTACTTTTCACAATAAGGGAAAGAGTGAAGATTTTTAACAATACTGAAATCTAAAACAGCCACAGCTGTAACACAGACCCCTGCCAGTAACCTCAATGTTTCAAAGTATATTCCCTTTATTACATTTAGCAGGTTGCCAGTTTAGCAGAAGCCAAAATCCTTTACAGTTGCTATTGAGGCATTAGATGCAGTTCTAGTGCAGAAAAGACACAACTAGGCCGCGACTGCATGGGTAGGTTAATCTGACACAAGCCACACTCCAACTGAAAGTGCCCGTCTTCAACCAGAGAAGGTCAAACAAACAAAAAAGATGAACTTTTAAGCAAATCAATTCTCTTTTGCCAACCATGCAGCTGCACCGATGTTACTGGTGACACAAAGGAGAGGGAAGTTGCATCACGGATTTATGTCAGATTAAAGCAACTGTGAACCACAAGTCTGTATGTACTGGTTGAAAAATCATTTGTGGCAGCAGAGAGGGCCTAACCGGTAGGAAAGAGACGCTTCCCATGACATTTTAGGAAGACTGTCCCTCCAAAAAAAATACACGGTGTAAAGGCAAGAGAGAGGAAGAAAGAGAGCAAAAAAACGTCTGGCCGAGCAACTGCTCACCGAGCCGCTACGTGACTTGGGGACAGAAATAGGAATGTAATTTGTGTCTCAACCCCCAGTCTTCTATCCTATCCACTGAACTGACAGTTTCAAGAGACTCTTCAAATCTTTTTACTAGTTTGCTCAGCTCCAGCAAAGTAAACTAAGGAGCACACCGAAGGAAGCATTTAGCACGTTTAAAGCATTATTTTCTTACACTGTAATAGATATACAATATACCAAATGTTCCTTTCAGATAAATATTAGATTTGTTAGCTATTTCGTAGTTTCTGTAACTCCTAAAACATTGAAATATGTAACTGGTCACAAACATAAATTGAATCTAAAACCAAAACAGTATCTACTTAATGCATTTTATCACTGAAATGCCATGTCATTCCACTTGATGGTGCCATGAACTGTCTGAAGGTAACAATGGCTGGCACATTCATTCATTCATGTAGTAAAGTAATGAGAGAAGTCATTGGTAAGTATCTGAATAACAAATATTTAAACCTCTGACATTCCTGCTGAAGCAGGGGGAAACCAGTGTATTCTCAGTTACATTTAGCAATTGTAAAAACAACCAGCAGTTCCAGGAAAAATGGTGTAATATAAAGTGCTATTATATGGGATGGGTGGGTGATTCTGAACTTTGTAAGAGAGTGCCAAAGGAGTGAGATAGTTCACATGAATCCTACAGCATCATTAGCAATAATGCCGCAGAGAAGGAAGCTATCGTACTTCTGCTTTTGCACATAACGTTGTGACCAACAGTAAGGAGAAAGTCTTCCCTGCTAGAAGACTGAGAAGCAGCCTGCTTCTGTATACTGCTTTTTTAAGCTAGGAAGACATTTTACTAAAACTTTCCTGGCGGGTTAACACGCACACTATAAAAAGTCTCTGACTGCATGTTCCCACTGGGGTAAATAATGTTGGGCCTATAGCCCAAGCCACGTCAGATGGATGCACACACAGACTCAAGCCAGTTAAGAGCTGCTGAAGCAGCCTCCAGCATTAAAGCACTGAAGACTGCTCTCAGTGCTGGAAAACACCAACATTAGTTTCCTAGAAACTTCAGGCTTTGATGGAAGTCTCTGGGAACATCCCATAACCGCAGTGTAGGAGGCCTCTCACTGCAAGCCAAGGACAAAGTGGATGAGTCTCTCTATTTGTTAAAGATTTGCCATCTGACAGTAAAGCTTCATTTTACTAACACTTCACATCTGTGACATTATGCTGCTATGACAAACATGGAAATGCTTTTCCAAACGGCATTATACTTGAATCAGTTCCTGGCGCAGCGTCTGCCCGCAGGACCATGCCAGGGCACAGCGCCTGCCACCGGGGAAGGCCACCCCTGGAGCACCTATGTCACAGCCCAGGGCTGAACGACCACATCAATCTTCCAAGTCATTCCTCTTTGCAACTGCAACCAGGCTGGGTCACTCAGGAAATACAGGTTTGCAAGTCACTCCCCTGTTGTACTTCACTACAGACTAGAAACTTACGTTGAAGCACAGAATTAAGATTAAATTGATTACTTGTGTGGGCTGCTGGATTGTGAAACCTCCACTAATGCTCATTTTAAATACTACGTGAAGTATTTTTCTCCATCTCACCTTTTTTTTTTTTAATAAGAATAAAGTAGGCTGTTAAGTCAATATAACAAACCATGTACTTCTGAAGGAAGACTCCAGAAATCACCCAAATCAAGGCAAGCCTTAACAGCAAGGAGTCACCAAAAAGCAGGGAAGCGTAATGGGAGTTCCAGTCTCACAGCTGAGGAACAAGATTTAACCTTGAGGGGCAAGGCACAAGCAATCCAAGACAATCCACACAAAGAAGACTGGAAAGCAGACAAAGACCTAAAACAGCCTCCACAGCAGTTGCTTTCTGAATGACTGATTCTACATCTACTGACAAAAAGGAGGCAAAAAAGATCTAAGAGAAATCAAAGCACACAAGCAGTAATTTCACACTTTACAGAAAGGTAGTTATACTAGTGGATCAGCAGCTCTACAACAAATGAGAATAAACAGCCTATACAATACTCTAGTTCATAAAGAACTGACCTCTAGAACTTTTTCTTTCCTTTGCCTTGTAACAATCTAGGCAGACCACAAATCCACATTTTTGGCAGACCCAGTGAATGTTAAATAACGTGGCTTCACATGCATCACACATCTCACGGACTCCTCTCACTGCTCTCTTCCATGCAATTTTGGCTGAAATACAAAATAAGCAGAATAAAAGGACTGAAATTTAAATGCAAAGCACAGAATGAATAGTCTTTATAGATGAAGCATTCGTAATTTTCCCCTCAGACGCAACTGGGTGAGGAGGAAAGAAGGGATCCTTCATAAAGAGACCATCACCATCTGCCCCCTTAGTTGCGTTACACGGCATCCCCATCAATTATAGTATCAATACACCATAAAGAAATTAAAGCATCCAAAAATCACAGACTAAAGCAATACAGAAAGAACATTCCTGCTCAACATGAGTGGGTTGGAAGTATGAAGAACTTCTTTAACGTACGCTTTCAACCCGTGCAACAGAGAGAGCGGGGTTTTCATCTGACTGCTTACGGGACATGTTTAATCTCAAGGGCAGCCTAACTGGTGAGTCGGAGGGTTCAAGCAGGCAGGAGGGGAGGGAGGTGCGTGTCCTGGAGACCTGGCTGCTCTCTGCCGCACCTCCTCCTCCTCCCGCCTGCCATCAGCAGAGCCACCAGCCTGTTTCCAGCCTGTACCCATCTGCCACGGGACAGAAGGACAAACTGCGGCTTTGATGGGGAGGAGGCAACAGCGTCAGCACACGCTCTGCGGGGCCCACGCTGTCACATTATTCTCCTTTGTTTTGGGAAGCAGACACGTCAGAAACACAAGTCTGTTGGCAGGAGTCGGTACCTGGCTCGCCGCGGGCCTTGGCGTGGAGCTGCCCGCTCCGGCGGGGGATGGAGGCCCAGCTGGGAACCAAGGCTGCTCCAGGCCCAGCCGCAGCCTGGCCCAGGCCCAGCGCAGGGATGGGGAACATCCCTGCCCCTTCCCAGCACACCCGCTTACAAAACAGCCCACGAAAAACCAACATGACCATCCAATTAAGAGAACTACTGGAAAGGAAGCAGCGGGTCATGATAAACGCAAACGCTCAAGTAAAACTGCAGAACACTGGAAAGTATTTGAGATTTCCTTACCGTCTTTTTTCACCCAGGACATAGCTGTTTTCTCAGATGTTACTAACTGACAAAATTTATCACCTATGATATCTAGAATGTATTTAGAAGTTTCTAGGTCCAGTTCATCATCCTCATAGTTTTCGTGCGACCATAAACTCAGTGCTTCATCATCATATTGATCGGGAGAGGAGAAACCATCTATTCGAACCACTCCATTCTTACTAAAAGATAACCTAAAAATGAAAATAGATAGTTTAACTGCATAGATCATTATAGTCTGAAACTTAAGAGTTTAACTTGCTAATTAACCTTACCGCTTATGTCTTACAAGTTTTCCTTAATTTCTTTAGCATCCTGCCGTATTCTTTAAAAATAAATCCTACTGCCAAAACTAGTTTTAAAACAAACAGTAAAGCAGTATGAAAACTAAACCATACTTTTTAGGCGCTTTTTGCATTCAGTTCACTCTTCATTCTCTCTCTGTAACATTTATTACTGCTTTAAAATTGCAAAAAGGAAAACTCTCTCTTCGCCCCCACCACCCTGCCAAAGTTTGGTTGTATGGTTCTACCTATTCCTCACCCCTAATTTTCTGAGCGCCTGTGACAGCAATCGCTCAGTCTCACTCATTTTATAGATCTATCCCACTGCTCTCATTACTCAGAGAACAAGACTTATAACACTGTATTTAAGTCTTCATAGGCAGAACAAATCACTAATACAACAGTTCTGTAGCCGCTAATTTATGATCTTTAAAATAACTGAAGGCTTTTCTGTTATCCTACCTGGTTAACCTAACTATGCCTACATTTAGCCTGGTTTTAAGCAGTAACAATTAACTTTTCCATCTTGCATATACAGGATAATTCATTATACATATGCGATTGTTATAAAAGTTAAGGAATTTCACAGCAATGCCACTAAAACAGTCCTGAACTCAGAACTAAGACCAAAACCAACACTCAGATGCGTATTTAATGAACAAGAAGAAATGATGAATTTTCAGTTACAACAGTGACTTCCAATATCAGTGTAAATTTCATTTACAGTTCGAGCCCTACTATCTAAACACAATGAAAATAATTTGTCTGCTGTGAAATTTACCGCAATATATTCAAAACAGTCACATTTTTAAATTCCATAACTGTGTTTTTAAATGTTGGCAGAATTTTGTCACTGATGTTCTCTTTTATACAGGATAAAAAACCCCCAAACATCAACAAGACCACATTAAGAAGCAAATATGCTCATGCAGAAGGTATTCCGAGTCCAACCTTGAAATGATTGCTGTAGGACTACCAAGGCTTGTAACTAAACCTTCATTACAAAAAATTAAACTCTATCTAGGCAACAACTTCCTGTCCAAAACAAGCTGGATATGCACTGACAACACAGCCCATGTGCAAATTAAAGCTGTTCTGTTCTCCCTTGGACACTGTTCTGCCTGTGCCAGGGACGCTACGCTGCATCCTGGGAAATTTTCTTCCCGACTTGTGAGTTTTCCTTGATTAGCCATTAATTGTGAAAAAGGAGGTCACAGCTCCTCTGTCCTCAGAAACTGCCAGAAAACCCTGAGCAGCATTCCCATCATCCACTGGCATAAGAACGCAACTCTGCGGTTGTACAGCTTGTCCAGAATAAGTGAAGCTTGTCTTTTGAAAATCCCACTTCAAATGTCAGACACCTGCGTAATGGTGATGTGCTGTATTTTCTACTTGCCTAAGGTACCCTGGGCAGCTGTTCTGATGTCTTTGCTATAAAGCTTTAAACAGCAATAAAGTCGATCCACAAAAGAAATAAGAAATACCAATGTAAATACTGTTAAATTAGTGTCTTTTATCAGGCAGACTGACTGAGCCAGAAAAATCAGACAAGTTTTCAAGCATGCAAGTCCTTTGTCAGTGTTATTTTTAAAAGTTAAACCACCACATTATCAGGAAATCACTGTACTTACCGCCGAAAGTAGTAAAATCTACAAAATACTGGTGAGTGAGTTGGTTCTTCTCCTTTCTTACTTCTTATTAACCTACATTCTCTGCATTTTTGCAAATTTGGTCCTATTTCAGAGCAAGAATCATCCTGCAAAAAGGACTCTCCCGTTTGCTTCAGCTTCTTTACTTTGCGCCAGTCTTTCAACACTGAGCGTGGTATGCCAGCTGCAAGGGAAGGAGAGGTTCAGGTGAGGTACAGGCAGCCCTTGTCTGCAGAACCCAATCTGTCTGATCTGACGATCAGTCCATGTTCAACAAGCACACTTGTTGAAGTGCACCTGTATAACATGTTTCACTATTACTTCCATCTGCCCACCTACCGGCACCAAAGTTTGAAAGGCACAGGGACCAACGAGCCTTTTACAGGCTGGAGCACAGTTCACTGCCTGCTGAGCTACCAGGAATACCCAGGACACTGTGTTTTCTATTAGGTTTATCACTCACCAACTATTCCCTAAAAAACAGCTCCAGATTCTCCTTCTTACAAAACCCGCAAAGAAATACAATACCCCAAGAAAGAAACATTCTATTTCCGTTTCAGATGAAGATATATGCAAAAAGGTAACAATTCAATGAAAGCTGAGCTTAAAAAAAATCCTGCTTCTTCAAAATTTATTTTTGCTGGGGTTAGAGATGATTACAGAAGAGCAGCTCCGTTCACATGTAACTCAACTGAACTTAACACAAAACATCTGACATAAGGAAGAACAGAATCCTCTACCCTCTGCCAATTTTGTTGGCTTTGGGAGGTTGGCCACTACAGTTCTATTTTTGATATGGAAGTCAGCAGATCTGACACTGAGTAACACGAGGAGCAAGTCTATTGAGTAATCTGTGCAATTTCCACATTTTGAAACTGAACTCTGTTGTTATTTAACTAGGTTTTCATTTTAATTACTTTTAGAAGTGGCACCAGTTTTATCTACAGATGGATAGGCATATCCGTCTTTTCATCTACCACCACTCTTGCAAGTTCACATCCTGTAAACAGGGACCTGATGTCGAATGACAGAGGTCAGGGTGCTAACTCTGGACTTGGGACCTGAGTTCGGATCCGTACTTTGCCAGAGATGACTTGCGCAAACTTCGCAAGTGACAGACTGCCTGTGTCTCAGTTCACGGCCTACAAACACCCTCCCAACTCACCCGAGGAGCACGATGGTATCTGGATTAAAACCCGGGAGCAGCAAAGGCCGAAGTACAGGTTTGCTAGTCCAAAACAATGTTTTCTGCCTTGGAACCAGAGATCTGGGAGTGATCTGGGAGCTGCCAGACTTCAGGCTCTGCGGGCAGGAACCTGCAAGACCCACGGTGCTCGCAGGACTGCGGAACGCCGGGCTCTGCAGGAGGCAGCCGCGCAGCCCACAGCTCTGAGGGCTCTGGCTTGCACACGACCTCCCGGGGCCTTCCAAAACGGCATCGGGACATAGCGGTTTTCAAGCCTGGCAGCAACCAGATACCACCCACATGGCAAACCTGCCACCGAGCCCCTGGCCCTGAAGCACAGTTATCTTCAGCTGCCTACCCAGAGCCCGGGCAGTAACTCCATGGGAACCTGTGCTTTCCTGAAAGCTCCTCAGAGTTGATTATGTTTTTGTATCTATCTTCGTTGAAAGTCTTTTTTTGTAAGAAAATCTCTGAACAGCTCTCTCTCAGAGATTAAAATGAAGCTTCCCCAAGGTAAACCGACAGGAGTACCAGAAACACTCATGTATTTAAAGGGTCAAGTAAGAGAAATGGGCAGAAAGACCCAAGGCCTATTAAAATTTCTAGAGAGGATGGCAAGCACAAGAAGCTGCCACCACAGCACAGGCCCAGCCTGTTGACGTGCAGGACACAGGCTGTGCGACTCACCAGAGTAATACCAACTCCTACCCATTTCCATAAAGTGTTATCATGTATCACTCTGACACCCAGGCACCACTGGCCAAACATGAAGCGACTGCCCACCCTTAACTTAGGTACGCAATCCCTCTACAACAAACCTACAAAGAATCTTTTGCAACAATACAAAGGTCAGAAAGACCTAACGCGTTACATGTATATATTTACAGTCTCCTTCAGAAGTAAAACAGAGAAAGACTTTATAGATATGTTCTCCTTGATCTTCCGTTTAGTTGGGAGCAGGGGGGAAGGTAATACTACTCTCACTGGACCCAAGCCAGAATAGCTTAGACTGCAACACTTCCAGCACCCTGTACAACTTCAGCATCGAGCACTCTCAGAGAGGAGACAACTAACTTCACACACCATGCAGTGAAAAGCCAGAGAATGTAATCAGAAGTGCTCATTTTCTTACTACCCATACTTAAAAATTATTGCGAAAAGTAATTTAATGCAAGACTTTTTCATACTTGACCAGAACAAAGACAAAAGACTAGTCCTTGGAGAAGAATAAGCTGGGATACAAAAATAAGGTAAGTTCTTAAATAAAAGCCCTCATGCTGGCAGACCAGTTTCTTTTTTCAGACAAATCTCGTTACAATCTGCCACATGCTCCAGCATTACATTTGCATTGAAGTTTGTATTTCCCTAAATTTCTTTATTCCTTAAACAAGAGGCATTTAACACCATGTAAATACACAAGCTCGTTAGGAGTGTGAAACGACTCCCCCTCAAGCCTTTCATTAAATTAACCAAATTGTAACAGAGTGGCATGAGGCTCTCAAGGACTGCCTCTGGCTTCCTGATCAAAGGATGAATAAAGTTCAACAATAGCGAACCTCTCCCTCCAGTAGTGCTCTAAAAATAAATGCATTAGATCTTTTAAAATAGATGTATGTCTCAATACAAGCGACACAATATGCACCAGTCTGTTAAATTCTGATGGACGGCATAAACCAGTTTGTTTACTGCTCATTTTTAGGCCCAGAACCAGTTTGTTAACACACATATACAAAATGCCAAATTTCTGAAACCAGGATATTTCAAATGGCCTCGAGATATATAAATCTGGACCCAGTCACTTACACAAGTATGCTTTTTAAGTCTTTTCCCAGCTATCGTGCATGACAAACCCTCCAGGATTAACATTGCTAGACTTCATATTAATCTGTCCCTTCCAAATCAGATTAATATACTCACTGCTGTTGCTGCCGCTCTGTAACTTCAGCTTGCTTTTTTCTTTGGCACTCCTGCTAAGAACACCATTCGGTTTTACTTCTTCCTCTGTATCACCCTTTTTTTTCTGCAAATCATTTTGTTTCTTTTTGTAAGTTGGCTTGGGCTGCCGTTTAGTCCTTTGCTCTGACTTGCTCTCACTTTCATCAGAGTCTCCGCTTTCAGAGCCAGACTCATAAGTCCGTTTTGCTTTTCTCCTAGGGTGCTTCTCTTCCTTCGCAAACTTATCTGCCAAGATCTTACTATCTATGTTATTCTGCAAATCATTTGATGTAGAAGCTATTAAATTGACAGTACATGGCTTAATAATTTCTGAAACACTGTTCTCTGAATTCTCTTTCTTATTAGTGTTTTTATCTTCCTCCGAATGTCTCGTTAGCCAAGCCTTTTTCAGTTTAGTGTGGTAGTTTGGCTGACTCGTCTGGGAAGTTTGCCCAGTGCCTACAGAGTTCGCTTTGTTTATCGTATTACAGACGATAGCACTGTCTAGGGAGAGAGAGGTTGAAAATGTCTGATTTTTCGCAGAGTTGGGCTCGGTCTCGCTTGTGTTACTACTTTTAAACTGAGCCGCGGCCAAGGCTGCCTTGTGCTTTTTCAAATGGACAAAGTCGGCGGAGGTGGAGAACCCCGAATCGGGCTGAGCAGCGCTGCCTGTCTTGCCAGCAGCGGGTGTAACCGGAGCTGCAGTGCTGACCTTGCATTCCTGGGCCTGCGCCACCACCTGGCTCGCGGCTCTGGAGACAGGACACTCCAGCGGCGTGCAGGCCAGGACCACGCTCGCTAAGGAGTAAGTCACTTCTGAACTGCCCCAGCTTGACACGCTGGTAGTTGTTGCTGCCGAGGTGGTGACGCCCGTTTTGGTGCTGCAGATCATCGTTGTGGTGGGGGTGATAGCACGAGAAATGCTGCCTTGCGAGACAGCTGGAAATTTCTTTTCATACTGTGTGCGAGCACTGTCTGAGTTCATATTTGGCAGAATGATTCTTCCAGTCTCCCTGGCTTCCGCTGTTTTCAGGCAATCTGCTTGATTTGTCACAGCTGAAGACCTTTCACTAACTCGATCTTTGGAAGCAGACTGCATTGCTGGTACGCTATCGTGTTTTGTGCTAGAAGGAGGACGCACAATAACAGATGCTGTAGCGGACTGTGACTTTCCACTCATTCTTTCAATGTGCCAATCCACTTTTTCATTGTTTGTGGCATTATTTGACTTCCATATTTCTGACAAATTCTGTTCGGAAGCGCCCTTGTACACAGTCTGAGCTTCCTTAGGCTCAGGTACTAAAGTTGGTGGCTTCTGCAACTCCTGTATTTTGCCACCCCCAGCATTAACGGGTTGAACGGGGGTCAGAGTCGGAGGTGAGAGGCTGCTATAGCTGCTTTCCTTCTTCTCCAGGTTCTGGTGCACAGGGGGGTGAAACACGGGGGCTCTGTGCAAGGCAGGCATGCTCCGGAGTGTATTTGAAGATGAGATTGACAACTGAGTAGGGCTCCTGCTGTCACTTCTAAAAGAACTGACAGACTGCACTGATTGTGAAAGCTGCTCAGGGATCTTGCTTGCAGAGCCTTCACTCTCTGGTTGGTGCTTAATTAAAGGTGGAGGTTTTGAAAGAGAAGAAATGTAAGAGGGGAGAGACTGGGGACTAGCTGCTGAAGGACAATTAGTTTGCTTATCAACATATGCGCTTGAAGCTTCCTTTGACGGGTACGATCTTGGTGGTTCATTTACTACACTGTTAGACAAGGTGGTGAAATAGTTACTCTGCGGCAAACTCTGTGGAACTGAATGCTTCATTTTATACAGTTCTGACACAGAGCGTTCAGTGTCTTTGTCGTATTTTACTGAATGGCTTTTGGGACTTGAAGATAAGGACGTTACCCTGGAGTAGTTCTCTCTCTCTCCCTCCAGTGCCTTCATTTTAGCTGTAAAAGGAGCAACTTCAATACTTTCTTGGAGTATCCGTCTGTGCTCTTCTTTGTATTTGCTCAGTCGTTCCCCAGACTCCTGTGGCGGCCTTGGCAGCTGGTTCAACATTGGATCTGCAAAATGTCTGTGCATATGGCTCTCCTTTGCTGCCTGTGTTCTGCTCTGCTCTAGCTCCGTCTTTACCGGTGCAGTTGTAACAGAACGTAAAGGTTCAATAAACGCTTTCCTCTCCAGCTCTCTGTTTGAAAAAGGTTAAGCAGACACAGATCAGTCTGAATGAAGCGCATGTGCTAAAGGGAAGACCTTTCTTCCCATGCTCTGAGAACAAAGTTATTTATTAACACAAAATAAACTTTTCTTTATATTAGGTACAATTTTCAAAAGTCTTTGGATGACTCAGGCACTCAAGTACCATTCCAAGTCAACAGGGTAGAGTCTGTTTTCCAACACACTGACAAAGTTTCTTCTACCGCAGGCATCCATGTTTATAAATAAACTAAAAATAAGCCAGAAAACAACATCAGCTGCTGAAAGGTACCCTCTCACACAGCACTGAACAGCAAACTTACTCTTTGTGATGCTCTACCATACTTTTGGACAACGGCGGGCTGGAATGCGCTGTCAGTTTGAGAGGCCGAAGGGGATCTGCGCTGGATGGTCGCACAGGAATGTGACTCAGTAAACCGAGGCTGTCAGCTGAGGTCACCGGGGTGGGCTGGTGTAACCAGGGGCTGGGAGTATTCTGTTAACACCAACCAAAAAACAGCAATGAAATCAGATTTCAGAACAATCACACGACCACAAGAGTTACTGTATCAAGTAGTACCAATGATCAGAGCGAAGTAATGTATTTCACCACCAAATCATACACAGTAAATAAAATTTAACGTTTTAAGTCACTTTTTGGTCAAGTGAAACATCTGATTGCACTTCTCCGACTTGAGGCATATAAAATAGTTTACATGTTTCAGAAGTATTCTTAGACCCATGTAATTTTCAAGTATTCAGTGTGACTAGTTAATTCTAGAATGGCATCTCAAGCTCATCAAAATTAGCAAACCAATGATCGTCAGACAGCACTTAACTTCAGTTACTTAGTAAACAGACCATCAGCTCTTCAATGATTTGCAAGAAAGATTTCTTTCAAAGGACAAACACAGTTCAGCATTTCTGGAAAACAATTTCATCTCCAGCTTTATAACAAATCTCAATATAGACAGAAGTATCTTCTATCACAACAGACAGAAGTATCTCTTTCCTGGATGGATCCTCTCCTCCCCGTCCCTCCAGATGATTAAGTATGATAATCCTAACTAAGCTGCTTTATTTTGCAGGCATTTTTATTTGGCATAATTTCATCAGCAGCACACTATTAAAACCATAAGCACACACCTGCCACGCTTTGCAGCATGGCAAAAGCACAGCATGTACAGTTTTGTGCTGCGTACCCATCCCTCAAAACATGGCCAATACCGACCTCCTCGCTCTACACACTAATAATCTTAATTTATAAAACTATTTTTAATTGACTACTTGAGTAAATTTTCTATCTTCATGTCTTCTCTGAAACTTGTGTAGCAACTCTGCAGAAAAGACCAAGAGCTGCCCTCCATCTCTCCCCTTCCCCTCTGAGATCTGCTTAGGAGAAACACATGCCAAGCAGTGGCAAGGCAGGGCACTGCTCCAGTGCTGCTCAGGAGCTGGGGACGAGCCCAGAAGGGACTGGGACAAGAGCAAGCAGAACTTCCAGGAGCACCCCAGAGCCCCTCCACCCCTGACTCCTGGCACTGCCCAGAAGTTCTGCCCCTGCTCTGCTCCTCTCCTCCCCGGCCTGGGCGATCCCCGGTTGAGAGCTGCGGCTGCAGCAGGGCAGCCATAGAGCTCTCATGCAACACGCACGCAGCGCACAATAGATATGCAGGTGCAACAACTTTGAAGTTCTGATTTCTACGTTTTTGAATATTTAAAGCAACCACATGGGTTTTTGCTAACAGTTTTAGTGCATACGTTTCCTGGGCCAGGAGTTCCCACGCTGTGGTGAGTTCCCACGAATAACTTGTAAGCTGTATTAAAGTATTATGCAAAAAAGGCCCGTCACCTTCTCCCTAGAGGAGCTGAGGAACATCTGCTTGAGCACCAAGCGTTGCCCAAGCAGCTTTGTGACTCCACCTGCAACCATCCACGGCCCAGTACAAAGACAGGAGCTGCCAGGGTCACCCGCAGAGGGTAGGGAGAGGTGGGCTCAGGGCACATTTCCTTCGGCACACGGACACAGCTCAGCCCCGAGCCAAGGGCGGCTGCTGCTGCCGTGACAGCTGAAACACAGATATCCTCCTGCAACTGTGGCATCCATGCAAACAAACGCTGGAAACGCCCGTTCTGGGTTGCTAAGACGTATTTTAAAAAGGCCTCCAGCGCGAGAGCCAGAAGACAAGTCACCACAAGACAATTGCCACATATCAACATAATTAAAAAGCTACGTGCCTCGGTATGCAGAGCTGCATACTTCAGGCAGACAAAGTGAAAACAGAGTCTGTCCTAAGTTCTTCAACATGGACTTCAGCATGGGGTGGAGCAGGCAGCAACATGAAAAGATAAATCCACCTATAGTTTTCTCTTACGCTTTTCTTCTTTGCTGTGTTTGGCTTTATCACAGTTTAGATCAAACTGACTCCATATTACAAGGCCAACTCAAGCCGACTGTTTGGGAAAGACTCAACCACAATGGTTTGGCTTTTCTCAAGAATGAGGCTGGGGAAGAATAGCCTTCCTCATGATGAGAAAGAAAAAAATCTTTATAACCATTCAGGAACTCCAAGCTTTGACGCAAAGGCTTACAATGTGGCAGAAGGACCACTGTCAGCGACATGCCTTTTGTAGTCCTTGTGAAAATCTGCCCAAATTAGGCCAAGTTGTAAGCCTCTAAAAATCAGTATGCACATGCTCAGTGGAGGTTTGATTGAAGCTGGCAGTAAAGCTCTCCACAGTTTCTGTCTGCACTACACATGCTCCATCTTACAGTGTTCCTCTAAGGTGCCTGCAATGATCATGCCATATCCCGAGCCTGCAGGAGCTGAGAAAACTTTTCCTGTAATTGCCATGTCTGCCTGCCAAACACCGCCGCACCGGGCACTGCGCTGAAAACACAGACCATTTCTGCTGAGACTTCAGTGGTTACATGCAGCACACAGACACAGGAATCATCCTGACTTATATTCAGAGGAGTAGAAAGCAGATGGGAAGGCAGGGATGTGTGTCAACAGGAACAGAAGGGAAGAAAAAGATACGCCAAGAGAGGGCACACAGATAGGTGTAAAGACAAGAGAAATGGGTGTGCAGTGCAAGAAAGATTTATAAATGCTGGAATACTTCTCTTCAGAACTTCCCATTGGATTTAGTACTCCTTCTGTCTCAGCCTTTCTACATTATTCAGTGAGCACACACAAAGTTTTGCTATGAAGACCATTGTCCTACCTCTCTTAGTATTTAACTTACACAATGGGTTTTCACAGTCTGATTTAGCAAATATTTACCCTGTGGACTTGAGGTCCCAAAGCAGCTGGCTGACCTCATCTGGTCACAAACTAAAAACAAATATTCAGCCTTTCCTTAAAATACTTAGGGAACCAAGGCCTGGAAGAACTCCCAACTCATGTCCACTTTGAGACAGAACTTACAATTGGATTTCCATTCCTAGTTCTCAGCCTACTCAACCCACCATCACCGCACACTCAGTGTGATACATACTACTGAATCTGTACCTAGAAAACCGCTGCTGGGAGACACCAGCCCAAGCTCAATACATTAAGAAGAAACAAGCTCCACTTACCCTTCTCAAGGAAGCCTCCGCGTTCACAGGAGTTTCTGGGTGGACCCATTTGGAGGAAGGCAGACCAAGTCCTGAGTAAGCATGTGTTCCATTTGGATACTGCCAAATAATTGGATAAAGCCCTAGCTGATTATAGGAAGCAGAAGGATGAGCTTGTCCAAGAAGATGTGGAGACTGGTGTTGTAACATCTGTTGCTGCTGCTGGTGTGCTAATGCCAAATGGCTTAAGCTGCTAGCATGAGCAGTCTCTAGTCGCGGGTGGCCACCCAGCAAGGAGGCAGCAGGCACTCCGGGCAACACTGCGGGAAGTAGATGAGGGTGATGAACAGAATGGTGAGATGCGCTGCTAAGGGGGTGAGTGTTAATAGCGGGCAAGGGAGCCTGCGCTGAAGACCCAGCTAGCAGATGGGATGAACCAGTTAATGCAGGATGATGAGCGTTTGGATTTAAACAGGTTCGGTGGGATGAGGAATGCAGAGGATAATTATGCTGATGCAAATAAGGTGAAATGTGATTAGTTCCTGTTTCTTGTTCAATCAGAGTGGGGTCCCTGTATACTGTGAAATGTTCATTCTTGTCAATGATAAGAGGACTTTTAGTAGCTTCTAGAGCACTAACTCTAGCTGGCACTGGATGAAAACTAGACCTAGGCATATCATGATCAGTTTTATTGGCTGACCTTGTTAATCCAGTAGCACGGCTGTTTTGGGAACTAACCTTAGACTTCACAGTATCGGAAGATTGGGTGAATTTAGGCTTAACATCAGGTGACTTTGTTTTAGGATGATCAACTGAAGCACTAGGTTTTGACTTCACAGAATCGGGGGCTGGACTTTGTTTATGCAGTTTACTCTCTTCTGCTAGAGAAGTTACATTTAATGAAGACATGAAGGAGCCATACTGCACTTTTTCTTTGTCGGGATTTAAGTGTTCATTTACCGATAACGTTTTTACAACCCCAGGTTGCATCAAATCCGTTTTGTTAACAACACTGCTACCCCAACTTTGATCAGCTTCCTGTTTTCTTGCTTCAAGGAAATTTGCATTCGCAAACTGCTGTTTTAAATCACTGCTGTGAGATTCTATTTTCTGAACCGTTTGCAAACCAAAGGTACTTGCAGCATTACTCTGGCTCTCCTTTTCAGAGTTGTTTTCATTAGTAATGTCAACAACACATTTTGGAGTAGGAGGTCTGGGTACAAATTGCTCATTTTTTAATTCCGCAGCATGATGTTTTTCTGCATTGCACTCTTGAACATGTGGATCCTTGGCATTCTGCTCATAAGGTGTCGGCTGCTCTGCTGCACGGAGTGAAGATTTTTCCTGCTGATCCAGAACGGATGACTTCAGTCTTTCTGTCTCTTCGTGTTTTTTATCCTCCTGTATTCCATCCCATGGAGACCGCCTCTCTGTTAGTGTCTGTTCTACTCCCTCAATACTTTGGGACTTTCCTTCTTCTCCATTTATCTTCGAAGTGTTCTTGCTTTTTAACTCATTCTCTGAATTTTGCTCTGAGGACGAATCTGTTAATCTTTTATTCGAGATTTCTGAGTCACTGCTCTCAGAATAATCTGAGATATTGTCTGTGCGCAGTCTCTTCATATTTAACTTTTTTTCATCCTCTTCAGGTTTTCTTCTTTTACTAAGGAAGTGTTTGGTTTTGCTTTTGGGGTTTTCTGTAAAAGATAAAAACACATCTATCACATTTCCAGTCTAATATGGTTTTGGGCAGCTCTCCCTCCCTCTTCCAATAACTGCTTTTACCTCCTCGACCTATATAATCGTATCTATCTTCTTTCATCTTCTCTTCATCAGGCACGCTGCTATCGGAGCCTTTCCTCTTATTTGGCCGAGTATTCCTCTGTTGCTGGTGAGAATTCTGTTTTGGTGCTGCAGTTTGGGAATTCATTGCTGGTCTGGGACTATTTGCTTGCGCACGCGTATAATGACCCTAAAAATAATTTTGTGATTAATTGACTTCAATACAATTTTAATTAGTGGCTTTAAACATGTATTTTTAATATTTGCAACATACGAAAATACTTAGGTAAAAAGATAAATGTATCTACGTGGACTGTGTTGCTGTTCTGGTTGGAACGAGACCGTCGGCGTGAAGTGATGCCAATATTTTCACCTTTCAACAAAGAGTGAACAACATCATCTAGAAAGGTCATCTGAACCATAGAAGGATCAACATTCTGAGGTTCTAACACCTGGTTTATTAAAAAAAAAAAAAAAAAAGGAGAAAAAAACAATAATCAGCAGATGTTCAGACACTGCCCAATCTGTATTTTCTGTATCAGTGTTCACCAGTCTATTTTGTGTGCTAAAGACGAATCAGAGCAAAGCCTATTTAATCCTGACAAGCAGAACTGGCATACAACTCAAAAAAGGCTGCAAATAGAGTAAAACCAAAGCTAACGTGCCTACACAAATCACTGGAAAAATATCTTTTTCTTCTTTTTTTTTTTTTTTAAAAGTACCCATCACCACTTCCTTCCCCCCTTCACTGACCTGCAAATCTGAAACTAAATGACACTGAGCTCTTCACAGAGTAACCCTTAAGTAACAATAACAATAAAAATACTTTTCAAAATGTATTTAATATACTATCAAATATACTGCAGAAGCATATTACAATATTACTTCCAATAGAAGCGAAACTGCTGAAAGAGAGGAACTAAAATGATTGGAGATAAGAACTCTGAGACCAGTGAAGTGTTACTAGTACAGGATATTTCAGATAGAAGGAAAAGCTAAGTAAATCTTTAATGTGTCAAAAAGTGAAGAAAAATAATATTTGGGGAAAATTAATTAGAGCAAATTAAGGGAAATAATATATTTGAGCATTAGACTAGTCTTAAATTTTTATTGTTAGACATGATTTTATCAGTCATTTCAAAGCAGACAGACCATTCACTATATTAGCGTTGAGTCATTACTCTGGTTTCCTGAAAGAGAATTCATCACTGCCACTAAAAATACCAGCATTCATCATTTTTGTAACATCAACTTCAGAAACACAACTAAACCCTACCACAGTAAATGTAAATTACGGTTGCAGTAAATGCTTAATTCAATAAATTGAGGAAAGTGGGTATTTCAATTGCTTGAAAGGAGTTATCGCTACTGCAGTTTTAAAAGATTTTGGCGCTGAGAAAAGAAATTCTCCGAGCTGACAGGGAAGACCTGGTCTTAAAACCAGACTGCTTCACTTCAAAGACTTCACTAGTCAAATAGCCACAGCAGAAGAAAAGCAAAACCGTAGCACCGGTATTAATCACATAAGTGCACAAACACTCAGCTCCAGCATGGTTTTCACCGCTAGTCCAAAGCAAAGTCATGCTGTCCTTTCAGCGCGACAATAGACTTGCCCTGCTACAACTCAACAACTCAGTGTATTTCACAGCACCACAAAAAGAGGTTAAAAACTCCCGACATGCAGTTTACTTGGAGCCTGTTCTCTGAGTAGGACACGTGGAACTCACCTGGTCATTCATAACCACCATAGTGCGGGTGAAGAGATCATGATGGGTTATGATACCAGTAAACCACTGGGTGGCAGAATCCTGTCTGTACACTCTCACCCTGTAACCATTTAACGAGTACGGACCTTTGGAGGGGAAGAAACAAAAAAGCCATTCAGGAATTCAGAAAAAAAGAAGCATAAATGGGTTTTCCTGGGTTTTTGAGCTTCAGAGCAAACATACAGTGTACAGGGCACAGACAGCAAACTACAGGCAATTCGGGTGCAGCACTGCCTGTGGATTCTACTTTTATTCAGGAAGACATTTTGAAATGCAAATGCTACATTTAAGTATGCTTTAAGGTCAATTATGCTAACATTTTCAACATGCAATTTTCTTATCTAACTAAATCTTTCTGCAACCATGATGACAAATGATGGGAAAATTCCTGCCTACAAGCAGCAACCATAGAAAAGTAATCTGTAAGGCTAGAAAGCGGCAGCAGCAGGTTATACAGAAGCTATTTAACAGGCTAGTCACATGCCCAGAGGCTCTGCTGGTGAAAAGATTTACATCTTGGTGGTTGGGCTCTGCATCTGCCAAGCCTTTCCCATAAGTGACCACAGAGCTTCCCTGCAAAGGCAGCCGAGCGATCCCGTCCCTGCTATGGCCACACACAACACTCAAAAACACACAGGCTATTAAGACTGGAGCTATTTTTCTGATAGCAACCCTGCACACTGTCCCTTTGCAAAGATCACTTTAATTCACCTCCACGGTGAGACAGTATGACACAGTATATATTTTATAGCTTGTTTCAAGTCACGGAAGTTGAGATCCAACAATTTTATTCACGTTCCATGTTTCATTTGATCACTGGGGCCATAAGCTTCATCACCCTTCAGTGTCCATAAGGCGTTCTGTATGATCAAGCAACGCTGCCACCAAGTGCAGTTGCAACCATGTGGGTTTCACGACTTCCACAACCAAACCCCACGTCAGCCTCACAGGAACGGAAGCAAAATGAGTCAGTGACAACCTACAAAAAGCCTAACTTAAAAGGCTTAGGAGTGCCTTGTTGCTCAACCACGCTGGCAAGGCCAGAATTCCCCTGTCTTTCCTGAATATCCTTCTTTTCCAATCCCCACCCAGTACATTAAATAATCTCAACTATCTGCAGCAAACAGGGCAGGGACATCGCAGGTGACGGCTTTCTCTAGCAAAATATCCACATTCACACTACTGGGTCCATTATACTCTCTGCACAAGAAGCTGTGTGATCATAAGGACTGTTTTTAACGTCAGCTCTTGAGAGATCAAGAGAAGTAAAGAAGCAATAATAATTTAGATGTTTCCAAGCAGTCTTTACGTTTAACTTTGGAACCTTAGCAAGACTTTTTGAAATACCTTTTGTATGTGATTATCTATGTTTTAAAACAGCTGGGAAACAGAAACACCATGCAATGGCACCCTTCTTTCACTCACATCCACATCATTCACTGCTCAACTGAACCCCTGAGGCCACCTGAACCCCCTGAGCTATGGCATTAACATCCCTGGAGCGCATTTCCAGCGGCACAGATGAGGGTCAGAAGCACCAGCACGGGCACTGCCGATCACCGAGACGCACGGCAGAAAAAGAGGAGGAATCTACAAGCTCGTGTCTCATATTCCTGGTCTTGGACTAGACGTTGTTCCCGCAGGGACACATTTCCTGATGGCTTCTCTCCAACCCTTACTCCATATGCCCCTGCAAAGCGCCTCCAGCTCAGCTCCCACACTTCTGGCTGTCTGACCCAACCCAACACGTCTCAAACTTTTCACGGCTGCCCCAAAGCTCTGCCTTGTTCAGACAGTCTCAGTAAAATTTTGCTTGTGTCTCTTCTTGCAGATTTCCCATTATTGCTTTCCTGTTCCAGCTCCCCCTCTCTTGCATCCTACTGTTAACTGCACAATGATTTTTTCAGTCTCTTGCATAAACAGAACCAGCCTCTCCCCAGCTTCTTGTCTCATTTTAGTATTTACGATTCCAGGCCACTGCCTTCCAAATCCTTTCCCAGTCTTCTCAGTTTACAAGCTCCATCCTCCCTTCTCCATCAGCTTCCAGCTTCTCTTACACTCTTCTGCACTGACCCAGTGCCAATTTCTTTCCTCTTACTCCTTGTTCTAATGTCTGTCTGCCATTCATCCCAGCTGTTATCCTATCTATTTTTAAAAGATGCTTTATCTATCATACCTTCATGGACGGTGTTGTGGGTTTGTTGTTTTTGTGGGTGTGTGGTTTTGACTGATTTTTTTTCTTTTCTTATGTGCTGCTGGGGTGTCAGGAAGAAGAAGAAAGATTAAACTGTGGTCATGCGACACAAGACAGCTCAGCTCCAGCCCAGCCCAGCCACAAGCAGCCATTACAGGAAAAGCCTGGCTTTGTCTCAGCCCCTGGCTGAATCATGCTCAGCTACACATTGTTGAAACAGCCTGTGCAGCACTATCAGGAAATATCTTCAGGGTTGAAGCACACTCTGTTTCAAGAGCATTATTATAACACAGCAGCCTCAGAGATTGTAGTGATAATGAATCTAATAAGAAGAAAAGAAAGTCAAAGAGTTTAACTGTTAAAAATCAAAGACACCTTACTATGTTCCTTGAACTGGTTTTATTTGTCCAAAAAGCCTTCAACATAGCCAAGTTTGGGAGGAGACTGTTTTTTTTTTTAAACAAGGAATAAACTACTTTCCTGACAAACCTACAATTTTTCCTGCAAAGCACACTGCTGTGACTGCCGCCCAGGGAAAGGGTGACATGGGCCAATTGTTTTTCTTTAGTCTCATTCTTGTAAACAATTGGACCAGTTTTGACTCAAGTTCTCCCTCCTCAAATTGGCTTTCTGTTTTTCAGACATCTGGAATACTATTTGAATGTTTTCTTCCAACCCTTCTTTTTCTTCAGATAAACTGCTTTAACTGTGATACAGCAGAAAACACAACACAAGATGAAGGCTTCAGCATCGCAGACAAGGAAAAGGCTGGATCCTAAAAACACTGTAAAGGATGAAGTAAAAGAATATGGTAACAACCATAATAGATGTGTCTAGACAAGGTAGAACTGAAAATGTTGCTTAAATTGCAGGGAACAGGAAAATGGTCATAAACAGAGAAGGTGAAGAAAACCAGAGAAGGAGCAGCAAGGAGGGGAAAGAAAGATAACAGGACCAGATTACAGCAGCCAGCACTGCCAGAGGGTGCCTGTGAGCCAGTGGATGGGCTGCGCCAAATGCGGTGTCTCCGTGACCAGGAGCAGATGATGTCCCAGGAGGACGTGACAGCAGCCTGTGCCAGCTGACCCCGTCCCACAGGGCTGCGGTGGCCGCGGCACCACGCGGGCTCTCGCGGGGGACAGGACGGCACGTCCCTGCCCGAGGACACGCGTCTCTCCTTGGACCGGTGAGCGAGCGCATTTGAACTGCAGCTCCTCCTTAGACGCAGAGAGCTGGTCTGCAAGGACCTGTGGAGTGGGTTGATCTCATCATGTAAACTACTCCAAATGTGTGCATTACTAAGCATTCCAACATCTGTTTAAAAACTACATGAAATTATATACATAAAAACAAAAATACAGTTCCTAGAATGATGGGATGTAAATTAGTGGTGTGGACAATGGGCTGGCAGTCTTGTTTAGACGACTGTTTCAATATTGTTGGGGCTTTGCTCAAGTATTGATTCTGTACCAGTATAAAACGACGCTTTTATAATTGTCTGATTATTGTGACTAATGAAATCCAATAAGCAAGCTCAATTTTAGTTTCCTTTTCATGTATCTCTAATTTGATTTCACATCACCTCTCAATCCAGTTATGGCTGCAGATTTCATCAACAAACTATTAACTCATATTGGACCTGAGAATATTACCATGCAATCTGAAATGACTAACACTGCTCTACCAACTTACTATCTACACAATTCCACGCGTTGTTTTTTTTCAGCATCCTTTCTCTGTGGTCCGCAAGAATAATCACATATAGTCAAATTAAAAACTCCATGGAAGGAAAGGCACAAGTGTTTTGGTGTAACTTCAGTATTATACTTACCATATTCCTTTGGCATTCTAATCTTAGTTTTATCAAAGAAATCAGACAGCAAGCAACCCTCAACATCACCCTTATAATATCAGATTATTTACTACACCTGGCCCTGTCCTAATTTGCAGAATGACTGCTGAAGCATTTTTGTCCTCAAATTTTTTTACTGCTTGCCAAGGGATTTTAACGCAGACCCACAGGGGTTAGTTTCTGTCCCTTACCGCTAGGAATACCCCTGTAGAGCTGCCTGTCAGTTCTGCATGAAGTTAACAAATATACTGCAAATACATATAATACTTTTATTATCAGCATAGTGTTTTCACTATTTTCACATAACTTGTATCTACAGTGCAAAAATGACATATGCATTTGCTGCAAACTTCCAGCATTAGAACAGAGTTAAAGATGGTAACTGATCTGAAAGGCACTTTTCAATCAATCGGTGGTGGGGGCGTGGGGTGGGATCTGCAAGTGCTCATCAGCTGTGACCCAACGAGAAAACTACAAGCACAGGCAGACAGCAAAGAAGTTATCGCACGTAACAGTAACCAACAAAGCACAGTACGGTTTTAAACATGCTGAAAGGTGTATGGCCATCATTCATACACGCTTATTTTCACGACAAATTGTACAAAATATTTACATTCATACTAATGATATTCAGCTTTTGCTGTCATCACTAAGACATCAAACAAGAACAGTCTGAAGAAGTCATGCACAGCTTCTAACACACTCTTGTTTTCTGGAATTAACAAATACTTCCAAAAAATAACTTTCCAAATGACAAATACAGCCTCCATTATATCGAAAATGCTATGGGATGAGCCCCACACGACTAACGGCCTTAAACTAGCTAACACACAATAAAAGTAAGACAATTTCCCACATAATTACCTTGCATAAAAATCTCCTGAACCTTTTGTTCCTTTACCCAGGCTTTTACCTCCTCATGTAACTGCGGGTTATCCCTGAGAACTGGGTTTAGACTGTCTACGTCGTCCTAAAGTAGAGATTAAAAAAAGAACCATATGTTATGTTTATTTGTAACATTTCTGTTTATTTTCCTAGATGTATTTTAGAGTACAATATTAAGTAGTTTGATGCTAATTTTACTGATTGCCTACAAATCCCCGTGTTATTTTCAGAAAAAAAACCTTAAAAGCGCAACACAATGCTAAAAGTTATTTCATGGGAACACGCTATGTCAGATCTCACATGTGGCCAAACTCGTAAGCTATTAATAGGATCACACTTTCATAAATACTGTCTCAACTAAAGCCAAAATTGCCCTCTAAAGACTTCAATGTTTACAGGTATGCAGAAATAATGACCAAATTACTTTTTTTAAAAAAGCTGTTTTTCATTTCTGTAAAGTTTAACAAGAACATATTGAGCATAAACTTAGATATAAACACCACAAAGATAACGCATAAGAAATAGCTGTATTTTTAGAGAAACAAACATTTTCAGAGAAACATCATTCCTGATTTTTAAAAATGTAGGTCTTTGTTATTCAGTTATTTGGAATAAGACATGCTTCAACTTTTATTTTTATTGTATTCAGTTCTCCCGGACAAGATCCTTTTTCACTATTTGAGTAGGACTTCATCTGGGAAATTAAGACATGTTTGGTGGCACTGTCCTCCTAACAAGGAAAAACTAGGCACAAAATCTGGTTCTGATCATTCAAAGCATGGCTTAAATCATCATTCATCTCTAGACTTTCAGAATACCTATTTCTCTTTATTTCAGAGCAAACTTGCTAATTTCTGCCTTTCAGGCTGTGGCAGAGAACTACAGCTGCACCGCGGCCCAGGGACAACTCGTGCAGAAGATGGTTTCGGAAATCCGTGAGCGGCAGGAATATTCATTCGTGCCGAGAGAACTTCAGACAGCTAAAATAATCACAGCAATTCTCCACATACAAAATGTAAAATGTTTTATCAGTACTGCAGCTGAGATCAAGTAATTTCTTTCCTTGATCTCCAACAAGTTCCTTGATGTTTCACAATTTATTACGAAGAGCTCCAGCCATAGAATATAAAGATCCAAGCAACACTCAGGGAATCATGCATCGCTGCCAGGCCCTCAAGTGACACAAGCAATTTCTCTTTCTTCATCTTGATGAGATTATTCCTGCTGGCCAACTGATCACAGGATGCCTACTTCAAATTCAAAATTCACTTCCCGACACGTGAAGATTTGTTGCGCTTCATTACAGAGAATGCATCAATGCTTTAGTTATTAGAGAAAATCAGACTCTCTCCTTATGCTTGTGAAAGATATGGCCTCGGATCCAAAAGGAACGGTCAAGGTGATTGGTTTAATACATGTAGAGTGGAACAAAGTAAAAGTGAAGAGAAAGATCAATAGGACCTCAACCACCAGGTTAAAAGCACCAACCCAGCAAGTATGTTGCTAGCATTACCACAGGCACAAGAGGGTCAACACTGACATTTATTTGAGGATGGAAGCTGTTCTACTTTGCTGTGCAAATCCATTTTTGCACTGATCCTACATACAGAAGCAACACCACCACTGGAAAGAGCAAATAATTTGCCAGGGGAACCCGACAGCCCCTGGAACTGGAGCTGTGTGATGATCATCCATCTGTCCCCCCACCCCATGCACTCTCCTGTACAGCAGCTGCAAGAAATTCCTGTGTCAAAAATTTCCCCTCTCAGATCCACAAGCATTAGAGCTAAGCAACAGACTGAGGCATTGCAATACTGGAAGTCTGGCTGACTTAATAATGCAGTTAATATGCAGATTTCATAGATCTTCAGTAATTCCTTCAGTCCCATCTAAGAAAAAATTGTATTTTCATTTCAAGACTATACACATTGACTAGGCACCATAATGTCAGACCTATTACTCTTAACGTTATTCTACTTCACTGAATTCTTTATGTAAAGTTTTTGAGGCTTCACGTTGTCTTGCTTTGTTTCTGAAGGCAACACACAGTGCTGAATCTCTTTTTTAGATTTCACATCCTTCCTAAGCATCTTTGCCTTCTTTGAACTTGATACTGGTGACCCCACAGACAGTACATTTGAACCTTTTATTGTCCTATCAGATGCATGGCATATCGGTACCTTCCACTGAGTGGAGTCGGCGTGAACACTTAGAAAAGGAGACTGCAAAGTCCATTTTCCTCATTCTTCGAGAAAGGTGAGCTCATCTCAAAGAGGAGCTACTGGAGACACAAGTGACGTCAAAGATCCATTACATAAACTGCACGAAGGTATGACTGGGAATATGTAGAGAACCCAGGGTTTCTGAATACACACACAAAACCACATTTAACACATCATCTATCACCGGAAAAAAAAAAAGAAGTGTTTTGCTTCTAGACATGAACATGTTATACACTGGTCAATGGAAATCAGTACACCAAGGCAAAACTGTAAGTGACAGCTGAAGTGCAGTATCAAGATACTAAACAAAAAAGTTCCTGAAATCTCAAAAAATCTGTTCTTTTGTGTACATATGACATGTATCTATGAATAATACTTATTTATTTTTTTTTAAAAAAAGTATGTACTATGACTGATCTTTTTCCACCATCAGTCTTAAATCTGAACATCTGAAACGCAGGAAACTGCATAATGTGTTAACATGTAAGTGACGGCCTTAGGCACCCTGTTCTAGCGCACTCCAAGAGCTCTGGCAGACCAGGGAGACAGGGCCACAAGCAAGGCTGGGAACTCCAGCCTCTTCTCTGGCTTAGCAATGAAGGTGAGCAGGTGACCCAGCAGTGCCCAGTCTTTTTCCTGACCCTGTATTTATACTGCTCAGGAAACAACTCTATTTATAGATCTGAACCTTGGCCATTAGGACTTCCAGTTTTCCCCTCCTTTTTGGTCCAAGTAGCAAGATTGACAGACTAATCCACAGCAGAATTAAATGCCCTGCAGGATTCTCCTCCAGACTTTTCCCCACTGAAAGTAGTTTTACTCACAAAAGTCAGTAAAGTATGTACGGTACCCTCTCCTATACTAGTTTTTCCACAAATCCTGGAATACCTCCTCCAGGAGGATGTTAATGCTGGTTTGAAATCCTTACGAAATGCAAATCAGAATGCAAATCACATAAATGGGACTGCAAATTTCTTCTTTAAATCTACTGTAGGAAGCTCTTTATGTACTTCATACAGCAGTGCCCCCTGCTCCATATGCAACACTGGGAAGAAGACAAAGGGTGTATGGGCTAGAAAGATATGGTGGAGATAATCCTTCCTGCCCTTATGGAAGACAGTCACATGAAGCAACGTGACTATCAGAAGGTTGCCAACCCATGTCAGTCTTTTTTAGATCTTTGCTGCTACTCTTCCTTCTTTCCAGACCAAAAGAGGAATTCATTTCTGGTGGAGTGGACTTTCTGCTTAATTATCCAAAGAGTACTTGAGTCAGCTGCATGTCTCTCTAAGGGAAAATTCTCACCTGCTGGGGATGTGCTTCATTCCTAGGAAGCCCTGAGAAGAATACTGAATGAAATTTTCCCAAATAACAAAGTGATCCAGTGTTTTTCTGAGTGTATCTGTTCTTTGGGTGCAAAATGATGGAACGGGTTAGAAACTATGGACCGTACCATCAGGTTAAGAGACCACACTGCCCTAAACAGCAAAGAGGAATCTTTGTTCAGAGAAGCATTTTCAGAGAGCTTATTCAGACAAATACAATTTATCTTTCAAAACCACAGGTGAACAAGTGCAGATCACTTGTAATGCTTCTGAATTCCTTTAAGTCATGAATCAAACAGGAATTTCAAAAACAGGACCCACAGAAAAACAAGTCAAAATCCAAATACATACGGAATTCTCCTACTCAAGCCCCATCCACAAACAAGACATTGTTCAAGATACTGAGAGGCATCCCTGGACGAGCTGAACCTGCACATTGCCCAGAGACCATACAAAGTGCCTTCTGAAAGGCTCAAATGATCACAACTCCTTTTCCATTCTGGGCAGCCGGGTATGTGTGTGGTGGGAATGCCTGCACACTTCCACAGCTCTCTCTACCTTCCCAACAAGACCTTCACCACTGGAGCAAGATGTTTCCTCAGCATTTTAAAATATTTCTAAGTCATTCTTCACAAACTTGAGGGACAGAAACAACTTTGTGAAATCAAGAGATGAAACCCCTGGGCACAAAACAACAATGAAAAAGTGGAGTCGAGCAGCGGCCCCTCCCCGCATCACACAGCCCACACGCTGCTCACAGGAGGGCACACAAGCTCCGGGCATCTGTCAGCTCTCTGTGTTCACTGAAGGAGAAGAGGAAAACCCACAAAATGCAGTCCAGGAAAATCAGTCCCAGAAAAGTGACTTTTGGCACTAGAAGGGCTCAAATTGGGGCCCTGAAGATCAAGTCTCGGCATGCACCGTGCATTAGAAGCTGCAAACATTTATTTGCAAAAGCACCTTCCTTGGCCACAGTATCACTGCATTTGGCTTCAATGCATCAAGGACATGTTTTTAATATCAGGAGGAACTCATTTCAGCTAGTGTTTTACAGAGAAAGACTAAGTAGATTTCACAGTCCTCGCAAAGGTCAACACCACATTAGTCCTCACCATCTGTGGCTTAATTAACTATAGCTTCCTCTGGCTGCTTAGAGGTTTTCTGATAATTTAGGGCACGAATGAGTCCTGTTTACCATGTTCATGCAGTGTGCGCTGTACATCGAAATAAGCGTTTTGTTAGCACTTCAATGGTAGAGGGACCACATTTAAATTCAAAAAATGCAAGTGAAAAATTCAGGGTCTAAAGGGTCTAAAACTTGAACCTTTAGACTTCTTCATTTTTCATGAGTTAATATCATGAAATCAGTTTCTGTAACATAAATCCCTTCTCTCCCTGTCCCCCCCCCCCCCTAATCATTTTTACAAGTGCATGGAACTTCAGCTGCACAGAAATTCAATTTGGATATTGCAGTCTGAAAAACAAGGAGCAAGATATGGCAACATCTGCCTACTGATTGCCCCAACAGTCTTCAGAGAACACTGGCAGCAAAAAGTATTGTTTTTAAAATCTTGATTGCCAAGAATTTATATTAGTCCTCTAATGCCATCTTTTAGAAGATTATTTACTCCTATTAGGAAAAGAAAAATTTTAAAAACCCTTAGTTCCTCCATAACTAGCCTTCCTTTTCTGTTTTCTTCCTCTTTTACCATTCACTGATTGTGTCACCTGACATATCTGATTATATCACTGATCGGTAATCCCTTTCACTGATTGTAACTTTTTAACAAAACCTTCAGTCCTAATAATGTCCTGCTTGACATCAGAAGAAGCAGGAAAACAAACAAACAAACAACAGAACCAAAACATCACCACACAAAACAAAACAGTAACATAAAAACTGGACAGGCAGAACACCAAAGATCTTAACAACATCACCTACTAAATGGCACTATCCCTCAGCCGGGCTACAAGGCTTTTTTTCCAGTGGCAAAACATGAGAATCTACCTAAAACACTGAGAAACTGGTAGTGACTGACGCCCCCAAGGGCACCGCCGAGCCAACGCTGTGCACGACACACAGGCCACACCAAAACCCCACAGAAAAATCATCAAATTTAGCTGAGATGAAAATATACAGCTCTTGTACCACTTCCCCCATCTCTCTAGCCGCACACAGGCACAAAGCCCTGGTAAACAGTGCGCTCCTTATTCCCGGCTGCCAAGTGAAAGGCGGCGCAGCTGCCAGGCCGCTGCAGCTGGCGGGCAGGGGCCAGCGGGGGTGCCGTGCCGGGCCCGCAGCACCCTGCCGGGACACAGCCACCCGCCTGCCCGGCACCGCACACCCACCTCCCGACAGCGGCACCGCTGCACGCTAACGCCCAGCTGCAACAAGGATAGATAGAAAGTTTTTTGGGGAGACCGTAACTTCCAGTTTACCTTAAACGGCTTTGTCTGAGCAGAGAGAAGAGGCTTAGGCTTACCAGGCGACGCTCGCGCTTTCTATGTAAACCCAGCCCACACTTGACCTATTTTCTGCTGTTCTGAGCACACGGTCACAATTTACCTCATTCAAACCCGGCAGCTGCTGGGCTACATCTGAACCAGTTAAGTCAAGCTTGAAGGCACAACCCTGACCCCGACACCAGAAACAAAGTGGGGCTGAGGGCAGCCCTGCCCACACGTGTGCCGGGGCATGTGGACCGGGGGGGACAGCAGGGATCACTAACCCTGCCCAACTAGGGGCCCTGAACACATTGTCCAGAAAAGAACCAACATTTACAGACATTTCGGACCACAAACATTTAAGATTAGGGGTTATTTTCAGTGTCTAACAGCAACAACTACGCCTCTGTAAGCAGAAAATTAAAACTACAAGACTAAAAATTCAATAATTTTCCAGCTGTCAGTAAACTTGACATTTCTCAGGAAAAGCTATCAACAATTTTTCTTTTGCTTCCCACTCTTACCTATGCCTAATACTACTCCCCACACACTACTCCTCCTTTCCTCATTTCACCTGTTCAATAGTTAAAGAGTTGACACCAATTTTACAATTTTAATTATCAGGTCTGGGAATTAGGGGAGCAGGGCTGCGCACACTCCTCCAAGTCATGATTTCAGGCTTGAAGAAGCATCACTGCACCAATTAGTTCAGTTCTGGAAGAATAATTCACACACCTAAGAACACCAGAAAAATTCTATTAATTTAAATAAGATTATGCATTGGAAAATATAAAGTTAGGAATATAAACATACAGAAAAAAGTCTGACTCGTAGTCTAATATTTTCCCTGATTTCAACTCACAAACTCAAAAATAGAGAGATCTTTTCCTTCCCATAAGACTACCAGTGTCTGAGGTGAAATGGGCATGCTGGAAAACTCGCTTTTTTACAAGTCAGTTTGTCATTCCTGTATCTCTAGATAAGAATCAGGCACAAAAGGGAAGCAGGAGCAGCAGACAGAACAACCACGGAGCCACCGATGGATAAGCAGAATCAAACCTGGGCCAGGCAGATATTGTCACAAAACAACCTAAAAACTGCTCTAGTGACTTCTAGAACAGTTTTGCATTTGAAAACAGATTACAAAAAAAATTGATGACCCTTATGCTCATGGGTTATGTCACCCTCTCTTTGAGCAGCTGGGACAAAGTGCTGTCACCGTAATACAAATCTGGGTCCTGATCTGATTTACAGATTAGGAAGAAAACGGGAAAACTACTTGGTTTGACTGAGAGAGACAGAAAGCAAAATCTCCCGGAGTGACAGATGTATTTTTTTAGCCTCTGATCTGAAGACTTCCCCAAGCAAGCGGCTCTCGCCCACAAACCCGGTAGGCTGTCAGCTTCCCCTCAGCACTGCAGTGACCATTTTCTGTACCACTTACATTCTTCTCCGCGCACAAACAAATCAAAGGCCAAGTGAATACCACTGCTTCATGTCCATCTTCTCCCTCATCTTGATGACACAGCCATATGCTTGCTTTTCTTTCGTCTTCCACTGAGTCACATTTCCTTCCCCTTCCTCAATGCAGGCTCCATATATTTATCACCACCATCTCAGCAAGATGCAACTGTCCTAATTTTGCATTTTATCTACTCCTAAGAGAATCAGGGAGGGAGCACTGGGCCTACCCTACTCAGCCAGTAACTCCCAAGTCATGTGGTGATACCAGAACAAGCCTTTGAGCCACTTACCAAACAACTCAGTGCCACTATGGGAAAATACACCTCAAAGTGCAGACACTTCCCTGAAGCAAGCAATTAGCAAAGCGAAGCTGATGCTAACAAGGAGAGCAGCTGAGCGAGTAGATCGGAGAAAAATCTTTTGTACATTGATATTAAAATTTAAACTGAGCCCCAGACACCCTATGAATTGTGAGCAGCTTTTAAAAGGTATCCAACAACCTCCCAAATCATATCAGCTGAAGGACATGCTGTATGGATTGAGGCAAGAGATCAGTTCTTGCTCAGAGATTGACCATTTACAGAAGACGCATCGTCCCTGTATCAGGGAAAGAAGTTACTTGCAGCAGCTTGAACTGGCGGAGTTGGAAGCTGCATACCACCACCACGTAATGACAGACCGGATAGTTCATCTCTTATCTCATGGCAGCTATCTCCACCAAATCTTTTATCAGCTGAATTACTCAGCAACACAGTATTCTTTGACAAGACTACTGATAACTAAGAGCTTACTGTATTAAAGAGCAAAGGTCTCTCAATTCAGATCTGCAGAAAACTGTAAAATGCTTTCCAACATGTGGCAGGCTGGCAACAGCTCCCAGAATTAACACCACCTCCTAGAAACGTGCTCCAAAGCGTCTCACTCTTGAGTCTGACTCTGCTCTGTAATTTGAACTACCACCAACTTCGATCACCAGCAGTCACACAGCTACCTCCCCTCTTCTGCAAAAGTCTTCAATCCTGTTTATGAAATCTGAACTCTCCAAGAACATACAACTTTCCAGCTCCTTTCCTCCAAAAGTTCATGAGGATTATGCGCAGAATAGAAATCCTCCCTGGTAATGAAAGTATCTTTTTTCTTTTTTTTGTGAATAGGAAAGAGTACATTGGGCATGTTCAGAATGTTCTTGAAAGCCAACTTCAGTGCACTTTGGTCCACTCATTTACTATAACATTACTGTTTTATTTTCAAGTGGCTTTCCAGGTTTTGTTTGAAAACATGTTTCTTAGAATAGTGGTACATAACAGTGTCAGTCAACATGCTGAAGATTTGAAAGTAGTTCAGAATAAAATGCATTTCTCTCACATTTTAAACAAGTCCTGCTGTATTTGCACAGAGCTTTTCAAAGTTAATTGCCAATCGGATTTAGGGCAGTACTGCACAGAAGCAACGCATCTGTGTTGGGAAAACAATTTGCACATTTTCTTGCAGCATTTCATTCAGAAGAACAAACTTCTCTGGTCTTCGGGATGCAATACAGAGAGTCTTCAACCATCTGGCTGAGCACACGACAGGGAGCCCATCGCTCTGCAAAAATGGAAATGCTGCCTCACGTCCAAAGTGGCATCAGGAAGCAACACAGCCATCACTGGGTGCTTATGTTTCTGCTAAGAGCTCTGTTCTGACCTGCTGGAGCCATTTTAGGAATTTTCCCTATAAATAACAGAGGTCTGACCAGCTGGGATGTATATCATATTTGGATTAACACTACAGCCCTCTGCAACTCCAGAGAAAGCAGTGGCTGTGCCTTTTATAGAACAGATGAATGATGGTCTTGCAAAGATGAGAAAGATTAAATTGCTAATCAGAAAATAGGGACATTTCAGTTGTTGCTACAATAAGCTCTTTGGGTTAAACTTAGGAAAGTCATTCAGTGTTTAAAATTGATACAATGCTCATCTATTTCACAACAATTTTCTATCGATAAATCTACTAGCACACCAAACAAAAAAATTTAGCCACCAGTCTTATGCATCCTGAAATCTGCTTTAACCTGATTTTGTATGTTGCATACCAAAGTGGTGTGGAGTAATGAAAAGAAGATAACAAAAGGGAAGAAAATATTCACGCTGTGTAAAAACCCAGCCTCTACAGTTGAAATATAATTTCTAAACTGTATGCTTAAAGGTCACCACTAAAATAATAAAGCAGAATGTTTTGTAAGATGCACATACATTACTGTGCTTCAAACCTACTTGCTCAGCAAAAGCATTCTAAAATACTACTGCCAGCAATGTTGGCAGACACGCACAAGAAGAGGGAGATGCAGGGGAAAAACAGGAATAGTTTATTTTAAGTCCATTCAAAAGACAGGAAATGTTTGCTAGATTGAAGTGGGGGAGAAATCACTATTTACAAACAATGGTAGTAAAAAGCCCCTTATAACTATACTTAATTAGGTAGTATACCATTGAAAAGAAACGATGTTTGATAAGGAAATGTATACATCAATCCCTCTACATCAAAATACTGCATTTTTTATTAGCAAAGTTATTCCGATGTTTAAGAGAATAGTAAGATTCATACTTGGGTTTAAATAAGAAAAAAAAAATCAAGTCTGTATCAAATTACTGGAGTTTCTTCCCAGATGTCTGGCCTGGAAAAGGAATTCCATACACACACCTGGAACTGCTCTCAGTCTCCACTAACTGCAGCCTCCTGAAGGCTTTGGAGCAGTTCTCATGAAGCACTAACCCTACACCACAAATTAGTACTTCTATTAGGTGGAATTTCAAAAATACACTTTGTAAGAAGAAGTTCTAGAGTAGCAGCCCTGAACAAAGCCGTGTTGTCTCAGAGGAAGGAACGAGAGCAAACCAACGCAGGAGCACATCAGCAAAGTGAGTTATTCTGTTTATAGCATCGAGCTAAATGTTAATCCTGGTAAGAACACATTTCAATGACCTGAACTTCGTACTCATTTCCCTCCCTGGCTAAGCACTCCCATGCAATGACTGGGGGATTTTACCCTCATTCATGATTCAGAGGTTCCCCAAACCACCAAGGATTCCCAATCACAACATACAGCAACCATTTGAGAAAACGAGGACATACTGGCAAAGCACCATCTGCTTATGAAAAAGTGAACCAGACTTCACTAGGAGCTGACTTCGTGTATGGATTATGAAAACAATGTTGGTCAACAACATAGGAAAAAACTTTAAACTTTCATCTTTAGCAAATCACATGTGAAGACTGAAAATTCAAGGACACAGAACCGAGAAGAAGGCACCCTTCTCTTACTACTGAGTGGTATTTTCCATGGGCTTTTACTGGTGAAAAAAGTAATCATTTATGATAAAACACAGAAGTTCCTTACCCCAAAACACTGATGGATTTGTAAATTCAGTAATTCCAAGACTGCTTCTGAGAAGTACTAAGATACTTCAGTGATCTTCAAAGGAGAAACAAGCTTTGTTCTATCTGTTCCGTTTTTAATTTCTAACGTTTAAGTTATTTATTTCAATGTTATCTCCTGAAGTAGGACTAATGAAGTCAAACAATTTAACCAACTGTGATTTTTGAAAAATTGTGGGAAGAGTCAAACAAGTTCCTCCACAAAAGTCGAAGGAAACCTTTTTTCTTATGGACCTGAGACACACCTGTGCTGTAGCAACCTCAGCTTATCCCAGGGACCTCACAACTCCCTTCCCTTCCTCCTCGTGTACTTTCCCACGGCCCTCAGCAGCTCCACCTGAGCCCCCTCCTACTACCTGGAAGAGCGACGCTATTTGTGGCAGCTCCAGCGCCCACCTGCTGACGGCCTCCCCTCTGCACTGCTCATTCCCTCAGGCTTGGCAGACCTGGAAGAGCTCCACTCCTGCGGCAAACCCTCCGAGAGACAAAGATGTGCCTAGAGACCCTATTTCTTAGGAGACCAAGGTAAAATAGAAACGTGCAATTTCATTCCACCTATTTTGGGAATAAAGACAGATGAAGCCCTCAGGGAAGTGGGGCTCTTTTTCAAAGTGAGGCACAAATACAGGCTATGGGGAGATGTACATATCTCTCCTGCTCAACGAATGGAGGGTGCCAACCAACCCCTCCTCCCTTATTTCTCTCTTCTGTCCCACACGTGTAACCAGGAGCGAGAACTGGAATGAGTCATCTGACCCACTTCTAGCTGGATGCTGCCTTTTGCTTCCCCTCACGTTGGAACCGTACACCTAAACACAGAAGTATCGATAACAAGCTGTTTAGACCATCGTTCTTTACAATGCTGCCAGAGAAGCCAGCTGGACTGCTTATGGGTGGTCCAGACACCAGAGACTTGGGAAAGAACAGAAACAGCTCTTAAAGACAATACTGAAAAGAGTTAAAGATGCAGAAAGGTGCGTGTGCCTGTCAGCCGTGAGGGAGGTGGGAGGTGAGCACAAGATGTGGCCAGCACCCTGAGCGGCTTCTTCCAACCTCAAAGGGTGGGACCAACCCAAAAGCTCCTGCCCCCCTGGTCAGTGGAGGGGAAAGTTTATGGGAAAAGCAATTTTCAGCTGCAGTAACTATTTTTAAGCCTGAAGTTTAAAGTAAGAGAAGTCCAAAAGATGAGTGCACATATGATTATGGGGAGCTTAAAATACAGACAGAAAAATATTATTTTATCCCTGTTTCAAGACGTTTAAAGAATTCTTAATGTGTCTTTACTTACACAAGCCACGTTACATGACTGGCTTGCTCTTATGAGCAAACAAGTAATGAAATCCAAAAGCATCCAGGCCTGACGTACCCAATGCCTGCCCGTAATAAACAGAAATGGACAGTGTCAAGAGTTGCACAATGCCCTTTTCCCAAGCCTTACCTTCATGGCATATAGAACTGGAATTTGTAGTAGATCAAGTAAGATTAGCACAGGATTAGATCCTGAATCCGAGGTACCTGTTTCATGATCAGTGAGAAAGTTTATTATTATTTCACCCACCTTGAAGGTGTGTTAGACATTTGACCTGTCAGCTCTCAGACATGCAATGCACATTTAGAAAAAGAGCAAAGTACACAAGCCTGTCACTGTGCATGTAACACCTCCCACGGGGGATTTCTCAGTGCCCTATCTCTACATCTGCAACCTTCGGCACAGCGGTAGACAGGCAGACCTTACTGTTTGGAAATACTAAGGCAAGCGGGCTTGTCTTAAAAAACAGTTGTTCCGAACGAGAACATGAATAAGTAGGGTGGATCCAAGATAGAGGAGAGATTCCACCACAGAGAGGAACTGAAGTGTGTTCTTGATACATTCTTTGCAGATTTGTTTGGTTTTTAACCCAATATGCAGGATGACTTTTCAAAAAGCACAACCTTCCACTGCCCCTCTTTGCAGGAAGTTTAATGACTGTGATAGAACTTAATTTAAATGTTTTGCCTAGGCTCAGCTGTACAAGTTCTAGTGGCGTGTGCTCACAAATCCTTTGGGAATATATTATCACACATACACAAAAAACATGTACGTTTAGAAATATTACAAGAAATAATATTACAAAGAAATATTACCCCCTGCTCTGCCTGACCCAGACACACAGCTGAAATGCACTGACTGCTCAAGCACAGTCTTTCCATAAGTGTATTTTATTACAGAAAAACACGATATAAGCCACTTTTTGTTATTCTTTATTTGCTTTTCTACAGTATAATTCAGTTGACTCCAGCTGCTTCAGCCAGTAACAGCAGAATCACACACTAGTGACGGGTACTGCCAAACACCACCCAGACAAAAACACCACACTGATGAGCTCACACATACCATATGCTGAGCTTTAATGCTTCACATCCCCATCTATAGTCCTTCAAGTAAACTACAATGCTTACACAAATTACGGCATGATCAGCTTTGCTGCTGCTCAACTTGCTATGTGTATTGTAATGAATAAGCACGTAGCTGTCACAGAATAGTGCAAGCAACTTATAGATAACCATTTCTGTTTAATTATTTTATTTAGGTCACACTTGTAATTACTTAAGCTTACTGTAGTTTTGGTTAAAATATTTTAGTAGCAAACATATTTGAAAGGGTGTTCCTTGTCAACCTATAACAAGAGCCACTATAAAACCTCCCAGTTGTCAATTTTTATTTAATCACAGAATATACGTAATCTACTATGAACGCAAACTAGAAAAATAGTAAGGACCCGACATACACATCCCATTTCATGACAAAGTTTCATACAGATACTAGTTTGACACAGCAAATGCACGTTGTAAATTCCACGTCCTGCAAAAGACACCATTTTCATCTCATTGCTAAGCAAAGGACCGTGGCCAATGTTCAAATCCGCTTTCTCCTCGAGATCCACTTGTCACCACCATAAAAAGAACTACATGACTAAACGGTCTGACCATCCCAGATTAATGAATGAATCATTCTCGGTCACCCAAGTTTCACGTAGACAATACTGTTTGTATCCTCTATGAAGCAACACAGATAAAAGCCACCGGAAACCAGTTGTAGGTTGGTGTTTAAGGCACCACACATACAGAATCCAAGCAAGTTTTACAGAGAAGGGCAGGATTCAAAGCACTACACATGTAAGGGAAAAGGAAAAATCACACAGCACATTCAGCTCAAGAATAAATTCGCTGACAAGTGTTAATACATGCTATAGAAAACCTCGTGAAGATATGAAAAAATGGAAAAAGGCTCTTGCAGTGCAGCTGCGTACCCTACTTTTAATAACTATATTCATCTAGCTCTGACGAAGGTTGTTGAATCTCTTAACAACTGAAACATGTTTATTTATGCAAAGAGCAGCCATGGCATGGGAATCCATGGTTCACAATTCCCCAGCGAGTCCTGCCAAAGTCTTGTTACTCTCGTTGTGGAAGAACCACTTCTGGTAAGACAGTAATTTAGCTCTTTGCCTACTCAAACTTTGTTTTTCCTGCCAAGACTAAAAGGATGTCAAGTGTGCTGTTTTCTTCGCCTTGAGCAGCTGTCACCTTTAAAGTGGACAGCAGCACCTTCTTCATTAAGCCCAACAGTTACGTTGAACAGCCCTATGGTTTTTGATCAGAACCAATCTGAGCAGAATTCATACCAAATGCTCGTCTGCTGCCCATTACTAGGTATTACATGTGTATGCAATGATGGGAAAAATTACTCAGTAGTTAAGAATTGTATCTGAAGTGAAATGGACTCTTCCCACACAGATTCAAACTTTGTTTATTTTGGCAGAAAGGTACTGGAATTTTGGGCACTAATAGCAAAATGCAATAAAAAAGTGTTTAGATCACCATAGTCTCTAAGGACTTCATATTGAAAACATACAGCCATGAGAGCTTAAACCAAAAACTAAACATGTTTAGAAAGACTCAAAGCTAACTCATCTCTGCAAAGAACAGTCCTCAGTTCCATCTTCTGCTCAAAAGCAGGTTAACAGTATTTCAGACCAAACAAGGGAGCAAAAAGGCCATTTTTTCTTTTTAGAGAAGCAGATTTTCACAGGAAGTTTACCGAAGATTTATCTACAACCTGTTTTCATTGCAAAGAAAAGGACGGCCTGCCAGAAAGAACGTACAAGTAAAAACTACCTTACATTAAGTGATTGAAGGCTAGGAACAGGATTTCCAGCATTAACAAAAAAATAACAAGCAAAGCAAATAAATAGATCAAGTTAATACTGCCAGCACACTGCTGGTACATAATTCAGTTAGCATCTTTTAAAAACTAGGTTCTGTTCTCTTAAAGACGTTATCATTCACCAGAGTTCTGATCTGTACGATTAAGTCTGAAAACCTGGCAATGAGACATTGCTAGCCCTGCAAAGACACATGCCTATGAAAGCCATTTCTAAAACTTCTTATAATTGTTCAAATACGGAAACCTTTATTTGATGAAAGCTCAATATTACTTTACGTAGCTACACTTGAGATTTGAGCATTATTCAATTAAGATGCAAATTCTGGATGCCTTAATACTTAAAAGGAATCTGTCAGCAGCCTTTTTGTCACGTTTAAACAAAAAGACAATTTAGCTATCTCTTGTCACCAAACTACTCCTGACTGACAGATCAGTAGCCTCCATCTCAAGCTGTTTGCTCCGAGAGAGGGAAAACAACCTGATCTCACACACACAGTTGCCCTCTATGTGTAAAAAACGGAGGCCAAGAACCAGGGAGAGCAAGCTTGTATCTGGAACTGTTCTTCACAAGCTGCTGCTTTGTCCCAGTTTTTGCTCAACACCTCTTTAAAAACTCCAGTTGCTAATGCTGTTAATTACAGTATTATCTACCAAGATATTACAAAGTCAGCTGTTCGTATGACACATTTTTTAAAATGACACCTTCAATTTGTATGCACCTTCTCAAATCAAGGTGCTTCTGTGTCTAATACTGTATCAGTAAATACTCCTTAAAGTGAAGGGCCTAAAAGACATATAGCATCACTATGTTACTGCCAGCGAGGCCTGGCAATAGGATTGTTTTCCAAAAGGCAGCCCTTCTCATGTAGTCAATTCGTTCTGCTCAGCTCATCTTGTAAGAAATGATCCATTGCCAAAAGGAGACTGATTACCGTTACTGGAGTGAACATTATCAGAGACATGATCTTGATACATCTCAGGCAAAGGACAGGCCCTAGCACCAGTATTTCCTTTGTGAAATGAATCTGGAAGACTGCAGCTGGACTCTGAGGGTGAATTTACACTTCACAGCTCAGCTGATTTAAGAGGTCGCTGCTGCCAAAGGAGGATATCCCGCTCCGCGTTGCGTCACCCTGCGCCCTCCCCGAGGAAGCCACAGCGCTCACTGCACCCTGCGCTAATCCAGCTCAGCTCACTAACACCATGGGCTTTTTTTACCTCCCCCCCTGGCTCTTGAAAATCAAGGTTGTGCTGGTTTAGAAGGCTGAAGGCACTAGCGTGGGATCTGATGGTGGGAATCGGCCTTTGCGGCAGAGCCAAGCTGCTCCAGCAGCTCAAGTTGGAACACGCAACATCACCCTGACAAGAAGCGTTGAACTCGTTTGGCTTCCCCACCACAGACACACAAAAGCACCAGCCCTTCCACGAACTGAACCTCCCTCTCCTTTCCCCAGGATTCTCTCTCTGTCGCTTCTCTTTTTCTAGCTCTATATTTGGTACTGGGGAAAAAAAAAACATCTTGGTGAAGGAGGAGAGAAGAAGGGGTGTCGGGACAAAATTACATAGCATTTATTCAGGGCCATCTGTTATTCTAAGTCTCAAAGTACTATTTCTGTATCACTGCAGTGTACCAACCCAGCCATAAGAAAGAATTTATGGCTATTCTAATTGCAATCAGTTCAGTTCAAGTATCAAATATTCTTCTATTTGTCAGAGAAGAGATTTTTGGAGCGGGGAGGGGGAAGGGTGCACAGGGAGGAGGAGGAAATAATTTTTTCTCTTGTTCTTTAAATACACATATATTCATGCATTTCTAACTAGCGAAAAATACATTTAAATCAAGAATACTGAAAATTTTAGCAGGCTCAGAAACGACAGCACAAAAGTGGTTTTTCTTTTTAAGAAACTAACAGTTTCTGCTACACATTCTCAAGAAAACAGTCAGATATCCCTGCAGTAGGGCAAAGACCTAGAAATGAAAGACCAGCTTCAGAAAGAGGGATACTTTTATTTGCTCTACAATTAATGGTACTAATTAACCTTTAAAGGGGTCAAGTGTTTTAGTTGAAGGTGGTTCAATAATATTAGTTGCATAGTACTGCTTGACATGATAAGATTCACCAGAATCAGTATCTGACAATCTTTCACAAAATGAACAACAATCTCTGCCAATAATCCACAGGAAACTGCTCCTGTAACACACAACTTGACTGTAAAATGCACTTAAAAATTATAAACACATGGATTTTAACTAAGCTAAATAGACAGCACCTATACACTAACCAGATTTCTTACCTGATAGGGCTGAAAGGCACTATCTTCAGTTATAAAATCCAGCTGTTTGTCCACAAGGAATTCTACTGCAGTAACTGAATTGTATACACTTTTTCCAACCAAGGGCTTGAATGTCTAACGGAAAAACAAGAAAAATAAAAGAAAATTAACCAATTTAAAAAAACTCAGCACATCAGACTCCCAAGACCATATAAACACTGACGTAGTTCTTCCATCAAAACAAGTTAAAACAGAATAACAATTACTAATTATAGAAGAAAGGAGGATTTTGTGTTTTGTCGTATTTCCTTTGCGTCGTTAGTGGAAAAGCAGCTAGAAAAGGGAACTACACCATACATTCTTCCTTTCCCTCATTGTGCTTGAGCAAGAGTGTTTAACACAGAAGCTCAACGTACAGGAGCACGATTATATCTTAAACATACAGCTTAGCACACAGATCCTCTCTGCCTGCAGGACTAGCTAGTGCAGTGGCAATTACACTAAAGACAACTCAAGTGGAAACTGACTGCAGATGTGAAAACACTCCCCCCTTCCTGTTCTGAAATCATTCACCTTGCCTTGAATCAATCATCTCATTTCCCTGCCTGTCTCTGCAACTGTTCTGACTCTGCCGTTCCTGCAGCTGCTCCTCCCTGCAGCAACCGGCTGCTCCTGCGAAACGGCTCTGGAGGTGACAGCACCCGCTCCCAGGGCTCTGGCAGCAGAGATGGGAGGTTTCCTCCTTCCTCCCCCTTCCTTCGGCCCCTCGCCGCTTCCCCAGCACGCAGGAGGGAGGAGGAAACCTCCCGGCCCTGCTGCAAAAGCCAGGCATGGAGAAAGGGGAGCAGAGAACGCCAGGCTCCTCCATGCCCCCACACAGTCCTGAGGCAGGAGGTGAGTGGGAAGGGAGCCACTGCTTCAGTGGGTGTCCCCCGAGAAGGGACGAGCAGGCAGTTCCCTTCCCTGTTGGCCAGGTTTCCTGGAACAGAAGCGCGAGGAAAGCGTGACTGAGTGGGGATGTACCGAGAGGGGATGAGTCAGGTGAAAAGGAAATCCCAGCGGATGGAGAGGAAAGAAAACGCCACTCCAAAGACAGATAGGAACCGCAAGAGGAAGGCACGGGTGAACAAAAGAAACAACCAGCAGAAAGTAATGAGGGAAAACAGGAAAAGAAAAAAGCCCTTTGAGACTGACTCTAAATTTAAAATGCAGGATGAAAAGACAAAGAGGAGAAACAAGGGCAGGTCAAACCTCGTGAAGCGTTGTGCAAATGCTACACCAACATCTGTTAAGATGCCGCTATCACAACAGGACATCACTACCTCACATGCGAAACCCCGCAGCAACAGACCCCAAGCACTTACAGCGGGAGGGCTGGATCACTGCCGCCCGTTCACATATTGGGAAACCAAGGCACAAAGGTAACTCCACAAAAGCCACCTAAGCAGGGCAGCAGCACAGTCAGCAACCTGCCCTCAGCCAGTCTGCAGGCAGCTCCTAAGAGATGCACTCAAGGTTTTATCAGACTTCATTACCTACTTTACGAAGGTGTTGCTTTGCGATTAGGCTAAATATAACTCAAGCCTCTCTGGAGCTTCAGCTTTGGCACTTAATGAACACATGACAGAACACTTCATTGGAGATACGTAATACTTTCTCATAAATATATCCAACCCTACGAATGCTCAGATTTAACGTGCTGCATTCTTGTTCCCATTTATTTAAAGTTTCACTTCAGCTGTTACCCCTTCTCATGCAAACAAGGGAAAAAAACAAAACTATCAGCCAGCCAGCCATCTCAGCGACAAGGTAACTAGATGAAAGGGCTGGAGAGGCAGGAGGATGTGATAATATGCTAACTACAGAGTCTGAATAGTAAATAATTATTTAACCTCCAATAGTTAAGAAAGGGCCTTTGCTCTTGCATCACTTTTCTACAATGGATCTTGTATTACTAATGGTTCGAGTTAACAGAGGGTGGAGTTCACATCACAAAACTGCAAAGTGTTGAGTGTATAAACTCACAGGCGGATAAACTTTTCTTTTAAAAAAGTCAACGTTGTAGTCTTTCAGTTCTTAATTCGACCCCGCATCTTTGCATATGCTGTTTTGCTCTTTCCACGCTGGCTTCTAACTTTCTGTGCTATTATTCAGGTCAAGAAACGCATTTCCGACTACAAACAACAGGACATACCACATCATTAGCTGAAACCAAACTGTGTGGAATGTGGCTTGCAGTTATCATTCGAGATTCAGACAACACTACAGATTAAGGTATGTGTGAGCCACTGGTTTATCTTACTGCTGGTATTAAAAGAACCAGTTCCAAATATAGATCTGTGAGCACGATTACTCTGAGAAACGTAACGCCTTCTCATTTGCTTTCATAGATCTAAGCCTCTAGACAGGCCAACGCCCCCAAAATACCCATGTGGAGGATGCAGGCTATCCCACAAGCATAGAGGAAAAAGTATGTAAATAATTAAAGCAAAACTACACCATGTCACACGCCTCCTCATACATGGATGGCTGCTCAGCCACAAAACCTGAGATTTTTTAGATGCTATTAGAGAACATTCCCACTATCAAAGAACAACAAAACCCCACCCTTTAAAAAAAGCAGGCCTTCTCTGAGAAAGCAAAGTCCAGACTCCACCAGCACCAGGAGATAGGTAGGCCACCAAGGAGATACCCAAACAGGAATGGGTTCAGATTTGAAAAATCTTCAGACAGAAGACATGACCAAATTTCACATCACACATTGCATACGCACAAAGAAAACAGACTAAGAGCACAGCAGGCAAGAGTCAGCTACTAGAGGCAAGCATGTGAAGCATGTAACAACATGAAAATAGATGTGAGAAAGACCAACAAGCTCCTTGCAGACTTTCAGAGGAAGACGCTCCCTCCCTCTTTCCATTCCTGAAGTGGAGGACAACTCGGGGGAGACTCAGACATACTAGCTGAAACCAGGAAAAACTGAACCTCTTCAAACAAAAATCTCCCTTTCAAACTTGCATAAAGCTTCCTTTTACCATCTACGTTAAGCCAGCTCCCCCAAGACCACAATTAAGCAAAGGCCTCAAGCACTCAATTTTAAGTGACATCTGACTCTAGCACTCTTCTAAGCAGCTGCGTGGAAAAAAATCCCACCTTTTTTTTTTTTTTTTTCCCACCAAATTTCCGTGCTTGGCCAAAGGGAGCTCTATGAACACGTACAGACGCTTTGCAACCAAGATCCCTGATACAGAATAAGACATATTTCTTACTCTGGCCCCCCTCCCCTATCTCCTCATCATTTTACCCCAGCTGATACAAGAAACAACCTGCCTAATGGAAGCATCTGGCACACCTCTGAGACTGAGCTGTTTTAGGAGGTTAATGGTCAGACTCACTTTTAAAGGTCTTTTCCAAGCCAAGTGATTCTATGATTCCCATAATAGAAACAAATTTTTAGAAAACAACAACTACCATCACTTCAGAGCAAACAATCTCAAAACAATTTGATCGCTTTCACTAAAGACTCATGAATACAGCAGATTACCCAGGGACTGCTTTCTCTAACACCCATTAACACAACTCATCTATTTATTTATCTATCGTTTCAAAACTCCCATGGCAACTACGGGCCCTGCTTTCCCGAGGCAGCCGTACTGAGCAAGCGGGCGGTGCATTTTTCTCTCTGCTTCACGCAGTTTAGCAGCTGCAGCGAGCCATCCTGACCGTGCGAGCAGGCAGATCCCTGGCCAGGGCTGGGGAGCCGCAGCTGGGCTGCTGCAGCCTGGGCGCTGCCAGCCCGTGACACCCAGAGGGCTCATTGCAGCAAACGCTCGGGTTACAGCTGAGCTCGCAGCTGCTGCCCGGCTCAGCCCGCAGCTCCTGCTGCCTCATGGAGTCCACAGCCTGCTCCCCGCACCACAAAAGCACTTTTTCCTATGCACACGTACTGCATTTGCCCCCCACCCCCTTTTTTTTAATCTATTACAATTTATACCATAAAAAGAACATACTTTTGAAAAGCTAAAAATGTATTCAGGAAAGCTATTCTTAAACCTGTAACGTGTTACATATTTTCCTCTTTAAACCACAAAAACTGAAATGATCATGTAGACTTAACTTATACGTGCTATTCAGCAAACTTTTCCACATATTGTTCTTTAGCCTCGCTGTTTAGTCTGCAATAGCGCAAGCGCTGGCACCTTTTCATTATGACACTTAATCATTAAACTTCAAAATAGCCGTAGCTCTTTTCCAACGCCTGTTTGTTGCCATGGTTCGTACTCAAAAGCAGAATTACCGACTGGAAAGAGGGGAAGGTAAATAGTTTTGACATAAAACCTGAACATGGAGGGTTCTCATTTACAGCCTGCTTTCCCTGGGCTCCCTAGGGCGCAGCCGGTGCCAGCGAAGGCGTTATTCCGGACAGAACTCTCTCAGCCCTTCCCCGGAGGGCAGAAGGAAGTGACCGGCGGGAGGCGGGTGCGAAGCCCCCGCAGACAGAAGCCCCGCCGGCCGGGCCCCCTCCCCGGCAGAGGCGCCGCATGGCAGCGCGCACCGCGCTCCAACGATCCCCGCAGCCGTTTGGTAACGGCGGGGCTTCCTTACCGCTAACGCCTCAGCAACGAGCCCGTCAACTTCAGCACGCGCTGTTAACGGCAGAAATGCAGACTCGCTGACAATTTTTTTTAAAGAAATAATAATTTTAAAAAAAAAATCAATAATCAATTTCTCGAGCTGTGTTCCCGTTTTCCGAAGGGCGCGGGCGGCCCCTGTGCGGCTGCGCCGGAGCAGGGGGGTGTCCGGTACGCAGGGCTCCCCGGCCTGCGCTTCCCCGCCGCGGGACCGCGCACAAAGCCGCGGCCGCACCGCCTCCGCGCGAGTCCGCCCGTCACGTGCGCCGCTCAGGCGCGCTGCAGCCGCCGCGCCGCGGGGACGGGAGGCCGCGGAACCCCCACGGGTCCGGGGCGCGCCCCCCTCCGCCCCCGCGGCTCTGGAGGGCAGACAAAGCCCCCGAGGCGCCCCTCGGAAAGTTAAAATGTCCGCGGGGGAAGGAGGTCCCGCGGAGAAAGCCGCGGAAGCGCCCCCCCGCCCCCCATCTCTCCCTCCCCCTCCAGCCGTGGCGGGGGATCCCGCGCCCCCCACCCGTCCGTACGCACCTCGCTCGGCGCCCCGCGGCGCGGCCCGGCCCGCGAGACCTCCGCACCCGCCTCTGCCTTTGAACTCGCAAGGAAAATGGTTCTCGCCGCGCCGCTTCCGGGTCGGGCCGGGCCAGGTGGCCGCGCCGGAGGCGGGGACGGCGGGGCCGTGGGAGGAGGAGAAGGACGGCTCACCGCCCGCCCTTTGTGGGGCCAGCGCGGGCTAGCGCGCAGCTGGGCCTGCCGTGGAAGCCCCGGCGCGTCCCCGCTGCTAGGTCATGGCGCGCTGCCGCCGCCGCCGCTTACATAAGGGCGGGTGCGCGGGGCCGGGCGCGGCGGCGCTGAGCCGGGGCAGGGAGGAGCCGGGACACGGAGGAGCCGGGACACGCCGGGCCGGGCGCGCCACCGGGAGTCGAGCGCCGGGGTCACGCGGGCGGGAAGGGGCGGCGCTGGGCAGGCGCGGCCGCGGGGGCGGAGCCGCGGGACACGTGTGGCGGGGCCGGGGGCCGAGAAGCTCCCACTGCCCGGGGTAGGGGGGAGGACGCCCGGCCCACACCAGACCTTGGCACCCTGCAAAAGCTGGAACGCGGTTTATGGCCCAAGTCTTTCCTCCCCCCGAAAAGCCCCCACGCTGCCGGGTCTGTCTGTTGAAAGCCTTTCCCTAACGCCCCCGCAGCTGCGCTTTTTAAAGTCAGCAACCGAGGGCGGCAGGTCTGTCCACATGCAACTACCCTCCCCTCAAAAAAAAAAAACAAAAAAACCCCAACAACAAAACAAAACAAACAAACAAACAAACAAAAAAAACAACAAAAAAAAGGAAGGGCGGGTCAGGCATGAGCTCAGTGCCCGATTGCGCTCCTGAAGCAGCCGGAGCGGAGGGGGTGAGCTGAGCGACCCGCAGGGTCCCCTGCCGCCGCGCCGCCCGCCCCAGGCACCAGCACCGCCCTGCGCCGGGACCTGCGCGCACCTACAGCCCCGCGACCCACGCAAAACCTGCTCCAGCACAAGTTTCTGATTTTCAACATACAACGTATGTTGTCCTTGATGACAAAAAGACAGAAAAAACAAAACCACCCCCCACACCACAACTAAACATATAAAACGTTTTCCCACTGTTGACCAGAAGTTAATGGCACTAACCAACTAATTGTTTACAGTTTACACAAAACCATCAATTCACCTGAAGAGTCCAGGAGAAAAAAGTGCATGGGGCACTATCTAATGATAAAATGGTTTCCAAACAGAAATTTAGCAATAACCTCTGTAATGCATTCCATGAGTTTAGCTCACACAAGCAAGTATAGAAGAAAAAAAAAAAAACCACAACAAAATCACAAGGGAGGTTCCTCCAAACCCTTTAAACATAAACAGCTGTACATTTTTAACTTCATGGAAAAATATAAAGTGTGTAGTTTGCCAAGAAAGTATGAGAATAATGGCAAATCAATGCATGACTACCTCTCTGTTTTCATCTTGAATTATTCCAAATGATGTAAGCTTAAAGGAGGACAGGAATGCTGTAAAACACTGAGCTCTGAAATACTTAAGCACATTTAAAAATTAAAGTTGATCTGGAAGGCTCTCTTCCCACCACAGACTTTTCTCCAGCAACTGCATTTTTTCTACAACAGTTCATGACACTGCGCGCACAATTGGGGCAGGAACTGAGCTACCTGTCAGTGGTTCCAGGACACCACCCAGCCTACGCTCAAACCACGTAACTGCAAAACTGGATTTGGCTTTGAAGGGCCACTAGCAGAGGCGGTTTCTTGTATTGATTTTCCCTTTTAAGTGGTCTCCCAGCCCGACGAGCCCAAGTGGCTGAGCAGCCTTATATGGCAGTGAGGCTGCGGCCGTGCCAGAGCAGCCTCCATCTATTCTTGACCGCTCGGCCGGACACTTGCTCCTCTCATCCCCAGCGCCCCTGCACGCAGCCCCTCGCCAGACCCGCTTGCCCACAGGGCTGGCCAGGGGAAAGCCGCCTGCTACCACCAGCAGAGCACAGGGCTCCCCTCTAATCCCCTGTGCTCCCCAAAACACACCCCTGCCCAGCCAGGCCACGGTGGGGCTGCACTTCATCTCCAGAGGGAAAAAAAAAATTAGCTACACCATTTTGATCTGATTTCTCTCCAACTCCTTCTTCTTCCCCCCACCTCCCCGAGAGCCAGAAGGAATGATGTCATTTTCAGCAGTCCAAGACAGGCCATATGCAGTAGCAGAGACTAAAATACATCCTCATCCCACATTTGGGGCTGCAGTTTGCACCGCCTTTCCCCCTTTGGGGCAAAAGCGTGCCCATTCTTTGCCCCCAAACAGCAACAGGGCAGCTTGTTCAGTGAGCCGGGGGGCCATCTTTCACTGACTTGGTTCTTCAGAGGCCTCACGACCTCTACAAAAGAAAACTTGACCTACCAGTAATAGCCAACACAAGGAAATATTCTCAACTCAGACTTCATCAAGTATTCAAGATATAAAGTATTTTTTCCAATCTTAAATTTGAACTTGTATTATCTTCAATTTAATTTTTAAAGCATGTTTTAGATTACCTCCGAGAAGTACTGATCCTCCCAAAGACCTACTGCTACTAGCACCAAATTCATACCTCTCTCATGTGGTTTCAGGGGTTTGTTTCACCATTTCTCTAAGAGTCCCAACACTAATAGTTATTTCAGGAAGGACAAACGAATTATGTCTATTACAGAGCGCAGCATACTCCATGCTGCTATTAAACTAATGGTGCTGTGATAGCTGTGCGGTATGTAGTGCAACTGTCAAAGCCAGCAATCCTTAATAATATCCAAGACAGACACTGTTAAAATACATATCACAAGACTGTCTGGAGGACAGGCAAGTTTGCCTGTTTGGACAAAGCTTTATTAATAGACTGCAACTTAGTAACAAAGAATATTAATACCTAGCACAGCACCACCTATTCATTACCACAGAGATTTTGCTAAAAATTCTCAAGTGGCACCAGCTACATGCGGAATATCCAGCAAATCTATTTCCAAAAGGGTTTCACTTAAAGACCATCTCAATAAAAATCCGCTAGGTGGGAAGATCCCTTTTGAGAGTATTAAAAAAAAAAAAAAAAGTTGCCATTGATACAATTGCTACTGTTAAGTACATTAAGGCAAAATAGAGCAACGTTTACATCATTATGTCTTACTAAATTTATTGCAAAATGTATGTGTGTATTCTTAACAAAACACAGACTTGCCATGTAAAGGCACTAACACTGGTTTTTAAATAAGAATTTTAAAAGATTAGTATCTTAAGAGTCCCAAAGCCTATGGAACATATTGCTATCCAAGCCTCGTTATGACATTTGCGAAATACTCCACATGAGAGTGGCTTATTTAATAGTCACATTATTTTAGCGCTGTTTCCAGCTACTGTTTGCTCCGTCTCACAATCGGGCCTGAACTCTGTTGAACAAGCCATTCTATAAGCTTGCAGAACAGAGCTGCCTTTGTTCTTTGGCACTGCCAGTCCCCTATGGAATCAGGCTGCACACTGAACTGCGCTCGGCAAACAATCCCTGACCTTCAATTACTGTCTTGGCTCCCTGCCACAGGATACATGTATTACTTGTAACACAGTGTGCCCTATTTTGCAGATAATCGCTAGAACTACAGATAATCATGAAAATTGACGGAAAAATGCAAACATTCCCTTCCTAAAATTGCGGCTCTAACTTCAACTACGGCAAAGCGTTTCTCCGGTGTGCCGCAGCAGTACGCCCCAGGTTCAGGCCGTGCACGTGAGGATGGCAGCACTGCAGGTTTTGTATTTTTAGAGACGGCACAGAATATTCCAGGTGGCGTACGGCTTCGCTCTTCTCTGCTGGAGGTTTTCAGTCTGGTTTTTGTTTGCTCAGAGGCGGAAGGCACGCCGGGTTGTGCTGGCACAGTTTTACAAGAGCTGCTCTTTTTTTTTTTTCCTTTTATCTTTCCAAGTTAAGTCACTAGCAGGTTTTACACTTGAGCGCCCAGGCACCAAGATGTTTGCCGGGCTGGCCTGGCAATGCCCCACAGCCCCATTGCTGGAGCACCGGGGTGGCTGCAGCCCTTGTCCCCGCAGGCTGGCCGGAGTCGCTGCCCCACCAGGATGTAGGGAAACTCGAGTGGACGCAGACGGGGCGTACTGAACCCTCAGTTCCAGAAGGACAGGGAACTGCTGGAGAGAGTCCAGCGCAGGGCAACAAAGATGATTAAGGCAGTGGAGCATCTCCCTTATGAAGAAAGGCTGAGGGAGCTGGGTCTCTTTAGTTTGGAGAAGAGGAGACTGAGGGGTGACCTTATTAATGTTTATAAATATATAAAGGGTGAGTGCCACGAGGATGGAGCCAGGCTCTTCTCGGTGGCAAACAATGATAGGACAAGGGGTAATGGGATCAAGCTGGAACACAAGAGGTTCCACTTAAATTTGAGAAAAAACTTATTCTCAGTAAGGGTGACAGAGCACTGGAACAGAGTGCACAGGGGGGTTGTGGAGTCTCCTTCTCTGGAGACATTCAAACCCACCTGGACATGTTCCTGTGCGACCTCACCTAGGTGTTCCTGCTCCAGCAGGGGGATTGGACTAGATGATCTTTTGAGGTCCCTTCCAATCCCAGACATACTGTGATACTGCTGTCACCCTCCTTTTCCTTTCTTGAAGGCAGCAAACCACACTCCTTCCCCACACCTCACCCCAGAAACCCGTGTGTGCAGTGCTGCTGGCAAGGAGAGAGCACATGTAAATATTGCAAATGAGTAAATATTTAAACTTGAAAACAAATCAAAATTATTTAAATGGGTCTTCATCATTTAAATCAGTGTTTTTCTACTTATCTTCTTCCTCTGTGTGCTGTCCTACATTTGCTTAGCAAGTAGAACTGTTTCACAGTGATACACCCAAAGAAATTATTAATACAGTGTACAAGCAGAGCTTTGGACAGTGTCACGTTAGAGGAGAAATTAACTTTCTGATTACGTACTTGTGCAAGCCAACTGAGTTCAAACAGCGTGCTTGAGTGTAGAAACCAAAGTCCAGAGGAGGAATCAATGTGTGTGAAACGATCATTACTACTGAGGCTGCAACGCATAAAATAGACTAACTGGCGTTTAGATGCCTGTTTGTTTGACAAATTCTTCATTTAAACTTTCCTTTTAGGTTATGGAGGTGAACAAATCTGACTTGGAGACATACAGACGTGCAAAAACTTCACTGAAAACTTCACCGAAAACTTCACCTTCAGTAATTTTTCAAAATTGAGAAGCTGAGGACAACGGTGCACCTGGAGGAGCGTGAGCAACAATGTAATACATGCACTTGCATATCAGCACTAACTGATTTTACAGTGTATGTCAAAACTAATCCAATTAAAATTTGATTTCAATATTTTCAATCAGCTTTTAAAATCACTTTGGTCCTGTCCTGGGCAAGCACCATGGGGTTTCATGCTGCATGCATCAACATGACTCTGCAATTTTCCCCATTACTTCATCCACATCTACCTCATCATACCAGTAATGTTATCGCAGCTCTGGGAATCAGCTCTGTCAGTAAACTTGCACTATTTTTGTGGCTGAATGGTGCTCCTGCTGCAACAGGACACCAATAATCTTGGTAAAAGAAAAAACAGAAGCATGGCATTAAAAAAAGTCATCTTTGTAAGCAACAGTATTCCATGAGTCTTCTTACTTGCTGGAGTTTGCTGCCAGTATTTAAATCATCTGCCAACTTCAGGAACTACACGTTTTGAATGCTGATGAATAATTTCAGACTAAATTACAAACCCCAATCCTTTGTACAAATTCAACTCATTCTTTCAGGTCTAAGCGGCCTAAATAGTTTTTTGGTTTTTGGGGTTTTTTTTACAATTACTGCCCCTAGTTTCTTCCCAGCCCGTTCTACACCTTCCCCTAATTCAGTGTCTATGAGCAGCCTGTTGCTGACATGTCTCTACCTAGCCTCTGCAGTATGCCACTTACTGATACAGTTCCTCACAGCTGGAACCTACAGAGCAGTGCTGTAACTCCAGATTTACGTCCAAAACCAAAATACTGAGCAGTCTCTCAGTCACCCTTTGTGGATGTCTGTCATCTCAAGCCCAGCACTGCTCTAACAGGCTTGTGTTTTCGCATGCCCTCTCGCTTCATTAGCTGAGCAAAAATGCTGTGACCCTGCCACTCAAATTCAGTGACATCAGTGTCATCTTTAAGCGTGACCTGCTCTCTCTCACTTCTGGGTCCAGGTTACATGAAACTCTTGCAGATCTCTCTTATAAAGCTTATAAAACTTACGTTTATCTACCCATTCCCATAGTTCAGAGCACCAGCCTACACTCATCCTGCATTTTGACTATGGAAGCCTCCTTTCCTCTGGCTTTAATAAATGCATACATGTTCAGATCCACTCGGAATTTCGTCACAGACACCCTCAGCCCACAATGTCCACTCCTGGCACTCCTTCCCCCAGCAGTCCCATCACACCAAACTGCACTTTAAGAAACAGTATCTCCCTATTCTACCGTCACTCATTTATCAATTTCAGGAACAGCTTTACTAGCAACACTTGCAAAGCTGATTCACTGACGTCTTTCCATTTTCTCCTTAAAACTCTGCTTTGCTGTACTGACCTCTGAAACCTTGACAATGGCTTGGCCACTGCTCCATGGAAGCCTCATTTTCCCTCATAAGCAATGCCACCCATTTCCCATCTGCCCGTCTCTGTATGTCATCTGCCCTTGATTTACTCTCAAATTTTAACTGCATGGAAAAATGAACGCTTTTCATTCTGTGTTTGTTCTATAACTCATTGCACAATGAAATCCTGGACTTTCATATGAGTTTCCAAGTGTCGTGGTGATGTGCCACGATAATCATTAACCTTGGGACTGGATTCCATCTTCCACAAAACAAGCGTAACAGCTTCAAGATCATCATGTTCTTACCCACACTCCTTCTGCAATAGTCATCAAGCCCTTTTAACATGGGTGCCATCCACGTCCATGCTTCTCAGTTTTGACGCTTCTCCAGCCTTCTTGTTTCCCTCACAATAACTCCGAACTCCATCGCCAACATTCAGTGTTCTTGCATCCTTTGCCCTTGAACTTACTGGATGTAACATTCATTTACCAGGCCTCGTCTTCAGAAAAACAACCTGATTGAGAACATCAGCTTTGGGCTTCTTACATCCACTGAATCGCTACCCTTCTGACTGAGCAACCAGCACTGCCTCCCTCTTGTACCTCCCACTAACTGATGGCCATTGCAAACCAGGACTCCACCTTTCGCCCTCCCATGGTTCCTGCCCCTCATCCCACGTTCTCAGCTGCCTCCCTGAAGCACACCTCACTTCTGAGACTCACCCACATCTACTTCGCATAACATCCCTTTCCGGTTTTATTTCCCAGAGCTTAATACCTGCCTCACCTTTTTCCATGTCGCCTCCTACATCCTTGTTAACTTCGATTTCCAGAGCACTATTTTTTTTCCCCCCAATTCTACTGTTTTTGCAGTTCTTCTGCCCTGCTGCTCCCTCTCTTTGCTTTGTCTAAGGCACCTCATTCACCAGCTTAGTCAGCTTCCCATCTTCTTAAATGGACTGTATTTTATTTTGCATTTTTGTATTTGTTCTGATCCAAACCAACCTGGGGTGCATTCTCACCGTGGAAAGCTCGGCTTCCCGCTGGAGCTGGGGCTCCCCACTTGCTCTGGCTGCCAGCAGCCCCTGATCCAGGGCCACCTCCTGGAAACAAGCCCCTGGCTCCACAGGGGCCAAACGGGGTGCGGTTCTGTGGGAGCCTCATTCCAGGCATCAATCACTTCCTCCGTCACAGCAGCACTGGGAATGCACCCATGCTGGTATTTTCCATTCCCACAGCCCTACAGCAGTATCCAAGTGACTCTTGTAGTATTAAATGCTCTCCATATGCCTGACACCACACCCAGGGCATGCAACATGTCCTTGACATCATGCTATAAAATGGTCACTTGAATAGGCTGTAACAGCTCAGTTGAGTAGGAAGACTCTATGGGGAGTAGAACTGGCTCTTAGACCTGAGCTGGGATCAGGAGAAAAAGATTTGTTGAATAGGAGCTCCTGTTCAGAGCTATCTGGAGTAACAAAAGCCTCAAAAAACATACAAAAGTACAAAAATCTTGAAAAAAGTCTCAAGAACAGAGAGAAGTATTTTAGCAGAATATATCCTGTAGAGGCTGAAAGAGGGAAATACCTGCTTCAGATTAGCATATGAATGAAGCTGTTATACATAAATTTGGATCCCATTTCTGAGGAGCAAAAGACTCCTCAAGGCCATTCCTCCAGTCTTTACATTTACTCCCTTCTACTGACAGCAGTGTATTTCAGTGTTTGTCAGGCAGAATAAGCACATTCAATTTGCAGTATATTCAGGATATTTTGTGGGTGGTTTTTTGGTGAACAGTTAAAAGTCTACAACTCTATTTCTTCTTCCTTCTGTACTTTCCTCTGTCTCCAAAAAAAAAAAAATCAGGAACCCCACTTGCCAGTTCTGCAAGCTTTTATCTGGCTGTGTCTGCATTCCCTTAATAGGGAAAGGCCATGCAGGGTGGGAGAGGATTTCTGCTGCTTCAGATTCAGTGCCTCTGGGCTCTCTTAGTCCCAGCTTGTTGGGAGTACGGTCATACTTGGACATTTCTCTGTGTTTTGTGATATGTCCTTTTTATATCCTAAACAAGTACACTTCAGGCATAAGAGTATCTTATGAGTAATATTTTCATATTTCCAAATACTGACTTAAATATTAAGCAACATCAATGCATGATGTTTTAATTATCTTTGTAAAAAGCTCCATACTACTGAGACAACATGGTAGTGTATACACTCCTCAAATAAAAATGCCAGACTGTTCACCTCACAGTCATGTGTCATGTAAGTGGGGAGAGATACAATCTAGTTTCAGATACAGAAATATTTTTAACTTTCTTGAGCAGTATTTTTTCCTGCTATTGTTGTTTTATAATCATATTGCGATTTTGTCAGACTTTCTACACTGAGACAGAGTTGCTAATACACTGGGTTTGCTTCCTGAATCTGTAGTACAGAAGGCTTGGGAGAACTTCTCAAAAGCCTCATAGTCATAAACCACTAAGACGTCGAGGTTAAAAGTTTACACTTGATAATAAAAAGTCTGATGGAACAGACGGGGTTTAGTCAATATATCCCATCATCAGGATAATGCTGAAATAATGTTGAAACACCATCAGTCTATCTAGTAAACAAATTAGAAAATAACCTAGATATCATAATGGATTCCCCCCCAGTGTTATTTTTAGATTCTCGCATCTGCCCTCCTACATGCTTGTCCAGTAGCAACCTTGATGGACAAACTTTTTCCCCCGCCTCTTTCAGGAAAACACAGGACAGATGGTGTTGAAAGTACTTCTCTCTGAGATAACAAGTTTTTCACTTTTTATAAATTCACTCATCTTCAAACTGTGACAGCTGTGAGTTTAAAGATAGAATCGAAATGATCCAGACCTTGTTCATCTCCTTTCTCTAGGGTCCCTGAAAGGTCACAGAAATATGTCTCACTTAGAAGCTTCCAACTAAACGCGAAATGCATTTCTTTTCCAAGTTCAAACTTTCTGGTAGGTTAGAAAGATGCGATGTACCCCTCTTTAAAAAAAAATATAAATAAAAGCGTATCTCAGGCATATACTGTGAATTCAGGATCTCCTGGATCTGTTTGTATAGTATATCAGCCAGTGTTTACCTCCAAGATCTATTTATAGCACTATTACATTCCTTCATTCCTCCCATACTAGCGTACATGACAATGTTCATAGCCTACACTATCTACTCCCACTTAGTCTCCTGTGTTAGGCTGTGCTTCTCCCCCCTGATTACCTTCACCATCCTCTCCTGCATCCCCTTCCATTTGACTTTGTCTTTCTCCAGCTCGGCTGACCAGAATTGCGTGTGTTGGTGCCAGAGTGCTCCTGGGTCAGCAGTGGGGACACCAGCACTCCTCTGCTCCGGAAGGTCCATCTGGCACAGCCCAGAGCCACCCCTGCCATCACCTCAGCGCCACACAGCGGGCACACCATCCTCTCACTGGGCAGAAGGCCCAAACCTCCTCCATGCCACCACTCGGTGTTTTGTGCAGTTACGTCTATTACTTTGTTTCTCAAGGACATTCAATTTTAGTTGCATTAAAAAAACCCTCATCCTCTGTGTTAAGGGCTCTTCCTATTCTGTGCCATCGACAGTTTTAATCAGTTAGTCCAAGTATTTTAGTGAAAACACTAAGCAGGTCATTCCTAAAATGTCTGAACAACCCCATTGGTAGCCAGACCTTTTTCATCACCACACTGCTCCACCCATTTCAACACCACATAGCTAACACCTTATAATCCAATTCCTATCTAATGTACTGTCCACACTACTAACCCCCATCTTCCTCTGATTGTTCATCACTTGACCTACCGTGGAATTCATTACAAAAGTGTAGGTGAATTATATAAATCACATTTTCTTGCTTTGGAACAAACCTGATCAACCTTTTTGTTCAAGTGGGTCCATGATGTAGCTTTTCAAGGCGCTGATGACAAGAATTGTCCATGATTAAGGGGAAGGGGAGGAAACAGGCAGTAGATATAACCAGACTATTTGTAAACACTTAAACGAATACAAGGCAACGAGTAAAAGCCAGAATGAGTTTGAAAATAATACATTAAGTGAAAGCCAATTTCTTTTACAAATAGAAGAGCAGACTTGAGAAGCAGATCTATATCCTGACTTATATAAGGTTTTCGACACTGCTTCCTATGATGCTCATGTACACAAGGTAAATAGATTAGACTCAAATGAAACTAAAGTGGATGCATATAAACAAAATAAAACAAAAAACAATTCAGAAAGCATCACTAGCTCACTGTCCAAATGTGTATCTCAAATGCAGCTCCCAAAGTCACCTACGCTGGGTCTGCTCTTACTCACCATTTTCATTAGTGACCCAGATGGTAGAATAGAGACTACATTTATTAAAGTGACAACCAACCAGCTTGGTGGGACTGCAAATTACACTGGAGGACAAAAAGACAAACTGGACAAGAGGCCTGAGAACAAAGATGACATGCAAAACACTGCACACAGGCAGAAGTCAACAGCAGAAATACTGAATGGCAAACTACTGGCTAAAGAGAAACTCCACAGAAAAGAGAGAAGTTGGGTTCAATTTACAAACTGCTATGAGTTGATGGTATCACACTGTAAAAAAATGCAAACACAAGACTGGGATATATGGATGTTAGTACAGCCTGTGTTCAGCATTCGTAAAGCCTCATCTGGAGTAGTATAAAGTGAGTAGAGTTGTGGATATTGTTCAAGACAGGTATGCGCTCAAAAGAGAGCAATAAAACAAGCAGTTCTGGAAAAGAGCAAGGGTGAATGCAGGCTGAAGAGACTGGGAGCGGAAAACAGAGCTGGGCGTGTCTCCAGCTATGAAAACAGGATGCTGCAAGGAATAATTTCTTAATCTCTACAGCAGACAACAATTTTTAATGGCCTTAATTGAAATTAGATGATCGCAAGATCTTTTTCAGTCTTACAATTCTATTGTATCTGCAGGGTCACTTTCCTCTCCCAAATAAAACAACACTTAACACACGAGCAAATTAATGCTATATTCAAGTCTGCTTTTATTATGCCGTCTGCCTCTGTGACGGCCATCACCTCCTCCACGGCTTCTCTCAACAGGTATGAACCGCTGGTCCTCTGGGGCTGCAATGCAGAAGGACGAGTCTCAAGGCATCGCTGCCAGGCAGCAGTTTTCTGTCACTCTGGAGGGCAGCGAGGCCCCAGCTTCACCCACAGGACCTGATCCCACCAATGGAGCGCAGCAAAGATTTACCTGCAGACCTTGGGGAAGGTTCTGCCAGATCATGCCTAACTTGAAGGCCACAGTCTGGCCTTCCTCGTCTAGCAAATTAATTCTCCTGACAGACAGGTACTGGGTCACTAAAGCTGTCTCTTTGAAATAGGTATACTGCATTTTACGTCCTTTTCTTTAATCTCCCAAGTCCTTGATATTTTCTTTTCTTCACAAAAATGCCTTCCAAAGCTTTACATGTCGTGAGGGCAGACTGACAGTCTTTTAAATGCTTGTGTAATTATTCCTTTCCCCTCTTTATAAGTTGGCACTGCTTTCTCCAATCCTTGGTACCACCCTGAAGGAAAGATTAGCTAAAATAGTTATGATCAGCACTAATTCTTTCCTAATTCTGAGATGGAAATTTCTCTTCGTCTGAGTATTCTACGATCCTTAAGTTCCTTCTGGTTGCAGTAATTTCCATTCTTTTATTCTCATTATATATCTTGCCTTTTCCTCTGTAGATATCATCATCCTTACTGAAAATGAAGCCAAAATATTTAATGTTTTAGTTGCTTATTACTGTTATTCTCTACCCTTCTCACCATACAAAAGATTCTTTTTGATTTCACATCATTTGCAAGATAAAATTCAACTTTTAGAAACAAAACTGAATTAAGTATTTCCCCCCCTGTCCCCACTCACAAGATTCCTCCATGAGTCTTACTATATATTTTCAGGCTGGCTATTCATCCATTTTCGGTCTGCAGACCAGGAGAACTCATCCTGACTTGCGATTCAGGTTCTTGCCACATTTTACATATCTGTGACTTCAAGAAACTGCGTCTTCAGGCTCCTCACACCTGTGATCAGCTTTGCTTATTGAAGTTTGCCACTAAGATTCAGAACCTAAAATTCCAAACCAACTTTCATATGTTTGTGGGGGGTTTTTTTCCACGTATTTCAAACTGAAGCAACTCGTGATTACTAAAGGTGCAATTCTGAGTTCCACTTAATCTGATTAACTGCAGACTGGTGCTGCATGGGAAGGCGCCTGATGCCCTCACTCCACCCACCTCACTGCACACCACAACTGCCTCACGTTCTCAGGGGTCACCGTTGTCAAGGGTTTTGATTGTGAGGTGACAATAAAACCTCTTCCCCCCGCTTCCCCCTGTTGCCCTTCCCACTAAGGACGGGCGATCGGGAGGACAGTAGGACAGAGAGAAGAGAGTTGGAAGAATTAAAAATGTTTTACTAATGCTACTAATAAGAATAGAGAAAATAACACAAAATATACAAAACCAATCTTGAAAGTCTCAGCAACTGCAGAGCCAGCACCCGAAGTCCTGGATTGGACTCTGCAGCCAACCACAGCTGGATTCAGTTTGTCATTAGGCCTCAGTTCACAGGGACAACTAGCAAGGTCCTCTCCCAGTGTTGGCCATAAGCAAAATGAAAAAAGGAGGGGACAAGATCCTTGTGATCTCCCACTTTTATATGAAGTATTCACGTGAATGGAATGTTATACACAGTTGGTCATTTTCTTGGTCACCTATTTCTTGTTGCCCCTCTTGCGAGATGTCCATCCATGCTTATCAATAACTTCGCATTCCATTGCTGTGTTTACCAAAACATGTATCTGGTTCTCCAGGAAAGCAACTAATAAGTTGCCTGTCAGCTAAAGCTAGAAGAGGAACTTGTTTTTTAACAAAACCAGGACAAGCGTGCTGACCGAACTCCCGCCTCGGCTGCGGGACCACTCGGATCAGCTGGATGGGGCTGACAAAGTGAAGCCAGCCCTCGCAGCGGCTGACCAAGCATAAAGTGAAACCAAATCCTCAACCCAAAATTATTTTCTAGAATATCCTCACTACTTTTCAAAATGAAGTCTGAAGCAACACTTATTTCCTGCTGGTTCAGTAGTTTAAAGAAGAAACTTGCCAGCAATCACATCCAGGAATACCTTGGCTCTATAATTTCTTCTCTAATCTCTACCTGGGAAAGTAAACCACCTCATAACAAGAAGTATTTATCTAACAACACTACAGAGATCCCCATCCCTGTTCGAGTCTAACCCTGGGGCTAAGAACAGATTCTTTATTCCTTCTGTCATCTTTCTCCAAATTGATTTCAAGCCTTGATTTCAAGTCTGTCCTTTGTACACCAAGGTATTTTTTCTAATCTACCACATAATTACTACTGCACAACTTTCATTTTTGTTCGGTTATTTCTGAATTACACAAAGCACTTTAAATACATCTAGTCCAGTTATTAAGACCATTCTACCATACCTCTGATACTCAGATGTTCTATATCCTGACCTCTATCAGAAGCTCAGATTTCTCCATTTTGTTGTCCAGGCTTTCGATATGTATACACAACATTTCTGTTGTTTCTTAGTAACCACCTCCCATTACTCAGTGAAAACCTTTCCCTAGCTGCAATGCCTGACTATCATTTTCCTTAATCTTGGAGCTCTTTTCCACTGGCACTTCTCCAGATGCTGAGACAGAAACAAAGGTTTACCCGACAGCTCTCTCCTGAAAGCTAAAGCTTGAATGAAGTTGCACAGGTTGGTCAAAGCTTTTTTCCTTACACTGAAGCTCCCGGCCACTGCCCTGGCTGCAGGCTCTAAAGGTAATTTTTGTAGGTACTTGGGGGCAGAGCCAAGATGTAAGCCAAGATGGTCTCTCCCCAGGGACCATAATTCCACTTGAGATCATCAGGTCATCTACTCCATGTATTATCCGATACTGTATGCACATCTGTAATCCACCACGGTAGAAAATTTGCTGTCGTTTATCCTATCATGAAGGCTAATGATGGAGTCTTTCCTTCCCACTCCCACTCAAATCCCTTCAGGATCTTTCTCAGCTTTCTCATTCTTCCTTATCTTCCCATTCAGCAACATCAAAAGTCCCACCAAGAAGTCTGCAATTCCTCAGCCACATAAACCTTCTCTTAATTCTTGGATCCAGTTTAAGTTCCAGCCTCGTTGCCTGTTGCATCCTGAGCCTCCTCCTTTTCCTTCCCCCACTTCATTTTTGAACTGTATTAGTGATTTCATGCATTCAATATTTAGTTGTCTTTATTGAATCTGCCATTTTTCAAGTTTCCTCGACTGCTCCATTGATTACTAACTCTCATCTCTTTCAAACCCTGCCTTCAAAAAGGACGCATGCTGAACTCCCTTGATACACACACCAGTTACACAGCAACTACTCATCAGCTGCTTGACCTTTGAAACCTTTTGTCTAAAGGAACTTCAGCCCTTCATTTAGTCCAGCTGTGGTCAGCAGCAAGAATCGGTCTCACACTCAGGTTCAAATGCTGTCCGTAAATTGCATTCAAACCAAACAGTACTCACTGATCCTCAAGAAACAAGATTTGCTTCCCAGCCCCCTGGGGAAAGGGTCCTGTGCTGGCTTTGTTGACCTCTTCTAAAAGCTCAATGCTTTCTACAAACTGGATGTGTCAAAGATGTCTGCTCTGGCTATTCCCATGGAAGTCTATCCAAATTTGGCACAGTTAGAAGCCTCAAAAAAAAAAATTAAGAGTTCACAGATGTTTGACTGAGAAGTGCTTGCAAGAAGGAGGCGGTTTCCTTTCCTGGCAATCACTGCTCCTGACTGGCAAGGGATCAGAGATCAGAACAGAAAGTGTCCCCCAGCGCTAAAGCAAAAAGTGAAACAAACTGAGGAGAAGGCACATGGGGCAGGAAAAGAACCACCAGAAGTGCGAGAAAGAGTGAAGAGGTACAACAGCTGGCAATGGATTAACAAGACTAGAAAGCTCTGTGTACTACCAACGCCCTTTCCGCCAGACATGGAAAACACACCTCAAAACCCCGTGCAACATTCCTCTGTTTTCTACCAAGATGACTTACTGCTTTTTTTGTGCCTGGGCCACAAGAACAACCAGCCAACTGGTGTGAAAACAACAGCATCGCCCCAAACCAACTGGAAGGAGCGGTACTTCATTTCTGAGAGTATCATCTGTTCTTGAGAGCGTCAAAGCCAAGGTGACCTTGTGCACACTCCCCATACACTGTTCTGTTTGGCTCCTTCCTCCCTCCCCTGCCCTCTGACACTCCCAAGTCCTTTTGCCATTTGCAAGACACAGCATACTGATGTGAGGATGACAAAAGCTGTAGTTCTTTCTGCCTTTCAATTAGTACAGTAGCTCCAGTACATTTTTTTTTAATTCCCCTAATCATGTTCAATATTTTCTAACAGTATTTCAATTTACTTTTTAAATTAAATTTTTCTGGTTTGGCCCAATAAGCCAGATGTAACTGATACAAAACTAACAATAAATCAGATAACAGCATCAACTCTAGGACTACTCCAATGTTTGGGGGTTTTTTTACCCCTATTTAAGAAATCCTCAAGCTGTGCTTATTCAAGATACAAAGCAAGCAATGGATGGACATTTAAAAATGAAGCCTCCCTTCGTTCTTTATATTCTGTTATCTATAAAATGACGTTAAGAACTTCACTCCTTTTCCCAGCCCCAGAGTAATAAGAAAAAGCTTTACCTATGTATTGAGGGAACAAAAGAGTAACTCACACCGACAAGTTTATATTTTTCTCTGAAAGTCAGACCAAGACCCACAATGGAGCTACACAACAGGGCCAGCACTACATCTCTAGGACATCTTTTCCCCCTATTTCATAGCGCTATAACATCATACCTTGCATTACTCCAGGAGAATCTATTAAATGAATGACCCATTTCTAGTCAAAAATCCCAGCTGCAAATAACATCGCCGTTTGGCCTAGGAAAAGCAAAAAACAACCTCTTCCACCCCACACCTGTTCTGGTACCAAAAGAAAAGTGGGGATGCTTTCCAATGAATATGGAAGATAAGAACTTTTGCAGAAAGCAGCATAGCTACTTTTAGAACTACCTTTCCTTGTGAAAAAAAACCAAATAATCATTCTGGCATATCTGCATAGAAATGTTTCATTTCACTCTCCCAGTCATTATTCAGTCTCTGAAACAGTTTCTCTGCATATTTCTTTACAACCAAGTTATACCCCATGTTTTCCTTAAATCTAGTAATTCTGGAAAGAAAGCGGACAAAGAAAACTATATTCACAGTCTGGACTCAAGATGCTTTGCATTAAGTGGTTAAGATAATGGTTTTAATGGTGGAAGAAAACATCCAGATTAGGGAGATGGAAAAGAGATATTTTAGCTGTGGAAGATCTCTAGAACTCCAGTATGTTGTTCCCAGAATTGGATCTTCCCCTTATTGTCAAGTTTTTCTTTGCCTTCAAGCTAAAAGATTACTTAGGTAACATATCGATGGACTTCAGGAATAAATACTTCATCATTGTAACGAAAAAGAAAGGGACCACTAGTTGTCACAGCAGAATCTAAATTAGGTTTCTATATTTAGAAGTACCACCTTTCTTTTGAGGATAGTAACACGCTGCAGTTGAAGGGCAAAAGAACTCATACAAAGTTGGTATCAGAGCTCCTGAATGTCAGTATGAGTGGCAAAAGAGAGTAAAAGTGAAAGAAATTTATGTTTAATGATGAGGAGTATAAAATGTAATTATAACATCAAAATTAAAACTAATCTTGAAGATGGGAGGCACATGAAATTGGAAAGTGAAGCTTAACTAGTTAAGTTCTACATCTTTAAAAAAATTAAAAGGACAAAGCCAGTCATTCCATTATCAGCCTTTTATTTATGACCTTTCAAACAGAAATGAATTAACACATTATGACGCCAGATACCTGTTACAGTAGTAGTGTTGTAGTTATTAAGGTCTAAGGATGAAGACTGACAGTTCTATTTCAGAACTGAAGAAGAATTTGCATTATTAAAGCTTAGCAGTTTAATTCCTTCTATATCTGTCAATCCAATAAAATATAATAGCTCTTCTACAAGCCTTACTACACCTATTATTTCACAAAAATACTGAGGATTTTTCTTCCATTGCATTTCCCCCCTTGAACTCTGCTATACTTCAGTTACTCTTTGGCTTTTGGCCATTGACACGGACTTTAGACAGCTGATCCTCTGCAAGTGAAACACAGGATTTTCAAGTGGGGTCTCTTGAGTGAAAATTACTCCTACTTCATTTTTGCCTTTCATTCCATCTGATTTTCTTTGCCTGAGCACTGACATGTTCCCAGTCTGCTTCTATTAAAAATAGTCAAGGTGACCGTAACTCACTTATTTAATGTCTAAAACATCCAGCAACTCCAGATGTTCCACTCCAAATACATCCAATTTATTTTCATTTCAATTTTAACCAGACACCAGATCCTCTAGGACAGATAAGCAGAAAAAAATGCAACCTGCAGAGCAAAGCTGCAGTACTCAGAAAAGCTGCACGCTACAATGTGTGATGGACTTTGTTTTAGAACGCACTTTGATTCATACATATGCGGGATGGGGAGGGAATATTAACATAAAATATATCGAATCAGCCACAGGACTGGAACACAACAATTAATCAGGCTAGAAAAATGCAATTCCCAATAGTAAGCAACATGCGTGTAATCTCAACATTGGCAATAAAGCCACAAAGAGGAACTGACCTGTTACTTGGGCATTTAAACATTTATAGGAACATTGGTAAGATACTGAAATACTTGGCAGGATGGTTTAGCAAGAAGGAAGACAACTCCAATTTCAGTAGACATTGTTTCAGACATGGTTATTTTAGAGAAGAAGTGAAACCCATCCTTTGTGTCCTCCAGTCTGGTAATACCTTGCAGCTCTACTTCCCGTATGTAGAAACTTAGACCTTTTTCAAAAGTGCTTTCCCTATGATGCACAGATACTACCCATCGAACTCTAGAATATAACAGTTTCAATAATCTGAAATGCATACTTTATTGGAGTTGGCATTCTGCTGCATGATCTAGCTTTTTCAAACAGACAACTCTAACACTGGGCTAAAAATGACATTTTAAAGACTAAAGTAGCTTGATGAGAATGCGAAAGAAAAAATGCACCTCTCTCACCACACTTCAGTATATTTTGTCTATCATTTTAGGAATTAAAATTTTGGGGCAAAAACTGAATTTCAGCTTGCTGATTGATGAGTTAAACACAGATTATTAGGGACACTCAAGCAAGCTTCTGCATTATGCGCAGAACATAATTTCTGTCTAAGACTCAGTACCGTTTCACGACAACTTCTGCAGCTCTAACATTCCCCGAATCGGGCATCAGTACTTCAGCGTGTTGCTCAGGCGGGCAGCAGAGCTGGGGAACACCGGCGTTTGAAAAGGGAAGCCCAGTTTCAAGATCCCCTTCCGCCTGCTTCAGAACCAGGAACCTGAACCCCCCTGTCCCACCTCAACAAGACCACACTCCGACAGGGAAAAGAGCCACTTGGCCAAACAACCCCTCATGAAGGCTTCCGTGAGATTTCTCTCTGTTTCAGGAACAGTTTGTTTTACCAAAAAGTGCATTTCTGTGGCTGCCTCAACCATCTAACAATGGTTGATGGTCTAATCCAGTTTGGTTTGGTAATTTAAATGGACTTCTTGGTTGGAAACAAAGGCTATTTCTACCTCTACCATATTATTACAGCTGACTGGGGGAAAAGCGCCCTTGCATTAGAGCAAAGCACTGAATTTTACAGGGTATCAGCCATCAGCTCTGAAGTCTGTACAGTCTCCAGTGAAGGGCAGCATTTAATCCAGAAAAAACAGATTTTTATACCAAGTTTTGTGAAAAGATTTCCCATGGGTAGTCTGTTTTGACAACTGTTACTAGATTGGGACATCTGAAATTACTACAGTTTTTCCCACACTAAAAGTGGAGCCTAGATGACCATCCATTTCAGAAGCATTTATGTTCGTTACTTAAATACTCAAATTCTCATATTTACAAAGAAAAGAGGTTAAATGGGACCAACCAAAACTTAAACTAGGCTTTGGTTTTATCTTGAAAAATAAAATTATCCCATAATACGATTTCTTCTAGGTACCACGAAGTTACAGCAAATGCTAACCTTTTTAATGGTTAAAGAAAAAATTATGTAGAACATCCTTGCACTTATTGCATTAACAGCCTATTGTGTTACAGTATCACTTTAGCTAGCTAAAACTGATGTAAGTGAATGAGGGACTTCGTTCTCCCCCACAACAGGTTAAGAAAAAGAAGATAGGTTGTGCTGAATAGCATCAAATACGATTAGACACTTCTCAGAAAAACATGCCTGGAAAAAGATCTATTCCTATACTAAGAAGTGAACTAACACAGGTCTGGGGAGAAGTAACTAGATTAATATTTTTTTTGCACATACTGTTTCAATAAGCTTACCATGTAGATGTATTGTATAACATGCGATTAGAAAGAAACTAAGTTCTGCCTCAGATTATTTTCCTTAACTGCAGGTTATCTACTTTCACACCCTCAACAAAAGCAATTTCAAACAACTGTGGTTCATTAGCAAGAGTCTATCCATGAAACTTGTCTATTTGTATTAGTGTTGCTCATAATACGAAGGTAGCGGAAGCAGCTGGCTGATGTACCCAATGTATTTCCATGTCCTCAGAGCCAGACTGAAGGAACTGTGGTTGTGCCTGTGTGAACTGGCTGATTTTGTGCAGGAGCTGGGAACCAAACCCCACACGTGGCCCCAGGAATGCAAACAGCACACCAGGCTTGCTCCTGAGGAGCTCCCACCGCCTCTGGGAGCTCCCAGCTGGAAGACAAGATGACAACCGTCCAGCAGAAATGCCCAGAGCGCGCACGGTAAGGACATCCCACCCTGCCCCTCTGCCGTGCTGCTCCACATCATTTGCTTCAGCTGGCATGGCCTGAGTTACAGCCAGGCTCTCACTTGTCACCGCAGGGTCACCAGCTGCTCCAGGTCCCTGGGCCTGCCTTAGGAAGTTCTTTTTCCCTACAGAAGCAGAGACAGCATCATAGGGCCCTTACGTGAAACATATCAGCAGCCCTTCTCTGTTTACAAGTAGCAAAAATTCACATTCTTTTTACCAGCACACTTTTGATGTGAGGAAGTCTTAGTCTTATTGCAAAGGCCAGGAAGTCCTGGGCTAGGCTGGCGAGTAACTACACACTTCTTTTTCCTCCAAGCCTTCTGATGGACTGGTGCTGGCAAGTCTCCCCGAGAAGTCATGTGTTTTGGCATTTACTCTTCTATTGCAGTATATGGTTCCTCTTACAACTTCCCGATCTACCGCTTCTGCTTCTCTGAAGAAGCAAGCAGATGTCTCCGTGTTTGTTACATTCACACCACATTTCAAGACTTCATTTGCAACCGTGAGAGGTTATTTTCAGAATTATTAAAGGAGAAAAAGAGATTCTGCCTTCCTCAAAACGGCAGGTGCGATGGAGCAGACCAAAGCACGACCTGCATCACCCGTTCATGTTTCCCTAGGTTCAGAGAAAGCTCTTCCAGCCCCACATGGATAATCACCCCAGCTGAGAAACCTCAAACATGAGAAATGCTCTGACTGACAAAAGCAACCTGGGGCGGGGCTGAAAAAAAGCAGCTTTTAATCACAGGTCTCGACATGCAGAGTTGCTATCAGAACACCCACGCCGCTATCAGAAAACACAAAGCATGCCAGGTGGCATGTTTACTTCTTGCACATGTGACATTGTAAGTGCCTGGCATAGTTTACCCAGCGCTGCCAATCTCGGTGCACATGTGCAGGAGCCTGCAGATCCTCCCTGAGCTGCACAGCCCGGCTCCCAGCATGGCACACAGCTTGGGGCTCACTTGAAGAGCTGGACCTAAACAGCCCCGGAATAGCACGTTGTACTTTTGTACAATCTCCACCACTGTTTCCTCCACCATTGCATATGGTAAACCCTCACCAGTGAAAACATGCTGCATTCAAGAGAGAAGATCGGTGTTTAAAAGAAGAAGATTCAGGCGCTGTGTAGTACTCCTAGTCTATTCCTTCATCGTGGGTACTCAAATCTGTGTGGGGATTTTTGAAGTATGGGAGTGTAATCGAGGACTGCCTATATCGTGTCTCAGCTTATATGTTACAGCTAAGACTTCAAAATACCACCCTACAACATAAAAGCTTAATCCATACTCCTGTTATTCGAGAACATTCAGGTGGGTAGATGAAGGCTGAAAATGACTGCCAAGGAGAGCATATGGGAAGATCACAGCCTACCATTCCTTGAGAACAGCTTATGAAAGGCCTCACACGGGAAAATTTGTGGCAGTATCATGCTATTGTACTACCCAAACTTTTGATTTTTTGCAAAAGTAAAAATGGCTTCCTCATATCAATTCCCTCAGTACCTGCGATTTTAAGCCCTCCTTTTAGCATAGCTTTGTCACAGCTAATGCAGTTATCAGGTTAGCTGCGACCTTCTTCATCTGGCCTTCCCCACTTTTGCTTTTTCTGCTGGTTGCAAAGCAGCTATCGCCCACGTTTGTTAACAGGGACTGACAGCAGGAAGTTGTCTTCACGTAGCTCCATTTTTATCTTCAAGGTGCGCAGAGCAGCATTGGGTAATAGTGCATTCAAACCAAAGACTCTTTCATACAAAGTGCCAAGGCTGGTGAGGCTGTGTGCGCACAAGGCTGCCAGGGAGCTGATGAAACACGGGTTTTATCTCTGTGCCTCACAGACGTGTAAGTGGTAGCTCTCAACACAGGCTCAGATATGAGGACTTTGAAGCTAAACCTCAGTAACGGCTTCATTGTTTGGGTTTGGATTTTCTTTTTTTCGCGCATAGACTAATTCAGGCTAGAAAAGAAATATTACCTTGCATTCCCAAAGCCCAAAATAAACTCTATACAGACATAGGGAGCACATGGATTTCCTGGCAAAACCATGACAATCACAAACTGAAAACTATGGATTTGGTCTTGCTGTATATTTTTTTTTTCGGATAAAGTACACTTCTAAGCGGTCACATTAGATTTGGATGACACTTATTTGTCAGAAAGCCACCCTCAGATTCATGCCCTGCTTTGAAGTCCCAGGTGAGAAATCCTTTAGGCTGACAAATAGCCACGGCCATGCATGGCAGCTAATGCTGTGGAATTCAAGCTGGGATGGTCAGAAGGGGACTGGGAAGAGTGACAGGGGTTTACAACCCAGGCAGCTGCTTAAAGCAATGCTAATCAACTCCTCGGACTAGGAAGGGGAAAGAAACAAAGATTAAGAAAACTGGGAAGGCCTAGAAATTTGACTTTACAGCTTCATTTCTTTTTGCTGTTAACACTGGCTATCCTGTCTTCTTTGAGGAGGAGAGAGTTGTTCACTTTAATGCACAAGAGGGCATAAAGTGCAACTTCCAAGAGAGCAGAAAGAGCCTTGAAAAAGCCATGTCAAAATGAACAGCACAATCCTCCCTCTGACCCTAAACCACACCCAATCATGTTACCAAAAAAGAGACACTCACTCAGACTAGATCACTACCTGGTTTCAGCAGGGACCCACACACACTTTCCCCCTTTTCCAGCAAGGGGCACAGACAACAATCCAGCAGCTCCTGGCAAACAGCAGTTTACAGACTGGCTTCCTGAGCCAGAGTCCACATCCTATTTCACCGTCCTCCCCCTGAGTCAGCAGAGCCACTTGCCATATCCATGTACATTTTTTACTGCCACAGCACAGCATTCAGCAGCAAGGGCAGTGTGGCAATAATGTTATTATGCGCTTTGCGGATACAGTACTTCCTTTTGCTTGTGGTGAACCTACTGTTCCAACATTGCACTGGGCACCCACTGGTACTTCAAGGCGGTAATTTTTGAGGTGCTATCTCAACAGCACTCACTGCCATACAGAAGTCTGACCCCTCCATCAGCCTGCTTCCAAGCCTGAGAACACAAGTCCACTTACCACCTAACTCCATATTTTATTTTGGCGCTTTCTGCTTCTACAGTTCCACTGTACAATCCTTGAGGCAAACAGACTGCAGTCACTATGCCAGGCAGACACGCACTGTTAGTTTCTACAGGGACGTAATTTTGGGGTTTGCTTTGTCCTTAACTCTCACTCTTTTCCATGGCTTGCTGCTATGAGCACTAGAGTTCAAACCAAGCCAGAAATAGCAAGCCATAGTTAAGGTCAGTTAAGAGCACACGACCAGTACCTGCTCTTTAGAATGATGCTAAAATGCCTGGTAAACAATCAAGTGTGTGCATTCAGACTTAATCATTTTAGAGGGGTAGTGGTATTCCAGTACATTTTTTTTAATGCCATCAATGCATTTCTGAATGGAAGCGCTTCACAGAGAGGCTTACATCAAAGCCCAGAGTTTGACAAAGGAATTTCTTCATTTTATGGAATTCCAAGTTCAAAAAAATTGAAATTAGAAATAATGTTATTTTAGATTAGCAGCTGATCTACCAGAACACTGTGTTTCCATTAGTACTTGACACTGTCAAAACGTGTGAAATCAATGTGTGCCTCATTTGGGAGATGGGTACAAGCCAAAATAACAAAACATGTTAAGTTGACAGTTTTACTATGGGGCCCTGAAACAAGCTTGCATTTGTAAATATCTATATTTTTAGAGCAAGAAGGCTGTAACAACATTTTTCATTCCCTTGTTACAGTCAGTAGTTAAAAAGATGGCTTAGATAAACACTCCTAATGCATTTATTTTAAGCATTTAAAAGAACCTGAAATAATTTTTACCATACCAAATGTCTATTTAAATTTACTATAAAATCTTCATAGCCTTACAGACAAAATATTACAAGAAAAAGTTAGCAAGACAAGGCTTAGGAGGAGAGAGAGTATCAAAAGATACAAGTGTAAAAAGATAATAGACCGACTGACGACTTAAAAACAAGGAAAACTCCAGGTACACAGTATCTCTAGACCATCAGAAATCCATACCTCTTACCAGAGAAAAAGCTATACTTCTTCCAGTTTCATTATTTTATTTCACTAAGTCTTTGTGTATTGATAAATGTCACCTTGGTGTCCTGCACAAACACCAAAACAGCATTTTGAATCATTTCCTTGGGTGAACTTCACATGAAAAGACTTCCTGAAGCTGTTCAAAAGGATGTTTGCCAACAAAGCAGCTTGTAAAAATGCAGACTGGGCAGGAGAAAGATACACTGATATTATTTTCAAGATCATACAAAAGATCCCTATATGCATCAGCCAAGGAAGAGCGATATTTCCGTTATGTTTCCTGAACATTTAAAGACAGCATTTATAAGGTTTTAGACTGTTAGGAGCGTATTCTTAATGGCAACAACATCCCATCAGGCATCTATCAACAAACCCATTTTGGCCAGGAAGGGAGATACAGGTATTGTAGATCACTCTCCAACACTGGCTTTTAGCAGAAATAAAAATATTTGTTCTTTTCAGAGTTTAAAAGCAAGCTTAAATTCTGCGCTATACCGGCATGAAACAACAGACCTGATTGCAGTTTCAACTGAACACACGGCATTCTCAATATGAATTTTTATAAACAAGGTATAGCTGTCTTCATAATTAATGCTTTTTAACCAGAAAACTATTTGGGGCATTAGAAAGTAGAGCAGAAATTATGTTTGAGGAATACCAGGAATAAGCCTTATGTAACTCTTGACCTAAAGCAAACTTTAGAAAAAGTGACGCTTTTATTAAAAAGGCACCCGACCATTTCTATTTTTATAGCATCAGCAATAGAACGGAAGAACTCAATTCCTGGTTAACATTTAATGTACCATGCATCAAGATACTATCTGCTCAGCTTTTTTTAAGTACAACAGAAATACAGTAAAAATCCGTACTCTGAATATTTTTTTAAGATACTAAAGTACTTTTATGCAGAATAACTGAAAGACACTCCAAAGTATTTATCATGACACAATTTAATCAACTATGTCTCAGCTACAGCTATTCAATTAGATCTCATATAATGCTCTCTGCCATATTCCACCATGGTATTTTGTAGAACTCAACAGAAGTCTTTACCTACCCCAGCTGTTCAGTAAACTCTTGCCCAGCACTAGGTGCAAGGTAACAGGGGGAAGGGAGAATAAAGATACATCATCTGCATTACTAAAAACTAAAAAATACTCAAGAGGTTGAGAATGATGAAAAACACATAGTGAATCACTAGAGTCCAAACAATGACCACCTCACACTGCTGACAGAAAAACTGGTAGGTATCTATCAGTTAGATTTTGACAAATGACTGAAAAAGAATCTTAGGCACAGATACTGTCACCCTTTCATTACATGTACAACTTCAGTTACAATTTTATTCAGTTACAAGTAAAGCAAAATTCTAAAGTTCAGAAACAGAGGACTGAAAATTTGCACAGGCAGCTTAACTCTCCAGCCTCATCTACATGCCGGGAAACAAGGCATCTTCCAATTTTTCAAGGGCTGACTTGGCAACCCGGACAATGTCTTTAAAAGTATTAATTGCTTGGTCTCCCAAACTCCCAAGGAAAAGCAGTATTACAGAAACTCCATCCTTTGGAAGTATTTTGACCCCGCAGAGATCACAAGCCTAATGTGAACTTCTGTATTTCACTTACTAACCCAATGAAGTGGATGAAAGAGCAGCAGGCACGAGGGCCCCTGTCTGGAACTACATATATTCTCTCACTCTAAAATATTATCTCTTCTAAAACAAAATGACAACCTGAGATGAGGATCTTCTTGAGCCTCCAGAACTGAACACCAAATGTTTCTCTGCTCAGAAGCCAAGCAGCTCTGTTCCTCCTGGTAACTGATGAAGCAGAAACTCTGGCAGGCTGCCACAGAACACAAACCCTGACGACTTTGCTCAAAACCACCCCACCTCACCACATGCCTTTTGAGCTAAGGAGCCTAAAAACCTGTGCTGCAAGGCAACCACAGAAGCTGGAGCAGTTTTTAACCGAAGACTGTTCAGACCAGTCCCTAAAAGGAGATGAAAGGCTATGTAAATGAGCATCATAATTATCTGGTAGACAAGTTTTGGTACTCAGGATTCACAGGTTTTATTTTTAGTTCTGAAAGGAAGTATGCTTTTTTATGGTCAATCCCAGTTGGCCTCTTTCTGCTTTCACTGCTCTTACCACATCAGCAAGAGAAATTACAGCACTTCTTGCTTCGGCTGCTTATACATTTTCCCGTAATGGTTATAAGAAACTAGGATGAACTGATACTTGCATTGTTATCCACATAAATGTACAGAAGAGGTGGTCACAACCAGAATTAATGCATAATTAACTTCATACTTACACTGCCTACAAAATTCTGGCTTTATATTTAAAGAATTGTTCACTCAGCTCAAGCAGTAAGTTCATACATATACAGTATTAGGAATGTATCAGGCAGATTTGTTTTTATATAAAGAAAGTGCAAGTCCTATAGAAATAGAATGGCTAACCCTTGTGGACATAAAGGACATCTTTCCACCTGCAAACAAGTCCCTCACTACCTAGAAATATGACAGGCTTATTACTACATGTTTTCCCCCCCTTATAACCAGAAATCTTTTTTCCAGTAATCATGCTTTCTTTTTTTATTTTAAATCATTTTTCCTACAAGCAAACGAATAGAGGTTTGCGCCAGAGACGCAGGTCACCCTGTAGACTAATAATCGGTGAAGAAGGCACCGGCGTGACTCACCGTACCTCAAATAACCTCCAGACTGTTCCGACAAGAACTGCGGCAGAACACGCTGGCTGCTGACTCAAATAGATGCAACACGTACGGCCTCCTTCCCTCGCAGAGCGCAGTGCCTTCTCTGTGCCATTAAATATGATTCATACGCAGCACATTGCCAAAATCAAAAGAACAGATCAACATTAGCAGACAGTAAATTCTAAGTCTGCTCCTCTTTGAATATTACATGCAAATAACCTCTAGTATAATTCTGCGTATAGCAACTTGCCTTTCAACCTCAGTAATGATGTTACAAATTTACCACCTTCGGTAATAACGCACATCCGTTTTGATCATGTAAGCACCCAAAAGAAACATCAGAGATGCCTGACACCAAAGTAAGGTAAATAGATGCCAGTGTTTTGCATCAACTCTTTGTTACTAGCAGACTGCGGTGAAAGCACTGACATCAAAAGTCGTTCAAATCACATCCAAAACACACCTTCAGATTTCACTGAGTCTAACATTCATCTCGACCCCTCAGAAAAGGAGCCAGTACCTTTGGTAGAAAGGAGGCTGTGCGACAGGACAGCTTTTGAGCAGCGCTGTCAGACAGCGTGGCATGAAGCAGTTCCTGTCTTGACAAGAAAGTCAGGGAGAGACAGACTTGGCTCATAATCCCATCCCTTTCAACCAGACAGGATGTGGTTCTGCAATAAAGAGACACTATCAACTCCATTAACCTACAGTGCTGGAAACAAGTCATGAAAAATGTATTCCTTTCCACTGCTCATTACCACCCTCAAAATAACTGCTACATGCTTACCTATCACTTGCAGGATTTTTCAAGAGAATCCTGTCATCCAGAGAGAACAGCATTTCCTAACTCTAATATTTTATTTCTTATAGAAAGAACAAATCCATGAGTTAAGCCAAGGATTTTTATCTGCTAATATTTTTATATATGATGAATTAGTGCCTTCCTATGATATAATGCAAACTCTCAAACTAAAAGAATCGATCTTGCCACCTAGAATGTAAAAGTTTCATTAGCAAGGAGTTTAACTTTCAGTTTTCAGTGATGTACGTCGTGTTCATTTTTTGGGGTTTTTTCCCCTGGTAAAGCAATAAATAACTGGGACAGAAAATATATTTTGAGATTGGTATTAATATGGAGATCAGAAATTAATTGTGTGTACATTTTACGTTGCTACAACAATTTTTTGCAGTGCTAGAGATCTGTACCATAATCAGTGAATATAAATCTAGAACTAATTAAAAAAAAAAAAAAGTTGTCATTAAAGGATGATGTCAACTGCATGTCCAATACATACAGGTCTTTAGCACTCCATGGCTTGATAAATAGGAATATCTATTTATTTACATATCTATCTGTATGCCTCTCTATACTTTTTTTAATCCCTTTCCCAAGTCGTCCTCCATAAATTCAAGATGTGGTAAGTCATCAAGCTCGTTTGGTATTTAGCTTACTAAGCCTTTTCCTGCCTCTTTCTGGTTTTAGAATTAATAAGAACTTGGTCAAATTAAGACAGCCTGCATACCATAATAAATATCAATTTACAATGTTTTTGCCATTAAAACACAGAGAAACTGACAATATGTAAGAAAAACACCTTCAAAAAACTATTAACCTTTGTAATACATTTCTGAGTGGCTGATACTCATTGAGTAACTTATTCCTCTCCCATCCAAATAATGGTCCTCCCTGTTGAACTGAAGATGAACAATCGGCTTAAACATTATGTTCAGCATCACAGGAGCATGATGGGCTTTGTCATAACATTCCGGCTCTTAGAAGTTCCGGTGAATCCTCCTCCCAGGGATGTAATTCATTCCTGTTACGTGCCAGAGCACAGCACAGTGGGGATTGCACCACCAGCCCCAACGGGATGTTGGGAGGAGTCAGCTCCCATCCTGGCATACCTGAGAGCATCACAGAAGAGTCACCCGTGACTCACAGCAAGTGAGTGCCCCTGCCAGCCTCCCCAGCTGGGTAGGGACAGGGCTACAGGTAGGACAGTTGTTCCAGCAGCCATTGAAGGCCATCTGGCAGCTTCATTACCCGTCCCACAGCAAAGCTGCCGCAAAGGCACCCGAGCAGACCGGGACTGCACCCTTGGCAGGTGATTGGACACAAGCTGTCTCCTGTAAATATGCGCTCCATCACCTTAGTGATGCATTTTCTGGAGGCAGCTGTGTACTGTGTGCCCTGAGAACTGCTGGGAGTGACCACATACATGGTGTTGAGCTTCAAAAAGGGAGCTGTGGAGAGCAACTGAACAACTGAGACACCCCGTGCCCTGAGCACAACAAAGCCTACTTAGAGGAGATATTTGTTAACAATCCTGTACTCAACAGAAAATGCAAACCTCTCATTTCACTGTCCCAGGACTGATTTGGATGGAAAGCAAAGGCTCTTCTAGCTCCTATAGGCATGCATCATACACCCAAGGCAGGTACCAGCGCTACAAAAACACAGCTGAACAGCACAGGCAGGGACCAAGGGTCCAGAACACTGAATGAACCCCAAATGGTTCTCAGGGATTGTAAAGGCAATAATAGAGAAGGAACAAATGGCACAGTGGCATGTGTCTACACTTGGAATGTCTGCTTTTTGTGTGTATGTCTAGACTGCTATGGTTTTGAGTTTCTCTGCAAAACCAAGGTTACTGAAGCCGAATTCTCAGCGGACTGTGGAACCGGAGTTCCCACAAGGGGGGCACTTAGAGAAGGGAGACTGGAAGTTGGTGAGAAACCTTTAAGGAGAAGAGGTTTTAAAAAACACTGAGTTTAAGACAAAGCTTTGTCACTCAGGAGGTGGCAGACGATGCGGTGTCTGTACTGGAAGCCCTGTACCTGACCTCAAAAAGCATGTTCTACACGCTGCCCTGGCAAACAAAACTATGGGCACAGGATTCAAAAGTGTGGTCCAGAGGACCTTTTATCTGTTAAGGCCACAGGAAGAAACTCATGACAAGATTGTTATATACACCTGTGAATTTCCTCAGAAATCTGGTTAGCTTCTTCTAAAACCACTTAAGAGGCGGCTGTGCGGCTCACTGCTCCGTTCCTAAAGGGTTAGGAAAGCCTGGGAATGAAAAGCTTTCTCTATATTATACAGATAACATCTCAAATCTGGCTGAGATGACCTCCCTACAGTCAGTCTTGTGAAATGGATCCTTGCGCAACACCTAGCAAAATGAGGAAGACAACTGGGGATGAAGAGGAGGAACAGAGCTGAACACCGTATCCTTTCAGCAGTATACACAGCTGAAGTGAGGAATTTGTAGACATTACAGAAAAGGGAAGAGTGATTCCTCAATCCTACATTATATTGTGAATAATCTGTGAAACAATAACATTGCTCTGTCTGTGACCATCACCCCAGTTACTTAGTCTTTCATACGCAGAAGCAGCATGGGGTGTTTCCTGCTTTCGGTTTTTCTTCCAAGAGCTCTGATGAAAGCTGTACAAATACATCACTGGTAATCTGGGACTCTACACAAACATACAAGCTCCTTTCAGTAGCCACTCTGCTATTCAACACCCCATCTAGAATCATGGCAAGGGATTCTCTCCCATTCTTTCTTCCAAGAATGGCAAAAACAACAGCATGAAAACAGCACAAAGGAGCAAAGCGAGAAACGCACTGGATTCCATCCTATTCTGATCTGCAGTCTTCTCTGGCAGCAGTGATCCTCCTTCCAAAGGTAAAATGGAGACAACAGTTACCAACTGATACTCTGTGATTCTGTTTATCTCAGCAAGTAGGTCGTGTGTGCTCTAGTGAAAGAGCAGAATCATTTGAACCACCTTCGGTCTCTCCTGGCAGAGAACAAGGAGAACAAAGACTCCCCCTTTTGACACCAGTGAGCTCCTGCAACAGTTCTGTGAATCTGGAAGGTGATGGATGACTTTATATTCTGGCAGTCGCTTGCCTGAAAAAGCTATATTTTAGTGTATACTTCACCCTGGCTACAGGTAGGGAAAGCGTGAATCAACAACTGCTGGAGACTGAGTCTTACGTGCTAACAAATTCAATCCAGACAAACAAAAGCTGATATTGAAACAGGAGAAAAACAATCAAAACAACCAGAAGAAATGGTAAACAGCACAACTACACTGTGATGTTCACATTCTTCCCCCAGTTTCCCTCACGCCCAAGTGTTTTTGTTCTTTGCTGATGAATTCCCAATTCCCATTCTTCCCTGCCAGCAGCCTCCATCCCAACACAAGTCCCTCAGTCAGCTCCAGAAGAACCAACACTGCCTGTACTGTTATCAAACAGCAGCAGAGAATGAAACCAGGCACCAGTCATAGCTTGGAACCAAATACGAGCCGTTCAAGTAGACAACTCTACCATTTTCACACCTATCCTGTTACTGATGGTATCTGCTTTCAAACAGCGAGATATAAATTCCTGTCTCAGAACAAACAGCACATCCTGGAGGCAAAGGAAGAAGTGACTGAATCCTCCTTTCTCAGCTGAGCAGCAATCCCAGCAGACAAAAGAGGAATTGTAGAATAATGTGCAGCCAAATCTCTGCACAACTGCTGAAATCTTATCAGAACTGGAAATTAGACAAAAAAAAAGAGGGGAGAAAAAAGTCGTCTTTACTATTTCTATGCCTAGTGATCATAAGAAATCACAACTGAACTCACCTCCTGCTGCAAAACTACTCAAGAAAATGATGTCTCAGTAATAAAATTGTATTTCCAGCCTTCATGGTTACAAGCTGAGCCTAGAACTACTCACAGGCTTGCCTGAGTGTGGAGAAATGACTGAGATCTCTAAAGTGCCCCGTTAATCTCAAAGCAAATCACTACTGAGCTCATGCCCATGTGGTGGAAACGACAGCGTTTCTCCACATACAGCATAAAGATGAAATTTTTGGTAACCAACTTCATCAGTTGGTTGCAGTCAGGAACTCCCCACTCTACACTCTCCCCACTCTACAACTGCTCCCACTTTCAAGCTCATCCCTTAGAGGGTCACTAACCTGCAAGATCAGTAAAATGTAAAGAACAAAGAGAACACAGGTTTTATCTGCACCGCAGAAGAGACACAAATATGGTCTGGTGAACTGATCGAAGCCACCAATGAAGGGGGAGGGTGGTGGGAGAATCAGTGAAGGTGGATCCAAGTCTCTGACACAGGACACCCAAAACACTGTATCAAACAAGGTATCTGTGCAGAACTAATTACTTGAAGTGCACGATAAAGCCACTAGCCAAGCATTACAACAGTTGAGAACACAGAAGATTGAAAATCATTTTACAGATGATTTTTTTTTCCACTACTCTGATGGCAAGGTTCTTTGAAGACAACATCATGTAAGAAACAAACAAACAAACAAACATGCTTAGCCTTACTTATTACAGTTAATTTGTGGGTAGTTTGTGCCCATATTCTTATGTCTACCTTGGAAATGGAAAATAAGCCTTGGTTTCTGATAAATTCACATCACTGTTTTTACCTGCATACATGGTCATCGGTATTCTTTGGCTCCTCAGAGTTTTGGATGATGGTTGAAAACAGAATTTCGAGAGAGAAGCAAGTATCTGCTTTGGCCTAATGGCTCATTTTCCATATGAAATTTGATATAAACTGTTACTGGGTTTTCTCCATTTACTTTTTGTAGTCAAAATGTTACTGCTGGCCAACAAAACAACAGTACTCAGAATTTACTGTGTTTTATAAATCTTACAATGACTTTCTTATCTCTCATCTTCATCTCTCATTTATGAAAACAAACAGATCTTTTCGTTCATTTAAAAGACAAACTCTAAAGGCAACTACCCAAAAAAATCTGGATCACATTAGTTGAAAGAACTACACCGAAACTGTACAGAGAAAGCTAACTGCAGCTAGCACTTGAAACTCACAATGTATATAGGAATTCTGTAAAGCCTGGGGAAGCGCCTGTCTGTCTCTCCTACTATCCAAAATTTGCTTAAAATAACACAGAGACTTGGGGCAGGCAGGCAGGCACAGAATGACTTACAGTTGTGTAATTCTCTTGGTAGGTACGATGTCATACAGCATATTAGAAAAAGGCAGATACAGGACCAGCCAAACGACATCCAACAGTGTCACCCTCCTCTGGGCACGCAGAACAGTGGCCTTTCCTGCTCTCATCAGTACCTTGTGCCTGCGTTTGTACTGCTTAAGGAGATGACATCGGTCACTTTGCCACTTTGAAAGGACGCTTATTCAGAGGAGGGTTTAAAAGGCCCAGTAAAAGGTACAGTGGTTATTCTAATAAATAATCTAGTATACAATCCTATGTGTGTCAATAATGTCATTCGTATTGAAGGAACTCCAAGTACATCTATCTTTAAAAGATTGTGCAATTGCAGCAGTCGAAGATGTCGAAATCTACATTCTACAGCAGTGGCAGTAACATCAGAGCCACGTGCCAAAATATGATTAATCACAGTCCCCTGGGCATTTTGATAGTAACAGAAGAAAATAGCTTGGCGAAGAAAAACCATATGATCAATTAAGCATGCCGTCAAGCCCCCCATAAGCATAACCTTTTAGTAGTATGAATACCACAGCACTTACATATGCAGATTAACTGTCAAGATTTAGGTTATATATAAAGGATTGAAGATCAAAACTATTAATAAGAGAACATATGGAAAACTGCATAAATTCTTCCCTAAGAAATGCTCACCTGAGATGACACGTATCTAAAGGAAACACAGCTTGCTGCACATTGAGACAGACAGCAGAGCTGCGTTTCTACCTGACCGCATTTTGGAGGGGGAGGAAAAGAAACAAAGAGTCACAGCAAGTTCTCTATATACTACACATACTGGCCAGCCTTATAAAAATCATCTGCAATCCCTTCACCTGCAAATCAAGTCAAACACATTATTCTGCTAGGCCTGCACCAGTCCTGGCTGCTCAGATACCACTGCTGTCTGCAGCCAACGTGATGGCACTTCAGGTTCACACAATTCTGCCTGTCCAGGCGATGCCTGACACAAGTCAGTTTGCTACAAACAAGCTCTGTTGCAATTTCAGACCTGTAACTGCTTTTTCCCGCTCCAGGAAAAAAGTATCTTACTAGGAAACAGGAAAACATCCATAAAACCTTAAGTACTTAATAAATAAATGCACACCATGATTCTATTTTAGTTTTACATTATTTCCAATGTGACAAAGGTCCAAAAAGACTTCTCTCAATTTAGCTCCCCCCCCCGCAATAATCTATGAATTGCCTCAAATATTTCTCATTCTCCCCATATTGATTAAACGCACTATAAGTCTTCTAAGACAACTGTGCACACAAATGCCTATCACTCTACTTGCCAATAAAGGATCGATAGCAGATTCTTCACCAGCTCTCAAACTCCCCTGTAAATGCTTCTTACTCAAAAAGTAAAACAGTATTGACTAGGTCTGTCTTGAGTAATCTCCAGAAGGAGACACTCTGAAAGGCAGAGGTGATGCCCCTACTTCAAGATTAAAACCATTAGCACCTTGCCTCAAACTTCAGTGAGGATCTGATCCTGGCAAACCTGTGGCAGCAGTTTATAGAGGTGTCGAGACCTCTTTGTGTACACACAACAACCACGTACAATCCACTGCTAACAAGATTCCTCAATGGGAATATGTTTGGGGGCATCTTCAAGCTTTCCTTTCTGTAACCAACAAAGATACACCCTGGCATTCCTGTAGTACTTTAGATAATCATGATGTGAAAAAGAAGTTGGTTTTAAATTTGAAAGCAATAATTTAGAATACTTAGAGTACTAAAAGCATTGTAATTTAGAATAGTAAAAGTAAGCAAAACCCTACCTGGACAAGTAGAAATACTAGAACCAAACCCAACAGGCTTTAGCTTGGTAACACAGCCTCACTAGAGCACAGGAACACTGTTCTCTAAGAAGCCAGTTACGCTCTTACTACTTTATTGATGTTAACAAATTCCTATAAAGCACATAAATGGATTTTGGTTGTATTCATATTAATACACAGCTTTATTATTATAGTTTCAAAATATCTAAATTCATCAGCCAGTGGTAAGAAATGCTATTTGGCTCATTTTAGGATTCAGCTAAAAGTCTCAGTGATTACAAAAGGCATCCATTTGGTGAGCCCCCAAAAATCAGTATTTTATTCCTGTTGTGATGGTACTAATATAGTTTGTAGCAATTCAGTACATGCATTTAAAATCCCAGCAAAGCCCTTCAATGAAACATAAGAATTTTTCAAAGCATCTGAAACTAAATCCATGCACAGAAATATAATTCTGCATAATTTATTAAAAGAAATGAGGTACTTACCCAATACGTTAGACTCAAAATTGATGAAAAATTTCAAATTAAAATACTCGGTCAAGGGTTTTTCCTTAAACAGTTCTGTTCAAAAATTGGATATTGAGAGGTTTCATATAAATTCTAACAATTGCTTAACTAATGGACCAAGTCTGTTCCATAAAGCAACCAAAATGGAACACAAAAGTAGCTAATAAAAGACCAATAAAATACTTGTTCCTACACATGACTGGTGTGGACCCTATGACAGTCAGCAGACAAAAAATAAACACTGTATCGTTAGCTGCATTAATATTTCACCTGTCTGTAAATAAGATGACAGACTTACTCAGGGTTAGATGAGGTCAGTCATGTTTCTCTAGTAAAATATTAATTACTGCAAAAGGATATTATTTTCAAGCAAAGACCCATTTCCTAATCAATAGTGGACTATTTCAATTGCTTACAAAGTCAGTCTAATGAATATTTTTCTGAAATTGTTTTGGTTCCTAAAGACTTTATATAGCCCTAAATTTACAGTTCTTAACATTGATGCACTTTCTGGTATTAAAGATATTTTACATAATAATGCTTTAAACATGCAATGTATACTAAATAAGATGAAATATCTAAGAGAAGTACCAATAACTACTGTTGAAGTAACCTCAAACTTCACTGCAAGGAAGAGCAGATAAGATAGGAGAAAAACACAAAAAACCACACACACATAAAAACCTTGTCCTTCCACCATTTATGTGAATATTCCATGCAGCAGAGGGTAGAAAAGCAGAAATGTTGTAAAACCACAGATGTGACAAAGCAGTTGTTTCTCAATATCTGATGAATTTAACTAAACAGTTTCAGTGTTGTTCGTCATTTAAGACTGACATCATCCTAACAGGACACACATTGTGAAGAGAAACATAAACATCTTCAGTTTAAGATTTTGCTTTTTTCTTTTACGAAGCCACTGAAAGTGTATTTGCCATTTCTGGCCCTTGACTCAACTTCCTGGCCTGGCCAGCAGCTGGAAGGATGTTAAACCAAGGGTACGAGAACGGAAGCGGTAAAACAATGTGCTCCCAGCCCTGGCCTCTGTGTACTCACAGCGTGAATGAATTTTGAACCCACTGCAGGCACTTGGATGTGGCATGCAAAATAACAACCGTCTTGTTTTGAAAGAAAAAGAAAACCACACACCTGCTCAGCAGAAGGAACAAACCTGTGCCTTCAGCAGCCTCCTCTATCCTTCTCCTACCAACATCCCTCACAATTCCAGCCAGCCCATGGTTAGTGCCTAATGGTGTCGTAGTTCTTGCTGCCACGAGCGGCACGACCTGCGGGCACCCAAGGTTCCTGTTCCTCCTGGCCAGCTAGGGGCACGCAGAGCCATCCAATCTGAGAAGGGCTTCAGAAGGCTGATGAAATCTGTGCCCACGTGAATGCCGCAACACGAAGTTCAGAAAGTAACACGTGTTCCCACACAAACACGCACCCGAAGGAACTGGTGAGTACTTCAGGAGGCTGCTGTTATGACAGTGAAGCCAGGAAAAGAGAACATACTGGTTTTTACTTAAAAGTCTGTGTTTCAGAAAATAATGATAATCACTTTGTCAAAAAATGAAGTTACTAGAAATTCTAGGACGCAAAAAATAAAAATACGGATTCTATCCCAGCTAGCCGCCTCACACGGGTTAAATACCTGAAGCTGACAGGCTGTTCCTGAACTTCTTTCCTATGATCAGTTTTCTTCTTAGAAGTTAATATAAATTTTAAAAGTAAACATACCAGATGTACAACACTAAATCATTGCTAGAACAAATTAAGCAGTATATGAGATTGCTGGGGAAATTTTACTTTTTGTGGTCCTCAAGAAACTGCCGTATCTGAAACCAGACTGCTCATGATAAATGTATCATGCAGACCTCACTTAGAATGCTTTAGCATCTATGACAAAGAGGAAAAAGAAAAAAAGACAACTTTTTGCTTCTAGTACTTGATTCCGTCTGTTTTAGTGTAACTGAAGGCCTGCAATATCTGCCAGCAAAAGAAGTTTCTGTTAACAGTAGCAACTAACTACCGAGATTTCATTTAAAAATCCTTTTCTAATGCAGAGCCCAGAATGACATAATGAAATAAAAATATATAAGAAAACAGAAGTGATCAATACTATTCAAGTACAGACAATGCACAACACAGTAATAAACAACAGCACTTCATTCACACGTATCCCTGCTTAGTTTACAAGAGCTTAGTGTAAACTACACCACATGAGTATGTTTGTGTAAGGGTGGGGTGGCCATGAGGGTGTACACACCTTAGCAGACAGAGCTTGCAGATCTAGACAAAAGTACCAAAAGGGGGAGGTAGCAGCACTGTCCCTTTGAGCATCAGTGAGAGATTAGTTAAATTCATTCTGAAACCACATCCCTAATGGAATTAGCTGAAAGGAAGTTTTTGTTTCATTTTTAACCTGTTTGCAAAGCAAAAGCACTTCAAAAATCGCTACTGTAGTGCTACTGAGCTCCAATTCTGGGTTGCAAAGGGGATTATTTTTTTTTTCCAGGCTCTGTCAAAATCACATAAAGGAGACAGCCTAACCATTGACACGAGCAACACTTTCACCCCATGAGGTAAAGAAACTATCCTTTTTTCAACTCAATTTCCTTGTTATCCCACATATTAACATCCTTTTCCACATCACAAGAGCTCGAAGGACTAAAAATTCTTCCCTTGCATCTTCTCCCAAATCCACACATCAATTCTCTTCTTGAATCCAGCAACACAAGATCCTCCACCATGACTTATTCCACTTATTCAAAATTGTGAAAGATCACACCCAGTGACAAGACCTGCTGCTACTGTTGTAAAAAGAACAAAGTGCTACAAGAAATTCCCAGAAATCAATATAACACTGTTTCATAGATGCCAGTTCTGTGGCTGACGGAAGAGAAGCTAAAATACTGCAAAGCAATCATGACATGACAAAAATGCTCGGTGGAGTCACTGCACAGAAAAGGAGACCTTAGAAGCAGAAGTCTCCTGTCTCCCTGTGCAGCTGGTGGGGAGGAGGTAGAGAAAACAGGAGTAAACTTAAGCCAGAGAAGAAGGGAGGGGGGGGGGGGGAAACGTGCTTGAAGATTTAGCTTTTATTTCTAATTACCCTGCTCTGATGTGATTTATGATGAATTAAACTAATTCCTCAAGTCGGGTCTGTCTTGCCCGTTACAGTAACTGGTGAGTCATCTCTCCCTGCCCTTATCTCGACCCCTGAGCCTTTTGTTGTATTTTCTCTCCCCTTCAAGCTGAGGAGGGGAGCAATAGAGCAGCTTTGGTGGGCACCTGGCATCCACCCTGGGTCGACTCACCGCACATGTTTAAAATGGATACTGAAGACTTCATACAGCACATCATTGGTTTCACAATGAAACCCAGAAGAAGCTGCAGGAATTCTAGGAAAGGAGAGCAAGAAACTCATAAAACTCTGGCTACATCTTCCATAACTCATTTTACTCAAGTTAGCATGAAGAGCATAGTGCTTCAGTACTGCGCAGCTGACAAGTCATTAACACACAGAAGCAGCAGTAGAGATTTTAACAGTGGGTGGCTTTCAAAATTAGCTGCAGAGTGGATCTGACAGGTGTAAAGCCCAGCTGCTCCTCCCCACCATCACAAGAAAAACACCGAGCAGTTGCTTGTGGCTGGGAGTCTTCTGGCACAATCCCTCTCATTCTGGGCAGCCACCATTGGGATGGAGGACAAGTCCCACGCTGACACCCTTTTCTCGCTGTACAGCCTCTCAACAGGTACAGGTCAGGAGAACTTTTAAAAACATTTTTAATACAGAGAGAAAAATATTATATATGTGTGTAATCTCTATATACACACACTTATAAATACAAGCCCGCACATATATAAAATTTATATATTTATAATTTGTGTAAGTTACAATTTATATAAACAGCAACAAACAGACTGAGTGAACAGACTGGTGGACATACACAAAAGGTACCGCAGGAATTCAGTCATTCTTCCAAAGCCCAAGTTCTGGAAGTTGAATTTTCAGAATACCGTGCTGAAACAACCATCAACACGCCTATATTCCGCTCACCACTATAGCCAAAGTTGAGCTGATCTCTCTAATTCACTGAAGAAATTCAGACAATATGGAGAGCTACAAAGTGATTTGTATAAATGGAAAATTTGGTCTCACAATTGCTATGGTGGGGAAATATTAAAAAATAAAGACTTCAGGACTTCCAAGTCAATTCCAGAGGACTCAGCACACAGCTCTTTGCTTTTGTACATGATAAAGCTGTGGAGTCAGTCAACATGGAAGCTGGATGTGTGAAAGCAGTTTGATACACCTACACTAACTTGAAGCTACCTGACTGGGGTATCAGCAGTGGTATAACCATGGCAATGCTGGTTTCAGCACCACTTGTAAAATCAATATGCAAGCGCTTATCCTGCACTGAGCTCCCTGCAACTGTGCCTGCTCTGCTACCCAAACTGCCTAGCCTGAATATGGGAACTTCAGGAGGCTTTATGTCTATCTTTTACAGAAACACATGCAGATTATTACCAGCACTGTCTTTGAACAGGTGCAAGTGACAGGAGCACATTCACCTGGGAGCACTGCTTGATGTTACAGCTGAAGGATGCTAAACAATATCCAGTTTTTTTGATTTGCATCATCCTTGGAGAACAAGGAGAAGTGTTTTACCAGCAGGAAAGAACCTGAAGTGCAGAGAACTCCAGGATGCTATGACATACCAAAGCAGCTTTCTCTAGAGGAGCTGCCAAAACGGCAAATTCCAGCTCCATATGATCAAAATGACTTGTGCTTGCTGTTATTTTAAGGCTAAACTCTAGAAAATACTCTGCATTTGGAATTCTAGCATTCTTGTAAATGAAATTGACATTAAAAACAATTTTGAGCTTAGCACTTAAATAGTTTCTGTATGTTATACACAGAAGCATGCTCTTACAAAACTACATCCTTTTGAATGAAAAGGGTCTCTATTGCTTAAAAGTGCAAGTTTAACAAGAAAAAAGTAGAACACAAAAAACTGAGTCCGCGCTTGCCATTAGCCAACACCTTGAGACAAAAACCCCCATCGTTTGAGCAAACAACGCAGCAGTGTAAAGTGCACAGAAAGTACCAGGGCCACATCCAAGTCAGCAGTGCAGTGAGTTTTCTCCTCCATCTCATTTCCAGAGTGGGAAGCCACAGGCCAACACCCAGATTTCACAACAGAGCAGCTGGGGAGACAGATTTCAGTTCATTGCTGTTCATCTGGGGCATGTCCTGGGAAGGTAACTGCCTCTGCTCAGAAGGCTGTGTGTGTGGAGACCAGGGGCTCCCAGTAAGCAGTAGTTTAAAAAAAGCAAGTGCCAAAGTACACAGCCGGGATGTGGTACTGCTTGAGACATTTATGTTCTGTGGGAATATTACAGTAACGTACTCTCCAGCAAAGTAATCTTTGAACCATCTCCAAGTGCTGTTTCTGCATGTTACTGTCTTTCACAATGCAGCAAAAATCAGGTCATTTATGCTCTGCTGAGTCAGCTACTTAAATTTTCTCCTCCCCAAGCTCTAAAGCGTCTTAAATCTTTTCCAAGAAGCTGACAGTTTCCAAGCGTTTTCTCCTCTGTTGTATATATCTCATCTTTACCCCAGATTAGCAAGGTATGCAAGCCCTAGAATTCTGATGTAGGGAACGAAGAAGCTGAAAAAAATCCACTCTTAGTTTTTGATTGTTTTCCCTAGAAGCTACAGCACTTCCTCCCCTCAAATCTGAAAAATCCTCAAAGTTTTTACTTATTTGTAGGACTCAGGAGACCGAGTCTTCTCTCTGCCTTGCTTTCCATATACAAAATAATCCATTGTGAACCTATTTCTTTTTACTGTTAGATTATTTTGACTGTCTGCTGACGATTTTATCGCAGTATCTGGCAGTGTATACCTCTATTTTTCATTGTGCAAAGGGAGGAGAACAGGCTGCAGTGAAGTAACTGAATATGCAGGGTGAACATCAGCAGCATCTACAGAAACTCTTGACTTTGAAAGGGATCAATCTGATCCATGGGACCAACATATGAAAGAGAAACTTCCACAGAAATGCTAAAATTAGACCATCAACACAAGGAAGAAAACAAATCCTTGAGAGTGAAAAAAAATGGTAATGCGTCACGGTATAAACAGGAATGAACAAGGGACCTGTTCTACTTTCCATCATCATGCCAAAAATAAAGAATTCAATTTGTCTCAAGAATCTCTGGAAGCTCTATAGAAGCCTGTTGTTCATTCTGTACACTTTCTTCTTTAATCGTGACACAAATGCCAATAAACTAGCACTTTACACGTATTTGCTTTATAATCCAGCACAATCAAGCCAGCTGAAGCAGAATGCGGTCAAGGAAAAGGATTCTGCAACTGACAGCTGGGACAGAGGGGCAGGGAGGGAGAGGGGAACAGCTACATAAAGTCAGAGGAAAAGTCCATCTTTCATGTGTCCACAAACAATTCTACTCTCATACTTCATCACCAAGTACTCCAACGTGCAGTCAGCACGTGAACATATGTGCTCATTTACATCTAACCAGAACAAGCGCATCCACGACCACCCAGAACAAGCCTCATCTCATTCTTCTGCTGTTCCACCTCCTCATTAGCATGACAGTCAGACTGAGGGCCCACAGGTGCCACTGCCAGCGATGAATCAGCTCCAGATTCTCACAGTGGAAAAGGGTTAGTCATTGCCAAAGAAGATCCACTCTTTGTCCCTGGTTTTGTCATGAGCCTAGCTAAAGCTCTGTGTTCTTGCAGAGCCCTGGACAGAGTCCCGGGAAAGACTGTTCTCAAGCCACTGGTTTAGCAATGACTTCACTTGTTCCAAGAAAAAGAGGCAAACAGACAAAAAGACACACGCCCTTTTTTTTTTTTTTTTTTTTTTTGGGGGGGGGGGGGGGGGGGGCGGGGGAGGGGGGCGCGGTGGGAAATTAAATTGCTCCTGCAGCCACCCTATGTTGGGAGACAAGCAAATCCGGGATTTCCTCATTAAACATATTTTAGTTCACATATATATATTTACTCCTCAGAATTACACAATTGCAGGAGATCCAGTTCTTGCCATATGCCAGCACTGAAACCGGGAGCGATACATTTATTGCAGACCTTTGTATTAGTTGAGACCATAAGGCAAATCTGTTGGTTTGACAAGGTAAGTACTATAACCCTAGTGAAGCGCTGTCTCCATGTTCAAGCCAACAGAGAATTAGTATGTATTCCTCTGATTTATTATATATGAATTCATACTGAATTCATAGGCAGCAGTGTTTTATTTATAGGTATAATAACAGGCAACACATACTTTACCAAACAAACCATACCCATGAGAACAGGCGAAACCCCTGATCCATCACCCATGCCTGTGTGCCGCCTTCCCAGGCACACAGCGCTGCCCTGCCAGACAGAGCTACCAGCCTCAGCACATTAGACCGAGTCAGACTGTTTCCTCCTTCGACATCTGCACTGCACAAGCCTGCCAGTTTCTTCCAAAAGGAAAAGGCCAAAATAAGATAATACTTTTCCTTCCCCCTGTTCCTACGATAGTCTCTTCCTTTCTTGTTGCAAGTGCATAAGCTTCTCAAGTGTGCTCCTGCTCAATGCATTCACTTTTCCTTTTCTACAATTCTAACACTTCTTTCCAACCTCTTAGATTCTCCTAGTTCCTTCTCCTGAAAGTACAAACTTATGGTAATCTATCCATCTTAAACTATTTTAATCTTAGTTGCATTTTTAATTATCCTTCTTCCCTTATTTTTTTCCCAGATGATGGAACATGCCTCTTAAAATGTCTGTCTTAAATTTATTTCTTTCATTTCTACCTGTACACCTTCAATGATAAATTTTCATTTCAGCACATTATTGAAGTTTACCAAACAAAATTAAGAAAAGTCACTCAGTCCACACCTTCCTATGCCTTAAAGTTGATACTGTTAAAAAATTGACCTGCTATCTAAATTTCTACCATGGTGTCCTCTCCTAGTTAATCTATTACCTTGAACTTTTCTTCCACATTATTCTACTATTCTCTAAAATTTCCCTAGTGCCTCAAGTCCTTAGACCCCTCTTTCTATCTCTCTACATCAGAGAGTCAGTAATAAACTCAAACTTACAGCTCACAGAAGCATTCTGTTCTGTCCACATGAAAACCTTGGCTCCAATTTGTCACCCTGCCCACACACTCATTTTTATCTCCCTTTCCATCTCTCCATCTCCCAGCTGCCAAGGGGGTACCATCATAGTCCTAAAACTTCAGACTGAACTGTATCGTAAGCATGATTTTTATCACTGATCTCTAACATCCTAGTACCAAAACTATTTCTACAGTGAGGACACTAATTTATTACCCCTCAAATACAACTTTTCTTACCTACCACATATCAAACAATTTTATCCATCATCTCAATCACTTCAAAGTTGTTTCCCGAGAAATTAAAAAAAATCAATTTTGCCTATTTTTGAAGTACTGATAATTCTCCTTGTGCATCGCTGAGCCCATCACTTCCCATTTTGGTATCTTCGTGACACATACGCCCCCCTTGTTTACCCAACTCAGCTGATGCCTTCAATTTCAACACCTTATTTAGGCTGCTTTTCTTACTTCCTTCATGTGGAAAGACATACTACTCACTTCCCCTATGTACACTTAAGTTTTCAAAATTCATATTTTCATTTTTTCCTACGCTGCCTCTTTGGCCAAGAAGTTTTCTTCTTCATTGACATCTGCAAAGCATCTCCATTACCTGCAGCAAATGACAAGCATTGTTTACCAAACACTCTATTCTCCTATCTAGACTGCATCTTATGCCAATATCACTTATTACCATTCCATTTCTGTAGGCTTCTTGATAGACTTTTCTTCTGTGCTTTTAAATATCCCACATGCAGGGTGATTTCCAATTATATCAGTCAGCCAGGCAGGCAAAAAGTTCTCCCCTCCTCCCAGAAAACCACCTCACAAGAAGGAAAAGCATTTGATTAGAGCATGGTGAAGCTGAGGCACTACACTTCCCCTCTCTTTATCACAGATTTGCACAGCAGCCCAGAAACAGGTATCTGGTCATGAGAGTGACCCTGATACGACGAAGCATGTTGCTGCCAATAGGACTGGGGGCTCATTTACAGTCAACTTTTCACATTTGGAGTGAATGAAGCAGGAGTCCTACTAAAAGAAATTATTGTGAGAGAAACTCAGTTCAGGGAATAATCTATCCCTCCTCTGTCACCCGACTTCTAAACAAGGAGGAAGAGGCAGTACTTCTCATTTCCTCCCTTTCTAAGCACCTGACATAAAACCTCAAATCTTAAAAGCACAGCTACATGAGGTCAATGGACACTGTACTTTCAAGAACAGATACACTTCCAGGCATTTAAAACCAGCGAACATCTGGGACCAGCTGGCACTCTTGCAATTTAATCTATAAAGTGAAGATTACATTGTAGCACACAATTGAGTAATAAAAGAAATCAGTAATTGTGAAGTACATGGATACCACACTGATGACTGCCCAAGAAAGCCCCACAGGAAATTACAGACCTTGTCTTTTGATCAGGTTTGAATACCACACAGTAAGTACAAAGCATGTTGATCACAGAAGAGAAGAACAGAAGGTGATAACCGTCTAAATAAACAAACACTTTCCATTCACTCCACTAAAGCCAAAAATCCTGTAGATCAGAGGTGTCAAAATCATTTTCACTGGGGGCCACATCAGCCTCACAGTTGCCTTCAGAGGGCCAAATGTCATTTTAGGACTGTAGAAATGTAACTATTCCTATATTTATCCAGTCCAAAAATGGCAATCAGCCCTTTGGAGGCAACTGCGAGGCTGATGTGGCCCCTGGTGAAAATGAGTTTGACACCGCTGCTGTAGAACTACTGCTACAATATACTTAAGTATTCCTTTGTCACATATACATTAGCATCTAAAATAAAGTTGTACCAGAAACTTTTATTCTGGTATTTAATATGAAGGCAGCCAAGTATGCAAATGATTTTTTCAATATAGTTTGTATGTATGGGAAAAACTGAGACTTTTCCTTTAATAAGTACAGCAAGATTCAGCTTTTCCAAAAAGCATGCATTATTACATCCACACTCAGGATTTTATATAAAAGTGCGGATATTCCTATTGCTGTTTGGCAAATACAAAAAAGCCACCACCTTTCCCATTGCTTTCCTTTTTTAAATAAGTCTTGTTTTAACAAAACAAAACAAAACAAAGCAGAAACAAAACCCCAAAAGTCCTATAGCAATCTGAGCATCCTCCCTGTTCCCCAAGGCCTAGCGTGCGCAGTGCAGCTACTGATACAGAGCAATGCTTTGGGAAGGCTCTGTGTAAGGAATCTGCTCTAACCAGAGTTAATACCCTGTATCCGTACTGTACCTCAAATATGTTTTTTTCTGGAATGAATGACTAGAGGGTTTGACTCAGAGAACAACTGCTAGAACATCTGTAGGCAGGCCAAGTACAAATGCTGAGAACTTGTCATGTGTAACATCTGGAAACTGTGACCAAACAAGCTATTTGAGCCTCACTTTGGACTATATGATTTCAATTTTTTAATTGTAAAAGCAGGAGGCAGATCTTTTATAAACCTTCCTTCCCATGCCTATCAGCTATCTCAAGAACATAAACATTAAAATAATAAAAATATTTATGAGATGAAAGAAAAAAGTGTTTCTGCCTTCTGCTGGATCAGGACAAGTTTGGGTAAAGTCTCTGCTGAGAGGTGTCTAGTGTGGCTAAAACATTTTTGCACATTAGCAAAGACATACTTTTAACCTGAGGACAGGATCAGCAGCCAGACTAGAACACTTTCTAGAAATACACTCCTTCTAAACCCAAGAAGGATCTCTATCCTAGAGGGTGAGATTAAAAGCATGTAAAATAGCAGAGTACTTAGGTATTAATACTAAATTCTAAGTTGCTAACAGATTTTAAAATACCCATCTCAGTCAAGGAGAAATCAGTGGCTTTAAAAAGCAAATGACATGACTCTCTAAAAGGCCTTGCTCAAGGATATACTAACATAAAACACATAATTTGCCTGTACAAGCAAATATACAAAACAGGCTGTACATCTAGAAAGGTGGCACATTAGCACAAACATACAAGGCCAGTCAAGTAGAAAAATTAACTGAAGAGGAGGTAAGTTCATCCTAAACCATTTATGCATCTCCTCCAGCACTAAGCGGTCTTGAAGAGCCTGTTTCATGACATTCAACAAGACTGTTGCAACTGCAGCTCCAGAAAAAGAATCATGTGACAGCATTTCAGGAAGTCCATCAAGTGCTCACATATGAGAATACAAAGGGAATATTTAAATGAAACACAGATACAGCTGAAGTCTGGAGGAAAAAAATATCATCATCTAAATCCATTATGACTACAAATTTATAAAAACTCGACACTCAAGTCACAGATACTAAGCTTAATGTCAATGTTCTCTTCTTCACCATTTTGATAAATTTGCTGGAGCCCCCTTTCACCTGCCAGTCTGTGAGAAATCTTGCCCAGCTCTTTACAAATCAAAACCATGCAATATAGCAGGTTCCTGAAATCTCATATCCATTTGACTCTTCTCGAGACTTTGACAGCACTACTAGTTTCTTTGGAGAAAAAAGGAATACATGTTTATTGCTTCTTTGATTATCTCATCAGATCCTTAGTATTCATCAGGTCTGTCTAAAGGCATGTCAAAAACAGACATAACCTCCTAGCAGTTCTCTCAGCAGCTTTAACGTTTGAACATCAATCTAGAAAGAATGGGAGTCACAAGTATCACCCCACAAACCAGGCAAGCAATCATCACCTGCTTTATTGAGCTTTGCTCACTTTTCTCATCTTTCTGAACTTTGACCTGAATTCTAGATACACTCAACTCCCACAAAGAAGGGATCACAAGCTTAAGGGCTTATTTTTCACCTTAGTTTCAATCCTCCACAGAGGAGTAAAATGTGCCTCTGATAAAGCATCTTACAAATACAGACTTAACTGTGGTAAGTGCCATTAGTTCTATGAGAGACTAGTTTTGCAGTCCTCTAAGCTGACTCAAACAATAAGAAGAGTGACTTATCACATCATATTACTACTACCCTTTCAACACAAGTGTGCTTTATTAGTATGTTCTTATCCTTCTCTCACCCTCTTCCCCCTCCATACTCACCACTTTCCACCACCACTTAAGTAACTTAGATCATTTCCTAAGAAGAACAGAATTGAAGAGATTAAATAGTTTAGTAAATGTAATTGCTTAAGTATCTTACCAGTGCAGGCCATTGAATTTGTTTGATCTTTGATCCCTGAGTCTGGCTTGGGTCCTTTCTTTTTGCCCAGACCAGCTGGTACTCCACCAAGAAGGTTGCAAAATCTTCATAAACTTTAACCCATTCTCGCTTTTCCCATTCAAGGTCATCAAATTCCACATATACCTGGGGAAATTCAAGAAGAAAGGATATGCATTATTACACATACACAGCATGCGTGCATCTACATGCACTTTTGAAATCATGTGGTTTAAAATTAAATGCAAGAGCTTAGTACTACCCATTTTACTGTTATGATATTGAAATTATACAATCAGTTCCTGCACCACAGAACAAACTTTTCTTGGCAGTGCATTTGTGCTGAAGAGAGGAGGGTTACATTTTCTCGAACACCACAGTTAACATTGGGTATCTTATCTCATGAATAAGAAGTGTAACGCTAAGTATTTACTATTATAATTCAAGTAATACATACACTTATTTACATATCAGTAAATGAGTTTCAGGAATACTTCTCATTCTCAGTTCAAATACTTGTCCTATAGCACAAACTGATCAAAGAAACACCATTTCAAGAAAAAAAAAAAGCCATTTGGAACAGAGCCATCCCCAGCCTGCAGCCCCTGTCAGTACAAGCAAGCCCAACACTCAGCACCTCACAGAAGCAGCTCAGTTTCTTGCCATTTCTGTCCTTCTGGAATCCCCCTCCTTTGGAGGGAGAGAAAAAAACAAAAAACACACAAGACACAAACACACACAAGTTCTGTTTCCAGCTACCTTAATTTGGAGCAAGCTTGCAACTATTTGATCTTGTGCCATCCCTGTCCTGTAGGTTATACTGTTCTCTCCTATGCACTCTCAGACAACAACCACACCCTCTCTCAGCTGCATTCACTAAGCTAAACATGCCAAACCTTTTGTCTCCTCTAGTAAAGGGAAGAGGGAACTGGGAGCCAAAAAGCTATCCAAAAGCCATCTGCATTAGCAAGCACAAACACTTTTAAACCCATGACATCTCCACATTACAGAATTTATTTAAATTTAAAAATAAAATCAACATAATCAATTAGTTTCTTTTCCAACTGATGTGAAAACTCGTAAGAAACACCAGCTGGCATCATTTGAAAAACCTCACCGCCTGTCACACACACTGGAGAGGGGGAGAGATGTTGTGCTGCCCTCCTGAACTGCAGCTCTCAGTCACACCCAAGGCAACTTCTGAAACGGGAGTTTCCTCCTCTATCTGCTTCTGAGAAGTTAAATCATAGTCATGGAAATATTCTTGCCCTTTTAACTTTGGTTAATTTTAGGCCTGCAACATACTTCCTTGTCTAGCTTTTACCTCACATTTTCCAAACACGTACTACACAGTGAGCCTTATCTTGTCCTCCTCCTTAATGTACACAACTTAAACTTGCACCAAGCCTCTTTCCACTCCTGTATCAAAATTCATCATCCCAGGCTCCTCCCCATCACCACTCCTATTTTTTTAACCCATATTACTGCTATTTTGTTCCTATACACTCCTTTTCCGTTCCCTCTTTAAAGCACATCAAGACAATAGCTTACTACATTACTTTCTTCTATGACAGCCCATTACTGCATCTGCACTTAAAAGTTGTCCAAATAAAAAGTAGTTTCTTCTCCTGTCAAACTACACTCAGTCTATCCATTTATTGCACTGTTCCATCTCCTCACTGCTCTGACTAAACACAGCTACCAGTCACTGCTCACCTGACGCCTTCTCACCCACCCCTTGGCCAAATACTGACACCAAACAGTCCATGTCCCCTTGGCCAAATACTGACACCCAACTGTCCTTGTGCTGCTCGTTGTCGCCAATACCATATTCACTGCCAACTGGTCTTCCTCTCTTACCTCAGATCTCATCTTACTACTCGTTTTCTTTCTTACCTGGCCATAATTGCCAGATAGGGCATGTGTGGGATGGTCAGCTGCAATAAATACTGTTCCTTCTGCTTTCCCTCAGGATTCACTGCCTCCACATCTGGGATTTCTGCTGTTTGCCTGCGGCCACTCCTCTGACATTTCCATCACCCCGGTTGGTGGCAGTCATTGCACATCACCTTGTTCATTCAGCGTCACTACTTTTACCTTTTTCCTCTGCCCACTTCTGTCAGGAAACTACTTGCTAGTCTTTGCGGTAGCATTAGAATGAGCCATATAGGAACAGTTTGTATATAAAATTATCCTCTTGCCTCAATAGTGCATTATTACAGCCATTGCCTGTTATTCTAATAAAACATGTAGTAAACAGCAGTAAAACCTCAAAAACAAAAAGTGTAAATTGACACCTTTCACTAAAAAGCACTTTTTAATAACTTAATTTCTATACATTCATTTTAAAATACTTAGAGATGCAGGATAATTTCTCAATCAAAATAGAGTTAAGAGTAAACACAGTAATGCTTTAAAGCACTGGCAGGAAAGCAGATCATATCTCAAATCATCTTAGCAGTGGGTATCTTGTATTTACAGCTACTTTGAACTCTTCTAAAGAGAAATTCATTTCTGCAACTGATCAAAATTTAAAGACAACCTTCAGTGACTGTACAGTCAAAAATCATCTTCTAAATTCACTTTTCTCCTGGGTCCTCCTCCTGCAAATTCCACTCATATCCCAGACTGGTCAAATAATTCCATTTTAATATCCAAAAAAACATTTTGCTTGGGTAGTCTATAACAGAGGTTAAGCACCAGACCTCACACAGCAGTGAATTAAAGAAAAACAGGAGGCAAGGAGAATCAAATGAATAAATGTTTTTGAAAAACACAGATAAGTCTAAACCGGAGTTCACAGTTTAGAAACTGCCACATTAAAACATACTGTATCTCCTGGGCACTTGCCAAAACTTGTGGGTAACTGCGATACAATCTAGTGTTTGTGTGCAAGTTTTGCACCCCAAATAACCCAAAATCCAGTGCAACGACAGTGGGAGTTATTGCTGAGCTATCTGCAGAGTCTCCTGGCACCGTATAATTAGATCTTCAAAGGAGCAGTTCCAAGAAAAGTGGAGAATGGAGCGTGGCGCAGAGCCAGCTGCCATTGCCCGGGGCACCATATTCCTCCTCCACCACCATCCACACACAACCTTCCTTGGGAATTGCTCCTGCCAGCTTCCACCACAGTCACGTTTCCATGCCAAGACTATTAACTATCTGCTGGCTTTTCAAAGCTCATTTTTTAAAGGCAGAAACAACACAGATGAAATGTAGAGCCCAATCCTTCAACCCTTAGCCTCCCCTCCCCCCCCCCCCCCTTTTTTTTAGGAAATACTTTACCTAAATCAAGAAAATCCATTATGATTTTTTTATAAGGCAACAGTAAAGCCTCTAAAGAACAGGGGCTTCGTATTTCTCTGCACACTTATCTACCACACAGAGAAAAGCAGTATCCCAAGCAGCATAATTTATGAAAGGGAATAAGAAGGGGAGAGAAGAAGGAAAGGAAGCAATCCAGCAACCTATGCCAACAAAATAAAATGTGGAGCCAAAGTTAGACCCCCTAAGGAACGCAAAGACTGAAAATATTTAATCCTTCTTGCTTTACTGAGGAAACTCTGTACAGCAAGAAACTCTGCAACATTTGCCTCCCTAAGAATGAATGTTGATTTTGAGATTTTTCAGCCAAATTTTCCTTCCTTGCCTTGTCAGCTATACAGGAGTTTGTGTTCCCAGAGTGGCTCAAGTCCTCTCACTGCATATGCATTCACTTGCATAAAAACAAAAAATTCCCACTGGGATGATATTATATTTATAATTGGCATTAATGTGCTAATTTTGTAACTCACTACTATTTTCCAACAGGAAACAGCATAAGCTTTTAGGATGCTTTTCCAAGTAAAGCAAGAGAACAAATTAATTTCCAACCAAGTCAGCCAAACAATTGCAACAAAGTATTGCTGTTTCAAAGCCAAAACACAACAAGCACAGTAAATTCTCTACACGCAGCACTGAGGTTTCCAGTCACTTCTGCTCCAAATAAGTACAGCTGACCAAACAAATTCTGAAACCCTTTAAGCTGTCACAAAAACCAATGTGGACTTCTAACAAATTTGACTTATAAGGCTAAAAAGCACAGTTCATGTAACCCCGCACCACGCTACAGCAGCATCCGCACTGCCCATCCGAGGGTTGACCTGAGAGCAGGTTTGCCCTGCCAAGAGCTCCAGGCAATACAAGAATCACTCAAAACCTGCACTGTTTTAAGGCAAAGTAACGTCTAGTAACAAGGAGACAGAGTGCTGTATAGCATTTATTTATGAAGTTTCCAACCTGGCGTGCTAAAGTGATCCATACACCCCACTGATCTGTATGTAAACAAATACAAGCTCTTTTTTCTCTCCTAAGGTAGGAGTGTACAGTTTCCCCTTTCTCACCTAAAGATCATTAGCAAAATATTTATTACTAGAAAACAATCAAGCAGTCTTTCTTAACAAGTATTTAAAGAGGCAAAAAACCACACCTCTACGTTTGTACCACATCAAATAGTCTTTCATCAACACAAATTGGGCTACCAACTTAAAAGGTGAATGTCAGGACACAGCACACTGGGTTTCGTTCCTAACATTTTTAAATTAAAACAAAGAGACAGATTATTACACCTTGTGCAACTATAATGCATATTAACTTTACATGCCATTATTAAGAGTTGAGAAGTCAAAACTCAGGTGCTAAAAATTATCTGTGGAATTCAAAAGTCTCAGTTACACAACTTAAAAGGTAGACCTAAAACTCTTAGCATGTGATCAAACACCACAGACTACTTGTCAATGTCCCAGCATTGTGATGTATGGTCAGGTAAATACAAGAAAGTAAACCCTTTATGTAATTTAGCAGAAACTTACTTGAAAAATATCAAAGTATTAAAAAAAAAAACACCTTTCTTCAATGACAATAAATATTTTACAAGGGATGGAGGGTTCTGCTTTTAAAGCCCATTGTACCATCAGAGGAAAAAAAATGTTCCTGTTTGATGCCTCCAATTTATACATAGTAACTAAGAGAATCAGAAACTACATCACAAGATGTCCAGACAAAATTCCCAAATTGGCAAATTCAAATGCAAGTCCAAAATATCACTCCCCATATTCTCCAGCCTTAACAGCAATCTGCAGACTTTAATTTTACAGGATGGTTAAGAATGGCTTATTTTCTCGGCCCAGTGAAGAGGGTGCACGAAGTTTCCCAATTTTGAGAGAAAAATCTGCCTTCAGAGAAGAAAATGTGAGCAGCCCCCGTCCCCAGGGTATCCCTGTCTGCTGCGAGCCTGGCTAACCCACACCAAAGCAGCACGGGCAGGGATGCGGGTCGGGAACTGGCTGGAAGGTTTTGCAGAGGGGAACCCCACACCGCTCCAGTTGCCCTCTTACTGCTGCTGGGCTTTCTGAGCACCGTGTGCAGTTGAAAATTAAAATGAAGTACAACAAATTTCGCCAACTACTTACTGAGATGGATGCAACTGCCAAGTGTCTTACTGGTATAAACTACAGCGTGTTGTGAGTACACAGGGAATGGAGCCAATAAGAGTGTTTTTATAAAACTTAATCTTCCCATCCTGTTCCCAACACCCTTGCCTTCTCAGGTTTTTACAGATTGTTTCTTTGATGGAAATGGCATTACCCAGCAGTCAAGTCTTTCTAAATATATCTTTAACTAATCAAATGCAATCAAAGCACAATTTACTCTAAAGCAAAACAGCTTAACACAGTAAAATTATTACTGTGTTATACAACTGCTACCCATTTCCGCATGGAAAAGTGGTGAAATAGCAACCAAAGACAGCAGTAGGGCTTTTTGTTGAAGGGCTTGCGATGCTGTTCCATGCTACCAAAATGCCCCCAATCCTTCATATGAGCATTTCATAGTGACTCTACATTAAAAAGAACTCATAAAAGAATCATCACACCCTTTTCTTTCTAGACTTAAATGCTATATACATTTGCATTTTACAAACTTTTCAAGCAAAACAGTACAGAAAAAAAAAAGATTATTTGAAAATACATTTGGCGTCAGTCCATGCAGCATAAAAACACCCACAACAGCCAGAATAATGGCAATAGATCGGTCTTAAACTACAAAATTATTTACGATTAAAAGATGGGGTTTATTTCCTCCACGTATTCTTAAAAACAGCCAGCATTTTTACTGCCAATTAGACATACTCATTCCTAAGTACAGAAATTTGACTTACATCTGTAAACATGAAGGTATTTACTTTCAACAAAGATATACTAAATGCACTGTGTGTGTTTTTAGCAAGGGTGAGTAGAGACACCCACAATGCCACGGTAAGTCTTTAGAAGACCTGAAAATGTTCTTGACAAAACTGGTATATGTTACTACCAAACTTCTACAATTCTTCCACCACTTATGGCACTTAATAGCTTGTCTCAAAAATGCAAGAGCTCTGCATCAAACTCTCAAACACTATAAAAAAAAAAGCTGTAGAATCAGATACATGTTTTACAGGGAAGAACACTCAAAGCTCCTTAGAAGATGGGACAAATTAATAGTGGTGGTTATTTTATGCTATTTCAGCACCTAAAGAAAAACCATGAAATTCTTTGAACAAATTTTCAAATCTGCACATCTGTTTTGATTATTTGTGGAGCTTGCATGTAGTAACAGAAACTTAATGGCAGAAAATTTCCTTTTCTCTCAAATGAAAAGAGAAAGGCCTGCTACTTTTGGATGATCTGTGGAAGTCAAAAGGACAACTCCTCAAAGATGAATTTCCCTTTGAAACACCCTCCTACCATGAAACATCATACTCATTATTCCAAAGGCTTACATTCTGTTTATTCAAAGGAAAACGGCACAGGTGTAGTATCCCAGAAGCAGTCCTCAGCTACAACCTGGGAAGCTGCAGTGTACCAAAGATGATATTAAGGATATTAAGTCTCTGGTGTTTCAGAACTGCCTGGAAATCTTTTTCTTTTTGCGGTGTGACGGCTCTGGGTCTGTCCAGCAGGAATGGACCAACACTTTCTTCCCCGTAAACCACCGCATAACAGCATCCCGCTACAACTCCTCTGAAATATAAAGAGACAAGCCCTCCAAAACCACTACTTTCATTACTGAGGTAAAAATAAAACCTGCAGCCTCGGGATCACCTGCTCGAAATTTATAAAACTACAAAGAGAAGCCCATACCCTTGCTCAAGACACACAGTGACAGACACACACGCTGCGGCCAACACTGCTCAATACACTTCAGACATGGAAGGATCACAGAATCACAGAATCACAGAATCGACTGGGTTGGAAAAGACCTCAGAGATCATCGAGTCCAACCCTTGGTCCAACTCTAGTCTGTTTACTAGATCATGGCACTAAGTGCCATGTCCAACCTCACTTTAAAAACCTCCAGGGACGGCGAGTCCACCACCTCCCTGGGCAGGCCGTTCCAATGCCTGACCACTCTTTCTGTAAAGAATTTCTTCCTAATATCCAGCCTAAACTTCCCCTGGCAGAGTTTAAGCCCATGCCCACTTGTCCTATTGCTGACTGCCTGGGAGAAGAGACCAATCCCCACCTGGCTATAACTTCCTTCAGATAGTTATAGAGAGTGATGAGGTCACCTCTGAGCCTCCTCTTCTCCAGACTAAACAACCCCAGCTCCCTCAGCCTCTCCCCATAGGTCTTGTGCTCAAGTCCCTTCACTAGTCGTGTTGCTCTTCTCTGGACCCGCTCCAGCACTTCAATGTCTTTCCTGAACTGAGGGGCCCAGAACTGAACACAGTACTCCAGGTGTGGCCTCACCAATGCAGAGTACAGGGGAAGGATCACTTCCCTTGTCCTGCTGACCACGCTATTTTTGATACAGGACAGGATTCCATTGGCCTTCTTGGCCACCTGGGCACACTGTTGGCTGATGTTGAGCTTCCTGTCAATTAGTACCCCCAGGTCCCTTTCTGTCTGACTGCTCTCCAGCCACTCTGCGCCCAGCCTGTAGCGCTGCAGGGGGTTGTTGTGACCAAAGTGCAGCACCCGGCACTTGGCCTTATTGAACTTCATCCCATTGGAATCAGCCCACTTTTCCAGTCTATCCAGATCCCTCTGCAGAGCCCTCCTGCCTTCCAGCAGGTTGACACACCCTCCCAACTTGGTGTCATCAGCAAATTTGCTGATGATGGTCTCAATGAGGAATGAGGAAGATGAGGAAGACAGTCCTGCTCTCAACAGGCTTCTGAATAAACCGGACACACAGACTTGCTGGAAGATAGGTCAAATACACGCCATGTGCAGGACGGAACAGGACCAGATGTACCAAATACATGCTTCAATAAACATGAATTTTCAAGGTAGGTGCCTTATGTAAGCTTTAAAATTTAAAAAGCCTACAAACACAGAGGCGCCTTCAAATATAAACATACATTTATTTCAGGCAGTCATCTCAAGATGCATTATGGAGGAATAAACATACCAATTATCAATATGTATGGTTTACAGATAATTTTGAAACCATAGTTCTGCATTCTCTGAACTGCACGCTTGAACGCTGACAATAAAGCAGCTTTTGCAGAAAAAAAGCAGGGAAGAATGGCTGCAAAACTGAAGAAAAATACCAGTACTATTTCAACAGGCAGGTGCAGTCTGTAGCTTGGATTGCTAAGCAACCAGCACATCGCGTGGAGCACAAAGTAAGATTGCAGGGAAGACGACAGAGTATAAATAAAATATCCTACTTGGATGCCTCGATATCATATTTGAAAAACAAAACCATTTAAAACATGCATGCACCTTTCATCCCTCAATTTAAAATACATATTCTAAAGAGAAAGGTGAAAGGAGAAAACATGAACTAAAATTAATTGCATGAAAAAAGTATTTATTGGATGTGATTTAGTGTTCTGGTTTCTCAAAAAAGACTTGTCTCTGATAATCCACAGGAGTGCAAAATCTTTTTTATCTATTTTAAAAGCTATTTGAATCACTTAGGTATTTAAACTATTTGACATAGCTATTTCGCAAATCTTTTTCCAAATTCAGACCTTCACAGCAAAATGAAATGACACACAAAACAGAAATTAAAGCATAACTGTACTGGACTTCCAAAGAAACTAAAGTCAAGTAGGCCCATTTTAAAAATGTTTTAGTTGCCAAAAATACAATTAATTACTCATTCAAAATGAGAAACAGAAGTGACTTACAATTTTAAGAAAGCATGAACCATTAAATCATAGCAACAACTAGATAAAATACATACACATCACACAAAAACTTCCTGGTCCTTCAGGCTTGGGCGGAGAAAATATTTCAAACTCTCTTTGCCCTTACACAACATAGGAAACTTTTCTTACTGTATCTAAATTTCTAAATGTTAATTTCTAAAAACAGTTGTTAAAAAGCACAGATACCATAGAAAGCATAAATATTCAATTTAAAAATAGAGGTAATATTGGTTTTGGATCAGACATTTGTGATTTTAGATAAGGTGAAGATGAAGTTTGTCTAGCCAGTTATTAGTGAACACTAAGCACTACAGGAGGCTGAATTAAAGTGGGTGGTGAAAAGGATAGGTTACTTTCTAGTTAAAATGCGTTATTTGCTATTGTTCTTCATCCTCAAAATCTGAATTAGCTACAAACACAAATCTACGTCTCTCAAGCCTTAAGCTAACAAGGTACAGCTGTAAAGCCACTCACAGGGAAACAGGACAACTTTAGTCCTCCTGGAATAGTCTGAACACACACAACTGGAAGTTAAGGAGATAACCAGGACCTGAGGAGAGAGCTACGATGACCACATGAGTTTCTGTGATGTTTCACTGCAGCGGAACAGCCCAAACCTGAACCATTGCTACAGGGAATCAACAGAAATGCTGAAAGCACGGGGCTTTCCCCACTTCTACCAAGACAATGCCATTAGCTACCTTCAATAGGTGCAGAGCCAAAACAGTCATCTTCCCAACGTGCCATGGACTAACTCCCAGACTAGACCAGAGCTAGAAGGATGCACCAACATCTATACAAACCAAGATTCTATCTGGTTTGTACACTGCTATGAAAAGTGATGTCCTCCCAAACCCACAGCCTGAATAAACATCATCCTTTTCAATAGCTTTTTTTTTCTTTGAGGTTCAACAGAAAAGAGACCTTAAAATAAAAGCAGGGATTTGTGTCAAATTTTTGATATCTGTACCTTGAAATCTAGACTAGGGAAAAAGGCCAAGTGCCTCTCGGTTGCCACATCATTGTCCTGACAGCGGGACAAACCAACCAGAACTGGGCTCACAAACAATTTCCTTTTTGTCAGGGACACCACAAAGACATCCGCAAAGCTTTAGCACCGTGACAGACAACACCAGAGGATGCTGGTCAACAGATTTTGTTTGTACCAGAGACGTTTTCTCAAGGCCTAATCACACTAACAGCAGGAACACAATCAGACCACCTCACACTGTTCTTTGGTCAGCTTACAGGAATGAAGAGAATTGTGGATAAATATTAAAAGAGTAATTGGGAAACCAAGAGAAAAGTTCACCTACCAAATAGAGACAGTATAGTGTATTTTTTATAAATTATTATCAACTACAAAATGGTAATTTTCTATGTTCTGACAACAACGCAATATTTGCTCTTATAACCAAGACAATTAACCTTAAGCAACAAGACAACCAAATAAATCTTATCAAGTAGACAAGAAAACAGTAACAATTAAAAAAAAATAATAAAATCTTCAAAGGCATCAAGACAAGAATCCTGAAAGGTTACAGAAATTTAGTGAAATATATATGTACTTCATTGATTATCCACTCAAATATTGGAAGACATTTTTCAGGTGTTTTTACCTTCATAAGAGGACTAGAATATTTGAGTAGGGAAGTTAGTGTACTATATCAATTACTTCAAAGCCTTAACTCTTACGAGAGAAGGACATTTTACTGTCTTAATAGTAACTTGCTGCCCTCTTTCCTCCACTTAACACACTATCTATAACCACAGTCTGCAAACTGTTTCTTCTAGTCCTGCCTAACTCACCTCTAAGCAGTATAATAAAGGCAAACAGTTTTTAAGTTCTTCCTAGCTGAGACATGGAGGTATTTCACTTCCGCTGTTGCTTTCAATTTTTATTTTTGGAAACGTGAATTTTTAAAGTCTTCTCCTTTAGTGCTGTGATTGTATTCAGTGCTATCTTACAAGCTGAATGACTTTTTAGTTGTCGTCAGAGATGGCTTCTTGTTACCACTGTTACCATTCCAGCCTGTGAGTTTCAATCTCCTCTGCAAGTCATCTTTCAGAACTACATCTCTATTTCCTTCACATTGTTGATCTAGTCCTTCATACTGGAGAGTCATTACTCATTCAAAAACAGAATCATATAACCTTCGTGATGTAGTTAAAATCTTAAAGACACCTGCTAACAAAGGATTCATAAACAAAATTTAGACAAGTCTACTTCCCTATGGATTAACTGCAGCATTAGAGAAGGAAAAAAAATCTATACTCATAGGCTGAAGCTTCAAAGGATTAAAACTCTTCAAGTGTACATGACTTTCCTTAATTTTCTGTTTGATAACAAGTTGCAAGGCTGGACTTTATAGAGAAGAACTGGGTGATCGCAATTCACAGTACACCCATGCCCAAATCTCCACAAACTGGGATTAAGGTTCATTCCAACTCAGAAGTGAGGTATCTCCAAGAGATATCTTTCTAAAAGGCCAGAGGAGATTAAGACTGGGGTGGGGGTACATGTGAGCGAACAGGACATCAGGAGACATACTGCCAATATTAAACAGCATTATTTTGGGAGCAGAAGGATGAACATAATCATGGCTTCCTGGGTTTTCTACCTGTCTTAATCATGTCCTCAACCTCTTCTCTGCCACAGTGGCCACTCCTCCATCATAGATATCTGAAATTTCTGACCCAAAAAAACTACAATTCTATAAATAATATGTAAACTGTAAAGAAATACAGCAGCACTATAAGTCACTTAAGCAATCATCTTTTCCATTGCACAGTCTAAACAAGATGTTTTACCTCAAAATGAGGCCTAATTAGTAACGGGCACAGACAATTTGGTCCCAGCTTAACCAAATACTCATCTTCTGTCAATGTATTTCAAAAATCTTCTAGTAGTTGTTGGTTTGTGGTTTGGATTTTTTTAAACGAACACACACACACTTTAGACATTGATACTGAATGAGAAGTTTCTGCACTCGGTTAATTACAGTGGGCAAGTCGCAATCTCTGTGCTCTGGTACCCACACTCTAGAACAGGAATACAACCACTTCAACCCAGTCTTGACTGTTTGACCACAAATTCTTTGTGAACTGAGATAATACGTTTACATGATACCAAATGTAATGGAGTTCAAATACCAGTGGGTTTCCAGGTGTGCCTGAGGTGCTACAACACACACCAGGCTTGATCACAGAAATGAAAAGATGACCTGCTCCTCTGAACAACTGCCCACTTTGTTGTGGCTGCTGCGAAGGCTACAACACAGGAAGGACGCTTCAGATCAATGGAATTATTGACACGCAAAAGCTTCAGGAATATAAGGGTAGAAAGCACTTCAGGTTACAGAAATAATTCATAAAATGTATGTAAAAACTCATTCTCAACATGTTTGTCTGCTAGTGTTTTTCTGAAGATACACTTTGCTTTGACATTTAACATCTTTTGTCCTGCAAGAAAATTTCTCAAGTATGTAAGGAAGGTTGTTCAACCTTTTCTATCTTATTAGCTGACTTATTTTAGTACAATTCTCCAAACTACAGAGAAATGTTTGATTTTTACCTCAATCGCATCATTTTAAAAAACTAAACAAACAGCATACCTTTTTTTTCAAATTACAAATTTTCCTCGAAATCTCCAATGTACAACTCAAACAAAAAAAGTGAAGGAAACACAATGTTATGCATTTTCTGCTCTCCTAGTAATTTCTTGCAAAGATCTCTTCAAGGAAGAACAATAGATCCATTGATAACACCAACAGAATAGTACATCCAACACAATCAAACCCTTAATGCTTAAGCCTAGAAGTTAAGGCAATGACTATATATCAAAAGCAGCCTAATGAACCCATAAATAACCTTAATTACTGCATTGGCTACCTCTGGGTAACTTACTGGTGTAAAATCTCAGACATTCCCTGTAACAAGAGCAAGGATACTATTTTTTTAATAAATGGCATTTTAAAGGTGATGATGATGATGACAAATCAAATGAAAGTTTGTTCATGAACAATGATTCTATAAGCTGGAACTACAAGAGCCATGCCTGGGATTAAAAAAACAAACCATCCTCCCTGCAATTCAAAATGCATGTGGCAGAGAAGAGAATAAAAAAGCATTAATTCAGAACTGTATGTAATTTGCTCACCATCTGTGCCAGTTCCTGGAATAAAAAATAATAATGTTTGCTGTATGTTCAAGGCAACTTTTAATGCTAGGAATTATATATATGATAAATGAACCTACTGTGTTGACTCAGATATTTATAAAAGTTACTTAAATCCTTTATAGAATTGAACAATTAAATTGCAAAGCCTGAAGTACAAATACACGGACTAGTAGTCTTCATCTCCTCCTTTCTTCCCTTTATTTCCCCACCATCATCTTGCTGATTTAAAATTAAGATATAGTTCTACATATCCCCTGATTCAACCATTGCTATGTACAAAAAACGCAGAACAACTTCCTCCAGATTTTTAGCCCTAATGATGCATCTGCAAGTTTATTTTTGAGGAGCTCCTTGTAATTCTGATAATCACTTTAACTTAGATTTTAATAGGAATCTTTAAAAAAATGTAGCAACACAAGCAAGTTCTTCTTTGTAATAAATATTAACACACCTCATCTACTTCAGGTTTTCTGAATGGCAAAAACATCCTGAAAACAAAACAAACACAAACTGCAACGGACCGTGAACCTACTGCTTCAGTTATACAGAATACAGACAAGGCCTCAGGAAAACATTCAAGTAACTAAGGGTTTCTGACCTCCAGAGGTAACTCAAGCAACCACAGCCCTCTCTGAGTGAACTTGCATTTAACAATGCTATTGTATTATGATAAATAGTGCAAGAGAAAATATAGCATACTCACATGACACTTGTTCCCATTCCCCTTGAGAATGAGCAATCAAATTACTGTTCAAGCTAAGGGACACAAGTATTCCCTTCAGTAAAATGAACACACTATAAGACATTTTTTGACTGAAGGAGTCAGCAGCTGCAGAACTCTTAGTGGTGTAAGACAACTCAAGTATTCATTGATCATGATAAAAAAATGAATCTGTTTTCAAAACATACCAGGGACCGACAACTAAGGTTTCTACCTTTCCTTATCTAATGCCTTCTGCTTCACTGTATGGACTACTTAAAATCTGGATGTTATTTCTAACAATCCATCTCCCTTCCTTGGAAATTATATGTATAATATACCTTGTACTGCAGCAAACTTACTATGAATGAGAAAGGAACAATTCTTACTCATGAAATTTTGCTTAATGTCCAAGACAAAAATGCAAAGAGATATCTGTCTTCTACTGTTAAACATTAATACTGCAATAAACTAAAAGAACATGCAAAATACTTTTGAAAGTAATGTTCATTATTGGCTTTCTCACAGCATTTGGTATTTATTTTACTGGGATACAAATACCTCGCATCATAATCTATTAAAGAAATTAAACATAGCCAAGGTCTGCAATCATGTAACTGCAATATACTTTGAATAGATGATAGTTCTCAACATCACAAATACACGTACGAGTATTTTTACCCAGTGTATGTATGAAAACTGCATGAAGAGGAAACAAAACAAAACAACAAACCACACACATACAAGTGCCATGTTTTTCTCTCATGCATTTGGCTTCCCACAAAACCAGTAAGGCCAAGATGCTTTATTCCCCAGTCACTGCATGGAAAAAAAGAGGGAGGGTGGAATTCTTAAGTCACTCTCTTAGGATGGGAAGATCACTGATTAACCAGACAGAAACAAACATCTGACCCACTCGGGGAATCAGTCTCCCACTACCTCATGTTTAAATCAGGAGATGAAGGCTGAATAAACAAGATTCAGGAGTAACGCTAAATGCGCTACACACAGGCAAGGAGAGCTTTTCTGGTTTGGGTCATACGAAGAGATTGGAATATTGCATACATCAAAAAAACCCGTAATATGATTTGGTACATAGATCATTACATACCAAAATGAGCTGCCAAGGAATCTTGGCACAAATTCATGGGAATCATAAAAATAAAGAAACATACCTGACAAATTCCATAGCACCAGAAAAATTAAGTGTTCTTGAGCACTGAGAGCAAAGGGCAAGGATTTCCAGGCTTTCTAATGTGTGTGACTTCTCTTACCATCATATCCCTTCCTTTCTAACCTTGAATAAAAAACTCCATATATCCAACAGCACACACTTTTGCCCAGGAGTCCAGAATTGTAGAGCTGGTTGTTCAGTTAAGACTACCCCTTGATTTCAGTACAGGCTGGTTTCTTAATATGTTTTCTGTACCCAATAAGTTAATTAAAAAAAAAAAAAAAAGGAAAAACCCCACAGTTCCCCCCAAACAATGCACAAGTATGTAAGGTATCTAATGCCAAGACAAGACTGAACCTTTTGCAATTATTTGATTTTTAAATTGAAAACCAGAACTAGGCAACAGTCATTATTTTTTTCATATTAAAACCTCTAATCCTTTAAATAATTTTTCTTCCCACATGCAACACACTGAAAAACAATTGTAGAGCTCTGAGGAAAGCCAGCACCTGCAGGAAAGGGTTTAATCTGGCAACTGCTGGTGCTGTTGAGTTATTCATCACATAAATCTCTTCCGAAGTCCCACCTCTTTCCTGTAGTTCTACCCGTTATAGTTTGAGAAAACAGACCTTGTTTCATGCTAAACTCCCACCGCTAAGCAGCTGAATCTCCTACGTTACTTGGGATACTGTTCGTGAGAGCAGACTCCACATGGAGTCATGCAACATCCTGTTCCAAGCCAAATGTTCCAGATGGGATCTGTTTCACTGCTGCCTCCCCCTCCCCAGCTCATTTGAGCTTGTTCTTTTTTCTTTGAAAGCATTTACCCCAAACTGATGCTATAACAGCATGCTAAAGCTGACCTTTGAAGAAAAATTCAGACAAAGCAAAACTTACTTAAAATCTAAATGTCTTCACGGGGAAAAAAAAAAAAAAAAAAAAATCAAAATATTTGTATTAGCTAGCTAGTTTGCAAAACTACGTATATAAGAAAAAAAGTGATTCTATGCAGCTTTATACTGCAGAAAAATCTGCCTTGTTTCAGAAAGTTTACTAATCATCTAAAAGCTTAACACTGTCACGCACGTTACTAATCTTATGGAAGTTCTCACCAACATAACAAGGAAAAAACTGTCTAGTCTGCTGATCACTCTGAATGCTGGCAATTTCTCAAACATCTGCTAAAGGTCAGATTTCCACTGCATGGAAGCAATCAATGAAGCTACACAACACTCCCAGCGCCATTGGAAGTGCCAAACAAAGACCACTGTTTTACATAAGCAAAGAAACTCAGCCTGAAACCTTCCAAAACACTGGCAGCAAAGTCTTCCCTCTCTTGCCACATAGCACTCGCTTACCTGGCAATGGCTGTTAACATTTATTCTAGTGTTGCCTTTTATAGCAGAAACTGAGTTACTAAATGCTAACACATTTTTCTGCATTATTAAATAATGTTCAGCCAACACCACATACAAAGGGGAAAAAATGAACATAGATTTAAACAAAAGGGGGGCTTACTTAAATAAAAACATAAACAGTTTCAGAAAACTGAATATTCACGCATTTGGCGCCTTTCTTTAAACTCAGTGACTTCAAAGAAACCCTACGCTACCGAGTTTTAAAAAACAGGGTTTAGAGTTAAAACACAGCCTGAAATCATAAAATTCTGCCCTAAAATCCTTACTAAGCAACCTCAGAAATATAATCCAAATATCCCAACAGATTAGGGAATTGTTGGCTTCTACTAAAAACAACATCCTCTGTATTTCAGCAGCTTATCACATGCCATAAAAGCAGAGCTTTAGCAAGAGTCTACATCGAACAAATAAGTGATCAATTCCGATGCTGCTGAAAAGCTGAGCTTGTTCTATTTTTACAGATAAAGTATTATTTTATACACAGATAATCTGGTATTGATTTACAAGAAAAGCCTTCTGCACACAGGAGAGAAGGGCCAATAACAAAGCAATCTGATGCAATTCAGGGTTGGTGTGTTGGTTTTGGTTTTTGTGATTGTGTGATCTTCAAACTACATTTTTAGGCTCGGCAGATCAGAGCAGAACTACCAAGCAGCATCATCCGTGGGTCAGAGAAGGTGCTATCCTGGGTGGAAAGAGAGAACTGCTCAGCAGAGCCTGGGAGAAGGGACCAGGCTCACTGCAAATTGGCATTTTGTGACAGCAGTGGCAGAACAAGAAAATCACAAATACCTACCATGAAGTTTTAATGGCATGATAAAACTTGGTACTATCCGAGACACAAAAATGAAGTTACTGAAATGAATTTAAATATGTCTCTCAAAGAAGAGACTCTTCAAATTTATTTTATTAAAGCTGAACAGCAAAAGACTATAGGATATTTCAAGGAGAGGGGATATTTCTTCATACTCATTCCACTTAATATTTGAAAAATGCCTTCTCCATTGAGCAACCTTTTTTTCACTACTGTTTCTTGCCTCACCTAGCTGTCGGTGTTTGGGCTGACCCCAGTTTTCTGGGACACTTAGGGGTACGGAGGTTTGTCACACTTAAAAAAAATATAAGGCAGTGCCAGAAAGGCCCATCAGTTTCCAGCTGTCTCCTAAATTTCAGTCATTCAACCGTCTCTCCACTCAAGACAAGCCAAGAAAATGAACATTTGTACAAGATGCTTCAGTGAAGAGCACAATGACCAATAAAAGTTGCTATCACGCCCTATGTTTCTTCCAGAAGGTCTGTACAGCTGGCAACAAAGGGGTTTCCTCAAAGGGTGCTCAAAGGCAGCATGTCACCCATAAGGCAAGAAGCATAATAATACATATGTCAAAAGCAATTCAGTAGAAGTACCATAGATCAATAATATCCTATAACCTTGATGGCTTGCAGAATTTAGGTGGTTTTATATGTAAACATTAGCAATTGCATTAACATATTTGAGTACAGTTTTTATTTAAACAAATATCATACTCAAAAAGCAGCCTTGCCAGATGGGAATATAGAATATATATGAGCCCAAATTACTTAGATCACATCTCCATATACATGCACGTGGGAGAATATTGGCCTGGTATTCCTATTACTTATGCTCTTACAGAAGGGAAGACGAAGTCATGCTTAACTCTCAGTACTGAAATGGAACTGTATCATAAATAGTCAGCAGAATTTACTTTTGGAAAGGTACTAAACAAGGTTAGTTTCTCCAGTTTTTCAGTACAAGTAGATTCACCTCTACCTTAGAGAGGTTTTAAGCCATTAATGCCACTTCCTGGAGGTTTTTTGATGACATAGTATTAACCCCACAAAGCAGTAGGTTAAGAGAGCAAGCACCTGTAATGCCTGACAAATGTGACCTAGATATGCAGAGTGTACCTACACTACCTTTACTGATTTAGTGTACAGCTTGGATGTTAGCCAACAAATGAGGGAGAGAGATGTCAGAAGCGAGCTAGAAGATCTGCAAAGACCAGTTTTATGAGCGCAGGCCAACTGCCAAAGCATTTACTTTGAACTCCATGTTACCGTGGCTACAACAGCTTAAGCCCAGCTCAAGCACGTCTGCTCTGCACTACACATCCAGACTTGTCAGCTTGCCCCGCTTTACTCCCTAACGTGGGTCACTCGCATCGCGTTTAGAGAATCCACTGAGAAGCAAATTATTGAAGTCATCAGTAACAACCCTAAGTCCCAATGTCATCTTGTACCAGCGAGTGAACTGTACTAGAGAAGTCACAAATTTACTCATTAAGCAGAGGGAAGAGAAGAAAAAAAGGTGCCTAGATGCCGCTTCCAAAAGAGCTGTACAGTGAATGACTAACTCAAGAAAAGCACAAATAGGTCACCATTAGATAGACACTATCCCAGCTTCAAACCTAAGATTTAAAGCTTCTAGTCATGCATAACTATAGTTATCCCCTATAGAATTACAGAACTTACTCATTCTGTACTGAATGGATTTTTTCAATAATTCTCAGAAGTTCACTAGTTCAAAGGCTACAAAGTGTTCTTTAAATATGTGCTACCAAAATTGCTCCCAAAATTATCTCCATGTATGTATATTTAAGATTGATATCTTACAGTTTATTTAGTGAAGTGAAAAGGCTATGAGAAGAAATTTAGATTTAGCAGCAATTTTCTCCCATGGCTCTTCAGAGAACGAAGAATAATGTTCTCCAGAGAACCTCTCAAAACAATTGCCCTTTTTCCACAACAACTGCCATTTACTCACACTCTCAGTAGGACGGATGCCATGGGCTGCCTCTCAGCAAAGAATAACTGTTACCTCGCTTTCATCCTTTCTCAAAGTCATCATCTATATCCTCACAGATAGGAAGCCACTTTCTCCCTTGGGGGCAACTGGCTTCATTCCCAGTAGCGAAAACAGAAGGCAAGTAGTGGCCATCTTTGTTCAGGCAGTTGTGGCTTCAGTCAGACTGAAAAATGAGAAGTTGCAGGCACAATGGAGAGAAACATGCTTTGAGGATCCTTTCTCTAATAATTAATCTCAGTCCTAAACATCCTCAAACCTGCTGTATCTGAACCAGCCAACAAGATGGATACGCGGAAGGAGGAAATAGATGCATATTTGAACCATGAAAAAAAGGAAATGAGAAAATTCAGGAGTTCACAAAACATCAAGAATGAAAATAAACTGCAGGTACTGTTGCCCTGAGTCAGTGAGGCAAAGCAGCTGTAAATCTGTCTAAACCACCTCTGCATTCTCCAGTTGCTTTGTATTAATAGCTACAGAATATATAAAACAGCCATCACACAATGACCCCCCAAATTGCTAAAAGTCTACTTTATTTAACATAGATTCACTCTATAGGGATTTTCTTTTGTATGAACTGGGTAAGAACACTGCCTCCATGGAGTGTGAAAGATGGGTCAAGTCAAAGAAATTGCCAAAGAGAAGTACACAAAGGCTGAGTCAAGTCATTAATTTAGAATCGAAGGAAGCATTTTACTGGGAGAACACGCGGGGGACAGACACGCGGATGACACAACACAGACTTACAAAACAACCTTCCTAAGTTTAAAATATGTTATTAATTATGCCTACTGTAATTAACTGCAAATTCAGGTAAATGCAGGCTTTAACAACAGACACAGCCAATTCCATTTTCCTTGACATTTTCTGTTAACAATTGCTCTGCAACAGCCTGTTTAAAACGCTATTCCGAAGTTTATGGCTTTACTGCTCCAGTTGTTTGGTTGACGATCACATTCTCCCCCTAAATTACCAATCTAATTCTCTGCCTTAACTTAGCAGTCCTTAAGATTTTGCTGCAATGCATTAAAACTACAAACTGTGGCAGGTAGGATTATTCAGCCAAGTTGACAGCATTACTATTTCCTGACATTTCAGTGCTTAATTTTGCAGCCTTTATCTTTAATTACATTTTGCACTGGAATAACAAAGAATACAAAACAATATGAAATGACATAAACAATACTCTTAACTAGAGCTGCCAAGAAGCTTTTATCTCAGAGATGCCTGAAGGTTTTTGCACTTGAGTTTTATACCTTCTCATTAAACATTCTTGCGTGTAACACTAACAATACTCTCTCCTCTCCCCACCTGCAAGGACATGAACATGCAGTATCAAAAAGTATCAAAAATAAAACAATTTAGAAAGCATAATTAAACTCTAATCCATGAGCATACAAGTAGTTAAATTTCTAGTTAAGCTGTCTGTAAAGGCAGCAGTCTGCAAAGTTAATCGAGGATGCCATACAATGTAACAATTAGACTAATTTACTCCTTCAGAAGCAGAATGGGAAAGAAGAAAAAAACCACAAAACTGCGGAAGTCCCCAAACTACCAAGGGAACTAAGAGAAAGTCTGTATTGCGTATCCAACAGCCAGAAAGCAGAACACGCGTTTGCACTGCGAACACCAACACACGCAGCCAAACCTGCCACCATACACGTGTGGCCTCTCATGTCCCTGGAGATGGGATGGGATTAATGTAACATCATCTGCTTACGCATAAGAGGAAATTAAATTACCACTTTGTACAGTTCACACGGTACAAAGAATATATTCTTGCGACAGATGCACAAATACAATAAACTCACGAAACACGAGGAAAAGGTTTTACCACGCCCAAGCTTGCAAATGCCAGATCTCATCAACGTTCCAGCATCATTACCCAACCAGTAATCCACAGACCCTGCAGGGCCAATTAATGATACCTCATGCAGGTGATAAGTTACCAGCATCTGAGACGTTAAACACAGTTGACATACACTCTCTTTTCAGTATAACTGGAAAAACACCAACATCTTTAAGACATTTCTTGAATTAGTAGAATTTTACATATTCATTACACCCAATTATATTCGCAACCTATTAGTGATCAACTCTAAGCACTAGAGATCTACCCATCGCATCAAACCCCGACTCTTGTACACTAGAAAATAAACTTCCAGATGGCAACAGCTACTTACTTTCAGAGCTATATAGGTTCTTCCACTCAAGCAGTTCCACACCAGAAAATGGAGAGGAAACAGACACCAGTCCCAAGATAACCGGCTTCTTTCTTATTTTTCTTCTCTCTTTTTTTTTTTTTTTTAAAAATATGTACAAGTTCTTGATTCGCTGCTGTTCCGTCCTGCATCTGCGAAGTATCTCACCGCTTTTAGTGTTGTGACAATTCCCTTATTCTAGAAACACAAGCATATTCAGGACTGCTTGACAGACAGGCAAGAGTATTGCAATTCTCAAGTCTGACAAGCATGTTCACTTCATTTCTACCTCCCAGAATCAGCATCTTTCCATATTTCATTGAATACCCAGGCAGCATTCAATTATTTCTCAGAGTAGCATCACATAAACCTACAAACTGTAATCATTGACTTCTTATTTAATCCACCTATCAGCTGGCCCGCCAGTGCAATTTCACAGAAGAAAGGAGCTGAGACAAAGCAGCATGATATGGCCAGCCAAATCTGAGCGAGGGTGGGAGGGAAAAAGAAACAAGTACTGAAAATTAGTACTTCAAGCCTTTTTATAGGGAGCTTTACCCCAGTGTTTCAAAGTCTACCTTCCCAAATTTTAGCATTCAACACTTAATGCAAATAAAGGTACGGATGTAAATACTAAGGTATGCCATAGACAACAATGAATGCTGCCTTAGCAGTTTGCCCGGCTTGTGCAGAGCTCAAGCCCAACAAGCAGAATGGACATATTTCAAGTCATTAATTCTTACAGAAATCCAAGAAAATATTTAGTTTTTCCTTCAATTTGCAACACAAAGCATCAAAGACCTAACAAAAAGAACACTCTATAGGGGGAGGGAGAGATCTGTGGTCATTTATTAATTGTTTAGGCTCTGATTTCAGTTTATGCTGCCATCATTTGAAAGGTGATTTAGTCAATACCTGATAGCCGGGAGTTCACAAAAGATGAACAGATTTCACAAAGTCTACAATTCTGATTTGTTATAACATATTTCAAATCTCTCACAGTATTTCAACCGCAAAACCTGAGTTTCTATGACATCTTCATGCCTGTACAGAGAATATTCGTGGTAATGCAATTTTGAATGATGTTACCTGGGTGTAGGTATTTAAAAAAAAAAAGTCAATCATAATCTCCACATGACATATATAAACTGCTTTAGGGATTACATCCTGCTTCATTGTTTATACCGATTAACAAAGGACACACCATACACATCACTCACTGCTTTCTTATGATTTTTTTTTTTTAACTTTTTTTCCAGAAGCTGAAGTATGTGGTTTCTTATGATACCAAATATATCCTCATCATATTATTCTGAATTTCCTATGGACCTACAAAATTGAGTTCCTTCTCATAAAACATTCCTGCCTCTTACTACATCCCAAATCTTCTTCCTCCTCAACCCCCGAGCTTCCCTCCCCAACACACTGGTCTGCAGTTTTACTCAGCCAGGGTTGCTGGGGATATGATGGCACACGCTGGGGCTTAAGCACACGCGTGACTCTGCACAACTGGTTTGTGACCAAATTAAATCATCACCTGCTGGGCTCCCTGTGCTTTTGTATGCCAAGTGTTAATTTGGACTTCCATCCACACACCCAAACATCAGTTTTCATTGAATTCTCTACAAAGAAAAAAAGTTATCTTTAGTTCTCATAGTTTCATGCACCATGTATTTCACTAAAAACTGTCAAGATATTCAAATATCAGTGAGAAGAGACAGACGAGACAAAAGCGTGGAAATGCTTAAGCTTACCCACCACTGTCCCAATTTTCTTTGTATCTGTTCTAACACCAGGCTGGAAGGAAAAAAAACCACAAACCTGAAATAAATGTAACGAGAGAGCTCTGCCCTTGGAGGACATGGGGAGATGTGCCCACCAGTAAAGTCGTCCAAAACTGCCAGTAAAAGAAGCTGGTAGAGATGGAGGAGAAGGGGCAGAGAAATCGAGACCAAATGGTACAGAAAAGAGAAAATTCTTATCTAGGAAAACAGACATGCACAGCAAAGGAGGTTCTTCAAGGATGCTGTTTTGTTTCCAAAGTCTAAAAACTTCCCCAATTTTCTAGTTTAATCATGGAGAGATTAAACCATAGAGTTGTTATTAAATTTAATAGACTTAAAGCAGCAACACCCACTACAACTAGGCAACTAAATATGAACCACCGTAAAACATCAAAACCTATACAAAGTCATACATATAAGCAGTACTTGGAGTATCTTCCCCAGTCTCTCACAGGCTCCTCTAACCAATAAAATTCAATATGACCTTTCAGGCAGGCAAAAGGGCCTGTCAACCAACAGCAACAGTGATCCCACAAAGAATGTGAACGGTACATCAGTGCTGGGATGGCATGTTGAGATGACAGCAGCTGGGGGTCGGCTGGAATCAACGCCCCACCTTGTGCAGCACCGTCACCGATGTGGTGACAGAGGGACCCCAGCATTTCTGAAGTAATCACAGTCAGTCGTTCTGAAATACCACCACAAAAAAATATGGGGTACAATGAAACTAATGATTTAAACACTTATTTAAAAAAAAAATAAATAAAATCAAACCTGAACTTCTGCAACCAGAGTGTCTTTTACAGTCTTTCAGAAAAAAAGGACATCTAAACCACATTGCCTCTTGTCATAAACATCAAACAGATAGCTGCTACCAAGTCGCCTCACATATATACATACACACACACCACAAGCCATTCACCTCCTCCTTCAGATACAGCAGCCTAAAACATTTTGAAATGAGTTAGAAAGTTGTCTGAGAACGCAAGAAACTAAAGTGGTATGGAAAAAACAGCAAGTCTGGTAACAGGCTGGCAAGTTTCCTTCTGAAAAGACATGGGATTCTTCACCTAGGAATACTGTACCTGCCTAGGAGTATGACATCCAAAATAGTAGCTTGTTGATATATCTGTGCAGAGATATTTTCATACATCAGGCAAGTCAGGACTCGCAGAATAAATTAGCCCTTTTGTGAGACTGCCAAAATGGCAAGAGCCAGGCATCAGATTTCTTCCAGCAATTAAATGGGTCAGACAGAAACTCCTGATCAACTTTCTCCCAGAAAACAAAAATATCTGTAAGAGCAACAGGTTTATGATGAAGAAATGGAGTTTATCACTAGGTGAAGCTAGCATTTTAAAGTTAGATTATCACTGCAGTAGCCTGCAAACTACCTTACTTGAGAGCTGAAAGCAAAGTCTGCAAAGAGAGTCTCCTGATTTTCCTGCAGCTAGAAATCACCACAGGCATGCAATAGCAGTCAACGGGAACAAAAATATATGCCTACATTACTAGGAAAATATCTATGAATTCTTAAGTACAAAGAATTAACTATGTTTCGGAAAGCCCATACCAGAAAATCAGCAGAACGAGTTAAGTCCACTATACCTGAATGACGTATTTCTGTAACACCATATATCCAAATGCAGCCAGAAACAACTGGTTAACACAGACTCAAAGGAGGACTCAATATAGCAACACTGTTTTCTTTTGAAAATGCTTGCTAACATTGAGAAAGTGGGGAAATGGGGATCTAGAAGTGGATAGCCATAAAAATAGCTACAGTTTAAGGTTCATTTGTTTTTTTATTTCCCTTTAAATAGAAATTTGTGAATGTTTGCTATATGAACTTGTAAATAGAATAGTCTACCACATCTACTAAATAACCTCCAGGAAGCAGATCACATTTCCTTGTCAAAGTGTGCTTAATCTTCTTAAATAATATAACTTAAAGCAAGCAAGATAATTATTTTACTGGAGTAAAGAATGTCAATTACAAAAGGTTTCTTCAGGTACACTTGTCCTGAACTCACATTCTAGGATTATATTTTAAAATCACATAAAAGCATAACAATTCTGCAGTTTCAGTAAATCTACTGAAATAAACATTTTTACCTGCTTCATCTCTGCCAAAAAACATCTACATCACAGTATAATTACTTTGAAGTTATGATAAAGTAGTAACTACAATTCAGGTTATTTTACAGGTATGGATTACACTCATAATGAAGGCACACATTCAACACAAGTTCAGGGAATTCTCTCAGCAGGCTCCGTTGGGGTCACACACAAGCACCCTCCTGGGCTCAGGCACACGGCCACACAGGCCCGTACAAATACAAATACAACTGAGCTGCGCGACCAGAGGGCAAGTTGCCGGATCAGCAAACACACAACTATTGTGCTCAGAAATGTTCTGTTAAGTAACAGTTTTTTGCTCAAGTATCCACGCATGCGACTCTCACTTAGCAGTTTGGTCGTGTAGGAGAAGCTAGAAATTCAGCTGAAGCATCAGAGAGCTGCATCACTGCATCTGTTCCCAGTGCTTCCATCAGGATCACTGTTTGGTTAGCGCACACACGAAGACCACGTAGCCTCTCCCGAAGCCCTCGCTGAAGCCAGCTCTGAAGATAATCTGAGACCGAGATGAACAACTTCCAACATACAGTGGAGCATTTGTTGACATCACTCGTTGTTACGCCTCAATCTGTAACCCACTTTAGTCGCGTGTGCCAAAAATTACTCTTCCTACAATCAAAAGAAACAAAACAATCTAGGCATTAAGCAAATAGATCTTGCTGTACACAATCACAGCATTTCAAATAATCAGATTACATCATTTTGCTGCAGTCTGACAAGCAAGAGACAGGCACTCTGGACTGAAGAGAAGTTCTCAGACAATTTGTGAACTCTTAAGTGTGATTGTTACTCTGTCAAAAAATAATGCTATAACCATAGATACCTTGCTGTACAAGGTCTGATAAACAGAACCAGTGAGGCTACCCCAGAACTAGTGAAGTCTGGGTCTTTAACAGTCCCATAAGAGAAGTAACAGCCCAGTTAAGCCAGGATCCACAACCAACACTGGGCCTTTTCCCCTACCCATTTGAGAGGCACCAGCCTTGGAACACATTGTCTTAGAGACTACTTCATGAACCAGAGGTTCTACTACAAAGAAGGTTGGCTAATTTGTCAGTCTCTCCACAGCCATTAAATGCTTCAGATTTACAACCAATCATTCCCACATCTGGACTGCTTTGGACAAGTTATTTACCTCCCCATTCATGTAACACTGACCTACCCAGCTGTTCCTCACAACATCTACATATTCCACGCAGAATAAGACAGAAGGATCTTCATGTTTGCAACTGGTTGGTTGTTTTCACAAAAGCTCATAGGAAATTTAACAAGCACAGACCAAATGACTGACAGGCAATGAAAGAGTGAACACAGTTCCAAGACAATATTTTCTTACTTTATTCATCATTGAAAATAAACTGTCTTACATTTACTTTTTTTAAAAATGGCCAATGCGCTAATGCAACCCTTGTAAGTAGTACCACGTGTGTATACATTTGAATGCATACAATGACATCTATTTATTGTTGGTTGTGGGTGGCTTGTAAGCTTAACAACAAAGAGCTTTGTATTTCAAACACATCTTGATATAACTCTTTCACACTCTGGAACCCCAAGACCACTGTAGAAAATTACGCAGACTGGTACAGCCAGGGAAAACAGATCACAAATTCCTCTGTTTTCTGACGAGGGATGATTCAGACGTCTTCCTGTCAATGGATAACTACACCTACAGACTTTGCTACCAACAGACAGCTCATAAAATTTTGTGAGCTGCTTAACCACAGAGAACTGCAATGAATAAAGTATTTGAGTCTTTTAACAATATCAAAGTTTTAGCTGGTTTTGTACTACATAAAAAATTGTTCAGAATTATTGCATTATACCAAAATGTTGATACTAGGGAATCTACCTTTGTAATAATACCAGTATCCGCTATGCCAAGAGACTGAAGTGTTGCTCTGACAATTAACCATTACACAGAACAATTTGGCAAAGTTTGTTGTCAAGCTCCCTGCTGATTTGGCAGAAGAATCAGCGATTGTTTCCCCAGCAAATTTCGATAGTACAGCTTAATAATAAACTGCTCTGCCTGGAAAATAAGAGAGAGGAAAAAGACAAGAGAAAAAATTTATTGACATCCATCTGCCTACAAGATAAAACTTCTTTTATGCACTGTTGTTTTAATTTCTAATTGCCGTAACTGCTAGAAAGCATTGCAGAGTACTCCAAAGATACTCAAACCCTTGGAAAGTATCCAGTTCATGTGGTTAGCATGGTATGATGATGTGGAAACAGAAGATAATATGGCCCACAGGTCTTTGGCAGGCTTTAAAGTATCATCTTTCATGGTAAAACTACTCTATTTTAAGCAGCTGATTGAAAGGTACTAATAAGGCATTTGGGTTGATGTCTAGTGGTGTGGTGAGGATTGCACCACTTCTCAAATAATTTAAAGACCGCTAGCTCTTTTTAATAGCTCCTGAAAGTCCTCTCCTTAAAGCTACCTACCCAGCACAGGAGTCATCTTCATGTTGAGATCTCTGCCAGGACAGAGCTAAGAAACAACTCTGATGAACCACCTGTTTTACTTCACTGATATCACTCCTCTTATTGGGGCCACAGCTGAGAAATGAGTAAAGTCTTGCTTTACCAGTCAACTTTGAGGGAGTCATAAAAAACCTGGTTGGGTAGCTACAGCCAGAAATCTGTTTTAAGACCTGTAAAAAGGAGAAGCATTTAGAGATCCCTCTATCCTGAAAGTGCATCAAGGAGAAGATCGATCTCAAGCACGGCATATTCTAAGTTGAGTCACTTAGCTGCACAGTTCTTACTCAAACACTGCACCCTTAAATTTAGTAGCTTTTTCCTCCCTTATCTTTTTATTAATCTATCTTCAGTGCAGAGGTACAAAGTTTCTTCCCCATCTCATCCTTCTTACATCCTAACTGCAGGAATATTAATTTTCCCAGACTTTTCCACTGCCACACATTCCCCCGAGTCACAAACCCCCTCAGCCAGCGAGCACCACCAGGCTCACTCTGCAGTGGCCGAAAGCTCACAAAAGCATTGCTACAGGCAGAGTCAAAGTCAGAAAAGCAGGCTACTTTTTTTTGCCACGTGTAGAAATATGAGGTATTGAGAGTTGTGCTACCAGTTAAAGCTGCTTGAAGTAAAAAGCAGCTCTATGTCCTGTTGCTGAATGAAGCTCGTTTAGATTAGGGCACATCACAAGTTAATGCACTGCAAGTAAGTAGTAAGCACGCTCTTTGCTGGCGATTCCAAATACACAGTGACTGTAATACTGATGTCTGCAATACCAAAACACATGGAAACACTCCTGAGAGGATCAGGTTTTCTTTATCTTAGCTAATGCAAGATGCAACTTGCAATTAATAGGTCTTTTCTTCCTTTGTCCTTGGGACAAAATTCATAACGCTGAAGATTGTCTCCTTAAAGCAAACAGGATCATTGATTACAAGAAACTGATCATGAATGGCATCCATTTAGGCCAGTAAATCACTAGTCACAACACCCTTTCTGCTAAAGCTTCTCAAAAATCCCTCTGATCCACCAAGGCAGAATAGACATGCTGGTTCTATTAACAGATATTTGGGTTCAAATGAAACAGGCTTTCTATGACTCTCTGAATCTGAATTCTTTTGTTTCTATTGCCCTTTCAGGTACCTTTCTACACAAGGCTCCTTTGCCTTCTGCATATGTTCCCTTAGGAATCCACCTCTGAACTCAGAGTGTCCTAAAACAGAGATGAAGTCGTGCTCAGCAAGAGGAACGCTCTATGACATCTCACTGAGGAAACAGGCTATGCCTAATTACTTATTATCTATTTTAAGTCACACTCAAACGTCTGGATCACTGACAGCATTCAGTATGTCTTCCACAGAGCACCTTAAGAAAATTTAGATTATTTTTCAAACACACAGGCAATGAAGTTTTGCAGACAACTTGCTGTTTTCTTCAGGCCCACCAGTGACACACACATCTCTCTTCTAAACAGAGCACGCTGGAACAGCACACCGCCATAGACTAGAGGGTGATTTATTTCTCATTCACGTAAGACTACATAAAAAAACAACATCCACTGGAGCCACGCTCTCTACAGGAACAAACCTTCATGATACCAGGCACAAGCTCACCCTAACTCTCTGCCCAAGCCTTACAGAACATGCTGATAGTTTAAAATGCCCTTTACACCCTCGTGAACAGCACAATGACACGAAGACTCCGCACAAAACCCTTTGTGTGAATTGCTGGGGAAAACTTGCCAAACCTCCCATGCAAAGGGTGTCTGCCAACACTGACTCTTGACTTAAAGGAACTGTATGGTTAATTCAATAACAGCAAAGAAAACTTCTGAAAATTCTAAATTTTGCATTGTTTCTAGGTAGAAGAATGAAAATATTTAGGGGGGAAAAAAAAAAAATCAAAGCATCAAACATCTTTCCACTTGAATTAGTTTTCAAAATGCAAATACGGAGCTACACCAGTCACCTGAACACTAACATGAAAGTTATCACCAACTGGTTTCAAACAAAGTTGTGGCAAGTCTGTCTCTTTACATTTTGTTTTTAACATTTTTAATAGGAAAATCTATCTGAAAATACAAATAAAACTTGCAGGACTGTTGCTGTAGCTGAAAACATAATGTCTTTATTTTCTTTAATATCTCTTTGCAGGACAAGCTATGAATAGTCATTTCCAAAGTCTTATTGATGGCTCAATTATAGTTTATGTTGTCATGCATTTGGCATGACAATATCACCCATTCATTGCTATGTGAAGAGTTCACGCCTTCTCTGCCCCCGGGCCCTCAAAGAGATTGCTTACCACTAAAAGCAGTAGGAAAGCTGAAGTCAACTGAAACTAAAGAGATAACAGACAAGCACAGAGGTAAGGACAAAGAATGTATTGTCCAAGCAGTTTTGGTGACATTATTCAACCAGCAAAAAAGAAAAACCTGTGGCAAAAGAAAGCATTTTCCACTGCTCCCGTTCACGGTTCTGTTGCCGTCTGTTTCTAAAGTATAAGACATTAAAATTGTCTTTTTTTCAGGGATCTAGCCTCTCCTTACATTAGCTTAAAAAAACATACAAACAAAAAACACACACACGAAACAATTCTGTCAATTTTGCAACATTCCTTTTGTGGAGAAAAATATAAATAAATTCAAAAACAAGAGGCAGACTCCTATGTTGTTGTTATTTGTACTTGTGAATTACAAGTCTGAGATACGGATTACACTAGAAATTCAGATTTCTTCCCTGAAACAGTCTTTCCAAAGACTTTTCTAAGTTCCACAAATGATTTCTCTTCTTCCCTGCCCTCTCCTCCCCCAACCATCTCTTGAGAACCGCCTGAAGGCAAAAATAATTGGAAACTTGCACTCGCTGCAGACATGTCATGAACAAGAACATAATCCAGGGTCAAGAACAGGCTAAAGCCAGCGGCTGCACTGCCAGGCAAGCCGAGCAGAGCGGGATGGCTCTCATGCCCAGCAGCGCTGCCAGGGCCAGACGCAGGGCAGCTCCTCTTCTGCCCAAGCAAAATCTGTTCAGACCATCCACCAAACAGCTCTGAAAGCAACTGTACCGATTCCCACTTGGGAGGACAAACGATAAGGTCCTATGGATTGCAAGGCGGGGGGGGCTGGTGAAGGGAAGGTTGAAAGCAAGGATCTGCTTACAGCCAGAGAAGAATATCATTAACTATTAATAATATAAAGGCTGCAATGCAGACAGCTTGAAATCTGGTACAGCTGACTAAATCACAACTGCATGAGACCATTATACTACAGTACTCCAGTAATACCTCTGTCGTTTAGAATCCTTACCTTGAAATCTCACTTTCAGTGAGAAATTCATATGTTTATATGAAGACCACACAGCACATCTTTCCAGCGATACAGCACTTATTATAATGAGAGCTGTTGGGAAATACAAAAAGATTTCTTCTAGTTAAACATTCATTTTAAAAGCAGGTCCTTCTGAAACAGGATGCTTTATGCCAGGGGTGTCAAACTCATTATCGCTGGGGACTGCCAAACAATTTACAGACAATATTCAATAAAGCATAAATGCAGATCTTATTCATTCTGCAGTAACACTGAGATGGGAGAGGAAATTCAAGCCATGCATACCTAACAAAGCTTCTTCACTAGGAAGAAATTATAAGTTTCCTCTGCAGAGTCCTGTGAAAGCCAGCCTCTTATGCCAAAACAATGGCTCCAGCTTCTTTACACCTCATTTCAGAAAACTGGCAATCAGTAAGCAGGTAACACTGTGTTAACAAGCAAGGCATGGCAGAAAACTTTGGTGACTGTCAAACAGGAGGGCAGGGAGGTGATCTGGTTTGGGGTTTTGTGGTTTGGGTTGGGTTTTTTTGATGTTTGATTTTGTTGTGGGTGGTTTGGTTTTTTTTTCAGTACACCAGCAGCCTAGGTGGAGCCCTCTATTCACATCTAAGCAAATCAATTTGGCTGATCCCACTTTCTTCCCATTCCCCAGCCATACATTTCAGTGAGTACTGATCTGCTCATTCGGTGCACTCTTTCTTGGTGAAAGACAGAGTGACTGCTGTCTGATTTCCAGAAAGACAAGAGGACAAACAGCCAAAGGGAAACAGGGGAGACTGTGCAGGGAGAAGGCTGGATCACACTGGTGCTATTGTCAGAACATTCAATGGGCAATGCCAGGCATCTCAGAGCTGCCAGGAGTAATGAGCAGATCAGGATGAGAATGCCAGTGCTGAAGCAAAGCAGGGACGCTATGGGAAGGAGAGCTGCAGCTGTTTCAGCGCAGTGTCACCCCTCTCTCTCACCACTTGCCGCGGCTGGTTCACAGAGCTGGAGTTGTGCAGTCCTGTTCCCTGCTGCCACCCCACCAGCAGGCTCCACGCAGCAAAGGGAGCTAAAAAGAGCCCAGCCCTAGTGCTGGGCCTCACCACTTATCTGCTCTCCTTTCTTCAGAGAGCTGGGTCTCGGAGGTTGGAATGTATTTTATAAGAAAGGCATATTTGATCACAGCTGGTCCTGGTCTGTCAAGCCTCTAAAAGAGTGGAGAAGGCTGGCCATGCAAATGGGTGTTGCATAAAGGCAGGAAATAACGAGGTAAAGAACCATGAACAGAAGATTTCTAGTAACATTCTTAATTTCACAAATAATTTAGAAATTAACAACATGGTTTCAAAGTAACCCATACAAGAAATATGTTGCAGACACAGAAATAAAACACATGTAGAGAACTATTTATAAGAGTGCCCAGAGTCATCAAGAAATGCCAGGGTGGAAAGCCCATCGGGACAGTTCTACAACAGAAACTGCAGAGAGTAGAAGGGTGGTCCACTTAATAGAACAGAAGTGGAACAAGAACAATAATAAATCCAGAGTCACAACCACATCAAAAAAAATCTGCATGGGCTTAAGTGTTAACTTGCTTCTTTCTGATGTTTAATTTTATTTAGGGATTTTAATGTAGTAATTCACTATCTCTGGGAGTAAAAGTAAAAACCCTGGAAAAAATATAAATGTTAATAAACCTCAAAAAAACCCCATCTTCCTTCTCAGGCCTGAGAAACCAGCACAGCTCACTGCTTCATTTCTTTTTCTAGAACTGAAGCTGGCAACTTCTCAAAGTGTTTGGGATAGTATTATTTTTTCCCTTACACTTGAAGTTAAGCATGCTGGTAACATTCTTCCTTATGCCTTCATGTTTCCACTGAGTTTGGAACTCATGAGGAGTCCAAAGACCAAGTTTCACAGACACAGGACACCAAAAGTGAGAGACAGTGGATTCCACCTCCTTGCTCTGAGCTCTGCAGGTCTGAAGCTGAGCAGAAGCCAGGCGGCAGCTTTCTGCCCCCATGGCTGATTAACAGTGGGCGTACAGACATTTTGAAAGAGGCTACGTCCAAATTGGGACCCAAGAGTTATTTCTACTAAAAGATATGACTTGCTGCTCACAAACCAGTGTTTGCTGAAACACTGAACTTGCCATGTAAGATCTCGTAGGCTCCCTCCAGGAGGATCAGATTTGGTGTTTGGACCTCACATTCAGGGACTATTTGTCAAAATTTTAACATACTCACAGTGGAGAAGTGCAGTCTGAACACAAAGGTTATATTTAGAGTACAGAAGATCATTATGTAAAAAGACAAACAGGAAAAATTTAATGCTGGGTGTCAATAAATGGTTTATGATCATGAACAGTGCTGATCATGACCTATACAGTCAACTATGGCAGGGCAGCACTCCTGAGTAATGCCATGCCAATTTAATGAAACTTCATGGGAACATCAGAAACAGGAAGCAACAGAATTATTTTATCTGACATATGTTTTGAGACTGAAGCTAAAGTACCACATCCACCTCTGATATTGACATTTTTTAAAACATGCTAAAAAAATGGGGAAGGATTTCATTCAGAAATTGCTTCTTCCACGCTCAAGATCAGAGCATCCCCACACGTAGGAAGTCAAGTAAGGGAGCCAGGAGGCCTGCATGGTTGAATAGGGATCTGTTGGGTATGCTCAAGCAGAAGAGGAGAGTTTACAGGTCATGGAAGCAGGGGCTGGCCACTTGGGAGGAATATAAGGCTGCTGTTAGAGGATGTAGGAAGGCAGCTAGGATAGCCAAGGCCTCCTTAGAATCACAGCTGGCAAGAGGGGTCAAGGACAGCAAAAAGAACTTGTTCAAATACATAGCAGATAAAACTAATACCAGAGGCAATGTAGGCCCACTGATGAATGGGGTGGGTGCCCTGGTGGCAGAAGATACAGAGAAGGCAGAATTACTGAAGGCCTTCTTTGTCTCTGTCTACTCTGCCGGAGGCTGTCCTGGGGAGCCCTGTATCCCTGAGACCCCGGATGAAGCCAGGTCAATGGAGGAGTTTGCTTTAGTCGATGAGGACTGGGTTAGGGAGCAATTAAATAGTCTGGACATCCATAAATCCATGGGTCCAGATGGGATGCATCCACGGGTGCTGAGGGAGCTGGCTGAAGTCATTGCTGGACCGCTCTCCACCATCTTTGCCAAGTCTTGGGGAACGGGAGAGGTGCCCGAGGATTGGAGGAAAGCAAATGTCACTCCAGTCTTCAAAAAGGGCAGGAGGGAGGACCCGGGTAATTATAGACCGGTCAGCCTCACCTCTGTCCCTGGGAAAGTAATGGAACAGCTTCTCCTTGGTGCCATCTCAAGGCATATCAAGGATAAGAGGGTTATTAGGGGCAGTCAGCATGGCTTTACCAAGGGTAAGTCATGCTTGACCAACCTCATAGCGTTTTATGAGAATGTAACAAGGTGGATGGGTGATGGCAGAGCGGTTGATGTGGTCTACCTTGACTTCAGTAAAGCCTTGGACACAGTCTCCCACAGCATCCTCACAGCTAAGTTGAGGAGGTGTGGTCTAGACAATAGAGTAGCGAGGTGGGTTGCAAACTGGCTTAAGGAGAGAAGCCAGAGAGTGGTAGTCAATGGTGCGGAGTCTAGTTGGAGGCCAGTATCTAGTGGAGTGCCTCAGGGGTCAGTACTGGGGCCAGTATTATTCAATATATTAATTAACGATTTAGACGAGGGAATAGAGTATACTATCATCAAGTCTGCTGATGACACTAAGCTGGGAGGAGTGGCTGACATGCCAGAAGGCTGTGCTGCCATCCAGAGACCTGGACAGACTGAAGAGTTGGGCGGAGAATAACCTAATGAAATTTAACAAGGGAAAGTGTAGAGTCCTGCATTTGGGTGGGAACAACCCCAGGTTCCAGTATAGGTTGGGAAATTACATATTAGAGAGCAGTGTACGGGAAAGGGACCTGGGGGTCCTGGTGGACAACAGGATGACCATGAGCCAGCACTGTGCCCTTGTGGCCAGGAAGGCCAATGGCATCCTGGGGTGGATTAGAAGGGGGGTGGTTAATAGATCGAGAGAGGTCCTCCTTCCCCTCCACTCTGCCCTAGTGAGACCACATCTGGAATATTGTGTCCAGTTCTGGGCCCCTCAGTTCAAGAAGGACAGGGAACTGCTGGAGAGGGTCCAGTGCAGGGCGACAAAGATGACTAAGGGAGTGGAGCACCTCCCTTATGAGGAAAGGCTGAGGGAGCTGGGTCTCTTTAGTTCGGAGAAGAGGAGACTGAGGGGTGACCTTATTAATGTTTATAAATATATAAAGGGTGAGTGCCATGAGGATGGAGCCAGGCTCTTCTCAGTGGCAAACAATGATAGGACAAGGGGTAATGGGATCAAGCTGGAACACAAGAGGTTCCACTTAAATTTGAGAAAAAACTTATTCTCAGTAAGGGTGACAGAGCACTGGAACAGGCTGCCCAGGGGGGTTGTGGAGTCTCCTTCTCTGGAGACATTCAAAACCCGCCTGGACATGTTCCTGTGCAACCTCACCTAGGTGTTTCTGCTCCAGCAGGGGGATTGGACTAGATGATCTTTTGAGGTCCCTTCCAATTCCAAACATACTGTGATACTGTGATACTGTGAAAGTGCTGAAAAGTTACTGGAAATAAGCAGGAAAATCCATTTAGTGTCATATACTTAGATTACTAATAATGAGAGAGAAATCATGATTCTAACTTGCAAATATTACCAGGAAATACTTCACAGGAAAACAGCAGATATCAAAAGTCTACTATGACTGAAACTCATTCCTTTTTTATTTTTTTTAAACTTTATTCTCTGTCTAAAACCACAAATGAATTTTATTTCTTATCAGTACTAAAATGTCCGAACAGTCAGTAGCCCCGAAGTTACATGTACAGAGATACATAAGTTTCACATAAAACTGGTATGTGATTCTTTTCTTCTTTGCAGTTTGTGAAGGCAAGGTATATTTGCCAGATCCAAACAGATCATCTGCTGAGAAGACAAGTGGTAATGCTGTCTGAGCCACCAGGATGTGAGACTTCTGTGAAAAAGCATCTTCGCATTACAAAAACCTAATGCTACATCAGGCAGCTTTTCATTAGCAGAATGTTAATAAATAGATATCCCCAAGTAATTAATTACAAAGGCTCTGAGAGACAGGAAGTCTCACAGCAACACGTACATTGAATTTTCATAAAGATGTTTTGCCCCAGTATAAGCTCCAGTTTGGGGAAGATGGTGCCGAATGAACTGAGGAACTAAGTTTCTTTCCAACATGCTGCAAATCCGTTTCATTAGTTCTCAGCTGCAATAAGCACAGTTGACTTTGAAAACCAAGCCAAGCACCAGCCATGCTCACTCAGATGCTTTGTACTCAGTACTTTAACAAAAGGTTATTCACTTTAAAAGTTCACTACATCTCACTTGCACTGAAAGCCTGCCTCCGGACAGCACTGGAGGATTTCAACATCTCATGGACTTTCCAATCTGTAAATCACAAGGCTCAAGTACTAAAGGGAGACTCACAATAAAGTTAGACAGACCCTTGGTAGCAGGCATCAGAGTACGAGAGGGGAATCACAGGACTTGAAATTCACCCTGTTGTGCTTCTCAAAAGGAAATACAATGTTATTTTGACAACAATGATTAATCATTAACAAAGGAAGACAGGATCTCTACTCAGAACCTTCAAATCAAGCCTAAAGGCCGTTTCTGGAAAATATGCTTGCATTGAATGTATTTTGAAAACCCAGCAAGACAACCTACAATAAAGCTTCATAGCCTCGGTTAATCAAGAGATCATCACTATTAGATCCTCTAAATGGATTACTTTTTTATTGCCAACAGTGCTGAACACTAATTATGGCTCAAGATTTCACTGTGCTATATAGTGCACTGACAAGTAAGTAGACATTTCTAACGTAAAAAAAAAAAAAACAGGTTTTCATTTTTATCATTAGTTTCATCAGTAAAACAGAGCAGAATATACCAGCAAGCGCCAATTACACAGGATCTGCAGCTGCCTTGCATCTGCACTGCAGCAGTTCATTTGCCTAAGTGAACGCAAGAGTTTTGGTACTTAACTGGCAACAGATTTATTAGCCTGGAGTGCCACATGAGCAAAACCAATGCTGGAAGAAAGATAGGCAAAGACCAGCTAGGGAGACATTAGAAAGCAGTTGGACAGAGTGATCTGTGAACACAAATACAAGCAGCACCTGAACATTCAAACCTGCAATTTACTGCAACCTCTAGTTTGTCAAAATTGTCAGTCAATGCACAACAACTGGTTAAAGCATGACCAGGACTGATGGTAAATAAACCAACTGCTATTCAGCACAAAAGATGACAAAATCAGTTTATGTTTTTGTTTTAGAGGGTTCTCTTTTGCACAAAATCCTAAGCTGGCTCCTGTCCCAACACCCAGCAGCTACATCAGTGACAGAAAATGACTCGCCAGCACATCTAATGCCACCACACTAAACACATTCTGCAACACAAACATTAAAATCCTGGGATCTTGCACCTGCACTTTCCAGAATGTAACATTACTCATCCAATGAACTACACGCCTAAGGGAAGCTAAGCAGCCGCTGTAATACTGAAGCTCATTAAAGAGATGTTTACAAAGGACAGAAATATCAATCTGCCAGAGTGGGACACCACTCAGAAAATAATCATCTCTGCCCTCTCTGCCCTGATCCATGATGGAAAAATGTATTACAAAATATGAAGCTGGGATCAAACTTCACTGAATACCAAGAACCATGAACTCAGTAGATATAAACTGTCAAACTCAGTAATTTTACCCCCCTCCATTCACCCCTTCATGTTCCAAGCATCGAGCTAAATTATTTTTCTTTCCCTGGATGACAAAAATCATTTTAGCACTTCTTTTACTCCCTCTTGCCATCCCCTCATCCCAATTGCTTCCATTTCAAAGACAAAAGCTTGGATGCCAAAAGATTCTCTAGTTTTTGCCTCCCCCCCCCCCAACCCCAACTAATAGTTTCTCTACCTTTGAAACCTGTTTTGTCTACACTCCAATACAGCCACACAATGTCCATGTTTCAAGGGTCCCCACTTTTTCTTCACATGTTTGCCAAATGTAGATGGTGCCCCTTTCTCAACTGCCTTATCCATTGAAAGCCTACTATATAGACACATACACCATAAACAGAGGATACAAAAGCTGACATCGATCCAGTTCATTATGGCTTTTCCTTACAAAGGCAGATTCTCTCCCATCATAGCAGGATAAGGCAGAAGAATTTCACTGCTTCTCCAAGCAGTGAATTGAAGACAAGAACAATTTGTGTTCAGTTACAGAAATAGCTTTTGTTCTCATTCATGGTTCAGCACATCCACCTCCAGGGACCCAGATGCTCCATCAGAACCTATCCATACATCCAGTTCTTCTGATCATGCTCTTTGACAAAACCCCGTGACAACTACCATTTCTACACCCATCATCACCCAGTGGGTCTACCTCATTTACCAACTTTGATACTTCAGATGATCTTTTTAGAGATTTGTGACCAAATGGATTTCCTATTTGTATTTAAGCACAGAGAATAAAGAAACATTTAGGAAAAAGTCTAGAGAATGTCTATTTTAACATCTTCTGATGATACTTAAGGCTATCTTGATTTTTTCAGGTACACCCATTTTCACGACTCCTACATCTCAGTCTGAATCCCTGAATTATTGCAACCTACTCTTGTGAGTGGGAGTTGAAAACATGAAAAAAAAAATATATATATATATACATATATATACAAAAAACCAACCAAACTTTTTACATTTTCGGCTTTGGTTCTTCAGAACAACATCAGTCCTGTAGGCTTAATCAAAAACAAAGAAGTCAGAAAAAGGCAAAGGAAAAGAAAAACAAGGGATGATAGAGTCACTGGCTTAACAGAACTCGAATTCTCTGCCAAGACACAAAAATCTTTCTGTTCCTGCCTATTTTCCCCAGACACCTCCACCTCCTCTTCCCCATTAAACTAAACCAATATGTTCACACAGCTGAGCGTTCCAATAACTTGCTCAATATAAAATACCCAGAGTACCTCCACATCTATCAAATTAGGATAATTATTCCCTCCGAATTCAAGAGGCATAAAACCTCAGAGGACTGCAAGTACATCGATGCTTTTGCCTGCCCTGGCAACTCTGTAAGGTTGTCGTCCTGTGGAAGAATTAAGAACTAAATCGTGAGGGCACCTAACGATAGCATGGTCCAGATTTCATCGTGTTTTACCACTTTCACAAGTTGGAGATGTTAAAACAAGAAGGTGTCACAAACCCTACTTAACACCTAAAATTTTGTTAGGCAAAACTGAATGAATACAAATCTGAACATATGGAGCATTTCTTCTGTCTTTCTTGATGCAACCCACAGAAGTGATTAGCTTGGCTTGTGACCAGTTTGGTATCTTGACAAATCAGTCAGTTCCTCACAGAAAAAGGATCTCAACGGTTACATGTTTAGACAATCCAGGTTAATTTGTTCATTACTCAATTCCTGCCACTCCCAATTATTTAAACCTCTACAATAACATGAAAACCAAGGAGTCTTTGCCACATCTAAAACATAGAACACAACTCACATCACAACCGTTATACGAAAAAGCCTGCTGGCAACTCAAGTTGCCACCAACCCTTGTCATTGAATTGTCAGTGCCTGTGGGCCTACTAAATCATCAGAAAAACATTCAAATAAAGCAATTCCAAAGCCTTTAAGACTAGAAAGCTATTGTTAGCATTCAAAACTTTGTGACATTAGTATTCATTTAGACTTTCACTAGAAATACTAAAGGCACCCGTGTTCCACTTAAGTCTCACAGACCACAAATTGTCTGCACACAGTTCAAAAGTTGGTAGTGTAATCCATTTCAAAACTTGTTTCCCAGGTTCATACCACAGAAACAGAATATGTGTGACGGAAATGAAAAATATATCCTCTGTGCTGGGGAAAAAAAAAAAAAAAAAAAATCCAGAATGTACTTAAAATAGGAGCTGAATCAGACTACTTAACAAACCCCATGGTTAGGGTCACAAAAACCACTTAAACTCTCTCACTTGTGTGGTTTGCACCCTCAAGCACAACATGGCTAAGGCAGAGCTTTCAGTGTTCATCCCAATACTGCTTCTATCAACTCCTTCAAGATCCTTACACTCACACCTATATTTAAGTCTTACCTAGCTTCTCACCTCACTTATTACACCATTTTTCTCCTTTGGACTCCACAGAACCCTGTTCCACACACATCCTTGCACAATGCTGCTACACAATAATTATCGTACTGCGTTACAATGACAGTACCTGTCTTTTCTACATCATTTTGCCTACTTTATCTATCAACATAACTTACTGAGGCTTGGTTTCACAGTCTTCAGACTCAGCTACAAAATGCCAACTCCTGCTTCTGATCCATGCTTAATCAGAACCTCTGTCATTAGCTGCTTTAATTTAAAAAAAAAGTTTCAGCCTGCCACCTTTGAGTTTTATCCTTGGCCATCCTTTGTGTTTAACAGACATAACCAAGAAACACTGGTAGAGCTACTTGGTTATATGCCTCAGAAACCTCTCCTACCTCTCCTCTGTCACAAGATTTCCCAAAGGTTCGGCTGCTGTACACAAAACACATCATTACCACCTCATTTCAGCTCCTTGTCCTTCCGAGTTCCATAAACTCCAAGACACGGACAATTTTAGCTCTGTGTTTGCACAGCATCAACCACAAAGAGGTCTTGGTCAAAGAGTGTCCTACAAAGTAAACAAAAGTTGCATGGACACAGAAATGGTAATCTCAGCAATTACAGCACGGAGACTTGGCAGAAGTTTATCATATGATTCACAGTCTATTTACCCATCTCAGTCTTACCTTCAGACAAAATCACATACACACAGGTCCATTTCTGAAGGTAATCACCCCAATCTTTCAAATCACCTTCAACAAAAACACACCACTAGTAAATCTTTGCTCTATTTATTACCTACAGAACCAAACGGTCAGACCTGTGCAACCATCTACTGCTAACAGAAGCAGCCGTGATGTCTTTTTTAAGATCAGTGATACACAGTTTCAGTAGGTTTGAGCTTCACAGTAAAAACGGAAGTTATTAGTTAGCTAACGATATCTTATTGCCTGAGAGGAGGGAGGTTTACTGGAAGTCTTCGAACTGTGAGGACAGGACAAGACTTTTATTAAAAGCCTGAAGTACTCTGACCATAGAAAGATGCAAGAGATGCTATCTAAAGAGAAATCAAAAAATAGTTCATCAGTGGGGTAGGTAGGCAACAGGAAACGCTAAACAGGACTAGGATACCATCAGATAGAGTGTTTTGCACAGAATGAGACCAATACCAAAGCTGTGTCAATTTTGACTCAGGCACCCAGAAAAAACACAGTCTGAACTTCACCTATTTATACTTACACAACAGTAAGACACCATCTCCCTGCATAACGCTAACCATTGCCAATTTTATCACGCTGGCTACCTTGGCGGTTTGCTATTTCTAACACTAGAAGATAAGAAAAAACATAGAACACAGCAAGGTTCATAGGGATGTTATTTTACAGCACTAATTTCAAAGCACCTCCGCAATGCTTTTCAGCTGGAATGCCCATGATATTAACTACTCTTGATAATTTATTTTTATACTTTACAACCTGTAGAAATTTTTTTGTTGTAACTTTTCCCCTGGTGTGCATTTCCCATAATGCATACATACTTCAAGTTGTAAACCACTGCAAGTTTGACCCAATGTCACAGGCTAATCACCCATTTGGTGTGACTCTGCTAGAACAGGACTTTATTTTCTTCCAGATTGTTACTAGATCTTTCATTAGAGTATTTCAGCACGTATTTTCCACTTTAAATAATGTTAATAGAGTGTTGGGAAACAATTACAAGGACTAAACAGAAGCAACCAATGGAGAAACAGAAAATACCTCAAAGCACAACTTTGACAGCACATATTGCTCCTAGTCCATCGCTACCGCTCGCCGTAACAGCCTTCACCACTATGACAAGTGCAGCATACCACAGAACCCACAACCCCAGCTCTCTCCTCCCAACCAATAATACCAACAAAACACAGCAGAGGTAAAGTCCTGCATGGTCCACAGCACCAATATTACAGCAGTAGCTTTCAAGTTCTGTAGCAAAGTGGATACATTATTTTCTTATTAAATACCTCTAGTTTTTATCACCGTAAATGCCAATACTAGTAGACAATATCTCATTACCACAGATTTTTTTTATTACTTTCTACTACTGTTTCTAGGTATATATTTTTTCAAGCATGTTCTCCAGTCAAGACTTACCTATTAACTTTAAGCAACTGCCAAATTTCAGAAGATCTGGAATTTTCTGTCTACACCTGAATTTCTTATGAAAGGCTTGCAAACCCATATACCACTTCACTGCTGGTGAGCCAGCTGCTTGTCTCATTGGCACACCTGCAGTTCCAAACCATGTGCTGCCAGTGCCAAGGTGACAGGCCCATAAAAGAAAGCTATGGGATGTGGGCAAAGCCAACAGTGATGCACTGAAGAAAGCACCTGGTATTAATTAAAAGTAGCTTTCAGTGATATGGCTCACATATTCAAATTAGACAACACCGTCTTCTAAGCTCTGAAGGAAAAAGAAAAAAACAAAAACAAAAAAATCAACCTCTCCACACTGAAAAAGGTTAAGTCTGTAGCTCCGCTGGTTCAGACACTAAGACCACACTGTAGAGAGAGTTTGAATAGCCTGAGGGTGGATAAAGCTGCAGTCAGAGTTTGCACTTTACTAGACATCTGATAAACTAAACCCCATCAAGGCTACCTGCCTGTTTGAGCTCTCCCAACTAACAGAACTCAGCAGCAGCCTTAGTTAAAAATCAGCTGAAGGGGCAGCCAACCAAGCAGCACAAATTCAGAGACAATTTGACTGCATTAGCACAGACACTTTTCTGTGATCCACAGGTAGTCCAAACCTACCACAGTATCAGGCCAATCTCCCTCCCTCCATCACAATATGTATCAGGGAAGCAGTTCATAAGACCTAACATTTCAACTCCCAGAACTATGCTGCTGTGTTATTCTCCATGATACTTAGTTTGCCAGCCTGTAACTATCTACCTTGATATGAAGTAAGGTTTGAGTTTGGGCGCTCTGTCCTGAACACGCAGCCCCATGGAGGAGCAGTGTATGCCTGCTACACTACAAAGGAGTGTCCCTTAGTGAAAATCTGACAACTAACAAGTAGATGTGGGTCAGTCCTGGGAAGAGAAGGAAACAAAGCAACTAAAGAGAGTTGCAAAAAAGCCCAGTTCTACAACTGCCCCGAGAGATGCCAAACTGACAGTCTTAGGAACAAAAACTGCACATGGCCCAAGTTACATATCATTAATGAAACAGCAATACCAGCTTCAACTCTGCTCTCTGACTTTAAATAACCAATGCTTTTTGAGGTTTTGTTTCTCTGAGTTTAAGCGACCATTGGCTTTGAGTAAAACTGTGAATACAGGCATTGAACTTCAACGTTTAGGGTTGGTGGTTTTGTGGGGTTTTTTTTGTTTGTTTTTTTGGGTTTTGGGTTTTTTTTTTGTTTTTTACAAATTAGTATTTCCTTGTGTTAGAGAATGAACCCACTACTTCAGAAGCCTCACAGGAAGGGATGCTGGCTTCTGTGCAGACAGCCTTCCTTTCGTCAATTTACATCAAACTACGTATGGGTTTCTACATCTAAACCATCATGGTCCTCTCTTCTTTCCTTGCCTCTGCTGATTGACCTATACACTCTAGTTCCTGTATGCACCTGCCCAGTCTTTCCATAAGAAGCACTGATCAAAGAGAGCTCAAGAACTGATCAAGAGGTTTCCCAAATACAAAAAAAATTAGAAGTTCTTTTCCATTCTTTCCCCCCATCCAAATACTGGCCAACTCATTCCTAGGATGCCTATAGGCCATCCTCCATGTCCTTACATTGTCCTCTTCTCAACTGAAGATACATTTCTTAAAACACAGGCATGCCAAACTCAGGACCAAAACCACACTTCTGTAAGAACCGGAGGAAAAACACAGACACAGAACTAATTGCTCCTTTCAACTCAAGTACTAAGCTCCTTGAAATATACCAGCAAACACTGCTGAACTCACAAGCTCCTTAGAAACCAGTAGACTACCATAACATAAAATACATCTCAGAAAACAAACATAAAAAGGTATTGAAGGCTGTCCTTTCACCTCAGCCAATGAACCCAAGAACCCTCTGGAGATACACACTTGATTCATTTGATGATACTAACTGAAGAGCCCTGTTAAGTTTTGCCATTTATTAGCTGTTTACTGCTCATTAATTTAGCAGAACAGTAAGACATGAGCAAACTTAGGACTTAACTCGTGTTCTGTTTATCACATTTGACACTACACAGTGAGCAGCGATCAAGTGCCATGTTATTGAAATGTGAGCCATGCTCGAATGCTATCTCAAAGCTAAAATATTTTTTAAATATTCAAAATTAGATAATAGAAAAATCTACTAAATGTCAAAAAAAAATTGATAGAGAAAAAAAATACAGCAAAGCGTACACACATTATCTCACTTTGCCTGGACAAGACACTACTACAGAACTCAAAAAAGAAAAAGTAGTGTCAGCCAGCCATTTTTCCAAGAAAACAGAAAGCCAAGTCTTTCCATCCTGAAAATAGAAAAATCTTTACAATGCTTTATAGAAGTACTGCATTCAGTTTCAAACTAAACCATCTGAGGGAATTAGAAAGCTAGTCAATGGATAATTTATCAAACAAGATTTTTTTGTTTTATATTTTACATAGTCTTAGGCCTGACTACCACTAAATTGAAATTTTGTAAAAAAACTCAGGTAAAGGAACATATTAATCTAGACTACAAATTCCCAGAGGAAAAATATGGTACAAGTAACAAAGCACTTGAAATATTTTCTATTTATACAAAGACAGATCTCTTTTAAAAGATCAGGCAAAATGAGATAAATACCGCATTATACAGAAAAGCTACCCACCAAATTAAGAAATGGTAATGACACTGTCTAAAAATATTCACATGTCATGTTCTGACCTATATACAAGTGTTAAAATATGACAGTATACAGAAGGATCAGGTGTATTTAGGACAGTCTACCTGGATTAATAGTTAACAAGCCAGAAGTATTTCATTACCATCCCATACCTTCACTGCTTAACAGTTATTAAACAGCTCACCACTGAGGTTTGACCAACACCTAGGTATACTAAATAGAAATGGATTTGCACTAAACAATTACATTACCATAACTGAAAAAAATCAATATATTCCAGTGAAGAAATAATTTTTTACAATTTAAAAATAATTTAAAATGTTACTTTATTTCTTGAAAAAAATTAAACTCAACATGACAGTATTAAATTAAATCTACTCAAAACAACCTGCAAAAAGGAAATAACATGAAGATAGGCATCTTGGTGTAGATAGCCATTTAAGATATGTAAACAAACTGCACACTCTTTGGAAAAATCTGGTTCAAACAGACATTTACCTTGACAGGGTCGGTAGGGACTGACAGACAGAAGAAATAACTCCAAGTCTCTCGGATTAAGAAACAGTAAAGGAAAACTGCAAGATTTATATGCTTCAGGAGAAGAGTATACAGTAGTATAGAAGAGCTAATATAACAAGTGGGATGCAAATGGCAAACAAGGAGTGACTGTTGCCTTGTATCTCTCAGCATCTGAAACAACAGCAAGCAATCCTCGGTACAACGCGCAGTTACAGCCTGACCCTTCTTTGTCACAGCCTGTTGAAAAGTTGAAAGGGATTCAAAACAGCTTCCTACAAATTCATTTAGGAAAAAAATCAGCAAGGGCTACAAAACCCAAAGACCTCTGCTGGATGAAGTCCCTGAGCTCCAAATAACCATAAGGAAACACTGAGGAAGTACAACCACGTGCCATAATTTTAGAGATAGGACAGCTAAGTGTCACAACAACTGCTCTTAAAACCACAGTACCTCATTCACATTCGGTCTTTGACTTGATCAGCTTCTGTATTTTTGACAAAAACATTGGCACTAGGCCACTGTTAGCTCCTCATTCTTTGAAGATCATCATGGGTCTACAGCCCAAGAGTCATTAACCTCTCCCCTAGAAATCCCATGGCTTGCCTGCACCTGTTTGATCCTGCCCTTGATGATGACCAAGGCTGCGAAACTGAAGTCTTTGAGTTTTGTTTCAGGAAGAACTAGGCTGCACGAAAAAATACAGATAAATGACAGACTCCAGTCTAACAGTTCACTACTAATTTCCTGTCACTCCTCCACGATTTTCCATGCTAACTGAACAGTTTAAATCATGGATTTCCTACAATGACCCCAACAAGTTTCTTTGTTTGATACTGGTTTTTGGGTTGTTTTGTTTCTTTTTGAAAGGCAGTCAAATTTACATTCTGTTTTTCATGAAAGGAAAGCAGCCAAGAAGAACAAAAAATACAGAAATAAGCTGGAAGACTCTTTCAAAATGAACCATCTTTGCCAATGCTCCTCCAAAATACAGCTTTCCAGTACCTCCTCATCAGACACGCAAGACTAAAGAGATTTGACTTGGGCCACCTGGCAATGACTCAGCAAGTGCTCTCTCTCTTTCACAGAGCAATCATACTCTAGATTTGGAACCATCGTTTTAAGAAAGAGTCCTGTTCTCTTAGCAAAAATGTAAAAACTTGGTGACTCAATCTAACTACTAAGTCAGCAGCATCTAGTTTAGTTGTCATACACAGCAGTACATGACTTGCAGTGAAGCCTAACTGCAATCATTTCAACATCTACATTAATTACAGTGCTGATCAGAACACTTGAAAAATTTATCATACTTACGCAGAAATATTATATGCAATGTTTTACTGAGGAGTCAGAGGTGTATGCATTTTAACATATAGATGCTTAGGTTTTCCTCAAAGCATTTGATTTCACATCTATTCTTCTAAAACTTGTCTTTGCAAGTAAGTATAGCATCAACAGATATCAAATGGTCATATTGTGGGTTGTTAAACATATATTTCCTTATTCAAGTGAAGGAATAAGTTATTCACACTGAGTGAATAAATATCACTAATTCAACTGCAGTACAAAACCCTCACATGACAGCTGAGCAGGTTAGGACACATTTACTGGTTACAGTGACAGAACCTTTCACAAAGATATTTAAACTAGTTTTCAACTTCTTCATCCAGGTCATGGTCCTGAGACATTTCTCCTGGAAATGGTGCCAGCTTCAGCTGCTGCTACCCTCCGATCGATCCCATACCAACTTCTCAGCCTCAGTACAACTGTTTGAAGTGCCATATGGTGAATGGATCAGGAAACTGCTCAGGGTTAAAAAAAATAAGCCAGCACTGCCACCAAGAGAAATGTCTGCAGAACCACAGTCTCCAAAACGTCTAAAAATGTTCCCATGGGAGGGTCAAGCTAAAAGCCTTAATGCTCACCCTGCATCTTTTGTGCCCTTGAGGCTCTGAACAGAGCACATGAATTGGCTCAAACCCCATTTCTGTCTGTACACAGAGGCCACTTCCTCATAAGCAGATTAAGCTGCCCCATCCCACTTATTTATGAGAAGCATTAACAGCTGTTTAAAGTAAAATATTTTAAGAAATCAATGAAAATATTTTTAAGAAAATGACTAGAAAGCAAAACACAGCAAAATTCCCAAGGTTCTTCTGTTCCCCTGCTCTCATTCCAACCTATAACATGAAAGTTAGTGGTACATGGACATAACATCAACTAACAACAGGAACTTTCCAGATAAGTCAATATTTTGAAGCAACATCACATTAGTTTAGCTTGGAATTATCCACCAGCTTCAAAGCACAACCACATTGTTGTCAACCTCAGGTAAACTCCTCAGATGATCAACACTTACTTTCTTCCAGCAAAAGCAGACAGCAGTTCACCAAGTCCTACTGAAACGGAAGGTCAAGCCTGACCCCAGCAGAAATTCAAGATCACTGATGGAACTAAGCGTCTCTACGATTCACTAGTAGTATGATCAGAAGAAGACTGAGCTTATTTTTGGCCAGATTTTGAAGTATCACTTTTTTAACTTCACTCAGTTTAACATTGAAGAACAGTTCTGCTGCTCTCAAGCAAGTTTTGAGATCTTGGCACGCACACAGAAATAATGGCTTCCTATAAAATGACTACTCATTCTTTATAATTCTTTAAGATGGCTATGCCCTGTGTTTTTGAGATACCTCCAAAGATTCACACAAAGTGCTGGAACAAGAAAAATCTGATGTAATGCAAATGTGGAATAATACATTATTTGTATGCATGCCATTTAAAGGCAAAAGTGATTTATTTTTTTTTATTATTAAGAAAATACCCAATATATCTTTCTTAAAGACTCCTGAAAGATTTAAGTATAGGATCAAACCTTCTTTTCCCTTATTTCACTGCTGCATACTTTGTTACTATGCAAATCACATACATTAATAAACTGATTAAGCTTGGGACACCTAAACTCTGTTTGCAATCTTGACATTCAAATAAACCTTCCCCAAAGCCCATCAGTCTAAGTATATTCACTTGTTGATCTATATCATATTCAGGTTTCTATTAGTACAAAAGCAAAGAGGAGGGAAGGACACAGTATAAAGCACTGAATCCTTGCAGCCAGTTTCACAGGAACACTCTGGCGTTTGGTCTTTTTGTCAAATTACTATGAAAGAAATACTCCTTCCTGAACACTAACTGAACTAACTCTGAAAGACAGATGAGGTGATGTTCGCAGGCACAGGATGACAAGCTCAATCTTATTAGAAACACAGAAAGGAAATAGGAAGTTTTCTTTACTGCTGAGCCAAGAAAAGATTGCCCAGCTGATACACACCAAGACTCGTTGGCTGCAATACTGATACAGAACAGTAGAAACAACTGAAAATGGTCTAAATCGCTGCTGCATTTTGAACTTCTCCCACTCCTTTCAAACTAACTTCAAAACACACACAAAATGTATCCTACAACAACACCCATTGTCTGGATCCAGAGGTAGCAGCGACATGAGAAACTCTGGCACATTTTTAGCATCACCTCCCATAGTTGGAGTAAATAACATGACAGGCTCCCCACCAAACTTGCTCTTCGTCTTTAACCCAGATGCTGGTACAGAAATACGTAGTGTTTTTAAATTACATTAACCACCAACAAGCTATGCACAACTAGTTTAAAGCATATTTCTGCATCTTCCATCTTATTTCCCAGTTAACAAGTAAAAGCTGCAGAGCATGTACTTCTAAAATAAGCAATGAAAAAATCTATTTCCTTTTTAAACTGATTAGCTCAAAGGCATTCAGCTTCTCCTTAAATAATAGCTTAGAGAAAGGAAAACAAAGGACAATGCTAAACATGGCACTAAAAATCAATATATGGCAGAAAACAAATGCAACCTAGAGAAGTGCAATTCTGTGCCTGTGTGACAAAGCCCACCACATTCAGAAAGCTTGGGACTGCAGAATCAGGAAGACTAAAACAATTACAGTCATAAAAAGACTGGGTAAGAGCAGCTCCACACACAAAGGCAAATTTAACTTCATCTTTAGTAAGAAACTCTCAGCATATGGAGTACTTCTCAAAAATATCTTCCTTTGTTCTTAAATTATCAGCAATTATTTCAAATTATTTTCATGTTATCTCTAGTACAGTACTGATAAGTTTCCATTACATTCTGTGAACTTCCATTTTACTGCTAAGTGAGAGTAAATTCTGTTAAAACAGACACACTGCTGCTGTTTTCTTCAAATGGTTTTACCAGACATAGTGAATTTTTAACAATTCCCTGTTTGCGAATTACCAAAGATGAGATACTAAAAAAAAAAAAAAATACAACTTACCAAAATTATTAGTTATTCACCCAATATCTTACTAATTTTACTGTAAATAAAAACCCAACAACTGCGTCAAACCATCACTAATATTTAGGTTTGTATGACGGATATCTAACTTGGTGATTTATTGACACAATATATTTCCCTGTGCACAGCTACTAAATGGTATGTCTGCCTACCGTGAGACATTAACTACTATCAAAGTACTCAGTTCTTGATTCCAGTCCATGGACATCATGGCAGCAAAATTCACACATTAATAAATATACAATTACAAATCACTGCAACTTACAACTATACTCTTTATTAATGGTTACATATTATGTGTTTCAAAGCTTACTTCCATTTTCTCTTTCACATGGAGAAAATATATAGCTGAATACATGACTATATTCAATATACAACTGCAGGACCATGGAAATTCACAGAAGTCTGAAGCACTTCCAGGAAGTAAAATAATTGTAATTTTTTTTTTTTCATTTACTCCTCTAAATAATCACTTTTTAAGCACAATATAGCAAAACATCTCTGCTGTAGGAAACTGCAGTGAGTCTGTGGAATCCTTGACAGAAAATATGAGAGTAGAGATCAGCCTTGAGATATTAAGATTTACCCTTGAGAAGGATGGGAATAAAGGAGTATCTGGAGAGAGGAGAGATGTACCCGTGAGAGAGAAGGGGATAGAAGAATAATATGGATGATAGAAAAATTAACCAATGAGATGTTAGTACTGTAACTTGTAACCAATAGTGAAAAGACACATGAACTGGTAGAACTGTATAAAAATGCACTTGTAGCAATAAATGGCGTCTATTACTTTCATCTTGAAAGAACTTGGTCCATGTCGTTTGTCCGTCTCAATTGCGACACTCTGCCACCACCATGCCAAATCTTAGCCCATAAAGTAATTCTTATGGTACAGGAAAGACCAGGGAGATCATATGGTGTTGACTCCACTTCCTTTCTCCTGGCCATTTCTTTATTTGCCCAGAGTTATCAGTGCAATCAGAGCAGCACGCAGGCTCTTCCAGGCAGTTAGCAGTGAGGAGAAATAGTTCCCAGCTTCCTCTAAGAGCACCCGCTGCTACTTGAATGGAAAAATAGTTACAGATTCTCTTAAGGACTAGCAAAACACACATGCATACACACAAATATGTATATGAAAATATTTTTGTTTGTATTTTTGTTTTTAAATAAATGCTTTTCATGCAAAAGTAATGTTCAAGAATGAAAGATCATGGCATCTAACTGTCAGGTTGTGACTCAGACAATGAAATCATCAAGAAAACTCCTGGACTAAATTGTATACATTGTACCTGTACAGTAGATGTTTTTAAACGTGTAAACATTACAGGCTCATTAAGAAAGAGGCATGGGTTCCAAATCCTGGCAAGAAGGATCTGTATGCAATGGCAAGAGCATTCATCTTCCAGAAGACCAACAGTACTCACAACCAGTGCCAGTTATTCTCACCACACTCCCCAGTAGCAGTAAATTAACAGGAAAGCTGAGTAGGGCAAAATTTTCATAAAACAGTGGAGGAAAGACACTTTGATACTGTTCTTTCTTTGGGAAAAAAAAAAAAAAAAATCCATGTCAAGAAAAAACAGACTATGTATCAGCTATGCTGCAATTACAAGAAATATCAGGAAACAGTCATTTAACATACTTCCACAGAGTAGGAAAGACCTATCAGGAAGAAAATACCGGGTAACAGTTCTTCATTTTCTTACCAAGACAATAATTTCAATTACGAAAATATTCATTAACTTAGTTATGAAAATAAAATCATGAGGCAAATTCAGCAGCATATGAAATCTGGAGTCTTCATTTGCTCGCTCACCAGTGGAGAGAAGCTAGTCCAGCCTTCAGGTCTGGAGTTCCTGATTTAATGAGTAGTTCTGTTTACAGCAGAACTAATGAAGCTTGGTTTCCTGCAGATTTGCTCCTACAAGCCCTGTGGCCACTTAACATTAATTATGTCAGTTGCCTCTAAGCTTGTCCCTGTCTCCCTAAGATCCTTCACCTCATAAAACTCCCCATTTGTCCCCACATTCAAATACTGAGGCTTACTCTCCTGCTTCTGTTAATGCTCAGCTCTGTCGCGCCCTCAAACACACCTTCACATCCCATCAGCGCCATCCCCCTCACCTGCCCATCTCTGAATGGTGCTGACCAAGAGGCAGCATATGCTGTAGCTGGTCTGAAGCTCTGCACATGCTGGTCAGCCAGCTGGAGACCACCTCTTTGCTTCCAGGAGGACCACATAAAACGTGCTGTGACCTCCTTGTCTTTATGGTTTTTGGGAGGAGGGCCCTCACAGACTGAGAGAAGGTAATCTTTCTCAGACCTCTCCCTACTCTTAAATCCATTGAAACTGACTTGGGGGTTTACACTTAAAAAGGAAGACAAGACACAAAGGCAATGTAAATAATACTTCCTTCTGAAGTCAAGATTCAAAGGTAACTCAGTTCTGGCCATCTGCAAAGCATCTGGAAAATACCCACTGCTGTCCTCCTTTCCTGCAGCAGAGGAAATCTTCTATATTTCTGCAACCTCCACCCCACTCAGAGGGAGCAGGAACACACAAAATTGACAAAAAGTCAATCTCAACATTTTCATGCTGCACCCTGTGGGCAGCAATGAAACTGTCAACAAGAATTACCATTTCACTCCACTGACGGGTAGCAGAAGGGTCTGGAGCTATTCATAGGGAGGGCCACCTTAAAACAAAAGGCATGGAAGAATAAGCACAGCATTCACTCCATCTAGGATAGTACACGTGGAACCAGGGCTGACAGAAAAATACCCTTGTCCATCACTGGGGGCAGCAGGGCAAGAGGATACTCATGTCAGTAAACATCAACTAATGAGAGTTTAATGTTAATCACAAATGCAAAAGAAGAGCCTAAGCCACAGAAACTACCTGTTGCTAAGAGAAACCGTATCATTTCTTCCTCTACCTGTCCCCTTTATGATTTGTTTGTGCCTTTGGGACAGAGAACAGGTAACACAAAAACCAAATACTGCACTTAGAGGGGGCAACAATGATCCAGTAGTTAAGTAGTAGTCTGGGACTTGTTAGACCTAAATAGCATTTCCAAAACCTTCCAGCACTCCTAGGTGGCTATGAGTATATCTACATAGCATAATGCAGTGCTAGTCAGAATACCAGAAGGAACATGGCACCCAGTGCCAGCTGGAGCATCCATCCTGCTTCTCAGGTGGTCTGGATCTACTCAAATGGCACTCCACTACACACATGAGCATACCCTTAGTCATCCTGCCTCAGAAACCAGATATAACATGACGGTTCTCCCTTAAATTACCAAGAATTGTAATCAAAGAGTACCCAAAGAGCAAAACACTCAGATACCAAAGTTGGGAAGAGGAGCAAGTACTCTGAATAGGCAACATTCATTACCTGTTTAACGTAACAGATACAACCCCTGAAATGCCTTGGTTTAGCACCATTTATGTCACTTCTGCTCCTGGAGTTTACAAATTATGGCTCTGACTCGCAAACGTTAGTAAATAGCTCCTTAAACGTTACTCAATGTTTCCATAATTGTATATAGCTTCTAGAGAATACTATCCTGCAAGAATAACATCCAAAATAGATTCTAAAAATAAAGCATTCTAGACAATTCTCACATATAACTAAAGGTTGAAAACACAGGCCGTTTCATAAAGAAGGGCATGAACAGCATGCTACTTGAATTATAGCTGGGGAGTGGAAAACAAACAGCCCACAATATAGCGAAGTAGCATTTCGAGTGTCACATTCTGTTTCTAAAACAAAGCTTAAAGCAAGGATTCTTAATTTCATGAATCACACTTCTTGCACCAAGCAATCAATAATCCCTAAAACCAGGGAATTGTTTGCTTGATGAGTTTGCGAAAAGGGCAACGTTCCCCCCGCACCGTGTGCGGCTGTGCAAGCCTCCCCCTCACCACAGCAACACGGGCTGCCCAGCACAGCTCGGTGATTCCTTTTTTCAGCCTACGTAATGCCCATTTACATAGTCGTGATATTTTTAAGTGCGCCTTCAGAAGCACCAAATAACATAAAAACATCGAAGGAGACAAACACAGCAGTAACGTAATACTCGTCAGACCACAGAATCCACAAAATAAAACAACGACCGAGTCCTCGGAGCACAATAAAACTCCATTTTACAGATTATGCATTCTGAACACCAACCCAAGGAAATCCTGGCCGTGTTTCCCCCACAGCGAGAGTGTGTCTGAGCACAACAGAACATATCCCAGCTCCTTCGCTAACCTCTACGCACATTCCTACACCCCTTAGGAAAACAGTGCCAGCGGGCATAAAAGGAAGGGAAACAATGACATTCTTTCAATAACAACGCTCGCTACCGCGTCTACAGCGTTAGACCCAGCCGGTCAGAGCTACACGACGACAGTTTCTGCGTTCCCCTGGAACAGAGACGTTCTCCTCTGCCCGGGCTCCGCTGCTCCAGGCGCACACCGAGGCTCCCCCGCCGCCCCGGCCGGGCGCTCGCCCTCTCCCACCGCCGCTGCAGCCGGAGGCGGCGGCACGGCCGGGAGTCGCATCGGCGCCCGGGGCACAGAGGGGCCGCTGCCGCCGTCCCCCCAGCCCGCGGAGAAACGCGGCTCGGCCGGGCCCCGACCCCCGGCGGTGCAGGCTCCACGTCAACCGGCCCGCCCGGGGCGCTCACACGCGCTCCCCCCGGCCCCACAGCCCCCAGGCCAAGGGCTGCGTCACGCCGGGCCCCCGGGCCGCCCCCCGCCGCAGGCCCCGCGCCGCCGTCTCGGCCCCGCCACAGCCCCCTCCGGCCCGGGACGCGGCTCTTACCGCCAGGTCGGGGCTGCGGGAGTCCCGCTGCGACACGGCGCGGATGACCCCGGCCCGCCAGCGCCCGCTCTCCGGCGGCTCGTCGCCGCCGACACACAGGAACCGCTTCCCCACCAGCTCCGGCCGCGTCTCCACCGCCATGGCCGCCGCCGCCGCGCAGGCACCGCACCAGCCGCCGAACCTGCTCGCTCTACGGGCCGCCCATGGCGGTGCGCGAAGCGGGGGCGGGCGCGGGGCTGTGGGGCCGAGCGGCGGGTCGGTGGGCGTGTGGGCGCCGCGGGGCCGCTCCGCCGCCAGCCGCCCGACACAAACACCGCGGGGCGGGGAGGGCCGGGGGCGCGCGCTCCCTCCCTCCCTCCCTCGCGCGCTCGCTCACCGCCGCGCTGCGGCCCCGACCACTCCGCCCACGCAGCCCACTGCCATGGCGACCGGCGCCGCGCGACGTCTCCCTCCGCCAGGCAGCGCGCGCGGGGAGGGGGCGAGCGGCCACCGCCGCGCGGCGACAAGTCCGGCCGGGACCGCACCGGGAGCCGCGAGGCGGGCCGGGGCCTCGCGCGCGCGGGCTCCGCAGGACGAGCGTCCCGCCGGGGCCGCCGCCCCCCGCCCAGCCCTCACCTGCCTCCGGCGCACCCCCGGTGCGGGCGGCTCCGCCATCCGCCGGGGAAGCAGCTCCTGGGTGACCGGGCACCAACAGTCTCTCTCACCCCTCCCGACCCCGGTGCCACGGCGGGATGTCACACACAGCCTCTCGTGGGCACGTCCCCGGCTCTGAGCAGCGGCTGCCGCCGGCAGGGCTCCCGGAGCCCGAGTGCCAGTGATCACGACTCCCGAGGGGCTGGATCTGCCGCAGCTCCTTCTCCCCACAGGTCAGCCTATTTAGCTGAGTGGAGACAACCATCCATCTTTCCCTATCGCCAGCAGGACCACGAAGCCCAACGGGAACACACCACTTGGTCAGCCCAGCTTAGGCTTTTAGAGACACAGCACTTCTAGGGTAAAATACACTGTTTGATGCCATTGAACAGAGGCTGAGAGCAGTCAGCTCAGATACTCAGTGTGCTTCAGCCAAGACCTTGGGTTGCAACACATGACAAAGCCATGTTCTCTAGCAGTCACTATCAGTTTGTTTGTTCCATGAAGCCTGTGGTCATGCTGTGGTAACAACATGTGTGCATCCTAAGAGGTTTTTTTCACCTCCATTTTATCTAGAGATGTAGTGTTCATGAACTTCTGCCTTTCTCTACTGGTATGCTTCCTCTCAAGAGGAACGATCTCTCATCTAGCACTAGAAAGCAAATTTGAATAGTGGATTTCTGAAAAATAGGTCACAAGGCAAAAAGCAACAAATCAAGAGCACCAACTTAGTGCATTCCCATATATTTCAGTAGAACAAAACTTCTGCTACAAGAGAAGTTAACTAACAGAAAGGAAAAAAAAAAATCAATTCATCATTCACCATGTTTCTTCACAGTACCAGAATAACTAATAAGACATAAGATTTATACAAGAACCTACAGCTGTCTGGCATTCCATTGGCCGCAGACTAGGGATGCATGGAGGTGTGCTCCTCAGAAGCTGTACAAGAAACCACAGTGCATTTGGGCAAAATGAGATCTTCATTCACATTTCAACGTAGTGCTACAACTGCCAAAAAAGTCCCACAATCTCGCAGAATGAGCAAAAACATGTAAGTACAGGACAGTTATTCATAAGACATAAAAAGTTACAAGGACATCTAAGTAAATATTAATCTGATCTAAACTCTATAGTTTTATTAGATTCTCTCTTGTTCAGCCAAAGAGTAATTTGAGATCAATTGAATTGTACACTTAGACTAGTGTGCAAACCATAAAATATACTGAGTTACATGATTCCAATAGACAAAACTTGTGAATTTATCACAGAATATCAAAATATTAAGAATCAAGTATTTCTAATTCGTACCAAAAATGCATATCACAAAGTGCTGACACCAGAATTATGTTCAATATATATCAGAGTTCACTAAAGGCTGTTGCTCAATGCGGTGTTATTTTATAGTTGTTATCACCTGAACATATCAGTAAGATTAAGTAACACCAATGTTGAGGTGTTAATTCCCATGGTCAGCTGGCAGATCCCAAGTGCCAAAGCAGAAGGGCCAGACCTTTGCCCAGCTCCCCACCAAGCACACTGCTGCTCCTGAATAGCTTTTCACACAGACCAGGGGAAAAGAGCTTCAGCGAGTGCCTTGATGTATCACCAGGACACCTTCACTCCCCAGTCACCCCATGTCTCAGCTCTTCTCTCTTTTGCAAGCAGTTATTCAGCTTTGAACAGCTTTTTTTTTACCCATATGTGCAGTCAAAATGACTACGTTCAGATGGATCTGTGTACAAGAGACTAACAGGTTGCAGAACATTATTTTCTGCCTTCAGCAACTTTATTTTCTTTGCCTCTGTTCGCTTATCCATTTATTCTTTGCTTTCTCCTTCTCCCCTTGTTTCTCTGCAAAGTGTTGGAAACAGCAAGAGCACTAAATGCTCAGGATGTTGATAAATCAATTTAGAGCCACCCCAGACACAACAAAACAAAGTAATGCTGCTGTGCTGAAAATAGCCTAGAGATGGACCTTTAGACAGTCTGTGTTCTATCACCGTTCAGTAGAACTTCCGCCTTTCTCAGAAGCCTTTGCGGATGTCAAACCAATACAATAATTCCCTTTTCAAAGCAACACCTCCTCCATTTCTTCATAAATATTATGCAACACTTGAACTTAGGGATGGTAGGAGTTGATGCATCTTCTGAAGAAAACTGCATTAAGGAAGCCTTTTCTCCTAATTACTATGAAAAGGCCAGAGGAATTGTGCTCTGAGTTCAGCAACAACACTCAGAGCCCATTGGCAACACCAAAAGCAGAGTTGACACTTTAAGGCTGGAGCAGTCCAGGAAAAAGAAAACAACAATGGAAGCAAAATGCCTCTAGGCTGAGCCCCAGGGAAGGGGGCTCTTCTTGGGAAACTTCCCCCCTTGCACTCCTGCTTGACCCCAGTGCAGCTTTGACAGTAGATACAGTGACTGATCAATTCCGTTATCAGGATTTCTAGCACAATAAAAACATTTGGCCATCCCAACAAACAAAAACCAACACTAGGCATGACCTGCCAGGTCTATCCTCTCTCCCCCAAATTGCATATCGAACCATGTTAACTGCCTGAGCCCACCTGAAAGAGGCAGCTTGGTTCAGCTGCATAGGGGTAGGAATGGGAAGATGGGGGAAACAAGGCTCTGTTTTCTATCCCTTCAAGCAACAAGGTGAGCAGTTTCCATAATTTCAAAACCACGGCATCTTCCATCTTCTGCTATAATTGGAAAAATATTGATGGTTCTGTTTATATCTTGGCTTCTATAGCTATACAGCCCACAGCAAACATCAGTTTCCCCGAGCTGATAATTCCTCAAAATTCCACATTTAATCTCTTTCAGGATTCAGCATCAGATAGTTAAGACTCTGTATTTATTAGCAACTTGCATCACTTGGTTTAAAAGTTACCTACCTTGAAAATCAATAGCCAAGAGAAACACAGTTATTTCTACTACAAAACTAACTTCTGATTTCCAACTCCCTTATCTTCCACATAAGATCAAAGGGCTTTTTTTTCTTAATGCATCCTTCCAAAAACATCTTCCTTGAAAACCACCACTTAAGTAGCAAAGCAGTCCTTGAACACTGGAAGGGTCACAGGTTCAGTGGGAAACTATGATTATTTAAAGACCACTATTTAGCATGGGTGCAAAGGCTGTGTTAAACACCTGTGGGTGCAAAGGTGCATGACAGTAAGAGCTGAAGATCATGGGATTACCTCCCCAGCTCTAACACTAATATGCCCACATGACAATTTACTATTACTTGCATCACAGTGTCTACCGCCACACCTCCACCTGGGACTGTTAACTGACCACTTCTGGTCTTTTTCTGTCTCTGGGCTTTCTCAGTTGTAAAACAACTGCCAATTTACTGCAATATTTACACTGCAGGTGACTGCAGCACCCCACGGTGCCCAGGTATTGCCTTCAGGACTTCCTTGATACCATCCTGGCTGTTGCTACAACACAAAGGAGGAAGATTTAAGTTTCTTGCATTTGCAAATCACTCCAGCCATATCTGCACTAGAAAACACTGCAGTTCACAGGGTGCCACTCCATCAATGCTGACAACAGTAAGGAGCACTACTGAGCCTCCCTGTGATGTTTCACAGTCAATTTATAACCTAGAACAGATGAATACTTACAGTACACTCTGATTCCAACATTTCTTCCTCTTCCAGTTACTGAGGCATTACCAGAAGATGACGGAACAAATTAAACAAATATGGTCTTCAATACATCCCCTTCCTCAGAAGCTTGCTGACATCTTGAGATACTAAAGCATCCATATTCTCCCTTTCCTTTTTGTCATCCTCAAATGCTTACCACTGCCTTACACTTCAGCCGGCAAAACAGACCCCGTGAACATCCCACATCTGTTTTAAATACATAGCCAGCTCAGCTCCATGAAACCACAGAGGCAGGTTCCACTGAGCCCTGGAGCTGCTGAGATATACTTGCTCTCTGCCAGCTGGGGCTGGCACTGCCTTTAACAGCTGCCACCACTTTCTGCAGTGAGTATTTAAGTGCAGCCTGAGGCCAGAGCATCATTAGAGCAGCACTGCACCTTGGTATCAAACAGTTGCCCTCACTCTTGGGGAGTTTACACCCTGTGGAGGTAAAAAGCAGGGGGTGGGGGAACAGTGGTAACAAAGCTCTCAGTCTCCACCTTTCTCTGAACACCTATAGGCTTAATTCCTCAGATAAAATTTCAGGGCCCTGCTTTAGCCTTATCAGATAACACCTCCCTCTAAAATAACCTCTTTGAATTTGCTTGGGGGCAGGTGTTCTCAGTTTCCCCAGGCTGGAGATGATCCTATGAGAGATGCCACTTCTCTGGCTAATGGTCCCTTAGCACAGGTGCAAGCATTAAAAGCAAGGACAATGTACAGGCTGCAGCATTGTAACATTTTTGTGGTCACCTTAGTAATGCTAGATCTCCAGGTTTCTTCCCTACTTTTCAGCAAGCTGCTAATGGCAGACTGGGACTTTGGTACTTCTTGAGAGTCAGACTGAGCTTTAGGCTTGGCACAGGCACGAGTCTCATCTGTCAGCCCCTGACAGAGCACTCCAGGACAATGTATGCTGGAACACCTGGAAGAAAGTGGCAGAACTGAGGATAAATTCTCATTTAGCTGAAGGGATCTGCCTACAGAACAGAACTCCAGCACATTCAGAGCCTGAGCAGCAGCACTGATGTTCCTCCTGAAAATGCTGGCTGTTTGCTGGCTGCCCCAGCAATGATGCTCCTTTCTCCTGTCAGTCACTCACACATAAAACCTGGAACCAGCCACGCTTAAAAATGGATTAATCACTTTCCCAGGAAACTTCCCCGGCAATAGTGGTTCCTCTCACTTGAGCTATATAAAGGCCAGTGTGTGTTTTGCTGTTGTTGGCAGGGCATTAGGTAGTGGCATGGCCAGGTATATAGAAATGTATCCTTCTATCATGTGGGTTCATGGAGCATCAGCACTGTGGATGATCCAATGTGTGAGTATTTGTATTTATTTTTATCTGACACTAAATGTTTGGCTATTATTAGCTCTGTGTTTTGCAATTAGTAGTTTTCTGAGATTAGCAGATGGACAACAGTAAAAAGCAAACAAACAACCATGTGAAGGCAGTTTTTATTGCAGTTTCAAGATTTTTTTTTTTACATCCTCCCAGAATCTTGTAGATGAACTTTTCTCTGTGTTGGATTAAAGGTGTTTAAGCAGATTGCTTCATGAGTAGATACGTTTACTGGTTAATAGAATAGCATATATTTAGCCCTGAAATAAATGTGAAGATCTTCTTTGGATTAACTGGGAGTTAGATCAGGACTTTTATGATCAATGGTATATCGTGTAGTAAAGAGTTAAATAAAATAATTTGGTAACTATAGCTCTAGCATTTTATTGCCAGTGCTTCAATCTACTATGTGTGGGATGCTGGGAGCACATGGAGCACCTCTAACAATTCTAACTCAAGAGGCACAAGCCTTATAATCTGATTAGTACTCTGTATTTGATTTTCTTGATGTTTATCTCAAAGCTTCTTAAATATCTTAACAAACAAATAAAAAACAAATAAAACCCCCACTGTTAAAAATTGTGTTCTTGTTGTCATACAGGTAACTTCTTGCTACCAAATGCCTCCAGTTTCTGTATGAATCATGTTGGGGTTTGCGAGCTTTTCAGATCTAGGGCCTTTTGCTGACAGGAGCTTTAGCCTGAAAACACTTGGATGTTGGTGTTACTTATCCTGAAATACCATAACTTGTTTAAGTTAAGGAAACGTCTTAGTGTGCTGCTACATAGTACAAAACAAAAAGCTGCTGGGAAGCTTTGGGTCTAGGAAAGTTCTAAAGCGAGGTGAGAAACAGAGGAGTTTAGCCATCACTAAACTGTACACTAGGTAGGGAAAAATTACTGACTCAACAATGTTATTTATTAGTACTTCTTTGTCTAGGGAAAAAAAAGTATTTGGGTCTTTCTGAAACTGAGATAGAAAGAAAAGCTTAAGAAATCACTTAAGAAATTTATCTAGCTACATTTTCTTTTGTAAGGTTCTATAACATCCCTTCTCCTTAATTTCTCCTGTCTGTCTTAGCCTCACTTGCTTACTACTTTGCTATCCAAACTCATTTACACTTTCTTAATGTAACTGTAGTACTTTCCCTATATCTATATACCATTAAGCACAAGTGTTTGACATCAACTTTGTCTAAACCAGTAACTATCCCATGTGGTAACTACCCTTTAACAAACGTTTCTGCTTGCTGTTGTTGTGTGATGCTAGTTCTTTCTCCTGCTGGTAAACTCTCTCCATATTGGAATAAAACAATGCACAGGTCTCTTTCTTGTATTCCAGCTGCCTGTGTCACGGAGTTTCTGTTTCAGAAAAGGATAACAAATTAGTGTTGATTGTGTCCTGCAATTCAGTAATAGCTATTTAACAATATTTACATCTTTGTTAAAGATTGTAATAATATTTCATAGAGTTGTATGGCACAGGATGTAAACAAATGATATTAGTGACACGACACTGACTGAACAACAGGACTTCCTTATTTTTACTGGCACTGTTATCCCAATTAAAACTATCACAAACTTTCTACTCAGCCAGTAACAACTTTGGCTAATTTAGTGTTCTCATTAGTAGTGTTCCAGGGTCTATCTGTCACATTTGTTCAGGCTATACTCAAAACTGGTGCCAGAATGGAAATTGATTTGACTCTGTCCTTACTGCAAGAACGGTAATGAAACATCACATCTTATAATGACAGTTTGAAAAGGCACAGACCTACATCAGCAGAGAGATGAGAAAGGACTTGCTCATCTTCTTGAACTGAAGAGCAGAATATTGTGTTTGGTTGTTGCTGTGTCATTTAATTGACTGAAGAAGTTGTCTCAGAGTCACAGACTAGTTGAGGTTCGAAGGGACCTGTGGAGATTGTCTGGTCTGACCCTGCTGCTCAGGGCCATGTTCAGTCAAGTTATTAATATCCCCGAGGCTGGAGACTTCACAATCTCTCTGGGCAACCTGTTCCAGTGTTCAACAATGCAGTAGAAAAAGTCTTAAGTTTAAGTGGGATTTCTTGTATTTCAGTTTGTGCTCATTGCCTCTTGCCCTTTCAGTGGGCACCACTGAGAAGCAGCTGTCTCCTCTTTCTCCATCTTCAAAAAAGATTCCAGCAACCACTCTTATTTGTATTAGCAAACACCTTGTTTATTATCAAGTCTATATTTTACATTAATTATTTATTTTTGTGGTGCCAAAGACATCCACATCTATGTCCAGATCCACCCCTATGAGTTATCTTCCTTGGGTTCCTGTCCTAGCAGTGCTACCTGCTCACTATGTCTGCATCCTTGCTGCTGCTCACGTTGTGCCTTGTGGTCCCATAGCTCTGGTGATCCTAGACTGGAGAAGGTGGAAGCAGAAATTGGCTCTCACAGTCTAGTTTGCTGAAGTTCAGCTTGCAGGTAGCTCTCCTGTCTTCAGCAAAACAGCTCTGTGGTTGCAGGCATAGACCAGCTGCTCTAGCGTACACACCAGGGAGTTATCTCTCTCTCTGAGGTACGTCTTAACTACAGGTAAAGGTTCAAAACTTACAAAAGCACATATTCTGTAGCTGAAGCATTGACTGATGCTAAACATGACAGAATTGGGAAAAACATTATTAGAAAGAAGGATTAGTGGAGGAAGATGTGCTCAGTCCTCGGTAGGTGCAGGTATCTGCAGTGCTGCTGTTCTCAGTGTAACTGACAATCATACTTCCCTGTACCATTATTTTCCTGTTGCATGTGACTTCTGGGCCAGAAAGTGTCTATTAAATATAAGTTAGTCTCCTCAGATTTTTATCTATACAAGTACCTATCTGATCCTGTTCCACACTAATTTTTAGGACAATGCTCAATAACCCTAAGGAATGATCTGCTTTAGGATGTACAGGTTTGTAATGTTCAAAACCACTTTTAATACAGCACCTGCTGAAGAAAACTTTCTTAAGGTGTATGCACGTGGCTTCACGCAGGACAAAGACTGCAGGTCTGCAGGAGATGTGCCTTCTGTCAGTGGGTGGTCTGCAGGTGGGCTTGCTCTCACTGTCAGGTCCCAAATCCAAGAACCTAACAAGTGCCAGAGCGAGTGCTGTACCACCCTTTCTGTAGTTGGATACTATGTTTTAAGAGTAATGGGCCAATATACTTGTTAGCTCCAATATTAGAAATAGCTGAAGGCAGGCAAAAGGAAGAATAGTAATTGAAGATGAATCTTCATGTCTTAGTCCTCTATTTTTCCCCCAATGACATATATTTCCTTTTAATCAAAATGCTGTTTACAGAACACTTTGTTCTGGTATTACTGGGCTGCAGCAGTAACTATATGGCAATATTCATTATTTGGCCACAACTAAAGAAAGAGGACTCCAAATCATAAAACATTGAGTTGGATTTGGAGCTGCAATGAGAGAACACAGTGATAAGAAACTACCCCAGCACAAGCTGGTCCACATCTAAAAGCACTATGTGTAGCCTGGACTCCAGAAAAGGCCAGCAAGTAATTTCTGCTGGCTTTGTAATCACAGTGATGTTATATACCTGAAGCAGACTATAGTTGACTACATGGAGGTCTATTTGATATGATTCAGAAAGGTCAAGGTCTGAGGTGGGTGGTGAGCCAGTCCATGGGGCTGTGCTGATGTCTTGGATGGGAGGGTGAAATTCCCTTTACAGGAGAAGGCCTCAAATGGTTCTCATTAAACCTGTAATTTGGGGCTTTCATATGCACAAATGTCATGCAAATCTGCTGTCTTTCTCGTTTGAAGTTACTGACAACAGAAGGCAAAATGAAAGTTCAAGGACATTATTATAATAAACAGTCTCAGAGCCTCATGCTGACTTCAGTTTTCTTATGTCTTAGTCTGCTTTGAACCTTCTGTGTCCCATCAACTTAACACTTGTTTCATGTTGTTTAAGTGAACTTCTTTATACAAAAATGAGGCTGAAAGCACACATTTTGTGTTAACTGCTAGTCCAATTGAGGACTGAAATTGCTTTTACAAGAGACTGTAGTGGTGGTTACAGTTGTGTGTTACCTTCAGGACAAAGAAGTAAGGGAAGATATTAATATCTTTCCTTCTGCATTTGCATTAGCCACGAGACTTCTATGCCAAGGCTGATGGAACTTGGGTACTTGATTTGTATCTGAGAACCAAGTGGGTCAGCCACTTAAACTTTACAGCCACTCAAAACCATAAAGGTGGATTCTCAATTCAGCTGATCAACCTAATTGTTGAGCACCCCTCATTTGTGAAGTTAGTTGTCCTAAGTACTTCAGAGATGAGCTGCTGATGTTCCCAAGTTTTGGGTTGCATTTTAGCTTTTTTTTTGTCCATTGGTTGTATGTGTGGTTTTGGGAGTGTATGTGTGTTTGTTTGGTTTTGGTCTGTTGGTTGTAGGTTTTTTGTTGGTTTGCTTTCCCCCTCCTGTGTGTTACACCTGGTTTCATGTACCTTGGTGGATTGTTTTTCAAATGTGGGGGAGAAGACTGAAAAAAAAGCATGTGGAAGAACTGTGTCCATAAAGGAATGTGATAGGAAAGGAAGTTAAACGAGCTCCTGATCCCATCTTTGACTTGTTGGATGGTGACTTCCAGAGTTGATTTTTGATGGCTAACAGTTCTTTCCAGCAAATTCTGAGAGACAAGAGGTATGCAAAAAAGGGTGAACCTCCATGCTAAGAGGTTTTGATCAGCCTAGACAGAGCTTCCTTGACATAATATAGATAATTGTTTTCTAGCCTCCTGCAAACTACCAGCTTGGAGCAGCTAAAGCAGCAGTTTATTTATGCCTGTTAAACCAGAAGTTCTGCCTATTGTTTTTCCTGCCTGCATCACTTTCCACTGCTATGGTCCAGCTATGTTATACTGGAGCATGAAACATTCAGCATCCAGAATGTCTAGACAGGCTGAAAGACTGTCTGTGCTCCATTTTTCAGAGTTAACTTCACTAAGAACTAAAAGGCTATTTGAAAAGAAAAGGTGGCAGAGTTCCTAGTATGAGATGCATCTTCAAGCTGCCTTCTGAAGAAAGTGCAGAGTAACAGCCTGGCAGGGATTTCTAGCAGTGCTCAAAATTACTGTGCAAGCCTCCCCCTGCTCCCCAGAGAGGCTTCGAGCCTTTGACAGTTATTGCTAATGTCTTAAACAGCTTGCACTTGTATTCTAAGGATACACGACTACACAGAAATGCACCCTGTTAGCTGGTAATGTAATGTTCTGTTAAAATAGCAGAGGAAGGGACTGAAGAGTGGCTTCCTCACCGTAGAATATGGTAAAGATCTTTGAGGCAGAAACAAATGGTTTCCATTTCAAGTATGGAACCTGTGGATCAACAGATATATTTTGCTGTGTGTATCTGCTGGATTTAGCAGTCCTAAACAAAAAAAGGTAATTTTTTTCTATATAATTTTTACCGGTTTTTTCCAGTGCTGACCATAGTCACTCTGTGTAGGAAGGAGGATGTATTAATACTTCTTTCCTGCAAGGTGGAAATGAATGTTGTCTCTAGAAGTTTTGTAAACTGTGTAAGTTGGATACAATACAAGAGCTGATGATCCTGTTGCTGTTAGTCTACCTGCACACTGTGTATGATCATGCTATATATCATAAACAGCTTTGATTTCAGACCCCGGGACAAGCCTGGGAGGCTTTGTCAGAGGTGGGGAGGAAGGGAGGGCTATGTATCCCCTGCTGAATCCTTGTGCCAATTGCAGGAGGGAGGACACAGTGGAGCTCCTGGGATCTGTCCCAGCTCCCTCTTTCCTAGGGGCTGAGGATTCCTGGGGACCCCTCTTAACTTCCAGCAAGAGCATCTTTGTGTAAGTGCTTCATAAACTGGGCTCTTCAAAACAAAGTACATTTTGCTGTATTAAATATACACACCAAAAAAGCCCTTCGGACTGGTAGCCACAGCATTGAAAAGCAGCACTCAAGATGCCTGGATCGAAGGACAAACAACAGAGTGTGAGCACCTAATGTGACAGAGTGGCTAAAAGGATAAAATTTATTGCATCTATTAATGAGAATAAAAGGTAGGTGGCAAATGTATTGTTTTGTGCCTTTCAAAGTCATGAAGAGTTAGCAGAAATTCAGTTACAATGTCAGTTTATGAAAGTGCTGGAAAAATTTGGAGATAGAGCTAGAAATCTACCATAAAGCAGTCAGGGGCTGGAGAGAGAGGGAAAAAAAAGGGCATTTAAAGAAGCTTGCAGTTTAATTTGTCAAGAAATTGGAAGGTGACTTAAGCATGCATGAATCCTTGTGGAGAGAGAATAAGTGTGAAAGAGCCCTTTAATTTATTCACTTTAGAGCATGGCGAGAACCAGTGGCTGGAAACTAAAGGCAAATTCCAAGTTTAAATGCATGTCGCCAGTTTCCTATAGGGAAAAACAATTTAGCTATGAAAATTAAAAACAAAACAAAAAAACCAACAATGTTCTGATGCCTTCAAATCGATATCTTTGTCGGCAGCACAGCTTCTAGAAAACAAAGGTTGTCTGACACAACACGTAAATGAATTATTTCTATGTCTTTGCTTTAAGTGAGATGAAATTATTTGATATTCCCTTCCAGTTTAAAGAGCTATAAAAAGAGACCTCTTCCACAATTTTGAGGAGAATGGAGAGAAAACGAACCCAAGCAATGATGAAGCAGAAAGCATTGCTCCAAGAAAAAAAAAATAGGATATTATACAACAAAACGGCTTCCTTAAATGCATTTAGTGGTCAGCAGTTTTGACTAGACCTGTCTTAGGGAGGATGGGGAAGGCATAATGAAGTCAGCTGGCTGAAGACTAACTTCTGGTTGTATGTTGGGCTCTGTGTTTCAATAAAGAGTTGGCTGTAATAAATGGAATCTGAAGGTCTAGAAAATGTGCCATAAAATGGTTAACAAATTGGGGTTGTTTCTTCAAGGTAATAACTTAAGTACTGGTTTCGGTATTTGAAGTTGCTGCAAGAGGAAATGAACAATTTTACTTTCATGCTTGGGGGAGGTGGGATAAACCGAGTCAAGGGGTGTTCAAGAGGTTTTTCACTTTGGTGTAAGGAAAAGCTACCTAGCAGGATACTGAAGGACTAGTACAAATAGCTCAGAAAAGGTGTGTTGTCTCTGTTGAAAGGTTTCAGAAACAGGTAGGACAAGACATCTGTCCAAATGATGTGTGCTGATCTTGGTTTTGTTATGCAGCAGACAAACTTGGGGTCCTTTCTGCTTCTCAGATACGTAGACATACATTTTTTTTCTGCCTTTCTTGGCCTGACAGCCATGGATTGGTGCACTGTTTAGCTGGAGGCTATGACTTTCTGTAAATGGATATTGTGCTGAACAAGGTTCTAAGTGTTGCCAAAGAATGCCTCTTCATTTTAAGTAAAATCTATCAGCCAGTTCAAAAGGTAAACGTTCCCTGATAAAATGCAGCTGGTGTGCATATGAGCTTAGTCAGCAGACCATAACATAGCATAAGCTTTCCATAGTGATCAGAAACATCAAAAGCACAAAGTGTATTAAAAAAAAAAAAATCTCCAACAGATTGCTATAATTATGAAATGTAATGCATCACAATTAGAGATGGAATATAGCTGAGTTGATACTACCCAGGTGGCTTTGGTCTGAATCTCTGTATGTAGATTTCAGAACCCAGAGAGACAGGATCATCAGATACAAAAATATGTGTATCCCGTCATTTAAAATCGGTTTGCTCTCATGAGAGAGTCGTATATTTACTGTAATATTCATCTGCAGCTCTTGAACAAGTTAACAGCTTTAATGTCACTCTACTTGGGAACAAGGGGAAAATAAACCACACACATGCACCCAGTGGGCTGCCCTGCTGTGATGCACTGCTGCATAACCCTGGTGTGTGGTTACACTTCTCTATGGAGTAATGTTTGCAGGTCCATGTGCAACACGTGTCAAAACTCCATCTATAGCTTACCAATATATAATCAGGGGAGCAACAGTTACAGATGGCACTGCTGCTTTGTGACAGTGTCCTGGGTGTTTCTGATGGTCTGCACACCAGCTCCTCTGTTGCCATGCTTTCCCATGTGAGGCTGCATCTCATATGTCTTCATCTCCAAATGGAAGCAATAAGGTAGGATGGACACACATACGAGTGCTGCCAGGAGAACAAGTCTCAGATGGAGCCGTTCTGAACTTTCCTCTTCCTCTTCAGATCATATTTCCCTTGAGGAAAAAGAATCCAAAGGGATGCTCTTATGTGTCTGCTAAGAAACAAGGAACCAGAGTCATTTAATCCATTACAACCAAACTTTAAAAACTAATATAACCAATCAACAGTTGTGTGATAAGCCTTTGCACAGCATGGTGATTTTTTTTTTTTTTAAATGTATGTGGAGTACCTTTTAAGTATTCATACTACTAATCAGATTCTGCCTAAATTGCCTGCTTGTATTCTATTATGCTTCACTCAAAACAGGTTAATGCTGGAGTGATGAAAATTCTTCGGCTTTATATCAACAGGAGGGCTGTTCTGGATTTCCTTCAGTGCTTTGTCTTGGCCTTGTCTGCTTTCCCTAACCTATAGCTCACTGAATGAGGAGTGCTGGACATCATTCTTTTGTACTCTTGAAAAAAACCCTCTGTTCTTGCATTTGTGGACTTCTCTACTTGAAAAGATTTCTTTCTACGATGCAGTTCAGTCTTTCTGCAACTTGTGAGATGTCTTTTTTTTTAACTCCAAATCCTGTCTTTCTTAAAATTAATACTAATTGAAATTGTTAGGGCCTTAAGAGTCAGGAAATGAACTTGAAGAAACTCCCCAAACAATGAATTTACCTTTATGTTGCTGTGTGAGCTTTCAGGCTTTGGCTTTGTAGGTATATCTGCTAACAAGAGGGGAAGAAATTAGTCAAAACCTATGAATTTTACTCATTAGTATAGAAGCAAGAGCTTTAAAAGGAATGTCAGACTGTGTGTAATAAAACTGAGAACAACAGCAGTTAAACCTATCGGATTAAAAGAAATGCAGAAATACCCTTTTAAAACTTTTTATTTTCCTTTCTTTAATGTGCATGCTTTACATTTCTAATTTGGAATATTAATAAATTTCATACAAACATGTTTCTGAAAAAAAATAGACAGTATAACAAGAAGCCACAAGTTTGTGTCTGTACTGGGAAAAACAAAATCACTGAAGGTAGAGCTGTGTTAGACACAAAGTGGCTTTGCCATGTTCCCCAGTGAGATGCTGCGCTGTGGGGCTGGAATACGCGAGCAAGAAGTGGCACATCCAGAAGTTTGTGCAAAAGCTTCAGCTGCCTTGGTTTAATGAAATGTCCACAGTTTTGGCCAATGCTCACTCTCAGATGAAATCCCATTAAGGTGGGAAGTCTGCTGGGCTATTTGCCTGGCGATCAGAGCCTTCCTTTGCTGTCACCTTGTGCACAGGAAAGACAGAAGAAGAGTTAAATATTTGAAGGCAGCATAAACCATAAATTTCAACCACATTCATTAAAAATGACTTATAGGACTCACACCAGCCTAGAGTATTCTAAGAAATAATAATCTTCACCCATTCTGTTGTTTCAACAAATAAACTGGTAACATCTGATCCATGTTCTGGCTCCAAAATCATAAATGTCTCTGGTATGATTCAGTAACTGAAATAATTCTGTAATTTTTTTCAAATTGGCTTATATTTGAGAGTAATTTAGGATACATTAATATAAAACAGCAAAGTTAAGAAAACCCCAGTACCGTGATTATCACACATGCATTTTGGGGAGCTGCATCTAAGCGATGCTGTATTTGGGGAGCTCATCTTCCTTGTGCAGGGCCCAGATCCCACAGACCCTGGAGGCAGCAGCAAAAGCTTTGTCAGACTAGCTGGCATCTTCCTAAATGTTACTAATTTGCTGTTTTCACAGCTGCAAAGTAGGAAAAATGTTTGTTTACTTATGAAGAAGGTGAAAGTTAAACATTTATGTTTGTATACATACATTGTGTTGTCCCAAAGAAATTAAAAGAAAATTGAGGGCAGGTGCCTTTTACAAGTCATTTTCCAAACATTGTTAAAACTATTTAAAGCAACTTTTAACTACATCAAGTAGTTCTTGTGGAGGGCTTAAAAATATCCTGTAATGAGATAGCTGCAAGTCTCTTCCTTACATATAAAACAGACAGACATATGAGTAAGACACCCCAAGTTTGAATAAGCACATAGCATGGATTTAATTGCCATGCCGCTCTCTCTGTTTCTGCTGTGCAGGAGCGTGGATTATTATTCTGTGCAAACTGGAATATGAGGAAGTCCTTGTGGCATTCTCGTGTCTGTCTGCTGGGGAATCAGCAAACACTACCCAGCTTCTTGCTCTGTCTCAAAACATTCTATAAAATAAAATGTAATCTTCTTAGCAAGATAAATTACTCTTAGGAGCCATCTGCTTTTACCTTTTTAAAAAAATGCCTCTTTAAATGTAAATTTAGCTTTCCACCAGAAACAGTATTGCCATGGCAACAAACACAAGAAAAATGGCTTTATAAAAAGTGTGTTTTTCTCTTAAATATACTCCATATGAAATAAAATATGCTGCTATAGAATTAATGTATATGCTACCTTGGACAGTAAAAAAAGTATCAGTGTCTTCCTGGAATGGTTCTCTGAGATAATATCAAACACACAATTGCTCGCAGTGAAGTAATCTATTGTATGCTTATTTAATATGCTATAAACTAGAGCTCTCATCTTACAGTTTGCTCTAGATGGACTGGAATGCCACAAACTTCAGTGGAGTGTTACGTAGGCAGCAGGATCTGTCCGTGCAGTAGTTTACAGAACTGGAGTCTAAAATGTAATCTCTCCCAAGTAATTTATATTTCAAATGCTTTGCTGCACAAGTTTGTTTTGTATGCTCTACCACTGGAGAGATTTGTTATTTAAGGGGCATATCTAACTCATGGTTCAGATTTCTCCTTTCATTGAATGTAACAAAGAATACATTCAGGTTAGGCCTGTTTCAAAAATAAGATGGTGTACTCTAAATTGCCGATGAACAAATTCCTCTCTACCTCTTTCTGCACTGGTTACCCCCTACAGAGGTCAAGGTATGGAGAGACCCAAGATGGTCTATATAATTATTTTCAAGAACCAAATCCTTCCATGGTAAAAGATATTTTTATATTATTGTATACTTTCCCATTGCAAGCCTCAAATTTCACAGTATACAACTAGAGTGACAGTTTTCAAACACTGACAAATGAAATGTTCTGTACTTGTTTATTTACCCTCTGCTTTCTCTCCCAAGTCACTCTTAGCCTTCTGACTTCATGTGTTATGTTTGAAGGGTTCAGAGAAGCAAAGATGCCTGTGACTGGGTTTTACTGCTCCGAATAGAGGAGGAATTCTGGAGCTCGCCTGTGGAACAGAAACCATCCTGCATTCACCAAGCACTTCTCATCTGAATAAGACAATAATTTACGAAGCTTAAGCTATTTCTTCTTACTGTATGAGCAGGAAAACTATGGATTATCCCCACTTAAATACATATTGAATAACTAATTTCTGCTACAGACAGGGATTCTGACCTTGGCACATCATTCACCACGAGAGTCAGCAGGATCGGTGCTGAAAACAGTAACCTCTTTCCCTACCTTCACTGCTGAGTGGCACGTTAAGAAGCACGGGCATCTATTGCTTCAAGTATCACTCTTACCTTTGTTGGTATCAGAAGAATACATTTGAATGTTTCCAGCGGTGGCACAGCCAGAACTTCCTGCAGCCTCCTCTTCTGAGAAAAGATGAAGCAGTCCATTTCAGCAAAATACTATGTTTTTATGTGTACGAACAGTTCTGCATGAAGTGTAAAGCTGGTGTGTGGAAGTGGATTAGCTGAGGCATCAGGGAGTATCCATGTCTGGACCTGCCAGATCACAAGCTTGTCAAGAGTATCTGGATTGGGTCACACTGTGGAATGTCTTGCCCAGCGTCCTGCCCTGGGCAGCGGCTGATAACAAGGTGGCACGGGACAAAACAAAGGAAACAGTGCACATGGGTGCTAATCCTTCCCACTTCTATCCTCCTGGTCACCTGAAGTTTTGGATCAACTGCACGTAGCAATCTCTGTGGCCCACATAAGGACATGTCCTCAGACAGCCTTTGGGATCAAGTGCTTGTAAACAAGCACTGAGGAGGAAGCTGGAGGAGCTGGCACCTTCCCATGGTGGCTCAGACAGGTGCTGGAGCCGTGGGGAGCCAGCTGGCCGCACCGCTCTGCCGGGAAGGGAGGCTCCAGCCCGGCTGACGGGCTGTGCCCTGAGGTGACCCGCTAGCACGCAGCCGGGCCTCGGGGGGCTCCGTCCCACAGCAAATGAGCAGCCTCTAGGGCAGCAAGGCCTGTGCCAGGCGACTTCAATGGGTGAAACAAATGTTTTGATAGGTCCTACAGCATGACGTAAGCGCATGGGGAACACAAGGAAAAGGTGAAGGTGAGGGGCACGCATCCCAACTTGCCTTTCCCGCTGGAGTTGGTCACCGTGCTTTGAAGGGAGGAGATGAGCAGGGGAGAAAGGGTGGTTATTGCATTCTTAACTGGTTATATCTGTTCCTATCTCCGTCGTGTGCGGGTCCCACGGGTGTTGCGCAAAGGCCGCCTTCGCGCGTCAGCCTACGGGCAGCCGGCACTGCCGCGGGACGGCGGGGGACGAGCCGCCGCGACCGGGTGGGGAACAGCCGGCACCTGCGGGCAGGAGCCGCGGGCCCCTCCTGACAGTGGGGCGCTGCCTACAGCCCCTCCCGGCGCGCATTGTCCCCGGCACCGGACCCAGCCACGGTGAACACCCACCGGGACCCCCTACCCGCTCCTCCTGCCTCCGGGCGGGACCGAACCCAGGATCCCCGCACCGCCCGCCGCGCCTGGGCCCGCGCGGCCGCAGGGGTGCATGCGCGCAGCCTCCGAGCCAATGGGGCGGGCGGAGGCGGAGCCGCGGCCATTCGGGCCCGGCCGGGGAAGGGGACGTACTGCGGCCGCCGCGATGGTCTCCTGGATGATTTCGCGGGCTGTCGTGTGAGTACTGGGCTCGGGGGAGCGGGCAGCGAGCAGCTCTGGCACTCGGCGGGGCATGGGCACTCCCGCGGCTTCCCGCGGCGGTGCCGGCAGGGAGGCGGCGCCCCTTCCCTCTTTCCCTTCTGTCCCCCTCAGCCGGTGCCTCGCACGCCCGTTGAGCTGCCGTTGGGCTGCGGGCAGCCCGGCGGTCTCTGCGCCCCGGCACGGCTCGGCCTCGCTGCTCCCGCCGCAGGTGGGGAGGCGGGGCGGCTCCCTGCGTTGCGGCGGGGCCCGTACCGTGCGGAGCCCGACCTGTGCGGGGCGAGGAGGCGGGCGGGTGCCTAGGCCGAAGTGCCGCCGTCCTGCGCCAACCGACGGCTTAGAGGTGCCGTGTCAAAGCAAACCGCAGCGCTTCTCGGAATTTAATGGTTTCAAAGCGTTCTGCCGGCCCTCCCCACCCCCGAAAGGAGTGAGGTAGCGGGAGCGGTGTTCCTGCCCAGGAGCGGCCCTGGCCTGGCTGCGGTTGAGCTCTCCTTGTGCTCCCAGAACCAGCACCGGGCTCTCGGTGGGCACAGGTTGTGTCTGCTGGTTGCACCGCGTGTCTCTCGCTCTAAGTGTGTGTTTTCTATGGGTATGGAGTCAAGAAGGTCAGGCTGCTGGTGCCTGTCGCACATACATTGTGAGCCTTGCTTGTAAATTGATCCAAATTAACCTGTACGATCTAGTTGGTAACTGTTTTTAACTTGTGGCAGAGCAGAGAGGGCTAGGAGGACTTTACAGTGTGAAATGGAGGTCCTTGGTAAGTATAGGTCATCAGCAGATGAAGAGAGAGACTGGACTGTTATTGTGTACCCATGTTTCTAATGCTGAGTTTTTGGCAACCAAAGGGACAAACTTTCTTAGATGAAAAGCATCATCTTGCATGTTGTCCAGTTTCTATTTGAGAAAGAGTAAACTCTAGTGCAACTTCCAGTCCTTTTCTTAGGTGATGTATTGTTCCTTCATGAAACTGAGGGGTAATTTTGCTCTTTTGAATGTGAACAGTATTTTGTAATAAACGTTGAGTAATATTTGAGCAGCTGAGTCTTCCTTATGCTCCTTGCTGAGTAGCTCTGTGTCTGTGGGGACCTCGGTGCTTAGTGTGTCGCCTGAGTTGAGATTTGCTGTGTGCCTCTTTGCTGGGCAAATTAAGTGAATCTGCTCACAAAGCAGTGCAACAAACATCTGAGTTAGTGCAAAATATGTGACAGGAGTGTGTGACCCAAAGCAGGGCATAATAGGATTCCCCTGTTTTGTTGGTAACAAACATCCCCCTTAAGCCATCTGCTGTAACTTCATCTGAAGCCTTCTCATGCTGCCACGTGTATTTTCCTGCTGTGCTCTGGTCACCTAGATAAGTAGCAGTCCTTGTCCTTCTCCCCATCCTCCCTGAGAATTGTCAGGTAACTGAAACTTGCAAAGTAGAGCATCGTGTTCCAGGGTTGGCAAAGGGCGACACTGGTTTGGAATAGAGAGGCTGTGGGCAGAGTTGCTGTTTGTGCACTCTGTCAGTGTGGTCTTCCCAGGGGCAGTATGCAGCACTAGAGGGGAGAGGCATATGTTTACTGTCTGTATGTCACATGTAGTTGCTGAACCTGCTTCTGCTTTTTTACGTAAAAGCGCCAACGAGAGAATTTTTATTTTAACAGCAACTTGGACTGTGTCGGTTGTAAGGGTAATGTCAGTGATGCTGAGCACCTCGATTTCTAATGACCGGATTCTTGTGAAGTTAGTTATGGATTGCTAAGGGTAGCATTTGCGTTTTGAGGATTTAGTCTTCTATGAGCCTAACCAATAGCACAGGGAATGAAGATAATAGCTACTGCGATCCATAGATTTATTGCAAGAGGTGATAAAGGACAATGTATTTTGTGGTTCTACGTAGTTTGGTTTTCTGGTTGCTGTTGGTCACTCATTCATGTGCCCTAATTATTTTTGCTAAAAAGGGAGTCCTTAATAATATTTATAAGTCCTCTCCACCTTCTTGTGTCCTTGTTTCCTGGCTGTGGGACTTAAATAGTTTGCCAGTGTTCACCTTCCCAGGAATGAGAACTTGGACGGCTTCAAGACTATTGTTTAACTTTGCCTAATAGAGCAAAGTTCACATGGAAAAGGAAGGTAGAAAGCACAGGAGTCATTGTGATGTGATATATTTTAATTTCAGTGATCTTGAGACTGTACTTCTTGTCCTCTTCTCTCAGTGCCCATTATACTGTCTTCCTCTATTTGCTTTGTTTTTCTTCCTGATCTCATTCCAGATATACCTGTTCCAGTGACTTTGTTTCTCTGACTTGTGTGTCATGAATTCGGAAGGGGAATACTACATTTCCCTTAAATGCCATGAGAAGGATGGAAATATTTTTAACCACTATGTAGCTGCTAAGACCTGAGGTTCTCTCTTATGTAGTGTTTCAATTTTGGTGTGGTCACTTTTTGTTGGATATGAGAGCTATGGATATTCTACATAGTCTGTAGTAAGTTGAGGAAGCCCTGTGTTCATGTTTGGGCAGCCATCAGGAATACTTGTTGTCTTGTCTGGTGATTAGAAGGAGCAGCAGTTGTTTTAGCTGCAGCAGAATTCTCTTCAGACTGACCTACTATATTTCAGGACCAAAAGAGCAGAAAAATATTAATTTGTAGGTGTGTCACAGTGCCCTCTGCTGACTTTTGACATGTTGGACTTGTTATGACACGCATATTCCAAGCAAACTGACTTCTGATTCAGTCTGAGAGTTTGCAATTTGGGATTAATCAACTCCGCTAAAATAATTTGGTTAAAGCTTTAAGGAACCTAGGGAATGGAACTAGTAGAGAATTAGAGAATTCTTAATTGCATGTGAATTGTCTTGAAGAGTCATGCACAGGAAACAGGGAGTGGTTCAAACTCACTGCTCTACATAATAGTCTTTGGCAAAACTTTGTTTTAATGAAATCTTTTCCCTTACTATATACATGCTATTATACTTAAGCATCTAAGCATGTGAAATACCTTATGCTAAATGCACGTCCTCTCTTTTCTCTCAAGAAGCAGAAGACTTGAAGCACATAATTAAAACATCTTTTAATTTTAAAGTTTTGTGTCTATGCGGTGCTGCTGTAGTACCGATAGGTTTTTTTACTTCTAAAACCAACAAGAAGATCGTAATTTCTTTCAGAGTCTCAGAAAACTTCCCAAAGTGGGTACACTTTGTCAAGCCCTTAGTCTCTAATGGTGGGAATAGCTTTCTAAATTTGTGGCTGCCCATCTTGTAAACTTCTAATAAAGCCTGTGCCTGACTTCTAGTCTGCTTTGATTGCTCATGCTTCTCATTTGTAAGGTCTGAGCAATTGTGTACACATCAGTTGCTGAGACAGTATTTAATAGTAAACACATGGAGCACTTGTCAGTCACAGCCTGGTATGGATGAGATCAGACTATCCTCTTGTGCCAAGCAAAGATGCGAAGCATCCTAAAAACAAAGTAGATGGCCATTTTGTATTTGCAATCTGTTAAAGCAGACTGTCTGCTGTAATCTGTTAACTTTTTTCCCCTCCTCACTTAAAAATGAAAGTTCCCCCATCTGTGTTGCTTTGCAACACTCTCTCCACCCTCCTGCCTAAGTACATGCTTTGTTTTCAATAAAGTTGGTCAGCAGTCATGACTGTTGAAAGTGAGAGTTGTAGTGGTCCACAGGATGTTGTCTTTGTCTTGGGTACTAGTAGTTACTTTTCTGTCTGCTTGTACTTTCAGTACTTGCCTTCCCTACCCCCTTTTTAAAGCCTTGCGAGGAACAAAAGATGTACGAGTAAAGGATTCAGCAAGCATTCCTTGGTTCTGATACTGGATTATAACTGTAACTACATTAAGGGGGACAAAGACTGTTTGGGACACACAGGAGGTGACCTGGAGGTAGGTAGAATTAGTCTCTCTCAGCTTTTACTACTTTACAGGTTGGAGCTGTTTCTTTCATGGTAGTTTCCAAGGCATTTTCTTACTCTACTTTTAATACTTTTGTTGTTGTGGTTTGATGTTTCCAGACGTGCAGTTGCCCCCAGAATTACTAGACATCTGAGAATGAGTGGCTGAAGCCATAACAGTTCAATCAATACTGAAGCTATCAGGAATATCTGGCTTAGTGTGGTGGTGATGTTTTATGGAACTGCGTATGCTTTGTTTGTAAACCTGGATTGTGTCTTGCTTTGGAATACTTTTTTTTTTTTATTAATTAAAAGCAATAAGTACAGAAATATTCACCCTCTTATTTGCTAATCAACATGCTGTCAAACATATTGTCTTGAAACAGCTGTAAATAAGTAAGGATACCACCACATGCTGTGTGGAAGGAATAGTTACATAGGGCCTCATCCAGTCAGAAGGGCTATTTATGGGAGAGTTTCTTTGACTCTTTGTAGCCTGCTCTTCTCCTGGCAACATAGTTCTAGCTGAAGTTTCGGGGACCTTGAATGCTGTTGGATGCTGAATGCCTTCTGATATCCTTCCACTTTAAAGGCCTATAAATTGCTGCTGCACCTGTGGGGAAAAATGAGTTGCTGTCGTAGTGTTAGTGACTGGGATGGAGAGATGTGCTGAAATGCCTGTCTCACCACAGAACTGTGAAGATTCAGTCATCATGTATCAGTTATCCTTGGCAATACATGCTATGCTTAAACAGATCTTGCTGGCCTGTTGCTAGGAGGGGCCATCCTGCCCTTCATGCTCTCCTCGTTCTCCACTTTCCACAGGGTCCACAAATTGTGTGGCCACACAGAATCACAGAATGTTAGGGATTGGAAGGGACCTGAAGAGATCATCTAGTCCAATCCCCCTGCTGGAGTAGGAACACTTAGGAACACTCTGATTGTTTTGTCAACCCGAGGGAAAATTAGTGTGCTTGAAAGAGGCTAATCTTCTGTTAGTTGCAGCGAACTGTACCAGCTCATGCTGCTGTTGTGTAGTTGCTAGGTAAGTGCTGTGTTGAGAATGAAAAGCTGCAGGACAAAACCAGCATTGTTTTTGGCATCAGTGTGTTACTAGGCTGGTTAAAGTGTACTCTGAAACTGCATTCTTCACTTGCACATTGCTGTTTATTCTTCCTTGTAGTGAAACTAGTTCCAGTAATAACAGTGCAGCTGTTCTAATCAAACAAGGTGTCAGATTTTTTTAAAGGATCTTAAATTTTATAGCTTGAAATCTGTAAGCAAATGTAAGTCTAGGGATTAAGTGTATTGTCTGTGTGAAAGTTTAAAATCATTTACATAATTGAGCAATGTAGTCATCAGAGCACTTCTACAGTTCAACTTCTCAGTTTGGCAATCCTAATATGTACAGCAAAAAGTGTCTGCTTGCTGAACTTGACTTGTAATAGCTATCCTGTAAGTTAGTTCAATGCAAAAGGCCTACCTCTGACAATTAGAAGCGTCCTCACTGCCTGTCTGGTGCACCTTTCTTTAAATCAATGTTTGCTATGCAGTCTAGCTGGTTTTTTCTCTCCTGTGTTTGTGGGATTGTGTAGATGCAGAGCGTGTGTGGTCGGTGTTCACAGCCTATGGCAGGCGGGTGGACTAAAGCTTGCTCAAAACAGATGGAGCACAACTAGGGCTGTACTGTGGAGTGTGACATTCTTACTTAATGATCTTGGCATGTGCTCTGCTACAAAACGTGCTGAAATCCACATCTGTGTGCTATGCGTTGTAGATAAAGATATACCAAGAACTGCACGGTCTGGCACAAAAGGATATTTCTAATTAAAATAAACAGTCTCCACTCCTGCATGTTCCACAAACCAATGTCTGCTTCAGCTAAGCATATTTTAGGCTCTTGAGCATTTCTGCAACCTAGATGAAATGGCTTGTCTTTCTTGGTTATTTTGTATGTAGAGCCAACTCTTGATATGCTCATATAAGGCTGAGGAAGATCCCAAGCCAAATTATGATATTTTTAAAAAAAAGTTGCCTCGGCTCAATACTTTTTCATCTTTGATAAGAAATTAAAAAAAAAAAAGTAAAAACATATCTAGCAAAACTCTGTTCTGATGCTTCATCTGTAAAAAAGCTTTTTGACCATTTTTATTGTGCCTTTGAAATTTTGGAATTTCAAAATCTGTACTATTATGTGAAAAGTATGAGGTTTTTAGAGACAAAAATACTACAGCTGAAAACGATGCAATCTCTGTGGATCTGTAGAATTTTGAAGACCTGCCAAACTGGATTGTAACAATTTACTACTGGAAAATGAGGTGTGTAGAATCTAGGTGGGAAAGATTATTGGAGGTTTTTGCTGAGCTGTCTGCCTTTAAGCATGACAGGCCTTGGTGGCACTAAATAACCAGTCTGATGAGATGCTTTTGAATGTGGGGGAAATAAAATAACCCATAGTGGCTAACTCTATATTGAGCCTTTTGCCAGCCAGCACTGTTACTTTCCAGTTCAGTTTATCACTGACAAAATAGTAGGGCATTATTTGTCTGTTGTGTTTTATAGCTAGTCTGCAAGCATTGACATGGAAGTAGGTTTAACTAAATGAATGTTTTCTTTTTGATTATCATATTTGAAATATTGCTCACATATCCTGAGGACAGTTGGAACTGGCATGAGATGTTGAAAACTAAGTACAATTTCCTTCAAAAGCCTTTAACCCAGCATTTAAATGCAAGGGTTAACAAAGTTGTTTTTTTTTCCCTGAAGTGAGAAGTCTGACATAGTGCTTTACTTTCTTCTGCTAATAAAGCTGTTGGAATTTGCAGCGCTTAAAGGGGAAACTCAGAAAACAGTTTGTGCTTGTGCCTTCCTACCACTGCCTGGTTTTGTTATTTTGTTCCCCCACCCTGTTTTTTAACTCATTGGTCAAAGCCATGGAAAGGAGAGTGTGGAAAATGGTCACTAGCCTAGAGACATCTTGATTGGTTTTGATAGTATAGTAGCATTGCCTTAAATTGTAATGTTAAGAGAAAATTAATTATTTGTATTTGTGCTCTTATTATTTGCTTTTGTCTGCTATTTTTTTTTCCTAGACTAGGACATTGTCCTATAACGTGTGGTTTCCCTTATGCCTAAAAACATGTCTAGTGTTGCTCAGTTGAAGTGTATTTACTATTAGGCTGTATTAAAAGCCAGAGAAGAAGCTTGACGTATTCACATTTTTCAGTAGCAAACAGCTTAAAGGTTATTTGGAAGACAATAAAACCACAGAAACATACATGTTTTAAATGACTGCCTTGGCAGTCTCTAGTTTGCCATGGATGCAGTATTAGCAGTGTTGGTTTTACTATTCTACATATAGAACTTTGAGTGCTAGTTTTTTTTGAATAGAAGTTAACCTAGATTGCTCAAGACAATATGGAATTTCCATTTGTATAAAGAGGATAATGTGGATCAGGCAAACTACTTTGCATTTGGCAAATGACCTTTCTGAAAAGGCACACTTATATTGCCTCTGTATCTTCTGATTTCTTAGCCTGTTTAGGTGTTAACAGAATTTTTCTCTCAAAATCGAACCTTTGGTTAATTAACATAGAGTGCATTATCTGTTTTTAAGAACAGAACCTACCCCTCAAACTACTTTACTAGTGCACTGGGGTTCAGAAGGGAGGAAATTAAGTCATCTTTTAGCATGTGGTTTGTTTTTTTTTTTTACATTAAGTTACTAATGCAACTACATGAATAAGTTTGGTAGAGATTCTGCACATTGTCAGTTTTTGACTTGCTGTGTAACGGCATATTCACAGAGTTCTCTAAGTACCAGTTATAATTGAGGAAACATGTATACATTGGAATGACAAGTCCAGATATTATCTCAACAGTATTTGCCAAATGCAAATTTCATAGAAGAAGCCTTTTCCTGTGCATAATGGGGAAGTTTGGTATTTGATTGCTTTGGGAGGCTTCAGAAATTCTTCTCTGGGTCAAAAGATAAACAGATTTTTTTGGAAATCAAAGACCTTAAGGCAAAAATTGAGATGTAAGTAACTGCTGATGATTAAAATGAAAGCTGTCTGGGCAAGAGAATAAGACGGGCTGTTTTTTACTTCAAGAATTGCTGTTGTGTGGTTACACTTCTTTCTTTGCACAATGTTTTCTCTCTTTGTAGTGTTTTCTTGGGAGAGGCAGGACCTTGAGGCTGGTCTGCAGCAACATCCTTAGGTTCTAGGGTGTGTAATGATTAAGTAGGAGTTTTCTGGGCCTTTGGGTTATGAACTTCACTTTTTTGTCTAAAATTAGCCAGCTAGATTGATATTGCATGTAGTGTGGCCTGCAGCAGTGTTGGACACTTTTTTTTTGTTCATTTAAAACCAATCCACATGAGTAAGTATGGTTACATGCAGTGTGGTTTGCAGCAGTGTTGGACACTTTTTTTTTTCATTTAAAACCAACCCACATGATTAGTGTATGGTTACATGCAGTGCGGTTTGTCTTTCACTTAAAATGGCTCAAAAATAAAATGTGGTTTTCCTTTGAATAAGCAAAAGCAATTCTTAGTTGGGACCACTCCTATTTTAAATGTTAGTTTCCTATAGCCAGTTATTTTGATGCTCCAAAAATGCTGGGAGAAGGTCCTGTCTTAGAGTAGCAAGCAATGGCATGGTTGTGGATTTTAACTTGTGAGATTCTTCAAAGTCCTAAGCAGACCAATGTAAGGTGAAAAAGCAAAGGTGACAAGATAAGAACCTGAGTGGAAAGACATTTTTTGTTAATTATGTGGCATTCTGAGGTATTAGAGGAAATGAGTATAGACTGTGAGTGATGGGGGAGGCCAGGATGGGGAAACTCCAGAGTAGTGGCTGGCTTTAAAGCACCTTCCAAAGCTGAAGAAAGCTTTAGATTCCAAAAATGGTTGAGAAGGAGCGTGACTTTATAGTCTTGAAAGAATGTAAACTTATTTTCCTATAACATTGAAAATAAGTACAAGATTACTGAACTTCTGTAATTTGAATGTTGGAGATGTCAGGTCACTTTTTCCTCATGCAGCTGCTGATAAAATAGATAAAATATGATTGAACACTTTGATACAAATGTTTCTCCCCATCTTAAGCAGCTGAGACTCAAATGTTTTTATTGCGCAATTATTCACGGGCTTCCCATCATGACTTGCATAGCTTGATTGAAGGTAATATAACTTAGGGTAAATGTGTCCAAGTTAATGCTAACAAAGAAAAAGCTGGCCTTGGATCCTTTCACACAATGACAATTTTCTTTTTCCAATCACTGAAAGAGGTTACTGCCACTTAAAATACTGAGTCGTCTTGCTTTGGGAATTAATATCACTCCTTAATGTATCTACTTTAAACAATAAGTAGACTCGCTGTAATGAGAATGTGTTTTGCTGGGTTTTTTGAGGGTTTTATTCTGGAGATGTGGTGTTTGTGTATTTTTTACAGCATTTGTTTTAGTTTGTTTCTATCATCAAATGCAGAAATTTTGTCAATTAATTAGTATTGTTATTCTTCAGCTATGCTATTTTACTGCTGCTTTTCCAATTTTGTATCGGATAAGAGGTCATCTTCATATGCAAGTCTGATTCTTACCTGGTCTTTTCATCAGAATTGGAATCTTTGAGGTCTCAAAGAGCTGAAGCTCTGACTGTTAAACATTTCAAAAATGTGCAGGAGTTGGCAGTACCGAGATGATAGTATTTGCTTTATTCTTTTATGCCAGTTTTAGTGCTCCAGACATTCATCTTTCTTTGCTTGTTTCAAAATTCACTGTGGCATGGAGCAGAGAAACCTTTGAGAAGAAGTGACCACTGACTCTGAGTTAGTCTAAGTTGTTATAATGAACAATTTTTCATTGTACCAGTTAGATTAAAATGGAAGGTGTTTGCAAGGTCTCTCCTGGATTTTTCTAGAGTATCCTTGATATGAAGGACTTTTATACAGAAATTAAGACCTAATTAAATAATTGTAGGAGCTTCCAAAATTATTGTGAAGATACTAGACATGAAGCTAGGAGTAGTGTAGGTAAATAAGACAGCAAGTGATTTTTTACTTAAATTTATCAAACCAAACAAACTAAGTATGAATTGTCTATGTGACTTTAAACCATATGGGAAAACTGAACACCTCGTTCTTGAATTTGTAATGTTCGTGTTAATCTTGTTCAGCAGTTTATCTGCATTAAATTAGTGATGTCATTTAGGAGCTCATCAGAATTATCCTAAATTGAAAGGACCACGTTTCTTGTGAACAGTGTATGTGTAGATTGTAGTACCTCCAAGAGTAGTAAGTGTAAAGAACTTTTTCAAAAACAAGGAAGCTCATAAATGTGTTTCTCTGTCAATTACCTTTATTATGTAAACTCTTTTAAAGCATAATCACCTAAAATGGAGTTTATGCTATGCGACAGTTTCTCTGGACATCCAGGTAGGTATCAGCTTTCATCTTTAAACTTAGAAAATAGTTGTGGTCTTACTTGTGTTCTTGCTCGCCTGCTCCATGGCAATACTCTGTATTGAAGGCCCTTCCGTGTTTGCTTTTCATCACGTGGAAGTGTTATAGATGCATCTTGTTTCAGTTCCTTGGTGTAGGTGGTTGGAAATTATGAGCTCACTTGCTGACTGTTCTGCACACGTGTGGAGCTTAGTAAGTCTGTAAACAGGAAATGGTACAGGGATGGTCAGGACGCTATTACAGCAGTGGTTAAACATGTATGTTAAAATAAAACTATGAATAGGTAAGCATGCAGAGAAGTGACTAAGAGTTCTATAACAATTTTTGTTCCTACTATGTTGTCTGTTTTGCTTTCTAGTACTAGCTTTGGAATTCTCTGTACTCCTGGGTTTGTTGGGCCTTTTGACTGTATATTTTGAACAGGTTTTGAGAGCTGATGGTTTGGTGGTGTATTTTGTGTGTGAGTCCTTTTTTTTTTTAATTTTTATTTTTTAAATGGCATAGTGGTAGTATTTCCAGGCTTAAACCCTCCTGTTAAAATATGCCTAGGCTATCCAGCAACACAAGAAAATTTGGTCAGTTTTGGACACCATCTCCAAACATAGGCATAGAATCTTCTTGTGAGATAGATATGCAATATCTTCTCCCCAAGGACTTCTGCACTGTATGAGATCTATACATGAACAAGAGGTGGGTTGTTTCACAAGGTTTGTGGACCAATACTGGCCTGTCAACTCTGAGAGTGACTAGGAGAGCTGCGCTGTTAGAGTACTGATGCAGCTTGTCCATGTGAAAGTGTTTCTGGGCTGACTCCGTAGTGAGAACAGCCTGGATTTTCCTTTGAGAGTTGCTTTTCAGCAGTACCTTGTTCCAGGCTGCCCAGGCCCCCGAGAGAGGGCTGGTAGGACACACATGCAGTAGCTTTGTTGCTGGGAGGGTGGTACTTGTGTTAGGGAAATCTTGCTGGCCAGCTGAACTGGCCTAACAGGCTGCAAGCTGTATGTAGGTTGTGAGTTGGAAATTCAAGGTTAATTCTCACTGAAGGAAGTAATGCATCTAATGTGTGTTCAGGTATCAAATTAACTGTTAATTAAGACCACTTTCTGATCTTTATTGTGTTATGTAGGGTCTTGTAATAGCAAGTTAGGACAATTAACAGGCAACCGTGAAAATGCTATGAAAGTTTCCAGTGCTTTCAGCTCTTTTTGAGCATAAGGAGGAAAAAAAAGGGGGTTGGGAAATTCTGAGCAGTATGCATTTATAGGTGAATTTTGCTTAAGGTAATGGCAGGAAAGGAAAATCCTTATCTTAGACTCAAATTTCTCTGCAGAGAAAATGGTTTAAAGATTGGAATGTTCTCTTGGTGTATAAATCTTGTTTTCCCTGAGAGAATCTGGTGAGCCTGTGGAAATAAGTGATGAGTCTTACTGATGTATCTTGACTGTAAGTATGCTAGTACTTCACATAGATTCCAGCACAACGTTCCCCTTAAAGAAGATAATTTCTTTCTGATTTTTTTTTTTGTATGCTCTCTTCAGACTTCTTTCAAGATTCAGACAGGGCTGTTTCTGTGTTGAGAGAACTTGAAGAGTATCTGGTAACAGGTTCCCTATTTTGAGTGAGTCAATGAAGTAGAATTCTACAAATGCAAGTGGATAGGATAAACATAATGGCGACTGGAGCTCTGCATTGGAAAAAAGGCTTAATTATCTCCTATCAGTCTGCTTGCAATTGTTATATTTAGGACTTCAATAAATGTTCCTGACATAGGAAAGTCTTACTTTCTAGTGGGATTTGTAGGGAGGTCACTTTTCCCATTAAAACCTTAAGGTGATTTTTTTGATTGCTTGAGTAATTGCATTACTTTTAGTGATGTTGTGATTTGGAAGAATCTGGGAGCTACTTTGGAGAATTCCAGCTTGCTAAGTTGGAAGGTTAATAGCCTTGCTGTGCTCAAGAATGTGCTTTATTAAGATCTGTCAGTGCTTCTGGGTATATTCTTTAACTGTTAAGACTTTATGGCTTTTGTGGATATTGTCTATATAAGAATGCTGTGAAGATTTTAACAGACCTGTTTCTGATCGCATTCCTTCCTTTTGGTAACCATAGTCTGCTAAAGAAGTTGCTGAATTTGAGGTTTGCTACTGTTAGCAGACATGTTATTTTAATAGGCTTTATGGGATTTCCCCTGCTTCTTGCTCAAGGTGGAGAGTGGAACAAAAGGTAGGATATAACGTGGTGTGAGGTTCAGGAGCTTATCTGCATGCTCTCCTGTCCCTGTAACAGACTAGCATTTTGGTTCAAGTGTATCTTTGTAATTGTTTGAATACACAGTCTTTTAATGTAGATTGTTATTGTTAGTGTTGTATATCTGAACGTTGTCTGGTAACAAAATGGAACTAAATTCTGTCAGGTGCTGGATAGGAAGACTGTTTGTGTAGTGCCTTTCAAAAACATTCAGGACAAAAATGCCAGTGTGAACTTTTGTTTGTCTAGACATGTAAAAAAACTAGGAGATAGCTGGCTTAGTCTAGAACTTACTACCCAGTTGTAACCCTCCGGCATGTTGGTGGGCATGACTGAGTGTCTTGCTTTTTCTATTTAATTGCGGGTTTTTTTCCTGAATAGATTTCTTACAGATACTTGTTATGCCTTATTTTGAGCATGAGGGTACCACACGGAGATGTGCAGCAGTTAGAACTTAGTTCATAACTCATTAGCCTTACTGGTTTACAGCTTAAAAAAAAAAGGGGGGGGGGATGTGGAATCCAAACTGCTGATCCTTTATGGGAATGGCTTACATTAATGGCTTATATGAGTAGCATACAGTCTAAGCAAAAATGGTCATGCTTTTCTGGTGTGTGCTGATTGAAAACTCAGTGGACACATTGTTAAGGAATATGGCCATATCTGCCTTTTTGATGCCAAGAATAGCCAGCCAAGCACTTGAGCGTTGTTCTTCAGACTGGATTTCATTCTGCTGTTTCGTTTCCATTAAAAAACTTCCTTTCAAAAGAAATCTTGCTCAAACTAAACTTGCTACCTGTAACACAGAATAGTAATTTTAGTTCATATAGAAGCAACATAATACTAACAACATGAGACATAGTTTTTGCATAGCTGCTGCAGCGCAGGTAAGGATTTCAAGCCATGTACAGAGCTGGGAGTCAGCTGCGCTACTTCTGGTGTCTGACCGGCTCACAGAAAAGCTTGTGAGTGTATGTGACAGGAGTGGAAGATGCTCCTGTCATAACTTGCGGGTAAAGAGTATTATTGGGAAGGGGAACTGGGCATGGGCAGCAAAGTGAGGAAGTGTATCAGGTATTTATATTTGCTTCCATGGTTTTGTGTAAGTGGGGAGGATTCTTTTATTCCTCCACCTGCCAAATGCTTTCAAGTGATCCTTCAGGATGTAGACCCGTATTTCCACTGTAGATGCACACGGAAACAAATGCCCGGCTCTGCAGCAGTCTGTGCCGAGACCATCAGTCTGTCAGTGGGTGGACAAATTGGTGTCATCCCTGTTATCAGACTTGTTAAGGAAAGGGAGCTTAGCACATGGCATTGGCTCCAAAGTATCCTGCATGGCTTTCACTGTAAGGGAACACTTGTGGGCCTTGTCTTTCTGCATTTCAGAGGAACAAAAGAATGAAGTGCCAAACACTGTGCCTTGCTCCCAGCAATTCTTTGGCAATGTTCTTTCGAGGTCCTTTCCATTCCCTAACATTCTGTGATTAATTCACGGTTGGTTTAACGGCATAGTGTTGTGGGCATCTGGCTGCAGGTAGTCTTTTTGGGTGACTTGGTGGCTTTTGTTTGTATGTTTGTGTTGGTTTTTTTTTTTTTTTAACATTACATTCAGAGTTGTTTACTATGCAGGTAAAATATGCTCAATGCGGAGCAATGCGAGTACAGGTGACTTTTTTTTTCATTTATCAGTCAAATGCAAACTCTCTTGAGAAATAAATTCTCATATAGTTGTGTGCTTTAAAGCTATTCAGATTGTAAGACTGTGGATAATGTGATAGAGGCAGTAGGTTATATTTGTTTTAATACAGCTATATGGATACACAAATATATTACTTTATTCAGATTTCAAGGCTTTTTTCTTTTTTTGCTTTGTCTTTTGATCTTGATCTCCTAGTATATTTGCGAAACATTTCTCTGTCTGTAGAGGAAGTGGCTGTACCAAAACAGGAATGCTACATTCATTGCTGAGTGTAGCTGAAAAACTGAAATAGCTGAAGGTGTACAACTGGCAGTAAAATGACATTGGTAAGCAGGATTATCCGTATACCTACTAGTAAAATAGAGTAAATGACATCGCGCTCGGCTGAAATCTGTTTCCATCTATGGAAACTGGCTTTGTCTTTATCTGCTACATTAGTGCAGTGTGCTGACATCCTGTGTGAAATACAAACTGCACTTGATAAACATAACACTTAAGCTTCTAAATTTGCAAAACCTTGGAATAATTGGGCAGATCCTTGAAGTGTATTGTGTAGTTACTGTAGAATTACACACTTATGCATAGCAGTAAGTGTTGCTAACAGCTTGAGATTTTGCGGGATATCGATGCAAACATGGAAACTATTAGAAAATGCTTGTCTCTTGTAGCTCTGTGTCAGTGATACTGATTGTGCCCAGGCTCCCTGCTGCCCCTGTTCTATGTGCTGCTGCTTCAGTCAGCTTGCAGTGATCTCTTTTATGCCTGGATACTAATCTATCATGTATAGATTGAGGCTAGAAGTGAATTTGCTGACCTTCAGCTACACTCGCTGGTGACAAGTTGGCTTTTCTACTGTTAAATTGCCTGGTAGCTGTCACTAAGATTAGATGACTTTGCCCGTGTGAAGGGAGTTCGTGATGCCAGAGTTGGCAGCATCATCGTGGCACACTTAAAATGTCAGCTCTGGCTGGAAGGAGATAAAAACTTCACAGTACTGCTTCCTGTTGTTACTGTCTCAGTGTGCTGGTGTTTTTCAGTTTAGTTCTATCGACTCACTTCTAGTGAACAAGTGGCAGTCTCTTCAATGTTACAGCAGTATTGAACACTAATAAGTAATGAGATATTGTGGTGCAGAGTTTCTTCTCCTTTGGTTTTAAAAGTGTGTTCTAGAGGAATTCTTAAAAAGAAAAAAGTGAGTACCAAAAGAGGGATTTTTTCCAACTCCTGATATCACCAGTATTGAGTAACATAAAGATTCACTAGTTGGGGAAAACTAGCTTCTGTTATTGTGTTTGCCTTGCGCTAGTGTTCTCATTTAACTTGAGGTTGTCTTTAGCTTTGTGGTCTTACTATTACTGTAATAAGCTTTTTGCTTGAAGATCGTTTCCAAAGCAGTGTTCTCAGAATTCTGTTTTGTCCCAATTCTTGTTTCTACCAGATTTTGGATAAATTGCTGTTTGAATTAAGAAATACATTGTGGGTTTTTTTTAAGTAGATGTGGTGCTACTTGACAGAAAACTGAGTGGAAAAGGATAGACCAAAAATCTGTTACTTGAAAGATGCAAACTGTTTCTCTTTCATATGCTTCATAGCAAGAAATTTACATGTGTGGGCTACTAGTAGCTATTTAAATAACTGGACTATTTTTTGAGAATTTGAGAGAGGTGCATAGCCAACCAGTAACTGCTGGCATATAAAAAAGCAGCCATCTGCCAGCTGGTAGTGGTTATGATGTTCAGGAACCTCTTCTGTGTTTCTTCTTTGAACAAAGAAATTTCTGCCCCTATAAAGTCTGTGTTATGTTATTAGGATTAACGAGACTTTCCTTATCTCTGATACTTAATGGTTGTAAATTCAACCACAAGAACAGGGAAAGGTGGGAGTCACTAGCACTGATGAGTTACTGAACAGGGTGTTCCACAGGGACAAAATGAGAGGAAGAGCTATTGTCTGCAGAACTTCATCAAAATGAAGGGTGTTTGGCCTCATATTTCTTCTGTTTCCAGGTCTCCTGTTATTTGGGTGAGGTGAGGTTTTTAACTTGTGCAGTCAGGCTTTTCTCCTAGTTGGGAGTAAAACCGTTCTGGGTTTTTTTTTTTGCTGTTGCTCTTCTTGGCTTTAGGATGAAAGGTCTTCGGATTGTAGCAGAGCTGTATTTGGACAGGCTTCCACAGATTAGTATGCTGGACTGGAATTCATGTAGTCTGGACTCTTTCAAAAGGCAATTCAACATCTGAAACGTGTAGGTAAGCTCTGCTGCATTGGAGTAGCAGCTTGCCTATACATATTAAAAGAGCTTCAGTATCCATGTTCTGTTAACTCCAGTTCAGCATGAATTGTGAAATTCTGAGCATCTAGATCCAGGTTTTAAACTACTGCTATAGTACAGCAGTTATGCTTTGTTTTAAGTGATCTGCATTGTACGATCTCTTCCTGCTACAGAGGAATCTGATCTCATGAAGAGCTGCTTGAAGTGCCTTTAGCTCCTCTGCAGCTATCAGCCATTAACAATCCTGTGGTATGGATAAAGGCTGAATGTACACAAAGACTACAGACATGCCCCAGAAGATCTGTTCAGATCTAGTCTTGTGTTGTGGAAATCAACGAAGCCTAGAAAAGACCTGTACGTGATTAACTAGCTTCGACTCTTACTTACAATCAGGTTGTAAATATTTTTGTCCTAAATGCAATTAAACCCAATTATTTTACTTTGAGCCGCCTTTGTTATTTTTAAAGATAAGAAAATGGTTCAATGTTTGAGGATTTTTCTCAAGGTGAGTTTTATAATTAAATTATGAGGAAAATATATACATATTACGCACTGGGGAGGGGATGGGGATGTAGATGTGAGATTTATACATTTGACTGTGTCTGGCTTTGGGCTTTTTAGTGCAAGAATTATGTTTATTTGAGAAAGTTCAGTGGAGGCCACTAAGATGGTCACAACACATGACTTGTGAGGAGAGTCTCAATGAACTGGGCTTATTCAGCAAGAATTGAGGGGGCTTTGGGCAGACTTGTTGGCAGTCTTGCATAACTTTTGGAGGTTGCAAGCAACAGGCCCATTCTCTTGCTGTGCTATTCAGTCAAGAGAGACATAAACTTCTGGTCATAAACTTCTGGTTCTGACTGGATATAACTAAGACTTTGCACTAGGAGGCTCGTTAAGCATTGGAACAGGTTGCCCAGAGAGGATGTGAAATCTCTTTGTAAGTCTCCAAGACCTGACTGGCTGAAGCCTGAAGCAGCCTGGTCCAACTCTGATGCTGACTTTGGTTTGAGCAGGAGATTGGACTAGATGACTATGCAAGGCCCCTTTCAAACATGAAGGGTTCTGCAATTATGCCTGCATAATTTTGTTCTTCCCTCTCACTTGTGGTGTTTATAGCTTAACATTAGTACCTCTGCCAGTATCCCCTTGTCCCTCCACTAGGCTTCCTTCCACGGGTAGCTTTATGTTTGTCTTCTGCTAAAGATGAAGAAACTCAGTGTGGTAGCTGTGATGTTGAAGAAAGTGCCTTTGCTGTTAACAATTCTATGTATTTTTTCACTTGTGTACTATATGCTAACTGTTGGAGATGACTTGAGTACTCTAAATTTGCTTCCTACCAAGCAGAAGACTTCTGCCTACATAGCAGCGTGCTGCTTGGAACTGGTGAATATCAAACAGATTGGATTGATGTCTTGTATACTAGGAAGGTTCTGTGGTACTCTTTGCAAATAACATCTCTGAGAAGATGAAGGCTCTTGGAGTAGTTGCTTAAAAAAACAAACAAAAAAGTAAATTGGGCTGCAAGTTCTTAGAATTCTTTCCTGGGTCTAACAGTAAAGCTTGGTAGTGCTGTGCAGTCTTCTGCAGTGGCTTTGTAGGTAGAATCACTTATTTAAAGCTACCTGACACAACTATAAAACCTTTAATTTTGATTATTTACTTTGGCAAACTTCAACCATTTGAGTTGAAATTTTACATGCCAGATCTATTCCAGGTGGGCTCTTATTAAAAGAAACAGATGGTGTGTCATCCTCTGCCCAACTGTGAGAAGTTAAATTACATAAGAGTTCTGAACTGTCTTAGAATATCTCTGGATATCCCTACAAGCATGAATTTCTCCCACATAACCATCCTGAGCAAGTTTTAAGTGATGTTGCAGAGATGTAGCCAGACTTCTCTGTAATTGCTGCTGTAGGCCAGCTGGAACAGGCTTTACCAAGTGTAACAACCTGGTGAAATAAAATTATGGAGCTGTTGCGTTTGTCAAGGAGACGGCAACTATTGCTGTTTAGTTTCTCAAAGAACTGTTGTGCTAGTCTGTGGCCAAGACTCTTACTAGAACGTGTTGTGTTGTTACAAGTTGTATTAGGGTAGACCTTTTTTCTGGTCCTGCTCTCAGCACGCGTTGCTTGGCACCCTCTCACCCTGCTCTGCACCTTACTTTTGATGAATTTTAGCAGAAATTGACCCAAAATGGATTAATTCCCACTTGCTTGCATTTCCACGTGTTGCTGTTGCAGAGTTCTAGCAAAAGGAGATGGAATTATGTAAGTCATCTTGTTGTCTTAAAATTGCTTTTGAAGAATCTTGTAGTAATCTGATAAAAGTAGATGATTCTCATTGCCAGCCAATAGTTGTTAGAGGTTCTTTAAGTGTGACAGCACTGCCAATGCGGAAACAGTCTTTTGATATGGACAGGCTGCAGGACTGGTTTTACTGGTAGCTGAACCAGAAGAGCTACTAGTTTTACATTATCTATCAGAGGCAGTCTTACAAAACTGTTTGTCTTCAGGGTGTCCAGCCTTCACTGTTCCATGTTGTTCTATTTTAGTGTATTGCTATACTTCCTCCAAGAAACCTATAACATTATGATTTGTTTTTTTCCAAGCTAGAGAACAGGATTTTTTTCGAGTTGGCTGCATTGCTCTAGTGATGTATTATCAATGTTTTGTCATCACAGTATACCAGATTCTGAATGCTCTTTTTATTTTCCAATAGGCTGCTGTTTGGGATGCTGTATCCTGCATATTACTCATACAAAGCTGTGAAGACAAAAAATGTGAAGGAATATGTAAGTAGCGTGCTGAATTAAATGCCTCTGACATACAACTGTGAAATTTTCATAATAAAAGTGCAATAAACCATATGAAAGCTTGATTCAACTCTTACTATTAGCAACAACACCTGTGTGAATCTAGTGTTAATCCCGTGATTTTGTGCTAAAGTTTTCTCAGACATTTCATAGACTTTGTTGAAATGTGTCCAACACACTATTCTGTGTACAGATATTTTTAGGGTGATTTTTAAACATAAACCTTACAAGTGTTCGCTGTATTTCAGTGAAGTTTCCAAAATAATGCACTTTTGGGCTGGGGGTAGAAAAAAAGCTTTCTAATTCTTTCAACACCTGCAGCATAAGCAATGAGTAATAGATTTTCAGTGACCACTTGAACACTAGCAGCAGTTTAGTTGCTGTTCTGTGGGGCTTGACAGGGGAGTCAAAATCTGCCTGAGAAAGAGTAGCTCTAGTTAATTTATCATTCCCCAAAGATGAGAAAAAAATGTAACCAGGGAAGGAAAAGATTTGGTTAAGGTGATGTGGAGGAAAGAAGCGCAACAGACAGAAGAGGAAAAAATGTTGCTACTGCAGTTTAGAATTAATCTGTTAAATTAGGTACTTTTTGGTGTGAGCAATGATTACCACAAGAATGTTACCCAGCTGCAGCCACAGGGAGCATTGGTCACTTCCCTGTTTTAAAAGGCAGCCTGACTTGATTTTGGCAATTAACCTGTATTCTCTCCTGAACCTTGTTCTTAATTTGGCTGCCTGACTCAGGATGGAGTCAGTGCTGTCATTTACTCCAACTCGGCAGCTGTAGCTGTGACCTCATGCTGCTCTCTGCATGGGTGCTGTCTCCACTTTGTACTTGGTTTTAGTAGCAGAATGCAGTAGGTATTATTCCTCCCCTTGTATGTCTTATATTTAGTCTGAGCACTCCATCAAGGCTCCAAAGCAGACATCATATTCATACTGCTGCTCTTTTCTGTGAACGAGGTGATGAGAGCTTATTTTTGCATATAGAGCCAGTGCCTGCCAGAGCTAAGCTTCTGGGAGAAAAAAAAAAATCATCAAAAATAGAAAAATTTCCTCTGTCTTATGCTTACTTTTACCCTGTCAAGAAAGTATATAATGCAATGAATCTATAATCTGCTTTTCCTCCATGCTCCCTCGAAAGAAATCCACAGGCTAAGTAAAGGATAGCAGTTTCAAATTCTAATAGAACAAATCACTTTAATTTAAGAGGTTACCATTACCTCCTGCAATATGTTTTCTAGAAAAATGGTGATATTTGTAGAATGTTGTGATTGTCTGGTTAGCTATGACTTAGCTGTGTTTCTTGGGCATCCTTTTTTAGAGATGCCTGTCATTTACACAAGACTTTTAGCAGGAACTGTAACCATATTTTTCTAGCTGTGTATTTTCATTTGGTGTGAAAACACTGCTTTTCAGTCACTTGTGATCTTTGAGCAGTCCCTGAACTTGCAGTTGCACACAAAGTACTCATGGGCCTGAGATGAATGGGACTCATCACAGGGACTTTTTCCTGGGCAGGGAATGACATTGATTCATTAATGAATAACCACTCCATTGCTAATTGGGTTGAGTGTCCAGATGGATCTTAGGAATGGTCCATAGTTTTCATCTGCCCAGCTGGGGTCATTTTCTCTCATGGAGAGGGTGTAGGTTTAACTGCAGCCTTCCAAATGGCTCAGCTCTGAGCACAGCTTCCTTTCCAGGGCTGTGTGGCTCTGGATCCATCTGCTTTTGTTTGCTGGATTGCAAGAGCTTTGTAAGGGTGAACATTTTTTACTTAACCACTGCTTCCACCAGTAAAAAACAAAAACCCCAAGAAAACCCCCAAACCAAAACAACAACAAGGACCAAAAACAACCACCAGAAAGTACGGATGTCTTGACGTGCTGTGTAGGTCATGATGCAGCAAACTGTTCAAAGATTATTTCTGAGGAAAAAAAGTGTTGCTGTTGGTTTTGGTAATTTAAAAGACTTATGGACCTTGATCCTAGAAATTAGGATCTGTGCCTTTGAGGAGTTTTATTTGTTCTTGTAATTACCCTGGTTTAATGGAGTTGACTATGGTCTTTGAGGAGTTTTTTCACTGTGTTACACCAAAGTGCTTGTAATAAGCATCTGAAATGTAGTTTAGAAGTCTGAAGGACCAGTCTTCTCAAATTCTGGCTTAAAAAATCCTGACTTGAAAGTATGTGCTTCAGCCAAAGCCAACAAAGATGAGCTTAACACTTGGATGATAGGAAAAAAGCTCAACAAAGCAAATCTGTAATCACCCTTTTAACATAAAAAGCATAACTCCATCAAAGCTTCTGTAACTTCATCTTTAACGGTTAAGTAGATGGTAATCTTCTGAGCAGTGGCAAATATGACTTTTTTTTTTTCTTCCCATCTGGTATGAAAACCACTGTAAGTCACTCAGGTTCCTTTTCAAGAATACCTTCAGTACCTAATGCATTAGTGGTACTAGAATATAATCTGTGTTTCTGAGCATCTTTGCCCAGAGTTTAGCAGCACTCCTGGCAGATCTCAGGTACCCTCTGCAGAGCATTTCTTACTGTTCCTAGCAGCCCAAGAGAAACTCCACTTCTACTGTTTTTCCTAACTGGGTGAATAGATGTTGATGAAGGACTGAATAGCCTGGATAAAACATATTGGGGAAAAAAAAAAAAAATCAGCCTTGCCTGGCGTATTAAAAACTGCATTGCATCATACTTAGGGTGATGGGGCAAGGGTGGATGTTAGTTTTGTTTTTATTCAGGTGTTGACTCTGGTTCATGGAAGGGTCACCAGTCTAAATGTCACATGGCCTGTCAGAGATGACTTCAGCTGTTGTGTCGGTTTGTCTTAGTTTATTCAAGCCTGAAATATCTAAATCCTCTGAGAGACTGAAGTGAAGAATGCCATCACATGACTGACTTGCTTTTGAAATTGAAATGCAGAAAGGCATTTAAGATAAATGGGTCTCAGGTTGTGACAAATGAAGTGCTTTTAAAGCATAATGCACAGCCATGAGGCAGGCAGCAGTGCAGCATTAGCTTTTGAGTATTTATTTAAATCCACGTAAAAAAAAAAAAAAAAAAAAAAGATTACTTTAAAAGTTAAGACTAAATCTAAGCCACATCCTCTATAGGAAAGTATATATATTCCTCCTTTTGAAAGAGGGTACATGAATTTAGGACGTGAACTACTGTCTAACAAATTTGGTGTTTAATGCTTTATGGACATGCCGGAAGAGTTAATAGTCTGTGTATCACAAATGAAATGAGGTTACTGCATGTGTTTGCAGGTGATGTTTTTCTTATCTTTTATTTCTTTTTTTAAAACTGTGGGTTTTTTTTCTAGCATAGATAGTGTTGGAATTTAAAGAACATGTGGGTGTTCAGTATGAATAACCAGTGGTGGTTTGCACTGACCTATTTTGGAATTTGACCACTGATATCTTAAAGAAGACAAATGCATGGAACTATTTGTATAGCATTTATTCTGAAAGATGTAATCAGTTTAGACAACCAAATTTAAACAAATGTTCAAGAAAAATGAGCTACCTAGTTAATTTTTAGAAAACTTTTATTTTAAGAGTATTCTCTGATTTCAAAACTATCACGTATAGTGTAAATCTTAAAAACAAAAAAGTATATAGATGTAAACCCCTGAAGCATTAAGATGCTTACATGTGAACTCTTTTATTAACAAGAATCTTGCCATTCCTGGCATATGAATAGAATTACATTTCCATGAAAATGCTTTTTTTCTGCTTTGCCCTGCTGTTAATACCGTAAACTAAGCACACACATAGAATTTAACTGCAAAGCATAGCTGAATGAAGTATATTGTGAAATAAAAGCAAGGGCTACCTGCCTTAATAATGCTATCATTTGTGGTATAAACATATGGATGAGCATTGGAGAGACTGAAATATCCTTTAGTGCTGTAGTGGGAGTTGCATTTAATCCTAAACGATCATCTACTGACTCTTTGCAGTGTTTTTTTTTCTTATCACTAAAGATTCTAGAGGCAGAATCAAATCTGTGAAGCCAGCCTAGGTTAGGTTGTGACCATGGTGACCCAGCCATTTCACTTAGCTTGTCACAGCTGCCACCAGTTCTATTTATGAACAGAAAACCCTTAGGACCTTCATATAGTTTCACTTGTAACCCAGTATGTGCAGACTGAGATAGTTGGAAGTCCTGCTTTGACAGCTCAGAACTGACTGTGTAGTGTACAGTGTATTCTGTGAAAGGTGGAATCTAAATTCTTACTGAAGATGTTGTTTTTCAGGTTCGCTGGATGATGTATTGGATTGTGTTTGCTCTTTATACAGTTACTGAAACAATAACTGACCTAACAGTCTCTTGGTAAGAGCCTGCTTTTTATGAACTCTGGATGAAACTGTATTTGTTTCTCATGTTCTTTGATTTGTAATGTTTTGATTTTTATAAAGAAGTTGATAGCCCTTTTTTGAGGAAAAGATCTCAGCGTATGTGAAGAATAACATCTGTTTCCAAGTTTGCTGTACACTCTCCCTTGAAGTAAGGACTGTAGAACTTCCACCTTTGCTATAGAAACTGAACAAAGGCATGGAACTCTTCAAGGATGGACTGTAATTTCTCTGTGCAGAAATGTTTAATGCAAAACAAGTATATTAACTGTTTGCATTTCTTAAATGACAGTAGAGTAAAAAAAATAAATCTGTAAGTCTATAACTCGTGTAATTTTTCTCTAATATAACTTATTGGATGTGAAGAATCCTCTATGTTAACATGTAATTGTGTTATTTGAAGAGATCTCTTTATTATGATTAATTACTGTGCATTTTCTTACTGCAGATGTTGATTTCATGCAACCTTTAACTTGTCTGTAGGTTTCCACTGTACTATGAACTGAAGATAGCTTTTGTTATTTGGCTCCTTTCCCCATATACTAGAGGGGCAAGTTTAATCTACAGAAAGTTTCTCCACCCACTTCTTTCTTCTAAAGAAAGGGTAAGAAATAACTTCTCATACTTTTAATGCCTTATACTGAAATACTGTTGCTAGATACACAGTAAAAGCAGATCAGCGTGTTATCGGTCTGCAGGCAGCATGAACCCAAGTTCAGAGACAAGTGCATTTGACTCTCCATGTACGTTCTTCTGTTTAACTGGCATGAGCAGATATTGTACTTCTTTCTATTGACATGAGATAGCTTGGTGTTCTCTGGTCTGTGCGCACTTTGGGGAGCCCAGTTGAGTGGAAGTGATGCACTTTGACTTTCTACTGAAAGAACATGTGCAGTGTGTGTAGAAGCATGAATGCAGTTTTAGCAACAGCTTTGCGTGTTAGCATTTTTTCTGGCATAACCTGATAAAAAACTTCTTAGGATAAACAACACTGACTTTTCTGGTGTGCAAACTGAAGGAGAAGAGGAGAGACTTTGTACTGAGGTTTAAGGGAAGACGAGTCTCCAACAGAAAAGAGCTAAAGGATATTTAGCTTTAGCCAAAGTATGACAGGGCTATGGATCTGCTTAGCTCTTTTCCAGTACCCTGTTTAGATCTGTGTCAAGAGTGATTAGCAAAGGTCTAAAAACCTCACACTACAGAAAATAACATTCCTAAAGGTCAGTGCTGGGCTTGCCCTTTATTAGGCAAAACAGGTAGCTGAATGATTGCCACCAATTCGAACAATAAGGTCATCTTGACCTTCTGAAGGTTGAACTATAAACTGTTTGCAACTTCATAAGCTAAAGGGATTTTTCCCTGTAGTCTGTGAGCTGTTGTGAACTACCTCGAAGCCTTTATCTTCAACTCCAGGCATTAACCACAGCTGGGGATGAATGTCATTACTGGATTGTCCTTGGTACTTAACTACATAAAAGCTCTGGCTTCAGAAGTTCCTTGTGAGCCAACTCTACCTTTCTAAGGAGCTCTCTGATTTCATCTTAAATGTTTTCTTGAAAAACTTTTGTCTGACAAGTGAAGCTTACTCTCTATAAGGTACTTGCTGTGTAGCTGCTGTGTTTCTGAGCTGGAGAAAAGTGATCTGTTTTATAGTCTTGTTTGACCAGACATAATCCTTTTTTAAATGGGAGTCTAAGTGAATGAAACATCAGGAGATAAAGGCAAGAGTAATTATTCCATTAAAAATTTTCTTAAAGATTTCTTCAGTCTTCTGTTATTGATGGAAAAACAATGCTGTGGGGTAACATGCCTCTTATGCATAGCCTTCTAAAATTTAAGTATGTTTTCCTTTTAGGAGATTGATGAGTACATCGTACAAGCCAAAGAAAGAGGCTATGAGACCATGGTGAATTTTGGAAGGCAAGGGTTGAATTTGGCAGCAACTGCTGCAGTGACAGCAGCTGTAAAGGTAACTTTCTACTTGCATTAATTGCTTAATTGATATAGAACAGTGTAATTGTGCTGAGGATTTGCCATTCCTAAACAAAAAGATGAGTTCTGCAAATATGTTGAAAAGCTGGAGCATAATTAATGGGTTGCAGCTCTCTAGTCCTCCTCATATTTATGTTTGTTTGTTTAAGATGGTTTGTAGTTATTTCTTGGATGATGAGGATCAGTTTACTGTAAGTCAAAAGATACCATGCAGTTTTCTATGCAGGCTTTTGGTAAAGATGACCATTGTTTCTTTTCTGTCTCTGTGCTTTCTTGTTGGTAAACAAACTATTTAAAGGATTTCTGGCTTTTCTGCTGTTTTTCTCCAATCAACTTGAGGTAACTCCAAATTTGAAGTAAGGCATGAAAGATTACTACCACAGATAAAAGTTATCTTGACACAATTAACTTGTTTGCAACTTGTTGATTATTAAATTAATACACTAAGCATAAGCTTGCATATCGCTGTTTAGCATACTCTTGCTTTATCATGCAATTTCCATTAAATCATGAAGTAACCTGTGGCTGTTCCCAAGTGTTGTTCCTATAAAACTCATGACCTTCAGTTGAATTTCAGAAGGTTCAAGGTCTAGGAGAACAAAATAAAAGCTTATAAATAAGATTCTAAGTAATTTGTAGTCCACCAAAAGGAGTATAACTTGAGGCAATGTATATCCAACCTAATAGTGTTTTAAACCAAATGACAAAAAAAAGTATGGAAGGAAAGATGCGTATGGTCTACTTAAATGATAATTTTAAGGCTATCAGGATTAATTTCTACCTGGGAAGAAATGAAACTCCTGGCTTTGTAGTAACAGGACTGAAAAGCTGAATACTGTTAGTAGATAACAGAAACAGATGTAGAGATCCCTGGCAGTCAAAGTTAAGTGGGTACAGCTAGCATTTAACTTAAATTTCTGTGCTTCTATGTGAACTTCTTGCCTTATAAATCAAAAACATTTCTAAAAACTACATTTTCAAATGCTATCTTGAAAAGGGTTGGAAGAAGTCGTTCATATTTTCGTTATTCATCTTCTCTCTTTAAAAATATATACATGGGTGTTAGTGTAAAAAAGATGACTTTTTGTTTTAAAATATGGACATGATGAGGCAAAAATACAGACAATGTAGTGCAGTTTGACCGCTGGTTCTTTTTTATTATTCAAATCCTTAGTATTGCCTTGAGGCATTAAATAATTTGGAATGAAATAGGATGTACCTCTTAAGGAATGAAAGTATCTAGGTGATTTAAAGCAAAACAAAATCAAACCAACCCAGCAAACAAAACCTCAAAGTACTCTTCCAGGAAAAAGTTCAAGAACTGTGCTAAATGCTATAGTGCAAATTCTTTGCCAAACAGCAAATCATGATTTATTACAATGTGCACCTCTAATGATGCTTATGCTCTGTGTGTTTTCCTTATGTCTGGCTGGCTAAGGTTTAATATTTTTGTGTTAATCCTTACGGTGTTACAGAAATATTGTTAAATAATATTAAGAGAAATATCTCCTCCCACTTTCTTCTGAAATAATGAATAAATTTTTCCTAAATGTCTGTGCTTAGATTTCATTGCTATTCGGCTGTGACTGGCAAGATGCCTGCTCTATTTGTTAAAACTTGTTAAACATGCTCATGAATATTTCTACAGAATTAGTTCAGTGCAGATGAGATGCTTGAGCAAAACAACCACCACAATACCAACCACCTAAAATAGGCATGATTTTTAAGCAGTATGGAAGAGGATACTCTCTGAAAATCTTTATTTTGGCATGTTGAACATCTCTTTGGTTTGTCATTCCAAAAAGCTGAGCGTGACTGTTCCATGCAAGCAAATGGAGACAATGCACATGTTCTTGATTTTGTTCTGTTTTTCAAGAGTTGACTGCTGCCTCCAGCAGGTGACGAGATGATCCCTTCAGCACGAGCTGGCGGAGCACGCCGGAGGGTTTCAGGAATGGAATCCTATTTGTGGCATCAGTTTTGATGGGAAAGAGACACACTTTTGTCGCGCCTTTTTTTTTTTAAGGAGCAGGCATGCTTCTTCTGACATCCAGTCTCAAATTAGGAGGAGAGAATGTGGGACGTTAGACACAAGAGGGAGGTCCAAGGAAAGCTTCTGTTCACTGTAGTGTCCAAGGCACTATGTTGTCTGCTTATGCTGACTTTAGAAAGGTGGTAAAATTGTGTGGAAACTCTGGAGTATTTTCAAGATAAAGTGTGGGAAAGAGTGGTTTTCTCCAAGGGCTGTCAAAGGAATATTGGATTAGTATTAAAAGGGTAGTTGGCTGTGTAGGGGGGGCTGGAGGAGCCAGCCAGGTCAGTCTGATAAAATTTGGCATAGATATTTAAATGTGCTCCACTGTAGTTATGCTAAAATGTAATTGGCAGTAGTCATGGCTTCTTGCTTACATTCCCATACAGATATTTTTAGCAGGTACTAGTTAACCACTCTTCATATAAAATTCAATGTTTTGAAATTTGCTAAATACCATACATTAGGAAAACAAACACTTGTAAAATCCTGATTTCAGGAGACTTAAAGATGAAATGTGGCCTAGGCTGACTTTTATATTTGACTAATAAAAATTTTCTTCGGAGTATAAGAGAGTCAGCAACAAGATACCTTTAATGCCAGGAAAGTTGTTGGAGGTCTTTCTGCTCAATAGTGTATGAATTTGTGGAAATCATGTCCATGGCACTAAGTACCACTGATTTTATCTTGTATTCTGATGCATCTGCTTTCTAGATATTCTGAGGTGCCATTTACACCTGTCCATTCCAATTTTTGCCAACACATAAATTCTGACTTCCCAAGCTACTAGCAAAAACAGTTTTCCGTATCACCACATGTGGGATGGCTGCTCATTAAGCTGTGAAATGCACTGTCGTCCTTAATGAGGTCACACAAATATTGTTCATTTGTAAAGTATAATTTGGTGGCGGTAGTAATAATATATTTTGAAGGCTGTTTTTCTGCATGTCTTTCAGTCATCCTGAATCTGCTGCCTCTTTGCTAGCTGTGTATCATTCTAATGGCCTTGCTCAGGGCACAGTAGAGGGAGGAGGGATCCCACAGCCAGCTGTGGCGGGCAGCCGGTGCCCATCTCGGCTCCCCAGCGATCTCGCTTTCATCCCTCATCGCTGCCGAGTGCCGGGCATGCTGCAGGGGTCAGCCACGGGACAGCAGTCCTGCTGCAGGTCGAGAGGGAACAGGAGTCGTTCTCTGTTGGGGGAGAACAGCTGGGAACGCAGGTGCTGTGGCTCTGCGCCCACAAAGCGCGGAGCAGCTCTGTGTTCATGCTGCCCATTGAGAACTTGTCCAATGAAGACAAGCGGCTTGTGCAGCGAGCCTGAGTGCTGAGAAAAAAGTCCCTGAGGCAGATAAACCGTGTGGTGTCTGTTTACAGCAGCTTCCCTGGGTTAAGTGTATGGGCTGTAAAAATACATGCTCAAAAACAAAATAGAGAAGGGCATTTCACATATGAGGGTCAGCTGGTGAGACGGCATACTAATAGCTTAGTAGAGCCCGAGAAGTCTCAAAAGGAGTCCCATAAGTAGGCTATATTTATCACACACTAGATTTAGAAACCCATTACAACTTAAATTAGCGCTACAGATTGGTCACTGGTAATGAATGTGGTCTCTGAAAAGGGCTTAATATGTTTTAGGAAACACTATTGAATAAATAAGCAGACTAATTTTTCAAGACTTGCATTAGTTTAAGACAACACAAACTTCACAGTTCATCTCTCTTCAACATTCATTTACAAAGAAATTTGAGCACTGAAGTCCTCTACTTTTTTTTTCCTGCACTGTAATTGTAAATTCATGTCTCTCAATCTTTTGTGGTGTAGCTTAGTTGGCAGCCGCTGGGCTGGATGCAGCTCCCTGTATTTCTTCTTTACTGATATGATGGGACAGCAGGGCAGACCTGGCAGCTGCTCTGCCATCTTCTCCGGAATAGCACCTTGGGGACAGGTGGTGGCCGCTGTCATACCCATGGTGTGAGTGTGGAAGCAGGAGATCTCCTTCCAGCTACACCTGCAATTGGATTGCTCTGCCTCCTGTTTTGTGGGCAAATACCTTGCTTTCAAGCTGTGGCTTTCCAATAAGGTAGCAAAGCTCCTAATACATTAATAGTCTAAGTGTGAATGTTACTCTCATGTTTCCTGCAGTAGGAGGGTATTTAGTATTTTTCAGTAAAACTTTCATTCTGATCTGATAGCAATCCAGATTATTGCAGAGTGCTTTGTTTTGACAGAAAGCGATTATCTGCTTCTTTGGGGCATGAGGGGTGGAAGAATCTTCCTAAATCTTAAGTGCTGTGCAAGCATAGTGATGTGTGTTAGGCTTTTTTTTAATAATTAAAAAATGCCACAGACAGCACCTTGAAATTTTTCCTCCAATTAGTCTATGCAGTGGTGGGAAGCAGGAATTCATCTCAGTTTGCCCAGACTGGATCTTCCTAGGGGTAGGCTGGAGGCTGCATTCAGGCAGGAGGAGACTGGGGGGCTGGAGGAGGGGGTGGGGTACCTGCATGGGACCAGTATAGTGTGTGAGCACGACTGTGCAGTACAGTAGTGGTTGTGCAGTCCCCAGTCCTACTGTGACTCTCAGGCTGTGTTCTGCATCTCTTATTTGTATATGTCCTTTCAAACTTCATAATATTTGCGGTGTGTAACTTGAGCAAAACTTTCCGTCTTGGAAGCAGTTTTGGAATGAAGGGCCCATTGTATGAATCTGCTGCGTCCTTGCCGAATGAGGCAGTGCTCTGCAGGAGCTCTAGCTTCATCGAGCGTGTAGTTTGGTTAAGGGCACAATGTTACTTTATGGCACATAGCGCGACTTTTTTCCCCTTTGAAAAACAAAATTCTGTATTCAAAAAGCTGCACTGAAAAATAAAGCTAAGCCTTGCCAGCTTGGATCTACTCCTCTGTATCTACAGTGGAATAGGAAATACAGGCTTGTAACTTGAATTCTTAGGGTGTTAGTTATACATTATTCTGTACAATTTCCAAATGTCTTTTTGTGATGATGAATGAACTTGCTGTGCAATTGTTACACCATTGTCTTTCTGTTCTTTTGCTTCTGGCTAAATCTAGCTTCTGTCACTATTCTATAGTAGATTCAGTCCACAATTAGTGCGGACTTGTGCTGAATTTCTGTGGATTCTGCCGAGAACCAACTGGGTCCATTTTGTGCATTCTTCAGTGTTCAGTGATTGAGACCTGAGCCCTGTTGTGTCACTTCAGGCAGTGGATGCAGATTGATCAACAGCCTTGCGTTGTAGCAGACACTGTAAGATGTTACATGTCAAAAGCAGCAGCCCCATCTCTGCAGTTCTCTACTGTCCTACCAGCTGACTGTTGGCTCTCAGGCATAGCTGGTTCCTCATCTGGTTTGCTGTGCAAATGCTTTTCAATGCAAGAACTGGAGTTCTTAAGCCTGCCTTAAGCCATTTTAGGGAATAAAATTTAATATCAGAATTTCTACAACAGTTGATACACAGACTGTGCAGTGTCAGTAGTGCATCTTAACTCAAAGACAAGCTGCAGTTGTGTTATCGAGAACTGTCAGTCATCCTACATGTACACAGGAAGAACTAGAAAACGAAAGGCTCCTACTTCTCTCATAAGGAACTCTTTCTTCATTATTATTTACTGGCAATGTATGAATGGAGTTGTAAGTTGCCTTTGTAGCACACTTAGTTTTATATATTGTACTAATGACTAGTCAACAGAAAATGAGTATTAGGTTTCAGCCACTTCTCCCCTCCTCCTGCTGCCCCCAGCTTTGGTGGCTGTGCAAGCTTAAGGAGTATCACTCTACTGTCTCTTCACTTTACATGGCTATTTTTAACATTAAATAGTTTAGTGTGCTCGTCTACCAACTGCAACCAGTTGTTGCCATGAGAGTGAGAACAAATAGCTGTAGTCAGCGGTGCAAGAACTGTTTTACGCTGGTGCTGCTGCAGAGAAAGGTGTGAGGAATTGTACCCAGATTTCTGCTACTGTTAGCTAACATAATGCTCAATGAGGAATTTTACCTGGAAACCTCATTTGTAAGAATGAAACCATTTTGAACCCTTGCTTGAAGTGGGATTCATGCACAGGCGTATCAACCTTCCTCTGAAACAGTTATTTTTTGCCTTATATGCCAGAGAGGGAAGAATTAAATGTTACTTTAACATGACATTGAGTAATGTGCTTATCCTTTCAGTTGCTTATACAATAAATTAAACTTCAGTGCTTTAATAATATCATCTGGTGTAAGATGAAAGATCTGCTTGACAACCCTCCTTTCCAAAGGGTAACTTTCTATATGTCCCATGTAGAAAAGATGTAGAGACAATCAGAGAAGGAATACTAATGATCAAATGTGATCAACTATCCTTGTGTGTAGCATTAGCTTTTGGGTTTGTTTTATAGCACTGAAGCTACATTAGTAAGAGAACCTGGCAGCCTGTAGTCCAGGCAGGACTGCTTTGGTTTGTGGTTTCAAGTTTCTGTCAACTACAGCTTTTGTAGTGCTGCCAGTTTCTCAGTTACTTGAGTTCATGTTACAGACTGTATTTTTAACACCTTTTTCCTTTTATAAAAATACTCAAATTTGTAGAGGGTAAAATAAAAAATAGTGGAAATCTTTATCTTCAACCACATTTCTTGAAACACAAGTGTTAAAGCTACTGTCATGTTACCTAGCACTGCTTTGTTTGAAGTGAATTGAGCATTTCTGATTTTTTTTTTTCCATTTAAACGCTTCCCCTTGCCCAAAAAGCCTTTATTTGCTCAGATTAAAGGAGTGAAATGAGACATTTGTAATGAAATCATTAGCTTCCCTGTAACCTTATCTAGGGGCAATGTACAGTTAAGCTTGGGTAAAAGCAACACTTAAAGCAAATGTGAATCTACTGCATGCTAATGTTCAGTGAATTTTGTAGTACAACAAGGAAGCATGGCCTTAAACATCTGAACCCAACTTGAACAGCAAAGTTATATCCCTGCTTTGTTTTTAAAGATGTTGTTGTTGTATTTCAGAGTCAAGGTGCGATAACTGAGAAACTGAGAAGTTTCAGTATGCATGATTTGACTTCTATACAAGGAGATGAGCCAGTAGGACAGAGAGCCTGTCAGCCCTTACCAGAAGCAAAAAAGAAAACCAGAGCCTCTGCAAGTGAATCTTCAGGTAAGTATCTATTTTTTATAGCTAAAAGAACAATTCACCAAAGACAAAAGTGGGAAAGCAGAAATACATTTACCCCATTGAGGAAGAATTCTAGTGCACTTGAACACAGTTGACTTGAACAAAATATGACAGTTGAAAAATATTCCCTGAATTATCTTCTTCTTGCAGCCACTAATAGTGTGGTCGTACTGTACTCGTTACTCCTACCTTTGCCAATTAGGAATGACAATTCCTTGCCAAAGTAAAGCTTAATTGGAAGTAAAAAAGATATGTTAAGTGGTGTTTTTGTGACAAATGTATGACAAATGAAACACGAAAATTTATGGAAGCTCAATAAATAGGAAGAGAAAATTAACAAATTAATTCAGTAGGTCTGTAATGATAGTTCAAGATGTAAAATTGCTTGTGGTGATAGGAATAATGAAAGCATTAAGTTGTCATAATGGACTCATGCACATCAACACTAAAAAGATTGTGTAGTGACCAATATATGTTTTTGCAGAGATTTTATTATTAGTCTTATTGTTTTATTATTACATGTATTATCAGCATCACTTTGCTCTTGCACCTATGATGCTTGAAGGAAGGTTTCAGTCGAAGGTTGTCAATTGCACTTTTTTAAATGGTGAAGCTACAAGGTAAAGAAATAGCTCTGGTCTATTACTTTTCTTTTCACCTAAGCCTGTCATTGCTTCTGAGGGGTGGTGCTTGGAGAGTACAAGAAATTCCAGGAATTGCATTGAAGTCCATGGTGTTTGTGAGGAATCAATGTCCACCTGAGCGGCCCTAAGCTGAATTGCTCATTTTGCCCAGGAGATTCTGTGCTGGTCAGTGTAAACACAGGGGGTGCTGTGAGAGAGCCCATGAAATCATCACCAGTTGCATTAGGGCTGATGCCACTGGAGCTGTTGTGCAGGGGCTATTTCTCAGTAAGAGATCATTAGTTATCTCTCTGAAGTAGCTTGAAAATGCTCAAAATTCCATTTAAAAAAAAAAAAAATCTGTTACAGTTTATACTGTATGAATAATCACAGATAGTGAGATTCAATCTCAAATGTCAAAATGCTTTCTTAGAGCTAGTTTAACTTATTTGTTTCTATTTCTGGACCCAAATCTAGTGTACACCTCTCCTGTTTTCTTTGAATTTTCTTCAGCATTAGAGATTTTAAAAAGGAACAAACCACAGATACAGAGTTAGGAACTCTATGCAGTGATATCTCATTGCACTTAGCAGATGTTATTTTTTGTGATCTGAACTTGGGAGTTCTTCTGCAAATTAATTGAAAAGCCCTAGCTGTAGAAGGACACTGATCATAGGATGACTGAGCTGCCAGCATGGTTGCTGTGAAAAAGGCAAACGTGATTTTGATGCATCAGAAGAGGTGTTACAAATACACACAAGGAAGTATTGGTGTCACTGCGAACAGAAACTATATGAGTAACAGATGTGATTCACGTATTCTGTACTGAAAAAGATGAACTGAAACTCTATTGGAGGCAGACACACGTTGCCTCTAGAGTGGCAGAAGAGGCAAGTCTGCCTTAAGGAGCTGTGGAGTAGGTGAGTGTGATTCTAATTTCAGAGGGAGAAAATGAAGTGACCAAAGTAAAATAATCTAACTAAGCCTAAATAAAATATTGGCTTAAGATGAAATGTACGTTGATCATGAATAAAGTTGCGTTTGGAGGCTAAAAGGTGTCCCTGAGTGTTAGAGCTTGTATGTTCTGGAGTGGCCATATAAAAGGAGAGCTGGGCGGGGGGGGAACCGCATTACATTTAGGGGCTTTCTGATAGATAGGGCTGTGGTGGGGATTCAGGGCTTTTGGACACGAAGGAGCTCTTCAGGATGTGTTTTTAGGCTCTTTGCGCCCTCTCGTGAGTAGCTTTGGTAATAATCTTGGCCTTGTTTTTGCTGGGATGTAAACAGCCCTTGATAGTGTTTTGATATTGTATCGATCTGAAAGGAACTTTGATATTAAATATGCAAAGATAGGCAAGTGTGAAGAAAGACCCTATGAATCATAGAATGACTTGGGTTGGGAGGGACTTTTAAAGGTCATCTAGTCTAACCCCTTTCTCATGGGGATTGTGGCCAAAAACCCTAAGTATTTCTCAGGATGACCACTGAGGTCTCAGCAGTTCAGTGTAAAGCAGAAAATGGTAGCAGACTGATGGTTTAATTTTGGACAACTGGGGAACCACTGCATTACACACCTATGGAACAAAGTGGCTTGTTACTTACAAAGGGCAGAGTTAGAGGTGACAAGCTCCTGGCAGATGGGGTGTTTAGCTGTTCTGAAACAGCTAGCAGACTGTTTAAAAGAATAAAGGATGTGTGTTAGAGATGAAACTCATGGCCTTCTTGGAAATCTAAAAGTTACAGCTACTTCTTATTAAACATTTTTGTAAAACTGTTTTTTAAAGGTTACAAAAATCCACTGGAAAAAAATCCTGGTGATGATAGAACAGATGAAGAGATGGAGGGGACACATTCAGAGGATGAAGCATTTGCTCAGAGAGGCCTTCGAAGAACTCAGAGCATGAAATCTGTGAAAAGTATTAAAGGCCGTAAAGAGGCAAGTATAATCTTAGTTAAGTATTGAGTTTGTTTTTAACAGTGTACTTTGACTTTTTTATTAGTGCAGAATTTTTTTTTCTTAATCTTAGATGGGTTTTCAACAATAATTGCATTGTAGAATGCTAAATGGAGAAGGAAGTATGTGATAATGTCTAAGCTTGGAGCTTTTGTACTGTGGGCTTTTTAAGGGAAGTGCATGAATGAAATGAACAGATGAAAAAGGGAGGAGGAGAGATGAAATAGAATCTGTGCTTGTAATACAAATTCTGACACCACTAAGCCCAACTGCTCACCTTAAGGGGTATAGATAGTGGTATTGTCATCTGCATTGGCGTGTCTTGGGTTTGCACATTTAAACATCTGGTGTTTAATGGATTAAAGAAGATTCAGAGTTTTTTAGTTCCCATAGACATATGGCTTGCTTTGACTTGTAACTCACAAAGAGAAGATTGTATGTACAATTCAAAGTGTTTTATACTTGCATGTGTCATAAAATTTAAAGAAAAGGACAAATGTCTATGGGATCTCACAGAAGTTGTTGCATGATTCTGGGAAACGAGTTGAGACCATTCTTGCCCAATTCTGTTGAAACTATATCTCATTCAGTCATAGATTCTCTTAGTGAATCTGTGGAGTGTCCAAAGCACATTTAAAGATGTGCTAGATTGGATTAGTGGAATGTAAATACTATTTCTGCCTGAAGTGATCTCAGCTCCTTCTTAAGTTATATTTTTTTTTTCCTCATCAGATACGGTATGGATCACTGAAATACAGAGTAAAGAAGAGGCCCGCTGTGTACTTCTAAGTGTATTGGCACAATGCCTGCAAGATAAACTGCTGTATTATAATGACTTGAATTGAGTGTGTCAAGTGTTAAAGATCTGTGTATGGTTCATATAATGAGTAGATACGAATAGATATGGTAGGACTTGGTTTTATGAACCTAAATGGTCGGATAAAGTATTACTCTGCTTTTCTATAATTGCTTATTGTTTAGACTTAAATCTTTGTCAAGTTACAGTAGGAATTTCAGCACTCCTTAAATGGGAATTAAATGAGTAATAGGAAACAGCCTTTTTCCAGAGGAACCAAACAGACCGAAATAATTACAACTCCAATTGAATTAACAGAAGTTGTAAGTACTTGGAGCTTGTGAAAATTGAACCTATAGTGTCTCCAGGTTTACACAGAACAATCGGTATAATTGAAATATTTTTTCTCAACTACAATTCCTGAAAAGGCCTGTGTGTAATTTAAAAATGCACAGTTTAAAGGACAGTGGATGATGGTGGGGAAGGAAAAGGAAAGATGATGTAGATATGGTACATCCTTAGGATGATCTTCTTGCATCATATTGCCAAGCTTAACAAATTTATATAACACTAATAGGTGCAAACTGGGGGTACATTTAGCACTTTATGCAAAACTGTATAGTTTTGCACATTCTTACTGATTTACAGCTGCACACGTCATTTTAGTGACTTCTTAGGTTAGACTTATCTTTTGAATTCCAGCAATTCTTGTATTTAATGATCTTTTTTAAATTAATCTTGATTGCTTAAGAACACTTAGGATGCTGTAGATAACTGCTACTAACACTTAATATTATCAGGTGCCTTTCTATGTACTACAAGGCTGCGTGGGGTTTTTTTGTCTGTGTGGCTGGTTTGGTTTTTGTTGCTTTGTTTAGGTCTTTCTCCTTCACCTACAGAGATGTAACATGATTTAATTCAGTTTTTGGTTTAAATGGTGGTAACTAAAACTTATAGCAATTCCAGTGATAGACCTCAGGGATCTGATCAGCCCATCAGCTGTCTATTAGAAGTCATGCTGAGATGAAGGCATGTATAATAGATTATTCAGGCCCTGGTTTGGTTTTGCTCCGCATTGCTTTAAGAAGGAATATATATATATATATTAGAACATGTATGTGTGTATATTTCATATCAGATGTGGATTCTAAAATTTGCTGTGTAGGAGTTTTTTATTGCTCAAGATCTATACTAAAATATTTACATACAAATAGCTTTTTCTAAAAGTCTAGTTGATTTAGTCAGCCATTTTATAACATAGAGTCCACGGCATCACTCTTTGCATAGAGATTAATTTTGGAATACCATTCAACACGAGGACTTATCAAAATGACTTTTTGAAGTCCCCTTTGGTTCTGTTTTCTACAATTCTAAGAATTAGGCTGATTTCAGTTTTCCATCTGTCCATATTTCTGTTGTGCATTCAGGGAGAAAACATCCACTTTTTGTAGATAGTATTTTATTACTTGGCATGGGGAGAAAGGCTGTTACTTTTGGAAGGAAAGCCGCATGTGATCCCTCTTCTTCTCGGATCTCAGACTCCAGTCCTTAGACCTTCCCCCAGGTATGAGAGCCAGCTGCAAGTCTACTGCAGCACTTTAAAACATATTCTTAAGGCTTGAGCCTGCTGCAGTTCTTTTTCTTTCTATTACAGCAGTAGCGGGGTCATGGCTGGTAGGCCTGCCTGATGGCCTGTTGATAAATATTGGGTTTGAAGTTGTCTTCTGGAGACTTCGGGCCAGGGTTTGAATTGTGTGGATAAACATGCAGCTAGTCTGTATTGGCATTGTGTTACTTACTATTGTAGGTGTTTGCAAGCCAAGTGCAAAGCCTTGGTCAAATACAACAATACCGATGGCACAGTGCTTCTGGCATCTCTGAGGAAGTTAAATGCTTTAGGAAGAAGTTGCAACAGTTGGTATGTGATTAAAAGGCCAAAGCTTGTATTACTTTACTCAAATATGCAGTTTCATACCAGAAGACAGGAAGGCTGCTCTCTTCCAAATGAGGATAGTGCAAAAATCGTATTCTCTAACCAAAACTGCATCTTGTGATCCAGCTTTTTTATGGAGCTGTTTGAGGGGGAGGCAGTGATCAGAAAGGCTGCCTCCCTGGGGCATGGCTCATCTCTTGTGCCTCAGGAATGTTTGTGCTTCTCATCCGCTTACCTGAGCACAGGGAAAGGCTGGCTGTGTGTTCAGGTATGTAAGACATTAAAGGAAACTGGGGATTTTGTATTTGTATCTCGCCCCTCTTTGAAAATTGGACTAACCTGGGCCTTGGTTGGAATCTCTAATTCTTACTTTCCAGTTGAGCATCCTCCTTGAGCACTTGCTGCCACATCTTGCTTTAACTCATGATGTTTGTTTTATCAGCAAGCATGCCAATGAAATTGCCATCTTCCTACAAATCGGAATCCTGCAAGGAGGAGCAGGATAAAGCTCTTCTTTCAGAGTTACAGTTCCTGTTACAAGTTCACGGTAGATCCTGTTTTGGGGGCTGTGTTATTTTCACATTGCCAGGGCTAGAGATCATTTGAGTAGTTGAGGCTCTACCACACTCATCATGGTCAGTAAGTTGCTCTAGTTGTTGTGATGTACTTGAGGCTATACATTCTGGCAGATTTAATTTGCTAATTAAGTAGTGACAGAGGCTAAATAAACTCTCCTTTTTCTGAACTATGCATGGAACTAGGAAAGCCGGCAGAATTATTCATATTCATTACTGTTTGCATATAAATTTACTTGCATTCTCTCAGATATTATCTTAAGTGACAAAACTTCCAGTGTTTTTCTAGCTGTCGTTTTCCATCTAATATCCTACCGTAAAGTTATTTTCGTGACAGTTCGATTTTGCTCTTGGAATTAATCTTGGAACTGGTTCACTATTTTTTTTAATTCCTTGCTGTTCATTGTCAGCTGATGCTCAGCAGGGTACAATGACATGATTAGCTTTCATCCCACTGATACGTATTTCTGTCTGCTTGCTGAATTTAGTTTAGTTTGGCTTTGAAATATTACACAATCTTTTAAACTTTGTGTATAGGGAATTTTCAAACTTCTTCTGCCTTAGCAACTACCAAAGTCATCTGTCTAGCTCTTGCCAGTACGCTTATTGGAAAAATGGTAAACCAAAATCAATATTTCACTTAACATTCGTTTTGGTTTGGTTAGGTATAGCTCACATCAAATTATATACTCTTATGAAGAAAGTATTTCCTGAGAACTGACTGACTGCTACTGATAGGACTGCTAATTCAGTTAAACTTAAATAGAGGTTTAAGGTACTTAAAAGATAATATTTCTTGTTCAATCATATAAAGTTTTCAAGCCTTTCTAAAATATAGCTGAACTGACTCAGATTTCTTAGCAAGAGCCTACTGTACATGCTAAAGTACAAAATTTGAGATGAGTATTAAATTGATGGTCTCAGTTGCAAATAACCATAGGCCAGACTGATTACAAGGTAATTGCCAATATTAGCTACTTAATGCTAATTGCTTTGCTATGTGGATTAACTGAACATTACACAAAATACTTTTTGCAAACTATAATGAATTTTAAAATGAACAGAATATAATTTTGGTTAAACTGAATGGTGGAGTAAATGCTATAGATGCATTTAACATGCCGTTCATGACAAAAGATGCATTTTATTTTTGGTGTTGCTTTCATTCATGGTAAGTTGGTATCTTAAAGTATTTTTCTACAAAAATGTGTATGTGCAAAGGCAATACTTTAACATTTTTCAAGGACTCATGTTTTTAAATGCTACAGACCAGAGACTGTCTACATTGAGACTGAAGTTAGTAGCTTTAAAAAAATGCAATGTAAGCTTTAATTTTTATATTGTAATAATAACTTGCTGTCAACTTGTTTACATATTTGTAGGAGGGAAAGCTTCATTATGTATTGACTTATCTTGATACTATCTTTAATAAACGCTGCTTTGAGCAGGATGCAGTGGCTATTTTATTACCTGAATTGTGGTTAACAGCCCAGTCAGTATGTAATTTGTATTGTTATTATAGTGATTCCAATATTGAAACAACCTATCTGAATTTTGAAGACGCTTTTAAAACTGTTCAAAGTATGGCTGAACTGTCATTGAGGCTTTGCCATGGAGACTTAAATGAAACTTCCTGTGCTAAAGGCAAGTTGAAAATGCTGTAGTGTTACTTGTTTTCCTTCAATGGACTGTTTAGAGTAAACTCAAAATAAGACGCTTAGTCTCCCCAAAGAGTATGGCTTCCTGGACAGTGTTTGAGCCAACAAACAGACTTTGTTTTCTATTTCCTAGTCAAACAGAGTTGTTCTGGTAACCAAGAAGAGATGCACAGGGAAACTTGGGCCTTTTCTTTTTCAAACCTCACATCAAGTAAGCTGGTATCACCCCTAGCAAAACCCAAGCAAAAACTCAAAAACCACATTTTCTGGACCTTTTTGACTTGTTGCCTCAAAGGAAACAATTTATTGATATAGTTAATTGAGGAGAAAGACTTAAACTGCTGTTAATTGCTACTATCTCCTAAGCATTATGAAAGTACATCCCAGAAGAACAGACTGGGGACCTTGCAGTGGTTCAATTCCTAATGTCAGAACGGTTCATACAGTACAAATCCCTACCTGCTGAAGAAACTGTGGATGTCAGAGAACAATGCTGATTTTTCTTTTTCCTTGTTCACCTAATGCTTAGCAGGTAGCAGGAGCATTTGTGAATGTGGACTAAAAGCTGTCTTCCTGCTGTTTAACATGATGTTGGTGAGACCTGCTCAGGGAATCATTATCTGGTGATTGTAAAATAATACTGGTACGTATGTCCTAGGTTAAAATGTTCATGACAAAGTGGATCCAAGTGGATGCAGCAATGGTGACAGTTTTGGGGGTTGCTTTTCTTTTCTTTTTTTTTTTTTTTTTAAGAGACCTTAGGTGTTGTGTATTTTCCACACTAATGTGGGAAAACAGATGATGGAACATGAGGGGGAAACCTAATAGGTCTGTAAAATTAGTAGACTTCCAAAATAATTTAAATCCTTTCTGTAGCTCTGTTCAGGAAATGGGAGCCTGTCTTATTTATGTCTGCCTGCCTTTGCCAAGGTTCAGCAACAGATCACTCTGAATTCGAGTAGGAAGCATGAAAGCAGCTGGGGCAGAGACTCTAAGGACTTCAGATAAAACCCAGGATTTCACCACTCCCTGCTAATGTGTGGTGACTACATGGATGAGGAGGCTCCGAAATTATTTAGAAAGTCCCTTTTATCTGCGCTGCCCCAGATCCAAGGTAAGCAGCACTTTGACTCTCCCTTAGCTCTTCCTGGGTAACATCCCTACTACATTGTGTGGCACTCACTGCTTTCTCAGTGAGCTGTGCTGTCCCATCCAATCTTTGCCACTGATTTTAGTTTTCCTGGACTAAGAATACTAACACAAGGTCATCCTATCTTAGCGCCTCAATGGAGAGAATTTCTTAGTATGGCTAACTGGGGAGAAGGACTTAAAAAAAAAAAAAAAAAAAAAAACCCAAAGCAAAACAAAACCCCTGTATAAAGCTACCATAATAATAAAGCTGCATCTTCAAATGTAATGCTAGGAGAAATGCAAGCATAACCACGGGTATTATTAAAGAAGTCCATTAACTGTGTTTTTGTCAGCGCCCTTTTCCCTGGACCTAATTAATAAGTTTTCATTCCTAATACTAGAATTGCTAACTTCACCCGAGTTTCTGATGTTGTCCATAGGATGTGGAGCTTTTAGGTGGCACTCCGTGAACTGGATGGAAGCCACAGAGTGAACAGCACATTTATGGTAGTTTAATTTGGTTTATTGACTCAGCAAGCAGAGCTGACTTGTTCTGTAGGTGCCCAGTTGCCAGACCTGGCCAGAGACAGCAGCCTGGAGCGAAGACTACAGAGTAAAATTAAACTTTGGTAGCAGCCTGCAATTATCTAGGCTAGATTAAATGCTGGTGAGAAATCCTGTGTCTCTTAAAATCATGGTCATGGAAGGAGGAGAGCTGCTCCCATTTGACACAGCTCCGGAGCAACTGCTGAGCTGTTCTGCTGTCCCCCGGGGTGACTCCTGCAGCTCTGCTTTGGATGCTTTTTTGCGGAAGAAATGCGGCCATATCCCCTTGTATCCTACCTCGAGCAACCTTGTGTCTGGGCAGCCTTTCCATCCTGGAGTAGCGGTGAGGCTGTTCCCACCTCCGCCTGCTGGTGCTCTGCGCTCAGCTCGCACAGTGCTTCTCCTGGATCGCTTTTTTCCAGCTGAATTACGGAATCTGCCGAGCGCAGGGCTGCGGAGCCCCCAGTCCCCGGCCGGGCCGCAGGTGGTTCGGGGCCGGCGGGCAGGGCGGGGCGGGGGCGCCAGCTCAGCTGGGCGCGGCGCAGTGGGCGGGCCATGGCGCTGGGGCTGGAGGAGGCCTTCGGGGCGGCGGGGGAGTTCGGCGGCGGGCAGCGGCGCCTCACCGCCTTCCTCGTGCTGCTGCAGGTGAGCCGGGACGGCGGCGGGAGGCGCTGCGGGCCGGGCCGGGCGCAGAGGCAGCGGGGTCGGCCGAGCAGGGTGCGCCCGGCGTCCCCCGTGCGAGCCGCCCCGCTCCGCACGGCTCTCCCGCTTCCGTGTCTTCTGGTTCCTGTTAGCGTGCTTGGGGCTGCTCGGGTTTGTTTTTCCGCGTCCCGGGGAAGCGCCGGGGGCTCCCGGTGCGGGGCTGTCCCGCACACGCACTGTTCCCCGGGGTGTCCGTGCGGACCCCGCTTCCTGACCCGCCCGGCAGCGGGACGGGGCTGCCAGGCCGGTGGGGGCCGGGGATCGTGTCCCCCAGCGCCTGCGCCTCGGAGCGCCTTCTGCTCGCTGGTCCTGGTCCCTGCGCCTTGGCCGTGTGCTCCAGGTAGCGACGCTTGCGGAGGACGGCAAAGCATCCCTCCCCTGCTGCTCCTCCGGCAAACATCGCTCAGACCCCCGCTCGTCACGGGCGTTGCAAAAAGGATTTGGTGGGTTTTGTACCTTTTGCAGGTTGCTTCTCAAACCTCTTTCCGACCTCAGTGCAGTCATATGCTTAACTTTTCAAAGTTTATGATCTGTTTTCCTTATTTGTATGCACATCTTCCACTTTTCGAAAAGTGCCTTTTGAGCTTCTGCTGAGCAGAAGGAAGTGGAGTATAACCACAGCACCTGGCTTGTGTTCTTGTTTTTTAATTTGTTTGGGTTTTAATTGTTTGGGGTTTTTTTGTTTTGTGTGTGTGGGGTTTTTTTAAATGTATCTTTGTGAAAAATGATATGCAGGGTGCTGTCTTTAAATAGTGTCCACACCTCCACATGCAGACACATATCTCTGTTACTCCTGTAGTTTCTTCATAGCAGGCTTCCTCCTGTTAATGCAGTTCTACATTTTTAATTAAAACATGGTTGTGAGGGAGGGAGATTGTGCTGATTGCAGGTTTTTTGCCTGTAACTTGTTTCCGCAAGAACATGCAAGGTACGCACAGCATAAAATGACACATTAAAACAAGGTCTAACCAAATCCACCATGAAAAGACTTGTGGCCCAATGAAGGAAGTTATTCTAGATTCAAACCTTTTCCATCAATGGTAATGTGATGAAAATCATTAATATGCAGATATGCTTAAAAATAACATTATTTTTAGCTGGAAAAAATAAATCTCATGCAAAGCCCAGAAAGTCAAAACAACTTTAAGCCCATATTAATGAATAAATATTCTTATAAAGGTTTCTTTATGGTTTGTTTTTTTTTTTTAAATTTCTACACATTCTAGTTTTCCTACTGATCAGGTTAAGGTTTTAGTCTCTGCAATGGAAAGAAATAGCAAACACTTGAAAAATATAATCTTTAAAGTTTTTTTTCTGACTTGTCACTGCAGGTTGTATTCTTTGAGTATAGTAAGCAGTTTTTTAATTTATAATGATAATCTTAGTCCAAGTGTTAGATCTCAGCTATGAAACTATGAAGTTCTTAATATTTTCCTTTCCTGTGTCTGGGTGTGAAACAGCAAGAAGAAACGGAATGACTTTTCAATGGGAAGGAGGGCGTCAAGGCAGCGCTTTCACTGAAAGTGCCCCAGTGCCTCTGGAGCGGTGCTCGCTGCTCCCCGCTGCCCTCATGGTCACATCTGGGGATTGAAACACCATACACTGATTGCATTTGGTTTGTCATGCTGGGTAAGGGGAGATTGTTAATCGTTAGTTTAATTAAAAGCTTATAGCAGGGGTATCATACTCGTTTTCACCAGGGGCCACATCAGCCTCATGGTCGCCTTCGAAGGGCCGAATGTCATTTTAGGATTGGAAAAATGCAACCACTTCTACATTTATCCAGTCCTAAAATGACATTCGGCCCTTCGAAGGCGACCATGAGGCTGATGTGGCCCCCGGTGGAAATGGGTTTTGACACCCCTGGCTTAGAGTATTCCAGCAGGTCTCCTTGGGATTGTTTATGGTAAATGATTGTGTCTTATTTTAAGGTATATGTGGCTTGTCAGTCGATGCTTATTGTTCTTGTGGGAGCTGTGCCTGAGTATCACATAGACCAAGAAGGAATTCCAGGGAGCGGAGCTGAACTTGCCAAGCATGTCCATTTTGCAGACAACTTCACATCGATAGTCACTGAGGTAAGTACTCCTGTTGTGCCCAACCATGTCTTCTTTTCTCGGGACTTATGCCACTACTGTGGGACTTAGTGCTTGTAAAAGCTGACAAGGGCTTACTGTAACATTTTGCATATACTATTAAAAATTATTGGAACCTGCCCATCTGGCTTTTTATTTTATTATTATTTTTAAATCTGAAAGTATATGGTTAGTTTAGCTTTCCTAGTGTAAATTTAACATTTATTAGCTTAGGTTAAATTTTATTTTGTTTCCAATTTTCTTTACCTTCAGATGTTTTAGAAAGTCATTGCTAATGGATTAGAATTTACTACAGTTTGTAAGTGTGGAATTTAGAACGCACTCCTCCTAGTGTCTATTTTCGACCACAAAGGGTTCGATTTGTTGCGTCTGCACAATCTGCTGTGCCATGTAAGCTTTACCGTGAGTTGCATTAGTTTCTCACAGAAGAGGTTAAAACTAGTGTGAAAATGAAACTCAGGCACCACACGTCTGGGCATTTCCATGTGCACTGAGAGCAGGAGGTGGAACAGCTTGAAGTCTGAGCGGGACAGAAGTGTGACCCCTCCTCCTCACATCTCGTGGATTCCATGCCAAAGGCTGTGTTTGCTTTCTGCCGGTCCCGGGGCTGCAGGCACCCGGGCGAGCGCGGGTGAGCTCAGCGCGGCTGCTGGTGCCGGAGCGAGGGCCGCGTGGGCGGCTCGGCGCGGAGCGGGAGCGGCGCGGTTCTGCTCATGCTTGTCAGTAACCTCGTCTAAGACAGGAGCACTCAGTGTAGCCACTGCCAAATTTGTGCTTCCTTCCCATTATCCCAAATGTGACTGTGTAACGTTTCTAGTGGAAAAATGGAGTGACTAGACATAAGAGGGAATGAGGCAATATTGGATCATATCCTCTGTCAGGAACAGATTTTTCTGATTAGCCTGTTTTCAGAGATCATCCTTCCGTTTCAGCCTTTTGGCAGGCCGAGTTGTATGGGATAGTGCTTAATTTCTAATCAGAAACCAGCATATTTTAACAAGTACTGTGTTTTTTAAACACAGCAGTCAGTGTTCCTATTTCCAAAATATATAGCAGTTCTCAAGACTCATCAAAACAAATTTATGTTCTCATTCATCTCAGGAACTTTATTGTAAGTTGTTTTGTTTTGTTTTTAAATTGTTAATAGTGATTTCATGGAATCTTGAGATGCTGACCAACGTTTTGCTGTATGCTAGTGGTCTGGTAACTAAATCAAAATGCCATGTGGATTTAAAGAGCTGAGATGTCTGCTTTGGGGATAACAAAATCGGCGATGTTTTTGTTGGCAAGCTACAGCTAATTTTGACAAATATTTAACAATTCCTTTTGTGCAAATAAAGTATATAGACGCATTCTTTTAGGAGTTATATTCTTCACAGATTATTATATTAGACTTGTTAAAATCTGAGCATCTTCCAGTGACACGCTAAGCAGCACAAGTAACAGTTTCAAAAGCAATCTACTCTCTTGTTCTGTCCTGAGAGAGGAAGCTGCTTTTGTCAAGTTTATTTCCTTTATTTTGGTGATGGAACTTAAACTGTACATATTTTCAGTTCTGGTCAGTTTGGCAGAGGTGCTGTTCTGCTCTGGAACTCAACAAAACTTCAGGGCAGCTCTTTGGTTCTGCTTCAAGAACTGATCATTGTAATTAATTTTGGTGTAGCTAAGGCTTTGTAAATAATAGCTCAGGCTTGGTTAATGGAAAAATATAGTTGTTGGAATTCTTGGTCTGGCATCAACTCAGTCCCCTGCTTTATTTAACAGGTGATGATGCTTAGGAAGGTGAATTCAGGAATGTCTTACATTTGGTGTAGAAATGGTCCTTTACCTTTGAGAAGCTGCTTTTTTTACAACCATATCCAAGAGCATAAAGTTGTTTTGTGTCTGGAACCAACATGAAACACCCTGCAGATGAGGACTGTGAGTTTGAACTCCGTGTGCTGTGTGTGGAGTGCCAGCACAGACAAGAACAACTTCCGCCAGCCGTGCTTTGTGACTTGAAGAGCGCGTGCTGTAATATTTTTATACTTGAAGTTTCCTGAGGACTCGTGCCCAGGCGTATTTCATTGTCGAAGTCACCTCAGAAAGATGAACTATAAGTTTTGGGGCTGCGTCTTTCTCCAATGTAATAGGGTAGAATCTACTACCTAGCACGCTATAGTAGAAACCAGCTGCAAATGCTGCTGCACCGGAGTTTTACCTTCCCAGAGCATCCAAAAGTCCCCCAAAACTTGGTGCTGGAACGCTGGCTACATGGGGCTAATGAAGGTGTCCTGGTAACATGTTAAATCTTGTCCTGCTCCTGCAAACCCGTGTCTTGTAGGCTACTGGCTGGGTAGAGCTCGGGTAACTGGTGGGTAACGGGGTGGATGGAGCTGTGTCTTCTCAGTACTTTGCCACTATTTTAGTTCAGATTGAGGAAAAGCATATGTTTCTTGAGATTGCTGTAATTAAAAGCTTCAGTAAATTCCTCATATTCTTTGGGGATCTGTATGTATTCAAGGCAGACGTATCAGTGTGCCATGTGGGATTTTGGGCATGGGCCTCTTCTCCTAGGCTTTTTTTCTTTTTTAACCTTCTGCTTCTTAAAGAAAAAGGCAAATGGGATTAGGATCCTTCTTCCTTTCCCCAAAGGACATACTGCACATGTCAGTTTAAAAGTCGGCATGATGCTCATCCAGTTTTTCGAAAGTAAATTTTCCAGTAAATACACTGGGAATTACTTTAAATACCCAAATAATGATTATTTCTTTGGGTAAAGCTTTGCATTGAATTAGTTCAATTCTTTTACTGGAAAAGCACTTAAGATTTTCTTTTTGCCGTTCTTCCTGAGCTCCTGATGTCGGCAATGTTTGTAATCTCAACACTGCATTTGAGTGCTGATTGTCCTTGTTGGGAGCAGGGTTGTGCACAAGCTGCCTGTGCGTCTTGCCCTCTAAGTTTCATTCCGATTTCAACTAACTGTCAGTTCAGTTTCTTCTCTTCTGACAATTTTTGATTCTGCTGCCTCAGCTTTTGAATGAGGAAGAAAGTACGTTTGATAAAGAAACACAGCTCTGATTTCTAACTTCTGTTTGCTTATAATTGCATGTGCACAATAAGATACTAAACTGTCAATGAGCAGGTCTTAGAGTTTTAATAAAACAAGGACATCTTTCCATAATCCCTTCCTGCTTCCGTTCAACAATTCAACGTGTGTCTAAGGAGGAAGGGCACCAGGGATCGCTCACGGTCCAGCAAGCACAGCTGCACAGCGTTTACTTTCTATGTACTGCAATAGTGAACATGCTTTGTTCTTGTTAGTGAATAATGTTTATTACCTGTTCATTGAAATAGTTAATCTTGTTCAATATTGCCATGGCTAAGCTGTTAACAATTCAGACTTTGCTTGTTTTAATACCTTAAGATAAGTTGCCTTGTCAAAACTTGGGAATTGGAGTGCGACTAATTATAGTTATCAAGTTGAAAGCTTATAATGTATGATAATGAAATTTCTTGAGGGGGGAGAAAGTAGAGATGTGATAGTCTGTTAGGAAAAAACACGAGTGTTGTTGGCTTACCTGTCAAGCTTGGAACAAAACTTTAATTGGATGTGAAGTGAGAAGTGGGAAATGGCAAGAGAAGGATTTTGATAGATTTGTATAATTTTTGAGGAAGCTAGCAACTTGGTGTTAATGCTTATAACAGTAAGGAAATTGTTTTTTTGACAGTGGTACCTCATCGAACAAGAAGCCTACAAAGTGAGCCTTGCATCATCCCTGTTTTTTGCTGGATTGCTTATTGGTAATATCACGTTTGGTCCTTTGTCAGATAAATTGGGCAGGAAGCCAGTGTATATCTCAGGTAAGATTGTTAAAAGATTTTTCTTAAGCATTCGATGTGGATAACAACGTGTCTGTCCTGCCTGGAGGCCGCCCTTGGGCCGGGCTGCTGCCTCCATGTTGTGGAGTTAACAATCTGTGCAAGTGGAGTAGAGCAGCACTAGAATTTGTTAGTGTGGGTGTGCTGGGCAGCTTAGTGGTCACTCCAGTATCAGTGCGAGATGAAAAATAACCTGGTTTTGCTATGGCTATCACTATATGAGTGCAGTGTTCCACACATCGCATCACCACGTTGTCTCTAATAAAAATAATTCTCTTTTGGGGAAGAGGAGGTGTGGGGAAGATTATTAACCCAAACATCTTTCAAGTGGGGAACTCGTATCCTGGTGTGTTGTTTTCTAGCTGTGTTTGCAGCCAAAGGCTCCTTTTGTTTAATTATAACAGTGTCTCAAGGAACCATCATCTTTGGCATTGCACACCTCAGGTGTGTGACTTGAAGATGATTGTAATTTTCATATGGTGACTTCAGAAAGCCAAATGTGAGAGATTAGAGACAAAAGTGCTATAAACTACTTATTACAGTCTGTAACTGTGCTCCCTGCCTTTCTTCTGCATGCAAGCAGCATAGCATAAGTACTAACTACATTCTATTCTCTCTCTACAGGTCTATTTTTTGATGTCGTTTTTGGGTATGTCACAGCATTAGCTCCAAATTATGACATATTTGCAGTTTCACGTTTTTTTGTTGGAATTGTGAATGGTGGAATGGCTCTTGTGTCTTTTGTCCTGACACAAGAATATGTAGGAAAATCATTTTGGTCATTTACAGGTGGGATTTGGAAATATTTAATCATTATTACTGTGCAATATATTGTTCTGACTATCAATACATTACATTTTAAATTCTTATTTTTGTACCATGTAAAGTCAGTTTATAGCATAAGTCAAATAAGTTTGATATATCGAAGTTCTAATTTCTGTGGGAAAGGTGCCTGAGTAAGGAAGAAGGAATTGAGTTTGTTTGATAAATAGCAAAACTGAGGTTTTAAAAGGTGTACATTGATTCCTAAAACTTCTCAGTTTGTACACTGCTGAACTTCTGGACAATGCTCTATGGTATTTTGGGCAGATATCGATTAAAGTATTCTTCGAAATTTCCTTGTACCACAAAATGACTTGATGCCTGGGTGTGTTTTTTTTTCTACTGTGGAATGTTCTGACCATCCAGTATTTTTAAGTCCTTTTTCATATGCCTCTGCCAAGACTTAAAATACATGTTAACACTTGCACGTCAATCTGTTGTAAAGCTGGAGTGGCTCAGACTGTAACACCCTTTTGGCTGGCGCAACATGGGGAAAAGCTTGGTCCGAATGCTGGCTTTGGCTGTCAGCACCTTTCTTTCTCTCATCTACCTCATTCTGCTATTTTTCTGATTTCTTCTGTGGGCTCCTGGGGCTGTATCAGAATAAGCCATAATGGTTTAGCTATGGCTTTCCACTTTTTTTTCAGTACTGAATTTTCTTTTCCCGAGTTCACTGTTTTGACTCACGCCCTCTCTCCCCCTGCTATCCTTCCCCCTGCCCCATTGTTATCCCTGCTCTTCCAGCCTTTCTCCCTGCAGGGCCAGCCTTCTGATGGACCAGAGAGCACGTCCGTTCCCTGTCGCTATCGGTGCTTTGTTCTAGTTCTGCTCAGCTGTTGGGAAAGAGGCGCTGAGCACTCAGGGGCTGAAGGCGAGGCTTTGTGTCTGAGCAGCTCTGCTGCGCGTTGGCTGGGAGCTGGGCTTTGTGTGCAATAGCTGAGGGTTTCTGGGTTGGTACAAGATCTCCTGTGTTAGGCTGCAGAGGATTTCTTGTTAGGCTTTTGGTATTCAAGTTAACCCCATATTTTTAACATTTTTATTTATGCTTGTTCATCAGAAGCCTGTTGTAATATACCTCTGGCTTGCAGCTGTTATTTTACTGGACTCATTCCTTGTGTTTTTACAGCTTTCTTCTCATTTCTGTTTCAGCCTCTCACCTCTATTCAAGATTACCTTAATTGATCTAAAAAAATGGCTCTTGACACGTTCCCTTCCTGTCCTCAGGTTTTCTCTTTAGTCTGTAAGTTTCTGTTCATTTCTTGTTCTCTATGTACCACCCTTTCTTTTTGAAAGGGGAAAGAAAACCCAAACCCTCCAAATGTTACACAAAGTTATTCTTTGTTAGGACTGCATAGTATACTTAAGTCAGCTAATTCACAAATGCTGTAAAGATACTTGAAAGGTTTTATTGCTGTTTTATTTAGGTGTATCATGGGCTAGGAATTTCAAGCTTCTGCTTGAGAAATGTTTTTACCTTTTGTCAGTGGCTTCTGTAGTCACTTTTTTGGTCTTTTATTTTCAGGTTCGTTAACTAATTTGACGTTTGCCGTTGGCATTGCTGTTTATGCTTTACTGGGTTACTGTGTAAGAGAATGGCGCTATCTTGCCTTGGTATCGAACACTCCAGGAGTCATCTTCCTCCTCCTTTCTTTGTAAGTGATTCACATGCATTGTAATGCTAAGAAAAATATACACTGATTTTTAACAGTTACTTTTTCCTTGTCATCGTTCAAGAAAGTGGTACAAGCAGGGATGATATTTTTCTGTATGGTTTTGTGAACCAGAAAATAAAAGAATCGTATTGCGAAGGAAGAAACAGCTTTAAATGAAGCGGGTCAGGGTTACCCAGCAGACAACCCTGTGTTTCTGTGTGCCATTCCAGCTGTGGTGGCCAGCGTTGCAACGAGCAGCTGTGTGCCAGCTGTTGAACGTGTCTCGGTTCCAGACCTGCCTGGGGAAGGGGAGGGAAGGGAAACCCTGCCAGAGGCTGCGAGCGGAGCCTGGGCCGGGAGCACTGCCTGCTGCCAAGGACGGGCTTCAGCGCCTGAGCAGCTTTGGAAGGGCTCCCAGGGGGCTGTGGAGTTGCCTTTCGTGAGACACATGCAAACGGAAATAAGTGAGAGCACTTGGGATTGCCTTTTTAGCATGGTACGCTATGTGTCTGCTTGCTTTTGAAGTCTTGCGTGTCCATTCCTGGCACTATTGGGTGCTCCTGTTTAGAATTCCAACACAGACATGTTCATAAAAATGATTATGAAATGCGTTGGTATGTACGGAATTAAAAGTATTAGTCTTGTCTGCCCCAGGGTGTTACAAAATATTCTTTTAACATATCAAGTAATACACTTTGTGCAATTCTGATTACTAGTTAGAGCTGTAGAAGAAATAATTAGTGTAGTAGGTTGTCTACACAATAATACAGGCAATGTCTAGCATACAGCATCGGTGGGGCAAACACTTCTGATTTTTATTTCCATTTAAAAAATTTCGGTTATTTTTTAGATAGCTCAGTTCTTGAAATAGATTCAGCTAAAGAATACACAAAAAACCCACTCTTGCTGTAGTCAAGAAATACAAAGTCTCTGGCCTGAGGAAAGAAGTTCTGCATAATGTGTTTTCCTTTATGGTGTTCTGTTTCTGGTGGAAATAGAGTTAATTTCCCTAAATACTAAAAATACTGAGGTCCTCTGAAGTCACGAAAGTTTACTTTGGTTATAGGATGTGTATCTCTGTTAGGAGTATCAGAGAAGTAAAGGTTCAGCAAAAAAATATTCAATTTTATGGCTTGTGTAAAAGCAGCAGCACACTCTGCAACCTAAAAAAAACCCAAAACAACAAAACCCAACCAAACAAAAAACCAAAACCCCGGAGGAATCATGAACTGAAGTTGTCCTAAGCAGGGATATTCTGATTATACTTGGGAACAAGAGATTTAAAACATACTCAATAGTGAGGAACTTGTACTGGAGCTTGGCAGGTAATTCCCCAGAAAGGTTTTTTTGCTCTTGTCTCAACTCAGCTGGGAGCTCTTCCCGTAATGGACAAGCTTGAAATAAGTTTTGTGAAAACCAAGTTTTGTCCTGGCTGTTCAGCTAACTGGGATTTGAGATGCCCCCTGGACAGCGCTAGTGGAGCATTTCCTAAGAAGGCAGTTCAGCAGAAGTCAAGATTTAGATTAAACTCCTCTCGCATGACTGCATGCTCTGTTAAGCATCTCCAACAGGTATTTATTATTGAAGTATGTAGAATTTAATATGCAGAGCAGTACAAATAGAATGTTCTCTGGATTTTGTATTGGTACATTTTTGGTTTTAGGTGTTAATTTTCAGAACTGGAAGATTGACTTCAGTGCTTTGTTCTTAAGAATGAACTTGTGATGACTGATTTTGTGTTCTTTCCTGTAAGCATGCTCCCGGAGTCACCGCGCTGGCTGTATTCCCAAGGGAAGACGGCAGAAGCTGAAGATGTGTTGCAATATATTGCACTTGGTAATGGAAAAGAGAGATTGAATCTAAAATTAAAACCAAGTGTGGGAACTTTGCGAAAGGATGAGTCGGCACCTGGTATCCTGAACTTAGTAAAACACACAGTCCTTCGGTGGCGAACCATCGTATTGATGTACATCTGGTACGTAATAACAAGATGCTGTGAATGAGTGAGACATGAGGAAACAATTAAGATTTCCATCCTTTTCTTCTAAAAATGTTGTCCTCAAAAACCAAATAATAGATTTGTCAGTTAATGGCAGAGAATCATGATCTAAAATGATGTGTTGTAAAGTTGATGTTTCGTTATTATTGCTGTTGCGTTTTATTTTCAGTGTGTTACTTAGAAGCGGCTTCAAAACCTAATAAGAAATAATAAACCTAATAAGAAATAATTTGGTGAGAACATAATATTTATGTTGACTGAAATGAGAAGCTGAAGCAGAAACTGCTGATAGAATGTGTTTTTGAATCAGTCTTAGGGAGAAAAGGTCTACATGGATTAGGCAATGACAGATCTGGAATAAAAATAAGCATTAAGAGCCCAAAAGCACATTATGCAAGTTCAGTGGAGGAAGGCTATGGGCAAGATAAAATGCTGATTGCATAGGTTTATGTTAGGTGCTGCCTTAAAAAGTGGTACAAGTTGGAAAAGAAAATCACCTTGAAGTGTAGGAGGATTAAACAATATATTAGCAATAAATGGCAGCAGAGAGGGACTCCTGGGATGGGGAGGGTGCTGGGTTTGTTGTTGCAGCAGCAGCTGTTACAAATTGGCTTGAGCTTAAAATCTGTTGGGGAAACAGCTCTTTTCCAAAATGCCAAGGTCAAGTCTTCCCTTTAAAGTTCAATGCCATTCGAGATGATTGTCAGGATGTAGATTAGAAAAATCAGTAGTTTGTGTGGGGTAGGCAGAAACGTTCACGGCATGGGACAACCATCAGGAACGTCTTTGCTAAGCAGGACCTTTCAGAAGCTTCTTAGACTCTCGAGTTGCAGGTAGATGAATATAATGATGGTGATGAGAAGTTATGCTATGAGGCATTCTTACCTTTTGGAAGAAGAGGCCACACCACTGTTTTCCTCTCACAAACCCCGTTGAAGATAGATGTGTGCAGAACTGTTGGAGTGGGGTCACCAAGCTCCTCGTGCTGTTGCTCAGGAGCCTTTAGATGCGAGAGAGAACAAACTTCTGCCTGGATCAGGCAAAACTGTCCTACCTCGCTTGGCCCAGACTCTGCTTGGACACCAAGGTAACAAGTATGGCATAGGCAAAATGTCTTGCTGTAATATGTGGTGGCCTTTCCAACGCAGTGTTCGGTGTTTTTTGTGGGACAGGAGTGTGAGGACTTAGTTCTTTCCAAGGAAAGTGACGATAGATTTGTTGGGGGAGCCTTCCCTGGGTCGAGGAAGACACTTGCTGTTAAGCAGTGGATGTACATCTCATTTTCTTTCATAGGTTTGCTTTTCAACCGTTAAGTATCATCTAATATAGTTAAGCTTATTAGATTTGCTAAATAATCTAGAAAAAAACACTAAGGTAATAGAAAATCCTGAAAGTTATAATAGACAGGTATATGACCATTTGCTTTCTTTCGGTAGCTTACTTTGTTTAATTAAATAAGTTGTAAGAGTTCTCCTAGCATGTAATTCAACATAGCTCATCCATAACTTGGCATAATTTGCCTTTTAAATACTTTCTTAGCCCTAAAGACTAGTTATGTTAGTAATATAACTTATGTGGTTATTTTTAGGTATGTCTGCAGCTTTGTATACTATGGACTAACTTTAAATGCTGGTGAATTAAGAGGAAATCTGTATTTAAATGTGGCTCTTTCTGGTCTTGTAGAAGTTCCAGCATTTCCTCTCTGCATGTTTTTTATTGAGAAATCCTGGTAAGAAAAATCTTATTTTCTAGTTTTCTACATATCTCTGTAGCTAGCCTAGAAAAATATTAACATTTTTCTCCATACAGCTGATTCTTTGGGGATTTAGTCTGCTGCGGGGTTTCTGCAGTCGATAGAGAAATGGGACTCTGATTTTTTCAGTTTTGTTCATCGTTTGACTTATTCAAGACATGAGCATTTCAATGATTAATGTTATTTTTTAAAGTTTAGTCTTTAGGGAAAAAATGTGAGTAGCTTAGTTATTTAAGTAACTATAGCTTGTATATGTCTCTTAGATATATTATTCAGAATGACTTAGTTTTGTACTGCCTACCAGCTTCACTTGGATGCATTTTTTGACAACATTAATTTTTACTTTAAACTCTTGAAAGAGGACTTTGAGGTGAGAGCCGTTCAGTTTGCGTTAAGGCACAAGTGATGGATGTCCCACGCTAACTCTCTTTCTGGTGTGTTTGGTGGCCACCCCTGTGTGGGTTCTCATTTCCAAACAGTCTGGCAACCCAGAGCTGCTCAGGGTTTGATCTCACCTTCCGTTTGAGAGGCTTTGTAGTGGTTCCTTGGTCTCGCCAAGGTCAGTGGTGAAAGTCCTGTTGTGTCCAGGCAGCTGAGGATGTCACCGGTTGGATTTTTGGGCAGCAAAACCTGTCAGCTCGGTCAAGCTAAAAACCAAAATAACTAACGAATCTTCACCCCAAGCCTAGAAAACCTAAGTCAGGAGCATGTATTTAAACCATAAACTGCACAAGTCCTCTTCCATATGTTTTTTCGGGGTTTTTTTGCATTGTAATTTGAAATTTACAATTCGTTTGACAAGTTGTTTCCTGAAGTAAGGATATATGTAGCTTTAGGTACTTAAAGCAAAACAGAATGTGATAAGCCAGCTACTCTGTTTTCATTCTGGTTTAGTGAGTAGTATGGTTAAATTATAGCTTGGTGGTGGTTGTTGCAAAAACATTTAGAAGATTTTTGAAACAAGCATTGTATGTTATAGATAAGCTGTAGTTCTACTAGTATAGGGTAGTTGTTAGAAATAGCTGTGGGAGTTGATGAAGTAACAAGCATGTATAGTATTCCTGCATGCCTACAAATTGTTACTGAGTATTGTTACTTGTGATCCTTTGCAGATAATTATGAAATATTTAAATATGGCAGATGTGAAAATGGGCTGGTGATTTTCTATCCTTTTGTCTTTTAAAATAAAATACTATGCAGTAGAAAAAGCCTTTGCTTACTTCTGGTTGTATACCATTAGATGGAAGAGCATACAACATAGCTTGTGGTATGTCATAACTGTATATTTATTCAGAGTTGTAAAAGAGAAATACAGATTAAGAAGCATTAGAATTACATTTTCATGACCGGATCTTAATTTGATCTTTGTGTGTATGCTCTGTAATACCTTTTTGGTGACAGGACCCATTGACTTGCTCGGTGCAGAGAACTGAGAGTTGTTGCTGAAGTAGATGGGTTCGTCTCAAGGCTACAAAGTCAATACTGTAAAAATGAAAATTTGGCTAGAAATAGGAAGCCATTTATGGGAGGATGTTGGTATGCAGAACTAGGAAAATAATGCAAGATTTGAAGCGCTTACCAAAGTATAGTAGATTTATAACTGTCATTGATGCTCCTGTGTACTTCAGATAGTATTTTGCAGACAAATTTAAAAAAATACTGAAGGACTTGGTTTCCATCCTTTATCTTGGTGCTCTTTTCCTTCTAGGTCTGGAAGACGTAAAACTATGACGTGTTTTCTGATATTTGCAGGATTTTCCTGTATATTTACTATGTTCTTACCAACAAATGCTGGTAAGTATGTCCTGCTGCTACAGTAGATGTTTGTTAATTCAGATGAACGCTGACAAAACAACTAAAGGAGTATTTTGTGACCGAGTCCATCATTGCCTGAAGTCATACTCATTTATACCTCTTTTTTCTGTCTTTTCCTGGGCAGGGAGCCAAGGTCTTGTCTATGTTGCTTTTAACTTCTTGCTGGCAGAATTTGACCCTGTTAATTGACTAAGTTTGACTGCAAGTTCTTGGCTTTTCAAAGGTCAGACCAAGCTATCGTGTTCTGTCTCAAATAATGACACCACATCCATGCATATACTGTTAAGCAGGTTAACTTAAAATACAGGATTTACTAGCCAGACTGCAGTGCAGCGTAACGTTGATTTCATTGGATCTTGAGAGTGTGGGATGCCAAGCTTAGTTTTACTTTTGTTTTGGTGGCGTGTGATATTTATGGAAATGGGAACTGAGACTTTCCTGAATGAGAAGTGTAATTCATCATTAAAAAAAAAAAGCCAAAAAAACCCCAAAAACAACAACCGGCCACACAGAAAAACAACCAACCACACTAAAAAGCTTTAAAAAATTATGTTGTACTTGAAAATTAGAAATGGAAGTCAGAACTGTAATACGGAAATCATAGGGATTGCAAGAAGCTTTCTGCCTTTCTCAGTCTCCTGCTGTGTATTGCTGCTCTGTGCAGTTGTGAGGACAGCTCATGGTAACAGTGGAGTATCATCAAGTATGTTTCTCATCTCAAAAGATGTTTTTTCTAATATTGTCAGTGACATTCACATGCGTGTGGGTTTGTATTTCCACTTTTATTTGCATTTCAAGTACAGTTTTTCTGTATTAATATTTATTTTGGATACTGAAAACGTTTGTCTGTATGACACTAACAAACAGAAGTGGCTGCTTTCTGCTTGTATTTTATCTTTATATTGCTTCAGTAGAAATGTTTCCACTTTAACAGTGTTTTGACCCAGGAGCAGCAGCGGTGTGATTATAAGGTAGCCTTCTGTAGGTTGTGTTTATCACTAATAGTTACAAATGCTGTCTGGCATCCATTTCAAATTGATCTCAGAGAAGTCTCCGGAAGAAGAGCAGAAAGAGATAAAAAATGGCCTGTAATCCTATTTGCCATGCTTGTGTTAATTCAAATCCTCAGATGTTTCGTTGCTCCTTTTATTGAGACTGTTTCTTCCTTTGTTCTAACAAATATGCTCTTTTGGCTTCTTTTTATGTATTTTAAAACAGAATGAAAGAAAAACAGTAGTCACTAGCTGGGATAGGGTAATAATTCCTGAAGAGTTGCTATATTTGAGGAAATCTTCTGCCTTTCTCTAGTTGAGTTGACTTTAGTCCCATTAAGACATCTTCCTTTCCACTGTGATGAGAGTAAAGCTGGTTCTTGGCCCAGAGTGATCTGTGTCAATAAGCAAAAGAAATTCAACTCAAAACATGATGAAGATGAGTCACTTCACTGGATGAAATGACGGTTTTTTGCATCTCTACGCTGACCCTCCTGTTACTAAGGAAAACACTGATGTTTGTCTAAGTCTGCATTCTTCAGAATGATTGACAAAGCCTTGATTTTATTACGAGGGATTTAAGATTTTAATGAGATATTGGGCACTCGCCTCTCATGTGTAACCTTTGCTCAATTTCTAAATAACTCTGCTAGCTTGTGAATGAGAATCTGATCCAAGTCATCTCCCCTGTGGAATAAGCCAAAAGCAGTTTGGTTACTAAAGATGTGTACTGAATTTGAGACTAAAAAGTCTGTCAATGATTGAGTAAAAACGGAGATATTCCTCAGCTCCCTCTTTCCTTATCACTTAGAATTCATCATTTAATTTGTGTGAGTATCAGTTTAGAAGCTGGTGAGGGCAAGTGGCAGCAGAGGGGGAATGGAGCTGTCATCTTGTATTCCAAAAGCTGCTGTAAAGCACAAAGACACCTTCTGCATTTTGCCTGCTTTACACTATAGCAAGTATTGCTTTCTGGCCTAGGGGTAGCTAGATTTTAACTTCTGCTTGTGCTGAACACATAATAACACAAAATAACTTTTTGTGATTTCATTGGTAACGCTTTCAAGAAGAAAGGAAAATTTGCAGTTCATTAGATCAGTCTCAGGTTTAATGGCATCAAAACTTGTAACTCCTGCTCTAGAAGCTCTTAAACATCAGCACTGTTTGTTACCATTTCCCCCGTTTTCCTTCCTTAAATTCAAAAGATAAATTAATGGAAGATAATTCTTTATCAAGAAAACTCAAATGCATGAATTTAGGAAGAACTTTTACCAAAATTTGGAACAGTTGCCCTGACTGAGCTGTTTCAGGCAGAATTGTGTGCAGACCATTGCTACTGGACGTTCAGGTGTAAGGGGGTTGGGCAAAATATGGACATGCTTGGCTGCACCTAGTGAGTGACCTATAAATGGTCACCAGAATCCTCGCAGGAGAAGGTGTGTTCCTGCTTAATGGTGTTTTGTTTCATATATGTAAAGGAAATAATGAAACGTTGTGCAAGAATTCCTAAAATAGGTTCCAAGACTCTGAGGAAAATATAATGACTGTGTCTGGGCTTACTTACAGAAGGAAGCTGATGTGCAGTGAATTTCCAGTGTGCTTCTAATCCCACCTGGTCAGTCTTCAGCCTCCCCGGAGGGAGGGAACCTGCTCTTCAGTTCCCTCCTCAGCTTCCGAGTGCTAATTTCTCTGTCTAGACAGACTCTTTCTTCCAAAGACCAAAACTTCCCAAGTACACTTATGCTGCATTTCTAATACATGGATATGCAGTGTTCAATTTAAGTCTCCCCGGGATAGAAATGGCAAGTTGTAAAGCACACTTGAGAATTACATATCTTTTTTCATCACATTGATGATGGAAGAAAAGGGATGTCCCAGTGTTCTGACAGGGCCCAGGACAAGGTTCAAACCTCTGCCTCTGGCAGCTGTGTGTAATATTGCAGTTCATACTGAGCAAAAGGAGAACTTGGATGAAAATGTTACATCTGTTTTGCATGAATTACAGAAATAACTGCAAAAATGCATCACACTTTAAAGAAAATAAATTAAGTTTCTGGATTTCAGTTTATGTACAAATTCTGCTTCAGCTGAAATAGAATCTGACTTGATCAGATGAATAGAACTGAAAATATTTGAGGACAAAATTAAAAGCAATTGAGAAGCAATCAGACCTTCCTGTTACTTAATCAACATCATTTGATCCAAACTGAAACATACTTGATTCAGTGCTGAGGAAGAGAACCTGAAACACAGCTGCTCATAGCATTCGTTCTTTTTTCACACTTAAAAAAATATCTTAAATTCTCTATTTATTAGAACAAATGGTGTGCACACAACCATATCCAAAACGAGGGTAACGAAAGGCAGGTTTCTTCTGGACTTGGAAAGAGCCACCCATCAGGTTAGCCAGCTGGGCTGTGTTAGCGTTTGTTCTTTCCAGTTACAGAGCTGCTGCTCTTTAAGTCCCAACAAGGTGTCCTTGGGGAGCAAATAAACTCCTGAGGTGAATCAAGTTTTATGGTTTTAATCTAATAAGTGAGTCAAGGAGAGTGTATTGTCTCTTTGTGCTCCTCAAAAGATGCATTTACCTGGTAAGGTATTCTGACTGCTAAAGCAGTGATAGTTTTACACTTTGCCCACAAATGGGGCAGATTTTATTGATCCTAACTATTATTTTGTGTATCTATTCTTATGCCAGCTCTTAGAAGAAGAACTGAGATAATTGGTTTGTTCTTGTAGTTGAAAATCATAGAGATAAAATATTGGCTTTGCGTGCCAGTCTCTTAAAGGGGAGTGGATGTTTTCCACATTGTGTAAAAAGAGTAAGAAAACAGACTATTTATGCTTACAGCTTGTTTGTTTGTTTGTTTCCTGCAAGGTCTGCTCCTCAGTCCCACTTTGTTGGCTTTGTGTGGAAAAATGATGGTCAGCGCTGCTTTCAACATTGTGTATATTTATACATCTGAACTATATCCAACAGTACTGAGGTAAGTGAACAGAGCTTCTGGGTAAATGAAAATACTTGTCATGCAGAGCGATACTGATTGCAGCTGTGCTTTTAGTATTTATCCATAATTATTTTTACCTGATATATTAATATGAGTTCTTTCTGTAATTATGGCATCTTGCTGGGGCTTGAAAAGCCTTGTCCTATCAGGCACAGGTTTTGCACCAACGCACCTTCCTGGGCTATTTGTGGCATCTTCTTCTAGGTCTGAATCCAGAATAAAAATAGGATAACCAGCTTCTTACACTGTAATGCTCGGTGCTGTATTTCTCATTTCTACTAGTGATTTTTGGGCGTAAAATTACACGGTGCAAAACCAAACATGGTGATGTGATGGAAGTATATGCTAACTTAATCACACAGACTATGCAGTAGGGACTGTTTACAGTCCTGTATACTTAACTCTCCCATATTATTGTTTTTTTGCCTCCTGAAAAACAAGTGCTTTCCTATATCTTTGTGATTTAGTTAAATATTTGTAATGCAACTAATTTTAATAGTTTCTGTATGGCAGTAATTTGCTTTATAACATTTAATTCATGAACAAGTGGGCTAAAACCTTAGTTTATTTTTCATAGTTCTCATTGCCACTGTGAGTTTAGTCTCTCTTCTGCTGTCCCATGGTAAACCTGAGATAGGAAAATATAATATAACATAGATAGTCTTCTTCGTACCCCCACCTTGGCTGCACGTGGTTTTCTGAATGTTAACTCGAAGTACATATTCAAAACTGGAGCCATACTGCACTAGCTGCTCAAGAATAGCAGCTGCACAACCAAAACTACTGAAAAACTGAGCCCTGTTTTGGGAGAACAGGCAAGCTGAAAGCTGCTGTGGAGTAGCAAGCTGCCCTGGCTGGCAGATGAGTCCTGTGGCACCGTAGAGGTAATTGGGATGGTGACATAAATCACCTGAGTCCAGGACAGTGAGGGCTTTGGGGAAAAAAATAATAAAAATGTGTGTGACTCCTCAGATGGGCTTTTTTTTTGCTTTGAAATTCACCATTTCCCGTATGTTACGGAGGCATAAAAGCTAGACTGTGAGTGCAGGTTTTGCAATAGGACTTGTGAAGATGGAGGTGGATTGACTGTTTCTAGCTACTGAGCTTGTGATTCTTGGCAAAGATTTAGGTTTAATACACAAGTCCCAAGCACGCTGACTGAAATTGGATGTGGGGGTTTGTTTGCATTCTCCCTCTCCAAACTTTGGTGTTCTTTAGGGTCTCTTCTACTAGTGGATGGTTTCTGGTTTTTTTTGTTTATCTCTCCCCTCTGCTTTTCTTTAGTTGAGAATCAAGACAATTAAATCTGAAAATGTTTAATTTCTCAGCTTTTCTTTGTTTCACTGTGTGCTCATGTTTCATGTTACCTTGTGTTCTGAAGTCCCATTGATGTTTGATGCCAAGCATGTGACAGCTCATGCATGGCAGGAATGGCAGTAGTGTCTCAGTGTGCTTGAAACTATTTGCCATCAGGAAGATAAAAAACAAATTGAGTAAAGTGTTACTTCATTTGAGAATCTACACTAACGTGTCAAAGATACAGACCGCCATGGAGAAAACAGTAAAGGCAGTTTAGAAAAATAGCAACTTTATTAGACTTGTTTAATGATATGGCAAACAGCTACGTTAAACCATATGAAAATTCCTTATGTGACACTTAATACAGTTAGTTTATTTGATAACTCTCTGGCACTTTAATTGCAAATATTACAGTTTACACAGGAGAAGCAGTGAGGGCAAGAGATGAATTTAAAGCAAAGCACCAGCACCATCTGGTGGGCTTAGCAGAGCTGTGCTGTGACCCTGACATTGCTGTGACAGCGGAGCTGGGGCCTTTGTACCATCTGGTGGGACACTGGAGAAGAGGTGGAATAAACTCTTTTTCCTTTAATTTTTCTGCAAAACATCCCATTGGAAAAAAAATAGTGTCTTGGGTATTATTGCTCCTTATTTAAACCTACTTACTACTTTAAGCATGAGCACTGTTAGGCATATTTTTTTTTTAGGATAATTGTTACATGGAGGAATGACAAATACACCTCATGCTATAAGTGCAGAGGTGCTGCAAGCTGGAGGGCATATACGTGCTTTGGGCTTTTTTCCTTTTTGATGTGCCTTTAAAATACCTGCTGGGGAACAAAGGAGTCAAAAATAGAAAAATATCGCTACTGTTCCATTTTGGACAAAAAGGAAGGTTGTCTTTGGAAACAAAATGTAATCATAGCTCTAGTAATATAGATGTAAAAACAAACTGATTTTTTTTTCATGACAAAATGTTTGGGAAATTGTGGCATCCTTGTCTGGGATGGGTAGAATCAGAGTGGGGCCATTGGATGGCCTAGGAGAGCATAGGAACCCTGATCTCCTTATTGTTCCTTAATTCAGTGCTGGTAATAGATGCTTCTTTAAAATACGTGCCCTTTTGATCCCTGGTTTTCATCACAAGGAACTCTTCATCATTCTTTCTGTTGAATACCAGTCCCTGGCGAGCATTAGTGCCACCCGAGAGCTGCGGCAGAGACACTTCTGCATCTACCCCTGGCTGTTTGGTGGCACTGCATGTGCAGCCAGTCGGGTTTTGTAAAGCTGGGGCTGTAAGGTAAGAGAGGTGGTGGGCAGTCAGCTATCGGCAGTGCAGCACCTCGAGAATACCTGCTGATGCTTCCTGGGTGATGATGTGATTTTCCTCATGGATACCACAACATTGTCTTGCGTAACGCAAGCTCTGCTGGATTCTGGATTAATAATATCCTAAAGACTTTAAAAAACAGCTTAGATTTTGCATTGGAATTGAAGTTAGAGAATTTGCATTTAGGATCCCCCTTTGCACTGCTCCTCTCAACAGAAAGCAAGCAGCCAGCGAACCTCTGGGCATTGACAGGCTTGGGGTCTGTGGGAAGGATGGTTTGAAACAAATTATTCACATATGGGCTTGTATCTCTCATCTGTTTAGGGATTTTGTTGATAGGGGAGGTGCTTTGCCTTGTCTCACGGGGTTTGGGTCAATGTTACCTCAATGTGAGGAAGCATGGGTTGCTCTTTCCCTTTTCTGCTGAGGGAACAGGTTGTTTTGTTTATTTTTACAGCAAAGTCACTGGCTTCTGATCAGCTCCTTCCATCAGCCGCTCCCCTTAACCTGTGCAAAGGGCCATTAGGAAGGGACAGGGAGGTGGGTGGTTTTGGTTTAGTAGTGACCCATGTCACCTCTCTGCTTGTCATCTTTAATCCTGGCACTGTCTTCCTGCCTTCGGAGGAGGAAAAGGAAACAGGGTGAGCAGGAGCAGCTCAGCTCAGTGGTGTGACCGAGGGTGATGATGAGTAAGAGGAAGCAACTGAGACACACAGGGAGGGAGAACAGCCCCCATGAGCTGGTTCTTGCCATCTCAGTGACGACTGGTGCCAATGTCAGTCTCTGAAGGGATTGTAAAATACCATGTTTAGGAGTGACAGAGAGATGGAAGATTTTGGCATTTGATCAGGAAATGAAAGACACGGGATTTTTGTAACTTTCTTTGAAAGGGCTATTTGAAAGGGATCCTGCTGTTCTAGCCCACGCTTTGATTATCTCAGCCTAGATGAGATTGTCTGAAAATTGAAGGGAGCACAGAATTCAGCCTCTCAAAAACATCTGGCCAGATGTTTCACTAGAGTTTCACACTGGCAAGTAGCTGTGTTTTTAAAAAACGTTAAATAAAGACTTGGTGACTTACATATATTTTTTTAAAGCTGGTTTTGGCAGTGCCACCCCATGTTCATGCATGAGTCATGTGTTCTGAAACTACAAATCTTCTATCCTTTGTTTGAAACAGAAACGCTGGCTTGGGCGTCTGTTCCATGTCTTGCAGATTTGGGGGCATTTTGGCTCCATTTGTGCCATCTATGGTAAGATTATTTTCTGCTTTTTTTATGCAACTCAGCTTGATTATGTTCTCTCAAAAGCACTTTGCTGCTTTGGTACCACGTGTGTCTATATTCCTTTGAAAAAAAAATTGATTTATGAAAAATTAAATGAAGTTTATTCAATTTCAATAATTAATGAACAAGATGTGTAAAAATACCTCGTGTTTTATCCTTTTTGGAAATAATCTCATGTCCTGTGTTGTGTTAGTATTTCCTCTGTTAGTTAAATGTTTGTCACGTAATACATTTTGTACTAAGACTCCTTCAGTATCTGAGTTCTTTTAGGCATGTAAACAAAGTTTTTGTGTGAAGCTCTATCTGTGAAATGACATTTATTGGGTTTCTGTATTCTACCAATACATGGAGAATTGAACAGATTGCTGGAGTAAGAAGTTGTAGTCTCTAGGTTTTGACTGCAGTTCACATGGATCATATATTTTAAGATCAGGACACAATGTTTGCTTTTTACTATGGGTTTTTAATTTTAGAAATCTCTTAGTCCTTCTGTGCCGTTCGTGGTGTTTGGAATCAGTGGACTGTCAGCGGGATTCCTGACCCTCCTCCTGCCAGAAACACTCAATAAGCCAATTGCTGAGAGCATTGAAGATCTCCAGAGTACCAAATACCAACTGCTTAAAAATGAAGAAGCAGAGTAATTGATATTTTTTACTGTCACTTTGCATTATTTTCCCTCTATCTTATGCGAGCTGTGATTTTAGTGCATGTTGTTTAGATTGTGCGCCAGCGAACGTGTGCGTGAAGTTTTTAAAGTCATCTTTCTCTTGCATTCAGTGGAGGTTACGTTTATTCTTTTATTGGCTCTCAAAGATGACAAGGATAGCAGGTTGCACCTGTATGTATTAAATTACATGTAGAAGAATACTATTTTGTTTCACTAAAAGAAAACAAATTTTAGAAAGACAATCTAAAGTAGTCAGCAACATCCCTGTGCTTTTACAGTAAACCAGCTAGGCATGTTTATCATATATTGCATTGTGCTTTTCCTCATGTTTTGTAGAGGAACATAATCTAAAATTAATACATATCTGAGGAACTGTTTTGTCGTTCAGTAGTCAGTAGAGTCATTTGAAATGTGTTCCTGTTGTTGATATTCACTAAGTAAAACCTTTGAAGTTGGAATCAACAAGTAATAAACTAGAAAATGTCAAGTATATCCCCTAATTGGGGAATGACTTCCCAGAAGAATTAGTTTTAAAAGATGAGAAGAAATTGTTCCTATAGGAAAGGAATCGGTAGCTTAGCACTAAACAGGCTTAGTGTAGATATAAGAGAATGTACGTTTTTCTTGATATGCTAGTTTGTTAATTATTTGATAATCATTGTACTTAATCGATTTAATCATACTAAACACACTATTATGCTTTGTTTTTACGCCTAATACATCGTAATACTGCATTCAGTTGGAATGGAAAAAAAATTGAGCTTTTCAAATAACATTTCACTTCTAATATTTTTTTAAAAAAACAATGAATTCTGGTTTTCAGGTTTAATATTAGCCTGTGGAATAAGATAAGGAAAATAAGACATGTAAATTGTTTTTCAAGCATCATTTTTCTGTCTGATAGGCAAACCAGTTAGAAGAAAACACAGAATTCCGGAAGGCCTGTCTGTGGTAGAAGATGAAGCCTCCATTGAGAAGGTGCTGTAGCAGCTGAAGGGCAGAGTCGTGCTCTGTACGTGCGACTGGGAATACTGGAGACTCATGGAAGCAAATTGAGAAGATGGAAGAACTTGATCAAAGCTTGTGAGAAAAGGGGCGACAAATCTGTGCATTAATTCAGTGGCTTAACAAAAGCACACTTCGGACCTCTGGACTTCTGTACGGCTTCTTAAAATGAAGTATTAATTTATTTTACAAAATGTAATTTCTAGCTTCAGATTAAGCTATAATATTGTAATTGAAGTGATGTGTGTAATTTAAAATTTAGATGGCCTTATATATTCAGACAAGCTGTAATCGTGCGAAGTAACAGCATACTGTATATGCTAATTTTCTCCACAGAGGTTTTTTGCTGCTAAATTACAGTATACCTCACAGTGTGAAGAGACCAAAGATTTTTACGGGTTGTTGGCCTTAGTATGTGTAGCATAAGAAACCTGAACAGGAGATCTGAAAGGAGTAGAAATGGGTTTTACTGTGGGAGTAATTTTTTTTACTGCAGTTGTACATGAAAAGACACATGAAGTTAAAAATAATACTATATTGGAAAAATATTGGGCCTTTAAGAGGTGCTTTTAAAGCAGAGGGTGAGTAACCTCTTAGATAAAGTTCTAGCTGTAGATGTGGAACTAGAAATTACTGAATATATTGTATAATATATGTAATAATATGTAATCCAATACATTTCATATATTAATTGGATATTCTTCCATTGGGGAGGTTTGTTTGGTTAACAGTAAATATAATTTCAATGGAATAAATGCACCAAAAATGTTACAGTTTTTTGATGGCCAACACAAATTTGTTATTAAAAAGAAAATTATTGAACATCTGTATTATGAGTGCTGCTTTCCCCAGCATGTTTATCTAGGTTTTTTGAAGAAGACTTGTATCCTGTTGATCTTGGCCCTTTATCTAATGCATCTGATAGGAAAAGGTTACCGAAAGGCCTCTGTATTTTGAGCAAGTTCCATGGTTAAATAACAGTTCTGCAAATGAACAGACACCCATGCAAGTTTGTGTGTGCAAACAACCCATGGAATATGCTGCAAACTTTTATATTCTGATAATTTTTTTATTAATCATTTTTGTAATATTTCACTTCCATGATGATTAGAATTGAGTTTGTGGTTGTGGCGTTTTGTTGTGTGGTGTTTGGTTTTGGTTTTGTTTTCTTTTTCCTGAGTAATATAAATGTCTTCCATTATATTAATGTTTATAACCATGGTGACTGTTTATAGCTCTTCAAAGCATAATTGGGTCAGCAGGGATATGGTAAAGACCAAATTTTGTTACTGTTGACTTCATTTTTTTGTTGTTGTTACAAGATACAAAATTTAACAAGAAATAGAATTATATAAAGTTGCATTCCCAAAGCAGAGACAAGATGCAGGAACAGGCCGATTGTAAAGGTACCATAATGTGGTGGGAGTCTGTTTCTCCCTCCTGCCACCTGCATTAGGCTGCATTGTTCTCTGCCTTTTATGCCACATTATGTGAAAAACGGGAGACAAAGATCATTTACACTTTGAACATGCTTATTTCTGGAATTAATTAAATCTCTGCCTGGGATGCCTCCTGTACCTTTGGTGGATTGATGACCAGAAGGCTGTGTGTCCCAAAACAAAGTTAATGATCTTTTCAGCAACCCTGTTGTGACTCCCGGTACCTGCAGCACTTTTTTGTGAGCATAGGCCAGTGTGGAAGCTGGTTTGGTGCTTCATCTCCAAGATCGAAAAGAGAATATGCACAGAAACATCAACTTCCATTTTTGTTTCTTGTCTTTTCAATTCAATTTAACTTAGCACCTTGTTTGTCTTTTTACTTTAGATATCCTTGCTGCATTCTGCTATTGTGGGATAAAAAGATGCTATTTGGAAAAAATAAATGTTTTTCTAGTTATGTGTTTAGAAATAAGAGAATTATTTGCAGCTTTATTAAAAATATTTTCAGTTGGACTAATGTAATCAGTGCATTATATCTCAAGAGGTCCTGGAGTTAAAAAACAAGCTGTGTGATTCATTACTGTATTTGTCATGGCAAATCAGACAAGGAAGCATTTTTGGTCAAATAACTGCTTTTTTAGGCATCTTCCCTTAAAGCTTTCGACTTCGTAGAATTAGCAATTCTTCACTTAGAGCAACTATTTTTCCCATTATTTTTAATGAAGACAAAGCAGATTTGGGGAGGAATGCCCTAATAAATTCTTTACTTGGTGTGGGACTCTTACCTACTGCTTTCGGTTTCTCTGTAAAAAGAACAAAGGGAGTTGAGTTAATTTAAGTGGCTTAATTATACACATAGAGTCACAATCCTTGTCCTTAAGTATCACTTCTAGCTCTTCCCCTGTGCTTTATTTTTGTGTAGAAATTTGATTATAACATTACATCTGCACTGTTCATCTGTTTCTGTGTTAGAACAATGTCTTTAGCGCTTTAACACTTAGTTGTGAAATTGCCTTTATTTCTTTATCAGTTTTTAAACTGATTTGAAGTCTTTTTACTCCAGCACTGGAGAGAACTCTGCTGCTTTCTGGATTTTATCATGTTTCAGCTGCAAATCTCAAGGCTTGGGGGGGGGAAAATAAGAGTGGGCTTCTTTGCACCGTCCTTACATAGAATCACAGAATGTCAGGGATTGGAAGGGACCTGGAAAGCTCATCCAGTGCAATCCCCCTGCCAGAGCAGGAACACCCAGATGAGGCTACACAGGAAGGTGTCCAGGTGGGTTTGAATGTCTGCAGAGAAGGAGACTCCACAACCCCCCTGGGCAGCCTGGTCCAGGCTCTGTCACCCTCACTGAAAAGTTTCTTCTCAAATTTAAGTAGAACCTTTTGTGTTCCAGTTTGAACCTATTACCGTTTGTCCAACCGTTGGTTGTCACTGAGAAGAGCCTGGCTCCATCCTTGTGACACTCATCCTTCATATATTTGTAAACATTAATGAGGTCACCCCTCAGTCTCCTCGAAGCTAAAGAGCCCCAGCTCCCTCAGCCTTTCCTCATAAGGGAGATGCTCCACTCCCTTCAGCATCTTCTTGGCTCTGTGCTGGACCCTCTCCAGCAGTTCCCTGTCCTTCTTGAACTGAGGGGCCCAGAACTGGACACAATATTCCAGATGTGGTCTCACCAGGGCAGAGTAGAGGGGAAGGAGAACCTCTCTTGACCTACTAACCAGCCCCCCTTCTAATCCACCCCAGGATGCCATTGGCCTTCCTGGCCACAAGGGCCCAGTGCTGGCTCATGGTCATCCTGCTGTCCACCAGGACCCCCAGGTCCCTTTCCCCTACACTGCTCTCTAATAGGTCATTCCCCAACTTATACTGGAACCTGGGGTTGTTCCTACCCAGATTTAAGACTCTACACTTACCCTTGTTCTATTTCATTAAATTTTTCCCTGCCCAACTCTCCAGCCTGTCCAGGTCTCTGGATGGCAGCACAGCTTCCAGTGTCAGCCACTCCTCCCAGCTTAGTGTCAGCAGCAAACTTGCTAACAGTGCATTCTATTCCCTCGTCCAAATCGTTGATGAATATATTGAATAATATAGGCCCCAGTACTGACCCCTGAGGCACTGCACTAGATACAGGCCTCAACTGGACTCTGCCCCATTGATCCTTAGATACATCTGTGATGCTGACAGGTTGTCCAGAAAGGAAATGTGAACTGATTTCAGTATTTTCACTGCTTTCAATGTTTCATCTTTAATCTTACTGTATTTTTCTCTGAGGACTGATGTGGGTTTTTTTCTGTCTAAGGCACTAAGAGCGCTAGGCAGAGGCAAAGCTTGAACAGTCACTTATGCCGCCTACATTTTAATGCTATTTCCTTATCATTAGCCAATACTTATCCTTTAATTCCTGGTTAAGTTTGCTTAAGCCCCAGTCTTCACCTTGTCAGAGGAAGAATATCAACTGTAAATATAAATATTCAAAAATATTTTCCCGTTGCTCCTCCAGTTCATGCTGTCCCTTGTATTTTGTTCCATGAATTTTTCATTGAACGTCCTGGTGATTGTCTCGGCATGGAGAAGCAACAGAGATTCGTCTGAATTTGCACTTTCCTGGCTGGCAAATGTCCTCTGCTTTATTTTGTCGTTAGCCAGTGATGACACATCCCTACACCCACGCACCATGTTAAAAATCAGGTCAGGTATGAAGGCAGGGCTTGAGTTCCTTTTTCCAGAAAGTAAACTTTGCCCAGTATTTATGTCAACCTCATCTCAGTGATCTTTTTCATTATCCCCTTTGATATTTCATCATTGATATTTCATCATTTCACTTGTGTGCTTGTCGTAGAGAATGTGTCTTACCTGAAAGTGTCTGGGAGTTTGGCGCAGGTCAGTGTGACTGGTTCGATAATCAACGTCTAGGATACCTGCAGAGCGGTCCCTGTTGGTGTGGGGACAGTGTGCCTGTAAGTCAGTCTGTGTTCCTAGCGCCTGCTCTATCTCTCCGTCGCTCCACACGCGTGTGAGTCCACGTCTTTCTCTCCACAAGCATGTGTGTTGATCTCGTCGCACATGTGCATCTGTGCTAGTGTTGAGCTCAGCGGAGTGTGTCTCTTGACACTTGGTGTGCGTTGGCTGTGCCTGTGTGTAACACAGCGCAGCCATGACTGCTCCAGTGAAGAGAGACCAGGGAAATCATCTCAGGCAGAGTCAACAAAGGAAAACCGAAGAGGGTTTGAGGTGTGCTCGACAGAGACGGATTCCCTGCGCTGACATTTCTCAGTACAACAAGAAGAAAGCTGAGCTGTAGATCGACCAGAGAAATGCTTCGCTAGACGACATTTAGCGAATGAACTGCAGTGTGTGTGACTGTCGAGGGTTAGATTGCAGGGTGACAATAAAATCCTGGCAGATGTATTGTTAAGCCCCTCTCCCCCCCCCACTTCCCGCTTTTGCCCCTCCCTCTCCCCCCTTTCCACTAAGGAGAGGCGATTGAGAGGGAAAGAAGGATAGAGAGAAGAGAGTTGGAAAAAATTAACAATGTTTTACTAATGCTACTAAAAAGAATAGAGAAAATAATACAAAATATACAAAACCAATCTTGAAAGTCTCAGCAACTGCAGAGCCGGCACCCGAAGTCCTGGATTGGACTCTGCAGCCAACCACAGCTGGATTCAGTCTCTCACTAGGCCTCAGTTCGCAGGGACGACTAGCAAGGTCCTCTCCTAATGTTGGCCATAGGTAAAAAGAAACGAGATCCTCGTGATCTCCCATTTTATATGAAGTATTCACGTGAATGGAATATTATACACAGTTGGTCAGTTTCTTGGTCACTTGTTTCTCGTCGCCCCTCTCGCGAGATGTCCATCCATGCTTATCAATAAGTTTGCATTCCATTGCTAGGTTTTACCAAAACATGTGTCTGGTTCTCCAGGAAAATGCAGTTAATATGAAGGCTTAAGCTGACAGGCAAAATTCGCTGAAAGAGAAACTTGTTTTTAACAAAACCAGGACATTGCACCCCTTATAATATGCCATTCACTGAATACTTAAACCTTATCAATGCAATCTATCAACACAATCTAATTAATCACTACTACTATATATATATATATACATATGTACATATATACACGGGAGTAATTAATTTCAATCAGTGGACCATCCTTTGAAAAGTTCATTAAGTTCCTTTTGTCATGACAGTCTCCCAGGGCAGGAGAAATGGTACAAGTGCATTTCATGACCACTGTTTGTGGGTTAAAGACATCAACTTCGAAGAAGTTGTCAGGTGCCACTCAGAGAAGCTAGCTCTGGTTTCATCATCACTGTCTTGATCTGGAAGACACTTATTAAATACTGTTAGTATGGCAATTCACATCATGCAGTTCAGTATTGAATATTTTCACCTAAACTCAAATCCCCTTGAGGTACACACCGAACTGCTCCATCCTTAAGCATCACCCACCAGGTGCTGCCAGGTCCCTGGGCAAAAACAATCCCACGAATGGGCTTGCCTTTGCCTGAGGCAGGAGTAACCCAGACTGCCTTTCCTAACATATTTTTCATGTGTACTACAGGGACTTTATCTCCTTCTACAGTCCGTAGAATTTCTGATTGGGCAGGCCCAGCTCGATTGGTTGATCCCCTGGTGTTGACCAACCAAGTGGCTTTTGCTAAATGTGAATCCCAGTTTTTAAAGGTTCCACCACCAAGTGCCTTTAGTGTAGTTTTTAGCAAACCATTGTATCTTTCAATTTTCCCAGAGGCTGGTGCATGATATGGAATATGATATACCCACTCAATACCATGTTCTTTGGCCCAATTGTCTATAAGACTGTTTTTGAAATGAGTACCGTTGTCTGATTCAATTCTTTCTGGCGTACCATGTCGCCAAAGGACTTGCTTTTCAAGGCCCAAGATAGTATTTTGGGCTATAGCATGAGGTACGGCATATGTTTCCAACCATCCAGTGGTTGCTTCCACCATTGTAAGTACGTAGCGCTTACCTTGACGTGTTTGTGGAAGTGTAATATAATCAATCTGCCAAGCTTCTCCATACTTACACTTTAACCATCGCCCCCCCATACCATGCAGGCTTTAACCGTTTTGCTTGTTTGATTTCGGCGCAAGTTTCACATTCATGAATAACCTGTGAAATAGTGTCCATAGTTAAATCCACCCCTCGATCACGAGCCCATTTATATGTTGCATGTCTACCTTGATGCCCTGAAGCATTATGGGCCCACTGAGCTAGGAAAAGTTCACCTTTATGTTGCCAGTCCAAGTCCACCTCAGCTACTTTAATCTTAGCAGCTTGATACGCTTGTTGGTTGTTTAGATGTTCCTCGGTGGCTCGACTTTTAGGCACATGAGCATCTACATGACGAACTTTCACAGGCAGGCTCTCTAGCCAAGCAGCAATGCCTTGCCACAGTGTGGCAGCCCCAATGGGTTTACCTCTGGGCTGCCAGTTGCTTTTCTTCCATTGCTGTAGCCACCCCCACAAGGCATTTGCTACCATCCATGAGTCAGTATAGAGATAAAGTATTGGCCACTTCTCTCGTTCAGCAATGTCCAAAGCCAGCTGGATGGCTTTCACTTCTGCAAATTGACTAGATTCACCTTGTCCTTCAGTGACTTCTGTAACTTGTCGTGTGGGACTCCACACAGCAGCTTTCCACCTTCGATGTTTTCCTACAAGACGACAGGATCCATCTGTGAACAGTGGATACTGCTTATCAGTCTCTGAAAGTGTATTATATGGTGATGCTTCTTCAGCACGTTTTACTTCGTCATCTGGAGACATCCCAAAGTCTTTGCTTTCTGGCCAGTCTGTAATCACTTCTAAGATTCCTGGACGGTTGGGGCTTCCAATTCGAACTCGTTGCGTGATCAATGCAATCCATTTACTCCAGGTAACTTCGGTCTCATGATGTGGAGAGGGAACCGTCCCTTTGAACATCCAGCTCAGCACCGGCAGTCGAGGTGCTAGGAGGAGCTGTGCTTCAGTACCGATCACTTCTGAAACAGCTCGAACTCCTTCGTATGCTTCTAGTATCTCTTTTTCAGTTGGAGTACAGTTGGCCTCAGATCCTTTGTATCCTCGACTCCAAAAACCTAAGGGTCGACCTCGGGTTTCTCCTGGTGCTTTCTGCCAGAGGCTCCAGGTAAGTCCATTATCTCCAGCTGCGGTGTAGAGCACATTTTTAACATCTAGTCCAGTCCAAACTGGTCCAAGGGCCACCGCATGAGTTATCTCACGCTTAATTTGTTCAAAGGCTTGTTGTTGTTCTGGGCCCCACTCAAATTGGTTCTTTTTTCGAGTCACTCGATAGAGAGGGCTCACAATCTGGCTGTAGTCAGGAATATGCATTCTCCAAAAACCTACAACGCCCAAGCAAGTCTGTGTCTCCTTTTTATTAGTAGGTGGAGACATTGCAGCAATTTTGTTGATCACATCCATTGGGATCTGACGACGGCCATCTTGCCATTTTATTCCTAAAAACTGGATCTCTCGTGCAGGTCCCTTGACCTTGCTTCATTTTATGGCAAAACCAGCATCCAAAAGAATCTGAATTATTCTCTCACCTTTCTCAAAGACTTCTTTCTCTGTGTTGCCCCATACGATGATGTCATCAGTATATTGCAAGTGTTTTGGAGCTTTACCTTGCTCCAGTGTGGTCTGGATCAGTCCATGGCAGATGGTAGGACTGTGTTTCCACCCCTGGGGCAAACAATTCAACGTGTACTGGATGCCTCTCCAGGTGAAAGCAAACTGCGGCCTGCACTCTGCTGCTACAGGAATAGAGAAAAATGCATTAGCAATGTCAATTGTAGCATATCACTTAGCTGCCTTTGACTCCAGTTCAAATTGCAGTTCTAGCACGTCAGGCACAGCAGCACTCAGTGGTGGCGTAACTTCATTCAGGCCATGATAGTCCACAGTCTCCACTCATCACTAGACTTACGCACTGGCCAGATTGGGCTGTTAAAAGGTGAGCAAGTCTTAATGATCACACCCTGGCTTTCCAATTGACGGATCAGCTTCTGAATAGGAATCAGAGAGTCTCGATTGGTGTGATATTGCCAGCGATGCACTGTCGTGGTAGCAGTTGGCACCTGCTGATCGTCAACCATCAGCAGTCCTACAACAGAAGGATCATCTGAAAGACCAGGCAAATCAGACAGCTGTTCAGTTTTCTCAGTGTCCACAGCTGCTATACCAAATGCCCACCTATACCCCTTTGGGTCCTTAAAATACCCTCTCTTGAGGTAGTCTATGCCAAGGATGCATGGAGCATCTGGACCAGTCACAATGGGATGCTTTTGCCAGTTTTTTCCAGTTAAGCTCATTTCGGCCTCTACAACAGTCAGTTCCTGGGATCCCCCAGTCACTCCAACAATATTGATGGATTGCGTTCCTTTATAATTAGAAGGAATTATTGTGCACTGTGCACCAGTGTCCACTAAAGCTTTGTAGTCCTGGGGGTGTGTTGTACCAGGCCATCGTATTTGTACAGTCCAATAAACTCTGTTATCCCTTTCCTCCACCTGGTTGGAGGCAGGACACTCTAATTTCTGTTTTGTACAGTCTCTGGGTGTGAATTAGAGGTTCCTTCAAGAGCATCAGAATCTCTTCTGCTCCTTTTGTAAACTGGAGCAGCCACCTTCCTAGGAGTTTTTCCTTTGATCTCATGTACTCGTTCTTGAAGTTCTGAGGTAGGTCTTCCATGCCACTTATTCATGTTTTCTCCCTGCTCATGTAGGAAGAACCACAGTGAACCTCTTTTTGTGGGCTGCCTCTGTCCTCTCTCTCGAGATTGGAAACGCCTTTTCCTAATAGCTGAAACATAGGTTTGTGCAGGTCATGAATGGTATGTGTCTTCTCTGAGTTCTTTGATTTCTTGCAACAGTTTTTCAAACTGGTCATCAGATTTTTCACACAGTTTCTCAACGGCAGAGACACGAGCCCATAGAGAACCAGCAAGGCTGTCCTCAAAGTCACGGAGCTGCTCAATCACTTCAGTAATATCTTGAATACCTCTAGATGACCAGACCATTCCTGCCAATGACTTAGCATATGCAGGAGGTGCACTTTGTACAAAACTGCGCCACAGAGATCATGTACAATTGATTCTATCTGGGCCTGTCCCCTCTTGACTGTTTGGTCCAAAATAGATGATCTCTCGCACAGCTAATTCTCCCAGGAACTGAATACCTTTCTCCATAGTATTCCATTTCCCTAACTTGGTGTCACGGAATATTACCCCGAGGTTAATTTAAGGGACAACAGGGTCCAAAGCAACCTTTATTAAACCGGTGAGAACAGGGTTTTAGTATTCCAAAAGTGACTTAAATACAGGTTCGGATATCAGCTGAGGAAACTTATTTAGGGGCAGCAACCACTACAGCAGGCGGTCCACAGAGTGCATGCACGTGGCTTCACTCAAAACAATGCCGGAGTCTCCCCTGAGTCCCGGAGAAGCACACACTTGCCCAAGGCTATCGCAGAATTATTTTAAAGAGATACGCGTACTCGTAGTGAGTACGGAAAGTGTACACTCGCGATTGTGCGAGGGTAAATTTGTAATACACTCGCAATTGTGCGAGAGTTAATTTACTTACACGTGCAAGTGTGCACGGAATATTACACATGCTTACGTGGAAGCACAGGAGGAAAACACACTCGCGGTTGTGCGAGGAAATAATTTAAAGTACGTGTGCAAACGTGCACAGAAAGTATAAATATACTCGCAATCCTGCGAGAAGTTTTACTCACAGCCGTGGCGGCAAGGCAAGCGGAGTCTCCATCCCGGGGGGCTGCGGGGGCCGTGGCTCCTGGCGGCAGTGGCTAAGCTCGTTCTCCGAGAAAACTCCACGGCAAAGGGAAGTTTTCGACGAGAGTCCCGTTTATATGACCTTGACCTGACTGTAGTCATTCCTCCTGTTCCCGGAAGCCCCCCGAAAACATCCCCCACCCTGGGCATGGGCGCCCAGCGGCTTTTGCCACTAACGACTCTGGTATGGGTGCTCTGGGGCCAGACAAAGAAGCTGTTAGGCCCACGGCAGCCGGGAGAGAGGGGGATGTGCCCACTCCTCCATACTGAAGGAGGGAGGGGGAGAGTGGGGGCAGAGAGAGGGAGAGAGGCGGGGGGGGGGTGTTGCATTCTGCCACACTTGGATATACAATCTTCTTTGTAGGGAAATCTTACTTTCATAGCTGCCAGGAGTCGGGTCCAGAGAGTAGTGGCGTTAGACTCTCTTGAAATTGCCCTGTCAATGGTGGAATCTCTTGACAGAGATCCCAGCTGCCTGGCTTCACCCCACCTTCCAATTCAATTGTTTCTGCCCCACTGTCCCAGCATCGGAGCAACCAGGTAAAAATATTCTCACCTTCACGACGACTAAAGTCTTTTCACGGATCTCTCAGCTCACCTGGAGAAAAGGACCGAGTGGTGGTCACTTCATCTCCTCCCTGTCCTGATGGTGCCCCTTGGGTTGATGTTGGCCCTGTGCCATCATCTGCTGCACGGGTAGTCTTTCTAGTGACTTTCTTACAACCAGCAACTGATGCTGATATGGGTTTACCATCATTTGATTCATTTCCAGAGTCTGAATGACTGTCACAGTGATCGCTATGGTTACAGCAGCAACAGTGCCCAGTGTGTGAAGACGGGGGGGCTGCCTTGTTAGCCTTTGAGGCTGGAGAAGTAATGTTATCAGCAGCGGCCTTGGCAGAGGAACTCTGCGGAGGAGCTGTAGCTTCAGCCTGCGAAGCCGCCGTTGGGGGGGCAGTGGCTGCTGCGGCAGCTTTCGCTGTTTTCCTCTTTCTCGAGCGGCCAGGAGTGCTTTTTGCTAAAGCTTCCGAAGACGCACCGCAAATCTCAGGACTAAAAAGAGATGCAAACCTTCTGTTGAACGCCATTTCTCTTAACAGAAGCACAAACTGACACACATTCCGCAAAACAGATAACACACCATCACCGTTCTATCAAAACTCTGAGGATATTCAAAGCTCTCTAAAACATTTGCGAACTGTCCTAGCGAAAAAATGAAAGTATTGTTAGTCAGCCTTTCTAAAGATTCACTTGACCAATTAGCAAACACAGAGCCGTACTGCTCTTTAATCTCTCCTGGAGGCTTTTCAAGGTAAAGCAGAAGTGAGTAGAAATTCATTAGCGGCTGCAGTATAATGAAATAAACCAGTGACAAACCACACAGTATCATCATGACCATTGTCCAGTTCCTGGTTGTTATATAATGAATACTTCGATTTAAAAAGAAGGCCCAACACAGATATGGAATCAGTGAGCACAATGTAGAAAATATCTGATACAACTTATGCCATAACATCTTTCAATCAGTGTAATTCACTTTGCCTTAATACAACCAAATAATATCCAAAGCAAACAGGCGCGCGAGTATCACAACTCTTTGAGCTGGCACCGTGCCAAGAAAATTGAAAGGTACGTCAGAGCAGTAGAAAAGCCAAAATCTCCAGATTTACCCCTTTCTCTAGCCCCACATTGGGCGCCAATTATCTGTCAAGAGTTAGATTGCGGGGTGACAATACAACCCTGGCAGATGTATTGTTAAGCCCCTCTCCCCCCACACTTCCCGCTTTTGCCCCTCCCTCTCCCCCCTTTCCACTAAGGACAGGCGACTGGGAGGGAAAGAAGGACAGAGAGAAGAGAGTTGGAAAAAATTAACAATGTTTTACTAATGCTACTAATAAGAATAGAGAAAATAATACAAAATATACAAAACCAATCTTGAAAGTCTCAGCAACTGCAGAGCCGGCGCCCGAAGTCCTGGATTGGACTCTGCAGCCAACCACAGCTGGATTCAGTCTCTCATTAAGCCTCAGTTCGCAGGGACGACCAGCAAGGTCCTCTCCTAATGTCGGCCATAGGTAAAAAGAAACGAGATCCTCGTGAACTCCCACTTTATATGAAGTATTCACGTGAATGGAATGTTATACACAGTTGGTAAGTTTCTTGGTCACTTGTTTCTCGTCGCCCCTCTTGCGAGATGTCCATCCATGCTTATCAATAAGTTTGCATTCCATTGCTAGGTTTTACCAAAACATGTGTCTGGTTCTCCAGGAAAATGCAGTTAATATGAAGGCTTTAGCTGACAGGTAAAATTCACTGAAAGAGAAACTCGTTTTTAACAAAACCAGTTTTTAACAAAACCGTTTGTGTCTCCAAACGATCGTCTGTCCACATGCGTCTGCCTTGATGCAGGCTCCACTCGTGCTTAAGCTGGAGTGAGTGCACAGCTGCGCCGTTTCTTGGCAAAGTTCCGCGTCTTGCACGACGTTGCCCAGTCCTGCATTTCTCAGGCGGACAGACGCAAGGGAGTTCTGCTAGTAAGAGAGCAAAGAGAGTCGTAGGCAGTAACTGAATGCTGCTCCGAGCTACTTCTCGCCTATGGCAAATGCTTCACAGTGGCCCGAGGAAAGGCGCTCAGCAGTCGATCGACAAAGAGAAAAGAAACAGATCACGCCTTAACGCAAAAGAGCAACAGGGCGTCTCTGCGCAAGCTTGTCCTTGATCAATAGCTGAGGGCGAACGCTTGTGTGCTTGTCGTAGAGAATGTGTCTTACCTGAAAGTGTCTGGGAGTTTGGCGCAGGTCAGTGTGGCTGGTTCGATAATCAACGTCTAGGATACCTGCAGAGCGGTCCCTGTTGGTGTGAGGACAGTGTGCCTGTAAGTCAGTCTGTGTTCCTAGCGCCTGCTCTATCTCTCCGTCGCTCCACACGCGTGTGAGTCCACGTCTTTCTCTCCACAAGCATGTGTGTTGATCTCGTCGCACATGTGCATCTGTGCTAGTGTTGAGCTCAGCGGAGTGTGTCTCTTGACACTCGGTGTGCGTTGGCTGTGCCTGTGTGTAACACAGCGCAGCCATGACTGCTCCAGTGAAGAGAGACCAGGGAAATCATCTCAGGCAGAGTCAACAAAGGAAAACCGAAGAGGGTTTGAGGTGTGCTCGACAGAGACGGATTCCCTGCGCTGACATTTCTCAGTACCACGAGAAGAAAGCCGAGCTGTAGATCGACCGGAGAAATGCTTCCCCATTCGACATTTAACGAATGAACTGCAGTGTGCGCGGCTTTCGGGATTGTGCCTGAAAAGTGCGAAAACCAGCAGAGCCTGTGCTCAAAAGCTGGTGGCTATGTGCCTCTTTAACCCTCCAAAGCAATGGCTTATTCTTATTATTCTTATTATTATTTTGTGCAAATTTTAAAACCTTCAAATATGCATAAAAGCAATATCAACAACAAAAGTAGTTAAGTCTGCTAATACTGAAACTGCCGTAATGCAAAGGCACATGTCCAGGCCGAAGCAAAGACTAGTGCCATGATTCTGCTTGCTGCTAGACAAAATCCTCTATTAGTCTCTTCATATGAGACAGCTTGTTGTGGAGATACACGCATCTGTACTTCTCTTCCACCCTGTCATCTTCCTTTGCCCTGCAAGAAAACACAAAACAGACCTCGGTCCCTTTGGAACCGGGCTTTCATAGTTAACGTGTTAGACTAGCTCAGAAGTTCTGAGCAGAAAATATCTCTTGGACCTTTTGTTTTAGGGGCAGGTCTTTATCGAGTTGCTGCCTGTTATTGACTCTTTATCAAAATCATTAATGACCTCCATAATGCCTCATTTAGCTGCAGTAGAGTGCCAGTAAATTTTTTGATAGCAAGTAATATTAGCAGCTCCTTTTAGTAAGCAGCAGTGCTAAGGCACATTGTCGGGTTCTAATGGGAGCTGCTTCTGAACCTCAGAGAGAGCACTGAGCCAGGGCGGGGTTGCCTGCCCGCGCTCGCGAGGCCGGGCCGCCCCGCCCCACACCACCAGGACTTAGATGCCAGGAACGGTGGCGGGCCGGGGGGAGATGCGCGGAGAGGAGACAGAAGTTTTACGGGGGGAAGTTTGCGTTCGTTTTTCGGGTTATGCCCGTACTGGACATGCGTTTCTAGCAGCTCTCTCAGGCTGCTCCGTTTCATGCCGCCAGTCCCCGGGGCAGTCGCCGGCACTCGCGGGGTGGGGCTTTGCTATGCCAGACCCCCCGAGCTGCCGGTACGGGGAGGGGGCCGTCTGGACACCGCGGCTAGTTATTTGCCTTTCTTCAAGATCATTAACAACCTCCGTAGTGCCCCGTTTTGCTGCATCTGGCAGGGGGGGACGTGGGGTACAGGTTATTGTAGATGTGGGTGGAGCAGGAGCAAGTTGCAAGGGTGCAGAGGTAAATGGCAGTATTTTAATACAGGCTACCTCTGCCCTGTGACTTCCAAAGCTCCAAATCTCCCCATTAGGTAAGCACCATCGTCTACCTGCCAAAATATCGAATCCCAATATGTTCGCTTTATAAGGACTCAGGGCAACTTCCACAGCCACTGTCCGCTTTTCCCCAGGCAGCAAAAGGTGGGTTCGAGCTAAAGGACATCTCTCTGCTACACCCGTTACCCCTACTATATTGATGGCCTTCCTTGATGGTTTAATCCCGAGTTTGTCAGCTTGCCGCCTGTTCAAAACACTGATTTGTGCGCCCGTGTCAATTAGAAATTTCACACTTATCCGCCTTGGACCAACGGGGATATGTATGTATGGTTTTTTATCACTGGACCATTGGCAAGAGAATACAGAGTGGGTGGGGCGGTCCCGGTTCCCATCCGCCTTTACTAGTTTTTTGATTCCCTTTGTGAGGACGCGAAAGGGTTAGTGTCTCACTTGTCCTCGGGGAGGGGGGTGGTTACCGGTGCCTTCTCTTTGTTCTCTGATCTTCCCTCTAAATATTCCACTAGCTCCTGTAAATGCTCAGTGGAGAGCTCGTGTACCAGTGTTCGAGGCATGCCCAAAGCAGTCGCACGGCGCCAGAGGTCGCTCCGCTGCAAACTGCTACTCTGATTTGACTGGCAGCCAAAATGCTCCGGTTTCTGTGACGGGGCGGGGGGCGGCCTGGTGGGGGGCGGTCCCTGAAGAGGCTCGGCTCGGCTCGTCTTCCGGACCGCCCGGCTTCTATACGAGCTGCCGCTCGGGTCTACCCACCCCATCTCGCGTCCATGTGTAACCACACTGTGTAAAATTTCCGCCAGGTTCAGGAGGACTTCGGGGATGTTGCTTATTACGATCGATAGCCCCCTGAACCTTTTCCTTAAGGGACTGAACATATATTTTCAAGGCATCCGGTAATCCTTTAATAAGCAGCCGAAGGTGGACCGGATCCACCGGCGCCGCCATAGCGGGGGACTGCCGGCCTCTTTCATACGTTGCTTGTACACAAGCCGCCTTTTGAACTCCCTCGGCAAGGTCTGATAAACCTTTTATAACAATTGCCACTGGCTGCCCACGTTCCCTGGGATCTATACCACCAGCCCAGTAAGCTACACGAGATGTAATGGACTAATCACCGTCTGGACCATCACTTAAAAATACCCCTGGGCCCCAGAAACCTGTGGCCTCGTCCTTACTCAATAATATTCTATCACCCCCAGTAAGTGAAACGCGCCAAAGATATTCAGTCTCTGTCTCGCCCGGCTTCCGTGAGAATCTAGTTTGTAAATCCCCTAGCTCCAGTCCTGAATATGACGTGCTATGGGTAGCCGTGCGTGGATTTCTGCCTCGTCCATCCGTATGTGTTTCAGTTCTAATAAGAGGATGCAAGTTCTTAGTCTCTACCCCCCGCCTCATCAACGCTGTTTTCAGAGTCAGTATCTCTGTCGAGAAGCGGGGGGGCCGAGGAGCACGCCTGAACTGGGGGGACGCTAGAGGAAGCTCTCATATTAATTAACAAAAACTCAAGTTTTTGTTCCAAAAAACCAAGTTTCTGTTCTAACAAGCCAAATCTCTGTTCTAAATAATCCGATCGTATGCTTTGCCGCGAAATGTCCTGTATTAGAGTGTCGAGGGTTAAGATTGAGGGGTGACAATAAAACCCTGGCAGATGTATTGTTAACCCCTCTCCCCCCACACTTCCCCCTTTTTGCCCCTCCCTCTCCCCCCTTCCACTCAGGAGAGGCGATTGGGAGGAAAAAATAAGGACAGAGAGAAGAGAGTTGGGAAAAATTAAAGATGTTTTACTAATGCTACTAATAAGAATAGAAAAAATAATACAAAATATACAAAACCAATCTTGAAAGTCTCAGCAACTGCAGAGCTGGCACGCAAAGTCCTGGATTAGACTCCACAGCCAACCAGAGCTGGATTCAATCTGTCACTAGGACTCAGTTCGCAGGGACGACTAACAAGGTCCTCTCCTAATGTCGGCCATAAGAACAAGAGAAAAGAAGGAAAAAAAAGGGCCGAGATCCTCGTGATCTCCCATTTTATATGAAGTATTTACGTGAATGGAATGTTATACACAGTTGGTCAGTTGTTCCTCGTCGCCCCTCTCGCGAGATGTCCATCCATGCTTATCAATAAGTTTGCATTCCATTGCTAAGTTTTACCAAAACATGTGTCTGGTTCTCGAGGAAAATGCAGTTGATATGAAGGCTTTAGCTGACAGGCAAAATTCACTGAAAGAGAAACTTGTTTTTAACAAAACCAGGACATTCCACCCCTTATAATATGCCATTCACTGAATGCTTAACCTTATCAATACAATCTATCAAAACAATCTAATTAATCACTACTACTATATATATATACAAACATGTACATATATACCCAGGAGTAATTAATTTCAATCAGTGGACCATCCTTTGAAAGGTTCATTAAGTTCATTTTGTCACAACAGTCTCCCAGGGCAGGAAAAATGGTACAAGTGCATTTCATGACCACTGTTCGTGGGTTTAAGACATCAACTTCGAAGAAGTTGTCAGGCGCCACTCGAAGAAGGTAGCTCTTGTTTCATCATCACTGTCTTGATCTGAAAGACACTTATTAAATACTGTTAGTACGACAATTCACATCATGCAGTTCAGTATTGAATATTTTCACCTAAACTCAAATCCCCTTGAGGTACACACCGAACTGCTCCATCCTTAAGCATCACCCACCAGGTGCTGCCAGGTCCCTGGGCAAAAACAATCCCACGAATGGGCTTGTCTTTGCCTGAGGCAGGAGTAACCCAGACTGCCTTTCCTATCATGTTTTTCATGTGTACTATAGGGACTTTATCTCCTTCTACAGTCCGTAGAATTTCTGATTGGGCAGGCCCGGCTCGATTGGTTGATCCCCTGGTGTTGACCAACCAAGTGGCTTTTGCTAAATGTGAATCCCAGTTTTTAAAGGTTCCACCACCAAGTGCCTTTAGTGTAGTTTTTAGCAAACCATTGTATCTTTCAATTTTCCCAGAGGCTGGTGCATGATATGGAATATGATATACCCACTCAATACCATGTTCTTTGGCCCAATTGTCTATAAGACTGTTTTTGAAATGAGTACCATTGTCTGATTCAATTCTTTCTGGCGTACCATGTCGCCAAAGGACTTGCTTTTCAAGGCCCAAGATAGTATTTCGGGCTGTAGCATGAGGTACGGCATATGTTTCCAACCATCCAGTGGTTGCTTCCACCATTGTAAGTACATAACGCTTACCTTGACGTGTTTGTGGAAGTGTAATATAATCAATTTGCCAAGCTTCTCCATACTTATACTTTAACCATCGCCCCCCATACCATACAGGCTTTAACTGTTTTGCTTGCTTAATTTTGGCGCAAGTTTCACATTCATGAATAACCTGTGAAATAGTGTCCATAGTTAAATCCACTCCTCGATCACGAGCCCATTTATATGTTGCATGTCTACCTTGATGCCCTGAAGCATCATGGGCCCACCGAGCTAGGAAAAGTTCACCTTTATGTTGCCAGTCCAAGTCCACCTCAGCTACTTTAATCTTAGCAGCTTGATCTGCTTGTTGGTTGTTTAGATGTTCCTCGGTGGCTCGACTTTTAGGCACATGAGCATCTACATGACGAACTTTCACAGGTAGGCTCTCTAGCTGAGCAGCAATGTCTTGCCACAGTGTGGCAGCCCCAATGGGTTTACCTCTGGGCTGCCAGTTGCTTTTCTTCCATTGCTGTAGCCACCCCCACAAGGCATTTGCTACCATCCATGAGTCAGTGTAGAGATAAAGTATTGGCCACTTCTCTCGTTCAGCAATGTCCAAAGCCAGCTGGATGGCTTTCACTTCTGCAAATTGACTAGATTCACCTTGTCCTTCAGTGACTTCTGTAACTTGTCGTGTGGGACTCCATACAGCAGCTTTCCACCTTCGATGTTTTCCTACAAGACGACAGGATCCATCTGTGAACAGTGCATACTGCTTATCAGTCTCTGAAAGAGTATTATACGGTGGTGCTTCTTCAGCACGTTTTACTTCCTCCTCATCTGGAGACATCCCAAAGTCTTTGCTTTCTGGCCAGTCTGTAATCACTTCTAAGATTCCTGGGCGACTGGGACTTCCAATTCGAGCTCGTTGCGTGATCAGTGCAATCCATTTACTCCACGTAACTTCGGTTGCATGATGTGGAGAGGGAACCGTCTCTTTGAACATCCAGCTCAGCACCGGCAGTCGAGGCGCTAGGAGGAGCTGTGCTTCAGTACCGATCACTTCTGAAACAGCTCGAACTCCTTCATATGCTGCTAGTATCTCTTTTTCAGTCGGAGTATAGTTGGCCTCAGATACTTTGTATCCTCGACTCCAAAAACCTAAGGGTCGACCTCGGATTTCTCCTGGTGCTTTCTGCCAGAGGCTCCAGGTAAGTCCATTATCTCCAGCTGCGGTGTAGAGCACATTTTTAACATCTAGTCCAGTCCAAACTGGTCCAAGGGCCACCGCATGAGTTATCTCACGTTTAATTTGTTCAAAGGCTTGTCGTTGTTCAGGGCCCCACTCAAATTGGTTCTTTTTACGAGTCACTCGATAGAGAGGGCTCACAATCTGGCTGTAGTCAGGAATATGCATTCTCCAAAAACCTACAACGCCCAAGCAAGTCTGTGTCTCCTTTTTATTAGTAGGTGGAGACATTGCTGCAATTTTGTTGATCATATCCATTGGGATCTGACGACGGCCATCTTGCCATTTTATTCCTAAAAACTGGATCTCTCGTGCAGGTCCCTTGACCTTGCTTCATTTTATGGCAAAACCAGCATCCAAAAGAATCTAAATTATTCTCTCACCTTTCTCGAAGACTTCTTTCTCTGTGTTGCCCCATACGATGATGTCATCAATATATTGCAAGTGTTCTGGAGCTTTACCTTGCTCCAGCGTGGTCTGGATCAGTCCATGGCAGATGGTAGGACTGTGTTTCCACCTCTGGGGCAAGCGATTCAACGTGTACTGGATGCCTCTCCAGGTGAAAGCAAACTACGGCCTGCACTCTGCTGCTACAGGAATAGAGAAAAATGCATTAGCAATGTCAGTTGTAGCATACCACTTAGCTGCCTTTGACTCCAGTTCAAATTGCAGTTCTAGCATGTCAGGCACAGCAGCACTCAGTGGTGGCGTAACTTCATTCACGCCACGATAGTCCACAGTTAGTCTCCACTCGTCACTAGACTTACGTACTGGCCAGATTGGGCTGTTAAAAGCTGAGCGAGTCCTACTGATCACACCCTGGCTTTCCAATTGACGGATCAACTTCTGGATAGGAATCAAAGAGTCTCGTTTGGTGCGATATTGCCGGTGATGCACTGTCGTGGTAGCAGTTGGCACCTGCTGATCGTCAACCATCAGCAGTCCTACAACAGAAGGATCATCTGAAAGACCAGGCAAATCAGACAGCTGTTCAGTTTTCTCAGTGTCCACAGCTGCTATACCAAATGCCCACCTATACCCTTTTGGGTGCTTAAAATACCCTCTCTTGAGGTTGTCTATGCCAAGGATGCATGGAGCATCTGGACCAGTCACAATGGGATACTTTTCCCAGTTTTTTCCAGTTAAGCTCATTTCGGCCTCTACAACAGTCAGTTCCTGGGATTCCCCAGTCACTCCAACAATATTGATGGATTGCGTTCCTTTATAATTAGAAGGAATTATTGTGCACTGAGCACCAGTGTCCACTAAAGCTTTGTAGTCCTGGGGGTGTTTTGTACCAGGCCATCGTATTTGTACAGTCCAATAAACTCTGTTATCCCTTTCCTCCACCTGGTTGGAGGCAGGGCACCTATAATTTCTGTTTTGCACAGTCTCTGGGTGTGAATTAGAGGTTCCTTCAAGAGCATCAGAATCTCTTCTGCTCCTTTTGTAAACTGGAGCAGCCACCTTCCTAGGAGTTTTTCCTTATATCTCACGTTCTCGTTCTTGAAGTTCTGAGGTAGGTCTCCCATGCCACTTATTCATGTTTTCTCCCTGCTCATGTAGGAAGAACCACAGTGGACCTCTTTTTGTGGGCTGCCTCTGTCCTCTCTCTCGAGATTGGAAATGCCTTTTCCTAATAGCTGAAACATAGGTTTGTGCAGGTCGTGAATGGTATGTGTCTTCTCTAAGTTCTTTGATTTCTTGCAACAGCTTTTCAAACCGGTCATCAGATTTTTCACACAGTCTCTCTACAGCTGAGACACAAGCCCATAGAGAACGAGCAAGGCTGTCCTCAAAGTCACAGAGCTGCTCAATCACTTCAGTAATATCTTGTCCACCTCTAGATGACCAGACCATTCCTGCCAATGACTTAGCATTTGCAGGTGATGCACTTTGTACAAATCTGCGCCACAGAGGTCGTGAACAATTGATTCTATCTGGATCTGTTCCCTCTTGGCTGTTTGGTCCAAAATAGATGATCTCTCGCACAGCTAATTCTCCCAGGAACTGAATAACTTTCTCCATAGTATTCCATTTCCCTAACCTGGATATACAATCTTCCTTGTAGGGAAATCTTACTTTCATAGCTGCCAGGAGTCGGGTCCAGAGAGTAGTGGCGTTAGACTCTCTTGAAATTGCCCTGTCAATGGTGGAATCTCTTGACAGAGATCCCAGCTGCCTGGCTTCACCCCACCTTCCAATTCAATTGTTTCTGCCCCATTGTCCCAGCATCGGAGCAACCAGGTTAAAATATTCTCGCCTTCACCACGACTAAAGTCTTTTCGCGAATCTCTCAGCTCACCTGGAGAAAAGGACCGAGTGGTGGTCACTTCATCTCCTCCCTGTCCTGATGGTGCCCCTTGGGTTGATGTTGGCCCTGTGCCATCATCTGCTGCACGGGTAGTCTTTCTAGTGACTTTCTTACAACCAGCAACTGATGCTGATATGGGTTTACCATCATTTGATTCATTTCCAGAGTCTGAATGACTGTCACAGTGATCGCTATGGTTACAGCAGCAACAGTGCCCAGTGTGTGAAGACGGGGGAGCTGCCTTGTTAGCCTCTGAGGCTGGAGAAGTAATGTTATCAGCAGCGGCCTTGGCAGAGGAACTCTGCGGAGGAGCTGTAGCTTCAGCCTGCGAAGCCGCCGTTGGGGGGGCAGTGGCTGCTGCGGCAGCTTTCGCTGTTTTCCTCTTTCTCGAGCGGCCAGGAGTGCTTTTTGCTAAAGCTTCCGAAGATGCACCGCAAATCTCAGGACTAAAAAGAGACGCAAACCTTCTGTTGAACGCCATTTCTCTTAACAGAAGCACAAACTGACACACATTCCGCAAAACAGATAACACACCATCACCGTTCTATCAAAACTCTGAGGATATTCAAAGCTCTCTAAAACATTTGCGAACTGTCCTAGCGAAAAAATGAAAGTATTGCTAGTCAGCCTTTCTAAAGATTCACTTGACCAATTAGCAAACACAGAGCCGTACTGCTCTTTAATCTCTCCTGGAGGCTTTTCAAGGTAAAGCAGAAGTGAGTAGAAATTCATTAGCGGCTGCAGTATAATGAAATAAACCAGTGACAAACCACACAGTATCATCATGACCATTGTCCAATTCCTGGTTGTTATATAATGAATACTTCGATTTAAAAAGAAGGCCCAACACAGATATGGAATCAGTGAGCACAATGTAGAAAATATCTGATACAACTTATGCCATAACATCTTTCAATCAGTGTAATTCACTTTGCCTTAATACAACCAAATAATATCCAAAGCAAACAGGCGCGCGAGTATCACAACTCTTTGAGCTGGCACCGTGCCAAGAAAATTGAAAGGTACGTCAGAGCAGTAGAAAAGCCAAAATCTCCAGATTTACCCCTTTCTCTAGCCCCACATTGGGCGCCAATTATCTGTCGAGGGTTAGATTGCGGGGTGACAATACAACCCTGGCAGATGTACTGTTAAGCCCCTCTCCCCCCACACTTCCCGCTTTTGCCCCTCCCTCTCCCCCCTTTCCACTAAGGACAGGCGACTGGGAAGGAAAGAAGGACAGAGAGAAGAGAGTTGGAAAAAATTAACAATGTTTTACTAATGCTACTAATAAGAATAGAGAAAATAATACAAAATATACAAAACCAATCTTGAAAGTCTCAGCAACTGCAGAGCCGGCGCCCGAAGTCCTGGATTGGACTCTGCAGCCAACCACAGCTGGATTCAGTCTCTCATTAAGCCTCAGTTCGCAGAGACGACCAACAAGGTCCTCTCCTAATGTCGGCCATAGGTAAAAAGAAACGAGATCCTCGTGAACTCCCACTTTATATGAAGTATTCACGTGAATGGAATGTTATACACAGTTGGTAAGTTTCTTGGTCACTTGTTGCTCGTCGCCCCTCTTGCGAGATGTCCATCCATGCTTATCAATAAGTTTGCATTCCATTGCTAGGTTTTACCAAAACATGTGTCTGGTTCTCCAGGAAAATGCAGTTAATATGAAGGCTTTAGCTGACAGGTAAAATTCACTGAAAGAGAAACTCGTTTTTAACAAAACCAGTTTTTAACAAAACCGTTTGTGTCTCCAAACGATCGTCTGTCCACATGCGTCTGCCTTGATGCAGGCTCCACTCGTGCTTAAGCTGGAGTGAGTGCACAGCTGCGCCGTTTCTTGGCAAAGTTCCGCGTCTTGCACGACGTTGCCCAGTCCTGCATTTCTCAGGCGGACAGACGCAAGGGAGTTCTGCTAGTAAGAGAGCAAAGAGAGTCGTCGGCAGTAACTGAATGCTGCTCCGAGCTACTTCTCGCCTATGGCAAATGCTTCACAGTGGCCCGAGGAAAGGCACTCAGCAGTCGATCGACAAAGAGAAAAGAAACAGATCACGCCTTAACGCAAAAGAGCAACAGGGCGTCTCTGCGCAAGCTTGTCCTTGATCGATAGCTGAGGGCGAACACTTGTGTGCTTGTCGTAGAGAATGTGTCTTACCTGAAAGTGTCTGGGAGTTTGGCGCAGGTCAGTGTGGCTGGTTCGATAATCAACGTCTAGGATACCTGCAGAGCGGTCCCTGTTGGTGTGGGGACAGTGTGCCTGTAAGTCAGTCTGTGTTCCTAGCGCCTGCTCTATCTCTCCGTCGCTCCACACGCGTGTGAGTCCACGTCTTTCTCTCCACAAGCATGTGTGTTGATCTCGTCGCACATGTGCATCTGTGCTAGTGTTGAGCTCAGCGGAGTGTGTCTCTTGACACTCGGTGTGCGTTGGCTGTGCCTGTGTGTAACACAGCGCAGCCATGACTGCTCCAGTGAAGAGAGACCAGGGAAATCATCTCAGGCAGAGTCAACAAAGGAAAACCGAAGAGGGTTTGAGGTGTGCTCGACAGAGACGGATTCCCTGCGCTGACATTTCTCAGTACCACGAGAAGAAAGCCGAGCTGTAGATCGACCGGAGAAATGCTTCCCCATTCGACATTTAACGAATGAACTGCAGTGTGCGCGGCTTTCGGGATTGTGCCTGAAAAGTGCGAAAACCAGCAGAGCCTGTGCTCAAAAGCTGGTGGCTATGTGCCTCTTTAACCCTCCAAAGCAATGGCTTATTCTTATTATTCTTATTATTATTTTGTGCAAATTTTAAAACCTTCAAATATGCATAAAAGCAATATCAACAACAAAAGTAGTTAAGTCTGCTAATACTGAAACTGCCGTAATGCAAAGGCACATGTCCAGGCCGAAGCAAAGACTAGTGCCATGATTCTGCTTGCTGCTAGACAAAATCCTCTATTAGTCTCTTCATATGAGACAGCTTGTTGTGGAGATACACGCATCTGTACTTCTCTTCCACCCTGTCATCTTCCTTTGCCCTGCAAGAAAACACAAAACAGACCTCGGTCCCTTTGGAACCGGGCTTTCATAGTTAACGTGTTAGACTAGCTCAGAAGTTCTGAGCAGAAAATATCTCTTGGACCTTTTGTTTTAGGGGCAGGTCTTTATCGAGTTGCTGCCTGTTATTGACTCTTTATCAAAATCATTAATGACCTCCATAATGCCTCATTTAGCTGCAGTAGAGTGCCAGTAAATTTTTTGATAGCAAGTAATATTAACAGCTCCTTTTAGTAAGCAGCAGTGCTAAGGCACATTGTCGGGTTCTAATGGGAGCTGCTTCTGAACCTCAGAGAGAGCACTGAGCCAGGGCGGGGTTGCCTGCCCGCGCTCGCGAGGCCGGGCCGCCCCGCCCCACACCACCAGGACTTAGATGCCGGGAACGGTGGCGGGCCGGGGGGAGATGCGCGGAGAGGCGACAGAAGTTTTACGGGGGGAAGTTTGCGTTCGTTTTTCGGGTTATGCCCGTACTGGACATGCGTTTCTAGCAGCTCTCTCAGGCTGTTCCGTTTCATGCCGCCAGTCCCGGGGCAGTCGCCGGCACTCGCGGGGTGGGGCTTTGCTATGCCAGACCCCCCGAGCTGCCGGTACGGGGAGGGGGCCGTCTGGACACCGCGGCTAATTATTTGCCTTTCTTCAAGATCATTAACAACCTCCGTAGTGCCCCGTTTTGCTGCATCTGGCAGGGGGGGACGTGGGGTACAGGTTATTGTAGATGTGGGTGGAGCAGGAGCAAGTTGCAAGGGTGCAGAGGTAAATGGCAATATTTTAATACAGGCTACCTCTGCCCTGTGACTTCCAAAGCTCCAAATCTCCCCATTAGGTAAGCACCATCGTCTACCTGCCAAAATATCGAATCCCAATATGTTCGCTTTATAAGGACTCAGGGCAACTTCCACAGCCACTGTCCGCTTTTCCCCAGGCAGCAAAAGGTGGGTTCGAGCTAAAGGACATCTCTCTGCTACACCCGTTACCCCTACTATATTGATGGCCTTCCTTGATGGTTTAATCCCGAGTTTGTCAGCTTGCCGCCTGTTCAAAACACTGATTTGTGCGCCCGTGTCAATTAGAAATTTCACACTTATCCGCCTTGGACCAACGGGGATATGTATGTATGGTTTTTTATCACTGGACCATTGGCAAGAGAATACAGAGTGGGTGGGGCGGTCCCGGTTCCCATCCGCCTTTACTAGTTTTTTGATTCCCTTTGTGAGGACGCGAAAGGGTTAGTGTCTCACTTGTCCTCGGGGAGGGGGGCGGTTACCGGTGCCTTCTCTTTGTTCTCTGATCTTCCCTCTAAATATTCCACTAGCTCCTGTAAATGCTCAGTGGAGAGCTCGTGTACCAGTGTTCGAGGCATGCCCAAAGCAGTCGCACGGCGCCAGAGGTCGCTCCGCTGCAAACTGCTACTCTGATTTGACTGGCAGCCAAAATGCTCCGGTTTCTGTGACGGGGCGGGGGGCGGCCTGGTGGGGGGCGGTCCCTGAAGAGGCTCGGCTCGGCTCGTCTTCCGGACCGCCCGGCTTCTATACGAGCTGCCGCTCGGGTCTACCCACCCCATCTCGCGTCCATGTGTAACCACATTGTGTAAAATTTCCGCCAGGTTCAGGAGGACTTCGGGGATGTTGCTTATTACGATCGATAGCCTCCTGAACCTTTTCCTTAAGGGACTGAACATATATTTTCAAGGCATCCGGTAATCCTTTAATAAGCAGCCGAAGGTGGACCGGATCCACCGGCGCCGCCATAGCGGGGGACTGCCGGCCTCTTTCATACGTTGCTTGTACACAAGCCGCCTTTTGAACTCCCTCGGCAAGGTCTGATAAACCTTTTATAACAATTGCCACTGGCTGCCCACGTTCCCTGGGATCTATACCACCAGCCCAGTAAGCTACACGAGATGTAATGGACTAATCACCGTCTGGACCATCACTTAAAAATACCCCTGGGCCCCAGAAACCTGTGGCCTCGTCCTTACTCAATAATATTCTATCACCCCCAGTAAGTGAAACGCGCCAAAGATATTCAGTCTCTGTCTCGCCCGGCTTCCGTGAGAATCTAGTTTGTAAATCCCCTAGCTCCAGTCCTGAATATGGCGTGCTATGGGTAGCCGTGCGTGGATTTCTGCCTCGTCCATCCGTATGTGTTTCAGTTCTAATAAGAGGATGCACGTTCTTAGTCTCTACCCCCCGCCTCGTCAACGCTGTTTTCAGAGTCAGTATCTCTGTCGAGAAGCAGGGGGGCCGAGGAGCACGCCTGAACTGGGGGGACGCTAGAGGAAGCTCTCATATTAATTAACAAAAACTCAAGTTTTTGTTCCAAAAAACCAAGTTTCTGTTCTAACAAGCCAAATCTCTGTTCTAAATAATCCGATCGTATGCTTTGCCGCGAAAAGTCCTGTATTAGAGAGTCAAACTGTTCGCTCTGCCGCGAGAGGTTTTGCTTTAAAAAGTCAAACTGTTCGCCTTGCCGCGAAAGGTCCTGTTTTAAAAGGTCAAACTGTTCGCTCTGCTGCGAAAAGTCCTGCTTTAAGGAGTCAAACTGTTCGCTCTGCTGCGAAAAGTCCTGCTTTAAGGAGTCAAACTTTTCGCTTTGCTGCAAAAAGTCCTGCTTTAAGGAGTCAAACTTTTCGCTTTGCCGCAGAAGGTTTTGCTTTAAAGAATCAAATTGTTTGCTTTGCCACAAAAAGTCCTGCTTTAAGGAGTCAAACTTTTCACTTTGCCGCGAGAAGTTTTCCTCCATTCGGTGCTTAAGTTTACACAGATCCTGTGCTACCTTTAAGCAAACACACAAACTGAAGCACATCGCGCACCGCATAATGAAAAACCACGCCGCAAAATGCCAGGTTTCTGCAGAAATGTTACTCACCCCTCTAAAAAGTACCTCCATCTCTGATATCCTGCACGACTACGCCAAATTCTCACGGAATATTACCCCGAGGTTAATTTAAGGGACAACAGGGTCCAAAGCAACCTTTATTAAACCGGTGAGAACAGGGTTTTAGTATTCCAAAAGTGACTTAAATACAGGTTCGGATATCAGCTGAGGAAACTTATTTAGGGGCAGCAACCACTACAGCAGGCGGTCCACAGAGTGCATGCACGTGGCTTCACTCAAAACAATGCCGGAGTCGCCACTGAGTCCCGGAGAAGCACACACTTGCCCAAGCCTATCGCAGAATTATTTTAAAGAGATACGCGTACTCGTAGTGAGTACGGAAAGTGTACACTCGCGATTGTGCGAGGGTATATTTGTAATACACTCGCAATTGTGCGAGAGCTAATTTACTTACACGTGCAAGTGTGCACGGAATATTACACATGCTTACGTGGAAGCACAGGAGGAAAACACACTCGCGGTTGTGCGGGGAAATAATTTAAAGTACGTGTGCAAACGTGCACAGAAAGTATAAATATACTCGCAATCCTGCAAGAAGTTTTACTCACAGCCGTGGCGGCGAGGCAAGCGGAGTCTCCATCTCGGGGAGCTGCGGGGGCCGTGGCTCCTGGCGGCAGTGGCTAAGCTCGTTCTCCGAGAAAACTCCACGGCAAAGGGAAGTTTTCGACGAGAGTCCCGTTTATATGACCTTGACCTGACTGTAGTCATTCCTCCTGTTCCCGGAAGCCCCCCGAAAACATCCCCCACCCTGGGCATGGGCGCCCAGCGGCTTTTGCCACTAACGACTCTGCTATGGGTGCTCTGAGGCCAGACAAAGAAGCTGTTAGGCCCACGGCAGCCAGGAGAGAGGGGAATGTGCCCACTCCTCCATACTGAAGGAGGGAGGGGGAGAGTGGGGGCAGAGAGGGGGAGAGAGGCGGGGGGGGTGTTGCATTCTGCCACACTTGGCTATACAATCTTCCTTGTAGGGAAATCTTACTTTCATAGCTGCCAGGAGTCGGGTCCAGAGAGTAGTGGCATTAGACTCTCTTGAAATTGCCCTGTCAATGGTGGAATCTCTTGACAGAGATCCCAGCTGCCTGGCTTCACCCCACCTTCCAATTCAATTGTTTCTGCCCCATTGTCCCAGCATCGGAGCAACCAGGTTAAAATATTCCCGCCTTCACGACGACTAAAGTCTTTTCACGGATCTCTCAGCTCACCTGGAGAAAAGGACCGAGTGGTGGTCACTTCATCTCCTCCCTGTCCTGATGGTGCCCCTTGGGTTGATGTTGGCCCTGTGCCATCATCTGCTGCACGGGTAGTCTTTCTAGTGACTTTCTTACAACCAGCAACTGATGCTGATATGGGTTTACCATCATTTGATTCATTTCCAGAGTCTGAATGACTGTCACAGTGATCGCTATGGTTACAGCAGCAACAGTGCCCAGTGTGTGAAGACGGGGGGGCTGCCTTGTTAGCCTTTGAGGCTGGAGAAGTAATGTTATCAACAGCGGCCTTGGCAGAGGAACTCTGCGGAGGAGCTGTAGCTTCAGCCTGCGAAGCCGCCGTTGGGGGGGCAGTGGCTGCTGCGGCAGCTTTCGCTGTTTTCCTCTTTCTCGAGCGGCCAGGAGTGCTTTTTGCTAAAGCTTCCGAAGACGCACCGCAAATCTCAGGACTAAAAAGAGACGCAAACCTTCTGTTGAACGCCATTTCTCTTAACAGAAGCACAAACTGACACACATTCCGCAAAACAGATAACACACCATCACCGTTCTATCAAAACTCTGAGGATATTCAAAGCTCTCTAAAACATTTGCGAACTGTCCTAGCGAAAAAATGAAAGTATTGTTAGTCAGCCTTTCTAAAGATTCACTTGACCAATTAGCAAACACAGAGCCGTACTGCTCTTTAATCTCTCCTGGAGGCTTTTCAAGGTAAAGCAGAAGTGAGTAGAAATTCATTAGCGGCTGCAGTATAATGAAATAAACCAGTGACAAACCACACAGTATCATCATGACCATTGTCCAGTTCCTGGTTGTTATATAATGAATACTTCGATTTAAAAAGAAGGCCCAACACAGATATGGAATCAGTGAGCACAATGTAGAAAATATCTGATACAACTTATGCCATAACATCTTTCAATCAGTGTAATTCACTTTGCCTTAATACAACCAAATAATATCCAAAGCAAACAGGCGCGCGAGTATCACAACTCTTTGAGCTGGCACCGTGCCAAGAAAATTGAAAGGTACGTCAGAGCAGTAGAAAAGCCAAAATCTCCAGATTTACCCCTTTCTCTAGCCCCACATTGGGCACCAATTATCTGTCGAGAGTTAGATTGCGGGGTGACAATACAACCCTGGCAGATGTATTGTTAAGCCCCTCTCCCCCCACACTTCCCGCTTTTGCCCCTCCCTCTCCCCCCTTTCCACTAAGGACAGGCGACTGGGAGGGAAAGAAGGACAGAGAGAAGAGAGTTGGAAAAAATTAACAATGTTTTACTAATGCTACTAATAAGAATAGAGAAAATAATACAAAATATACAAAACCAATCTTGAAAGTCTCAGCAACTGCAGAGCCGGCGCCCGAAGTCCTGGATTGGACTCTGCAGCCAACCACAGCTGGATTCAGTCTCTCATTAAGCCTCAGTTCGCAGGGACGACCAGCAAGGTCCTCTCCTAATGTCGGCCATAGGTAAAAAGAAACGAGATCCTCGTGAACTCCCACTTTATATGAAGTATTCACGTGAATGGAATGTTATACACAGTTGGTAAGTTTCTTGGTCACTTGTTTCTCGTCGCCCCTCTTGCGAGATGTCCATCCATGCTTATCAATAAGTTTGCATTCCATTGCTAGGTTTTACCAAAACATGTGTCTGGTTCTCCAGGAAAATGCAGTTAATATGAAGGCTTTAGCTGACAGGTAAAATTCACTGAAAGAGAAACTCGTTTTTAACAAAACCAGTTTTTAACAAAACCGTTTGTGTCTCCAAACGATCGTCTGTCCACATGCGTCTGCCTTGATGCAGGCTCCACTCGTGCTTAAGCTGGAGTGAGTGCACAGCTGCGCCGTTTCTTGGCAAAGTTCCGCGTCTTGCACGACGTTGCCCAGTCCTGCATTTCTCAGGCGGACAGACGCAAGGGAGTTCTGCTAGTAAGAGAGCAAAGAGAGTCGTAGGCAGTAACTGAATGCTGCTCCGAGCTACTTCTCGCCTATGGCAAATGCTTCACAGTGGCCCGAGGAAAGGCGCTCAGCAGTCGATCGACAAAGAGAAAAGAAACAGATCACGCCTTAACGCAAAAGAGCAACAGGGCGTCTCTGCGCAAGCTTGTCCTTGATCGATAGCTGAGGGCGAACACTTGTGTGCTTGTCGTAGAGAATGTGTCTTACCTGAAAGTGTCTGGGAGTTTGGCGCAGGTCAGTGTGGCTGGTTCGATAATCAACGTCTAGGATACCTGCAGAGCGGTCCCTGTTGGTGTGGGGACAGTGTGCCTGTAAGTCAGTCTGTGTTCCTAGCGCCTGCTCTATCTCTCCGTCGCTCCACACGCGTGTGAGTCCACGTCTTTCTCTCCACAAGCATGTGTGTTGATCTCGTCGCACATGTGCATCTGTGCTAGTGTTGAGCTCAGCGGAGTGTGTCTCTTGAGACTCGGTGTGCGTTGGCTGTGCCTGTGTGTAACACAGCGCAGCCATGACTGCTCCAGTGAAGAGAGACCAGGGAAATCATCTCAGGCAGAGTCAACAAAGGAAAACCGAAGAGGGTTTGAGGTGTGCTCGACAGAGACGGATTCCCTGCGCTGACATTTCTCAGTACCACGAGAAGAAAGCCGAGCTGTAGATCGACCGGAGAAATGCTTCCCCATTCGACATTTAACGAATGAACTGCAGTGTGCGCGGCTTTCGGGATTGTGCCTGAAAAGTGCGAAAACCAGCAGAGCCTGTGCTCAAAAGCTGGTGACTATGTGCCTCTTTAACCCTCCAAAGCAATGGCTTATTCTTATTATTCTTATTATTATTTTGTGCAAATTTTAAAACCTTCAAATATGCATAAAAGCAATATCAACAACAAAAGTAGTTAAGTCTGCTAATACTGAAACTGCCGTAATGCAAAGGCACATGTCCAGGCCGAAGCAAAGACTAGTGCCATGATTCTGCTTGCTGCTAGACAAAATCCTCTATTAGTCTCTTCATATGAGACAGCTTGTTGTGGAGATACACGCATCTGTACTTCTCTTCCACCCTGTCATCTTCCTTTGCCCTGCAAGAAAACACAAAACAGACCTCGGTCCCTTTGAAACCGGGCTTTCATAGTTAACGTGTTAGACTAGCTCAGAAGTTCTGAGCAGAAAATATCTCTTGGGCCTTTTGTTTTAGGGGCAGGTCTTTATCGAGTTGCTGCCTGTTATTGACTCTTTATCAAAATCATTAATGACCTCCATAATGCCTCATTTAGCTGCAGTAGAGTGCCAGTAAATTTTTTGATAGCAAGTAATATTAGCAGCTCCTTTTAGTAAGCAGCAGTGCTAAGGCACATTGTCGGGTTCTAATGGGAGCTGCTTCTGAACCTCAGAGAGAGCACTGAGCCAGGGCGGGGTTGCCTGCCCGCGCTCGCGAGGCCGGGCCGCCCCGCCCCACACCACCAGGACTTAGATGCCAGGAACGGTGGCGGGCCGGGGGGAGATGCGCGGAGAGGCGACAGAAGTTTTACGGGGGGAAGTTTGCGTTCGTTTTTCGGGTTATGCCCGTACTGGACATGCGTTTCTAGCAGCTCTCTCAGGCTGCTCCGTTTCATGCCGCCAGTCCCGGGGCAGTCGCCGGCACTCGCGGGGTGGGGCTTTGCTATGCCAGACCCCCCGAGCTGCCGGTACGGGGAGGGGGCCGTCTGGACACCGCGGCTAATTATTTGCCTTTCTTCAAGATCATTAACAACCTCCGTAGTGCCCCGTTTTGCTGCATCTGGCAGGGGGGGACGTGGGGTACAGGTTATTGTAGATGTGGGTGGAGCAGGAGCAAGTTGCAAGGGTGCAGAGGTAAATGGCAGTATTTTAATACAGGCTACCTCTGCCCTGTGACTTCCAAAGCTCCAAATCTCCCCATTAGGTAAGCACCATCGTCTACCTGCCAAAATATCGAATCCCAATATGTTCGCTTTATAAGGACTCAGGGCAACTTCCACAGCCACTGTCCGCTTTTCCCCAGGCAGCAAAAGGTGGGTTCGAGCTAAAGGACATCTCTCTGCTACACCCGTTACCCCTACTATATTGATGGCCTTCCTTGATGGTTTAATCCCGAGTTTGTCAGCTTGCCGCCTGATCAAAACACTGATTTGTGCGCCCGTGTCAATTAGAAATTTCACACTTATCCGCCTTGGACCAACGGGGATATGTATGTATGGTTTTTTATCACTGGACCATTGGCAAGAGAATACAGAGCGGGTGGGGCGGTCCCGGTTCCCATCCGCCTTTACTAGTTTTTTGATTCCCTTTGTGAGGACGCGAAAGGGTTAGTGTCTCACTTGTCCTCGGGGAGGGGGGCGGTTACCGGTGCCTTCTCTTTGTTCTCTGATCTTCCCTCTAAATATTCCACTAGCTCCTGTAAATGCTCAGTGGAGAGCTCGTGTACCAGTGTTCGAGGCATGCCCAAAGCAGTCGCACGGCGCCAGAGGTCGCTCCACTGCAAACTGCTACTCTGATTTGACTGGCAGCCAAAATGCTCCGGTTTCTGTGACGGGGCGGGGGGCGGCCTGGTGGGGGGCGGTCCCTGAAGAGGCTCGGCTCGGCTCGTCTTCCGGACCGCCCGGCTTCTATACGAGCTGCCGCTCGGGTCTACCCACCCCATCTCGCGTCCATGTGTAACCACATTGTGTAAAATTTCCGCCAGGTTCAGGAGGACTTCGGGGATGTTGCTTATTACGATCGATAGCCCCCTGAACCTTTTCCTTAAGGGACTGAACATATATTTTCAAGGCATCCGGTAATCCTTTAATAAGCAGCCGAAGGTGGACCGGATCCACCGGCGCCGCCATAGCGGGGGACTGCCGGCCTCTTTCATACGTTGCTTGTACACAAGCCGCCTTTTGAACTCCCTCGGCAAGGTCTGATAAACCTTTTATAACAATTGCCACTGGCTGCCCACGTTCCCTGGGATCTATACCACCAGCCCAGTAAGCTACACGAGATGTAATGGACTGATCACCGTCTGGACCATCACTTAAAAATACCCCTGGGCCCCAGAAACCTGTGGCCTCGTCCTTACTCAATAATATTCTATCACCCCCAGTAAGTGAAACGCGCCAAAGATATTCAGTCTCTGTCTCGCCCGGCTTCCGTGAGAATCTAGTTTGTAAATCCCCTAGCTCCAGTCCTGAATATGGCGTGCTATGGGTAGCCGTGCGTGGATTTCTGCCTCGTCCATCCGTATGTGTTTCAGTTCTAATAAGAGGATGCACGTTCTTAGTCTCTACCCCCCGCCTCATCAACGCTGTTTTCAGAGTCAGTATCTCTGTCGAGAAGCGGGGGGGCCGAGGAGCACGCCTGAACTGGGGGGACGCTAGAGGAAGCTCTCATATTAATTAACAAAAACTCAAGTTTTTGTTCCAAAAAACCAAGTTTCTGTTCTAACAAGCCAAATCTCTGTTCTAAATAATCCGATCGTATGCTTTGCCGCGAAAAGTCCTGTATTAGAGAGTCAAACTGTTCGCTCTGCCGCGAGAGGTTTTGCTTTAAAAAGTCAAACTGTTCGCCTTGCCGCGAAAGGTCCTGTTTTAAAAGGTCAAACTGTTCGCTCTGCTGCGAAAAGTCCTGCTTTAAGGAGTCAAACTGTTCGCTCTGCTGCGAAAAGTCCTGCTTTAAGGAGTCAAACTTTTCGCTTTGCTGCAAAAAGTCCTGCTTTAAGGAGTCAAACTTTTCGCTTTGCCGCAGAAGGTTTTGCTTTAAAGAATCAAATTGTTTGCTTTGCCACAAAAAGTCCTGCTTTAAGGAGTCAAACTTTTCACTTTGCCGCGAGAAGTTTTCCTCCATTCGGTGCTTAAGTTTACACAGATCCTGTGCTACCTTTAAGCAAACACACAAACTGAAGCACATCGCGCACCACATAATGAAAAACCACGCCGCAAAATGCCAGGTTTCTGCAGAAATGTTACTCACCCCTCTAAAAAGTACCTCCATCTCTGATATCCTGCACGACTACGCCAAATTCTCACGGAATATTACCCCGAGGTTAATTTAAGGGACAACAGGGTCCAAAGCAACCTTTATTAAACCGGTGAGAACAGGGTTTTAGTATTCCAAAAGTGACTTAAATACAGGTTCGGATATCAGCTGAGGAAACTTATTTAGGGGCAGCAACCACTACAGCAGGCGGTCCACAGAGTGCATGCACGTGGCTTCACTCAAAGCAATGCCGGAGTCGCCCCTGAGTCCCGGAGAAGCACACACTTGCCCAAGCCTATCGCAGAATTATTTTAAAGAGATACGCGTACTCGTAGTGAGTACGGAAAGTGTACACTCGCGATTGTGCGAGGGTATATTTGTAATACACTCGCAATTGTGCGAGAGCTAATTTACTTACACGTGCAAGTGTGCACGGAATATTACACATGCTTACGTGGAAGCACAGGAGGAAAACACACTCGCGGTTGTGCGGGGAAATAATTTAAAGTACGTGTGCAAACGTGCACAGAAAGTATAAATATACTCGCAATCCTGCGAGAAGTTTTACTCACAGCCGTGGCGGCGAGGCAAGCGGAGTCTCCATCCCGGGGAGCTGCGGGGGCCGTGGCTCCTGGCGGCAGTGGCTAAGCTCGTTCTCCGAGAAAACTCCACGGCAAAGGGAAGTTTTCGACGAGAGTCCCGTTTATATGACCTTGACCTGACTGTAGTCATTCCTCCTGTTCCCGGAAGCCCCCCGAAAACATCCCCCACCCTGGGCATGGGCGCCCAGCGGCTTTTGCCACTAACGACTCTGCTATGGGTGCTCTGGGGCCAGACAAAGAAGCTGTTAGGCCCACGGCAGCCAGGAGAGAGGGGAATGTGCCCACTCCTCCATACTGAAGGAGGGAGGGGGAGAGTGGGGGCACAGAGGGGGAGAGAGGCGGGGGGGGGGTGTTGCATTCTGCCACACTTGGCTATACAATCTTCCTTGTAGGGAAATCTTACTTTCATAGCTGCCAGGAGTCGGGTCCAGAGAGTAGTGGCGTTAGACTCTCTTGAAATTGCCCTGTCAATGGTGGAATCTCTTGACAGAGATCCCAGCTGCCTGGCTTCACCCCACCTTCCAATTCAATTGTTTCTGCCCCATTGTCCCAGCATCGGAGCAACCAAGTAAAAATATTCTCGCCTTCACGACGACTAAAGTCTTTTCACGGATCTCTCAGCTCACCTGGAGAAAAGGACCGAGTGGTGGTCACTTCATCTCCTCCCTGTCCTGATGGTGCCCCTTGGGTTGATGTTGGCCCTGTGCCATCATCTGCTGCACGGGTAGTCTTTCTAGTGACTTTCTTACAACCAGCAACTGATGCTGATATGGGTTTACCATCATTTGATTCATTTCCAGAGTCTGAATGACTGTCACAGTGATCGCTATGGTTACAGCAGCAACAGTGCCCAGTGTGTGAAGACGGGGGGGGCTGCCTTGTTAGCCTTTGAGGCTGGAGAAGTAATGTTATCAGCAGCGGCCTTGGCAGAGGAACTCTGCGGAGGAGCTGTAGCTTCAGCCTGCGAAGCCGCCGTTGGGGGGGCAGTGGCTGCTGCGGCAGCTTTCGCTGTTTTCCTCTTTCTCGAGCGGCCAGGAGTGCTTTTTGCTAAAGCTTCCGAAGACGCACCGCAAATCTCAGGACTAAAAAGAGACGCAAACCTTCTGTTGAACGCCATTTCTCTTAACAGAAGCACAAACTGACACACATTCCGCAAAACAGATAACACACCATCACCGTTCTATCAAAACTCTGAGGATATTCAAAGCTCTCTAAAACATTTGCGAACTGTCCTAGCGAAAAAATGAAAGCATTGCTAGTCAGCCTTTCTAAAGATTCACTTGACCAATTAGCAAACACAGAGCCGTACTGCTCTTTAATCTCTCCTGGAGGCTTTTCAAGGTAAAGCAGAAGTGAGTAGAAATTCATTAGCGGCTGCAGTATAATGAAATAAACCAGTGACAAACCACACAGTATCATCATGACCATTGTCCAGTTCCTGGTTGTTATATAATGAATACTTCGATTTAAAAAGAAGGCCCAACACAGATATGGAATCAGTGAGCACAATGTAGAAAATATCTGATACAACTTATGCCATAACATCTTTCAATCAGTGTAATTCACTTTGCCTTAATACAACCAAATAATATCCAAAGCAAACAGGCGCGCGAGTATCACAACTCTTTGAGCTGGCACCGTGCCAAGAAAATTGAAAGGTACGTCAGAGCAGTAGAAAAGCCAAAATCTCCAGATTTACCCCTTTCTCTAGCGCCACATTGGGCGCCAATTATCTGTCGAGAGTTAGATTGCGGGGTGACAATACAACCCTGGCAGATGTATTGTTAAGCCCCTCTCCCCCCACACTTCCCGCTTTTGCCCCTCCCTCTCCCCCCTTTCCACTAAGGACAGGCGACTGGGAGGGAAAGAAGGACAGAGAGAAGAGAGTTGGAAAAAATTAACAATGTTTTACTAATGCTACTAATAAGAATAGAGAAAATAATACAAAATATACAAAACCAATCTTGAAAGTCTCAGCAACTGCAGAGCCGGCGCCCGAAGTCCTGGATTGGACTCTGCAGCCAACCACAGCTGGATTCAGTCTCTCATTAAGCCTCAGTTCGCAGGGACGACCAGCAAGGTCCTCTCCTAATGTCGGCCATAGGTAAAAAGAAACGAGATCCTCGTGAACTCCCACTTTATATGAAGTATTCACGTGAATGGAATGTTATACACAGTTGGTAAGTTTCTTGGTCACTTGTTTCTCGTCGCCCCTCTTGCGAGATGTCCATCCATGCTTATCAATAAGTTTGCATTCCATTGCTAGGTTTTACCAAAACATGTGTCTGGTTCTCCAGGAAAATGCAGTTAATATGAAGGCTTTAGCTGACAGGTAAAATTCACTGAAAGAGAAACTCGTTTTTAACAAAACCAGTTTTTAACAAAACCGTTTGTGTCTCCAAACGATCGTCTGTCCACATGCGTCTGCCTTGATGCAGGCTCCACTCGTGCTTAAGCTGGAGTGAGTGCACAGCTGCGCCGTTTCTTGGCAAAGTTCCGCGTCTTGCACGACGTTGCCCAGTCCTGCATTTCTCAGGCGGACAGACGCAAGGGAGTTCTGCTAGTAAGAGAGCAAAGAGAGTCGTAGGCAGTAACTGAATGCTGCTCCGAGCTACTTCTCGCCTATGGCAAATGCTTCACAGTGGCCCGAGGAAAGGCGCTCAGCAGTCGATCGACAAAGAGAAAAGAAACAGATCACGCCTTAACGCAAAAGAGCAACAGGGCGTCTCTGCGCAAGCTTGTCCTTGATCGATAGCTGAGGGCGAACACTTGTGTGCTTGTCGTAGAGAATGTGTCTTACCTGAAAGTGTCTGGGAGTTTGGCGCAGGTCAGTGTGGCTGGTTCGATAATCAACGTCTAGGATACCTGCAGAGCGGTCCCTGTTGGTGTGGGGACAGTGTGCCTGTAAGTCAGTCTGTGTTCCTAGCGCCTGCTCTATCTCTCCGTCGCTCCACACGCGTGTGAGTCCACGTCTTTCTCTCCACAAGCATGTGTGTTGATCTCGTCGCACATGTGCATCTGTGCTAGTGTTGAGCTCAGCGGAGTGTGTCTCTTGACACTCGGTGTGCGTTGGCTGTGCCTGTGTGTAACACAGCGCAGCCATGACTGCTCCAGTGAAGAGAGACCAGGGAAATCATCTCAGGCAGAGTCAACAAAGGAAAACCGAAGAGGGTTTGAGGTGTGCTCGACAGAGACGGATTCCCTGCGCTGACATTTCTCAGTACCACGAGAAGAAAGCCGAGCTGTAGATCGACCGGAGAAATGCTTCCCCATTCGACATTTAACGAATGAACTGCAGTGTGCGCGGCTTTCGGGATTGTGCCTGAAAAGTGCGAAAACCAGCAGAGCCTGTGCTCAAAAGCTGGTGGCTATGTGCCTCTTTAACCCTCCAAAGCAATGGCTTATTCTTATTATTCTTATTATTATTTTGTGCAAATTTTAAAATCTTCAAATATGCATAAAAGCAATATCAACAACAAAAGTAGTTAAGTCTGCTAATACTGAAACTGCCGTAATGCAAAGGCACATGTCCAGGCCGAAGCAAAGACTAGTGCCATGATTCTGCTTGCTGCTGGACAAAATCCTCTATTAGTCTCTTCATATGAGACAGCTTGTTGTGGAGATACACGCATCTGTACTTCTCTTCCACCCTGTCATCTTCCTTTGCCCTGCAAGAAAACACAAAACAGACCTCGGTCCCTTTGGAACCGGGCTTTCATAGTTAACGTGTTAGACTAGCTCAGAAGTTCTGAGCAGAAAATATCTCTTGGACCTTTTGTTTTAGGGGCAGGTCTTTATCGAGTTGCTGCCTGTTATTGACTCTTTATCAAAATCATTAATGACCTCCATAATGCCTCATTTAGCTGCAGTAGAGTGCCAGTAAATTTTTTGATAGCAAGTAATATTAGCAGCTCCTTTTAGTAAGCAGCAGTGCTAAGGCACATTGTCGGGTTCTAATGGGAGCTGCTTCTGAACCTCAGAGAGAGCACTGAGCCAGGGCGGGGTTGCCTGCCCGCGCTCGCGAGGCCGGGCCGCCCCGCCCCACACCACCAGGACTTAGATGCCAGGAACGGTGGCGGGCCGGGGGGAGATGCGCGGAGAGGCGACAGAAGTTTTACGGGGGGAAGTTTGCGTTCGTTTTTCGGGTTATGCCCGTACTGGACATGCGTTTCTAGCAGCTCTCTCAGGCTGCTCCGTTTGATGCCGCCAGTCCCGGGGCAGTCGCCGGCACTCGCGGGGTGGGGCTTTGCTATGCCAGACCCCCCGAGCTGCCGGTACGGGGAGGGGGCCGTCTGGACACCGCGGCTAATTATTTGCCTTTCTTCAAGATCATTAACAACCTCCGTAGTGCCCCGTTTTGCTGCATCTGGCAGGGGGGGACGTGGGGTACAGGTTATTGTAGATGTGGGTGGAGCAGGAGCAAGTTGCAAGGGTGCAGAGGTAAATGGCAGTATTTTAATACAGGCTACCTCTGCCCTGTGACTTCCAAAGCTCCAAATCTCCCCATTAGGTAAGCACCATCGTCTACCTGCCAAAATATCGAATCCCAATATGTTCGCTTTATAAGGACTCAGGGCAACTTCCACAGCCACTGTCCGCTTTTCCCCAGGCAGCAAAAGGTGGGTTCGAGCTAAAGGACATCTCTCTGCTACACCCGTTACCCCTACTATATTGATGGCCTTCCTTGATGGTTTAATCCCGAGTTTGTCAGCTTGCCGCCTGTTCAAAACACTGATTTGTGCGCCCGTGTCAATTAGAAATTTCACACTTATCCGCCTTGGACCAACGGGGATATGTATGTATGGTTTTTTATCACTGGACCATTGGCAAGAGAATACAGAGCGGGTGGGGCGGTCCCGGTTCCCATCCGCCTTTACTAGTTTTTTGATTCCCTTTGTGAGGACGCGAAAGGGTTAGTGTCTCACTTGTCCTCGGGGAGGGGGGCGGTTACCGGTGCCTTCTCTTTGTTCTCTGATCTTCCCTCTAAATATTCCACTAGCTCCTGTAAATGCTCAGTGGAGAGCTCGTGTACCAGTGTTCGAGGCATGCCCAAAGCAGTCGCACGGCGCCAGAGGTCGCTCCACTGCAAACTGCTACTCTGATTTGACTGGCAGCCAAAATGCTCCGGTTTCTGTGACGGGGCGGGGGGCGGCCTGGTGGGGGGCGGTCCCTGAAGAGGCTCGGCTCGGCTCGTCTTCCGGACCGCCCGGCTTCTATACGAGCTGCCGCTCGGGTCTACCCACCCCATCTCGCGTCCATGTGTAACCACATTGTGTAAAATTTCCGCCAGGTTCAGGAGGACTTCGGGGATGTTGCTTATTACGATCGATAGCCCCCTGAACCTTTTCCTTAAGGGACTGAACATATATTTTCAAGGCATCCGGTAATCCTTTAATAAGCAGCCGAAGGTGGACCGGATCCACCGGCGCCGCCATAGCGGGGGACTGCCGGCCTCTTTCATACGTTGCTTGTACACAAGCCGCCTTTTGAACTCCCTCGGCAAGGTCTGATAAACCTTTTATAACAATTGCCACTGGCTGCCCACGTTCCCTGGGATCTATACCACCAGCCCAGTAAGCTACACGAGATGTAATGGACTGATCACCGTCTGGACCATCACTTAAAAATACCCCTGGGCCCCAGAAACCTGTGGCCTCGTCCTTACTCAATAATATTCTATCACCCCCAGTAAGTGAAACGCGCCAAAGATATTCAGTCTCTGTCTCGCCCGGCTTCCGTGAGAATCTAGTTTGTAAATCCCCTAGCTCCAGTCCTGAATATGGCGTGCTATGGGTAGCCGTGCGTGGATTTCTGCCTCGTCCATCCGTATGTGTTTCAGTTCTAATAAGAGGATGCACGTTCTTAGTCTCTACCCCCCGCCTCATCAACGCTGTTTTCAGAGTCAGTATCTCTGTCGAGAAGCGGGGGGGCCGAGGAGCACGCCTGAACTGGGGGGACGCTAGAGGAAGCTCTCATATTAATTAACAAAAACTCAAGTTTTTGTTCCAAAAAACCAAGTTTCTGTTCTAACAAGCCAAATCTCTGTTCTAAATAATCCGATCGTATGCTTTGCCGCGAAAAGTCCTGTATTAGAGAGTCAAACTGTTCGCTCTGCCGCGAGAGGTTTTGCTTTAAAAAGTCAAACTGTTCGCCTTGCCGCGAAAGGTCCTGTTTTAAAAGGTCAAACTGTTCGCTCTGCTGCGAAAAGTCCTGCTTTAAGGAGTCAAACTGTTCGCTCTGCTGCGAAAAGTCCTGCTTTAAGGAGTCAAACTTTTCGCTTTGCTGCAAAAAGTCCTGCTTTAAGGAGTCAAACTTTTCGCTTTGCCGCAGAAGGTTTTGCTTTAAAGAATCAAATTGTTTGCTTTGCCACAAAAAGTCCTGCTTTAAGGAGTCAAACTTTTCACTTTGCCGCGAGAAGTTTTCCTCCATTCGGTGCTTAAGTTTACACAGATCCTGTGCTACCTTTAAGCAAACACACAAACTGAAGCACATCGCGCACCACATAATGAAAAACCACGCCGCAAAATGCCAGGTTTCTGCAGAAATGTTACTCACCCCTCTAAAAAGTACCTCCATCTCTGATATCCTGCACGACTACGCCAAATTCTCACGGAATATTACCCCGAGGTTAATTTAAGGGACAACAGGGTCCAAAGCAACCTTTATTAAACCGGTGAGAACAGGGTTTTAGTATTCCAAAAGTGACTTAAATACAGGTTCGGATATCAGCTGAGGAAACTTATTTAGGGGCAGCAACCACTACAGCAGGCGGTCCACAGAGTGCATGCACGTGGCTTCACTCAAAGCAATGCCGGAGTCGCCCCTGAGTCCCGGAGAAGCACACACTTGCCCAAGCCTATCGCAGAATTATTTTAAAGAGATACGCGTACTCGTAGTGAGTACGGAAAGTGTACACTCGCGATTGTGCGAGGGTATATTTGTAATACACTCGCAATTGTGCGAGAGCTAATTTACTTACACGTGCAAGTGTGCACGGAATATTACACATGCTTACGTGGAAGCACAGGAGGAAAACACACTCGCGGTTGTGCGGGGAAATAATTTAAAGTACGTGTGCAAACGTGCACAGAAAGTATAAATATACTCGCAATCCTGCGAGAAGTTTTACTCACAGCCGTGGCGGCGAGGCAAGCGGAGTCTCCATCCCGGGGAGCTGCGGGGGCCGTGGCTCCTGGCGGCAGTGGCTAAGCTCGTTCTCCGAGAAAACTCCACGGCAAAGGGAAGTTTTCGACGAGAGTCCCGTTTATATGACCTTGACCTGACTGTAGTCATTCCTCCTGTTCCCGGAAGCCCCCCGAAAACATCCCCCACCCTGGGCATGGGCGCCCAGCGGCTTTTGCCACTAACGACTCTGCTATGGGTGCTCTGGGGCCAGACAAAGAAGCTGTTAGGCCCACGGCAGCCAGGAGAGAGGGGAATGTGCCCACTCCTCCATACTGAAGGAGGGAGGGGGAGAGTGGGGGCACAGAGGGGGAGAGAGGCGGGGGGGGGGTGTTGCATTCTGCCACACTTGGCTATACAATCTTCCTTGTAGGGAAATCTTACTTTCATAGCTGCCAGGAGTCGGGTCCAGAGAGTAGTGGCGTTAGACTCTCTTGAAATTGCCCTGTCAATGGTGGAATCTCTTGACAGAGATCCCAGCTGCCTGGCTTCACCCCACCTTCCAATTCAATTGTTTCTGCCCCATTGTCCCAGCATCGGAGCAACCAAGTAAAAATATTCTCGCCTTCACGACGACTAAAGTCTTTTCACGGATCTCTCAGCTCACCTGGAGAAAAGGACCGAGTGGTGGTCACTTCATCTCCTCCCTGTCCTGATGGTGCCCCTTGGGTTGATGTTGGCCCTGTGCCATCATCTGCTGCACGGGTAGTCTTTCTAGTGACTTTCTTACAACCAGCAACTGATGCTGATATGGGTTTACCATCATTTGATTCATTTCCAGAGTCTGAATGACTGTCACAGTGATCGCTATGGTTACAGCAGCAACAGTGCCCAGTGTGTGAAGACGGGGGGGGCTGCCTTGTTAGCCTTTGAGGCTGGAGAAGTAATGTTATCAGCAGCGGCCTTGGCAGAGGAACTCTGCGGAGGAGCTGTAGCTTCAGCCTGCGAAGCCGCCGTTGGGGGGGCAGTGGCTGCTGCGGCAGCTTTCGCTGTTTTCCTCTTTCTCGAGCGGCCAGGAGTGCTTTTTGCTAAAGCTTCCGAAGACGCACCGCAAATCTCAGGACTAAAAAGAGACGCAAACCTTCTGTTGAACGCCATTTCTCTTAACAGAAGCACAAACTGACACACATTCCGCAAAACAGATAACACACCATCACCGTTCTATCAAAACTCTGAGGATATTCAAAGCTCTCTAAAACATTTGCGAACTGTCCTAGCGAAAAAATGAAAGCATTGCTAGTCAGCCTTTCTAAAGATTCACTTGACCAATTAGCAAACACAGAGCCGTACTGCTCTTTAATCTCTCCTGGAGGCTTTTCAAGGTAAAGCAGAAGTGAGTAGAAATTCATTAGCGGCTGCAGTATAATGAAATAAACCAGTGACAAACCACACAGTATCATCATGACCATTGTCCAGTTCCTGGTTGTTATATAATGAATACTTCGATTTAAAAAGAAGGCCCAACACAGATATGGAATCAGTGAGCACAATGTAGAAAATATCTGATACAACTTATGCCATAACATCTTTCAATCAGTGTAATTCACTTTGCCTTAATACAACCAAATAATATCCAAAGCAAACAGGCGCGCGAGTATCACAACTCTTTGAGCTGGCACCGTGCCAAGAAAATTGAAAGGTACGTCAGAGCAGTAGAAAAGCCAAAATCTCCAGATTTACCCCTTTCTCTAGCGCCACATTGGGCGCCAATTATCTGTCGAGAGTTAGATTGCGGGGTGACAATACAACCCTGGCAGATGTATTGTTAAGCCCCTCTCCCCCCACACTTCCCGCTTTTGCCCCTCCCTCTCCCCCCTTTCCACTAAGGACAGGCGACTGGGAGGGAAAGAAGGACAGAGAGAAGAGAGTTGGAAAAAATTAACAATGTTTTACTAATGCTACTAATAAGAATAGAGAAAATAATACAAAATATACAAAACCAATCTTGAAAGTCTCAGCAACTGCAGAGCCGGCGCCCGAAGTCCTGGATTGGACTCTGCAGCCAACCACAGCTGGATTCAGTCTCTCATTAAGCCTCAGTTCGCAGGGACGACCAGCAAGGTCCTCTCCTAATGTCGGCCATAGGTAAAAAGAAACGAGATCCTCGTGAACTCCCACTTTATATGAAGTATTCACGTGAATGGAATGTTATACACAGTTGGTAAGTTTCTTGGTCACTTGTTTCTCGTCGCCCCTCTTGCGAGATGTCCATCCATGCTTATCAATAAGTTTGCATTCCATTGCTAGGTTTTACCAAAACATGTGTCTGGTTCTCCAGGAAAATGCAGTTAATATGAAGGCTTTAGCTGACAGGTAAAATTCACTGAAAGAGAAACTCGTTTTTAACAAAACCAGTTTTTAACAAAACCGTTTGTGTCTCCAAACGATCGTCTGTCCACATGCGTCTGCCTTGATGCAGGCTCCACTCGTGCTTAAGCTGGAGTGAGTGCACAGCTGCGCCGTTTCTTGGCAAAGTTCCGCGTCTTGCACGACGTTGCCCAGTCCTGCATTTCTCAGGCGGACAGACGCAAGGGAGTTCTGCTAGTAAGAGAGCAAAGAGAGTCGTAGGCAGTAACTGAATGCTGCTCCGAGCTACTTCTCGCCTATGGCAAATGCTTCACAGTGGCCCGAGGAAAGGCGCTCAGCAGTCGATCGACAAAGAGAAAAGAAACAGATCACGCCTTAACGCAAAAGAGCAACAGGGCGTCTCTGCGCAAGCTTGTCCTTGATCGATAGCTGAGGGCGAACACTTGTGTGCTTGTCGTAGAGAATGTGTCTTACCTGAAAGTGTCTGGGAGTTTGGCGCAGGTCAGTGTGGCTGGTTCGATAATCAACGTCTAGGATACCTGCAGAGCGGTCCCTGTTGGTGTGGGGACAGTGTGCCTGTAAGTCAGTCTGTGTTCCTAGCGCCTGCTCTATCTCTCCGTCGCTCCACACGCGTGTGAGTCCACGTCTTTCTCTCCACAAGCATGTGTGTTGATCTCGTCGCACATGTGCATCTGTGCTAGTGTTGAGCTCAGCGGAGTGTGTCTCTTGACACTCGGTGTGCGTTGGCTGTGCCTGTGTGTAACACAGCGCAGCCATGACTGCTCCAGTGAAGAGAGACCAGGGAAATCATCTCAGGCAGAGTCAACAAAGGAAAACCGAAGAGGGTTTGAGGTGTGCTCGACAGAGACGGATTCCCTGCGCTGACATTTCTCAGTACCACGAGAAGAAAGCCGAGCTGTAGATCGACCGGAGAAATGCTTCCCCATTCGACATTTAACGAATGAACTGCAGTGTGCGCGGCTTTCGGGATTGTGCCTGAAAAGTGCGAAAACCAGCAGAGCCTGTGCTCAAAAGCTGGTGGCTATGTGCCTCTTTAACCCTCCAAAGCAATGGCTTATTCTTATTATTCTTATTATTATTTTGTGCAAATTTTAAAATCTTCAAATATGCATAAAAGCAATATCAACAACAAAAGTAGTTAAGTCTGCTAATACTGAAACTGCCGTAATGCAAAGGCACATGTCCAGGCCGAAGCAAAGACTAGTGCCATGATTCTGCTTGCTGCTGGACAAAATCCTCTATTAGTCTCTTCATATGAGACAGCTTGTTGTGGAGATACACGCATCTGTACTTCTCTTCCACCCTGTCATCTTCCTTTGCCCTGCAAGAAAACACAAAACAGACCTCGGTCCCTTTGGAACCGGGCTTTCATAGTTAACGTGTTAGACTAGCTCAGAAGTTCTGAGCAGAAAATATCTCTTGGACCTTTTGTTTTAGGGGCAGGTCTTTATCGAGTTGCTGCCTGTTATTGACTCTTTATCAAAATCATTAATGACCTCCATAATGCCTCATTTAGCTGCAGTAGAGTGCCAGTAAATTTTTTGATAGCAAGTAATATTAGCAGCTCCTTTTAGTAAGCAGCAGTGCTAAGGCACATTGTCGGGTTCTAATGGGAGCTGCTTCTGAACCTCAGAGAGAGCACTGAGCCAGGGCGGGGTTGCCTGCCCGCGCTCGCGAGGCCGGGCCGCCCCGCCCCACACCACCAGGACTTAGATGCCAGGAACGGTGGCGGGCCGGGGGGAGATGCGCGGAGAGGCGACAGAAGTTTTACGGGGGGAAGTTTGCGTTCGTTTTTCGGGTTATGCCCGTACTGGACATGCGTTTCTAGCAGCTCTCTCAGGCTGCTCCGTTTGATGCCGCCAGTCCCGGGGCAGTCGCCGGCACTCGCGGGGTGGGGCTTTGCTATGCCAGACCCCCCGAGCTGCCGGTACGGGGAGGGGGCCGTCTGGACACCGCGGCTAATTATTTGCCTTTCTTCAAGATCATTAACAACCTCCGTAGTGCCCCGTTTTGCTGCATCTGGCAGGGGGGGACGTGGGGTACAGGTTATTGTAGATGTGGGTGGAGCAGGAGCAAGTTGCAAGGGTGCAGAGGTAAATGGCAGTATTTTAATACAGGCTACCTCTGCCCTGTGACTTCCAAAGCTCCAAATCTCCCCATTAGGTAAGCACCATCGTCTACCTGCCAAAATATCGAATCCCAATATGTTCGCTTTATAAGGACTCAGGGCAACTTCCACAGCCACTGTCCGCTTTTCCCCAGGCAGCAAAAGGTGGGTTCGAGCTAAAGGACATCTCTCTGCTACACCCGTTACCCCTACTATATTGATGGCCTTCCTTGATGGTTTAATCCCGAGTTTGTCAGCTTGCCGCCTGTTCAAAACACTGATTTGTGCGCCCGTGTCAATTAGAAATTTCACACTTATCCGCCTTGGACCAACGGGGATATGTATGTATGGTTTTTTATCACTGGACCATTGGCAAGAGAATACAGAGCGGGTGGGGCGGTCCCGGTTCCCATCCGCCTTTACTAGTTTTTTGATTCCCTTTGTGAGGACGCGAAAGGGTTAGTGTCTCACTTGTCCTCGGGGAGGGGGGCGGTTACCGGTGCCTTCTCTTTGTTCTCTGATCTTCCCTCTAAATATTCCACTAGCTCCTGTAAATGCTCAGTGGAGAGCTCGTGTACCAGTGTTCGAGGCATGCCCAAAGCAGTCGCACGGCGCCAGAGGTCGCTCCGCTGCAAACTGCTACTCTGATTTGACTGGCAGCCAAAATGCTCCGGTTTCTGTGACGGGGCGGGGGGCGGCCTGGTGGGGGGCGGTCCCTGAAGAGGCTCGGCTCGGCTCGTCTTCCGGACCGCCCGGCTTCTATACGAGCTGCCGCTCGGGTCTACCCACCCCATCTCGCGTCCATGTGTAACCACAGTGTGTAAAATTTCCGCCAGGTTCAGGAGGACTTCGGGGATGTTGCTTATTACGATCGATAGCCCCCTGAACCTTTTCCTTAAGGGACTGAACATATATTTTCAAGGCATCCGGTAATCCTTTAATAAGCAGCCGAAGGTGGACCGGATCCACCGGCGCCGCCATAGCGGGGGACTGCCGGCCTCTTTCATACGTTGCTTGTACACAAGCCGCCTTTTGAACTCCCTCGGCAAGGTCTGATAAACCTTTTATAACAATTGCCACTGGCTGCCCACGTTCCCTGGGATCTATACCACCAGCCCAGTAAGCTACACGAGATGTAATGGACTGATCACCGTCTGGACCATCACTTAAAAATACCCCTGGGCCCCAGAAACCTGTGGCCTCGTCCTTACTCAATAATATTCTATCACCCCCAGTAAGTGAAACGCGCCAAAGATATTCAGTCTCTGTCTCGCCCGGCTTCCGTGAGAATCTAGTTTGTAAATCCCCTAGCTCCAGTCCTGAATATGGCGTGCTATGGGTAGCCGTGCGTGGATTTCTGCCTCGTCCATCCGTATGTGTTTCAGTTCTAATAAGAGGATGCACGTTCTTAGTCTCTACCCCCCGCCTCATCAACGCTGTTTTCAGAGTCAGTATCTCTGTCGAGAAGCGGGGGGGCCGAGGAGCACGCCTGAACTGGGGGGACGCTAGAGGAAGCTCTCATATTAATTAACAAAAACTCAAGTTTTTGTTCCAAAAAACCAAGTTTCTGTTCTAACAAGCCAAATCTCTGTTCTAAATAATCCGATCGTATGCTTTGCCGCGAAAAGTCCTGTATTAGAGAGTCAAACTGTTCGCTCTGCCGCGAGAGGTTTTGCTTTAAAAAGTCAAACTGTTCGCCTTGCCGCGAAAGGTCCTGTTTTAAAAGGTCAAACTGTTCGCTCTGCTGCGAAAAGTCCTGCTTTAAGGAGTCAAACTGTTCGCTCTGCTGCGAAAAGTCCTGCTTTAAGGAGTCAAACTTTTCGCTTTGCTGCAAAAAGTCCTGCTTTAAGGAGTCAAACTTTTCGCTTTGCCGCAGAAGGTTTTGCTTTAAAGAATCAAATTGTTTGCTTTGCCACAAAAAGTCCTGCTTTAAGGAGTCAAACTTTTCACTTTGCCGCGAGAAGTTTTCCTCCATTCGGTGCTTAAGTTTACACAGATCCTGTGCTACCTTTAAGCAAACACACAAACTGAAGCACATCGCGCACCACATAATGAAAAACCACGCCGCAAAATGCCAGGTTTCTGCAGAAATGTTACTCACCCCTCTAAAAAGTACCTCCATCTCTGATATCCTGCACGACTACGCCAAATTCTCACGGAATATTACCCCGAGGTTAATTTAAGGGACAACAGGGTCCAAAGCAACCTTTATTAAACCGGTGAGAACAGGGTTTTAGTATTCCAAAAGTGACTTAAATACAGGTTCGGATATCAGCTGAGGAAACTTATTTAGGGGCAGCAACCACTACAGCAGGCGGTCCACAGAGTGCATGCACGTGACTTCACTCAAAACAATGCCGGAGTCGCCCCTGAGTCCCGGAGAAGCACACACTTGCCCAAGCCTATCGCAGAATTATTTTAAAGAGATACGCGTACTCGTAGTGAGTACGGAAAGTGTACACTCGCGATTGTGCGAGGGTATATTTGTAATACACTCGCAATTGTGCGAGAGCTAATTTACTTACACGTGCAAGTGTGCACGGAATATTACACATGCTTACGTGGAAGCACAGGAGGAAAACACACTTGCGGTTGTGCGGGGAAATAATTTAAAGTACGTGTGCAAACGTGCACAGAAAGTATAAATATACTCGCAATCCTGCGAGAAGTTTTACTCACAGCCGTGGCGGCGAGGCAAGCGGAGTCTCCATCCCGGGGAGCTGCGGGAGCCGTGGCTCCTGGCGGCAGTGGCTAAGCTCGTTCTCCGAGAAAACTCCACGGCAAAGGGAAGTTTTCGACGAGAGTCCCGTTTATATGACCTTGACCTGACTGTAGTCATTCCTCCTGTTCCCGGAAGCCCCCCGAAAACATCCCCCACCCTGGGCATGGGCGCCCAGCGGCTTTTGCCACTAACGACTCTGCTATGGGTGCTCTGGGGCCAGACAAAGAAGCTGTTAGGCCCACGGCAGCCAGGAGAGAGGGGAATGTGCCCACTCCTCCATACTGAAGGAGGGAGGTGGAGAGTGGGGGCACAGAGGGGGAGAGAGGCGGGGGGGGGTGTTGCATTCTGCCACACTTGGCTATACAATCTTCCTTGTAGGGAAATCTTACTTTCATAGCTGCCAGGAGTCGGGTCCAGAGAGTAGTGACGTTAGACGCTCTTGAAATTGCCCTGTCAATGGTGGAATCTCTTGACAGAGATCCCAGCTGCCTGGCTTCACCCCACCTTCCAATTCAATTGTTTCTGCCCCATTGTCCCAGCATCGGAGCAACCAAGTAAAAATATTCTCGCCTTCACGACGACTAAAGTCTTTTCACGGATCTCTCAGCTCACCTGGAGAAAAGGACCGAGTGGTGGTCACTTCATCTCCTCCCTGTCCTGATGGTGCCCCTTGGGTTGATGTTGGCCCTGTGCCATCATCTGCTGCACGGGTAGTCTTTCTAGTGACTTTCTTACAACCAGCAACTGATGCTGATATGGGTTTACCATCATTTGATTCATTTCCAGAGTCTGAATGACTGTCACAGTGATCGCTATGGTTACAGCAGCAACAGTGCCCAGTGTGTGAAGACGGGGGGGGCTGCCTTGTTAGCCTTTGAGGCTGGAGAAGTAATGTTATCAGCAGCGGCCTTGGCAGAGGAACTCTGCGGAGGAGCTGTAGCTTCAGCCTGCGAAGCCGCCGTTGGGGGGGCAGTGGCTGCTGCGGCAGCTTTCGCTGTTTTCCTCTTTCTCGAGCGGCCAGGAGTGCTTTTTGCTAAAGCTTCCGAAGACGCACCGCAAATCTCAGGACTAAAAAGAGACGCAGACCTTCTGTTGAACGCCATTTCTCTTAACAGAAGCACAAACTGACACACATTCCGCAAAACAGATAACACACCATCACCGTTCTATCAAAACTCTGAGGATATTCAAAGCTCTCTAAAACATTTGCGAACTGTCCTAGCGAAAAAATGAAAGCATTGCTAGTCAGCCTTTCTAAAGATTCACTTGACCAATTAGCAAACACAGAGCCGTACTGCTCTTTAATCTCTCCTGGAGGCTTTTCAAGGTAAAGCAGAAGTGAGTAGAAATTCATTAGCGGCTGCAGTATAATGAAATAAACCAGTGACAAACCACACAGTATCATCATGACCATTGTCCAGTTCCTGGTTGTTATATAATGAATACTTCGATTTAAAAAGAAGGCCCAACACAGATATGGAATCAGTGAGCACAATGTAGAAAATATCTGATACAACTTATGCCATAACATCTTTCAATCAGTGTAATTCACTTTGCCTTAATACAACCAAATAATATCCAAAGCAAACAGGCGCGCGAGTATCACAACTCTTTGAGCTGGCACCGTGCCAAGAAAATTGAAAGGTACGTCAGAGCAGTAGAAAAGCCAAAATCTCCAGATTTACCCCTTTCTCTAGCGCCACATTGGGCGCCAATTATCTGTCGAGAGTTAGATTGCGGGGTGACAATACAACCCTGGCAGATGTATTGTTAAGCCCCTCTCCCCCCACACTTCCCGCTTTTGCCCCTCCCTCTCCCCCCTTTCCACTAAGGACAGGCGACTGGGAGGGAAAGAAGGACAGAGAGAAGAGAGTTGGAAAAAATTAACAATGTTTTACTAATGCTACTAATAAGAATAGAGAAAATAATACAAAATATACAAAACCAATCTTGAAAGTCTCAGCAACTGCAGAGCCGGCGCCCGAAGTCCTGGATTGGACTCTGCAGCCAACCACAGCTGGATTCAGTCTCTCATTAAGCCTCAGTTCGCAGGGACGACCAGCAAGGTCCTCTCCTAATGTCGGCCATAGGTAAAAAGAAACGAGATCCTCGTGAACTCCCACTTTATATGAAGTATTCACGTGAATGGAATGTTATACACAGTTGGTAAGTTTCTTGGTCACTTGTTTCTCGTCGCCCCTCTTGCGAGATGTCCATCCATGCTTATCAATAAGTTTGCATTCCATTGCTAGGTTTTACCAAAACATGTGTCTGGTTCTCCAGGAAAATGCAGTTAATATGAAGGCTTTAGCTGACAGGTAAAATTCACTGAAAGAGAAACTCGTTTTTAACAAAACCAGTTTTTAACAAAACCGTTTGTGTCTCCAAACGATCGTCTGTCCACATGCGTCTGCCTTGATGCAGGCTCCACTCGTGCTTAAGCTGGAGTGAGTGCACAGCTGCGCCGTTTCTTGGCAAAGTTCCGCGTCTTGCACGACGTTGCCCAGTCCTGCATTTCTCAGGCGGACAGACGCAAGGGAGTTCTGCTAGTAAGAGAGCAAAGAGAGTCGTAGGCAGTAACTGAATGCTGCTCCGAGCTACTTCTCGCCTATGGCAAATGCTTCACAGTGGCCCGAGGAAAGGCGCTCAGCAGTCGATCGACAAAGAGAAAAGAAACAGATCACGCCTTAACGCAAAAGAGCAACAGGGCGTCTCTGCGCAAGCTTGTCCTTGATCGATAGCTGAGGGCGAACACTTGTGTGCTTGTCGTAGAGAATGTGTCTTACCTGAAAGTGTCTGGGAGTTTGGCGCAGGTCAGTGTGGCTGGTTCGATAATCAACGTCTAGGATACCTGCAGAGCGGTCCCTGTTGGTGTGGGGACAGTGTGCCTGTAAGTCAGTCTGTGTTCCTAGCGCCTGCTCTATCTCTCCGTCGCTCCACACGCGTGTGAGTCCACGTCTTTCTCTCCACAAGCATGTGTGTTGATCTCGTCGCACATGTGCATCTGTGCTAGTGTTGAGCTCAGCGGAGTGTGTCTCTTGACACTCGGTGTGCGTTGGCTGTGCCTGTGTGTAACACAGCGCAGCCATGACTGCTCCAGTGAAGAGAGACCAGGGAAATCATCTCAGGCAGAGTCAACAAAGGAAAACCGAAGAGGGTTTGAGGTGTGCTCGACAGAGACGGATTCCCTGCGCTGACATTTCTCAGTACCACGAGAAGAAAGCCGAGCTGTAGATCGACCGGAGAAATGCTTCCCCATTCGACATTTAACGAATGAACTGCAGTGTGCGCGGCTTTCGGGATTGTGCCTGAAAAGTGCGAAAACCAGCAGAGCCTGTGCTCAAAAGCTGGTGGCTATGTGCCTCTTTAACCCTCCAAAGCAATGGCTTATTCTTATTATTCTTATTATTATTTTGTGCAAATTTTAAAATCTTCAAATATGCATAAAAGCAATATCAACAACAAAAGTAGTTAAGTCTGCTAATACTGAAACTGCCGTAATGCAAAGGCACATGTCCAGGCCGAAGCAAAGACTAGTGCCATGATTCTGCTTGCTGCTGGACAAAATCCTCTATTAGTCTCTTCATATGAGACAGCTTGTTGTGGAGATACACGCATCTGTACTTCTCTTCCACCCTGTCATCTTCCTTTGCCCTGCAAGAAAACACAAAACAGACCTCGGTCCCTTTGAAACCGGGCTTTCATAGTTAACGTGTTAGACTAGCTCAGAAGTTCTGAGCAGAAAATATCTCTTGGACCTTTTGTTTTAGGGGCAGGTCTTTATCGAGTTGCTGCCTGTTATTGACTCTTTATCAAAATCATTAATGACCTCCATAATGCCTCATTTAGCTGCAGTAGAGTGCCAGTAAATTTTTTGATAGCAAGTAATATTAGCAGCTCCTTTTAGTAAGCAGCAGTGCTAAGGCACATTGTCGGGTTCTAATGGGAGCTGCTTCTGAACCTCAGAGAGAGCACTGAGCCAGGGCGGGGTTGCCTGCCCGCGCTCGCGAGGCCGGGCCGCCCCGCCCCACACCACCAGGACTTAGATGCCAGGAACGGTGGCGGGCCGGGGGGAGATGCGCGGAGAGGCGACAGAAGTTTTACGGGGGGAAGTTTGCGTTCGTTTTTCGGGTTATGCCCGTACTGGACATGCGTTTCTAGCAGCTCTCTCAGGCTGCTCCGTTTGATGCCGCCAGTCCCGGGGCAGTCGCCGGCACTCGCGGGGTGGGGCTTTGCTATGCCAGACCCCCCGAGCTGCCGGTACGGGGAGGGGGCCGTCTGGACACCGCGGCTAATTATTTGCCTTTCTTCAAGATCATTAACAACCTCCGTAGTGCCCCGTTTTGCTGCATCTGGCAGGGGGGGACGTGGGGTACAGGTTATTGTAGATGTGGGTGGAGCAGGAGCAAGTTACAAGGGTGCAGAGGTAAATGGCAGTATTTTAATACAGGCTACCTCTGCCCTGTGACTTCCAAAGCTCCAAATCTCCCCATTAGGTAAGCACCATCGTCTACCTGCCAAAATATCGAATCCCAATATGTTCGCTTTATAAGGACTCAGGGCAACTTCCACAGCCACTGTCCGCTTTTCCCCAGGCAGCAAAAGGTGGGTTCGAGCTAAAGGACATCTCTCTGCTACACCCGTTACCCCTACTATATTGATGGCCTTCCTTGATGGTTTAATCCCGAGTTTGTCAGCTTGCCGCCTGTTCAAAACACTGATTTGTGCGCCCGTGTCAATTAGAAATTTCACACTTATCCGCCTTGGACCAACGGGGATATGTATGTATGGTTTTTTATCACTGGACCATTGGCAAGAGAATACAGAGCGGGTGGGGCGGTCCCGGTTCCCATCCGCCTTTACTAGTTTTTTGATTCCCTTTGTGAGGACGCGAAAGGGTTAGTGTCTCACTTGTCCTCGGGGAGGGGGGCGGTTACCGGTGCCTTCTCTTTGTTCTCTGATCTTCCCTCTAAATATTCCACTAGCTCCTGTAAATGCTCAGTGGAGAGCTCGTGTACCAGTGTTCGAGGCATGCCCAAAGCAGTCGCACGGCGCCAGAGGTCGCTCCGCTGCAAACTGCTACTCTGATTTGACTGGCAGCCAAAATGCTCCGGTTTCTGTGACGGGGCGGGGGGCGGCCTGGTGGGGGGCGGTCCCTGAAGAGGCTCGGCTCGGCTCGTCTTCCGGACCGCCCGGCTTCTATACGAGCTGCCGCTCGGGTCTACCCACCCCATCTCGCGTCCATGTGTAACCACATTGTGTAAAATTTCCGCCAGGTTCAGGAGGACTTCGGGGATGTTGCTTATTACGATCGATAGCCCCCTGAACCTTTTCCTTAAGGGACTGAACATATATTTTCAAGGCATCCGGTAATCCTTTAATAAGCAGCCGAAGGTGGACCGGATCCACCGGCGCCGCCATAGCGGGGGACTGCCGGCCTCTTTCATACGTTGCTTGTACACAAGCCGCCTTTTGAACTCCCTCGGCAAGGTCTGATAAACCTTTTATAACAATTGCCACTGGCTGCCCACGTTCCCTGGGATCTATACCACCAGCCCAGTAAGCTACACGAGATGTAATGGACTGATCACCGTCTGGACCATCACTTAAAAATACCCCTGGGCCCCAGAAACCTGTGGCCTCGTCCTTACTCAATAATATTCTATCACCCCCAGTAAGTGAAACGCGCCAAAGATATTCAGTCTCTGTCTCGCCCGGCTTCCGTGAGAATCTAGTTTGTAAATCCCCTAGCTCCAGTCCTGAATATGGCGTGCTATGGGTAGCCGTGCGTGGATTTCTGCCTCGTCCATCCGTATGTGTTTCAGTTCTAATAAGAGGATGCACGTTCTTAGTCTCTACCCCCCGCCTCATCAACGCTGTTTTCAGAGTCAGTATCTCTGTCGAGAAGCGGGGGGGCCGAGGAGCACGCCTGAACTGGGGGGACGCTAGAGGAAGCTCTCATATTAATTAACAAAAACTCAAGTTTTTGTTCCAAAAAACCAAGTTTCTGTTCTAACAAGCCAAATCTCTGTTCTAAATAATCCGATCGTATGCTTTGCCGCGAAAAGTCCTGTATTAGAGAGTCAAACTGTTCGCTCTGCCGCGAGAGGTTTTGCTTTAAAAAGTCAAACTGTTCGCCTTGCCGCGAAAGGTCCTGTTTTAAAAGGTCAAACTGTTCGCTCTGCTGCGAAAAGTCCTGCTTTAAGGAGTCAAACTGTTCGCTCTGCTGCGAAAAGTCCTGCTTTAAGGAGTCAAACTTTTCGCTTTGCTGCAAAAAGTCCTGCTTTAAGGAGTCAAACTTTTCGCTTTGCCGCAGAAGGTTTTGCTTTAAAGAATCAAATTGTTTGCTTTGCCACAAAAAGTCCTGCTTTAAGGAGTCAAACTTTTCACTTTGCCGCGAGAAGTTTTCCTCCATTCGGTGCTTAAGTTTACACAGATCCTGTGCTACCTTTAAGCAAACACACAAACTGAAGCACATCGCGCACCACATAATGAAAAACCACGCCGCAAAATGCCAGGTTTCTGCAGAAATGTTACTCACCCCTCTAAAAAGTACCTCCATCTCTGATATCCTGCACGACTACGCCAAATTCTCACGGAATATTACCCCGAGGTTAATTTAAGGGACAACAGGGTCCAAAGCAACCTTTATTAAACCGGTGAGAACAGGGTTTTAGTATTCCAAAAGTGACTTAAATACAGGTTCGGATATCAGCTGAGGAAACTTATTTAGGGGCAGCAACCACTACAGCAGGCGGTCCACAGAGTGCATGCACGTGACTTCACTCAAAACAATGCCGGAGTCGCCCCTGAGTCCCGGAGAAGCACACACTTGCCCAAGCCTATCGCAGAATTATTTTAAAGAGATACGCGTACTCGTAGTGAGTACGGAAAGTGTACACTCGCGATTGTGCGAGGGTATATTTGTAATACACTCGCAATTGTGCGAGAGCTAATTTACTTACACGTGCAAGTGTGCACGGAATATTACACATGCTTACGTGGAAGCACAGGAGGAAAACACACTCGCGGTTGTGCGGGGAAATAATTTAAAGTACGTGTGCAAACGTGCACAGAAAGTATAAATATACTCGCAATCCTGCGAGAAGTTTTACTCACAGCCGTGGCGGCGAGGCAAGCGGAGTCTCCATCCCGGGGAGCTGCGGGGGCCGTGGCTCCTGGCGGCAGTGGCTAAGCTCGTTCTCCGAGAAAACTCCACGGCAAAGGGAAGTTTTCGACGAGAGTCCCATTTATATGACCTTGACCTGACTGTAGTCATTCCTCCTGTTCCCGGAAGCCCCCCGAAAACATCCCCCACCCTGGGCATGGGCGCCCAGCGGCTTTTGCCACTAACGACTCTGCTATGGGTGCTCTGGGGCCAGACAAAGAAGCTGTTAGGCCCACGGCAGCCAGGAGAGAGGGGAATGTGCCCACTCCTCCATACTGAAGGAGGGAGGTGGAGAGTGGGGGCACAGAGGGGGAGAGAGGCGGGGGGGGGTGTTGCATTCTGCCACACTTGGCTATACAATCTTCCTTGTAGGGAAATCTTACTTTCATAGCTGCCAGGAGTCGGGTCCAGAGAGTAGTGACGTTAGACGCTCTTGAAATTGCCCTGTCAATGGTGGAATCTCTTGACAGAGATCCCAGCTGCCTGGCTTCACCCCACCTTCCAATTCAATTGTTTCTGCCCCATTGTCCCAGCATCGGAGCAACCAAGTAAAAATATTCTCGCCTTCACGACGACTAAAGTCTTTTCACGGATCTCTCAGCTCACCTGGAGAAAAGGACCGAGTGGTGGTCACTTCATCTCCTCCCTGTCCTGATGGTGCCCCTTGGGTTGATGTTGGCCCTGTGCCATCATCTGCTGCACGGGTAGTCTTTCTAGTGACTTTCTTACAACCAGCAACTGATGCTGATATGGGTTTACCATCATTTGATTCATTTCCAGAGTCTGAATGACTGTCACAGTGATCGCTATGGTTACAGCAGCAACAGTGCCCAGTGTGTGAAGACGGGGGGGGCTGCCTTGTTAGCCTTTGAGGCTGGAGAAGTAATGTTATCAGCAGCGGCCTTGGCAGAGGAACTCTGCGGAGGAGCTGTAGCTTCAGCCTGCGAAGCCGCCGTTGGGGGGGCAGTGGCTGCTGCGGCAGCTTTCGCTGTTTTCCTCTTTCTCGAGCGGCCAGGAGTGCTTTTTGCTAAAGCTTCCGAAGACGCACCGCAAATCTCAGGACTAAAAAGAGACGCAGACCTTCTGTTGAACGCCATTTCTCTTAACAGAAGGACAAACTGACACACATTCCGCAAAACAGATAACACACCATCACCGTTCTATCAAAACTCTGAGGATATTCAAAGCTCTCTAAAACATTTGCGAACTGTCCTAGCGAAAAAATGAAAGTATTGTTAGTCAGCCTTTCTAAAGATTCACTTGACCAATTAGCAAACACAGAGCCGTACTGCTCTTTAATCTCTCCTGGAGGCTTTTCAAGGTAAAGCAGAAGTGAGTAGAAATTCATTAGCGGCTGCAGTATAATGAAATAAACCAGTGACAAACCACACAGTATCATCATGACCATTGTCCAGTTCCTGGTTGTTATATAATGAATACTTCGATTTAAAAAGAAGGCCCAACACAGATATGGAATCAGTGAGCACAATGTAGAAAATATCTGATACAACTTATGCCATAACATCTTTCAATCAGTGTAATTCACTTTGCCTTAATACAACCAAATAATATCCAAAGCAAACAGGCGCACGAGTATCACAACTCTTTGAGCTGGCACCGTGCCAAGAAAATTGGAAGGTACGTCAGAGCAGTAGAAAAGCCAAAATCTCCAGATTTACCCCTTTCTCTAGCGCCACATTGGGCGCCAATTATCTGTCGAGAGTTAGATTGCGGGGTGACAATACAACCCTGGCAGATGTATTGTTAAGCCCCTCTCCCCCCACACTTCCCGCTTTTGCCCCTCCCTCTCCCCCCTTTCCACTAAGGACAGGCGACTGGGAGGGAAAGAAGGACAGAGAGAAGAGAGTTGGAAAAAATTAACAATGTTTTACTAATGCTACTAATAAGAATAGAGAAAATAATACAAAATATACAAAACCAATCTTGAAAGTCTCAGCAACTGCAGAGCCGGCGCCCGAAGTCCTGGATTGGACTCTGCAGCCAACCACAGCTGGATTCAGTCTCTCATTAAGCCTCAGTTCGCAGGGACGACCAGCAAGGTCCTCTCCTAATGTCGACCATAGGTAAAAAGAAACGAGATCCTCGTGAACTCCCACTTTATATGAAGTATTCACGTGAATGGAATGTTATACACAGTTGGTAAGTTTCTTGGTCACTTGTTGCTCGTCGCCCCTCTTGCGAGATGTCCATCCATGCTTATCAATAAGTTTGCATTCCATTGCTAGGTTTTACCAAAACATGTGTCTGGTTCTCCAGGAAAATGCAGTTAATATGAAGGCTTTAGCTGACAGGTAAAATTCACTGAAAGAGAAACTCGTTTTTAACAAAACCAGTTTTTAACAAAACCGTTTGTGTCTCCAAACGATCGTCTGTCCACATGCGTCTGCCTTGATGCAGGCTCCACTCGTGCTTAAGCTGGAGTGAGTGCACAGCTGCGCCGTTTCTTGGCAAAGTTCCGCGTCTTGCACGACGTTGCCCAGTCCTGCATTTCTCAGGCGGACAGACGCAAGGGAGTTCTGCTAGTAAGAGAGCAAAGAGAGTCGTCGGCAGTAACTGAATGCTGCTCCGAGCTACTTCTCGCCTATGGCAAATGCTTCACAGTGGCCCGAGGAAAGGCACTCAGCAGTCGATCGACAAAGAGAAAAGAAACAGATCACGCCTTAACGCAAAAGAGCAACAGGGCGTCTCTGCGCAAGCTTGTCCTTGATCGATAGCTGAGGGCGAACACTTGTGTGCTTGTCGTAGAGAATGTGTCTTACCTGAAAGTGTCTGGGAGTTTGGCGCAGGTCAGTGTGGCTGGTTCGATAATCAACGTCTAGGATACCTGCAGAGCGGTCCCTGTTGGTGTGGGGACAGTGTGCCTGTAAGTCAGTCTGTGTTCCTAGCGCCTGCTCTATCTCTCCGTCGCTCCACACGCGTGTGAGTCCACGTCTTTCTCTCCACAAGCATGTGTGTTGATCTCGTCGCACATGTGCATCTGTGCTAGTGTTGAGCTCAGCGGAGTGTGTCTCTTGACACTCGGTGTGCGTTGGCTGTGCCTGTGTGTAACACAGCGCAGCCATGACTGCTCCAGTGAAGAGAGACCAGGGAAATCATCTCAGGCAGAGTCAACAAAGGAAAACCGAAGAGGGTTTGAGGTGTGCTCGACAGAGAGGGATTCCCTGCGCTGACATTTCTCAGTACCACGAGAAGAAAGCTGAGCTGTAGATCGACCGGAGAAATGCTTCCCCATTCGACATTTAACGAATGAACTGCAGTGTGCGCGGCTTTCGGGATTGTGCCTGAAAAGTGCGAAAACCAGCAGAGCCTGTGCTCAAAAGCTGGTGGCTATGTGCCTCTTTAACCCTCCAAAGCAATGGCTTATTCTTATTATTCTTATTATTATTTTGTGCAAATTTTAAAATCTTCAAATATGCATAAAAGCAATATCAACAACAAAAGTAGTTAAGTCTGCTAATACTGAAACTGCCGTAATGCAAAGGCACATGTCCAGGCCGAAGCAAAGACTAGTGCCATGATTCTGCTTGCTGCTAGACAAAATCCTCTATTAGTCTCTTCTTATGAGACAGCTTGTTGTGGAGATACACGCATCTGTACTTCTCTTCCACCCTGTCATCTTCCTTTGCCCTGCAAGAAAACACAAAACAGACCTCGGTCCCTTTGGAACCGGGCTTTCATAGTTAACGTGTTAGACTAGCTCAGAAGTTCTGAGCAGAAAATATCTCTTGGACCTTTTGTTTTAGGGGCAGGTCTTTATCGAGTTGCTGCCTGTTATTGACTCTTTATCAAAATCATTAATGACCTCCATAATGCCTCATTTAGCTGCAGTAGAGTGCCAGTAAATTTTTTGATAGCAAGTAATATTAGCAGCTCCTTTTAGTAAGCAGCAGTGCTAAGGCACATTGTCGGGTTCTAATGGGAGCTGCTTCTGAACCTCAGAGAGAGCACTGAGCCAGGGCGGGGTTGCCTGCCCGCGCTCGCGAGGCCGGGCCGCCCCGCCCCACACCACCAGGACTTAGATGCCAGGAACGGTGGCGGGCCGGGGGGAGATGCGCGGAGAGGCGACAGAAGTTTTACGGGGGGAAGTTTGCGTTCGTTTTTCGGGTTATGCCCGTACTGGACATGCGTTTCTAGCAGCTCTCTCAGGCTGCTCCGTTTCATGCCGCCAGTCCCGGGGCAGTCGCCGGCACTCGCGGGGTGGGGCTTTGCTATGCCAGACCCCCCGAGCTGCCGGTACGGGGAGGAGGCCGTCTGGACACCGCGGCTAATTATTTGCCTTTCTTCAAGATCATTAACAACCTCCGTAGTGCCCCGTTTTGCTGCATCTGGCAGGGGGGGACGTGGGGTACAGGTTATTGTAGATGTGGGTGGAGCAGGAGCAAGTTGCAAGGGTGCAGAGGTAAATGGCAGTATTTTAATACAGGCTACCTCTGC